>NC_142594.1:48938452-50250053 GCF_965207765.1 Zootoca vivipara | reverse complement strand
AAAGAATGTGAGGCAGATTGTGTTCAACAGCAACAACCCAAAAACAAGAATGCCAGGTACTATATTATAAAATGTGTTGTTTCTTGGTCTCAGTCTTCCTGGAACCAGAGAGAGAGAGAGAGAGAGAGAGAGAGAGAGAGAGAGAGAGAGAGAGAATCCACCATTGTGGAAACAACCCCCACTTTTGGAAAACGTAACTAGTTTTGGAATTTTTGTTTTCCATGTTCTCAGGATTTTCTTTCTTACAGTTCCCCCCCACCCAAGTTTGTTGTCATCATTCCTTCCTCCTCCTCCTGTGTCATAGTTACGCTGGGAAAATACTGTGCTTTAGCAGGAGTTTGATGCCAGGGGTGTGACTCACACGCAGCACTTAAATATAGGTTCTTGGGGTTTTCTTTGAAACATCACAGTTGCTTGTCAATGGCATTGCATCAACAGCAGCCTGTCTGGTTTGCATCACTGAATAACGTAGTTGGAATTCAAAGCCGTGTCATAGCAGTGTTTTCCAAATGTCTCGCGATGGAGGCACGCACTCCCCCACCCCCCTCAAATTAAAACTGGACGCTCTGTGCTCACAAACACACTCGGAAGCTAAATCTTGTTCCCATGTAACACCCCCCCCCTTGCTGTTCAGCACAAGCCACTCCAGGGAACAGCTCCAGGGCAAGCACTCATCCAGAGACACAGCAGGCAACCTCCTTCTGGGGGCTTGTGGCCAATTCTACTACGCCTCTGTGTTGGGAGTGATTGAATGGTCTGAATGCACACGGTGCAGAGCCACAGTAGCATTTCCACCCATCAGAGGCAAGGTCAGAACAGGGCATCATTCAGTGATGTGGCAGGCAGACTCTTTTTTTTGTGGGTGGCAAACTGTATTCCTGCATTGCAGGCGATTGGACTAGATGACCCCTGGGTCCCTTCCAATTCTACAATTCTGTGGAAATTAACATTTCTTTCGCAGCATATTAGTATGCCCTGGTTCAGCAGACAGTAGGATTACGTGCATCGGGTTCATATCCCCTGGTCATAGTTGTTTCTTATGAAGTTAATTACCCTTTTGTCACAAATGCATATTGTTGTCGCAGCAAGGGAAAAGCTCACACTTGAGCTGCACATAGTCGCTCTTCAACTTCTAAGTAGATTGTGCAGAAGTTAAAATGTAGCTGCAAATGCTTGATCTTAGTTTTGCTGTTGATGCTGCTGTGATGGGCTCTTCTCCTTTTGTGGTAGCTTGCAGAGTTTTGGGCTGTGTACTTACGAGGGCCCAAGTCCATTGAACTTGGAATAATGTACTGTAACTCCTTGTAAATATGCATTGGGCAGGGCCGCCCAGCTGTCCTGAGGTATGCACTCGTTTTTTTTCTTCTGCGGCCTTTTGCGATGTGCTAAGTGACTCATTTATGACACCCTTAGCTTTTCTGCATCTCTGAGGACGCGTGACTCTTCCTGCCTGTCAGAGCTCTGCACAGCCTGGAAGTTTGCATCCTTGGATGGGAGCAGAACCAGACAAAGAAGGCTGCCGTCGCCGCCTCCTTTTCTTGCTTCTCTGCATTTCTCGCTCTCCTAGACCAAGAAAGCAATAGCAGTTTCTGTTCCGGTTGCTGTTTGATGAAGGAGCCACGGGGAAGCTGCTTTTTCTTTCCCTTGCAGCCACAGCAACCCCTACTGGTGCAAAGGCAGGACTGATCAGGAGGAGTTTTCTTGGTGAAACTCCGGTGGGTGGGAGAGAGAGAGGCAGACTGGAGACCAGAGAAGGATGTGGGCTCATGTTTTCACTTGCCTTCTTAAAGCCTTGAATAATAATAATAATAATAATAATAATAATAATAATAATAATAATAATAATAAACCTGTGGAAGCCCCTGCTTCTGCCGTACTGCCAATTTTGCTGCACTGTAACTCTCAAAATCCCTAACCATGGTTAAAGGTAAAGGACACCTGGACGGTTAAGTCCAGTCAAAGGCGACTAGGGGGTTGTGGCGCTCGTCTCGCTTTCAGGCCAAGGGAGCCGGCGTTTGTCCACAGACAGCTTTCCGGGTCATGTGGCCAGCAGGACTAAACTGCTTCTAGTGCAATGGAACACTGTGACGGAAGCCAGAGCGCACGGAAATGCCGTTTACCTTCCCGCCACAGTGGTACCTAGTTATCTACTTGCACTGGTATGCTTTCAAACTACTAGGTTGGCAGGAGCTGGGACAGAGCAGCGGGAGGTCACCCTGTTGCGTGGATTCGAACTGCTGACTTTCCGATCAGCAAGCCCAAGAGGCTCAGTGGTTTAGACCACAGCGCCATGAACAACATTTGGAGTGTCTATAGGTTCCTCTTTCTCTTTCTCCGTCTTTATTTTTGCATGTATACCCCACCTGTCCTCCAAGGCGCTCAAGGTTAGCCCATTTTATCCTCACAGCAACCCTGTGAGGTAGGCTAGTCTAAGAGACCGCGACTGGTCTCACCCAGTGAGCTTTGTGGCTGAGTGGGGGTTCGAACCCTGGTGGTCTCCTGCGTGGTAGTCCAACACTCTCACTCAGTGGTTCCCAAACTTCCCCCCCCTCTGGGTCGCACTTTCAAATTGCGCCACACCAATTTATTTTTTTTATAAGGCGTTGGAAAACAAACTAGGATTGTCCTGGATATCACTTGATTCTCTTGCTCACCACACCCTTTGAGAACCACTGCTCTAACTGCTACACCACACTGTCTTTGCATGCTGGAGCAGCAGGAGCAGCCTGTGGATGATTTGGTCTCCAGCTCCCCTGCCTCATTTGCTTATTGTCAGTCCCATTCATTGCTTTAGTGTGGAAGCATTAATGGAAGCATTAATTTGCAATTATAAGGGGGGATTATTATTATTATTATTTTAAAGCAAGCTTTTTCTTTCCAAGTGCCCTCATTGCCTTCCCCATCGAGGAATATAATATGCTGGAGGGAAGAACGGTTAACACTGTTCCCTCTCGAGTTACGAGCGCACACCCTTTTGGCATCTGTTGCTGCAGAAAACATGTCTATGTTGGGATGAAGGCATTGTCCGTTTGGCTGAGGGTTCCCCAATGGTGCACAGAGCGGAGGGGGGGGACTTAAGTTGGAGCAGCAAGCAGGAGATATTGATTATGTCTATTAGGGAACGAATGGTCTGTTGTTGTGTAGCAGAGTCAATTTGCAAAGCCGTTCACGAGCGCCTGCCCCTCCCCACTCTGCCCTGTGAGGGCTGTTCCCATTTTACAGGGAGTAGAATAGAGGCTGAGACTGGGTGGCAGAGTCTTGTAGACTGTCCACAGCAGAGGAGTGGACTCTCGAACCCAAGTCTGCCTCCGATCCAAGTTTCCCCTCCTTCCCCGCAATCTCAGAGGACTCACTATTTCTCTTGACAATCGATGTTGGTGTGGTGGTTTAGAGCATGATTGGAATGTTGCTATTCCAGATCTCAGCCCAGAAATCAACTTGGAATCATTGAATCCTGGAGTTGGAAGGGACCTTGAGGGGTCATCTAGACCAACCCCCTGCAAGGCAGGAACCTCAGCTAAAGCCATCTGACCTCTGCTTAAAAGCCCTCCAGGGAAGGAGAGTTCACAACCACCTGAGGGAGTCTGTTCCTAGTCAAACAGCTCTTACTGTCACAAAATTCTTCCTGATGTTTAGTTGGAATCTCCTTTCTTGTAACTTGAAACCATTGGTTCGAGTCCTACCCTCCAGAGCAGGAGAAAACAAGCTTTCTCCATCTTCCATGTGACAACCCTTGAGATATTTGAAGATGGCCATTAATTCTCCTCTCAGTCGCCTCTTTTCCAGGCTAAAGATGCCCAGCTTCCTCAACAGTTCCTCATAAAGCTCAATTTCCAGACCCTTGATCATTTTGATTGCCTTTATTTGTAAACACTCCAGCTTGTCAACATCCTTCTTAAATTTTGGCGCCCGCTGCAGATTCTTCTCCTTCTTATACTCCACCTGCCCGATTGCTTTTCAGTTTTTTGTTTTTTTTTTCTGGAAGGGAAGTAGTGAATCTCATTCAGATTCAGGGACTTAACTGAGGCATGCAGTAAGTAGACGGTTAGACCCCCCCCCCTCAGTCTTCCTGCATTATTAAGAGCAGGAGGCCGACGCGTCAGAGGTAAAACAGAGTGTACCCACCAGAGGACAAACAAGGTAACCGGCTCTGCATTATTCATCAGGTGTAATCAAATAGAGGATTTGCCTAGACACCGAGGGCAGTTTGTGCCTTTTGTCTTCCGTACGCGAAGCTCCCCGCTTGAATTTGATTTAAAAGAATTAACAACCAAGTCACTTGCTTCTGCTGCCGGCATCTTTTAACACGGCCGTTCGCCTTTATCAATAAAGTTGAGGGTTGGATCACACAGGAGCCTGCAAACCACCGCCATGCCTTTCTCTGTGTAAACAGAAGCCTCTGGATGACGGTAGTGGCTCCCGGGAGTTGTTGATTCATAAATCCAGTGCAGGTGGAGAGATGAGTAGGCAAGAAGGGTGGCACTGGGGAAACTGCAGAGAGGGGTGGAGTGTTAGAACCAGGGGCTGCTCTAGGTGTGAGCACCCTGGGGTGCCTGCGAACTGGCTCAGGAAATGGAAAGGGTCAATTCCTTCTCAAATGCAGGCAGATCAAACTGTAGCCCGGGGGCTTTGTGTGCAAGGTAAACACACAAGCAGGCACTCACTAGGTTTTGCAAAACATCTAGCTCTCTGTTGCCTGAAGGGCTTCATTTGGGAGCTTATGGTCCTGTCCCCCCTCCCAGTTTTCTGCCAGGAAAACTGAGGTGTCTAAGTTGCTGGAGCCATGAGTACCTGTTGCACCTCTTCGGCTGTTAAGCTTGATGCCTCTTAAGTCCTGCAGCAAGAAAAGCTGGATCCTGTGACCTGAATGAATTATGGAAATGAAAGCAAATTAGCATCGACACTCTTTGCATAATGCATTCTGCTTCAGTGATTCAAGAGGGAGGGGTGGAGTGTCAAGAGAGTGAACCCTGTCGGCCAGAAATTCCTGAACAAAAAGCCTTTCCTTTCTGAGATTTCGCCGGGTATTGCTAGAAACTTCATTTCCTGTTTTGATGAAAGCTGGGGTTCCCAGGAAGTTGAATTCTGATCCTGATAAACCGAAACCCTGTGCTTCCTTGCATAGGTCTATAGGGTCCCGAAGTGTTTTTTCAGGTTTGGTTTTTTGCCAGATTTCGAAAGGGGGAGATTTATCCTAGTGCCTGCGGCTGGTTGCAGAGAAAGCTTTGAGGTCTTGTAGGAAGAGGTGCTGAGTGTTCCCAATGCAGAGAGCAAGTTTTAAAATGGCATTAATGTCACATGGCATCTTAAGCTTGTTCTATGGTTGTAAGTATGTCCTCCCTCCTTATTTTTGCATTGGCACAGCCTGCAACCAAGGAGCAGGGGGCTCCAAGAGAAAGAAGCAGTACGTTCCTTTGCTAAGTTACAAATCTTGTTTACTGGTCACCTAGAAGTTTTCCATCCTCGCCACAGGCAACCAGAAGTCCAGTTTGTTGCTCCCACCTTCCTTCCTTCCTTCCTTCCTTCCTTCCTTCCTTCCTTCCTTCCTTCCTTCCTTTGCAAAACTAGATAAGCAATTCCTGCCTTTAAAAAAACAACGACATAGCAAATTTGTGCACCCATACAGCTTAATATTTATACGCCATCCTTCCTGCAGTGAGATCACGATGGGTAAATGTCTAAGGACTACTGCAGGTTATTTCGTCAAGAGCCCTGAGAGTAAGGTGGATGAGCTGAGTGTGTAACTGGTGGAGATTTGAAGTTACTGTTATTTGTTAAATTTATACCCCACTTTTTCTGCAAGGAGCTCAAAGTGGCCTACAGCTCTTCCCACTCCCCAGTCTAACCTGACAATAATCCTGGAGGGTAGGCTAAGCTAAGAGCGAGTGACCGGCTCAAGGCGACCCAGTGAGTTTCATGGCCGAGTGGGAATATGAACCCTGCTCTCCCAGGTCCTAGTCGGGCGCTCTAACCCAGTGTTTCTCAACCAGTGTGCCTCCAGATGTTTTGGGACTACAATTCCCATCATTCCTGACCACTGGTCTTGCTAGCTAGGGATGATGGGAGTTGTAGTCCCAAAACATCTGGAGGCACACTGGTTGAGAAACACTGCTCTAACCATTACACCACACTGCTTCTCCTGCGCCTAAACAGTAAGAGCTGTTCGACAATGGAACGGACTCCCTCGGAATGTGGTGGACTCTCCTTCCCTGGAGGTTTCTAAGCAGAGATTGGGTGGCCACCTGTCATGGATGCTTTAGCTGAGATTCCTGCATTGCAGGGGGTTGGACTAGATGACCCGGGCGGGGTACCTTCCAACTGTACAATTCTATGATTCTGTGAAACCTAGCACCTGGACCGCAACAGCACCCTGTCTCCCTTTCCGAGCCCTAACTGGGCACTTGCCATCTTTATTTGTTCTAACGATGCTCAGATGATCGATCCGCCCCTTCCAAGTCGCCTGGCGTGGTCGTGTGACTCCCATTCGTCTCGGCAGGGCCTGTGCCAGGGAGCCTCTGCGAGGATTGCGCCCTGTGTGACTGTGGCATGCTGCTGAATTACCCCCATGAGCTGTTTTCTCTCGTGGTGCGTGTTCTCATCGCGGCTTCTCCTGAGCACTCGGTCAGTCTCCCTGGACAAAAGGCTGCCTGCATTTTCTGGCGGGTGGGGTTGGTTGTCTCACCGACTGATTCATGCTTTTTTATTCTGGGATGTGAAACGTACGTGTGCTTCCTAGCCTTTGCTGTCCCAAGTCTATTTTTAGCAGCAGAGAGAGATTATGAAACCTTATAGTCGGCTTAAGTTAACAAAAAAGAAAAAGGGGGAAAAAAGGAACCGCTTGAAGGAGCGGGAACCCCAATTGACTGTTTCTTGAAATAAGGTTGCTGAGTCTCTTTCTTAAAGTCCAGCTGTGCGCAAAGGGGACTTCTTGAATCTAGCCTCTTCTGCGCAGTCATTTCTGGTGGTTTCCCAGTGTGGTATCTAAGTGGGAAATCACAGGGTGAAGGTAGGAAAAAAGTAACTTTACTGCTGTGGAAATCCCCCCCCCCTTTTCCTAGCATGCACACACACACATACAAAGTATTATATGAAGTAGCTTGGAATATTTTTAAAGGAAAGCCCCAGAATTATTCCATCTCTCTCCTTTTAATGTGTAGCTCCAGTGTGGTATTTCAGGCCTGGAAAGAATATCTTACATTCGCGGGCACCAGCATCACATTTCTAGGTGTGCAAGCAGGTGGAGAACATTTTTTTAAAAACAAATACTTGCATGACGCACACGCTGAATCATTGGTCTATGAATATGTCAAGAGAAGCTTTTCGGTATCACACCTCTCCCCTGTCCACCTATGGTGAGTCGGTAGTACCTCCAGGTAACCAGGAAAGGAAGCTTCTTTCTTTTTAATTGGAAAAAGGTGGCCTTTTTGTGTGTGGGCTACATTGCAAGGTTGGCAAAGATGGCTGCTGGAAACTTTCCAGTGGCTGCCTAGTTTGGTTTTGAAAAATGAGAGTTGGGGGACGACCATCCCACCTTCCCTCCCCACAGAACCCCAAATGCACAGCTTTGCAGGTAGGGTTGTCCTCACCTGGACTGCCGGATTGAGCCCAGGGCTCTCCAGTGGCCAATCCCCAATGCCAGTTGACCAGAGCGGGCAGGTGGAATTCTGTCCTGGCCCCAAAGGGAACAGACGAGGCCAGACTATTGCTTCAGCTCCCCCAGTGCTGTCTAGAAACTGGTATGTAGAGAGAGGTTTGCCCCATCCCGTGTCCACATCCAGGGTTTGAACCTTTTGCATGCGTGGTCTGGCTCTCGTACACAAACCTCACAAGCCAGGGCCCGGTGTTTGAAATCGACCACTTGTGACCAAGCAAAGATGCCTGGGCGATCGGGGCTGTTTCTGCACCCAAGCAACACATCCTGTAGGATTCTGCCCCTTATATTTTACGTACCTGTGCAATCGGAATGAATTTCAGGAACCAAAATGTTGTCTCTGTGCAGCCTGAGCAGGAGCAGTCACTGTTAAGAAAAAGAGGTCGGGAATGGCCAAGATATATATGCGGAATGTCCCTAGAACAAGTGACTTTGCTTCTTTAAGCTCTGAGTTATTCACTGAACTCAAGGTGGTCCTCTGTCTGAACTAGCCAGATGTTTTAACTGAGAATCAATCGCGGTCAGTCCATCGTTTGAAAAATAAGACACCAGAGCCGCCTTACCCCAAAATGGCAACTAGGAATTCCGTTTTGGCAACTGCAACCTTGGGGTCTGGGGACTTCTATTTCAGTGTATCTGAAGAAGTGTGCATGCACACGAAAGCTCATACCAAAATAAAAACTTAAGGTGCTGCTGGAAGGAATTTTTTTGAATTTTGTTTCGACTTGGTTTATCAACTTTATAAGGAACTATTTGGTGCCTAGCTTTATATATCAGCTTCTGCCATTGCAAGCAGTCCGCCCTCGAGAGAGAATTCTCTTAATCCCCTGAACGTTTTCTTCGAGTGTGTTCTTGAAAGTGGTCCGTTCTCCCCCCCCCCCCACCGCCGCCCCACTTCAGGAAACTGAGTGCTGTTATTTATGGCACCAGGCTCTGAAAATAGCTCCCATGTAGGTGGGTGTTAACAGCCCAGAAGACTGGGGAGACGCGGGCGGGTGTTTTGGTGCCATCGACTCTGAGATCGCTTGTTTTCTCAGAGTAGCACTCTACTGTAAATCATCTCTCTCTCTCTCTCTCTCTCTCTCTCTCTCTCTCTCTCTCTGCCCAATCTGAGCACCCACACACTTGGCAGCAGCTCTGCAGACGTGAAGCCAGCTTTTGGAGAAGTTTGCTGCAGGCTTGGCGGCCTCGGTTGCAAAGGTTGCCCTGTAGTATTTTGGCTTTCCCAGAGCCCTCTGGCCAAATGCCCTTGGCTTCCGTTTTTGGCAAACAATGACCTTTACCAAATCAAGGCTGCCAGGCCTGGCAGGAGCTGACCTTGAGAGGTGGGCAAGCAGGAACCTGGAGCTCAGATGTTCTCTGAGAAGGGAGGTGGGATGTGGTTGCCCTGTGGTGAGAGGAAAGGCACTCTGCACGTGGCTCAGAGGCACCATTTTTCGGTTGCTCTGCGTGCTGCGGAAGCTGAGCCCTTTCATGTTTAAAACAGGTTTGGGGTTACGTGAGCTTAAAATCGATCCCCGTTGATGAAGCACTCTCTAAAGCAGTGTTAGAAACTCAGATAAATGAGCTAATTGCCAACCTTAAACCTGGGTTTTGGTCGCCATAATGGAAATTGTTGTTGTTTCTATAGTGCTTTATATTTTAAATCTCAAAGTGGTGTTCAATACATTAAAACAAATCCAGAGTCAAACGTATTCAAGCTCCAAGGAAGATAGTTCAGATCCATTTCTATTTTGCTTTCCCCATATTTATTTATCTACTTAATTTATATAGCTGCCCCATAGGAAGCCAGTGTGGGGTAGTGGTTAGAGTGTTGGACTAGGACAGTGATGGCGAACCTATGACAGGCGTGTCAGACGTGACACGCAGAGCCCTCACTGCTGGCACGCACCCCATTGGCCCATTTACACTGTTGTTGTTGTCCTCCCCCCCCCATTTGTTCTTCTGCTCCTCCTACAGCTTGTCTCCGCTGTTAAAACCCGGGTCCTTTTTTGTTGTTGTTGTTGCTGGTAGCCAGAGATTTGTTTTTAACCCTTTCTGTGCTGTTTTTTCTGACACTTTGGCAGACAATGATTGGGTGTAACAGCGTTCGTTTTTGAACCCGTTCTGTGATGGTTATTTGGCGCTTTGGCAGACTATGTTGGTGCTGCGTGTTAGTTCCAGCGAAGGTATTATTCGTCATTTATTTCTGTTCTCTTTCCCTCCAAAAAAAGCACAGCAGCTTTGGGGCATCCCCCCCCCAAAAAAAAATCAAAGCAACTTTCGCATCCTAAAAAAAACCTCCAAAACTCCTCCCAAAAGCTCAACAAGCTCAGCAGCTCCTCCCAAAAAGCTCAACAACTCTGGGCACTTTGTGATAAATAAGGGTTTGGGGTTTGATTAAATAGTTTTTGGTTTATTAAATACAGTTATATATTACAATTATACATTTTTGTTATTTAAACTATAAATATTGCGAAATTATGGTTCCCCCCCCCGAAGTGACACACCACCCAAGTTATGCTCAGTTTTTTTTGCGAATTTTGACACACCAAGCTCTAAAGGTTGCCCATCACTGGACTAGGACCTGGGAGGTCAGGTTCAAATCCCCGCTCAATCAGGAAACCCAAGGCCTCTTGGCCTATTTCACAGGGTCAAGCTGAACCTTTGGCCTGATCCAGTGTGCAATGGGTTTTCATTCGTCCCCCACCCCACAAGAAGCAACCTGGGCACAAGCTTCTTTATAGCTTTTCTCTGTCTGGATGCTTGGAGGTGGCCATAACTCGCCATAGGCGAGCCGCTGCTTATGCGCTTGTTCTGCTCTCCTCTGACAGAATTTGAATTCACCTCTGGGGAAGCAGAGTATGCTTTCTGTTCCCTAATCCTGCAGAAGGTGGCTTTGCTAAAATATTCTTGAGAACCGAGGGGCAAGGTGTGTGTTCATGCAGGTGGTATTGTTGTGTTTTTGTGGCCTCAGGCTCTCCTGTGAAACTTTTATATCCTGTGTTCTAGGGGTATTTACGCCTTCTGAGTGGCTTATATGAATCAGAAGCTTCCTTAGAGGCTATCTTACTCCAAAATAACTTTGTTGTCACACCCCAGAGGAGGAGCTTAGCAAGCTTGTCTCTCCCCTTTTAGCCCCATCTCCCCCCCCCCCCCTATTCCTTCCTGCACGCTTCAGAAATTTCCAGGAGAGCTAGCGGTTTCTGCTCAGTGCCTCTCTCCCCTTCCCCCCTAAAAAAAAAACTTTCCTTTTGTGTGCCACGACCTCCACCCCTCCTTTTTGAAAGCTGGATGTTCAGATCGAAGTGGAATGCACATCTGGGCTGAATATTTGTTAAGAGAGTATTCCCAGGATAACGCCAAGTTGGCTGTGCCAAAGAGGAATTCCTGCGGGTTTGATCCTCTCCGTGATGTACTTTGATTCGCTCACGTGATGTACTCCACGATGTACCCCCCTCCCAAAAAAAATGGGCTGTGGAGTGTCTTTTTGGTCAAAGAGATGAGTAACAGAGCAGAAGGCCAGAACAAAATGTCAGTTTTGGCAATTTTGCAAGGGGAGATGAGATGCAAAAATCTGTTTCTATACAATACCACGCTCAGTCTCTTCCACCCCAGCCCAACCCTTTTCTACTTTTTTTTTTTTAAAAAAAAAACACACCAGTGTTTTCCAAATTTTTAATAACTGAAAGAACTTTTAGTTTGCTCTGAATTAAGACTGGAGGTTCGGCAAAATTTGGATTGGGACAGATTAGGAGTGGGTTGAGGGAGAACTGCATTAATTTGTATTGATTGATAAAAAATGGTCTGAACACGGAATGCATTAAGGAACTGGCTGAAACTTCTGGAGATGCCGATTCCAAGGAAAGGGGGATAGATTCAGTTTTGTGGGTGGGAATAATAGGGGGTAAAAGATTTTGATAAGTTTGAATATTTTTGGGTAAAGGGTAGAGAATAGTAGATAAATAATAGCAGTGTGAAGGGTTATTAGTAATAAAGAAGTTACAATTTGGAAAAAATGTGATTTTAGAACTGGGAACTGCAAGAGTTTAGTGTATTATTTAGAACTCAAGTAGGGGGAATGAGGAAGTCCAAAATGTTTAGATTTGAAGTTATACAGTATGATTTTTTTATCCTTTTATCTTTTTCTTCTTTTTGTTTTTCTACCTTATTGTTATTGATATGTGAAGAATTTTGGGGAATAAGATTTGTGGAAACTGCCTTATATTTTTTGTATTTTTCTATTGTTCTTCCCCCCCCTTATATAAAATCCAATAAAAAATATTTTTTTTATAAAAAAAGACTGAAGGTGCTCGTGCTGTGATATCAAGCCGCACCCTGCTCCAGGGTGGTCCACTGAAATTGACGGACAGGCATATCCGTTTGGGGGTCTTCTCTGAATAATGATTAACGTTGCACATCACTGGTAGACTCCCCAATAATTTCGGTTTAAGAGCACCTTAAGAAGGGCCAATAGTTTGTTTCTGTATGAGCAGCTGTTCTAGGTGTTTCTTCGGGTCCAGTAGGGATCATACTCTCACCTGTTGCAGGTGGAGGGAGGCAGAATTGCTGCCCCCACTCCGAGAGAGGCTGAGTGGGAGGCCAGAGCAGTGGATCATGCAGAGTGGCGACGGGCCACCTCCCCTGGAAGCAAGTGCTTTCCACCCACGAGAGATGTGGTGCTTGTAGAAATCCCATTAATGATCTCGTTTCCGGGAGTGGAAAATAGGAAATCATAGACCCGTAAGAGTTGGAAGGGATACCGAGGGTCATCTAGTCCAACCCTTTGCAAGGCAGGAATCTTTTTTTCGAACCCCTGACCCTGAGAGTGCAGTTGTTGTTGTTGTTGTTGTTGTTACATGGTTTTATTCTTAAACCTACCTTCATGACCTGCGTGGAAATCTGGATTTTAGGCGTTAGATGCTGTGCCCTTTTTGGGTATCAATTGCCCAACGTTTTGGTGCCCAAATGATTTAGGAGCCCTCGAAGCTTCCAGGAGGGAATTTGGACTTTGCTCTGATCTGGTTATTCCAGTTCAGACCTGACGCAACTGGTGCCTCAGGCTGACACATGCTCTGTTATTTGCCCTCCTCTGGATTCTGCATCTGGTATATGCTTAGAAATGCCAGCTCTCTTCCTGAATGTCCAAAGCAATTCATATGTGCATTGCTGTGAGCGCTACCTGGCTGAGAGTTCACTGCTATTTTAGCCCTGGACTAGGAATAGTCTTGTTGGACTCCAGCTCCCTCCACTGGCCCTACTGGCTGAGACTAATAGGGGTTGTGCGGCCCAGGAAGATCTGGGGGGGGGGCAGGTACCAAGGATGGGGAGGGAGCAGCTGAACTGCACTTCCTTTCACGTAATGTGTGAAGTTGCCCTCTGGAAACTTTACCTGGGCACCGTTCCAGTTCAAACTAATAAAAGCAGGGGCTGGGAGGGGGGAGGCAATGGGATTGATGCCTTGAGGGGGGGGAGCAGGGGAGAAAAACCTCACTAAAAGCCTTTTCCACATTAATTACGAATAAAGCATTGCCTGATCTGTGCGTATTGTATCGACGGTGCAATAAAATTGTGGAGATCGCTTTTGGCATAGGGGCTCCTTTGCCTCTTAGCTTCTCATTCCTTTTGGAGAAGGGATATTTTTAAAACCTATCTCCATCTTTTTTTAAAAAGCAATATTGCTAGCCCTGGGCTCATGTACAGATGGCCCTGGGCCGCCTGGAGGGATTGATAAGATGTGTCTGACCATGTGCAGAGTGCCCGTCCCCGAGTAGCCGTAGTTCAGCATCATAGTTCTGAATTAAAGGGCATAGATGGGAATCGTGGCTTGGGTAAAATAAACTATCGTATTCTTGAAGCTTGCCTTTATATGCAGAAACCTGGCCAAAGCAATTGACAGCCTGCTTCCCCATCTAGGATTCGCACCATTGATCTGCCCAAGTACCGGTAACTTTTTCTGGTAGCCCGATCGGGCCTTTGGTGAAACGGATAGCTCATTTATTTAACCTTTTAAATGCTATGGGTACCCAAGGTCAGTGCCCTTTTGGTTGAGTTGCTTTTGAAGGCTTGAGTGGAACAGTTCTCCCTCGGGAGGTTGTGGACTCGGATGTTTTTAAGCAGAGGTTGGGTGGCCATCTGTCATGGATGCTATAGCTGAGTTTTTCCTGCGTTGCAGGGGGTTGGACTAGATGACCCTCGGGGTCCCTTCCAACTCTGAGGTCCTCTGATTCTATGTATCGCATTGGTGGTGTGTGTGTGTGTGTGTGATGTTTCTGCAGGGCTCGACTGCAGGTGGGTTTGGGAGGCATCTTTCCCCTACACAACACACACACACACACGCAATTCCTTGCAAGTAGAAAAGCAAGCAAGGGTTAGAACCCGCCTCCCTGCTCTGCTAGATCTTCATTTCCACACCAATAAATTTAAATAAAATGCTACCACCTTCTCATCCTCCTGCTTTTGCAATTTGTTATTATCTACTTGTTTTAGTTTGGTGCCTGGTGTGGATAAACCGGTGCGCACAGCAGCAGCACTGTTTTTGATTCACCGGGTGAGTAATAGCCTAGCTGTGATGCCTCATTTGGCTCTCCGTCTGGGCTCAGAGTAAACAAGCAGCAGGTTCAGTGGAGTTTGGGTGTTTTGAAGGGCTCGCATGAAGAAGAGGAACTCTGGGGGGAAGTCTTGTTAAGGCTTGAGAGCTTGCTCACCCAGAAATCCTGGGCAGAGGAGCCTCTCTGGGTTCCTCCAGACACACACCAGCAGGCAGCCGAGGCTTGTCGGGTAGCATTCCTGCAGCCATCCCAGGAAGCCCTTCCGCTCAAGGCTAGCCAGAGGCGTTCAGTGTTTTGTAAGGTCCTCGGTTAGAGCTGTGAGGTTGCGTGCGGTCCAACTGATAATGACCACCAAGCAAACACAGAATCGGTCTTGGCCGTCATGCTCTCAGTGTGCGCAGAATACTCGAAAGGTGTGACGCGCCACTTTGTGGGTGGGGCTTGCCGTCAAAGTGGGTGGGGGCAAACTACGGCACGGAGACGGGCTGCCCCACCTTCCACGGTGAACATTGGCCTCTGTTTTGCCTTTCAGCTAGTTTAGTGGACTTCCAACTCCCATCATCCATGACCATCAGGCTGTGGATGATGGGAGTTGTAGTCCAGCCATATCAAAGGAAGCCAAGGTTGAAGAAACTCTGGGAAATAAAGTGGCACACAGTGAAACAGACAATGTGAAAAGCTGGGGGTGGAGCCAAGGCTGTTCAGCTGGGTGGGGGTTTCTGTTTAATGTCCTGCCTGTTTAGGGTTCAAACCTTTGTGGCCGAAATTCACCAGGCACATTTTGCACCTGGCTATCAACCACTTGCGACCTAGTGAAGAAGCCCTGGCGCCAGGATGGGGCTTAATGTCTCCCCCATCTGGAGGTGCATGCCTGGGGAGTCCTTGGGTATTGACTGTTTTCACACACCAGCAATACATCCTGTAGAATTCTATCTGTTCTATTTCATTTGCACAATCAAAATGAATTTCAAGAACCAAAAAGTTGTAATGAAACTAGGCATTCAATTTTGGTGACTGTGTTTAGGTGACCCTGGGTTAAGGACAATTTTTTTTAAAAAAATCCTTCCAGTAGCACCTTTTGTTGTTGTTTAGTCATGTCCGACTCTTCGTGACCCCATGGACCAGAGCACGCCAGGCACTCCTGTCTTCCACTGCCTCCCGCAGTTTGGTCAGACTCATGTTCGAAGAATTGATGCTTTTTTGAATTATGGTGCTGGAGGAGACTCTTGAGAGTCCCATGGACTGCAAGAAGATCAAACCTCTCCATTCTGAAGGAAATCAGCCCTGAGTGCTCCCTGGAAGGACAGATCCTGAAGCTGAGGCTCCAATACTTTGGCCACCTCATGAGAAGAGAAGACTCCCTGGAAAAGACCCTGATGTTGGGAAAGATGGAGGGCACAAGGAGAAGGGGATGACAGAGGACGAGATGGTTGGACAGTGTTCTCTAAGTAGCACCTTAGAGACCAACTAAGTTTGTCATTGGTATGAGCTTTTGTGTGCATGCACACTTCTTCAGATACATGCACACGAAAGCTCATACCAATGACAAACTTAGTTGGTCTCTAAGGTGCTACTGGAAGGAATATTTTAAATATTGTTTCGACTACACCAGACCAACACGGCTACCTACCTGTAAGCTGGGTTAAGGAGTCATTTAGCACATAGCTTTATATACCTGACTTCCTAACACTGGCCAACATAATTGGGTGGCACTTAGCGATACATGTTCCACTGCCCAGAAGTAAGGCTTTCATAGGTGTGGGGTGAATAGGCCTGGCATCAGAACGTGCTCACTTTGGACATAAAATAGGGGCAGGTCAACCCTGCTGCCCTCCAGGTGGGTTGTCAAACTCTAGTCCTGCAGGAAGCTTGCTTTCCCCAGGAGAGATGGATGAGAAACAGGTTCCTTTTCCTTTCCTGACTGTAACGGATAGCAATACCACTGACATGCCTAGGAAATGCAGTTGCAAACTTTGCTCATTTACCTTGTGAACTTGTGAACCATGGAGATTAAAGAAAAGTGTTTGCCACAAGGGGCCAAGTCGGAGCGCTCTGGGGGCCGGATGTCATCTATGGGCTTGCTCCTGCAGCAGACACCTTTGTTTGTGGAGGTGGCTGGTTGGAGGACTGGAGATTACACGCTTGGCAAATTGCACAGGGAGCTGGGGAGGGGATGTTTTGAGCCGGAGGTGGGGCTGGGCTTTTGCTTTGGGTGACAAATAAGCACCACGTTCATTCCTTGTCCCAAGTCTCTCCCCCCCCCCCTTTCCCCCTGTTTTTGTTGAGCTGGTGCAATTTGCACAGGAACACTCTGTCTCCTCGGTTCGCGGAACTTGTTCCAAAGGAGCTGCAGGGCAGAAATCTCCAAAGGGGTTTGTGGGTTTTTGTTTGTTTGGACAGTTGGGAAAGAACGGAGAAAATGCTGCAATCCAAACACCGCCAGCGGTTGACTTTTGGGGGCATTCGCCCTGTTGTTCCAAAGCCGCTTTCCCCAACTGGGCGCCCTTTCAGATGCTCTGCGCTACGGCGCCCGTTGTATGGGAGTTGTAGTCCAGCGTATATGAAGGCCGCCTGGCTGGGAAAAGCTGTTCTAATGGGAAGCAAATAGGGTTTATAATCCAGAGTGGATCCATGGCAAATATTCCTACCCCCTGCATTTTCTGCCGCGGTCTGTTGCCGTGCTTGGGTGTTTTGTGTTTTTCCAGCACACGAGAAGCTGCATTTTCCCACCAGGGACCTGCTCCTGGCTGCCTTCCCTGCAGAGTGGCTTTGTTTAATTAGCATGAGCTAATGCTGCAGCCAGCGTATCGAGGGGCTTCATTAAAGGCACAGACACACACACACCCCGGCAAGCGAGGCATTGGGCTTCCTTACGGAGGAACATGTTGTGCTCGGATTCATGTTCTGGCTTCGTTTCCCCCCCCCTCCTCCCGACTTTTGCAAGTCTCGTCTTCGGCTACAGGAACACTCAGCTTGTCGACAGCAATTAGACGGGAGCCAGTTTGGCTAGTTCCATGCGCCACAAGGGGGTGCTTTCTGCTTTATTGAACGTCTGCCTGACCCCTCCTCCGTACCCTAGTTGCGTGGCCATTTTGAGACCGTAGTCCAGGCCTCAAAATTAACTTTGGGGTACACACAAACCTAGTGGGCCAGCCCTCTGGATCCTGCCTCCCACCGGTGCCTTCCACGCAGAACGGCTATGTTTTCATAGAATCGCAGAGTCGGAAGGGACCCCCAAGGGTCATCCAGTCCAGCCCCTTGCAATGGAGGAATCGCAGCACTACCTCCACAGGGTAGAAATGGCTTATCTTCACTAGGGTTGGGCGATATCTGGTTTTCAGCATTGCGATGTATCACCGGATAAACATCACGATATACCGACATATCACAATGTCTGGAGTAAAGATGGAGTTTCATACAGGCAATGGCTGGCGTCGCAGTTTTCCCTGCATCGTGGTTTTCCCCGGCGCCTGCTCTTGTGATTCCCAGCCCCCGGCAGGAGGCATGGAGGGGAGAGCTGAGTTGGCAGAGTTAACAGGCTTTGCAGGAATCGAGAGATTCCAGCCACTGGTATATTCAGAAGCATGCTGCCTCCCAACAGTGGAGTGACAACCTAGCCATCGTAGCCACGCAGAGCCTAATTCTCCATAGGTTTTTCTAATCCTCTTTAAAAGCTTGGTGGCCTTCACATCATGGGATGATGACGATGATGATGATGATGATGATGATGATGAAGAAAGTTGGGAGTCCAGCCACATCTGGCAGGCAGTAGTTGAAGGAAGTTGTTCTGATTAGCTGGAGCGCCATTTGAAAGGCAGCATGGCTCACAGTAAACAGCAAGACAGATCTCTGCCTGTCTCTGATTTTCTCGCCGGGTTTTATTGCAGAGCCTCATCCCCAGTGACCCAAATGATTGCTCACTTTCCCTTTCTTCCTCTGCTTTCTCTTAGTTATATGAAAACCTCTCGCTAACCATGACGGGGGTGTTGAAAAGAAAATACAATGAACTGGAAGACGACGCCCCCTACTTCTCCTCATCTTCCTGCTCGCCTTTCTCTTCCTCCTCATCGGCGTCATCAGGCTGGGATTCAGACGAGGAAAACTCACGAGGAGGAGGCATCAAGCCCAGCTTGGCCTTGAGCTCCGATTTCACCCGTAAGTATATGAGCCTCTTATGTTACGTCTTCTCCCCCAAGGAGTGTTGGCCGCACAACGATGCTGCGAGGTAGGCTAGGCTGTGCGAATGAATTGTAGAGTTGGAAGGGGACCACAAAGGTCATCTTGTCCGACCCCCTTGCAGTGCGGGAATCTTTCACCCAGCGTGGGACTCGAACACACGATTCTTGAGGTTAAGATTGAGTGTGGAAATGTCTGCGCTGCCCAAAGCCATCCATTGAGCTTCATGGCTAAAGTGGGGTCTGAACCTGGACTCTCCATGTTTCTTACTGAGCACTCTACCCACTACTCCACGCTGCCTCTCTAATATGGACTTTGCATTGGCCCAAAGTTCTTTGCTTCTCTTCTGGAGTCTGCTTGTTGGTGCCGGTTTGGGAGCCCACAATATGTTTGCAGAAACCTTTGAGATAGACTTGGGAATTACCTTACGAGTTGCCTGTTCGCACACGTGAAACGGAAATTGTTGAAGCGATGGTGTCAGTCAGGTATGAAGGAGGAGGGGAGGGGGCAGGAAGTCAGCTTGAGAAGTCCCTGGAAGAGCTTTGAAAGTATTTACTGCTCCTCATAGGAACACACTGAGTTTGCAGTGGGTGAGAATCCTGCATTTTGAGAAATGCTTCTCATGCTGGGCTAGAGTACAAAGCATGTTAATTCAAGTTAAGTGATTTAAAAATATATATGTTAAAACGAGCAATTAAATGTTGACAAATTAGCTTTAGGCGCACACTTAAAAAAATAAAGAAATAATTAACTAGCTCATTGAATACAAGTGGAATTCAGTTCTGGGCATTCCAGTTTATTCAGCAAAATATCCAGTGTGCTAAATTAACATTTTCTGGCTGTCCTCGGCTGAGGCTCACGGCTTGCCTCCTCCCCTCCTGCCACTCGTAATGGCTTCCAGTTTTGCATTTTCCAGTAAACCTCTCCACGGACTGCACCTACATCCTGCAGAAATGCTCTCCGCTGCCCTCCCAATGAAAGGCAATAGTTTTAATCGGTAAATCTTGTACCAGACTGCTGGGACCGTTTTGCTTCTGAGGTCCACTGAGGCGACGCTTGCAAACCGGCTGCCGTCTCCAAATGCCTTGGAAGTCTTGTAGCAACAAAGAGGCTTTCTTTTTGTGTTCTGGCTTTTGTGCGGCAACAATGGACTTTCTGTGTTCTCCTCCTGGCTTGTTTGGAGGGGGGGGGGAAGCATTGCAAACAAGTCGAGGGACGACTGCAAATGCTGAAGTCCGATATTAACAAATATTTAACTTTATTTCTCTCTCTCGGTAATATGTGTTTATATATTTTGACATTACTGAGCAGAGCCGAGAGAGACATGCCAAGTGGCTGGTAGGGGGAGAAACCTTTGGATAAGCTGGCAGAAATCAAAGCACGCTCTCTGGTGCACCGCTTCAAGGGCTGGCTCATATGTTTTGCCTCTTAATGGGGCACTAGATGCGCAGAAGCTT
Source organism: Zootoca vivipara (assembly GCF_965207765.1). Classification (NCBI taxonomy): domain Eukaryota; kingdom Metazoa; phylum Chordata; class Lepidosauria; order Squamata; family Lacertidae; genus Zootoca; species Zootoca vivipara. The sequence goes on along the minus strand of NC_142594.1, from coordinate 50,230,239 downwards.
CAGTGTGCCTGTATTGGTCACTGTCTCTTAACAGCTATCACCGGCACCTGCAGTAGAGAGCTCTCTTCTGGCCTTCATTCTTGCTCCCCATTGTTGGACAAGAAGTGCTTAGAAGCAAGAGCAAAAGAAAAACCGTCCACATCTGAAATGAGCACCAAAGCCATTTTCTTGAACATTTTGGGGTTTTTTGGTAACTTTTCACAGGACTTGTGAAAGTATCTTGCTTGCAGTGCTTATATACATTCATTCATTCATTCATTCATTCATACATACATACATACATTCATTCATTAAAAAACCATCTTGGTTTAAATTGCATAAAAAATACATTTGGGGGTTGCAAAACTAGCTGTAGTTCAAATCGTGCAGGCATTGCACATAATCTCAGCTTCAGGAAGATCGCGGACACCTTGACTTTTTTGGCAAGAAGGATCAAGGTTATAGTACCTTAAATGATGACAAGCACGCTTTCTCTCCCTAGCAAAGCACCCTTGATGGAGGGAGGAGGCGAGCTGAAAACTGGTCACTCTAGATACTACATTTTTAATCCTCTGCCTGCAGATTCCTGAGCAGCTGTTGAGCTTCATTCCTCTTCCCCGAGAGGCCTGGGAAGCCTCATTATTTAATATAAGGAAGAGTTGTGCCAATTTTTAAGTAAATGGATTCCAGATCGATCTGGCTAAGCCAGCACAGACTTGTCTCACGGATGCACTTAGATCGGTTTGACCCCTGCGTACCTCCATTTAATTGAATTCAGTAAATTGCCATCTTAAGCTAAACTGCTCCAAGCTAAGCATTGCGACATTATTCATAGCGGAGGGAGAGCCATTTTTGCGTGTGTTTTATTTATAGCAACTGCCCCCCCAAACAAAAAACTGAGCAAGCCTCTTTCTCTGCGATTGGAGACGGCTGCAAGCCCACCTTGTGCGTTGAGAATCAGTGCAGGGGATTCCTTCAAGTTGCCTGTGTTGGAAATGAGTAGCTCAAAACCCGGGACAGGAGTGTGAAGTTGTTGAATCTGCAGCCCATCTGCATAATTTGGCATCAGCAGGGTGAATTTGCATGCTATTTGTGGAGCCACAGCAGGTGCCAGGCCACAGCTGGTGGCGACGCAGGGCTTCCTTTGCGATTGTCCTGGAATTCGCAGCCCCGGAGAAGGGAAAGCTCGATCCCAAAACTGCCAGCATGAGGTCGTACAGATGTAGGATGATGGAATTGGCAGCCTCTTCCCACATGGTTTTTGAGTCTAGGATAATGTGGGGTGCGGGTCGTATCGTGCCATGGCATTGGGGGGAGGGCAGGATGGGACATGACAAAGACGATATAAAACTTGTGGTTCCCAAACTTTGTACTGTATTAACTTTTTACAGGTTTTTTTTATTATTATTAATCATTTAAAACAGCGAGAGGGAGAACTGAGGCATATTCTAGCAGTTCGCTGAAAGGGTGATCCCACATTGTTAGTTTTTAACCTTATTAAATATATATCCTGCCTTTCCTCCAGGGAGCTCAAGGCAGAATACACAATCATCCTCCCTGCTTACTATTGAAAACCCCACAAAACCCCTGTGAGGTAGGTTAGGCTGAGAGGCAGCAACCGGCCCGAGGTCACCTAGCGAACTTCACAGCCGAGTGGGGATTCGAACCTTGGTCTCGCAGCTCCTAGCCCGACACGCTAACCACTATACCAAACTGGCTTTCAAGCACTTGCCCTGTGGTGCTCTTACCCAGAAGAGGGGTGTGTTTGTGTGGCTCAGTGGCTTGCTGAGTGCAAGTTTAAGGGGGAGGTAAGATTTGAACCCAGGACACACCATTGCCTGGTGGCAGAGCTTTCTTTATTTCCGCAAAAACCTCTGACGCGGTTGAGCTTTGTAACTGCTTGCCACCCCCTGTGAGATTCACAGGCTGCATTTCCTGGGGTTCATTCCTCGCCGCTGACACACTTGCATGTTTGCGTGTCTTGGTGGTGGGTTTTTTAAAGCCTCTTTTTCATTTGAATTTGCATTAGGCGGAAGTACCTGATTGCACCGGCAAAATTAAACATAACTACACCCCCCCCCAAAAAAATACATAAAACACGCTTTAAGATAAACCAGGCACTTGAGCTAGCCATGTTTACATTGGGCTCACCTGCCTATGAAGAGAAATGGCTCTGCAGCTGCTTTTAAATTAGCCCCTGGAGATTAGGCTTGTAGATTTACAGTTCCTCCCAGCGGGCAGCAAAGGAAATGTCCTCAAAGCAGCTGTTTTGATGATCCTGTGTTCTCTTTCTCTCTCTCTCTCTCCCTGCCCCTCCAAGAAGCTTCACCAGCGAAACTCTTTGGGTGTCTGTTTCTCCTTTTTCAGTAAAGTGGGCGGGAGGGAGGGGGGGGGAGAAATCTGGTCTGCAAAAAAGCCCTCCCTGACTCCCTTGGCTTGACAGTGCGCAGATGGTGCGCTTAGACGGCCGGAGAAACGTGCAGTGAATATTTCATGTCCCCGTTTGCTGTCGGGGGGGGGGGAAACACGTTTCCTTGAGAAAACTGTCACGAGCCCAGGAACGCGGCTGCGTCTTGCGGAATCTGCTGGCTGGCAGGACAGCATCTGGGTGTGTGTGTGTGTGTGTGTGTGTGTGTGTGCGACAGCGCAAGCCTCCTGGCCGAAACGAGAGCCAGCCAGCCAGCGCAAATGTGCAGCAGCGTATAGTACAGAAAAAATTGGTCCAGCTTGCATTTAAAAGCTGAACCTGCCGGAGTTTGCACCTTGGCAGTGCAGTTCTCGGGCTAAGCAAAATGCACACGTGCATAAATTTATTACACAAAGGCACTCACTGCACATGGGGAAATGGCTTTGCAAAAATGTGTGTGCAAGTTAGGAGGATAAAATACTGATGGGTTTTCATGAGAACTTGTCCGTTTTAAGAAAAACTGAAGTGGAAGTGTTGGAGAACTGAGCTTAAGATAGGAAAACAGGAAACTGAAACCGTGATTGATAGCTCTGCCCGCCCTTCCTTAGTTGCAGTGGGGGCTGCTGCCCCTAGAGGTGGGTAGAGCATTGCAGTCCAGACGGTTTGCAGAGATGTCCCCTCCTTTGTCTGACTTGCAGACTGAGCTGGGTGACCCGAGGGGGGGCTGTCTGCTCTCAGCACTTGCCCACCCAGTGATGGTAATGCTGATCTACCTTGCAAGGTTGTCAGGAGGATGGGAGAGCATGCATACGAAAGGCTTCGGACCCTCAAAAGCACTATATAAAGGCTGAGTAAGGGTGTCCAAGAGGATGGAAGAATAACATAACGGATGCCTGTTCTAAATGAGCTGTCTTTTCTGTTTTAATTTTATGCATGGGTCTTTCAAGGCAGTTGGTTAACTTTTTTTTTATTTTAAAAAAAAAGCCGCTTTGAGAAATTTAGTCAAATAAATGGAAAGCAAAAAACCCAGCACTTCATTTTTAATAAGAGGCAGTGTGGTTTAGTGGTTAGAGTTTTGGACTAGCCCCAGCCAAACCTAGGTTTGAATCCTCATTGCAAGGAAGACATTCCCCACCCCCACTTCTGTTATCGCCATCAGAAACTCTTACCTTCAACCCTCTCAACATTTGTACCGGTGTGTCTGAGTGCAGTGATATCATAATGTACCTGAGCAGCTAGATTTCTGCTTGTGGGGAAATGGTTCCTGCTCCCACCCCCAACCTGTCTGTTTTTGGAGTCTTGTATTATTTCTTTATATTATTATTATTATTATTATTATTATTATTTATTGAATTTATATACTGCCCTATGCTTGGAGGTCTCAGTGCGGTTCACAGAATAAAGTCAAAATATAAAACTACAAAATACATAGTCAAAATAAAAACAACCCAATAACACCACCACCCCCCAAAAAAAACACATTTTAAAAGGGCATAGGATGTCAATCAAATCAACCAAAGGCCTAGTTAAAAAGGAACATTTTTGCCTGGTACCTAAAAGTGTATAATGAAGGTGCCAAGCAAACTTTCTTGGGGGAAGCATTCCACAAATGGGGAGCCACTGCAGAAAAGGCCCCTTCAAACCTTTGGACCTCTCGTGGAGGAGGCACACAAAGGAGGGCCTCAGAAGATGATCTCAGGGTCCAAGTAGGTTTATATGGAAAGAGGCAGTCCTTAAGGTATTGCGGTCCTACGGTAGTGACCTTTTGTTAAAAGGCACTTCAGTGTTGTAAACTGAAAAGGCAGGTTTCTAGCCCTCAGTGGTGCAGATGGGAGAGTAAAGATGGAAACGGTAAAGATTGATTCTCTCTTGATGCCCTGTTCTCGGCCATTGATTATGCACTTTAAATGACCCGTGGCAGCAAGCGCTCACTTCGCTGCTTCTTTCTCTCTCCCAGCAACCTCCATCCTGAAGAAAAGCAAACGGTTGAAGCGCAACAATGTGGAGTTTGACCGGGTTACCGTCTTCTACTTCCAGCGCTGCCAGGGCTTCACCAGCGTGCCCAGCCGCGGGGGCTGCACCTTGGGCATGGTGAGCAAGCACGGCTTCTCCCGGGAGTTCACGCTGGCCGAGTTTTCCAAGGAGCAAGAGGCCGTCCGGCGGGAGAAGCTCAAGGAGCGGTTGAAAGAGGAGAAGCTGGAAGCCCTGAAGTGGAAAGTAAGTGGTGGGACACCGGGGGGGGGGGGGTGGGCATGCAGAAGCCTGCTCTGGGTCTAACACACAGAGGCGCCTCTAGCTGTAAAGGACAGCAGGTGTCATGAGCCAGAGTCAGGTCAGCAGTATAAAAAAAAAAACCCAGTGTCCGTGAAGTTAACTTTTTATTCAAAGAAACCCAAACAGTGCAGGCCTAGTGATCCCGGCAAGTCTTGCGCCAATGAGGCACTTATTTATTTGGTTTTTCAGATTAAAATTTTACAGCCACATATCCAACATAAAAACCAAGATTCCAAGGAATCTCCTGGACTTCCCTCCTCCCCTTTATGGGTCCTATTCTTTAATCATTTCCTCCTGCATCGTTTATGATAATCCAAATCTTTTCTCTCTCCATTGTATCCAAAATTAAACTGCAAGAGATATTGCAATCCTACTAATGATTTTAACTGTTTAGAATGGACTTTAAGATAATTTATAATCCCCCCCAAAAAAATCCTTATTAAAATTTTGGTCTCCCCGATTTCTGATTCTTCATGTCATTTTAGCCGTTTCGGCATAAGCCATCAGCTTGATCTGCCATTTTTCTCTGGTGGGGACTTGATCTTCTTTCCATCTCTGGGAAAGACTCCGTCATCTTGCCTCTCTTTGCTCCGCTCTTTTCATACCTCTTCTGGTTATGGGAGTCTTCAATAGCCAGCATCACCTCTGTTTCCTGGCCCTTCTCCTTCCAGCCTCTGATTCTGGACTGTTCTTTGGCCCTAGACTCTTCCTGCTCACTAAACCCTGTTGCCTCTTCAGCTTCCGACACCACCTTGACAGTGGTTGGAGATGTAAAGGCCCTTCTCTGCTGGCCAAACCTTCTTCAACCGGGCATCTGCCAGGTGCAATGAACTACAACCTGTGCCGGCCAGGGCTGATGGGAGTTGTAGTCCAAATCCCTCCGAGGGGCGCCTGGCTGAGGAAGGCTGGCATAGACTATACTGGTCTATACAGACGACCTGATCTATGCAATGTTTGCCGATCATAGAATCATAGTTGGAAGAAACCACAAGGGCCATCCAGTCCAACCCCCTGCCAAGCAGGAAACACCAGCAAAGCATTCTTGACATATGCCTGTCAAGCCTCTGCTTAAAGACCTCCAAAGAAGGAGACTCCACCACACTCCTTGGTAGCAAATTCCACTGCCGAACAGCTCTTGCTGTCAGGAAGTTCTTCCTAATGTTTAGGTGGAATCTTCTTTCTTGTAGTTTGAATCCATTGCTCTGTGTCCGCTTCTCTGGAGCAGCAGAAAACAACCTTTCTCCCTCCTCCATATGACATCCTTTCATATATTTGAACATGACTATCATATCACCCCTTAACCTTCTCTTCTCCAGGCTAAACATACCCAGCTCCCTAAGCCGTTCCTCATAAGGCATCGTTTCCAGGCCTTTGAACATTTTGGTTGCCCTCTTCTGGACATGTTCCAGCTTGTCAGTATCCTTCTTGAACTGTGGTGCCCAGAACTGGACACAGTACTCCAGGTGAGGTCTGACCAGAGCAGAATACAGTGGTACTATTACTTCCCTAGATCTAGACGCTATACTCCTATTGATGCAGCCCAGAATTGCATTGGCTTTTTTAGCTGCTGCATCACACTGCTGACTCATGTCAAGTCTGTGGTCTACCAAGACTCCTAGATCCTTTTCACATGTACTGCTCTCAAGCCAGTTGTCACTCATCCTGTATTTGTGCCTTTCATTTTTTATTTTTTATTTTGCCCAAGTGTAGTACCTTACATTTCTCCTTGTTAAAATTCATCTTGTTTGCTTTGGCCCAGTTGTCTAATCTGTTAAGGTCATTTTGAAGTGTGATCATTGTTGCCTCGCCTAGTCAGAAGGGGTTTCTGATTTCAAGACGGTGGCCGTCACGGGTACTTAAAGGCGCTTCCGCTTCTGACACAAGTTTCCTCTTGGCGTTTCTCCAAACAGCTCACCATGAACGGTACGAAGGAGTCGGAGGAAGCCAACCAGCTCACCACAGAAGACATCTCTGACGACGACATCGACGCCAGCGCCACCGAGCTGGAAGACGGCTTCTTCCTCCAGCCGTACCCGGCCAAGAAGAGGCGGGCCCTGCTCAAGGCCATGGGCGTCAAGAAGGTCGACAAAGAGGAGAAGCGGGAGCTCCACAGCATCCGCCTCTCCCGGGAAGACTGCGGCTGCGACTGCCAGGAGTTCTGCGATCCCGAGACGTGTAGCTGCAGCCTGGCTGGCATTAAGTGTCAGGTGTGTGTGTGAGGAGGGGCCTTCTTGGCCGGGTTACTTGCAGGGAAGAGGGCTTATGGGACCCAGTGTGGGTAAAGTGGAGATTGCCCTGGGAGAAGCTGGTCTTCCGCTGCTTCTGGTATGTTGGGCCTGAGAAGGAACGATAATAATAATAAAAAATTATAATAATTTATTATTTATACCCCACCCATCTGGCTGGGTTTCCCCAGCCACTCTGGACGGCTCCCAACAGAATATTAAAAACACGATCAAACATTAAAAACTTCGCTAGACAGGGCTGCCTTCTGATGTCTTCTAAAAGTCAGGTGGTTGTTTATTTCCTTGACATCTGATGGGAGGGCGTTCCACAGGGCACCACCACTGAGAAGGCCCTCTGCCTGGTTCCCTGTAACCTCACTTCTCGCAGGGAGGGAACCGCCAGAAGGCCCCCGGAGCTGGACCTCTGGGCTGAACGATGGGGGTGGAGATGCTGCTTCAGGTATACAGGGTCGGGGTCAGAAGCTTCAAGATGAGCAAAAAGCATTGAAGGATGCTGGGGTGAGCGGCTGCTTTTGCCCAGAGAGTAGACGGGAAATGGCAGTTCTTCCACCAAACAGATATTGGCCAGCCTTTTTACACTGTTGTTATCTATCAATTTATTTAATTAATAAACCACCCTTTATCAGAAGACCCCAGGGGCGGTGTACAACATTAAGAACACATCTTACCAAGCGTAAAAATGAAAGCATAATAATAAAATAACACCATTTCAGCTTTAACAGGCCATAGATTATTTAATGGCCAAAAAGCATGGGCAGTGAGGAATGTTTTTGTCTGGCACCTAAAGACTGATGGCATCAGGCGAGCCTCTCTGGGGAGAGCATTCCACAAATGGGGAGCCACCACAGAAAAGGCTCCGTCTTGTGTTACCACCCTCCGGACCTCCTGGCGAGTGTGGACCCAGAGAAGTTTGCAGCTCCACTTTGTTCCTCTGCGAGCTGAGCATAGGAGCTAAAGAAGCTACCTTATACTCTTGTCAGGCCAATTTGTCCAATTTGTGATCTTTTGCTGAAGGGAAGTGTAGAATTGCTGCTGCTGCTGCTGCTGCTGCTGCTGCTGTTGTTTTATTTATACCTTGCCTATCTGGCTGGGTTTCCCCAGCCACTCTGGGCGACTTCCAGTACATATGAAAACATAATAAAACATCAAACATTAAACACTATCTGATACAGGCTGCCTTCAGATGTCCTCTAAAAGTTACATAGTTCTTTATTTCCTTCCTATCTAAAGGGAGAGCATTTCACAGGGAGGGCGCCACTACCGAGAAGGCCCTTTGCCTGGTTCCCTGTAACCTCACTTCTCGCAGGGAGGGAACCGCCAGAAGAATAGCAGCATAGCACTATTAAAAGCCCTTTCCTTAATTTTTGTTGTTGAATAAAGCAAAGAAAAACGCATGTGTCAGGCTTGACAGGCTAAAAGCAAGCAGTTTGAACCAATTATGAGCAGGTCCTCATAGGGGGTGTGTGTGTTTAAATAAAAAGTCAGGCTTAAAAGTAGAGGCCATGTGACTAACACCTAGTCCCTCCCACTCCCCAGATGGATCACACATCGTTTCCCTGCGGCTGCACGAAGGACGGCTGTGGCAACACTGAGGGCCGGATCGAGTTCAACCAAGCCCGGGTGCAGACACACTTCATCCACACCATCATGAAGCTGGAGCTGGAGAAGAACCAGCCGAGCCCTGAGAGGAGCCCGGAGCCCGAGCCCCTCTTCCGGGACCGGCTGCACCCCTTTGGGCGCCCCGTGGGCAAGGCGGCGTTTGAGGAGAGGACGGTGGCCCTGGCGCCCGCCTTCCAGTTCAGCACGGAGCTGGAGGCCATTGGCGAGAACAGCTGCAGCAGCGACACGACCGAGTCCTCGGTGTCGTCCAACCAGAGCGAGGACCTGGAGGAGGCGGCCCCCTCCGAGAAGTCGCAGTCGGACGTGGACGACGACGGCCTGGCCCGCATTCTCCACTTCAACGACTCCGACACGGAGGACGACAGCAGCGCCGCCAGCAACTGCCAGGACAACCTGAGCTCCTTCCACCCGACCGGCTTCTTCAGCGTGGACGTGGAGAACCAGTGCGCCGCCGGAAAGTTTGTCTCTGGCCACCCTTTGAGCCAGTCGTCGAACATCACGGGGTGTTTGGACGAGAACGCCAACCAGGGGGTGAGCTGTTTTCTCGAGGAAACTTCTCCCAGGGCAGCCCAGGCTGCGGGCTTTCCTTCCTCTGCCCCCTCCTCTTCTTCTTCTTCCTCCGCCACCCCCTGCTCAATGGAGCAAGGCTCCAGGAGCTACATGGATCTGAGCCTCTCCTCGGACTCTCTGGATTTTTTCCAGTCCTTCTCAGACTACAACCTTGGACCGCTTTACAATTCTTTGAAGGAGTACGAGAACCTGGACAACTTTTCGGCGCTGCAGCTCCAGTTGCCGAATTTCCCGAGCTTGCCCCAGCCTGGGGACCAGAGCCCGTGCTTTCTGGAGTCCCTCATTGGCCTGTCCGAATCTGTCCCAGAAACCCCTGCGCCTTTTACAGACAATCAACTCCTAGAAGATGCCATCAAATCATCTCTCATGGAAACAGTGAAGGTTTAAATGCTTTTGTTTTTGGAAAACCCGAGGAGGACGGGGGGGGGGAAACCCCGCGAGAAACTGCCAACCCCTTGTGCATAAACACCCCTTACCGGAAGAGAAGGAAATGCTACGTGATATTTTGTTCAGATACCTTTTTTCAAATACTTTGGAGGAAGACAAAACAAACTCTGCAGCGGCAATCAGTTTTCTTGCTGTTTGTGCAAAAACTCTCAGCGTTGGGGTTGGGGAGGTGGGGGTGGAAGACGATTTTTGCTAAACACAATTTACCTGCATTTTGTATTTTGGGGTGGGAGGCACGTAAGGGAGGGGCAGGGAAAGACCTCATGAGAAATATGTTGCTCGTCCACAAAGCACCTTCTGTGAACGTTTTCAAATGTTTGCAGACAATTTTCTCAAGCTACTTTGGGAAGTATATATAATTATATTTATTGTGGGGGTGGGGGGAATGATATGCTGAAGAGTTTGCTCTTGCTTAAATGGGAAGAGGTTTACAAGGAAGCAGAATAAATGACACACACACACACTATTATATTCGTAATTCCGCCCCCATGCCCTCTATTTATTGCAAACCTCCAGAGTTTTCAAGTAGCCTCCAAAGCTTGAACTGAGCGTCGAATCTTATTTAAATTAGTCATACCTCAGATGTATTATGTGTACAATCAATTTTTTTTTGCATAATATATCTGTATTTATTTATTTTTGTGTTCATGCCTGGGTAGGACTGTGGTTTATCAAGGACCTGCAAATAACCCAAGCCTGCCTCATTGTTCGGATGCCCCATTTCCCCCTCTTGGTTAAAACACTGAGGAGGTGTTATACTTTCAAGGTGGTAAAACACACACACACACACACACATCCCCTGTCTTTCACATAAGCCCCCATATCCACACTACAAACCATTCTGGGCTTCTAAATGGAACTTCTGAGAACTTTTGTCATCTTAGGTGAGAGTTGAGAAGACTCCCTTGAGAGATTCCCTAGCCCCTCTTCTTGGATCAGGGAAGGGAGAGCCTGTGGACCTTCTGGATATTGCCAGAGTAGGACTCCCATCACTGCTGGCTTGGGCGTGATGGGAGCCAGGGAAGCTTCAAGAGTTATGGGGCTCCATATCTGTCTTAGTGGGCCACAGAGGTTACTATTAGGTGGTTGGTTTTTAAATCTGTGCAGTAGCTTTGCAGTGCAGATATGAATGGGGAAGTGGGGAGTGTTGTTGCCACAAATGGTGCAAGTGAAAGGGCCTCCTTTTGGCTCACACACCTGCGGTGTCGGAGAACCTTTGAATTTCTGAGCATGAAAGACACACTCTATGCGTCACTGCAGCGCTATGTTCTGCAGGACTCTCCAGCGTTGTATCACAAGGTTGTATGTCGCTATAACCGTTTTGAAAAATGAAACCACAGTTCCATTCTTTTGTGTGCGGTGTCCATAATTCTGCCAGGGGCAATTATAAGGAGGCTGGGAACTATGAAGAGAGAGAGAGAGAATAGTACCGTATGAACTATTTAAAGAAGAGAGAGGAAAGGTTGAAATGGTGTGGTAAATTATTTTGTAATTTATTTAATGTCCTTAAGGATTTGGCCATGAGATTTTTTTTTTTTTATAGAACCAATCTGATCTATTACTATGCTGCCTGAATATATAGAGGAACCAAGTCTGGAGCTGCCAAGGTTGCAATTTTTTAGAGGAATGGAAAGAGAAAAATAAAAATAAATGGGGGGCGGGGGGAGCAAAAGACTGTGCTTGCAAGCCTCCAGGTGCTTTGGGATATCTTTGGGGGTGTTAACCCACAATCTTTAGCCAGGCACTGCGGTTTCAGTGCAGACTGCCCATGGTGCTATTAGCAGGAGATGGCAGAATCATCCAGATAAATTGTGCACCTCTTCTTTTCAAAGATTATTCTCTAGTGAATTAGAATCCCTCTTACCAGAACAGGTCAAGGATGGAGCTGCAGTGTGTTTTTTATATACAGTGGTGCCTCGCTAGACGAAATTAATTCGTTCCACAGGTCTTTTCTTATAACGAAAAATTCGCCTAGCGAATCCCATAGGAATGCATTGAATTTTTTTTGAAATTTTTTTTGCCCATAGGAACGCATTAATTGAATTTCAATGCATTCCTATGGGAAACGAATTTTTCGTAAAACGAATTAGTCTAGCGAGGCAACCTCCGCTCGAAAAATCCTTTCGTTAAGCGGAAATTTCGTTAAGCAGGGCATTCGTTAAGCGAGGCACCACTGTATATACATGTGTAAGGACCTAGTCCTGGACAGCAGTCTCTGCAAATTTTTGAAAGGCACCGTAAGTTTTAAGTGCACCTCATCATTTGGAAGCAGAGAATAGATTTTTCTTAAGCACACAGAATATCCACACACCTTTTATAAACAAACAGATGCAAGTAATTTAAGAGGATCGCAATCTTTGCTGCTTTTGCCATCTTGTTAAAATGCCACAAGAGAGGGAGAGAGGCAAAACACCACCCCTTAAACCCTAGCAGGGAGCTCAACCAATTTGAAAAGGGAATCTAGTGGAAATGGGAGTGAGTGAGAGGCAGCTTCAGGGACATAACTAATTATTCTCCTCTGCTGCCTTTGGCTGATGCTTCTTGTAAGCCGCCCCTACCTAGTTTGTGGCCTGGCCTCTCACTTTGCTGGTGACCTTGATGTGGCACTCAGACGAGGGGAAGGTTACCTCCAGCTGCCCCATGGTGCGCCAGGCGCAAGCTGTGGCTGGATTATGTGGGGCATGTGAACTTCTAAACTGCTCATCGCACAAGAAGGCCGACACATGCATACTTGCCCATTGGTAAATGAGTCGCTTGGCACATATATTAAATCTGACAGATTATCCGTCTTTTACGCAGGTGCGAGTTCCTATGCCAGCAGAGCCAATGTGTGTCGGTCTAGTTTGTTCAGGGATCCTCCTATAAAACTCGTAGCTTTTTTTTTTGAAAGAGAGAAAGTTATATGATCCTCTTAACAGGGCACCAGCCAAACCAGAGAGTCTTGGTTGTAGCTGGTGGAAGCCTTGCATACATTGAGCCTCTGGGCTCCATCCACAGGGAGTAGCAGATTCATACCCAAATATATGAAGGTTTTAAGTTCTGCCTTTGATCATCCCGATGGTCAGGACACTGCAATTGCAGCCTCAGAGAACTGGGTAAATTAAAGAGTTGCAACATGCCAACATCTGTTGAGCAATACACACTGTCATGGTGCTATCCTGGCCCAGGTAAAGGTGTGTCCTTAACATACTCCCCCAAATTAATTTCCTCCAGTTCCCCTTAAACTACCGCTTCGGATTTGAGAGGCTGCTTCTATTAGCCGAAACAAATAATCATGTCCCACCCCACCCCCCGTCTCCCACTTTCACATAAATAGTAATAAATTGACCCGATTGCTGCCATCTTCACTAGAATTCCCTTAGGTCATGAAAAATTGACATTTCGGCTTTTGTTGGTTAACCTGATGGTTGGGCCTAGTGGTTGTGCTTCGGGGTGTGTTTGTTTTTAATGCGGTCTAAGCTTCGTTAATGGAAATAGATGGAATTCTTGCCTCTCCTGAGATTGGAAGACCTGCACTTTGACCTCCCAGAGATGTACAAAGCACCCGGAATTCCTTCCACATGGGTTGGAAGGACTTTGCCCCATCTGGTCTATGCAAAGAGGGGTTTCCCCCCCTTTAACAAACCTGAGTGGCAAAAGAGAAAATGTCTGGCATCTAGTGCAAAGGGGTTATCCCACTGTGAGAAAACTTTAGACATCTGCTTAACTATACATACGTGTATATATACGCCATTTTTTATTTAATTTGTGGGAGTCTTTTAAAATGAAAACTTCAGCCTACTTTTTTTATTTAAAAAATGCTTTGGCACATGGGGGTGTTTTTTTGGTACTGCTTTTTCTATTTTTGTTTTCATTCTTTGGCACTAAAGCAACAATTTTTAGAACATTCCTGCGTTTCTTTGCATACGTCATTTTAAAATGAATGTTGGGAGACTGAGGGTGTTGGAAGACCCTCCTGCCTTCATGATCCCCCCCCCTCTAATTTATTCATTTCTTTGTTTTGTTTTGTTGGTGCCAACTTCCTGCTTCTTCTCACCCCAGGGTGCACTGATTTGTAAATAGATATATATATTTCCCCCCTTCTGTATCTTGTATAAAATGTTGCCTGTTCAAACCATTTTCTTTTTTAAAAAGAGAGAGAGAGAGAGAAATCTGAAAAACAAAATTGGGTATTTATTGACACAATCTGTAATGATCTAATGTATTGATTGAAACTCTTTGGTTTCAACAGCTTTATAGTGTGTGTGTGCTTAACGGTGCCAAAGGGTACCAGTTTAAAATACTTTTATTTTTAACCCCCATCCCCCAAATTTTCATTTGTAAGTAAAATGAAAAAAACAAAAAAGCATCCTTTGCCTACAAGCTGCTGTCTCTCATTTCATACAAGCAATATGAAGAAAAATTCATTACACTTTCAAATAAACAAACTCTTTTTTTGGTTTGGAACATTTGGTGTGTGTGCTTCTTCTCGACATGGGGTGGGGGATGGGAGAAGCAGGTTAGTGGAAATCTAATCTGTGCCCGGCAAAAGGCCCAGCGGTGGTTGCTTTCACAACTTGCCGTTCGGGGCTGCCAACTTCTGGGTTGTGTGTGGGTAGAATGGGGGTGAAGGGTGCTTTGTTCCTAGGTGTTATAAGAAAAAAACTGCTCCTTTATCCCTTATGGGGTACCCAAGAGCCCGTATAGAGTCCTTACGTAGGTTTTCTATCGGTAGGAGAAAACAACACAGGCCAACCAGAGAATATTGAGAAGCAAAGCAGCTAGTAAGCCTGATCTTTATTAAACTGTTGCAATGGGGTCCCCCGCTCCCGACCGCCCCCCCCCAAAAAAATCATACATACATCACAGAAAGAGGTGGTCTGCCAGGATACCTGATAATGCCTTATCTCCGGGGGGGGGGGCAACTTCCAAGTGATTGCGATCTACTCAAAGTAAAAAACTCACAGTGACCTACAACCTTTTGGGGGATTCAGGTTGAGGTGGTTGAGCTTTTAGGAAGGAAAGCCAGCCATGTTTTGGAGGGTTGGGGTCAAAGTTGAGCTTTTTTTTTTTAGGAAGGAAAGCCCTGTTTTGGGGGCTTCGGGGCTCCATGATCACTGCAGATGGTGACAGCAGTCACGAAATTAAAAGACGCCTGCTTCTTGGGAGAAAAGCAATGACAAACCTAGACAGCATCTTAAAAAGCAGAGACATCACCTTGCCGACAAAGGTCTGTATAGTTAAAGCTATGGTTTTCCCAGTAGTGATGTATGGAAGTGAGAGCTGGACCATAAAGAAGGCTGATCGCCGAAGAATTGATCCTTTTGAATTATGGTGCTGGAGGAGACTCTTGAGAGTCCCATGGACTTCAAGAAGATCAAACCTGTCCATTCTGAAGGAAAGCAGCCCTGAGTGCTCACTGGAAGGACAGATCTTGAAGCTGAGGCTCCAATTCTTTGGCCACCTCATGAGAAGAGAAGACTCCCTGGAAAAGACCCTGATGTTGGGAAAGATTGAGGGCACAAGGAGAAGGGGACAACAGAGGATGAGATGGTTGGACAGTGTTCTCGAAGCTACCAACATAAGTTTGATCAAACTGCGGGAGGCAGTGGAAGACAGGAGTGCCTGGCGTGCTATGGTCCATGGGGTCACAAAGAGTCGGACACGACTAAACAGCAACATAAGACCTTAGAATTCCTATTACACTAGGACACAGAGTAGCTCAGGCATCCCCAAACTGTGGCCCTCCAGATGTTTTGGCCTACAACTCCCATGATCCCTAGCTAACAGGACCAGTGGTCAGGGATGATGGGAATTGTAGTCCAAAACATCTGGAGGGCCGAAGTTTGGGGGTGCCTGGAGTAGCTAGCGAGGAGGTCAAAAGTCAGGCTGAATTGGACAACTCACTCGGGGCTCTGGGTGGGTGGGGTTTGCTGCACGGGAAAATCACCATCTTCCAAATGGCTGGGGGGAGAGGCCGTCTGACCCCTCCTCGGATCTGCTGTATCCACTCTCTGGGTGGGTCTTGCCTGTAAGCCAATTGGGGCATAGGTATGGGGGTCGTGCCTTGCCAACCCTGGTGTATTCATAGAATCAGAGTTGGAAGAGACCACAAGGCCCACCCAGTCCAACCTCCTGCCAAGCAGGAGACACAATCAAAGCATTCCTGACATATGCCTGTCAAGCCTTTGCTTAAAGACCTCCAAAGAAAGAGACTCCACCACATTCCTTGGCAGCAAATTCCACTGTCGAACAGCTCTTACTGTCAGGAAGTCCTTCCTAATGTTTAGGTGGAATCGTCTTTCTTGTAGTTTGAATCCATTGCTCCGTGTCTGCTTCTCTGGAGCAGCAGAAAACAATCTTCCTCCCTCTTGGCAGACTGACATAGGATTTACTAGCCAACCAGGCTATTAGGAGCCTGCTCAGTGGGGGCACAGGCAAGCACCTTGCTATGGTTAATCAGCTGCCAAATTGGGAGGCCGTCTTGCAGGTTTTCGCCTACCTCTTAGCAGCTGTCACAGCTTTGGCAGATAAGGCCTCGGGCCCTGTGTACCTGATCCATGTCTAGGGCAACTTCCCAGCGCTGGGTGTTCAACCCACTGGGTCCCTATCAGCCAGCATGCTTTCAGGTCATAAGGTACGTTGCACTTGAACGTTACACCTCTCGGTCTCTTCTAAAACCACTGGGGGGGGGGTTGGTTGCCATCGATCCGCATAAATTTTATGAAATAAGTGCAAGGATTGGTTTGAATCATATATCAAATCCTAAACGGTTTGTTTTCAACTCTAGATCCACTATTCCAGGCATCCCCAGACTTCAGCCCTCCAGATGTTTTGGACTACAGTTTCCATCATCCCTAACCACTGGTCCTGTTAGCTAGGGATCATGGGAGTTGTAGGCCAAAACATCTGGAGGGCCGCAGGTTGGGGATGCCTGCACTATTCTGTTCTAACACAGGTCAGCTAATTCGGAGTAACACCACTAGTAAATGTGTTGACATTGCTGCATCACAGTATTTGATTTATAGATGGGGGAAACGCAGTAATTCTGAGCAGGTTTTCCTCTGGCCAATAAAACACTGGGTGAATCTGGACTAATATCGCCACCCCTTGAACCCCTTCTTGGTTACATTCACACGGCACACTTAAAGTGCATGCTTTCGCCCAAGAATCATGGGAACTGTAGTTTCTTAAGGGTGCTAGGAATTAGTAGCTCTGAAGGTAAACTATAGTTCCCAAGATTCTTACGAGTATGTGCTTTAAATCTATGCTGTGTGCGCAGCCGTACTCTTTGTCCTTGTCCCTGTCATGGTGATCCACCTGCTGGTGATCAGCCTTCTTGCTCCTGAGGAGAACCAGCTGGCCCCAGCTTTCTTAAGCAGGGTTTCCAGCCTCAATCAGTTGCAGGAAACAACATTTGTCGTTCCTGACTAGACCTTGCTGTTTCTTGTGACCTTGGACCCTCGGCTTAGGACAGGACTGAACCTTGCGTACGGACTCTGCCTCCAGGCAAGTACCCCCCCTGAGACTCGGCTGGTTGGCTGGCTTCTCCCTCCACTGAGCTCATGCCATGACACTCCCGAGTTTAGCACCGGATTTTGAGGTTCCGGCTGAGACAATGCATCCGGGGAGCGCAGAGGGGAAATGAAGAGAACTTCCAGAACCAGCACAATCGCCCTGCGTAGGCACCAATATGTGCTTTAGCTACTACAGGCCAAACGCCACCTAAAAGCGACTGGAGGTTCCTTCTTGGATAAATGTTTTGACAATTCAGGAGCTGGAAAGATTCTTGTCACAGCTCTGCCCTGTCCTATGCCAGTTTTTGTGCCTGCCAAAAAACCAAAGAGCAGTGGGATTCAATACCCGAAGAGCCCTAAGCAGGCAGCAGTTAAATTAGCAGCGGAGATTAGCATCGCAAAGTGTGTGGTTTTTTTGCAAAGAATCCTGTGCCCCAAAATTGAATTAGCGGTATACTCCAGCAGCGGGTCATGTCTGTATTTCAATGCAGGCTGCAGATTAAGAGGTCTTCTCAGAAAGGAAAAAAAGAAAAGGCAGCTAGAGGTGGGTTTTGGAGAATGACCAGATGTAGAAGAGGGAAAGAAAGGGATAGCCTGTGATGGCGGTGGCGGCGGTTCAAATTGGAAAAGAGCAAAATGAAGGATTTCCCGTGCAATGAGTAATGAATTTGTGGGATCTCCTGCCATTACTTGTGGCAAAATCCATTCCATTTGGCCCTTTTTAAAACCCCACAATCTCTGTTTGGAGTAGGTCGATCAACAGTGATCAGCCATGAGTGATAAGAGAGCCCAGGGTTCGAATCCCCATTTGGCCGTGAAGCTCACTGGGTGGCCTTGGGCCAGTCACCGCCTCTCAGCCTAACCTACCTCACAAGGTTGTTGTTGGTCTCCTTGGAGGAAAAGTGGGGGGGGGTATCAACATTATCACAACATTATCTCCGTATACTGTACCAGGTGCTGGAGACAGTGAGAGAGGAGAATCCAGCTGTGCACTGTTGGAAACAGGATGCTAGACTAGACAGGTCTTTGGGACTGTGCTCCAAAGAGTCTAGCCATAATCTCATTTGTGAGTGTGCTGTCGCCTAACAGAGAAGTAGCTGGATTTGTTAAGCTTCTGTTCTCTCCTGCCCCCCCCCCTGCCGCCCCGCATTTTGTTCTGACGAGGTTGAAGCTTCCTGAAAACAATCCAGTGGCTGAAATCATTTCTGGGTGGCCAGGATTGGGGAACAAGCATGACTGTTAACAGAGTTCCCCCTCCCCTCCTTCCTGCCCCCCCTTTATATAACGTATTAAACTTGCTGGCGCCTTCTGACAATTCACAGAATGCAGTATTCAGGTCTCTGCAGATTGATGCCATGCAGCAAACAGTAGGTGGCCAGGGAAAAAGAGAGCGTCAGATAGTTCACCCCCCCCCCCACTTGGTGCCAGGAGGAAAAGAGGAAGAAGACATGCCTGCCCCACAATTAAATGCATGCTTTTCCAAGCACAATCTTGCAATCATAGAACTTTAGAGTTAGAAGGCACACTCCCAAGAGTCATCTAGTCTAACCGTCTGCAAAGCAGTAATATATTAAGGGATGTGTTTGAGTAAAGTAATGGAGCACTTCATGTATTGATAGAGTATATCAGTAAAGTGTCTTGTATCTGATTGGGCTTCCTAGGTAGGGACAGGCGGACCTGTCAATTCTCTGTGTTTCACATTTTTCATTTTTTTGAAGTTCAGTTCTCCAGCAGTTTGTGATTTGTTTTTTTTTTTAAAAAAGAAGTCCTCATGGAAATTCATCAGCATTTTAGTGCAAATTTCTCCCAACATAGAGTTTTGCAAAGCAGATTTCCTTAATCCAACGCTTTTCTTCTTGTTTGCATGTTGTCTTCACTGATATATTGGCTTTTATGCACACTTTTGGTACCTATTGCTTGGCTGGAAAACTGCATTGCGAAATTATGATAAAGTGCAGATTTCAAAGGATGGCTGTGTTTCAGTGCCTGTATTATTATAGAAAGAGCAAATTAGAGAAGTTCCCCTTAAAATATGAACTGATCTCATTTCCTCCTCCTTCCCTCTTGCAAGACTGGGTTACATCTGTATGCCTGCCCCTCTCTAAGCAAAATTCCGCTGTCAAGATAACAATGCAGTTCTGCACTTCAGAATGCATCCTGCAAGTTAGCGCTCTGGTTCATTTGAATAATTATTTCTGGCTGCATGATTTGATTGGCCTTCCAGTCTGCTTTGTGTTAAAGCCTCTGTAGGGATGGCTGTATGTGGGCCACTTTCCCCCCAACTTAAGTTTCAGAAAACAAGCGGACAAATTTCCTTCCCGTTTTCTGGCAGGGTCTGAAATGGATTTTCCTTATCTATTTGGACAAAATTGCTAATAGCAATGTATGTTCTTGTTTTTAAATAAATAAATCTTTATTGTCACTTGTTCCAAGGGGGTTTGTTACCTAAGGAGCTGAATTTGAGTCCTCTGGGTGCCTTATTTCTGCACATCACCTTAGGTGCTTCATCATGTTTCAGAGCCAAATAAAAGTGACAAGTAGTATTCGCTCAATAAGGGGTTTATATAAAGCAAGGGCTGGCAGAGTAGGGATGGGACTGCGACCTGGCTTGGAGAAGGACTCAGGGGCCTGGTTCACACCTGCATGTACATATATACTGGATCACAGCATGCTGAAAATTATCCTTTTCAAATGATACGTTGTGGAGGGAGGAGGGGCTGTGTTCGCTGCATTTGAGCCCTTCCTAGCAGCTGGTGTTTGGCTCTCACTGTGAACTGTGATGTGTCTGTGTTGTGATTCCTGACCCGCTGCAGCAGTGAACAGGCCCGAGTACATGCAAGAAGAAAAATATTTGATGCATGGGGGCAGGGGTTCAGAGAATACTTTGTGCTTCTGAAGCCCCTTTCTTCTGTCTACCAGCTCCATCTGGTACGCAGGCTGAGACCCTACCTGCCTGTGGACTGTCTCGCCAGAGTGGTGCATGCTCTGGTTATCTCCCGCTTGGACTACTGCAATGCGCTCTCTGTGGGGCTACCTTTGAAGGTGACCCGGAAACTACAACTAATCCAGAATGTGGCAGATAGACCAGTGACCGGGAGTGGCTGCCGATACCACATAACACCGGTCCTGAAAGACCGACATTGGCTCCCAGTACGTTTCCGAGCACAATTCAAAGTGTTGGTGCTGACCTTTAAAGCCCTAAACGGCCTTGGCACAGTATACCTGAAGGAGCGTCTCCACCCCCATCATTCTGCCTGGACATTGAGGTCCAGCTCTGAGGGTCTTCTGGCGGTTCCCTCACTGTGAGAAGCGAAATTACAGGGAACCAGGCAGAGGGCCTTCTCAGTAGTGGCGCCCGCCCCTGTCGAATGCCCTTCCATCAGATGTCAAGGAAATAAACAACTATCAGACTTTTAGAAGACATCCGAAGGCAGCCCTGTTTAGGGAAGCTTTTAATACTGGGTGAATCATTGTATTTTAATATTCTGCTGGAAGCCGCACAAAGTGGGCGGGGTATAAATTATTAATTTATTTCTCCTCCAGGCTTTTCGGAAAGCTCAGAGAAGTTGTTCTCACAGCAGCCCTAGGAGTAGATCAGCCTGAGCAAGAATAACTGGACTGAATATCACCTAGTAAGCATCATGGCTGAGCAGAGTCCAATATGTAAAGGTCTACTCAAGAGTAACTGCCTGCAAGTTAAGTGGCAAGTGGGTGTAGGATTCCAGCCTTAATTTAGATACAGTCGTACCTTGGATCTCGTAAGGTGTGTATGCAAATGCATACCTTGGATCTCAAACACCTTGGCTTCCAAACAAATCGGCTCCCGAACAATCAAAACCAGGAAGTGAGTGTTCCGCTTTTTGAATGAAGCTGAACATCTGGCGTGGCGACTGGCTGCAGGATGGACTCCCGGAACACATTCTGTTCGAGAACCAAGTTACGACTGTACTCTGTAATAAAATCTAATTTTATTAGATTGAGCAATCTTAAGCAAGCACTGAAGCCAACACAAATTCAGCTCATTTTGTGGGGTTGTTTTGGTAGAGTGTAACTTAACTTTGGGAGTTTCCATATATTTGGGATTTATGTTTCGTGGTGTCTGAGTTCCCCTCATCCTGATCACACTGTCTCCAGTCTCTATGGACTCCAAGGCTGAGATTCAACAGGTGTGCAGATAGCTTTCCTTTCCTTGGCTTTCACAGATAAGGGGAAGCTGTCAAACTTCAGACGTTGAACTTCTGCCTGACACATGGCCACTAAAGGCACTAGACAGAGAGCCCAATAGCCTCGCCTGCTCTCCATCCAGCTTGCTTTAGAGAGCTGCAGGTATTTTTGCCATCCTTGCATCAGCTATGTGCCTCTTTGCTTGAAGTAACCATAGGAACGATTTATATTTGCTTCAGCGTTGCCATGGTAATGCACTGGGCAACTCCCAGCTACACACCCAACCTTCTGTAGCAGGGATTGTTAAAAAGTCCTACTCCTCCCGCAAACCATGAAGAAACCCATTGACCAATAACAGATGTCTGTCTCCCCACCTCCGCCCCCCTCTCTCAAGAACAAAGAAGTAAGGAGGAGCACGTCTTGTCCAACAGCGGATTAAATGTACAGGAGTAATACATTTAAATAGTAGTAGTAATTTAGGGATCTTCAGTGGCCCCTAATGGCCACAATAATGAAGTACATTGTGCTTTAGTATAGATAACATTAATTGCCAAAGAGCAATTGCCGAGATCCTTATGCTGGGGTCAAAAACTAAGGGTGCCTCCATGTGGATAATTCAGATGTCACAACTGGGGCATTGGAAAGCTGTTTTTAATTTAGCAGACTTTTTCATTGAAATGGTAAATCCATATTAAATGTGTGTGTGGGGGGGATTGTTGTTGTTTAGTCGTTGAGTCGTGTCCGACTCTTCGTGACCCCATGGACCAGAGCACGCCAGGCACTCCTGTCTTCCACTGCCTCCTGCAGTTTGGTTGGTAGCTTCGAGAACACTGTCTAACCATCTCGCCCTCTGTTGTCCCCTTCTCCTTGTGCCCTCCATCTTTCCCAACATCAGGGTCTTTTCCAGGGAGTCTTCTCTTCTCATGAGGTGGCCAAAGTATTGGAGCCTCAGCTTCACGATCTGTCCTTCCAGTGAGCACTCAGGGCTGATTTCCAGTGAGCACTCAGGGCTGTGTGTGAGATACAGACTGTCATTTTGTTGCGGATGTCGTCGTGCTGACAGTGCAAAAGACTTGCATGCCTGAAGAGCACCGATTGCACCATGCACACCTGCCTGGCCTCTCCCCAGCCACTCCTTCTGTTCCCTGGTCAAACAGCTGCATTTGCCTCTGGTCCTGCCAATTTCTGGCACACAGGCCCTGGTAGGTTGCCCAGTGGTAAATGTGACCAAACGCTCCCTCATTCCTGGCTTAAAATATTAAAGGTGCTTCTGAAACCTTTGAATTGGGTTTACCCTCTAAAACTGCTGGACCACAACCATCTGTTTGCTAGGGAAGTGGTTCCCAACAGGTGGTCCGGGGACCCCCAGGGGTCCGCGAGCTATGCCAGAGGGGTCCGCAAGATGCTATTAGAATAAAAAATATATTAATATATTTCGTATGATAACAGATTTTTTGTTTTGGCCGCTTCCTGCATGAGCAGAGTCTAGCGCAAAACTAGAATTAGATAGAGGCAGTAGTTCTGCTGTATGCCGTTAGGTGGCGCTTTACAAACACTACTGTTTTGCAAAGAGGCAGCGCGCACATTCTACTAATGCTCACCTCCCCAAGATGCTTTGCGCGCGTCGGCTTCATTTGTGCGCTACTGCACAGGTACCCTGTCTTCTCCATTCCCCTCCCTCCTCCCTGGCGCACGCTGCCTCTTTGCAAAACAGTAGTGTTTGTAAACAAAGCGTTGTTTTTCGTGGAAGCTACAGTTCGCGTAGTTAAAAATGGACCATTGGTTTAAAAGTGGTTCATCTCATTAAGAACTGAAAATTAAAACTAACTGTATACTGATGGAGTTGTTGTTGTTTAGTCGTTTAGTCGTGTCCGACTCTTCGTGACCCCATGGACCAGAGCACGCCAGGCACTCCTGTCTTGCACTGCCTCCCACAGTTTGGTCAAACTCATGTTCGTAGCTTCGAGAACACTGTCCAACCATCTTGTCCTCTGTCGTCCCCTTCTCCTAGTGCCCTCAATCTTTCCCAACATCAGGGTCTTTTCCAAGGATTCTTCTCTTCTCATGAGGTGGCCAAAGTATTGGAGCCTCAGCTTCACGATCTGTCCTTCCAGGGAGCACTCAGGGCTGATTTCCTTCAGAATGGATAGGTTTGATCTTCTTGCAGTCCATGGGACTCTCGTCTCCTCCAGCACCATAATTCAAAAGCATCAATTCTTCGGCGATCAGCCTTCTTTATGGTCCAACTCTCACTTCCATAAATCACTACTGGGAAAACCATAGCTTTAACTATACGGACCTTTGTCGGCAAGGTGATGTCTCTGCTTTTTAAGATGCTGTCTAGGTTTGTCATTGCTTTTCTCCCAAGAAGCAGGCGTCTTTTAATTTCGTGACTGCTGTCACCATCTGCAGTGATCAAGGAGCCCAAGAAAGTAAAATCTCTCACTGTCTCCATTTCTTCCCCTTCTATTTGCCAGGAGGTGATGGGACCAGTGGCCATGATCTTGGTTTTTTTGATGTTGAGCTTCAGACCATATTTTGCGCTCTCCTCTTTCACCCTCATTAAAAGGTTCTTTAATTCCTCCTCGCTTTCTGCCATCAAGGTTGTGTCATCTGCATATCTGAGGTTGTTGATATTTCTTCCAGCAATCTTAATTCCGGCTTGGGATTCATCTAGTCCAGCCTTTCGCATGATGAATTCTGCATATAAGTTAAATAAGCAGGGAGACAATATACAACCTTGTCGTACTCCTTTCCCAATTTTGAACCAATCAGTTGTTCCATATCCAGTTCTAACTGTAGCTTCTTGTCCCACATAGAGATTTCTCAGGAGACAGATGAGGTGATCAGGCACTCCCATTTCTTTAAGAACTTGCCATAGTTTGCTGTGGTCGACACAGTCAAAGGCTTTTGCATAGTCAATGAAGCAGAAGTAGACGTTTTTCTGGAACTCTCTAGCTTTCTCCATAATCCAGTGCATGTTTGCTATTTGGTCTCTGGTTCCTCTGCCCTTTCAAAATCCAGCTTGCACTTCTGGGAGTTCTCGGTCCACATACTGCCTAAGCCTGCCTTGTAGAATTTTAAGCATAACCTTGCTAGCGTGTGAAATGAGCGCAATTGTGCGGTAGTTGCAGCATTCTTTGGCACTGCCCTTCTTTGGAATTGGGATGTAGACTGATCTTCTCCAATCCTCTGGCCATTGCTGAGTTTTCCAAACTTGCTGGCATATTGGGTGTAGCACCTTGACAGCATCATCTTTTAAAATTTTAAACAGTTCAGCTGGAATATCATCACTTCCACTGGCCTTGTTATTAGCAATGCTTTCTAAGGCCCATTTGACTTCACTCTCCAAGATGTCTGGCTCAAGGTCAGCAACCACACTACCTGAGGTGTACGAGACCTCCATATCTTTCTGGTATAATTCCTCTGTGTATTCTTGCCACCTCTTCTTGATGTCTTCTGCTTCTGTTAGGTCCTTACCACTTTTGTCCTTGATTATGGTAATCTTTGTACGAAATGTTCCTTTCATATCTCCAATTTTCTTGAACAGATCTCTGGTTTTCCCCATTCTATTGTTTTCCTCTATTTCTTTGCATTGCTCATTTAAGAAGACCCTCTTGTCTCTCCTTGCTGTTTTTTGGAAATCTGCATTCAGTTCCCTGTATCTTTCCCTATCTCCCTTGCATTTTGCTTGCCTCCTCTCCTCCGCTATTTGTAAGGCCTCGTTGGACAGCCATTTTGCTTTCTTGCATTTCCTTTTCCTTGGGATGGTTTTCATTGCTGCCTCCTGTATAATGTTACGAGCCTCCATCCATAGTTCTTCAGGCATTCTGTCCACCAAATCTAAATCCTTAAACCTGTTCCTCACTTCCACTGTGTATTCATAAGGGATTTGATTCAGATTGTATCTTACTGGCCCAGTGGTTTTTCCTACTTTCTTCAGTTTAAGCTGGAATTTTGCTATAAGAAGCTGATGATCTGAGTTACAGTCAGCTCCAGGTCTTGTTTTTGCTGACTGTATAGAGCTTCTCCATCTTTGGCTGCAGAGAATATAATCAATCTGATTTCGATGCTGTCCATTTGGTGATATCCATGTGTAGAGTCGTCTCTTGTGTTGTTGGAATAGAGTGTTTGTGATGACCAGCTTGTTCTCTTGACAGAACTCTATTAGCCTTTGCCCTGCTTCATTTTGAACTCCAAGGCCAAACTTGCCAGTTGTTCCTTTTATCTCTTGATTCCCTACTTTAGCATTCCAGTCCCCTGTAATGAGAAGAACATCCTTCTTTGGTGTCATTTCTAGAAGGTGTTGTAGGTCTTCATAGAATTGGTCAATTTCACTTTCTTCAGCACCGGTAGTTGGTGCATAAACTTGGATTACTGTGATGTTAAAAGGTCTGCCTTGGATTCGTATCGAGATCATTCTGTCATTTTTGAGATTGCATCCCATTACAGCTTTTGCCACTCTTTTGTTGACTATGAGGGCCACTCCATTTCTGCTACAGGATTCTTGCCCACAGTAGTAGATATGATAGTCATCCGAACTGAATTCGCCCATTCCCTTCCATTTTAGTTCACTGATGCCCAGGATGTCGCTGATGGAGTACTCTGTTGTAACTGTAAAAAATGTATAAATATAAAATATAAAAAGACTCTTAATTTGGCTCTCACTTTTTAATTTTAGGATTAGGAATTAATGGGGGTCCTTGTCACAATAGTGGCTCAATGAGGGGTCCTCGATAAAATTTTGTTGGGAACCCCTGTGCTAGGGCACTAAAAAATGACTTTACTGTAATCTAAATCTCTAGCCACATTCACTAGATTTCAAGCCCTACTGCGATAAGGAGGTTCTTCAGGTCAGGATTGATTCCTTCAAGGACACTACTGAGAGCGCAGGGGCACCGAGGCCTCACTTTTTTAAAAGATGGATTTGAGGGTGTCCAGTAAACATCCTCTTAATCCATTTAGAGCTGACCAGTTACAAATCAGATTTGGGAGAGTCCACCTTTCACTAAATATTATCAATCCTGGGATCATATTTGGAAGCAATGCAACGAATCCTCATTAGTTCAGTTCCCCATCATTCCCAAACACACAGCAGTGGAGTAAAGTATAACTCAGCGTGGCACCTGCATAGATCATTCAGTGTTGATGTTTCTATTTTATATTAATATTTAAGATGTACTTTTGTGTAGTGACATCTCCACCTAGTGGCACGAGTTGGAAAGGGCACCCTTTTTTCACGCTATGCAGACATTTGTGCGCATCATCTTTGAAGCAATTTTAGTGGGTGAAAAAGAATAGAAAAACTGTTTTGAGGTGTTCAATCCTTTCCCCAACTGCTCTCTTCCCACTCCAAACTGCCCTCAAGTGATTTTAGCTCCCATGTGCTTTAAAGTGTGTACTTGCCCTTGCAAGCACATTTCTTCCCCCTCCCCCAGCCCCTGCATGACACATGGCTACTTCCCAAAGCAGGTTTCTGAGTTTAAAGAGACATAAGGGTACTGCAGCATGTGGTTTGGCCTTTAGAAAGCCTTAAACTGTAAAGCATGGGTAGGCAAACTAAGGCCTGGGGTTAGATCCAGCCCAATCGCCTTCTTAATCAGCGTGTTTTTACATGAGTAGAATGTGTGCTTTTATTTAAAATGCATCTTTGGGTTATTTGTGGGGCATAGGAATTCGTTCATCCTCCCCCCCCAAAAGTCCGCCCCCTCCACAAGGTCTAAGGGACAGTGGACTGGCTCCCTGCTGAAAAAGTTTTCTGACCCCTGCTGTAAAGGTTCTGCGACTGGGATAAATGAAACCACTCAGAAAAATGTGCAAAATGTTATCATGTTTGCATAATTTGTTGGGGTACATAATTTATTGTGCAATCTAGAATTTGATTCAGAAGGAAATCTCTGACTTCCTGAATGGCAGGTTGGGCAACAGATCTAGGGAAAGAAAAGAAATGGAAAAGGACTGGGACCTATGCTAACGCACAAACTTGTGCATGCTTACTTGGAAGTAAGGTACCTCAAGGCAAATCCACTTTTTAAAAAGCAGCTTCGCTTTATGCAGTTTGGAAAGTGATGGGGAAAACGCACTGAAAACTGTGGAATGAATTAATCATTAATTGGTTTGGCTGGTAAGGCCATTCTTCTAAGATTTTGTAACTGTCCACCTAAAAGTGTGAATGTGATTAACAGGTGTCTGAAAATGCATGTATCTTACAGGTATGTTTATTGAAGAGATGGGATTGGCCACAGCCTCCTGTATACTTCCTGACAAACATCAGTTGTTGTAGTGTACTGTGCAGAAGGGCCTTTGGTATGCTTGGAGAAGTGAATTTTCTGCTTTCCAAATGGCCCCCGTGCTCAATTCTTAAAGCCAGAAAGTAAAACAGCAAGAAAGCGGAGCTTAATTTAAGGGCTGAGAGCCGCCTCCTGTTGGATTCCAATGGCATTGCCTCAGAGTTTGGGGACCTCTGGTTAAGAACTTAATTCGTTCCGGAGGTCCGTTCTTAACCTGAAACTGTTCTTAACCTGAAGCACCACTTTAGCTAATGGAGGCTCCTGCTGCCGTCGCGCCGCCAGAGCACGATTTCTGTTCTCATCCTGAAGCAAAGTTCTTAACCCGAGGTACTATTTCTGGGTTAGCGGAGTCTGTAACCTGAAGTGTTTGTAACCTGAAGCGTTTGTAACCTGAGGTCCACTGTACAAACAACAATCTCTTGCAGCTTTGGGCCCCTAAAGCTGCCATCTGATTTCCTTTTTAACAGATCATGAGAGGATTGCTCAGGCTAAAAATGAAGTTGAATGGCCACACTTAATATCAGTCATGACAAGTTTGAAAGCCAGGATCCAGTGCCAAAGCATTTGTCCTCTTTGGCAGTGATGGTTATAATGTCCAGTGGCGTAGTAATGGGGGATGGGTGTGTGTGATGCCCCGGGCGGCAGGCTGGGCGGGGGGCAGCAGGCTGGACAGGGGTGACCACCTCCGATGGCCACCGCTGCTGCGAGCGCCCCTCGCTGCCCACGTGGAGGCGAGGCCGGGGCGCGCTGATTAAAGAGCTCCGGTGGCTTCCGAGCCCGGCTCCTCCACGTCTCCTCCCTGCTGGAGGAGCCACCCTCTGCCAGCAGCGCAGCCCTCACCCGCCTCCACGATGACCCTGAAGAAAGCCATGCAGCAGGCGAGCAGGACCAGCCCCATCAGAGCCAGCGCAAACTGGCTGTGAGGAGAACTGCCTCGAGCGCGGTGAGGACGGGCAGAGGGAGAGCCAGAGGGAGAGGGGGAAGCCTGCTGGATGCAGCCTGCCACTGCCTGCTGTGTCACCACGCTGCCGCATCGTATCCCTCCTGTGCGCGCATGTGTCGTGCGTCATGACGCACAATGGACACCTTGCCCCCCAGCGGGGTGCATTCGGGTTTGCCTAGGATTCTTCAGGGAAGTCATGTGGTTTAAATGTAAGGTGTGTATGGATCATCAGCCAGCTTGACAGGCAAAATCAGCCAGCTTGACAAGCAAAATGCAAGGCACTCTGCCACGGTCATTGGTCAGGGGACCAAGGCAGCCCATTCAGACAAAAGTCACAGTTTGAATCCTAATTGGATAGGCTTATTTAGCAATCGTAGCTAAAGCCAATTTCCTTCCCAGTAAGCTACTTTGGCAAAGGGCTACTGCAGCTTGTAATACTACCAATTAAGCTGCTTTAAACTGCACAAGACAACTTTATTGAAAATTATGGTGTTATGTTCAAACTCCACTGACAGTTTTTGATAGCGCAGGAGTGATGTAATCAACGCTCTAAGGTTTAATTGCTGTTTGAGCCTTTTCCAAAATTTCTTCTCTAATTTTTGGATATTCTGGGCATGCCTTCAGAACCTTTAATAAACAAGAAATTAATGATTAGCTTTTAAAAAATGTTGTAAATAAATATATTAATACATTTTAAAAATTCTCTTAATATTAATCAACCACAATTTGGCAGCTATCAAACTCTGTATCTGATCCAGGCTAATCTCCATGAGATCAATGGAGCAAGTTAGTCCTGAATTAAGTCTCACTGATATCAATGACAACTAAGTGCAACTTACTCTAGATCCAGCCTTGTGTTCCTAGGAACACAGAAGCTTGCAGTTTTTCTCAAAAAGATCAAGGAAGGCAGACTAGCTCCTTGAAAGTTAGTTTTCCGCAGTTATGTGAAACTGCAAGAAAGTGTTGGACATACCCTCAGTTTTGTGCTGGGCGGAGGGGTTCCAGAGCAAAATCATAGTGGTTTGCATGACTGCAAAATCAAGAGCAATAGGGTTGCCCTGAGAGTAAAAACTGAAAATGCTGGTCTATAGCAAGCACTGCTTACAGATTTATGTTTGGAGAACTTACATCATGGCACACATCTATTGCTTCCACGTATCTCTTATCTTTTAGATAGTTGAAAGCAAGTTTAAATCCTACAGCAAGAGAGGAAAAGGTTAGTGTTCTGCTTAATATCAATTGCTAACTAAAAACAAAATAGTATATGATGGACGCAGTGAAATGATTTTGTGGGAAGGTCAGGTAATGTTTTCAGTGCTTTTTAAAAATAATCTGAAGATAATTGCTATGAATAACATCAGAAACCTATACAATGACTAGTTAATGTTGCAACACACGGTTGGGAGCTGGGCTTTACTTCAACCTAGGTATACACAGGATTGCACTGTAAGAATCATAAACCTGGCAAATTAAACAAACAGAAACTAGATCAAAATAATATTTTATTAAACTGGAGAGTTATAAAATGTACTGTTCAATATGTATATATACTTTCAAAATAATTACAACCACATAATATTAGTGCATACACCCCAGTTCTCCATGCAGTGAGAAGTTTCAGGAGTGCAGCACTCACAAGGGATGGGTTTCCTTTGGAAAGAGGCCACAGGAGGCTGGTGACAGTTGTAGCGTTTGTGTTTATTTACAAATATGTAGTCTGAGCATAAAAGGAGACACACCTTTAACAATCTGAGGGGTGTCCCAAAATCATCTTAGATTTCTAGGGGAACAGCTTGCATCCTAAGATGCTTGCAGAGCTCAAGCTCTCTCTTCTTAGTCTTCCTTTCTCCAAAACTGCTCCAACACACACACACACACACACCCCCCACACACAGAGGACATCATCCCCAGTCAAAGGGCAGGGCCGGCTCTAGGCCCACCCCGGTGGCGTAGGGCGCCAGGCCACCAGGGGCGCTGCTGCGCCCGCTGAGAGGCGCGGCTGAGGCTGCCCCAGGCGCGCCTCTGCTGTTCAGCGGCTTCAGGCCGCTCTCTGGAGGCGCGCGGGCCTGGGGCCGCCTCCGCAGGGGCATCGCAACAGGGGGCGGGCAGCGCCCCCTGGCCCAGGGCCGGCCCTACGGCAGGCTGGGTGGCGCAGTGCAGCAGCGCCCGCCCACCCACCACACTGGGAAACGGGGCGGGGGCGGGGCACCGGAGGGATCCGTCGCACCACGACGCCAGGGCGCCGGGCATGCTTAAGACGGCCCTGTCAAAGGGGGTAGGTGGGAAGACATGTCCCCTTCCAGAACAATCCTGTCCTATGGCCTCCTCATTGACAGACACTAAACTGAGATCAACCAGGATTCAGGGTCTAGAAAACACCAGCTGAGATTGAGGAAAACTTAGTCCTCTTCCCAACTGTGCAGGAGTGGAGAGGCGAGGGTGCAAGTCCAAGGCTCACTGTAGCTCTGTTCTGTCTGCACACATTTAGCTATGCTTGCTGGACTTCCCTTTTCTACGTAACTATTTCAGGTGCAGGAACCAGGGCCAGCCCTACGGTCAGGCTGGGTGGCGCAGGGCGCCATGGCGCTGGCCCACCAGGGGGGCGCATCGCAGCTGTGCCCACCCACTGGCCGCTCTTCCGCGCAGCAGTGCCCTCGGCAGCACTGTGTGCTGCGCCTGCCCACCCGTCGCGCAGCAGCGCCCTCGGCAGTCGCGCTGTGCCTGCCCGCCCGCCTGTTGCGCTGGAAAACGGGGCAGGGGGGGCGCCGGAGGGATCCGTCGCACCACAGCGCCAGGGCGTCAGAGGTGCTTAAGACGACCCTGGCAGGAACCGTGTCCTCCTTTGCATCTGGGTATCCTAACTCCAAGCACTCTCTGCAAAGGGAACTTTATAAATTCAATCCTAATTGCTTCAGCACACAGAGATATAGAACCAAAGCAATAACTTTTTTACTTACCAACAGTAGGATTTGCTTGGTGACTATGTTTCCAAGCTAATTCATAATTGGTTGCAGCATCTTTGTAGGCCTTTTCCTTTTCTGCGATATATCCCAGGCATTCATAAGCTTTAGAGCACGACTTAAAAGAAAAAAAATTCAAGTGCAAAAACAAATCACTCCTGGGCTGTTAGTATTTTCTTTAAGCATTTTTTTCCTCTAAGAGCACAATCTAGTGGGAAGTGCTTCTGCCACTATACTAGACTCCCAGCCTCTTACCTTATTGTGCCGCAAGCAGCGCTTCACTAGCTCAATTGCACAGTCAAACTTCCCACATGCAGTGTAGCTGTCTGCCAACAAAATCCAACACTTCTCTAAGTCTTCAGCTTCTGTCAAACTCCATTTTGCTTTCATCAAGCGCTTCAGCTGGTTCCTGGCTTTGAGTGGCTGCTTAAGAAGCATGTATGCTTGAGACACTGCTAAAACGGCTGAAACGCTGTCCCTCTGATTTAGATATATAAAAGACAAGATTTGTTTTTAAAATGAACAATTCAACTAACTGTCATCACTTTTCTTTTATAATTACAGATCATTTTGCATATGAAATCTATGAAGTAAGAGAACACCAGTGTCTCGGCCTTCTAACAGTGAGGAGCCTACCAGACTATGGGTAGCAACAGATTATGCATCCCGTCTGAATAAACTGAAGATTTAGGTGCATTACGTAAATGGGCATAAAGTGGTGGTGTGAAGAAAATATATGTGCGGGGGAAATACAAAGTTGCTGACTCACGCTAAAGAAACTGCATGGTGCAGCTTGTCATTATACAGCAGCCTTCCCCAACCTGAGGCCCTCCAGTTATTTTAGACTACAACTCCCATAATCCCTAAGGAGATAGCAATATACTACAGTTTCTGGTGTCAAACATCCATAGGAATATCCAGTGCTTTTTTTTTTTTACTGTTAGCCAGCAGCCACTACTATGAATTTAAATGGCCCCTCCAAGTTGCTTACCACACATGGAAAAAACTACTTTTACCTCATTTTGGCACATTTCAGTAAATACTTTCAGGGCCTTCTCCACATTATGTGTCTCTCTCGTGGCCATTAAGCAGTAGCTCTGTAACATCTCTACTTGATTCTGCCCTTCTTGTGAGTGAGGATAAAACTCCTTGAGAAGCTTCTCGGCTGTACGTATGCCATGTTGTTCAGATTCCTTCTTTTCCTTCAGATTACTAGCAAGAAGAAAACAATTTCGGTTTCCTAGGCTATCAAAGACCTCCTCTTTACTCTATAAGAATACAGTGGTGCCTCGCTTAACGAATGCCCTGCTTAATGAAATTTCCGCTTAACAAAAGGATTTTTCGAGCGGAGGTTGCCTCGCTAGACGAATTTGTTTTATGAAAAATTCGTCTAGCGAATTGCGGTTTCCCATAGGAATGCATTGAAATTCAATTAATGCGTTCCTATGGGCAAAAAAAAGTTCAAAAGAATTTCAATACATTCCTATGGGATTCGCTAGACGAATTTTTCGTTATAAGAAAAGACCCGTGGAACGAATTAAATTCGTCTAGCGAGGCACCACTGTAGTATGACCATTATCTGATTTAGATTAAAGCATTTACATACACCTATATCCTAATCCAGGGAACTGCTATGAGTTCAGCAGAAGGCTACATACAAGTTGCTTCCTCCCTCTCCCAGTATTCTGTTACATCTATTCATCTACAAATGAAATGCATACGAAAAAGGAACACCAATGCCTCCGGAAGGCAGAGGAAGCCCCAAAGAGGCCGGAGGTGCAACGGGCTTTGTTTAAGCTGCTCAGCATCCCCACCTAACAGCCGCTTTCCCATGCAGCCTCCAGCCAGCCCCAGCAGAGGCATAGGAAGGGGAGTGCGGTGGGTGCATCCGCCCCTTGTGTCATGACTGAGGGGGGTGACAAAATGGCAGGTGAGTGGGCGGCACACCTCGCGCCCGGTGGCAGCAGCTCTTCTGACCCGGCGGCAGAGAACAACACTCCTCAGCAGTGGCGAGGCGCACCCGGTCGTAGCAGCTCTGTTGCTGGGTCATATCTGACCCGGCTGCAGAGAGCAGGAAGAGAGTGAGCAGCAGCTTCCCAACCCCTCTCCTACCCTGAACTGTGGGGCGTGGGAGGGCACCTTCGATGCCCTGCCCCCCTCGGGAGCGCGCCAACCCGGGGCAGTGTGGGCATATGCTCTGCCGCTGGGCCCCAGAGTTTTCAATTCTAGTTTTGGATATTTTTGAATACAGTATTTTTGGTATGGATTGAAGAGGGAGCGGCAGAGAGGGCTTTTAAAGGGTGTTTAGAGGTGCTCCCTACTTTACATGATTTCACTTAAGTGCACAGGGGTCCAGAATGGAATCCCTGTGTAAACGAGGGGATGCCTGTACTTCAAGTTGATTTTAAGAATGTGATTTTTATATTCTGTTACAGGACTTTTCCTTACCTAGTATCCATTGTATTCTGGTTTCCTAAAGTCTCTCTGCCTATTATGTCATTGTCAGGATTTAGGCATATCTGAATCATATGGCCAAGGGCTTTCTGGCCCCAGTCACTATCCTTACGTGCTTTGTTGAAGAACTTCAGTGCCTGATTGGGTTGCATCATGTGCCTGTTTGTGGGGAGAAAGTATTAAAGACCTGGGTGAAATATGAAACCCTTAAACCAGGCATCCCCAAACTGCGGCCCTCCAGATGTTTTGGCCTACAACTCCCATGATTCCTAGCTAAGAGGACCAGTGGTCAGGGATGATGGGAATTGTAGTCCAAAACATCTGGAGGGCCGAAGTTTGGGGATGCCTGCCTTAAACTATCAGTCTTGTTAACAAGCATATACCCACATATTCTTTTCCCCTGCCAAATCCAACCTAAGGGTTTAGTGCAAGGTGATGGCCTCAATTCAATAAAGAGTAAAGTGTAAGCTGCAAGCAATCATAGGACTCAGATGCACTTAATTTTGTGTTAAACTGGCCAGAAGAGGCAAGAAATTTCCTATTGTGGGACCATGAGAAAAAAAAAGGAGATAGGCTTTATTTAAGCCAAAGGAAATTCTAGGCACAACAAATTCAGTGTGTGCAATTGAAAAGTTTGTAAAAGTAAGAGCCGTCAAAGTCTCAAGCATACTTCCTAAAACAAGTGGGGAAACAAAGTAGCTCACAAGTTTGAAAAAACAAAAAGGATACATTTATTAAGGAGACTGTACAATGAGTTTCCTTGGTTTATTTGTGCAGAGCTATTGCAGAGGATTTAAGGACCGTATCAGATGATGCACAAGAGATTCATAGTTAGGAACTTTCACAATAACAAAAACATAGCAGTTGCAAGGACCTGGAACTGGAACCACAGCACAACTTTTTAGAAAACAAAACATCTTCCCACCTGTACTATTTTTCTGATGCAAACCACCCCTCCCAGCTCTCAGGTAAGGATATTTCTAGACTGGTTTGAGGGCTTGTCAATCCTTAAGCATGCAGTTTTTTCATAGCTTCCACAGGACAGCCATTGGGCCTCAAAACACTGGCCATTCTTCCCATTTAATCCAGATTTATCCATTAAGTTTTTTATTTATTTAACCAAACTTGTGGCCAACTACCCATTTGCGAAATCATGACTCATTTGCATTCTTAAGCCCAGGTCTGGAAGCACCCTATGTTTTCACTCACAGAAAGAGGACAAATAGCAACTTGGAGATGGAGAGTACTTGCAGTGCAGAACAGCACAGGAGGAAAGAGCCACTAAATTGTCTCCCACAATGCTATGGTTTTGTTCCAAATTCCCTTCTCCCAAGTAGCTTCTAAGCAACAATATATCTTTATCATGGATCACCCTCATCATTTCTGGTTGGGCCCTTGGTCTGTGACTCCCATTAGTACTGGTTTCTATGATTTACCAGCAATAAAGTCCCATGCAGTAGTTATAACCGGGATCCAAAGCTGTTCGAGGTGATTTTCTCTTGGCCAGTTCAAAAAAGTGTGTTGCTTCATCAAGTTTACCACTTCTTCTCAGTAAATCAATCAAATTCTCCATGACTAAGAAGTTATCTAAAAGCACACAATTTAAATATATATATATATTTCCAACTTATTTCACAGATAATTTGTTCACATATAAGAGTCTGAAAGAAGCAAGCAACACTCTGGTGAGAAATAAATCTGCATTTTGTCATGCACCCATGCAGACACACAGACACACACATACCCTTTCATCAAAATGCTCCTGGTTTTACTGTATTTATCTCATGAGATGCTTTAGAGGCCCTTTTTATGGCCACCCCCCAAAAAAAACACCCCCCAGTATATAAATGCGACAAAATACCTGGAGATTTCTCCAGAACATTCCGGTATAGACTTATAGCTTCTTCGTATGCCTCTTTTCTGAACATAAGGTTGGCCATCATCTAGAAAAGGAACAGCTATTTCACACTCAGACAAAATGGTATCAATGCTTCAGAAAGAGTAAGATTTATGACTTTTCACAAGTCATAAATATGTTCATGAAAATCCAGCCTTCCAAGATGGAGATGGAACAAGGAGGACTCTTAATCTTAGCCCTGTGTTAGTATCAGGGTGATTCAAGGGATTAAGGGATGATTCAAATGTGATCAATTTCTTACATGGACAGCACTTCTCAACTGTAAAACAAGTGAAAACCATACACATTCACGTGTGACAGGTTCCACTGCTTATACACATATTTCACTGCTTATACACATAGAATGCATGCACAACATACCCAGGAAAATATGAATGTTGTCACAAAACATGAAATACAGTAGCTCAGTTAGTTAGAGCACAGTGCTCAAAATGCTAATGTTGCAGGTTCTGTGCCCATATGAGGCAGCTGCATATTTGGTTGGACTAGATACGCAGGGTCCCTTCCAATTCTACAAGTCTATGATTCTATGTGGTTTGTATTTTTCTTCCAACACATATGCTATCAAAGTAAGTTGTTCATCATGTTTACAAAGGCCCTAAGTTCCCATGCGTATGTGTGACAGACTTGACCATGTTTATTTATGCTTGTCTGTATGTATTAATTTCTTCTTCCCCACTCATCGCCCTTATGATCTGAAAGTGTATTTCTATAACTCCATCTGCAACCCCCATCCTTAGCTGCTGATTGGCAACCCACCAATAAGTCTTCTCTGACCTGCCATTTTCATACATACAAAATGGACAATACAAAATCAAATTAAATATCTCTTTAGACAGTGATTTTCTTCAGTAGTGGTTCCCTGCACTGTTAAGGGCCTTTCCCAAAGCAAACTCTGACATAAAATAGCTCCTCCTGCTCTTTAAAGCACCTGTAATAGATGCATGAGGTGCAGTATCCAGGAAGGGGAAACACTGTTTGGTATTGGAAAGACATTACTATGTTTGAGCATGCTCTGTGTCACTAATATGTTAGTCAAAATTGTGCAGTTTAAGACCGATGTGAATCCTTCTATCCCTTCCACACAGCAGCATAGGTGTGTAGAAACAGTTGGGCTTTACTTCAGAAGCTTTTCAAAACCCCTCCTACCTGGTGGCTCATAAAGATATACAGTACACCAGCAAAGCTTAAGTTTAGTGGAAGGCAGAATAACAGTGTTACCATTGTTCCAATTTCATTGCTCTCATCATCTTGAAGCAGGAGAGTACAATAGTGCTCACACTGTTCTGTATCATCTTGCATCAAATACAGCCGAGCTAATTCCAACATTATCTGAAAATAAAACGGAAAAGTATTTTAAGCAGCAATGGAACTTTGGTAATGATAATTTTGGTACTGATCATTGTGGCAGATGTTTGTAGTCCTCATTCCATAGAACTCACTGTCTATAAAATGGGGTTTTTCAATAATAATAAAAAAATAAGGACAGATAACTGGTGATCAGCATCAGTGGGCCTCAGCATGCCAGTATCAGCCCATTTGCCAATGCCCCCAACATCTGACACTCTCTGGGTGGTCACTGCAGGGCCCTGGACTTGGGTCTGAAGGCTTAGGCCTCACTGTTTAGAATTTGCACCTTCAGTCCTATGTAATCCAATGTTCCCTGTTTGATCCACTAACATGTTTTGAACACACACAATAGGACTTTGTTGTAAATTGCTTTGAGTTGCCTTTGGCAAGAAAAAGCAACCAATACATTGAATAGATAACAAGATGAATCCTAGTCTCTTTGAAAGTTGAGGCATAGATAAGCCGTGTTAAATGTTCTGGAGCATGCAGATAATCCCAAAAACCAGAAAGGCTGGGTAGGCAACGCTTTACTCAACCTTAGTACAGACATTCCTTTGCATTCCTTTCAGTTGGAGACTGAAGATCATGTTTACCATGTTTACCTTGCTATCAGTTGGAACGCAGGATAGAGCTTCCGTGTAGTACTTCAAAGCTTTTTCATACTCCTTTTCTGCTTGGTAGAACTTGGCAAACTGTACACAGATCATTAACAACACCTGTTTCTGGGAAGGAATCAATTCAGGCTGCTCTACACGGACACGCTTCAGTATCCTTTGCTGGATGTCATATGCCTTAAAAATGAACAAATATATCAAGTGAAGGCATTGTGGGATGTACCCATCCTAGAATCTTTATAAGATATTGTATACAAGAATGAGGACTGCTGAATAAGCATTCTATTTAGTGCTTTGTACTACTTCCTTCCAGTTGGTCTACTTCTGTATCTGAAGTATACTGTAAGATACACAGTCTTAAGCTGTATTAGAATTAGTTAATTAGTGCAAAAAGTTACTACTTAATTTAATCTTGGGTTAAAAACCCAAGTCTATTTATTATTTATATTTATTTCAGTAACCACTTTAGAATCATCCCCAGGAGTACATGAGGCTTATACAACATTGGTTTTCTACCGTGTTCAGAGTATCCAGAACAACTTCTCCTCTTTTAGTTGTCTCACAAATCTTTGCTAGTAACATCAGGTTCCTAACATCCTTCTTCATTGATGGCAGATCGTCAACTGCAAAATTAAACAAAGCAATCATTATTTTATACCGGTATGGTGTTTAGACCAGGCACCCCCAAACTTGGCCCTCCAGATGTTTTGGGACTACAACTCCCATCATCTCTAGCCCACAGGACCAGTGGTCAGGGATGATGGGAATTGTAGTCCCAAAACATCTGGAGGGCCGAGTTTGGGGATGCCTGGTTTAGACCATCAGTAAAACACTGGCTATGATTTTCTACTGTGCAAAAGTTTAATGACCAACAATACTCCTAGGCAGTAGCTAGAAAGAAAAACATTTTACTGGAATTGTTATGGTTTAAGGGCCAGACAAGTAATTTTGTACAGATGTGCTGAAAGAACTGGTGACACCTTAGGAAACTGAACTGATATTGCCTTGGAACATAGAAGCCAACTTCTAGGGGCTGAGGGGTCTTTGCCCCCCCCCAATAAAAGATTTGAGGGGGCTGCTCCCACAAAGTTGATGGGCATTGCCATTCAAATGGTGTGTTCTCTCTAGAGAATACTTGCATCGTTAGCATTTGACTGGTGTCAGGCATACCCAAAAAGGAGTAATACCGCACACAGTGACATGAATTATTATTCATCCCTTGTGGAACAAGTGTCAACGCACTGCTCTGCAAACAGTAGGGTTGTTTAATATGTGGTCATAAACAAGTGGCCAACCAGGATCTTTCAATGTGACAGCACTAGGGTGTCATTTTGCTG
The DNA here is from genome assembly GCF_965207765.1 of Zootoca vivipara. Classification (NCBI taxonomy): domain Eukaryota; kingdom Metazoa; phylum Chordata; class Lepidosauria; order Squamata; family Lacertidae; genus Zootoca; species Zootoca vivipara. The sequence continues at coordinate 50,191,170 of NC_142594.1, read as the reverse complement.
GGGCTGTTCCTCTCCACATGTCTAGGCATGCAGAAAATATGTTTATGCTTTAAGTCAAGATGAAAGCTCCAGTGGAAGATTCCAAGAAAAGAGAGATGTTACCAGGGTCATGATCTAGTGCTTGGTTTAGAACTTTCTCTGCTTTGCCAAATTTTTTGAGCTTCAACAGGAGATCGGCAAGATCATGGCACAAGAAGTCCTGCTCACTCATCTTTAGAGCAACTTCGTAGTAATTGACAGCCTGAAATAAATTAGTACATGTGAACAGATTAACTTCAACTATGAGCTACAAATAAAAAACATATTTTGTGATTTTTTGCAAGTCTTAGAGCTGTGCTATACAACCAAGAAAAGTGCTGCTCATACTGGTTTGTACCATTCTGCTGCAGATTTAATGCTCTCCAATGTAAGAAAAACTTCCTTCATGGGAAAAAAAATCATATCACGGAGAGGGATAGGTTAAAATACATCTCCCTGATAGGATTTTTAAAAAGGGAAAGCATTCAAACACACAGCCACCTACCACTAGCCTGATGTGACATAGCCCAGTAAGAGCTATACCAAATTCTTCTGTTTGTGTAGCTTAGATCTATTTTTTATTTTATTTTGAAACTGAGTAGACACCCCCATTTGTCTCCTGGGATACACATACATAGTTGAATCAATGTATAAATTCCTTACCTGGCACCTTGGAACTCTGAAACCAAGCAGACTGATCCCAGGCCATGTCTCAAAATACACATCTGAATACGGACCCCTATAAAAACTCTATTCATTGGACAGATCAAGAGAAGACAGCAGGCTGCTTGCTTCCCTGGCTTGGACCTGAACAATTTTTAGCAAAAAGAACAATCTATTTCTCAACCTTGTTATATTGATGGGTGGACACAAAGGCTTTCCCAATTTTCCTTGCTACTGTTGCATCCAAAGGATTCTTCTTCTGAGCTGCTTCATAAACTTCCAAAGCTTTCTCAGGCTATAATAAGTGACAGAAAAATTGCAGTTATTTTTGTAATATTAATAGTTATTTTTGGAATTTTTTGTTTGTTGTTCTTCAGTGATGAGTAGCTTGATCCTATGCATGTTTACTTGCAAGTCAGGCCTACTGAGTTCAACAGTTGTAACTGTCAAGTAAAAATGCACAGGACTACAGTCTTAGTTTCAATTTCATTTGGGAGTTGGGGTAGCATTTTAATTTGTTTAGGTATAAAATTTGCATTTTATCACTGTACACTAACCTCTTGAATATTCATGTAGGCATCCCCCAAGAGAAGGCTTGTATGAGGACTTGGCATATTTTCACACAACTCACTAGATTAAAAAATGGAATGTCATTTAAGAAATGACAAACAGACTCAGTATACACAAGATGATTTTAGAGCTTCACACTTTTAAATTGGCACAGCAGCTTTAACTGTAATAGTCCCTAAAATGGATACAGCTACAGATTATGAACCCCCAAACAACACCAGAATAAAGCTAGTGAATTACTCTTCAAACATAACCTGTGTTTGCAGGATCAGATATATGTGAGGTCACTTTGCACCACATCCTGAGGAAGTGAGCAACTGGTGCTCCACTTATAGTACATTAAAGCCTCATTCATATATGCATATACATAATTCCACTTCCACCTGATGACTGTCTGCTGAATATGTGAACTGACTCTGGGGGAAAGTGTTATGTTTAAGGTCATACAAAAATGATCAAAGGGCTGCAGCACCTCCCCTTTGAGATGTCCCAACATTTGGGACTTTGTAGTTTCAAGGGGTCACAAAGAGTTGGACATGACTAAATGACTAAACAAGTTTCGAGGGGGGGGAATAAAGATGGGTATATGATAGAGGCACTGTACTCTTTTAAGCACTAGCTAAAAAGCATTCTTGTTTCGAGAAATCTATTCAGATGCTAACAAAGTTGAGGTGAGTTTTAAACTGCTTTAGTATTTTCACTTTTTATACATTTTAAGTATATTTTTCTTTATTTTATTGTTTTACCTTTTTGTAAACTGCTTTGTGTGTGTGTGTTTTTATTTACAATCAAGCAATATATAAAATTTATGAAATAAAAAAAATGATAGAGGGGTATAAAATTACACATGGTTAGGAGAAAGTAGGTACTGTAGAGATAATTTTTCTTCCTCTTTAATAATACTTGAACCAGTGGTCATCCAATAAAGTAAGATATTGTGGGACCCAGGTGGCGCTGTGGTTAAACCACTGAGCCTAGGGCTTGCTGATCAGAAGGTTGGCGGTTCGAATCCCTGTGACGGGGTGAGCTCCCGTTGCTTGGTCCCAGCTCCTGCCAACCTAGCAGTTCGAAAGCACATCAAAATGCAAGTAGATAAATAGGAACCGCTACAGCGGGAAGGTAAACGGTGTTTCCATGTGCTGCTCTGATTTGCCAGAAGCGGCTTTGTCATGCTGGCCACGTGACCTGGAAGCTATACGCCGGCTCCCTCGGCCAATAATGCGAGATGAGCGCACAACCCCAAAGTCAGTCACAACTGGACCTAATGGTCAGGGGTCCCTTTACCCTTTACCTTTATTGTAAGAGTAAAAAAGCACATATTCCTGTTTCCCAAGTGCTAAGAGCTCCTAGCAATGGTGCTGAATCAGAAGAAGGCATATTTGAAAGGTAAGCAGATGGGGGCTTTCCTCCCTAATACATTGCTGTGTTAGGAATAGAGGTTTGCCTGAAGAACAGATAATGTTTTTCCTCTTCATCACACATACTCTCCAACATTTCTCCGCTGAAAAGAGGGACGCCCCATTCCATGTTGTTGTTTAGTCGTTTAGTCGTGTCCGACTCTTCGTGACCCCATTCCATAATTTTACTGTTCGTACCCAAACCATCTGACTGGGTTGCCCCAGCCACTCTGGGCATCTTTCAACATATATAAAAACATAATATAACATTATTTTTTTAAACTGTCCCTATACAGGATTGCCTTCAGATGGCTTGAAGGTCAGATAACTCCATACCCTCCAACATTTCTCCAGTGAAAATAGGGATGTTCTAAGGAAAAGTACATTCCGGAATCAAATCAGAAACTGGGACGGCTTCTCTAAATCAGGACATCTCTGGAAAATAGGGACACTTGGAGGGTCTGCATCACAGTGCTGTACTTGGAGAAGGAAAAATCTTATAGTCTGATAGTCTCTTGAATAAGCCTTGCTCTAATGCTCTGTATTCATTCCTGCCCCTCAAGCAAGATATGAAAAAGAATACTTGCAAAAAGCAAAATTAACTTGAAACATTACCAATAGCATCCAATATACAGTCTCTTATCCTTTCGGACTTGAAGGTATATCTGAGCCATTTTTTCCTTAACCTCAGTGTAATACGGCTGGCATGGTGTCACATTCCTCAGCATAGTTAGGGCTGAATCCACTTCCCCTTTGCTGAGAGCCAAATCTACATTAGCAACCATGACACGGGTTTCTTCTGAAGTCCCATTAAATTCAATAATGGCATCTTGCATTATCTTAGTAGCTTCATGCTAGAATGTTAAAACAATACATGGAAATTCTTCAAAAACTTAAATGCTACATAGAAAAGGTGATGCTACTGCTGCTAATAATTATAGGAATTAACATTTATATAGCAGTTTTTGAACACTCAAAACCCTCCATATACATTAATCTCAGTCAACTTTACAACAACTCTGTAAAGCAGATCCGTATTACTATCATCATATTGCAGAGAACTGAAGCTGAGAGTGGTTTACCTATTATTTTTATCATTGTATTCCTTATATGCTTTCCCCTAATACCAGGCAATTTACTGATCTATTTGAGTTCCATGAGCAAAGGCTCAAATATTCAGAAAGAAATCATTTGACTCCCTTTCATGATAGTGGACTCTCCTTCATTGGAGGTTTTTAAGCAGAGGTTGGATGCCCACCTGTCATGGATGCTTTAGTTAAGATTCCTGCATTGTAAAGGTAAAGGGACCCCTGACCGTTAGGTCCAGTCGCAGACGACTCTGGGGTTGCAGCGCTCATCTCGCTTTACTGGCCGAGGGAGCCGGCGTACAGCTTCTGGGTCATGTGGCCAGCATGACTAAGCCGCTTCTAGTGAACCAGAGCAGCACACAGAAACACCGTTTACCTTCCTGCCGGAGCGGTACCTATTTATCTACTTGCACTTCGTGCTTTTGAACTGCAGGAGCAGGGACCGAGCAACGGGAGCTCACCCCATCGCAGGGATTCAAGCCGCCGACCTTCTGATCAGCAAGCCCTAGGCTCTGTGGTTTAACCCACAGCGCCATCCACGTCCCGTATCCTGCATTGTACCAATCTGCAATTCTATGGTTTTGTCTAAATTGCTGCCTTTTGAAATGGGAGTTCCAAAAGACAATGGTATAATGAGCTGCCTGACGGAAGTCCTTCCCGTTCTGTTCTGAATCTGCTACCAGTGAATGGGCTCAGGACAGATAAGCCCATTAGGTTTTGAATAAAACTGCAGGATCTGATTCAACCTCTTGCAGAAATCATTTCCAATAATCTTCCCTTCAAAGAACATAAAAGAACATCTGAAGTTATGTAATTGCTAGTTTCTCCAGTTTATTTTTGACCAGTTTACTTTTAAATTGAGTGAGTTCATCAGGTTTGCTCTTTACCCCAGAGGGTTTTGCTTCCTTTAAAAATATTAGACACTAGCTGTACCTGGCCACGTGTTGCTGTGGCTCAGTCAGGGCCCCCGTTTCCCAGGAGAGGTGGATGATGCAACAACACCCCTCTATCTGTTGCCCCCGGGAAGTGACATCATCTTTCCCCGATGCCATGTCAACCTCCACCCCGACCCCTCTCTTCCCCCCCCTCACATACCTACATTTTGGGGAGGGTCTGGGCGGTTCCCCTGCCGGATCTTGATGGGTGAGGGGGTAGGTGGTCGAGGTGTAGTCCCTTAGGGGAGGTGGACATGCCAAGGGCGGGGGGGAGAGATGAGAGGTGGCAGTGGGGAAGGGAGAGGATCTGGCCCCCGGTCTCCCAGAAGGAGCCGGCCAACGTATGGAGATGTTGGGGGGGGGGTCTGTCCATTTTCCCCACCGGATTCCAGCGGCCGAGGGGGCAGGCAGCCCAGCTGCAGGTCCTGACCGAAGGCGAACATGTGGAGGCTGGTGGGGAGAGGCGAGGCGCCGGCGGGGGAGGAAGAGGATTCTGCCCCCGCTCTGCCAGAAGGAGCCATCGGCCACCCGCTCCCAGCACGCTCTGCAAGCTGGCGTCGGAACGATGCCATCGCGTTCCCCACAGCGTCCTGGGAGGAAAGAACGTACTATAGGGTCTGTTCCTTTGACGTCCAATAGAGGGCGCTATTTTTACACAAAATCATGTTTTTTACCTGTGACAGATGTGACATCTATACAATCTAAGTATATACAAACACTCCTGTATTGGAATGCAACATTGTGTCAAAATTTCAATGCAATCATTCAAGCGGTTTCGGAGCTTACTGTTCGTACACACAAACAGACATTTACATTTTTATTTATATAGATTACATTTACTGAGTAGATAATATATAGAACTTCTTACCAGTTCCCCATTTAATCGAAGAGCTTCAGCGAGTTCCAGATAGATGGAGACTTGTTCACTTATAACTATACGGGGGCCCTGGCCTTTCTTAGCTTCCCGTTTCATTTGAGGTAAACTGATAAGCATTTTTAAGACTTTTATGGCTTCAGGATACTCCCCAGCTTTATTCAGTGCTCTAGCCCTGATGAAGTGATACCATGGAGAATCACGAAGCTGCCCAAAATATGAAAAAAGTGACATTAGTAAGAACATCCAATGCAAACCTCATCCTGAAAGTATTAGTTTTCAAATGACTCAGTGGGTTTGTGTTAGGGATGGTGAAGTACCGTAGTTTTGCTTGCAGTGACTGTCTGGGGTTTTTTCCATACTGGCAGTGCTTTTTTTTTTTATGTTTAGCGTTACTCACATTCCATCTGAGACTCAGGAAACACTGTGACAGGAAATGAGGCCACCATCGGGGTTAGCTGCCCAGAGTGGCTGGGGAAACTCAGACAGATGGGTGGGGTATAAATAATAATAAAATTGTTGTTGTTGTTGTTGTTGTTTTGATGATGTTGTTATAGCAACGGAACTGATTATTCACCATGCTATTGAACAGAACTGACAATTCACTGTGCTGGAGAAAAAACTATTTTATTTATTTATTTTTTAAAAAATAGTTTCTTCTCCCGTTAATATTCACAAAATGTTTAGGGGTATGGGTACCCCTGCGCCCCCTCAGAAAAAAAGCACTACATACTGGTTTTGGTTTACTTAGATTTTTTAAAACATGACAACATATGACTGGGGAGGGCGGGGTATAAATAAAAATTTATTATTAGTAGTAGTAGTAATAGTAGTAGTAGTACCGTAATACTAGTAGTAAGTTACTGTTAAGATCAACTGCTATGATCAACTTTTGATTTAAACTGTCTGCTAACTGGGTACTGCTGAAATGTGAATTCTCTTCAACTTGGTCTCATTGTTGAAGTGATTATGTCATTAACAACCATTAACATTCATTGTTTAACAGTTGATCTGCCTTTCACATTTTTGCCCCGAGTTAAAATGGGAGTCTCATGTATATAAGATCTGCAATAACATCATTGTTATTGTCTGTATCTGAAGAAGTGTGCATGCACACGAAAGCTCATACCAAAATAAAAACTTAGTTGGTCTTTAAGGTGCTACTGAAGGAATTTTTTTATTTTACTTCGATCCAGACCAACACGGCTACCTACCTGTAACATTATTACAGTATAACATTATATTAAACGGCCAATTTTCCTAGCATCGTGTTTATACATTACTTCTCATTATTAATTTTAGTTTTGAATGTTGTTGTTTTTATCAATAATTTTGTTTTATTCTTTCTGCAAACTGTTATGCTGCCTTTACCACCAAGCAGTAAAAAAGTTGTTGTTGTTGTTGTTATATGATGTGATGATGATGTAATCCATGCAAAAAATACAAACTGCATTCATTTTGTTCATTTTTCTGAGCAAAGTGAGTAAGTTGGGGGGGGGGCGGAATCATAAGCACACCATGCAAACTATGCTTTGAACAATGTGAACTGCGTTTTGTGGGGTATGGCGGAGCATTCATTTGTTTGAAAATATAAATTCTATCCTAGCTAGCTGGCAATGAATAAAATGACAAAGAACAGGAAGGGTAGGGAGTGTCTGTCACATCCATCATCACTTGAACATACAATAACCCTGGGTCAGGGTAAGTACTTCAATGGGCAATGAGTTTTCAGTCAGCTCTGAAATCATTATTAAAAAAGTAAACAATAACATTATTTTTGAATAGGTTAAGGACAGACAGGAATAGTTTAAAATCGCAAAGTGAGAACTGAAGCAAAACAGTACAGGTATATTGAACTGTAATCTGAACTGGCACCAAGTATCAGATTACCGGTACATCCGTAATGTGTGTGCATCTGCAAAGTAGCCCAATTTCTAGAATAAACCATCTCTGTCACTTGAGATTTATTCTTCTTGGTTGATTCCACATCCTCACTAGAGCCTGTTCAGCAAAGGTCCCTAGAAACATCAATTAGAAGCTTCCTCCTGTTCAGCGGGGGACTGAACATTTACTGATTAATTGTTCCTTTAGGCTTTAGGCACTAGAAAGGAATGACTGACAAAACTACTGGAGATGGCAAAACTATTGGAGATGGCAAAGTTAATGTGTTTAATTAGAGAAAAACCATTAGTGACATTTATTAGAAATTTCTTACGGACTTTTTGCATGAAAGAGAAAATGAATATCTGGATTTGAAGATTGAAAAAATACTGGCTTATAGAATATAGTATGCTTGGATCTTAATGAGTAAATACTATATTTATCTTTCTTTAATCTCTTTTTTCTTTCTCTCTCCTCTTTGGCTTTCCTTCTCCTTAATTCTTTCTTTTCGTTTTCTTTTCTCCTTTCTTCTCTTGTTTTTTTATATTAAGTAGCTGTTTTATTTCAGTATATTTTAAAAAGATACTTTGTAATGGGTATGTATTTCTGCATATCATTAAATCACTATCAATATATAACAACACACACAATAAGAACAATTAAAAGCAGAAAATTCAAACTATGTGTGGCGCACAAAGTTACTAGTTTCTTTTTAAAAATGGGCATTTCTTTTAAATTATGACATAACATAAAGGGGAAAAAGGAGAGAAAATCAGAAATTAATTTATTTCACCCTCCTGGGAGCAGGAACTAAACCTGCAATCTTAATCCCATTTACCTAATCCTCATTGAATTATATAGGTCTGTCTTCTTAGCAGACATAGGACTGTGCTGAAAGTAGCAATTAAGAGACAATTTATTATTCATGTTGTGTTGTACTGAACAGGAACATTTAGTTGCAGAAGCCACAAGAAGGAAACTTCTAAGTAAAAGCAAAGGTGCCCCCAAAAGCTTCTGTAATGCTTTGCCAGTCCATATTAAATTAGCTAGCACGGAGGTTGCACTAGAACATGATGATGGGGAGTCACAAATCAGTTCTCAAAAAAGATCGGAGAACAGGACAACACTGAAAACAATGGAATACAAAGAGTTGGCAATTATGTTTTTGGGAAAGGAAGTGAATGCAGAATTATAATTCCAGAAAATAGTGCCCAAACTACCTGTCCTCTTTTTTGCACGTGTGCTGGTCACATGCATGTAGAGTAACAAGGAAAAGGCTTGTAAGCTTGGTACTCACAAGCACAGACCCACAGGCAAGGCCAGAGTAAAGGGGAAGACTGTTCTCACAAGCATTTACATTGTTCCTTTTGGGCTCCATCTTACCTGAAAATTGTAGCTGACTCCTATTTCAAGTGAATGGACACATTCTTTGATGTTTCCTTGAGAGAGGTGGATCTGGGCCATAAGAAGATTGGCATCTGTTGATGTTGGATCCAATTCTAAACAACGCTGCAGAGTACCCTGGGCAGTTTCTAGCTCTCCTGCAAAATAGCCTAACATGTTGTTTTGCTCTCAACATGCCATTTTTTTTTCAAAAACCATGTTATACTTTACTTAATCTTATGCAGGCCTTTCTGAGCAAGCACAACAGTTTACTAATTTGATCCCATGCTATTCAGTGTTGTTAAGGTGAAGACAGATGGAATATTTTTGGAGCAGTAATGAACAATGGTGATTATAATATGGACTGTTTCGTCTCCCGAGATCTGAAAACTTGGTTCTCCATGTCTGTAGCATTTTCAGTTTGAACTAGAGTAAAAACATAGTTCCTATGATATCACCAACCAACTCCTGGAGCAGTTTTGCAACTGTTTTATAAACATTTACAGGTTTTGTTTTTAATAAAGCAAAGAAAAAGTTTGTAAACAAATATACACTTTTGTTTAAAAAAAGTAGACAGCCTGCTCAAAAGCATGAGGGAGCATGACTGATGGATGAACAAGCATCTTATATAGGAAGCTGCTGTACATCCAATCAGATCAATGGTCCATCTAGCTCAGTACTGTCTACACCAGACTTCCTCAACCTTGGCCCTTCAGATGTTGAGACTACAATTCCCATCATCCCTGACCACTGGTCCTGCTAGCTAGGGATCATGGGAGTCGTAGGCCAAAAACATCTGGAGGGCCGAGGTTGAGGAAGCCTGGTCTACACTAACTGGCCGCAGCTCTTCAGGGTTTAAGATAAGAGTTTCCCCCTCAGGTATTGAACCTGAGACCTTATGCATGCAAAGCAGATGTTCTACCACTAAGCTACAGTCCTTACCCAAATGGCATACATAAATACCAGGTTAGCTGGAATGACATGCAAATTACAAAGCTGGGTTCACACCCTGAGTGCTCTTTTAAATACTGTCTTCTTCATATTTATTGTTCGTGAGAATTGAGATTTGTGCTATCCCCGCTCCAGTAGTGCAAGGTGAGCTGTGAGCTCTCAGTTGGGAACTGGACCAACCCCTCATTTTTAATGTTGTTTTGTTCTCTTGGGGATTGCAAATCTAGTGTATAGCTCTGACTCTTTCCCTTTGTCTTTGATCTTTGTATCCCCAAGTCAAGGATCAGAACCATTATTGCTTCTTAGCTTAATAAGAAGCTTGGAATTTTTAATTCTGTTGTACAGGTAGTTAAATTGTTTTAAATTGTTTGTAATATTGTGTCTTAATTGCTATAACCCACCCTAAGGTGAAGGGCAGGAAACAACAATAATAGTCAAAAGCTCATTCCCTGCAACCAACTCCCAGCAACCTAAAATCCAGAAGCATTTTTTACTTTTTTCTTGAGTAGACACTCAGAACTCAATTTACCTGATAAATATTTAACCTGTGCCATTAGATAAAGAGGCTCGATCATTCCAGGGGTGGCTTTCACAAGTGGATTCAAAATTATAGTTACTTGCTTAAGAAGTGAAGATAAAACTTGACCTGGTAACCGAGGCTACAGAGAGAAAGTGAAATTGCAATATTTTCCAAAAAAATAAAATACAGGGTAAAATTAATGTATTCGGTAAACAATCCCAAGTCTAGCCCAGGGGTCATGCTACTTATGAACTTCAATCTGCCTACCCATTGCATAAGATTTCTATGAACATATCCGAGTGCTTATGGGAACATTTATATAGTTCCTGCTGCTGCTATCAGTAATAATAATAATAATAATAATAATAATAATAATACCTTTGTTATCAATGTACAACCTGTGTACACCCCCCCCCCAAACACTCAATCTCATTGCACTCTGTAATTGTTATGTAGTGATTTGTTATGAGTTATTGTGTTGTCATTTTTAAAGGGCTGTGCCTTTTTATAGATTCTTTTTAGCTTTATTTTTGTTGTAAACCACCCTGTGGTTTGTGAGAATTGTAGTACAGTATATAAATTATCTAAGTAAATAATTATGGGCACCCCACAACTGCTTGGGAGAAGTGGGGAGAAACAGCAAGGCAGCTGGAATGTAGCCAGCAAAGGAAACAGAAATCTCACAAGTATCAGACTGGGAAAGATGCAGTTTTTACCTCCTGTTTACTGAGAGTAGTGGTGCGTTTGTGAATCCTAGCACAGTCTGCCTGCCTCGTGCTGGTAAACAGAGAGAGGTTACAGTGCTCAAGTGCCTGCCTCTCCCAACTCCACAAATAACTCTGCTCTGGACAGTACAGTCTACATTTGTAGCGTTTGTACAATCTTGCTTTGCATAGCATCCTGAAATTACAGGATAATTTTAGGTGTACCTGAAAAAGAAGCAGGATGGCACCCCACACAATCACATCCTACTTCAAACACTGACTATAAGTCTCCAGCTCTCTTCTCACAAGCAAATCCAACATGTAAAAGGCTGCCACCTTTCAACCCCCAATAAATCCTACTACTTAGCAAAACGGGGAGTGCAAAACTCAAGTTTTCTACCTGCTTGGGACAGAAGACCAAATATTCTTTCACAATTTCAATCATAAACATGGGATTCAGCTTTTCGTAGTATTCAATGCTTAGAGGAAGTCCATGCAAAGCAGAGCAATGAAGTTCTGCAGCTTCGTTGAGAAAGGCACAGGCAGCCTGATCATTGTTTTTCCTTGAAGCAATCACACCTTGAAGATAAGCTAGAAGCTGTGAGAAAACAGCACACAAAAATTTTAATGAACAAGAGATTTATTTTAAGATTAACCCTTTAAATAATCTATTAGAATCAGTGCAGAACTGCAGATGTACAAATAAACTAGGGTTTGGGAACTGGGAGGGCAGGATCAGCTCCCTCCTACTTCATGTGTGGAGAGGACCCAACCCCTCTCTTTCTGGCTTAGGTTGATGTGTGGCCATCATTAGCTCAGGCTGGATTTTAACTCAGGAAGCACCTAAACTTGCTTTGTTGAACTAGTTTCAATCATGGTCCTCAAAATGAATTTAGAAGCATCCCTGTGTTCTTCTGATCAAGGTTGGCAAAGACTGTAAATATTAGACACTTTCCCAGTCCTTAGACCAGGGGATCCCAAACCAGGGCCCTGGGGCCGGATGCGGCCCAATAGCATTCTAAATCCGGCCCGCAGACGGTCCGGGAATCAGCATGTTTTTACATGAGTAGAATGTGTCCTTTTATTTAAAATGCATCTCTGGGTTATTTGTGGGGCCTGCCTGATGTTTTTACATGAGTAGTAGAATGTGTCCTTTTATTTAAAATGCATCTCTGGGTTATTTGTGGGGCATAGGAATTCGTTCCTATTCCCCCCCCCAAAAAAATATATAGTCCGGCCCCCCACAAGGTCTGAGGGACAGTGGACCGCCCCCCTGCTGAAAAAGTTTGCTGACCCCTGCCTTAGAAGCTAATATGTTTTACATCCACACAATCATATATGGCAAAGTCATACAAAAGTGCTAAACAGCAAATATACTTATGGATTTGTCATTATGCACATAAATGCATTTACTGTACAGCAGCCTACCTACAGTGCCACCTAAGATGCAGAAATTATTGTGTGACAAGAGTACAATTTGAGGGATTGCAAAGCAGGCATTGTATCCATCCAAAAATAGCAGAGAATGTATTTGCCATGCTATGGGGAAATTACAACTCTAATAATGTACTGGGAAGACTAGCTGAGTGGCATATTTTCTCTAAAAGAAGCCAGTGATGAGAACAAGATCATTCCCTGACCCACCAATTAGGCTATTCTAGCATTCCTTTACATCTTGCTGCATTTCAGCAAACTAATGTGCCAAGCCAAAGAGGTGCTGGGAACAACTGCAGTACTAAATGATCTCCCCATGGTAGGACTTCTGAGCACAGCCAACAAGAAGGGAGCTGAAATGCAATAGAACAACTTCTACCTAATAAAACTGGTGACCTGAGGTAGGTGGGGATAAACATGACCAGTGGCATTCTTTGACTAAATTCATCCCAGGGTCTGCTAGCTGCCAACCCTTCTGAAATTTTTGGAGCCTACCGGTAGCAACATTAAGCAGGGTGGAAAATACAGTAGAAGAGACTGCAGTGACCACCACCTGAAGAAACACACAATTACATGGGGTTGGGCAGGCGTTCACCTGCATTTGACAATTCATGATAAGCGTATACATAAGACATCAGAGTAAATAAGTGTAATCTAACTGAAGATTTTCCCGTAGACTGCTGAACTTCCTTTAGAAACTCCAGTTGATTCTCTGCTTCTTCTATTTTTCCTCCAAGCACCTGGCACCATATAGATCCTGAAAAGTAATTATCAGCAATAAATTACACATTCATAAGTATGATTAAGTATGTCTTGAGCTATCAGTTGTTGCCAATTTACATATTACTGCCTATAACAGCTGGGCAGGTCTGAGCTAGAGGTTGTAGCCAAATTACTGTACATATTACTAGCTTCAAGTCCCATGTCCCTGTCTGGATGAATCACACTCTTTATACATACTGAGCTCTTCATTAAATGCTACACTCTCATTCCAGCCTTTCTCCATCCAAACTATAAAGTGAGAAAATTCTCAGGAGAGATTGCTATGGTCCTAACAAGACGGTCTATGTCTAAGATCATAAATCTTTCTGGGCAGTGGATCTACTTTGCACAGTGGGTGAACAAATGCATATCCTCCTCTGCCTCCAGCATGCACATAGTGTAGCATCTCTGATGTGAAAAATCTTCATGTAAGACTGTATGGGAGAATTATCAGGCCAACGCACATATGGCCCCACACACTGAGCATCCCATCAGATGTAACTATTGTATATAGCAGATTACAGATGTGTATCCACTCCTCCAGAGTCCAGGTAACGCCATGCACCAGATCTAAAAGTGACTTGAGGTTGGCACATGGTCCAAAGATTTTTATTTTTTTTAGGTTGAAGAAAGACAGATACTAAATTAAATTAAACTAAACTAAACTAAAAAAAAAATCTCAACAGCCTACCTGTCATTGAATCTGCAGTGTTTTCATTCAACTCTGAGGCTTTTGCATACCATTCAGATGCTTCCTTCCAGCTCCCTTGAAGGATTAGGAGATATCCTAACTCATTCGCATAATGTGCATTACTAGATATTAGGTTGCTACCTGAGTCTTTAACAAACTCATACACTTCCCGGAGAATATCTTGATTCTTTCCGCACTAAATTTAAAGGGCAAAAAATTAATGTCATGTTCATGAAGTATATATATGATCAAAAATGCCATGTGGTGGGATGGAAGTATTGAAAATGCATAATTACATTTGTTCATTATGGGGGGGGGGAACTAAGCATTATCAATTTATACAGCTAGCTAGTAAATTAGATTTCCCCACACATTTGTAAGATTTTCTTGGGGGGGGGGCATCCACTTCAAATGGTGAAGGCACCAAAGATAGGAAAGAAAACAAATTATTGCTAAGCAAGATAGGTCTTAGTAATGGTAAACATGCCCTTACCAGTCTGCTGATTACAAGGATTTTTTGAAGGTGAAGTTCGGGTCTTTGGGGCTCCTTCAACTCCAAAGCAACAATAAATTCTCTAAGCATTTGCAGTGCCTGCATTAAAAAGTTTAATATTTTAAAATAAGAGACACTGCCACTTATGTTATAGCTAATACACTGAATGGCATAACAAGTAGTGAGTTAGCCAAAGGTGAAAAACTATGTACACATTTTAAACATGTTAGGCACTTGATTTTAAAAACAAAATCTGGGATTTTGAGCCCAATTCTTCACATTATGCTACATATTAGTATCTATGAAGGAAACATATCCTCAAGTACAGATATGCTTAATATAAAGAGCACAAAAAGGCAACATTACTAATGATACACATGACATCATTGCAGGCAAAGAGCACCATGAAGACTATGTCTGCTTTAAAATTCTAGGACACCAATTTTATATTCCAAATGTCAAAAAATATATAATACTCACCAAAACTTTATTCCCAGTAATAGCAAGATGATTTACAACCATGTACTGGAGTCCATCTATATCATTTGGATCCTTGCTTAGGATTCTTAAACAAGAATTTGTTCAAAAGTATTAGAGAGAAAGGTAAATTATAGCATAAATGACTTATTTATGCTATTTTACTTCCAAATGTATTTGATGTTATAAAACTGAAAAAACCATATAAAACACAAAAATACAATACAAAAAATTCACATAAAACACAAAAATACAAACAAAAAACAAAAAAGGCATGTGTCCTGACATTTTTTACTTCCTCATGTCCCTCCTTGCTGCGTTTCATTGTATATCATCCTTAGTAATTTCTATATCATACTTCAATCATCTTATTTTTACCTTAACTAACAAATTTCACCTCTTTTTAATTCCTTAACAGCATTTCAATTCTTATTTAACACTTATATCTATATCTAAATCTTAATATACTACAATACTTCTACAAATCCTCCTCCTCTACAACCTCCCTGTACTTCCAAATCTTATATTACACATTTCCAATATTGCAATTATTTCTTAAACTTTGAATTTCTTCCAATCTTCTTCCACCAACTCTTCTCTCTGGTCACAAAGTCTCCTTGTCAATTCAGCCAGTTCCATAAATTCGATCATCTTCATCTGCCATTCATCCACTGTATGTAGGTCTTCACTCTTCCAATTCTTAGTTAGTAAAATCCTCGCTGCTGTTGTGGCATACAGAAAAAGCGTAATATCTTTTTTTGGTAGTTCCTCTCTGACTATTCCAAGTAAAAAAGCTTCTGGTTTCTTAATAAAGATGCTTTTCAACACCTTTTTCATTTCATTATAAATCTTTTCCCAGACGTTCTTTACTTGGGGGCAGGTCCACCACATATGGTAAAAGGTTCCCTCTGCGTTCTTGCATTTCCAACATTTATTATCATGCTTGTGATAAATCTTAGCTAGTTTTACTGGTGTAAGGTACCATCTATACATCATTTTCATCATATTTTCTCTTAAGGCATTACAAGCGGTTAACTTTATATTCTTCTTCCATAACCTTTCCCAATCCTCCATCATGATATTATGACCCACATCTTTTGCCCAATCAACCACAACAGATTTCGTTTGTTCATCTTTAGTATGCCATTCCAATAATAAATTATACATCTTTGAAAGATTCTTTGTTTTAGACTCTAACAGTTCCGTCTCCAATTTAGACTTTTTTGTTTGAAAACCTATTTTATTCATTTTGAACATTTCATTTATTTGATGATATTGTAACCAATCATTTACATTATTCTTCAACTGTTCGTATGTTTTTAACTTAAAATTATATTCTTCAACCACCAATATATCTTTATCTTTAACCACTTGGTTTCCATATTCAATTTTTTATGTGCCTTAGCTTCTAAAGGTGAAATCCACCTGGGTGTTCTCCTTTCTAACAAATCCTTATATCTATTCCACACATTATATAATGATTTTCTGATAATATAACATTTAAAACCTTTGTGAACCTTAATCTTATCATACCACAAATATGCATGCCATCCAAATGCATTGTCATGACCTTCTAGATCTAATACGTCGGTATTGTCGAGTAGGAACCATTCTTTCATCCAGTAAAAGGCTGCTGCTTCAAAATATAACTTTAAATCTGGTAGGGAAAAACCTCCTCTATCTTTAGTGTCCCTTAACAATTTGTATTTAATTCTTGGTTTTTCCCCCTGCCAGATAAATCTTGATAACACCTTATGCCAGACTTTAAAACACCCTAGATTATCAATAATTGGTAATGCTTGAAACAAAAACAACATGTTTGGCAATACATTCATTTTTATCACAGGTATTCGGCCCATCAAAGATAATTTCAAATTAGACCATGTCTCCAAATCTCTCTTAATTTCGTTCCACAATTTTTCATAATTATTTTAAAACAAATTTACATTCTTCCCAGTCATATTTACTCCCAGGTATTTCAGCTTTTTAACAAACGTCAAACCTGTGGCATCCTGTAAACTATTTATTTCTTCTGGTGTTAAATTTTTATCCAATACTTTGGTTTTTGCTTTATTCAGTTTGAACCCTGCAAGCTGTCCGAACTCCTGAATTATTTCCAGTGCTTTAGTTGCACTGGTCTCCGGGTCCTGTAAAGTTAATACTAAGTCATCAGTGAAGGCTTTTAATTTATACTGTTTTGATCCCACTCCTATACCTTTCACCTCTTTGTCTTTCCTTATCATATTCAGCAAGACCTCCAAGACAGTTATAAAGACTAGAGGGGAAGGTGGGCACCCTTGCCTGGTACCTTTTTCAATTCTACTTTCCTCTGATACCACATTGCTCACAATGATTTTCGCTTTTTGTTCTGAATAGATTGCATTTATACCATTAATGAACCCTTGCCCAACCTCCATATTTTCCAAAATTTTTATCATAAAATTATTTATGCTATTTTAATTTCAATTAGGCCTATTATTGAAAGAAAGAAAATCTATTATTAATTAAAAGCTACATACTTATTGCTACAGAGTCACACTCAGATAAAGGAGAAAACAAATTTAAGGTTTAGAAAGACAAAAAAAATGGATTTTGTGACTTATCTGCTGAAAGTGGAGAGTTAGATTTAGAAGACTCAGGAGCACCAGGAAGGCACAGAACACAGTAGCCAACACAGTCTGTAACTGTGTAGGTACTGGGGACACCTACTGGCCATTATGTTAAACATCCATAAGAAGAGGTATCTGAAGAAGTGTGCATGCACACGAAAGCTCATACCAAAATAAAAACTTAGTTGGTCTTTAAGGTGCTACTGAAGGAATCCATAAGAAGAATTATGATTATATTTTAAATAGCCACTTTATAGGGAAAGAACTAAAGGTCAATGGAGGAGCACAAGCTTTGCATGTAAAACATTCCAGGTTCAATCTCTGACATCTCTAGGACTAGGAAAGACTCCTATCTTCCCAAACTGCTCCCAAACAGATGCTTTAACTGACAGCTCTCATCATCCCTGACCACTGCCATCTCTCCTATTAGCCAAAGACATGGAGAAGCAGGTATGTCTCCTGTTGCCAGCCATGGAGATCCTGAGACTCCCTGGTGAAGCTGCTTCCAGAGGATTCTCCAGAAGGGTCCTCAGGGTGGGTTCCAGCCTGAGTGCTAGCAGATAAGCCCCTGGTGGAGTCTAAGGGAAACATCAAACCACCCACCAGGCAGGAGTCTAAAGATTCATACCCAGGCTGCAGGGTCACAACCAAGTATGTGCCTGCGAATCCAAAGTCACCGTGCTAGTCAGTAATACAGGACTCAGTGAGAGGCAGCTTCCTATATAGAGGTTGGCCAACCTGTTTACAAATGAAATGGCACGTCTCAGTTTCTTCCATTGCTGAAAATCACCTCCTACCGTTTACTTTCTTCTGCAGTTTGCTCCCAGTCCTGTGATGCTAAATGTAGTCTCATCTTGATGACAATGGCTGGTGTAAATAAAGGGAAAGTAACTACTAACTGGCTAATTATTTCCAGAGCTCCAGAGTAATTCTGTTGCACCATGAAATATTTTGCCTACAGAAAGTGGGAAGGGGGGTGAGAGAAAAAATACATATCATTTGGAATAGGCACTTGAGTGGATGTATGCCAACACTGTGGACAGTTCATAATGGAGTCACATCACATTCACCTATCCTGGATTTTGCCAGCAAAATCAATCCAATACAGTTTTGTAGTCAGAAGACAGCTGCCCAGTGAGAGATGCCTATGGCAGAAGTTTCCTTTTTAAAAAACGAGTATGGAGTACACATGCTGTCACCACTGCATCTGAAGAAGTATACATGCACACGGAAGCTCATACCAAAGACAAACTTAGTTGGTCTCTAAGGTGATACTGGAAGGAATTTTTAAATTTTGTTTTGACACAGAGTTAGTGACAGATATGACCACTGATTTCAATGGGCTTAAAGTGCACCTAGCTCTGCATAGGATCAAGTTAAAGGATTTTGGAGTTGGATTTGCAATACCCCAAGCAGGGCCGTCGTAAGCATATCCGGCGCCGTGGTGCAAAGCTCCCTCCGGTGCCCCCGTTTCACAGTTTTTTTAAGGGAGGACAGCACTGCCGGCGGGGCTGGAGGAGGCGGGCAGCGGCTGGAGGGCGGCTCCTCTGGCAGGAAAGAGGTGAAGGCTGGACGCGGTGCCTCCCTGCTCAGCTGGCCGCTTTGTGCCGCAGTGGCCACATCAGACAGAGGCTCTGGGCACGGTATTGCTTTGGCATGGCGAGCGTCCAGTCTCCGCCTTTTCCCTGGCACCCTTCAGAATTTGGCACCCCGGCACCCTGTGCTACTAGCCTCTATGGGTAAGATGCCTCCAGGGGTATAGTTCTAACCACTTGGTTATCCTCTCTAAAAGGAGAGAGAATGATAGCAAAGCTAAAAGTAAATTATCTACCTTTCCCAACATCCCAAATATTTCTGTATTGTCTTGAATCCCTTCATCCAAATATTTTATAGCCTTCTTAGCAGCATGAGCTTTGTCACTGGTAACATATATCCATCCTTTCAAAACTAGTCCCTGCAGAGGTGGAAAAAACAAACACCTCCTCAGCAAAGTAATGAAACTCTTCAATTACAGCATTAGTATGCCAATAGAATGTCAATTTAATAGTTCACATACCATTACTTTTTTCAGATACAAAAATTAAACGCAATTAGAAACCAAATATATAAGAAACCTTAGGGCACTGGTATTTTCTGAAAAATGTAACTATGAACAAATACCATCCTTTTGCCAAGACAATTCACATTCTGCTGTTTCCCCACCCACCACCAACTGAGCAGGAAGAGTGTGATACACATGTTTGGAACACACCGATAATTAAGGTTGTAGGTTTTGTATTAGAAAGTTCTCCCTCTCCCAGAACCCAGAACTAAGATTTGAAAAGTTCTTGGAGCCAGAGGCCACAAGACTCATTAGGACTTATCTTTGAATGATTCCAGAAAGCAATCTTGGAAGAACATAGTACTGTGAAGACCTCTACTAAAGCAGCAGCAAAGCCTTCATTCCCCCATATTACCAACCCCTGTACTTGCTTCCCTTCCAGCATCCTCAGATCCAAAGGATACTTTCTAGAATTCTCCTGCATCCTGCTGTCATAGAATTATAGAATTGTATAGTTGGAAGTGACCCTGAGGGTCTTGTTCAACCCCTGCAATGCAGGAATCTCAACTTAAAGCATCCACAACAGATGGCCATCCAACCTCTGCTTAAAAACCACCAATTAAGGAATGTCTGTTCCAAGGGAGTCTGTTGCAGTCAAATAATGGTTACCTCTGAATATGGTCTGGCAAAGGTGATACCCTTTCTGCACTATGAGCCATACAAGGATCTCAGACAACAAAGCCTAACAACCTACTGAGTAGTTGGCTGTATACATCATATCAAAATAGTCACATCACTTTTAAAAGTATTGAAATGTTTTTTATTTCTTTTACATTGCAGTCCTATGAACATCTATCCATAATTTAGTTCTACATAGTTCAATGGGGCTTACTTCCAGATAAGTGTGTACAGCACACTTTTTTGGGCTGTTGGGGGCTGCATGGATGTGCCAGAGCCAGTGGTGGAAGAAGCCGTTCAAACTCACATATAATTGTGGTGGGGAGGAAGGAGCACAGGAAATAACTTTCCCCATGCTGCTTCCTCATCACAACTGCACCCCTAGCACAGCTGCTTGGTTGGCTGAGAGTTATGCAATTTATATGAGGAACACACATAGGGATAACTGTGGCAGACTAGGGGGGATTTGGCAGAGACAACAGCTTGGGAGTTTGGACTGGACTGGACTGAAGACCTATGAGGGCCACCGGCAGGTTGTGGATTATCCTTATCCACATGCGGTATAGAGGATTGCAAACTATAAACATTTGGTGATAAATTACTCTTATTTAACTTGCACAGGAAACAAAATCTCACTACAATACACAGAAGCAAATCCACAACAATATACAAAGTGCCCTGAGGGATCAGATCAAGGGTTCCTCTGAAGCTGCATTCTGGGCTAGTCAAAAACACTTGGAAGTCCATAAGCAACTGCATTCACCTCCTGTATGTTCCCAGCCTTTAGGAACTTTAATGTTTCGTTTAGCTTTTACAGCTGGGTGATAACCATTGATAAATGGTAAATGCCATTAATTTCCCCAACCCCTTTCAAAGCTAAGTAGAAAAAGGGGTGTTTTCATTTAACAAACAAAACCAATTTTAATTTAATTTGCTTTTGCACCAAAGTGGAGAAATCCACTTTGTTAGATTGGGCTTCATCACTTTCAGTCCAATCATAAGCTGTCTAGTGAATCTAGGGTGTTGATAGTTAAGATTTTTTAAGAATGAAGGAACTCGTATTAAAACATGGAAGTATCAAGTTGTTATCCTCCTCTGCACACTTGACAGGGAGTGTGCATTTAACTCACTGGGAATTACTGCTGTGTATACGTTAATACTAATACTAATAAATTTTATTTATACCCCGCCCTCCCCAGCCAAGACCGGACTCAAGGTATATACCGCATTTTTTCGCTCCATAGGACGCACCCAGTTTGGAGGAGGAAAACAATAAACATTTTTTTGCTTTCTTGAATTGTCCTAGGCATAGCAGCCAACTCCTAGAGGCCTAGGTGCCTTTGCCCCCCCCATTAAATATTTGAGGAAGCTTCTTTTGCAAAGGGGGAAAGCTCCATTTTTTAAAGGATCAGCTCAAAGTTGTGCATCTTTTTTGCAAAGGGGAGAAAGCTCCATTTTTTAGGATCAGCTCAAAGTTGCTGAGTTTCCTTGCAAGGGGAAAAATCCTGTTTTTATGGGGTTCAACTCACAGTTCTGCAGCTTCTTCTATAGGAAAGGAACCCATTTCTAGTTTCCAGACAGATAATCTAATCAGCCAGTCACATGTTTCCCTCTGCAGACAACAATTGAGGCCTAGGCAAAGGGCTGGGAGGGGCCGGGAAGGGAGCTAGCTCTCTTATCTCCCTCCCCGATCTCTTGCAATCAGCTGCTGAGCCATTCCTTTCAGCTCATTCCCTCTTGTTAGCCTTTGGCTCTTTCTTAAAAAAAAAAAGCACATCTGCCTTTAGCTCCTGGGCAATTTGGCTCCAGGGACCATGCATTCGCTCCATAAGACACACAGACATTTCCTCTTACCTTTTAGGAGGAAAAAGGTGCGTCTTATGGAACGAAAAATAGTGTTCCTTTATAAGATAATGCAGTTTATCGACTGATTCACGTTGATGCGAAAGAACAGGTCGGATTTCACAATAAGCAATGAGAAACACAGTGAAGATTAGGTAGTACACTGGCCCCAGTCCAGAAGGCTGATCACATATATTTCAACTGACTTCCTCAACTGAACAGATGGTTGGCACTGTCAGCTTTGCCAGCACTGAACATCTGTCACACTGGGAAGGGTGAAGGAGATGTCTAGAGTCACTCTCTGGCCTTCCTGAAACAGAAGTGCTGACAGTTTGGTGCTGTCAGAACTGACAATGTTTACCATCTGTTTGAGAGCCAGTACACATTCCAGGGTGACTATGCATACAACCTTGAGTTCTGGATGCAGATATGTCCCTTCTCCCAGCTCCTTTTTGTGTGCTTGAGTCCTTCTGATCCAGAAGGGCAATGCATGAGGAAGTCTGTCTTTGAACAAGGATGACATTTGCAAGGTTATAACTATTCTTTTCTGGCATACATTCTATGGAGTATTTAATAGGTCTGGCACATTTCAATGTTCAGTGAACAGCCTGATCTACTCCACTTTACCTCTCTTGCTCCATTAGACACTTTCAGCATTCTGTCAACATACTCCTTTGCTTTATCATTTTTATTCATTAGCCACATAAACATTCCACCATAATACAATGCATTACTTCCGGCGATCTTCCGCGCTTCCTTTAATTTGGTTTCCAAGTCCAAAACAGCAGAGGTATCTGAAAGTAAACAGGACGGGTGGTGGTATATGCTACCTTGTTATCCACTTGTCTGGTTTTCACGTATCACACAAGATGGGCCAACAAAGAGGCTCCTAGGGCTGATTCAAGGAAAACAATTTGGGGATGAAAGTTACATCATGAAGTGTGCAAGGTATGAAATACTTATAGAATTGCAGGTCTTTTTTCATGTTATGTTCTAAACGTGAATTAAGTCAAATTGCATTTGAAACTGATGGAACTTAAAACTCTAGGTCTTGCTTGCTATTCCAAAAGTGTACTTAGGGTAATTTTAAGTGTAACTTGCAAAACTGTGCAGTGAAGTTTTCCAGTTCTCTCCAGTTCTTCTGCCAGCCTTCCATACTCAAGACGGCAGGATCATACCCTATTTTTGATTTATTTTTTCACTACCCCCCACCCTCAATTTTTGTTTGATTGATTTTAATACTTTTAATGGAAATACCAAATCTCTCATTTCTGGCAACTTGTAATGAATGGCACAAAATGTATTTAATAGCACAGAACTTACCAACGTTTTCACATCTTTTGTGTGCATAAATGATACCCATGAGGCAACATAAGGAAACATCTACATGGCGCTTCCGGGCATTCTCTAGTAGTACAATGCCTTCTTGAATTCGGCCTGCAAGGATGTAATACAATTGACTCATGGGAGTGCCATATTTTTAGGGTGGGTTATTAGAATGGTAAAACAATACCAGAGATATATGCAAGCATGGTGCACTTTCTGTTTTCACTTGCACACCACAGTCTGGGGTCAGTTCCTAACATGAAACTTAGCGTTTCCTAGCCTTTGATATACTCAGGTTTCATCTTTTTTAAAAGTTTCCAGTTCTCAAGTTACCTCAGAATGCAGAACTCAGATGCATTAAAAAAAACCTCATTTAGCTCAATTAGGCTTTTACACTGTATTTTGTTTTTAGAAAGATGTACTTTCAAAGTTTATTGATTTAAAGTATTTACCAAGAAGAATTGTTGCAAAACCCTTGAAAAACAGCAGCACTGGGTCATTAGCATGTTTTGCCAGTTCAATGTTTGTCACTTGAACAACATAGTTGAAGTATTTTTCTTGAGCATAGTATAGAATTTTAGCCTTGAGGGGGAGAGAAAGAGAAAATCATTGCTTGCTTGTTTATTATGCATTTCATAAAAATTATATGCCAGTTTTGTAAAATTCCTCAAAGCAGTTTAGAAAAAGAATAAAACAATAACATTATTAGTAAACAATTAAAGCTTTCAAAAAATTAAAACCAACATTAAACTAAAAACACATCAGCATTCTAGATAACTGGGCAGGCTTGCCCAAACAAATGTGTATAGTATGTGCTGAAGAGTACAGTGAAGGCACCTGCCCAGTATCAATAGGCAGGGAGTTCCAATGTGTAGGTGCAGCCACACTAAAATAATGATTTATTACGGATGTGGAATGGGTATTATGTGGCACCTGTAACAGTGCTAGTTCCCCAGACTGTAGTGCTTGACAAGGCAAATATAAGGTGTTCTCACAGCTAACAGGTCTCAAATTCTTTAAGGCTTTGTATACTAAGGGTCCTGACCCTGTAGCAAATTGACAACCAGTGCAGATCTCCGAGCACAAATGTTATATACTGGGAAGGTCTCACTCCTTTCAGCAATCGCACTGCAGCATTCTGCACAAACTGCAGCTTCAGGTTATTATTATAATTAATTGAATTTATATACCGCCCTATACCCGGGATCTCATGGTTGGTTTCTGCTTGAATCCAAGGTTGTGGCTATGGGAGGAGCAAGACCTTTCTGTTGTAGGCTCAGGTTGTATATGTGTGCCAATAAACGGTGTACAGTCATACCTCATGTTGCGTCCGCTGCGGGTTGCGTTTTTTCGTGATACGCGCGTGCATGCGCAAAAGCATTCTGTGCGCTTTACGCATAAGCGCTCTATCGCGCATGCACGAAAAACGCCACTCGGGTGGCAGACTTTTCGGGGTGCGAATGGCACCCCAGAACGGATCGGGTCGCAACCTGAGGTACCACTGTATCATAAAGACACCGCAATCTCCGCTGCCCCAAAGGCCAAGGAACCCAGACCCTGGGTAATCGTCTTGGACCGCTGGAATCTCGCCCCGCTCTGGTGGGGAGGCTCAACACAATGGATACAGGAAAGTGCATGGTGTAAGCAGTGCTCCCTCTTCACTTTAACTTCACAACACCCCTGTGAGGTAGGCAAGGCACAGCAAAGGAGGGGGCGGGGCGGCGGGCTAAAGTCCGCGTAAGAGCCATTTGGTGATCCGTCTACAGGAAAGGCAGGAGTTTAAACCTCCCACGAATTAATAACGGGGGCCTGGCACCAGCCACAGCCAACCAGCCCTCTCCCTTTGGGATGGGAAATGGAGTACCAAGGCCTGAGGGTCTTCGTCAGCCATGGCCGCCGACAGCAGCCGCCTGGGGGACGTTCGAAACGCCAACCGCCGCCACGGCACGCGCCGCCTTCCCTTCTCAAGACGAACACCTCGAGCAGCCAACCGCCGCCCGGCGTGAGTGGTTACCTGCGGCCACGCCCCTTCCCGCTCCCCGTTGCTAAGCCGCGTCTCGCCCTCCGGATCCTCCTCGTCATCTTTCTCGAGGCGCGAAAACCCCTCCCCTCCCTGTGGTAGCCTGTCCGGGCGGGCCGTCACGTGGAGGGGAAGCCCTCAGCCTATAGAGCGCGAGCGCGTCGGCTACTCTGTGGTCAGCTGCGTCCCTCCACCAACCTCCCGCCCTCCCTGCGCATGCTCAGTCGGCGCTGCAGCGTTGGAACTTGGCGGCGGCGGCGGCTGGGGGAGAATGAGGATGTCGTCGCCGGTGTCGCCTCCGAGCTCCTGAGGTGGCCCTCATGGGGCTGGGCTCCAGCTCCGAAGTCCCCGACGGGGGCTCCGAGGGATATCACGTGCACGGGGTAAGGGCGAGCTCCCCGGACGCGGTTGCTGAAGCAGCTGGAGGAGGAAGGAAAGCGAAGCTCGGCTTATATTCGTGACGGGGCGTTCGCCTTCCTCCTCTCATTTGTTGTCATTCGGTATTATTACTCCCTTATCGCACGGAGCTCGCAGGCTCCGTCGGCGGTTTGTTACGGCCAGGTGGAACCTCCGCACGCAGAGGCAGTCTATCTGAGCGCCAGCGTCATAAGCGGAATCCTGCTGGAAAAGACCCCCCAAGTAGTAGTAGTAGTAGTAGTAATAATAATAATAATAATATATTATTTGTACCCCACCCATCTGGCTGAGTCTCCCCCAGCCACACTCTGGGCGGCTCCTAATCGAGTATTAAAACAATATAGTATTAAAAACTTCCCTAAACAGGGCTGCCTTCAGATGTCTTTTAAAAATAGGATAGCTGCTTATTTCCTTGACATCTGATGGGAGGGCGATCCACAGGGCGGGTGCCACTACCGAGAAGGCCCTCTGTCTGGTTCCCTGTAACCTCACTTCTAGCAATGCGGGAACCGGCAGAAGGCCCTTCAGCGCTGGATCTCAGTGTCCGGGCTGAGCGATGGGGGTGGAGACGCTCCTTCAGGTATACAGGACCGAGGCCGTTTAGGGCTTTAAAGGTCAACACCAAAATTCCAGCATTCGACTTCTCACAGTGACCAACCAGAAACCCACAAGCACAGGGCCAGGCGGGTAGCACCTCTCTCCCAATGTTCGTTCCTTCCTTCCTTCCTTCCTTCCTTCCTTCCTTCCTTCCTTCCTTCCTTCCTTCCTTCCTTCCTTTTCCTTTCTGTGGTTACTAAGGTGGAGGCTTCATGTAGCCATTGTGGTTGGTAGCCATTGACAGATGAATCCTCTTGAGCACTCCCCCACCCACCCAATACCCCTGTAAAGTCATCAGCCATAGCTGTCTCTTGTAGTGGTGAAATTGTTTACTGATTTCCATTAGTTATAGGCTGGCCTATAACATTAAAAAAGGTCTCTGGCTCACGGAATAAAAGCAATGCAATAACTGCACTAAAAATACAACTAGCGCAACATTAAAACATCCCCCAATTAAGATGGCCATGCATTTCTTGAATTCCATGTGAATTCCACACATGTTGTCTTGTGTAAAAGAAACATGTGCTTTTATCTCTAGTAATTGATGGGTGTATCTTGAGTTGTGAGAAGTGTTAGAAACTGAGATGTGAAAGCTAGGAGCTAAATGGCACCTTAAACCTAGGTTATGGACACAACAACAGAATGTCTAGACATACTTTTTTATAACTAGAATACAAAGCTGAAAATGAATGAGCTGCACCTAAAATCTTACATTCATTTTTCACATGGTCTAGTCCTCATCTGAGGACTGCAAAAAAGCCATGCTTCCTTTGCCCCTCCCCCTGCCCCCCAATATTCTTAAGAGGGTCTCTTTTTTCTGGAGGGAACCTTTAAAACATTTTAAAAATGGGGAATAGGAAAATGCTTTCACTAGTCAAGGGATGAAGTGCTATTTCCTTGTCCAGCACTCTCTTCCATAGTTAATTATCTTTGCCCAATGGCACCCCTTGGTACATAGCCTGACTATCCAGTTATGATGCTCTTTCCTCTTCCGTTTGTGTGCAAAACTATTTGGTTCCTTTGGAAACTAAGAGCTCTGGATAAAAATAAACTGTTAAAAATAACTTCATGCAGATGTGCATTGCATAATTCTAACTGAATGTATATTCCCAAAGGAGCTAAGCCTTGCCCCTATGTTTTTTAAAAGTCTGCTGAAAACACTGTTGCTCCAGTGGCCATTCTTAAAGTAAAATCTCTAAATGTGGGTGTTCATTGTGGGATTAGTGCTCCTCATGCATGCAAGTTTTCTTTTTTTGCTTTGCAGTGTCCACACAACATTGTTTGTATCAAACTGCCAACCTGTATCCCCCCTTCACAGGGAAATTCTGGTATTAAAAAAACAACAACTCTTTGTTGCCAACATGCCATTTGGAATATCTCTCCACTACTCATTTGCAGTATTAAGTCCCTGTTTGGAAGCACTGTATATATTAACCTTCCAGCTGCTTTTACTACTTCAAAATGGTACATTCTGATTCTTCTCTTACCATTCACTATACCTTAAAACAAAATCTGTAAGCCAGTTTGAATGAATGTTTAACATAGAAAAATGAGATATAAATACATTGTTGTTGTTGTTTAGTCGTTTAGTCGTGTCCGACTCTTCGTGACCCCATGGACCATAGCACGCCAGGCACTCCTGTCTCGCACTGCCTCCCGCAGTTTGGTCAAACTCATGTTCGTAGCTTCGAGAACACTGTCCAACCATCTTGTCCTCTGTCGTCCCCTTCTCCTAGTGCCCTCAATCTTTCCCAACATCAGGGTCTTTTCCAAGGATTCTTCTCTTCTCATGAGGTGGCCAAAGTATTGGAGCCTCAGCTTCACGATCTGTCCTTCCAGGGAGCACCCAGGGCTGATTTCCTTAAGAATGGATAGGTTTGATCTTCTTGCAGTCCATGGGACTCTCAAGAGTCTCCTCCAGCACCATAATTCAAAAGCATCAATTCTTCGGCGATCAGCCTTCTTTATGGTCCAGCTCTCACTTCCATACATCACCACTGGGGAAACCATAGCTTTAACTATACGGACCTTTGTCGGCAAGGTGATGTCTCTGCTTTTTAAGATGCTGTCTAGGTTTGTCATTGCTTTTCTCCCAGGAAGCAGGCGTCTTTTAATTTCGTGACCCAAGAAAGTAAAATCTCTCACTGCCTCCATTTCTTCCCCTTCTATTTGCCAGGAGGTGATGGGACCAGTGGCCATGATCTTGGTTTTTTTGATGTTGAGCTTCAGACCATATTTTGCGCTCTCCTCTTTCACCCTCATTAAAAGGTTCTTTAATTCCTCCTCGCTTTCTGCCATCAAGGTTGTGTCATCTGCATATCTGAGGTTGTTGATATTTCTTCCGGCAATCTTAATTCCGGCTTGGGATTCATCTAGTCCAGCCTTTCGCATGATGAATTCTGCATATAAGTTAAATAAGCAGGGAGACAATATACAACCTTGTCGTACTCCTTTCCCAATTTTGAACCAATCAGTTGTTCCATATCCAGTTTTAACTGTAGCTTCTTGTCCCACATAGAGATTTCTCAGGAGTCAGATAAGGTGATCAGGCACTCCCATTTCTTTAAGAACTTGCCCAAGTTTGCTGTGGTCTACACAGTCAAAGGCTTTTGCATAGTCAATGAAGCAGAAGTAGACGTTTTTCTGGAACTCTCTAGCTTTCTCCATAATCCAGCGCATGTTTGCTATTTGGTCTCTGGTTCCTCTGCCCTTTCGAAATCCAGCTTGCACTTCTGGGAGTTCTCGGTCCACATACTGCCTAAGCCTGCCTTGTAGAATTTTAAGCATAACCTTGCTAGCGTGTGAAATGAGCGCAATTGTGCGGTAGTTGGAGCATTCTTTAGCACTGCCCTTCTTTGGAATTGAGATGTAGACTGATCTTCTCCAATCCTCTGGCCATTGCTGAGTTTTCCAAACTTGCTGGCATATTGGGTGTAGCACCTTAACAGCATCATCTTTTAAAATTTTAAATAGTTCAGCTGGAATATCATCGCTTCCACTGGCCTTGTTATTAGCAGTGCTTTCTAAGGCCCATTTGACTTCACTCTCCAAGATGTCTGGCTCAAGGTCAGCAACCACACTACCTGGGGTGTACGAGACCTCCATATCTTTCTGGTATAATTCCTCTGTGTATTCTTGCCACCTCTTCTTGATGTCTTCTGCTTCTGTTAGGTCCTTACCACTTTTGTCCTTGATTATGGTAATCTTTGTACGAAATGTTCCTTTCATATCTCCAATTTTCTTGAACAGATCTCTGGTTTTCCCCATTCTATTGTTTTCCTCTATTTCTTTGCATTGCTCATTTAAGAAGACCCTTTTGTCTCTCCTTGCTGTTTTTTGGAAATCTGCATTCAGTTTCCTGATATAAATACATACAATACATATAATAGAAAGGGGTTGGGCCACATTAATTTCACATAGGCCTTATTAAAATCAATGTGATGGGTTGGTTGTGGCTTAAGTCCCATTGGTTTTAATGAGAATTAAAGGAAATCAGTCCTGAGTGCTCACTGGAAGGTCAGATCCTGAAGCTGAGGCTCCAATACTTTGGCCCCCTCATGAGAAGACTCCCTGGAAAAGACCCTGATGCTGGGAAAGATTGAGGGCACAAGGAGAAGGGGACAACAGAGGACGAGATGGTTGGATAGTGTTCTCAAAGCTACCAACATGAGTGACCAAACTGCGGGAGGCAGTGGAAGGCAAGCGTGCCTGGCGTGCTCTGGTCCATGGGGTCACAAAGAGTCGGACATAACTAAACGACTAAACAACAACAATAACAACTTATGTGCAACTGGATCCAATCTCTGTAGTGCTTAGCTATGCTTGCAGTTTTTTTCTGGTTATCACACAGTCTTTAGCAAATCACATTTGTACACGTTGTCATTCAGTAAATCTACCACAAACAGCTTCTGATTGTAGGTGAATAATCTCGAGAGCACAAGAACTACATTGTTTTATTGTTAAAGCTGAGCACGTCTTTCTACCTGACAGTTGGTGTCTGGCTGAGAAATTACTTGTGTAAGCCACACTGTGCTTCCTGTAGGTGCAATAAATATTGGTATTTCCTGGTTGCAGTTGGAAGCTGGTGGGCTGTGCATTTCTTTGTAATGTCTGCCCAGCCCATCTGTGCAACAAAAGGCTTATATAGATAAAATTGAATTGTGAGGTAGACCAGTCTGGTGCTCCCAACTTTGCCTGTAGAGCCTGAAAGCATATCAAGCATGAAGGCAGCAGCAGATTGGTATTTCCCAGTTGGTGTTTTGTACATAGTTTATACCTGGTCTCCTCTTTGAAGGAAGAGCTTAAAAGTTTCTCCCTGTGACTTGCACTGCATAGTACCGTACTCTCTCTCTGCTGTGTACTTTGTCTTCCATAGGTTACTTCTTTGACTGTTGTGAAACTGCATCTCTTAGGTGCATGCTTTATTTGGGGAAGTGATGTAACTGAGTGGTGGAGTGTAACGGATTAGCCCCAGGATGGAAGATTTATTACACCCTGGATTAGAAAGAGTTAATCCACCTCCAGTTTAACTGAAAGCACATCTTTAGGAGGCAGGACAGTGCCCGGTTTGGCCTTTGGAAGAGGGAGAGGGGGAGTGTGGTGACGAAGAGGGAAGAAGAAGGGTGTGGGGCCAGAATAGTGGTGGTTTCGGTTAGGCTTAGGATAACTTGAAGTTACAAGTCTGACAGAGTTAATGTATAACTGTAACTAAGCTTGTAAACTTATGCATCGTTAAGAAAAGAAAAACCTATGTTCTCAAGAAAATAAAATTCATCTTCTTTTTGTGCCAAAGAGTATCGTCTTGGTTATTCCAGCAGCGTATTAAAACTCACAGAGGTGGAGACTCAGAAAAGGGCAAAACTTACCTAAGGAAAAGGGGATAGTTTGTGTCCTAGAGTCACACGGGAAGGGCAGTATGGTGAAAACCTAGAGTGCCACAACTTTGCCAGGGTGATATGGCAGACTGATACAGTGGGGATGTGAGATCAGGCCACGAAATCTGGAATTAGACTCTCTTTACTGAGAAGCCCAGAATTGAGGGGTTTATTTTAAGGCGAAAGGAATTGAGTGGGGATTGCTTTACTCCTGTACCCTTTCATCTCATAATCTATTGGCAACGTCGGCAAGGGGGTTCGTCGCATGGAGCACCAGTTTCAATTCCCAGCATCTCCAGGTATCACTGGGAGATACTCCTGTCTGACACCCTGTGGAGCCACTGACCATCAGGGTAGACAATACTGAGCTAGATGGACCGAAAGTCTGCCTTTCAAAATTCCTTTTGGCTTCAGTTTGGCTAGGGAGGAGAGGGGTTCTGAGCAATACATCTAACCTGTTTGTTAGGATGGTTGGTTGTGGTATTTTCCTTTTGCTCTAGGCCAGTATAACCTCTCCCAACTGCCGAAAGACAAGTCTCTTATTGTCAGCTCATAAGCATGCTTGGTATGAATACTTTTTGCATTACATAATTTAGAAAACGTGTGCTTACACTGACATTTTTTTCATTTGATTAATCTACTGTATATGTAAAACTCTGCCATTTTTCAGGTTCAGGAAAACTCCCCTGCTCAGCAGGCTGGACTGGAGCCATTCTTTGATTTCATCCTCACAATAGGACACACCAGACTGGTAAGTAGCTAAACAAAAGTCACTGGTTTTTTTTTAATGCTGAGCTCTAGCAGGTAAGTATGTTGCTGATGTACTATAAATAAATGCATCCCAAAGCATGACCTGAAGGTACATGAAGCTGCCACTTAAGCTAAGTAGATCTGCTCAGTGCTTGGATGGCAGATATCTGCCCCCCCCCCCCAAAAAAAAGCAAAAGAAGAGGAAAAGCATGATAGCATGTATTCAAGATTGCCTTGAACTCTGTGGTGGAAGAAAATTGGTGCATATGTGGAACTAATGAATTAATAAATGAAAACTAGGAGTCAGCAAGTAGAACTGCCGGATAGGCACAGACCACTTGGGAGATATGGGCTGCGGTTCTGCCCAGCTGCTCATGTTTCCCTCTTGGGAGGCCCTTCTAAAAACATAGAAGGACTGTACACTGTTGTAGGTTCATTTGCTTGGAAGTTTAGTCATAAGGGAGGCTGCCCCTATGCAGGGCTTGGTTGGTCATAGTACCTGTGACTCAGAATGGCAGAGTGCGAACTTGCAAGCAGGTCCTTCCCACTGTTGGCCATGGAAGCATCTGAAATGTCTGGCTGTGAGTGTCCTGTATGAACAAAGGTTTCAGGTTTTTTTACTAACCTGTGCTTGTGAGTTTGCATGAGATTAAGGGTGGTTCTGTGATTAGGTTTCTTTAAAAAAATCCGAGTAGCAGAATTCCATCCTTTACATATGTCTGTTTGTCTTGGAAGTTCTGGTCGTGGATGTAACGGACAGGCCATATTGGGGTCTGGATTGGAAAGGAGATTTCTTCCGAAATCAGATATGTCCCAACTTCTCCTCTAGAAAATGGCTGGGTACACTTGCTCAAGTTGGGATCTGTGCTGCAAACATCTCTAGTTCATCAGAGCTGGTGGGTGTGTTGCACTGTGGAGGGAAGGGAAGGAGGGTGTTGACCTGTCACCATGTCACAAAACTAGTTTTCAACACTTGTTCAAATATCAGCCTGTAAATAATTAACATGTTTGAAGCTGCTTGGCCCACATACATTATGGCTACAAAACATACTTTATGTTTCATTGGATAAAGGCATGGCAAATGGTGGTGCTTATTTTTTTGCACATTTCTTTTATGACCTAATCATGCTTGATTAGAAGCAACTCCTGTTTATTTCAGAGGGATTTGCTTTAAAATAAGTACCTCTATTGTTAAATGTCCTAAACGGTGCATGACTAAAAGCTCACAAATGGGGCATAAAGGCCACAGCCCTCCTCCTGTTGTAATCCCCAGAACCTGGTATTCAGAGGTACTGGTAAATTGCCTTAGCTATATGGGACCTTTGTTTTCAGTTGGAGGTGTTCTTTTAAAAAGTACTTTCCAATAAACTTAACAGAATTTATTGCCTCAGGAAGTGCTGAATTTATTTTTATTGCTGTTCTCCTCCTCCAGTGCATTCTTTTGGAAAAGCAGGCAGGAGATATGTTTAATGAATTAATAAAATAAATTCATCTTAAGTTAGTGGCCATAGCACATCTTGTGGCTGTCAGTTCCATAAGGTATTAAGAAATATCCACTTTATGGAAGGCAAGTTGATACTTCAACCTCAATTTCTGCAGCTGCTGGCCTGTCCCTCCACATAGCCTCTGTGAATCTTTAAACTGGTTTCAGCCCTGTTTAGGGAAGTTTTTAATGTTTGGTGTTTTATAGTGATTTTGCTATTCTGCTGGGAGCTGCCCTGTGTGGCTGGGAAAACCACTTATAAAATCATTTTAAAAATTAACAATTTATTTTGTTGTTGTTGTTGTTGGCAACCTAGCGGTCTGTTGACTACTGCCCAGAAGCAAACCTCTTACATTTCCTTTCCTTCCTTTTTTTTTTTTTTTTTGAGAACAAAGAAGGGGACATCTTAAAAGATCTGCTGAAAGCCAATGTTGAGAAGGCTGTGAAACTGGAGGTGTACAACATTAAAACGATGAAAGTGCGTGAAGTGGAGGTGGTCCCCAGCAACATGTGGGGAGGGCAGGGACTCCTGGGAGCCAGTGTGAGGTTCTGTAGCTTCCAGAGAGCCAGTGAGCAGGTGTGGCATGTGCTGGTAAGTAGGAAATGATGGTTGTGCGTTGTCACTTCCTTACTCTGTCACTTTGAATTTAGGGTTTGCATGTTTTATCCCAAGAAAGAATCCTTCAGCAAACAGTTTTGTGGCACCTTAAAGACTAACCAGTTTTATTGTACAATATAGTGTTAGCCTTTAAGGTGCCACAAGACTCTTTGCTGTTTTTGCTGCAACAGACTATCGTGGGAACCCCTTTGGTGAGCGGATTTTGAGATGGTCAGCTCTGGGCTTATTTTCTTTGTCCCCCTCCCCTTTCACAATATTTTTTGAGTAAAGGCATTGTTTGTCAAACTTCCTCTCCTGCAGGGAAACATTTCCACATTGACTTGTCTGCACATTGCAGAGCATTCTAGGGTGCACCAGATGGTGCCCATTTCCCCCCCCCTCCCCAAGAAAAAGCGTTTTCCTAGCATGCACTCACCTCTGCCATGATGAGTGGGTCTGGTAACAGTGGACAACTTTCCTGGAATTGGTCTGCTATTATCTCATCTCCTATTGAAGATGAGCTTGCAAGGGTTTCTGGGAACATTGTTTGCAAACAACTGGATGTAGGCTTTTTTGCTGCTTGATTTGTTGACTAGGCGTAGGTAACATAACTGATCAATGTCTCTCTAGGATGTGGAACCGGCTTCCCCAGCAGCCCTGGCTGGCCTGAAGCCGCACACTGATTATATTGTTGGATCGGATCAGATACTGCAGGAGGTAAAGTGAGTCATCAGTTGCACCATTGGCTGAATGGGGGGGTGGGGCTAGACAGTTTTCAGTGATTGCTGCTGCAATCTCATAGGCACTTACCTGGGAGAAAGCCCCATTTAATTCAGTTTCAGAGTAGATATGCCTATAATTGCACTATGATCATTGTAGCAAGTATTCCCCAGGCTTAAGCCATTCTAAACATGCAGTCTCCTTCCCAGTTTCTTTGCTTTGGGACTAGATATAAATTTCTCTGTGCAAAATGTGTAGCTCTGTCTTTAAATATCCACCCACTTGTTCTCAAGGGTTTGGAAAGGAGCCAAATCGAAAAAGCACTGAATTCAAGTTGAGGTTGCAAAGGAAGAGTTCAGAGTTTGTTACCAATCCTCCCATTTGAATTTGGCTTAGTCTGTCTTGCACTTGACGTCCGGTGACAGCATGGCTTGGCTGAAATGACCTGGCACACTGAACTAGGCCCATGGGCTGGGGAGTTCTGCACAGCTGAGCTAACGGTGTTTTGCACAGAGGATTGATGGCAATAGCGGAGAGGAGTTACATCCACTCCTGCCCAGTACCATTTCATGGGTGATCTTCCTACTTTCTCCAAGCACCTTCTGCCCCCCTCCTGCATTTGCACTTGTGGTGTCAAACCATTCTGCCCTACACAGCAGTAATGGTGTAACCTGTGGCCCTCTAGATGTTGAACTCCAGCTACCATCAATCTTAACCTGCATGGTCAGTGGTCAGGGATGAGAATTGTAGTCCAGCAACATCTGAAGGGCCACAGATTCTGGCTTTAACTGCTTCAGATCTTGTCCTCTTTTCTGCCAACCATAGCACATGGAAGCTTGACAGATTAATGCAAAGACCTGTTTCCTGCTGCTTTGTACTTTGGCAGCTACCTATAGGAGACCTTGTGAGGGGGATAACCAAATAACATGCTGCTAATTCTAGCTAGTCATTCTTTGTCCTACACAGCAACAGGACACCTGGAAAGCATGTAATGGCGGGCAGGGAGAGGTTCTAGAATGCAGCTGTTGGGTTGATGAGTCTTTCTCCCCCACTCTCAGTCAGAAGATTTTTTCTCACTGATTGAAACCCACGAGGGGAAGCCGTTGAAACTGATGGTCTATAACACAGAAGCTGATTCCTGTCGAGAAGTATTTGTAACCCCCAATGGAGCCTGGGGTGGAGAAGGAAGGTATGGATTTGTGAGTGACAGGATAGTCTGTAAATGAGGTCAAAGCTTACTTATCATAGTATGCTTTCCTGTACATTGTTGTGAAGATGTTTAGCTCCATGGGATCTACAGTATGGGAGAATTATGCACCCTAGAAAGCCATTACAGTTTCTGTGTTTCGTGTTATCACTGTTGAACACTTGCCTTGGCACCAACACAACACAGAAGCAGCAGTTCTCACCCAGGGGTTTACCTTCTTTGCATTTTAATGCAATGTAAAAGACAGATGAGGGTCCAAGGTGTGTGTTGATTGATGTGTCAGGGATGGAGCAGAGGAGGGTTAGCAGGCAGCCTAGAAACAAAATCTGAGGTGGTGGTTCAATAAAAGGTAGGGTGGTAGTTCAGAAATAGACCAGTGATAAAGATGTGCAACCGAGGGGCCATATTTTCTCTACCGGTCATAGCAACTGCACCCGGGCCCCTGATCCTAGCTGCCATATTTCCTTATGGTCCTTTCCATGTGGTTCAGGTGTGAGCTAATTCACATTGATACTGAGCCTCAAGCAGTGTGGAGGGACCTTTTGTGAAATACAGGTGTGTATGAACTGCCCCTAATGGTTCCCCACCCCACCCCACCCCAGTCCCTGCTTTTGAGCTAAGAGCCAAGAGGAAGTGTGCATGTGCTGGATTTTGGAGTTTCTACCCCCTCATCTACCTGTAGTTTCCTGCAAGTTTAGGGCAGACTGTCTCCTTTTCCTATCCTTTTGCCATTCAGGCTTCAGTAAGTAGGGGACTCGGTTCATGAATATGTACTTTAGTTCTCTGTGAATAACCAAGGGGCAGCCTGGCACCCTTTATAAACAATTCCAGTTTACTCAGCTTTCATTTCCTAGGTTACTGCAGTACATGAGCTGAGGGAAGTTTGTCATCCCACAAGGGAGTTGGGGAAATCTGGCAGTAATTTTAACACTTGATGCCCATTTCCCAAGGTAAACAGCACCTTTATTGGTTATGTGCCACTCATTCTATTGACTGGACAGAGCCACCTGTCAATCAGAACACACTGGGTCAAGAGTCTTTAAAACTGGAATGTCGCCAGCATTCCATTGCCCCTCTGACCATCCACAGTGCTCTGCTACTTGGGAAGAGTCCTTTTTGTAAGTTGCTGCATAAGGATAGAGAGACCTGAAATGTTTCTTTCGTGCAACATTCTGCCTTTTCCCTTTTGACACCCTAAAACCTTAACAAAAAATCCTATTTAAAGTGGCTGCTGAGGTCTGGTGTGATTGCTTACCAGACACCGTCCCTCCCCGCAATGCCTAGGTCTCTTTGGTGCCATGGTATTTATTTGTGCTGAGGGAAAAGTGGAAGAAAGCAAGCTGCCCTACTTCCTGGGGGCGATTGCGGACTGGAAGCTTCGTAACTAATATACATCACTTATAGCCTCAAGACTTGTCTCTGCCCCAAAGTTAGAGGGACCAAGGAGGGCTGCACGCTCCAGTTTAGAGAGATAGGAGCTGCTCCTGTTCGCAGGGGAGGGGTATCTCTTGGGCTCTCCTTTATTCTACATGAGTCAAATGGGCGTCTGTCAGTTACTTTGAAAAAAAATATTCAAGGGTACAAGCTTGTTTCTTGTTCTTTCATTTACCTTCTTGTACAGTTTAGGGTGCGGCATTGGATATGGCTATTTGCACAGAATTCCAACACAGCCTTCTATACCAAAGAAAAAGGCAGAAGCTGGTCCCCCTTCTCCTTTGCCCTTGGGAGACACACCTCCTGAACCACCAGCCAATGGCTATACAGAGGTAGGCATTTCACAGTGAAAGATGACTGCAGGGTTTGTGGGTGCTGCTATTTTTAATATGCAAAGGGAAGGGCTCAGCTGCTGTAATACTCCCAGGAATTATGGGCAGCTCACATACCTTCTCTCCACCTACTCACTTTTGTTCCTTTCTCCAGAGGGCCATGACGTGTCCCACTTACCTGCCTGGAAGCTAGGTTACATTCTTCTTGAGCATCTGTGTACACCATTGTGTAGGGTTTGCTGGGCTGATTGGCTTGCATTGCACTTCTGGGTCAGAG
The DNA here is from genome assembly GCF_965207765.1 of Zootoca vivipara. Lineage (NCBI taxonomy): Eukaryota > Metazoa > Chordata > Lepidosauria > Squamata > Lacertidae > Zootoca > Zootoca vivipara. The sequence goes on along the minus strand of NC_142594.1, from coordinate 50,153,124 downwards.
GGTAAAGCAGCCTTTCCTCCTTGGAAACTCTGCCTAGGGTGAGGTTATAAGCCTCTGTGGCCCTCTAATGAGGTCATGTCATCTGCCCCCTTTGTAGTTGCTTTGCTTAGGGATAATGAATGTGTTCCTTGTTCTGAAGCATGCAACTCTTTCTCTTTTATAAATTATTTCAGGCTCCTCTGTTAGCACCAAACTCCCAAAGCGAAGAACCTGCAAGCTTAGAGTACAGCACAGATCAAAGTGTAAATATGTATTCAGTAGAAAATTCTCTTCAGCCTCCTCCTCCTGTGCAGAGAGTCATGGATCCAGGTAATCTGTTCACCTGTTGACCTTTAGAGCATAAAAGTTGAGTGACTGGTTTTCATATGCAGGTTCAAATGTGCAGAAATTCTGCAATGAAGAAGAGCTGTGTTGACTATGACTTTGCAGATTGTAGTCTGCTCATGGGGAGAGGAACAATGTAGGGCACTGATGGGAATACTAACTCGACGGTGCTGCTATCCATCTCCTGCAGTGACAGGATCCTTAGAATCTCACCTACCACCCCATGAGTCATAAGCCTACGAACAGAGATGGCTGTGGGAGGTTAGGAATACCTTTGCCCAAGGCACTTATCAAAGTAAGAATGACTTCATGCCGTGCTTCCAGAAGGGTCAGATAACACCCTCCACTGATTCCAGCATATTTGTATCAGGCTGTTCATGGCTAACAGAGGGGTAAGCAGAAGTCTCTTGGTGGCATTCTAAGTTACAAGGCATTTTGGTGGTAGCTAGGAACAGGAAAGAAATTTCACCTTTAAACAATTTATTTCTCTTGTAAATTATTGGCTGTACTTTTCTCTCTTCCCCATTGCTTTCCAGGTTTTATAGATATGTCTGGAGCTTCTTTTCCTGAACTAATTGACTTAGTGAAAACAGTCAAGGTGCCTTCCTCTGCTTCTTTCAACTTGCCAGACACTGTTGCAGCAACTGATAGCTTAGTATCTAACAACGGAATTGATTCACACTTTGGTAAGCAAGCACTTTGGTAATTCAAACACAAACATCATTTACTTTAAATGTTTGTGTTTAAACACAAAAGATTGCAGCATTTACTACATGATCTTAGTAAAACTTGGCAATTTTTAGTCTGCTTTATAGTGTTTATAATGAGAAAGTAAAGGTAAATAAGAAGTATGCAAATCCACAACCAACATATTGATTGTGATCAGCTTTAATACGTCCTTACTAAATTCTGGTTACTGACAACAATTTTTTACAAAAATAAAAAAAGAATCTTGTGGCATCATAAAGACAGGACAATATGAAACATTAGTGTATTCAGGGTAGCCCTGTTGAAATCAATGTTAGAATCAGAGAAGAAAAAACAAGGGTGCCTCTGAGACTAGGGATTTGTTTTCAGTGCCAGGATCTAACTGAGCTGAATATTGTTTCATGCAAAAGTGCACTTCTGGTTCCTTTCTTCATTCCAACAGATCAATTTAGCTGAGAATTTTTTTGTTATAGTTAAAAACCATGCCCATCTTCTGCAAGTCACAGAGCAGTCTACCGGTACATTCATCCTGATCTGCTGTCCTATTTTAAATAAGCTAGTTAAAACCTGGTCTGATGGTTGGGTAAGCATGGAAGAAGACACAATTGCTCATAATTTAGCAGGGTTAATTCTGGCGAGTACATGGTAGCTTAGTTACTGGTTTCATCTTGCTTTCTTCAGTCACCTGCAGGGGCTTCATGTTTTGAGAATTACAGGCATTGTTTTTTTCTGTAATTAGATTTTGACTTCTGCTTTTCAGATCAGGCCTCTATTCCAGTTTCAGAAGATTCAATCTCTTATTCAGAGGGCCCGAGTCCTCAGCCAGAGTTGGATGCAGCGCATTCAGTTTCTGCTTTGCCATCCCTTCCTGCGGATATCTCTGTAAATGCAACATCTAAAGCTGATGGTGGTGCTCGAGAAACACTTATGCTTTTAGATGGGACTGAGAGCCTGCAAATGACCAAAGCGTTACAACCTGACAGTGAAGATGAAAAGGCCAAGGAATTGACAGAAGAAACTGTACAGATCTAGAGCTAAAAAGTGACAGCACTTGCTATCAGCTGTAAGGATATTGGTACCAGACAATAAGGCTTTTGATGCCCAGTGACACCCATTGTGATAGCAACAGTAATACTGCAAGAATTCAAGCTGTTTCCAGGGGCCTTGAGCCAGCCTGTCATTGTCTGATAGGTTTCAACATCTGCAACTACTGCTCAGCAATAACACTGATTATTTGACTTGGAATCAGTTCTTTAAAAATGCTGTTTAGTGTGAGGTTTGCTGTCTGCCCAAAAGCTAACAGCAAGACTTTTAGTTTAGTTTTTGTTTTGTTTTTTTAAAATGCAGCTAGTAAGCAAACAATGGCTTGATTTTAGCAGACCCTTTTAGCCCTCTTTCTAGGTTTCAGTTTTAATTGTGACAACTGTTCACCTTGATTTTATATGTCAAAATATTTAATGTTAAAAATTCCCAAATAACACTTCACAATTTGATTCTCTTTGGGCACCCATGTAGAAGAGTCTAATGTGTTTGCAACTTTCATGGCCATAATCCAGCACTTTCCTCTCTCCAGGTTACAGTGCTTCCTTGCAGAAGAGCTGCTGCAGTACTCCATCCCTGACACATGCAGGTGGGCTGGCATAGCCCCCACAATCCTCCTCCTCTAGTCAATGCCACATTAAAGTTATCTGGGAGACAGGGAGGTGCATGCAGACCTCTCGACTATACACATGCCAAAGAGGTAGGAAATGAACCCAAGCAGCTACTTTATTCTCCTATTAGGTACCTTACTTGTTAGAAATCTCTCTTGAAATAATAGTTTCAAGGTGAACGTAAGCAATTTATAGTTTTACACTTGGGGTTAGATGTGGCTGAAATATTTCTTCTGAGCCTCTGCAAATTAAAAGTGGTGATTCTAAACATGCATGCATGGTAAAATAATTGAATTTTAATTTTTGTTTTCAAATTAAGTGTGTTCTAATGGCAGGTATGTGTTGACTTGAGCAAATAAGCTACTATCATGTAGGTCTGCACCCCTGATGGCGAGACTGTTGCTTTTCAGGGAGGCTGATTCCTCTCCTGAGCTCTGAATATGGCTTTATTCAATATGAATAACTGGTGTTCTATATCACACTAGATGTGTTGAATGGTATATTTCAAAATGGTTTTTGATTCCCTGCTTCTGTTTGTTGAAGATTAAAAATAAACCATTTTTGGAAAATACCTGTTAAAAGTACTCCCTGCAGAAGTGAAGTTGCCATTTTGGTCCTGCTTATTATTCACTAGCTCCCAGAATAATGTGCAATCCAAACTCTCAATCTGCCACAATAGGTGTCTTGATGTAGCTCAACCAGAGCAAGTCCCCACCCACTGTAACCTCAGTTGGTGCAAAGTCATCACCCCCAAGGAAAATGACATTGGCAAGGAGATACATCTATTCCAAACCCTTTTCAGGTCAGTCTCGTGACCTAGGGTCCAGTCCTCAAAACTCCCACCCACACCCAGCCAGCAGTAGCACCTTCCAAAGTGTTCTATTCAGAGTTTGGAATAGGAACAACAACTCCTTAGAGCCAGGATTGCCTTGCACACCTTATATTTCATGGTTACAGAGCTTGGAGAACTAGGCAAAGATTTTTATTTTAAAAAACACCTGAGAACAAGGAGCAAACTTTGGTACTTAATGCAATAAGTTCCTTCCCTGTAGAGGAACGGGATCCTGTGTGGGTTGTCAATGCTCACCTCTCAACTGGCAGGAAGCCAAAATTTTGAGCAGGTAGGTGGTATACCTGGTGGGCAAGAGTAGACCCTTTGCCAGTTCAATTTGTGCTTAAGCAAGTAACTAGTCAAAAATAAGCAATAGAAGAGGAAGAGGGGAAAAACAAGTCCCAAGAGGCCCCCTAATGGTTGGTGTTGTAAGGGTAGCACAGATGGAGAAGAGAAAAAACCCTGGTATGGGCTTAGGAGTAGGAGGAGGTGGTAGGGAAATTGGGGTACGGGAGGTTGATCCTCAACTACGTATCCAATAGCTCCCCCCCAACTATCACTTGGGAGGGGTCACATCCAGAATACTGTTGAGGTAGCTGTGCTCCTGGTGAAATGGGATGTGATGCCCAAAAGAGCCACTAACCCAGGGCCCTGGTAAAGAGTGACCTGCAGTTGAACTGGTGAGGGGGTTGCTCTGCGCACCAGGCATACCCCCTTGAAAGTTTGACTTCCTGCCAGTGGAGAGCTGGGCACTGACAACCCACACAGGATCATCTTCCTCCACTACTGAAGAACCAGGAAAAAAAATTAAATGGATGGTCCCAGTTGTTGAGCTTAGTATTTGCCAACACAGACTAGCAGCGGCTCTCCTGAAATTGTTGGGTCTTTCCCAATCTATGTAGAGATGCCAGAGATTGGACCTGGGACCTTCCGCCTGCATAGCTAGTGCTCAAACACACAACCACAGTTGAAAAAAGCAGCACAGCAACAAACTTTGTAGCCTTACTTGAGGACTAAGCAGAAATACTCAATATACATACATATCTGATAATGCAGTGCAGTTGATAGGGCAAGTGTGCAAAAGATCCACAGTTGTTCTGTGCGCTAATTTTGGTTTCAGGAACTTTGAAGAGCTTTCTGGCAATACCTCTTTTTTTGGCCAAGGAATTTATGATCACATAATTAAAACAAAAATGACCAAAGCTGCTTAGGAATGTTAGCTAAAGTTTTTTATTATTATTTCTATACAATTGTTCAATACATGTTCATCCTTTTGGCATTACAGGCCCTCTGTCAACCTTTCCTGAAACTACATTGCTGGGATTGTAGAAAATAAAAAGTTTAGAATCTTGGCTGATTTTTTAAAAACACACACAAAAGGGAGGGGAAGAGGGGAGAATTAACTTTCAGTGAAGACATGGAGAGCACAAAATTGAAAATTAGATCTATAAGAACAAAGCCCCTCTCCTCCAATATCAATCAATTCAGGACAAATTTACAGTTGTTTAAACCAATGAATTTACCAACTTCACTAAAGTGTGCAGTGTAGCACAGAGGTGGCAAACTAGATTGCTGTACACACAAATGGGATTTACAAATGGAAAATGATGTCAAGCTGGGAAAGGTGCATGCAAGCTTAATTCATAACCAGACCTTGTTTAGAGCAGTGCTTTGTGTCATCTGGAACACAAGCGACAATGGTTTAGGGACAACACAAAGCTCATCTTTTTGTAACATGGCAGTTGCTTTGACAATCTGATGTGTATAAAAGCAAGTGCTCCATGGGGTACTTACCACCCCAAGAAAAAAACGAAGAGAAAAATGTCCAAAAGGTGCTGTAACGTTGCACTTTGTCTTTCTACCACAGTTGGCGTGGGAGGGTGGGGGAAAGGACACACATAATCCTCGAAACACCCATAAAAGGCAGTCAAATGACTCGTAAGTATCAGGCTCTGGATATTTTCCTCTTGGTTGGTGCAAAATTCATTTGTGGATAACTACCAAATAGCATGGGAAATATTCACAGCATGCCACCGGCCTGCGTGTTGCTCAATTTTAAGCAGCTCCCATGCTGCAAAAACAATGCTGGCATTAGGGCTTCCAGTTGTCTTTCAACAGTGAAGCAAAACCAAGATGTTTTGCAGGCTATAGCTTACATCTAGCTGCCACCATTAAGGAAAAGAGGAGTGCTCATCTGCTAGCAGGCAGGGACCTAAACTTTACTATACTGCCTCTTTTAAAAAGGCACTTGTGCTTCTGTTTCAAATAAAAACCACTTTACAATATTTTGTTATTGGGATGTTTGTTTTCCAGTTGAACTTTGAATTCAAACTCAGCTTTTCTTGCCCAGAAGATCGAAGTGTTCCCCTGCTCCCGCTTACAATAAGTTAGATTCTACAAGAGTATGAGAATATGAAAAAGCTGTAAAATGTATTTATTTTTTTTAGAAATGGTTGAAAAGAAAAGCTAAGCTGTATACAGCTTGCAACATCAACAAAAACATCCAAAAAATGCATATAAAAACCATAGGAGGAAAATCTGCAACTCCTTTTTTCCCCATCACGACGATTACTACAAGTTTCTAGAATATGCCACGATGTTAAAATGTAGAGCACAATTACTTGGAATTGTGATCAATGAGCCACCTTAGGGGGGAAAACGGAACTCCAGAAGTTACATATTTAAAACTCTAGTTAAAGGGCTTGAAATATTCCATTATGATGCACTGCACCATTGTACTGACCCTATAATCGCACAACCTACTGATTTTTGCTCCGATCACAGCTGAAAGACAATCAACAAGCCTCAAGGGAGTTAACCCTTTTGGCTTACGTTACAGAGACTGTTCTACTCAACTGTACAATAGAGTTTTTTTCTCTAGGAAATCTGTCTCGAGAAGTGTCCAAAACTGACCCTTCATGAAAAAGTATGCACTGTATACATGGAATGTATTAACAAAGTACAGCACATGCAGTTTTTTACACGGTGAACGAGTTTAGCAACGGCTGAGAAACCTTTTTCACAACAAGCTTGAGCGGATGACGGTATGATAAACCTTGGAAATGAAAACCGAAATAAGAACCCCCACAGACAGCTGCACTGGATCACCTGGTTGCTGTACACCTCACAAAACAGGAACCACTCAAGGGCTTCCCATGCCACTCCCACTTGTACCTTGGTAAGGACAGGCTTTAGTTTTAGGTCATAGAGATTTGTCTATATTACAGATTTATTAGTCACTTCAATTCATGTAGATTCTGTCCACACTGAGGCATTAGAAGTGTCAGATCTACCTTAGGGTTTCCGTTGGCTTCTAGAGCGCTACAGCTGGAACCAGGACAGGAAGCTCAAGTAAGTTAATAAACTGGTTGGGCCCGCCACTTGGCTCACGTCGACTTCTGGCGGTAGTGGAGAGTCAAGTCGCCACCACTCTTCCATATGAAGTGTTTGACGGTTCGAAGGTCCATATTTGGATCCAATACCTGTTCACAACAAAACCAATTCGGTTTTTCCATGAGACTCTGAGTTTCCCAACACATATAGACATCCATTCTCTCCCTCCCCCGCCCCCCTTATGCATCACTTGGATGGTATACCTGTATGTAGCTAGGCATACAAGCACAGGCTTCAGGATAGCTCAGATGATTAGAGTGGTGCTGATAACACCAAGGTTGCAGGTTCGATCTCCATAAGGGACAGCTGCATATTCTTGCCTTGCAGGGGTTGGACTAGGACCAGGACTGGCCAACTCCCAAGAGACTGCGATCTACTCACAGAGTTAAAAACTGGCAATGATCTACCCCCTTTTTGGGGGTTCAGGTCAAAGTTGTTGAGTTTTTTCAGGGAGGAGGTAAAATGATGAGCTTTTTTAGGGGAGCCACAGTTGTTCAGCTTCTTTGGGGGGAGCCAATGTTCTAGCAGTGATCTACTGCAGACATCCCGTGATCTACCGGTAGATCACAATATACCTGTTGGACATGCCTGGACTAGGTGATACTCAAGAGTCCCTTCCAGCTCTATGAATCTATATCCCACCATCTGTTATGAAAGTAGCAAATATCCATGTGTTTCTCCTCTCAAGCATGCATCTTTTATTTCCCTGTCAGCCATTAGAAGGCTTGTGCTAGGGCTGCAGCCCAAATTTTGGCCACAGAAGCTCATTTTATGCGCAAGAAGCCCCCAAATTCAGCAGTCATCCAGGTACAAAGGCTGTTGGGGCTTTGCAAAAGCAGCAACATCATCTTCCTTATGACAGGTTTTTCCTGTTAAGGTTGCCTATTTAGGCTACATTACATTACCCAGAGGATGTACAAAGGCATTCAGATTCCCAAGTCTGCTTTAAGGCAGCAAAGCACAAACTACTAATAGCCATGGATGATGAATGTAAACTTTAAGACTCTTGGAGTAAAGTTCACACATTATTCAAAATGGAACTTGCATCATGGTAGCCAAGAAAGATGAACCATCATTTCTAAAGCACACAACTAAAGGAAAATACTTTGCAGTATGAGAAATGTACTGACAGAGGCTGTCAGACACCACACCTTGTCTACTAACTACTTGTGTGAGACCGAGGAACTCTACTTGAGGATTTCAAAGCAGTTCTCTGAGTGCCTTTGGGACTCCAAATTAATTTTACAAGAGGGAATTTGCCTTTTTGGGTTGTTTCCGCCCACTTGATGGCTGAGGCTCTCTACTGCAAGATGACATTCAAAGTGAGGTGTTGGTACCCACTGGAGAATCTTCTCCCACCCTGGAGCAGTGGATTATTTCAACCACTGGGAGACAACACAGGACAAAAGCAAACCTGTTTTTGTTTGAGCCAGTTTTTGAATTCTCAGAATGTGACAGGTTGTGTGCTCCAATGCCACAAACACAACCCCGGCTTTTCTTCTCCAAAATCATTTTATAGGACTTCAAGACCCCGCTACCAGCCAACATATCCTGCCTTCCTTCCAAGGAACTCAGAATGGCATACAAAGTTGTGTTCACTACACTGAATTCTTAAAACCACCAGAAAGGTAGGCAATGGGGATACCTGGTCCTGGCACAGAAGTTCAATTTTCTCTTCTGCTAAAACAGCAATATCCTCCTCTTTTTCTTGTTCCCCGGCCTTTTCATTATTGGAAGAGCTAGTTGTCTGAGATTCATTGTCCAGATTTATTATTTTTTCATAAACATGCTCCATCACCTTCCTAACTTGCAACATGTCACTGGCTGACAGTCGATCCCTGTGGAAACAAAGTGTATTTGGAGTTGAGACATGAAGTCTTAGCTGATTGTGGCTCCTTATTTCATGCTCCTGGAAACCAAGAGAAGTTTTGTAATTTATTTTATATACTTACTTCTTTAACGTTTTTGCTCCAGAAGAGGAATGAGGTTGGAGGTAGAAAGGAATCTTATTAAATTTTGGCATATTCTTCTACAAAATAAAAAAGCAGAAACTGTAACAAGCACAAATAACAAGCACATAAATGTGTAACAAGCACATTTACTTACGCCTTAAATGATGAATTAATCTTATTTGCATGAGTTTTTCTATGTCATTGTTCCCCAGCTTGTTTTTTTATAGCTAAAACTAAACGATGTTTCACTGCCTTAGTTAGTCACAAGAGAAATTTCAGTAGCATTCCTGCCAGCTTAAGCGCAACTCAGCAAATGGAATCATTTTGTTTACTTTTGGATAAGGAAACAAGAGAAATAAAATCACAACTAAAGCTGTAAATAAGACGCATCATTTTTAAACCTGCAAAATGCTCTCAGCATATTCCACGTATCTGAAACAGAAACATGGCCTTTAACAGTCAATGCACAAATACAGGAAATTAAGATTTGTTTCCTTGGTTCTGCTTAGCATAGAGATTAATCTGATTTTGTTTTTAACAATTTTTCTTTTTGTGGTTTTTTTCTTCCTTTTTTTCTTTTCTTTCTTTCTCCTTTTCCTCTTTTTCTTTCTTTCCCTTTTTAAAAAAATTTCAATAAAATAAATATGAGTCTAAGAATTATATCATGGAATATAAATGGTTTAAACAATAAAAAAACCGGAACAGGGTGGGACATTTCTTAAAAAAACAAAATTATGATGTAATTTGTCTTCAAGAGACACACAAAAATAAAAAACATCTGAGGGTATTAAAGAATGAAAAATTAGGAATGGAATTCGTGACGGCAGATGCAAAAAAGAAGAGAGGTGTCGTATTTTATGTTAAAAAGAAATGGAAACCAGAATAATAATGAAGGTAGAATAGTGATGATAAAGACAATCATTGAAGGTGAAGAGTGGGTCTGGGTGGGTCTCTACGCACCAAATGGGAGTAAAACAGCCTTCTTAGGAAAATTAGAATCTCAATTAATGAATTATGTTGAAAGCAAGATTATAATAATGGGGGATATGAATGGAATAATCGACCCAGAATTTGATAAAAGCGGAAGGAATATGAAGAAATATAAAATGAAATTACCTAAGAAATTTATGTATTTGAGTAAAAATCTTAATTTATTAGATGCTTGGAGATATAAAAATCCCATTAAAAAAGAATTTACGCATATTTCAGCAAGACATCAGACCACAAGCAGAATAGACATGATTTGGATATCAAAGGAATTATCGTTAAGAATTCAAAAGGCAGAAATTAACCCCCGAACTTTATCGGATCATAACTCAATGACTTTAATATTAAAGGAAGAAGAAAAAGAAAGAAATTGGAGATTAAATGTTTTTATGTTGAAAAACATAAATGTAAAACAAGAGGCAATTAAAAAACTTAAAGAATATTTCAAGCTAAATAATAATGGTGAGGTGGACCCAAATATAGTGTGGGATGCGGGGAAGGCTTTTATGCGTGGGTATTTCATAGAGCAAACAGCCAGAATCAGGAAAGCCGAGGAATTAAGGAAAGAAAATCTATTGCAAGAAATAAAGAGAAAAGAAAGATCCCTTTATAAAAATTATGATAAGAACATTGAACAAGAATTAAGATTATTGAGAACGGAATTCGAAAGGACAATTGATCAAGAGATTGAACGGAAATTAAAATTCTGGAAATATTTTGAGTGGGCAAATAAACCGAGTAAATTATTGATGTGGCAGATCAAAAAGAGGAAAAATGAAAGAATAATAACTAGAATTAAGTCAGAGGGGAAATTTTTTGACAAGACTGAGGAAATTATGAAAATATTCCATAAATTTTATGAAACCCTATATCAAAAAGAAGAGGTATGTAGCCAAGAAATTGATGAATTCTTTAAAAAATATCAATTACCACAAATCCCACCAGAAAAAATGACATTCTTAAATAAGGAAATTACATCAATTGAAATAATAGAATCAATAAAATCTATGAAAAAAGGGAAAACCCCTGGTCTAGATGGGCTCCCTATAGAATATTATAAAGAATTCCAGGAAATAGTATTAATTCCGCTCAAAGACTTAATGAATAAAATACTGACAAAGGGAATGGTTCCTAAATCTTGGACAGAAGCACAAATTACATTAATACCCAAAGCACAAACAGACACAGATTCACCTAATTATAGACCGATCTCTCTTTTAAACTGTGATTATAAAATCTTCACAAAAATTTTAGAAGAATTTTAGAAGATTTTAGAAGAATTAATACATAAGGATCAAGTCGGATTTGTAAAGGGAAGGTCCGCCAAGGACAACATTAGAAACATTGTAAATATTCTGGAATGCCTTGAGAATAGGAGAGATAAGCGGGCAGCTCTCCTATCTATTGATGCGGAGAAGGCCTTCGACAGAGTCTCCCGGATATTTATGATAAAAACAATAGAAAATCTGAATTTGGGAGAACAAATGGAGGAAGCAATAAAAGCAATCTATAAAGTCCAAGAAGCCAGGATATTAATAAATGGAAGATTAACCGACAGGATAAACATCGAGAGGGGCACCAGACAAGGCTGCCCCTTGTCACCTATTCTTTTCATATTAACATTGGAAATTCTATTAAAAAATCTGAGAGAAGAGGATAGTATTAAAGGAATAGTAATTGGCAATAAAAAATTCAAAGTAAAGGCTTTCGCAGACAATATAATTATAACCACCGAAGATCCAATTCAAAGTATACCTTCAGCAATTAGTAAGATAAATGAATATGGCAAATTAGCGGGTTTGAAAATAAATTATGAGAAAACAAAAATGTTGGTGAAAAATTTGGAAGCTAAAGAAAAGCAGGAACTTCAAGAAAAAACAGGTTTAAAAATTGACAAAAGATTGAAATATTTGGGCATCCAAACAACAATAAAAGGGATAGATTTGGTACAGGAAAACTATAGAGAAATTTGGAAAAAGATAAAGGCAAATTTGGAAGTATGGAGAAAATTGAAATTATCATTAATGGGCCGAATTTCATTGATTAAGATGTCTGTCGTCTCTAAAATGAATTATCTATTTCAAAATTTACCGATTTTGGGGAAAGAAAAAATCTTCAATGAATGGAAAAAAGACATTGTGAAGTTTATCTGGGATGGGAAAAGACCGAGGGTAAGATACACAATCATGATAGACCATAGAGATAGGGGAGGCTTTGGACTCCCAGATCTCGAGATCTATCACAATGCGGCGGCTATTGCATGGATCAAAGACTGGATGGAACTTAAGAACACAGATCTTCTAGACTTGGAGGGCCAAGGGCTGGCATTCGGCTGGCACCGTTATCTGATGAAAGATAAAATAGAAAAAAAGAACATCTTTATGTTTAACATAATTAGGAAATCCCTGTATTTAGCGTGGCAGAAATATAAAAGGTTTTTTGAGCCTAAGACCCCTTGGTGGGTCTCACCTTTAGAACTAGTTGCTGTTAAAAGGACTAATATGGATAGTAATTGGCCCACATATAAAACTTTATTGGAAGAAAAAGAGAGAATTTTAAAATTAAAAGAATACTCTGAAATAAAACATCACCTGACCACCTGGCTGCAATATTTTCAAATAAACCAAAGATTGCAAATTGATAGGAAATTGGGATTCGATAAGGAAATGTCAAAATTGGAGGAGATACTATTGGTGAATAAGAGCAAACATATAAAAAATTTATATCAGATAATTTTAAAATGGAGGACAGAAGAAGAGATGACAAAGGATTTCATGATTAAGTGGGGTCAAGACCTGGGAAAACCTATCCCAGTACAGAAATGGGAAAATTTATGGAAAAAAGATTTGAATTTTACCCCCCAATTATGATTTGAAGGAGAACATCTTGAAGATGCAGAATAGATGGTACTTGACCCCACTTAAAATGTCTAATATATACCCAGGGGCCAGTAATTTATGTTGGAGATGCAAAAAGGAAGTCGGATCATTTATCCACATGTGGTGGAATTGTAGTGTAATTAGAGAGTTTTGGAAAATGCTATATAAGGAATTAAAGAAAATGTTGAAATACTCTTTTAAAAAAAGGCCGGAAATGTTCCTCCTGGGAATGATACCAGAAGACATCCAATCAAATGATAGATGTGTAGTCAGCTATGCTGTAGCAGCGGCTAGGTTATAAGTCGCAAAGAACTGGAAAACCCCTGGAATCCCAAGTAAAGAAGAATGGCAAATAAAATTGTTTAACTATTATAATTTAGCGAAAAACTATGAAGAAATCAGAGGAATGAACTCAGAGGAAACTATTAAAATTTGGAAATCGTTTATTAATTACATTAGGAATAAATTGGAAAGACTGAACATTATCTCAGATGTCTAACGACTCTGTCATGAACAAAGGATCGATATAATATGTAATTACCTTAGTGCAGTATATATATGTATATATACGTACAACTGAATGAATTATGGTATGTAAATAATATGTGGAACATAGGGATAAGCTCAAAACAGGATGAGAAGTGTCAAGGGAGGGACATGAGGGAGGGAAAGAACAGGGGAAACGACGCAACACGATATTTGTATAGCGATGGCATGGTTTTATTGGTTTTATTGGTTTGTATTTTGTTGATTTTTTGTGATATCAATATTTTTTTTCAAAAAAATTTTTTTTGGCATATTCTTCTACAAAATGAAAAAGCAGAAACTGTAACAAGCACAAATAACAAGCACATAAATGTGTAACAAGCACATTTACTTACGCCTTAAATGATAAATTAATCTTCTTATTTGCATGAGTTTTTCTATGTCATTGTTCCCCAGCTTGTTTTTTTTTTATAGCTAAAACTAAACGATGTTTCACTGCCTTAGTTAGTCACAAGAGAAATTTCAGTAGCATTCCTGCCAGCTTAAGCGCAACTCAGCAAATGAAATCATTTTGTTTACTTTTGGATAAGGAAACAAGAGAAATAAAATCACAACTAAAGCTGTAAATAAGACGCATCATTTTTAAACCTGCAAAATGCTCTCAGCATATTCCACGTATCTGAAACAGAAACATGGCCTTTAACAGTCAATTTTTTATTTTATTTTTAATGAAGAACAAAACTCTACACCAGTTTTGGTCTACAACTCCCACCAGCCCCACTGAAGTTGTAGTTGAAGGCACATGTTGAAGGCACCAGTTGGCGAAGGCTGCTCTAGATTCTCTCTCTCTCTTTCCTGCAAGTCTGGAATATTGAAGAGGAACTTACATCCACAGTGATGTCAATTACCCATTGTGGCACTGTTTCGTTAAGGAGCATGGATTCAGTCTCACCCCCGGAATCCCGACATAGCAACCTAATTGGAAAGAGTTTCAAAATTTGGTACATTGATAGATTAATGGGGGGGTGGGAAAGAATCATTTAAGATGTCATCTCTGCACAAAAACCAACAGCAAGTGTATGAAAACAAGGAAATACCATTGGAAGTAACAAGGTACATAGTCTGATAGACAAAGGCAAATGTGTTTTAAGATATACTGGGATGAATTTGTGCCCGCGGCTAGTGGCACATGTCTTGCATTGAATTATACTTGGGAATGCTTGAAGTTACATGTCTGAATTCGCTTCCTTAGCACAGGCAATTAAAATCCAGTCCAAAACTACCAACTGCCTCATCTTACTAAGATACCTTGAATTGACGTCAACTTTTGGGACAAAGAGCAAGGTTAAGTCTAACAATAAATTTTCCTTCTTGGTCAAGAATGGGTTAACTCCTGTGGTATGTAAGAAGACAGCACATAAAATGTGGTATCAAGAAGGGAGGGAGGGTCCCACTCCACAGATTTTAATTTTGGCTTCTTAGAACCTATGGAATTCTTCAAATGTTAGCTTGTACCTAGAGTCCATCTGCATGGCTACATACCAGTGTGAGAGATAAAACAAAAACCAACAGTTAAAGGTGAATAAGACATCCCCAGGAAGTCCTAAAATAAATAAGTAGCCAAGCAGGGCATGCAAAAAAAAAAGTAGAAAAACACTTGGGGTATCATAAAGGAACCAGTATTCTCCTGTGACAAATCCTTCAGTGGGACAGACAAAAACAAAAGGGTAGCACTCTTTAACAGAATAGTCCCTTTCTTCAATGCGGCAGAATGGAGAGAGATGCTAGATGAATGGATAAAACCTTGGCTCCCCTCTGCCTTCCTCTCCTTTCCTGATGGGATCCACGCCACTGGGATCTGGATCAAGTATTCTCATCTACTACCTTTACTAACTTTTGCTGGCTGGGAGCTCTCTGGAGCAGTGAGCAAGTCCAGACCATCAGCTTCATTAGCTAATCAGCCTTGCGGCTGAAAGCCCTCCCAGTGACAACTTGCTTCCCTATTATGTCCTTTCACGGCTCCTGCTACAGAGGGGGTGACTACTGAGAGGCACACTATTTCCCATACCTCTCCTGTTGCTTGGGGAGGGAATTAAGGGGTTCTCCCCACTGCACAAATTGTGCGGATCAGAAATAGTATTTCACTAGAGAGAGAGGGGAAAAATTTGCTTCCTAGGAGGCTGCAAAACTGCTGATTTCCAATGAGGTGTCAAGAAGATTGGAGAGGGAGAGTGGTTGTGGCCACTTCTTACCTCGTGAGGAATAGTCTGCCTTCTGACATGGGAGCACAGGAGGAGAACTCATTCTTGACTTCTTGTGTAGTGAGAAAGGGTGCGAGCCTTTGGGATGGCACCATGAACAATATCTTAATAAAGCGTTTAAACTCCTTGAGACAATTTATGAAAACATGCCTTGCTCCTTCACCGTTTATATGCAGAGAGAATAAAGGACATTTGAAGAGAGGAAAGTGCCCTTGACAATCAACTTGCTTTGGGTTTAAAAGGTAATGCTGCTTATTATATTTTTTCTTAGTGGTCCTTACAACAACCCTGTGAACACAGATCCCCTATGGCAGATGGACAAGCGGAGGGGCTGACTGTCTGTGGCTCCTCTAAGGCCATCTAATGGCAGAGGTGAGATTGGAGTCACAGCACTGTCACTAAGTCGCACTATCAAAGAATTCAAGTTTCCTCATCATTTGCTTTAACTTTTCCAAATCCTGTCGCACGGTTTACAACTAATAAGCCAGCACCCTAAACACAAGACGGCAGATGTGCTCCCCTCTCCACCCCAACTTCCCCAGAATTCTTTTTCAGAGTTTTTGTACCTAAACAAAGTGCGTCCTCCAGCTTCGCCAAAAATAACTGGCGTGTGTGGTGGCACTTGGAAGTATCCGTTTCCTTTCTGTACTCTGTTCTCCTGCTCGCCGTTCACTATTATAGGAAGGGGAGAAATGGACCATACTGTAATAAGACCATACAGTAATTCAATTCAAAACAAGCATATTCCATTTTCATCACCGCAAGAGATTTTTGAAATTTGTTTCATTTTTTTTTACTTTACAAGATTTATGCACCGCTTAAAGCCTCAAAGCAATCTACAGAAAGAATAAAACAAAATTATGAGCAATAACAGTTAAAAAAAACTAATTAAAACATTTAAATAAAATAAAATCAAGGATCGGCTAAAACCAGATTAGCACACGTCAACGTATCCGGATAGACTTGCCTAAACATTTTTTTTAAAAAAAAAGCAGGAGCTAAAAGGAGTACAGTGGTGCCTGTGTGGTGTCACTAGGAAGGGAGTTCCAAAGTGCAGGCTCTGCTACACTAAAATATCAATTTCTTACAAAGGTGGAAAAAGTATTATGTGGCACCTGCAACAAGTGTCAGTTCTGCAGAGTGAAGCAGTCAATTGGGTATATATAAGATAAAGTGATCTTGCAAGTAAACTGGTCTTATATACTAATAGTAAAACCTTGAACTGTAAGCAAATGGGCAAGTCTCTGAGCGGATGTGTCATATGCCGGCAGGGTCTCACCCCTGTTAGCAATCATGCTGCAGCATTCTGCACTAGCAGCAGCTTCCGGATCCAGCACAAAGGAAGCCTCACATAGAACACAGCGCAGTAATCCAATCCTGAATTAACCATTGCACAAAGACTGCTGTGGCCAAGCTCTCATACCAGTTGCAGCTGTGAAAAGTGCTTCTAGCCACTGGGGCTATCTAGGTCTCTAGCGACAAAGCTGGATTCAGCGGCCAAGAACTGGCACCCACCCACCTTTTCTCTTGCTAGTAGGATCAGATATGGATTATACTTCCTATTTACATATCAAAGCTTACTATACGTACAGGAAGGCATTGAGAAAGGAAAGTCTAACCTTTCCACACCGCTCACAAAGAAACACTCACCATGGTTCATCTCATTTTCATCTTCATCCATAGGATTGATGTGGGTTCTAGGCCAATACTCTAAGAGAGCTTGCAGTAAGAGCCCTCCCAGGTTCACTGCATTTTGTAACACAGAAAGGAAAGAAAGCAAGAATTTGTCACCGATATTTATAAAAGTGAGAAATGAATTTTTTAATTAAAAAATTAGCATGTTGTTAGTATTAGTTACAGACATTTTAAGGCTGCCATCCAAAGAACCATGCAGCTGGTTCCACATACCCATGTTTTTGCCTTGTTTTTCTGGACAGAAAAACAGCCCCTCCCAACATAAACCTCTCTGGAAACCGAGGGAACTTTCAAAAGCAGGTTTATGATATAGCATGGGACTTTGCTATTCAAAGAGGCAAACCCACAGGACGTGCTCAGGTCCTTGTATGCACTGAGGTAGCTATTCGGTTCGGGACCTTAGTTCATCCTTTCTAACTGAAAGCTCAAAAGGAGCCTTCATTGAAGGGCGCTTGTTGAAAACTGAAGTACTGATACTGCAAACTGGTTTGCCTGCAAGATCAGGGTAATGGCTTGCATCCAATGAAGTGCTAATTAACTCACTCCACCAGCGCAAGGATATATGCTTGTGCAACAGATTTTCCTCCTCCCCACTAAATCTGTTCAGGGGGTTCCTCCAACCGTCTGGAGCAGATTTAGCGAGGGCACTGGACACACACAGGGGGGAAGAGGGGGTGACGTGTAAATCCCCGAGCTTATGGAATGAGTTCATTGAATACCACCCCAAATTTCCAGTCCTTGCAGAGGATGAGCTGGTGACAGTCTCACAGAATACACTTCTAAAAGTAGTGCAGAATTGTGGACTAAGACAGGCTAGGCAATTTGAGCCTTGCAAGGGTTAAGTTTCCAAAGAAAACCAAGCCAAGACAAATTACCACAGCAAGAAGTCTAAATTAAAAAGAAAAAGAAAAAAAATATCTCGAGCATTTGATGGGGCATAGGGAGATCGCCAAACAGGTTTATATACACTTTTCAGAAACATGGTAAGTACAAGGAGTTTTGGTGTTTAATGAAATAATGTCAACGCACACTCACATTTTGGATCAGAGCCATCTGGACTGCTAAACCCAGCATCTTTTGCTGAGACCCAAGCTGCAAAGCAGTCACTCTCATCTAAAGTAATTGTCAACATCTGTCAAAACAAGACAGTTGGGAGGAATGCAGTATGAATACTGTATTAAGAACAAAACCTACACATTCAAACCTACAGAAAACTTTGACAAGCACACTTTGAATATACAAAGATTACATGCAGATGACAACATCTGTCATCTCATCATTACATTAGTATCTGTGTATTAGTTTTACAAGGCCATACAGCAAGTTCTTTGAACAGTTGTGCACTACATTTCCACAATAATTAGTATTCATCAACATACTAAATACAAATTCTCAAACAAATGTGTGCCTCCTTTTCAACTGCACACAACAAAAGAAAAAGGCTTCAAACTCTAATGCTGCTGAAAATAAAAAACAAAGACATTATCAATCCCATGGGGATTGGTCATCCAATCCCTGCCAGAATTGAGAGGGAAGATAATGGGAAATGATGTCAAGCCTTGCTTTTGGCAAGGATCTTCCTCTGTAGCCCAACTTAAACCCGAAAGAAAAATGGTATCATAGTAATTGACAGGTGATTTGATAAGGAAGTTTTGAGATTAAAAAGTGCTCGTGTAAGACATTTTGCACACCTTTTGGAACTAACAATGCAGACTCCAAAGAGGAGTTACTTTCAAGAGAACTCCCATCTCAAACCAAAGGCATATGACCAATGTGCTTCAAACCACCACTCTTCCTCAGGGACTCTCTTGAACATCAGATTGCAAACTGGTATCTGCACACTATTTCAACCTCTGCTTAATTTAAAACAGACACTTTTTTTCTTGAGCACCTAGACATTTTGTCCCTTCCCGTTGGAGGAAACACATGTATACACTATGCATAATCCAATTTCATATATTTAATGTTAAAATTGAAGTGACTGTCACATGCCATATTAGTTTTGAAAAAAGGGAGAGCCCAGGAGCACATGATAAGAGGTGTGTAACATTATGTATAGTGTGGATTGGGAGAAGTTTTTCTCCCACTCTCTAGAATTTGGGAACATCCAACTAAGCTGAATGCTGCAAGATTCAGGACAGACAGAAGACAGTACAGTCGTACCTTGGTTTTCAAACAGCTTAGTTCTCGAATGTTTTGGCTCCCAAATGCTGCAAACCCAAAAGTGATTGTTCCGGTTTGTGATCTATATTTGGAAGCTGAACATCCAACGGGGCTTCCGCAGCTTCCGATTGGCTGCAGGAGCTTCGCACTTTGGTTTCCAAAATTTTTGGATGTCGAACAGACTTCCAGAATGGATTCCCTTCGACTTCCAAGGTACGACTGTACTTCCTTCTCAAAGCATACAGTTCAACTATGAAATTCGCTCCTCCACGATGTAGTGTATGTCATCGACTTGGGTGGCTTTAAAATATTCATGGAGGACAAGGCTATCACTGACTACTAGCCATGATGGCTATTTTCCACCTCCACTCTCAGCAGTGTGTCTCGGTATAGCAAATGCTGGGTATCACAAGAGGAGAGAGAGAGCTGATGAGCTCACGTCTTGCTTGCAGGCTTCCCAGGGGCACCCGGGTGGTGAATGTGAGAACAGTAAGCTGAACTACATGGGCCTTTGACCTTATCCAGTAGAAGTCATTTTAAAAAGGTGCATAAGACTTTTGCCGAGCCTAATTAGGCCCACAGTCTCCTAACCACAATGTCTCAGCCCAATGTAACACATAGGCCTGTTCTAAAAATTACATTGTGGCTGTCACCATATACCATATACTGTATATATATTGCCTTAAGCTCCAAAGGAAGGATGAGATATAGATCACCTCAACAACACTGAAATTAATTAAAGTGTGCCTTACCCCAGTTTTTAAGTCTACTGAAAACCAATTTGGCACGTAAACCATTTTAAACCTTTTCTTAATTTCTTCTTCAAAGTCCACTTTCCCAAGGTCTTCTACTTTACATGCCTGTATGTAAGACAACAACGACAAAAAAGGTTATGCAGCACAGACGTAGCACATATCATCATCAAACTTGCACTCCCTGGCAGAGAGTTCGTTTTGAATGCTCTCTCATGTTCATTATGAGTTGCATCCAATTGTGCCACTCAGACCAATGGCAAAGAGCTCCATTAGAGGAATGGGGAGGAAAGGAGCTTTCAACATTTCTTCCACTCCCTTGTAGCCCTCTGAGTCCCCAAGTCAGGTCCGCAATCCTCCAAAATAGTTTTATAGAGCAGGCACATGCCCTACTTCCAAGAGACTGCGATCTACTCCCACTATAAATAAACTGGCAGTGATCTACCCACTGGATTGACCAAAGTTGTTGAGAGCTTTTTTGGGGAAGGAGAGCAATGGATCAAAATTCCTTTCCCCCACCCAAGTTCCCCTGATGGAGCCGCCTTGCTGTCAGTTGAGTGATACAGGTTGATACAACCACACATTTCCTATTTCTTTAAAATACACACCCAATGGGGCTTCAAGAAAAAGCAAGGAAACCTAGCTCTCTTAAAACACTCTAGCAGTTACTGTAAATTACTGCTATAAGAGGCATCACTACTGACCTTTCTCCAGGAATTTACTGCCTGATAGGTTGGAACGGTGGGGTTTATTGAAGGAGAGAGGAAGAAATGTGCTCTTAAGATAATTTAGAGCTTCTGTTTTTAAGCAAGGGATTAATGAGTTTATTGATTTAATCAGGAAGTACTTCTCTTTTTACAAAAGCTAATGGAGATCTATGAAGAAGCATGAACTATAAAAAGGGCCAAAAACCAGCTGTAAAAGATGTCTCCACCCGAAACGGCCCTTTTGTTTTTCCAAAGCAGCACCTGGTGGATCCCATCCTAAAGGGGATCTACCAGCCCAAGCTACATGGGAAACATGGATCCACTGTATATGAAGAAGCAGTTAATATAAGACAACCTAATCTCACATATTTGACCAGTCACTTGGCACCTACCTTCAACACGTCCCAGTACGCCACATTGTTGTTTGTGTCTTTGGTTAATATGTGTCTTTTGTCATTGAGAATGTGGCACTGAATAATACTAGCACCCCCTAGGGAAAAAGAAAAAAGAAAGGGAGGGGGAACCCAAGTAAATCAGACCATCCATGCAGATCTCTCAGTCTGTAAAAGTGTGTAATTACAGAAAGACACACACAAAGCCTGTGTGGGAAAGAATCAGTCGAAAGAAAAAAAAGAAGATGCCATTTTGAATTTTTCATTACTCAGATGGAACTGGAATAATTAATACAGTATTCTGCATCTCTGGAAGCATCATGCAGAATTTTATATGGAGTCTGGGTGCAGTACCAGGTGCCTAAGCCTGAATTGGCAAGTTTTTACTTTAAAGTTGGGGGGGGAGAGAGACACACACAGAACAAAACAAGGTTCCCATCAGTCATAGTGAGAGATAGTTTCTGCCTGACATGACCCAAATGCCGAAGAGCGGTACTTCTGTACTTTGCAGGACTCTCTAGCCCCTTTTGCTTAGTCCCAACCAATGTAGATGACAAAACCCCTGATGCTTAAAGGAACAGATTGATCATTTACACAAGATTTTGCAGAAATACTAAATCTGGATCAAGTATTGTCGTCTCTGCCAGCCCCAAAGCACTACTTTTAAGTAATTCCCCCACTGTTAATCGCACCTTTAATAACTTGGTCAGGCTGTGTACAAAGGGGTGTGATTGGGTTGGTACAGTCGTTGTCATAGTCCCCTGAAGCTCTAAAGTTGTGAATTCCTTTCAGAGTCTAA
Source organism: Zootoca vivipara (assembly GCF_965207765.1). NCBI lineage: Eukaryota > Metazoa > Chordata > Lepidosauria > Squamata > Lacertidae > Zootoca > Zootoca vivipara. Next base: position 50,131,142 of record NC_142594.1, on the reverse strand, counting down.
AAAATAAATAAAATGAAAGCAAGGGGAGAAAAAGTAAAAGGATCATAATTAGATTCCACTACACAACATGGCCTATGCCCCTTCTTCAAAGGATCTTTCTCCACCTTGGGGGAACTATTTGTCCAGTTTCCATGATGGCCCTTGTGAAAAAACTACAAATATTCGGACAACACCATGCCACAAGTAGAGGTCCTGATGAATCAAGGTGCAGAACTGTTCCAGAAGGCAGAAGCAGCAAGCTTCACTCATGCCACACTCTTCTATGCAAAGTACTTAAAGCAGATGAGTCAGTAGGTAAAATCTAATGTTAGTCAGCCTCAGAGTAGGCCATTTATTTAAATGGGTCTACTTGTGAGTTTGACCAACACTGGATATTGCCCAGTGATGGGTGCATGTATATTTTGGTAGGGTGGAGAGAGAGTTCCATTTATAGATGAGGGATTCCACAACTTTGCTCAAGTGAGCTTCCCAAGATTATCAAGGAAGGATCAACTACCGTGTTTCCCCTTTTTTAAGACACCATCTTATTACTTTTTTTTCCTCAAAAAACCACAGGGTGGCTTATTTTTGGTGGGATGTCTTACTGGTATTTTTATTACGAGTCTGAGGGAAGGGAGGTGTGTGCGTCCCTGGCGCAGCCCTCTCTCCCCGGCCCTGGGATGTTCACGAAGGGCTGCTCTCTCTCTCTTCCAAGGTGGGGACTCACTTAATAGCAATCTGCTACACTGGAGCTTCTTAAATCTAAACCAGTATAATGGGGTCTATCTGTGTGATACAGTCCTAGCAGTAGCCTATACCTAAAGCAAGTAAGGATCTCTACCAGCCAGATGTCCAAGACTTAAGTCCCAACAGTCTGAAGTTCCAACAATGTAGCACTTTGTAGTGCTACGGTATCACTGATAGCAAAGAAGCTACCTGCTGAGAACAAAGAAGCCAGCTAAGCAGCAATTAAGATTGCTGACTTGGTAAATGGTAGCAATTGAGAAGCAATTGAGCCAGCGAGGTGAGTTAAAAATTTTGTGGGTAAAGGAAGCACATGTTGTTAGGACCGGCAGTTTAACTTTTGTGTAGGGCAGGGTTTAGCAGCTCTGTTTAGCAGCTCGCAAACAGTGAGAAGGAAAAAGTCCTTAATAAAAATAAAAGTCCCCAAGGCAAGGACTGCGATCCAGACTACTTACAAATCCTTAAAGTGGCAGCTCCACAGACAACCAAGCAGCATAAGGTAGAAAGAAAAAGAATCCTCACTGCAGCAGGCTTTTTAAAAGGCTGCTTTATGCCTTCGGTAAAAGCAAGGAGACAACAATCAGACACGGGAGATTCCCATTAAGAGGAAATCAACAGGCAACTCATGGGTGGGCACATTGAATGGAAGGGAATTTAGGGAAAGGTGGGGAGAAGCGAGAAGTGGGCCGTGTGTGTGTGTGTGTGTGTGTGAGAGAGAGAGAGAGAGAGAGAGAGAGAGAGAGAGAGAGACAGACGCGCGCACGGAGGTCTCTCCCTAAAAGGGAAAACAGCCTTTGCATTCTTCAATCACCCCTCTTTTCTTCCTCGTGCCTTCATCTCCTCCCCACCCCACTTTTCTCCTCTTCACCAAGTAGAGCTTACACAGCTTGGCTAAAAAAAATATTTCCGAATCCTTTTATTTAAAAAAAATGCTCTCAGAAATGGGGAGGGAAAATCACGAGGCTTCGGCAGCCAGCAGCTACGGCTCTTCATGCATTTTTACAAGCTTTTAAAGAAAATATGTGTCTGTGGAGCGACAGCAAAATGGGGAGAGATTTTTAAGGGGGGGAGTTGGCTGGCGGGAGGGGGGTTATTGCTATCAGTATGTCTTATTTTCGGGGATAGCTTGTATCACGCAATTGCTTAGAAATCCTGCTACGGCTTATATTATGGTTACGTCTTAAAATAGGGGAAACACGGTATGTACAACTAGGCATATGTAAATTTACACAGGTTTAATTCATTTCTTACCCACTTATTCACAGATGATTTTGTTGTTGCAACCCAGAGTGCTGGAGGAGGGTCAGCTGATCGATCTAACTCCATCTGAACAATGAAGAAATAAGAAGTGTTAAATCATCTTTCTATTGCTGCACACCCATACAATATACAGCATACTCCTTTATACCAAGTGGAACATAGAATCATAGAATTTTAGTGCTGGAAGGGGCCACATGTTTCACTAGGAGTAAGAAGGAACAGAACCCAGGGCAGAACTAGGCTTCAGATTAAAAAAATATATATATAAAAAATCAACAGTTCCAGTACAATTGGCAAATTTGCTTTTGAAATTCAGGTGTCAGGTTTCTATATGCATAGTGTACAGATGTATTTAAAAACTGAATTTACAGATGAGATTTATCACAACACACAGTACTGTTCTAACACCTACTATATGTTCCTGCTTATCTTCCTCAAACTTGAAAACCCATCTCACAGAGATAAAGGCTCCATCTCAGAGGGCAGCATGATATTTTTTAATAAAGCTTTACTTTCTAGATGTGCTTTCCGAAGACTGAGCAGATTTCAGCAACCCTGTATTTCTAGTTTGGTTGTACACTGTCATTACTCTATGATGGTGAGTTAACATATCCAAATTTAGAAAAATAATAGTCTATATTTAAGCCACAGCCATAGCAAAATTATTGATTTCATAAAACAATATAAATAACACAACACTTGTCATTAAAAAAAAATCCACCACATGTTTATGTTAAAAAATGCCCAGTATTTATGTCTCATCTCCTTACAGATGAAAACAGTGAGGAAGGTCCCCATTTGTGGAATACTCTCTCCAGGGACGTTTGGCTGGCACATTCATTATACACCTTTAGGTGTCAGGTAAAAACATTCCTCTTTAACCAGGTCTTTGGCTGGTTAACATCCTCAACCCTTTTAAATGTGTCTGTGGGAGGGGATGGGGGAAGAGGGGGGGGTTACTGTTTTGTTGTTCTTATTTTTATTATTTATTTTGTGTTTTTATCTTGTTTTTATGCTGTGGACTGCCTTGAGATTTATGGATTAAGGATGGTATACAAACTGAATAAATAATAACAATAACTATAACAATAACAATAACTCTTCACAAATGATGTGCCAAGCTGTATTATGCATCTGTACAATTGCCACCCAGAACAGTCAAGCTGTACCTGATGGAAACAAAAGTAGGTTGCAGCTGTACTGATAGTAAGTTTCACCAAGATCTATATGGGGGGAAAATGGTTATGTATATTACCTTAAGGACAGGTGCCTTTTCTTCACAAATGAGCACTCGAATATCAGGATTTCGTAGATCTGTACAGTATATCTTTCTGTCTCTTCCACCTGAATATACGTGAGTGAAGGCTTCATTGACTTGAAGTGCCCATACACCCTCATCATGGACTCTGTATGTAGCTATACATCTCTGCTGACCAAGGGACCAGAGTCTGATAGTCCCATCAGAGCTGCCAGAAAGACACTGTAACAAGAATGGTTGTTCAATTTAAAACAATTACATATCCAATAAAATAGTGAGTAAATGTTTAGCTCTCTAAAGTCAACATGCAAGTCCAGTTTTCCTTCCGTTCAATCTGTTTTCCCTATAGAATGTTACAGTTTCATTTGGCAACAGAAATAACATGCAAAAAAAACTTATCCATGCCAACAATTTTTTTAACCCCCCCCCCCAGTTTTAGCTTGTTGCTTCTAGCAAAGTATTTAAATACAATTGATATTTGCTCAAATATGAAACAAAAATGCATTGTGTTTGTTTCAACACATTTCTTATTAAGAACTCAAAGCCGATCTTGCAGAATAAGCAATGCAAAGGGCTGGGAGGATATCATTGCACCACAGAGAGAAATCTTCCCCATACAGCTAGTTGCCTTCACAGTAATGTGATATCAAATGCATACCTGTGTGCCATCTCTGTTCAATAGCAAAGCTTTAACATTGTCTGTGTGCCCCTTGAGTTTCATAAGCTTTGCACAGGTTCTTGGATCCCAAACCCTTAATACCTGTTGATGAGAAAAAAAAACTCTGATATGTTACGATAGTATTGTGATCCAAACTCATTTTCTCCTGCCGATAAGAAACTAATTTTTACAGGGCCTTCAAACTAAAGCCGATTCAATTTAGTTTTCTTGAATAGGCACCAGACTCTTTCACTCTTTTAGAAAGTACAGTGGTACCTTGGGTTACAGACGCTTCAGGTTACAGACGCTTCAGGTTACAGACTCCGCTAACCCAAAAATAGTACCTTGGGTTAAGAACTTTGCTTTAGGATGAGAACAGAAATTGTGTGGTGGCACCAACGGGAGGCCCCATTAGCTAAAGTGGTATCTCAGGTTAAGAACAATTTCAGGTTAAGAATGGACCTCCGGAACGAATTAAGTTCTTAAGCCGAGGTACCACTGTACAACAATGGCAGGCTCCCCACTACCCAAAATAATAGCCTCACGATTCCCAATGCCTGGAAGGTAGGGGAGAGAAAGAATAGCTGGGTTCTGCTAAATGGCCTCGTACTATGACAGAGGTGGGGAACCTCAGGCCTGGGGACAGAATGTGGGTCTCTCAATGTGGCTCTCAATATGCCACACCATCATGGGTCCAGATCCATGCCTACTCAATTGCTTTTGCCTTGCTTGAAAACAAGCTTGAACTATGATGATGCCTCCTGCTTGCCTAGATGGAGAGATGGGTGGGCAGGTGTAGAAACCTCTGACAAGTGTGCCTGGAATGTAGCATACTGTCCATAGGTAAGAGTCACATCCAATGATCTGCACACCTTGGCCTCACCCACCACTGGCATGAGGCTCCCAGAAGGTCTCCCGCAATGGAATGGAATCCTATAGCAGAAAAGGGTTTATTATCCTTAACTGGAGGCAGCAGGGGTCAGCAAGATGTCATCCTCAATAGTTTCTAAATGACTACTATTCTGTGGGTGTTTATATGTGTGTATGTGCATGTACATGTACAACGTTGGCATCCGCCTGTTTCGAGAGACAATGGAGTGCTCTTCCGGCAATGAAGTCAAACCACTGTGTTAGCAGCACTGAAGTGACCTTCCCAGGGGGCAAGCCTGGGCAGTGTGCATGGAGGTCCTGGGCTGCCCAGATGACAAGATCCCCCTCTCGGCCTGGCTGATGTGGTCCAAAGGAAAGCAGAGCAATACATTTGGCACAAGATTGGCTGCAGGAGTTGCCAGAAGGTGTGCAAGGTGCGTTCCACCATCTTAGGGACTCTGTTCCAGATTTTCTTCCTTTTCTTTTTCCAAAGATATCCACAGACATGTTTTGGGGTGTGTGTGTGTGTGTAGGGATAACAATTGTACTGTAACTACTAAACTCCCCTCAGCCCATTATATTGGAGGAAGACTTTCAGAAGGAAGAGGACCAAGTGCAGGCACTTCAGCACCAGCATATGGGATAAACTTCTCCAGCAGCTTAGTGGAATAAGGCTGTATTATAAACCCTCCAGCTCCAATAAGTATCCTGTTGGATTAGACAAAATGCCTGCCTAACAACATCAAGTGCAGTCTTCCCAGAGCATGGGAATGTGTAATAAAATAATTGTTCAGGACAGATATTCCTGTTCATACATTGAAACACTGAAAGATTTGAAATTTATATAGAAGTTGTGTGCAATCTTTTCACCAAGCTAGTGTGTCTGTGTCTTGCTTACCTTTTCAGTGGACCCTGATACAATTACTGTTCCCATCTGATTCATGGCAAGACTGTAGATAGAATCTTTGTTCCCACTGAGGGAAGAAGCTATTGAAAACAAATCAAACATCATTTTGGATGAATATTTCAAACTGAGAAAGAGCAAGAACTTGGAGTAACCAGATTAAGTAGTGTCCGGCATTAAGAATTTACATTTTGCTGCCACAATACATTTTTCAGCCCATCATTTCCTCTCTTTATAATGGTCACATTATACTTTGAAATGATCTATTGGGCTGCTGTTAGAGCAACACAATACCCTCTGCAATGTGTTTTCACCATATTAAGGGCTGTAATTTGAGGTAAACGTTTTAAAAATCCAATTATCATCACACATGGTAAGATAGCTGAGAGCTAAAAGGTTGTACACCTTTACCCCAGTGGGAACACTAAGATCCCAACAGAGAACTTGATTTTCTCCCATACAAGTACAGTAAGTGGCTGACAGACACTACGACACACTGAAACAAGTGCATTTGACATTGTTACAAACTCCCCCAACCCACCCACTCTCAGGTGGCCTGGCATCTACTCAAACAGAGGCCCATGAAACATTGTAGACAACTTCTGCCCAGGTTCCAGGAATATATGGGTCCAGCTAGTGTCCCTGTCATTAATGGAAACACTGACTTGTATTTTATTTACTTCCTTCTATTTATATCTCATCTTTCTTCCATTATGGGAGCTAGGGTGGAATACATTCCATTCCTGGGCAGTCACCCACCCAGGTACTGACGTAGCTTCACCTCACGTGTCTTCAGAACGTATCCTTTTATATCACTTAACTGATATTGTTAAGTTTAAAAACTGACTTTTGAATGCTGGCTGAAGCAATTTCTAACTGCCTGTTAAGGCTTACTATGTCAATTTTGTTTCAGCAGTGAACTATTGCTCCAGAATATCTATACTCATCTGTTTTCAACCCATTCTCTCTACTAAAATCAGTTGTTCAAATCAGCTGTGGGGTTACAAAATATCCCCCTCCATGGCAGTAAAAAAAAAAAAATGCTTTGCACAGCTCAGCATAAGCTTAAATCCTCTGGGTACTTACTCGTGACAGTGTTATTTGAGGCAGTCAGTGCTGTTAGCGTATTTACATCCCAGAGGAATATCTGTCTGTCCAGCCCAGCAGATGCCACCAATTCTTTATCTTTTGCATACGCCAAGGCTTTCACATAATCCTAAAATAAGTAAATGGATATGACAAAAAGGCACTTTAGAACACTGGCACTACTGATTTGACACTTGCAGTTATTACCGTATTTTTCCGCCTATAAGACGCCCCCCATGTATAAGCCCCCCCTATTTCGGGGGACTCAGATTTATGAAAATGGCCTCAGCACTATCTGTGTATAAGACACCCCCTAATTTTTGACATTATTTATTAGGGGAACGCGGGTGGCGCTGTGGGTTAAACCACAGAGCCTAGGGCTTGCCGATCAGAAGGTCGGCGGTTCAAATCCCCACGACGGGGTGAGCTCCTGTTGCTCGGTCCCAGCTCCTGCCAACCTAGCAGTTCGAAAGCACGTCAAAGTGCAAGTAGATAATAGGTACCGCTACAGCGGGAAGGTAAACAGTGTTTCCGTGCGCTGCTCCGGTTCGCCAGAAGTGGCTTTGTCATGCTGGCCACATGACCTGGAAGCTGTAGGCCGGCTCCCTCGGCCAATAATGCAAGATGAGCGCCGCAACCCCAGAGTCGGTCACGACTGGACCTAATGGTCAGGGGTCAGGGGGAAAAACCTAGTCTTATACACAGAAAAATACGGTATTTATTATTTATGGCATTTCTATGCTTCTTGTTACCTTGTGGGTCCTTAGTGTTGACATGCAAAATCCCTTATGTGCATTCCATACTTTAACAGTAGTATCGGATGAAGCAGATATCACTACAAAGGAAAAAAAGTTGCAACAGGTTATGTTTCTGTGGTAAGTAGCAAAGAGAATCTGTCCATCCTTCAAGAACTAGAATTTCCTTGATACAAGAGCTGGTATATTCATAGCTCTGGAACTCCCTCTGGTGGGACCCACAAGACCACCTCCCGTCATAGCAACTGGTGCCAGCTAAACATGTGCCAGGCATTTTCCTATTGATTTTAATTAATTTCCTATGATATTTCTGCCATTTCATCATTAATGTACTTCAGTTCTTTTGTAAAGCAAGAGTCTATAAACCTACTAAGGTACTTCACAGGGTTGTTGTAAGATTACTAAGACAGTGCATGTCTTTGAGAACACAGAAAAACACCATATAAATTAGGATTTACCAATATATATGTAACTCAAAAGAGTCATCTAGTGTTTTAAAAGGCACTTACATGTTTTGCCATTGCAGCAGAGTACAATATCATTCACCCAGTCCGTATGATGTTCCATAGATGCTATATAAGGGTCTTGCTAGAATAAAATACAAAAGAAAGAAGAGCAGTAATTAAACACTAAATCAAACCATGAACCATAACTTTGATCTCAAGATTACTAGATTAAGGAAAATAATTAATATGATCTAGCACAGGCATAGGCAACCTTGGCTCTCCAGATGTTTTGGAACTAAAACTCCCACGATCCCTGACCACTGGCCCTGTTAGCTAGGGATCATGCGAGTTGTAGTTCCAAAACATCTGGAGAGCCAAGGTTGCCTATGCCTGATCTAGCATCACCACCAGATTTCAGTTACAGCAGTGGGAGGGGAGGAGAAATCGCTCATCATTTGACAATTTTGCTTTCAAACATTTCATTTTCTCTTGCTCAGGCATAGAAAAATAGCTTGTATGTTATTACGGCATCCCAGATTCTTAAAAAACAAAACAAAATCATTCTGACAGGGTGGGGGTGGTCAGAGCAATTATTTTAACAGCATAATTGAGTTAGTGAATCTCACTCAGGATGCTCAAGAAAGAAGTCAGAATTTAGCTCTCAACAAACCACTCTAATTATTTTTTAGAAGCTATGTGCTAAAACTCCAGGGAATGAGAACACCTTTTGTGTCACCCCAAGTCCTTTGGTCTCTTCACTTTCTGGATGGGACTGGACTAACTCACTATTAGCCAGGTACCAGAAGTTTGGTAAGACCACAGCAGATAACAGGAAAGTAAGGAGTGAGGCAATGGGTCACTCAACCAGTTTCAGAAATAGGACAGCAATAGTGGAAACTTGTCAATGTACCTGTACTTTGAGAATTTTAGTTGCAAGTCACTTTGGGAGCCAAAATTGGTTGAAAGGGGGTATATAAATACAAACAAGGGAATTTTGTTTTACACCAAATTAGGCAAATGTTATTGTGACTGTGCTTTCTTGTCTAAAAAAAATGAAGATGCTAATGTATAAAATACTTGGTAAGAATGATTTGCAGTGTTTGCCGATACAACACAAGAGGTGTCCTTTAACAGTGTAAGATACTCTTCATTGGCTGCATCTAACATTCTATGCCCATCTTTTAAAGCAAAGCTTCTGTGTTTGAAGAAGTGTGCATGCACACGAAAGCTCATACCAAAATAAAAACTTAGTTGGTCTTTAAGGTGCTACTGAAGGAATTTTTTTATTTTACTTCTGTGTTTGGTTTACCTTGTGCTGGTTGACGCTCCATATCCTGATGATGGAGTCTCGGCCTGCTGTAAAAAGTCTGTTTAGCGCTGGGTCCAGCTGCAGTGCATTTACCCCATTTCGATTGTATTTCTCCACCTCATCTCTAATTACATAGGAGACCTAAGATGTGTTGACAGAAATCCAATTAAAGCATTAAGAAGCCTCAGATAGAAGTATGTTGTTTTGCCCACTCATTTTCAACAAAACTTTCCATTAATTTAAAAAAACATCATCAGGAACACATCAACATCCAATGCACCATACACAAACAACTAAGATATTAGAGAAACGGGAGACAGAGAAAGAGAGCGCCTTTGCCCCAAGTCCATTAAATAATACTGGAAGAGGGAGGAAAGATTATTCCTCATCTTTCTATTATTTATGGAAATGACATAATGGAGCAAGAAAAATGCATGTGCAGTTGACAACAGCAAACACATTATATTTAAACAGAGTTAGCAAATGTTGACTGGTTTTGCACTACTATATGATCACACTGCTCAGCTCTTCTGAGTGGGAGAACTGCATACACCAAGGGAGGTAGACTTCAAGCTTGTGCGATCTACCATGTCTTTTCATTAGAATCCAAGGTCCATTAATTTGATCCAGCTGCAAAATAGTGACCTAGCCAAGTGGATATAAGTAAAGAATTAAGGGCCACAATGAGTCCTGGAATTTGCAAGCAGTCCCAGAACTAAGCTCTCAAATCCTTTCACAAAAATATCCACACCTGGTTTCCTGTGAAGCTTTCTTTTCCAGCAATCTATCTTAGCAGTGGTTTTCAACCAGTGTGCCGTGGCACTGGGTGCCTGGAATGATAGTCAGGGGTGCAACAGGCAACACTGGCCTCTGTCCCTCTTTCCTTCCCTCCTTCCTCTGATGCCCTCCCAAAGGCTTGCACAGCTGTTTGCTGCAGCAGTCCTGGCTACAAGCTCCCCAGGCGAATGGTGCCTCTGGGGCTGGCCAGGGGGTGCTTCCTAGACCCCTGTATGGCAGTGTGGGGAGGCACCTCTCTTTGGGGCAGAGGGGGGCAGTTCAGAGACTAGAGGTGGCAGCTGCGGCTACCCAGAGGACTCCCAAAGAGAGGAGGCTAAGGGGAAACGCCACAAGGGAGGATGTTTGAAAAAGGGTGAGAGGCTGCCAGAATGTAGTTGGTCAAGGGAGCCATGGACTCAAAAAAGTTGAAAACATTTGGCTTAGGGAGATTTTTTTCTGTTGTTGCTAGGGTTAGACAAACCAGTAGATGCTGATCTACCTTATTGTCACCCTTGGCTTACAACAACAGTGATAACTAGACTAAGACACTTCTTATGCACGCTTATTCAGAAGATTCACCCAGTTCAACAGTTCTTACATCCAACTTAAAGCATAGAGGATTACAACTCAGAAGGTTGTAATCCTTCAATAAACCTTCTTCACTGAAGGTTTCTAAGCAGAGGTTGGATGGTCACCTGTCATGCAGATGACAGTTGAGATTGCTACATTGCAGGAGGTTGCATTAGATGACCCTTAGGGTCCCTTCCATCTTTGCAATTCTATTAGCCTAAGACAATTCCACTCACAAAAGCTAGCTCATTGTTTTCCACAAGAAACTGAGCATTCATGTCAGGTCTACAACTTGAATGCTAAATGTACTACTTACAAATACTGTATTAGGAATAATCAACCCCCAAAATTGAGTCAAGAGCACTAATTTCAGCCCAATGACAGAATGATTTCAAGCGTCAAAATATGCTTGTGTGTGTGTTTTCCCCTCTGGAAAATTATACAAGTTATAACTTTTGTGCAGTAAAAACAGCTCACCTCTGCAGGAGTTAGATTTCAAAGGATGATTTAGCATTTTGCAAGCAGATGGTACTGGTACATAAAATATGTCGTTCACACAAAGTTGTACACTAAGTTTTGCAATTCATATGCCTGAAGTATTCCATACTAGTGTAGAAAACAGATTATTGTTATCCAGGATTAAAAATTGCAAACTCTACTCCTTTCAGCTTTGAGAACAGGCAAATAATATGCACCAGAATCTTGATGAGTGCCTCTCAGTTCAACTTTCATGGAAGCAAAGGCACACAGGGGGATGAGAACCAGGGGACAGTTCTCAAATAGAAAACTGCATCTAGGTTCTATGTAGCATAGGTCAACAAGAAGTATGGCTCATGAGCATTTTTTTTGCTTGGGGCTCAGACAGGTAAGTGAACAATCCCCTAGAATCCATCTACACAAATGTTGCCCAGAGTTGTATGCAAGGATCAAGAAGAATAGACATTTCTGCACATTCATCAAGATTGTATTAACTGAAACATCTAACCACAGAGAGAAAGACATTTGGCTGTTTTTTTTTAAACAACCAATTGCTAACTAAGGGCTCATACAGCATGGTCTGGAGGCACATGAGGCAGCTACCTTGCCCAAGCAAAGATAGGATGGGTCTGATTGACACCTGGATGGAAGACCATGTAGGAATCCCATGAACGCTACTTTGAGTTCCATGACTGAAGAAAGGTGGGCTATACATTGAATATATATAAAAAACATCATTGGGGCCCGTTCACTAAAGCCTTTTCGGTTATTCAGTAGGCAATTTAATTCAATAAATGATATTAATCCTATTCCACCATTTGCAGTTAACCATTGTTGTTAAGAAGCCACACAGAGAATACCAACATTATAAAGGGCACTTCACCACCCACAAGTACAAAGAAGTACTGCTAATTCTGAAAGGTTGGGAATATAAGTAGCAGCAGGAATGACCATGCTATGCAACACTGGTTCCACCGTGTGGGTGCAATGATAATCTCATGCAATTTGAGAGAGGTTGAAGTCTCAATGCAATTGCCTATTCCCCCTCTAATGACTGGGAGATGCCTTCTTCATGGAAGGTCATGTGTACTGCAGCAGGGATGGAAAACCTGCTCCCATTAGCCTATTATCTACTGCACTTTGTTGGCTTCTACAGTGGTACCTCTAGTTATGAACTTAATTTATTCCGGAGGTCCATTCTTAACCTGAAACTGTTCTTAACTAGAGGCATGCTTTCACTAATGGGGCCTCTGCCGCTGGCACATGATTTCCGTTCTCATCCTGGGGCAAAGTTCTCAACTCGAGGTAACTCTTCCAAGTTAGCGGAGTTTGTAACCTGAAGCGTTTGTAACCTGAGGTGTTTGTAACTCGAGGTACCACTGTATTCGTATTTTAAATTGTTGTTATCCACTCTGAGATAACTTATAATGATACAGATTGTTTAACTTTTCTCTCTCCTTGCCACCTAAAAATATGGGAGAAAGGGGGTGGCAGAGAGAAAAAAATGAATGCCACAACCTCTATGAGCTCCACCCTGACCAGCATGCAGCCTTTGACAGATTAGTTACTTTTGAAGCAATATGGTATGGCACATGAAAGGTTCCTCACCCCTGCTCTCTAGGTTTACCTGTCTCAAAGCTGAGAAACTTCAAAACAAAAAGGATCACGGGGCATTAGGCAGGTCCTCACAAGCATCGGTTTGCTTTGATCACAACATCTGGAGTAGTTGAAGATATGTGCCCATGTGGTCTGTATGCTACCATTATTTAATTCCTATTTTATTTATTACTACATTTATTTTCCACCTTTCCTCCAAGGAGCTCAAGGTGATGTATCAGTAGATGCTTCCCCCCTCTCCTCATTCTATTCTCACAATATCCTTGTGACATAGGTTAGGCTGAGAGAGGGTGACTTTATGGCCAAGCAGGGATTTGAACCTTGTCTTCCAGGTCCTAGTCCAACACCACTACACCATATGGGCTCTTATTGAAGGAAATGCAAATGATCTAAATCTTAGCCATTTCACACAATTTCCAAAATCTAAAATTTGCTGATGGATTTAGCAATTATGTTTTATAGTTACAATTACTACTATAATGGCATATTCCGTAATAGGGAAAGAAGCCATTAAGCCCCATTTACTTCAGCGTAAGTGTCTGAGAATTGTAGCAAATTGCTGGTGCTGAGAATATGCATCAGTAATGTGCAATTTTCTTATTATTGAGACCTTACGTCACCTGCTCATTTAAGGATTATGAGAAAGATATTTTAAATACATTCCTGTATTATCCAAAGCTTTGGTTAGTAATCAGATCTGCCAGAGCGCTAGAAAAAACGGCTAAAGTAAGACCAAAGACTCCAAATGCCACACTACTACAGTGGTACCTCGGTTTGCGACCGCAATCAATTCTGCAGAGGCGTTCGCTCACTGAAGGCACGCTTCTGCGCGTGCGCGAAGCACCGATAGAGCGCTTCTGTGCACGCGCACACTGCACAGATCACTGCTGCGCATGCGCGAACTGCGCAGATTGCTTCTGCGCATCCAACGCCGCGGAACCCAGATGTAAACACTTCCAGGTCCGCGGCATTCGCTCGCTGAAGCGTTCGTAAACGGAGGTAGTTGTAAACCAAGGTTCCACTGTACTTCAATTCCTCTAGCATGTGCAGATGGTTCTGGAGAGAGGCAAGAATTTATCTCATTTGTGCTGTGGAAGGAAACAGTAGGAATAACTCCTGTAATTTCTCATAGGAATGCAAACTTTGACAACGAAATGCAAGAAGAAAAGAAATTTTAAAGGAATTTCACTATATTGTTTTAAAATATTAATAAAAAATATGTTAAGTACTTCAAAAGCAGAATACAGTCCAAACTGTGTCCACAGCTGGTTAAAGACAACAAAGGAGTTAAAGATCTGTTAAAGTAGAAGGAGATTTACAGAGAAGCCAAATGATTTGCATCTGTATTCACAGCTGAACGTATAGGGCAGATACCTATGCCTGATCTGACGTTCTTAGGGAATGTAAAGAACTGGGATGAATGACAATTCTTAAACTCTAGGCTTTATCAACAAATAAAAAAGTAAGATATCATTGAGTTCATATGAGAGTTCTTAAAGAGCTGAAATGTAAAATTGCTGATCTTTTAACAAAAATATGCATCCTGTTCCTAAGATGGCTTCAGTGCCTGATCACTGGAAAATGGCTAACATAGGTAACTACTTTTATAGCTGATTTTATATATGCTGTAAGCCGCCCAGAGTGGCTGGGGCAACCCAGCCAGATGGACGGAGCATAAATATTTATTATTATTATTAACCATACTTAGCATGGTATGTACAATTCAGGAGCTGAACTTACAGAGGTAGAAACAATGCAGAAAAGGACAACTACAATGCTGCAGCAACTCCATTATAATTAATGTACTACTTATATGCCAAAATGACTTTGAAGTGGTTTCCAACCACTTCAAAACAATGCATTATTAAAATATACAATGCTATTAAAACACCCTTAATTAAAATATATAATAAAACAGTTTAGAATCTTAACATTACAATTAAAACAGTTAAAAAACAGTTAGAACAATAAATTCACAATTAAATTCAGGGTAATGCTTGGCTAAACAGGTGCGTTTTCAGGAGCTGGTAGAATGTCAACATTGATGGTGCCTCTTGTATTTCAGCAGCGTGGGCATTCCACAAATACAGTTGCTACCAGTGAAAAAGCCCATCTCTATGTTACCACAAGCCAATGATAATCAGGTCATGGCAAAACTAACTGGGCTCCATTAGCTGATCTCCTTATGTGCAACCTCTCATGACTCGGGTGTAATGGAAAAGCAGAGCTGACATCAGCATACTGATGACACTGTGACCCAAACCTCCTGATGACTGCTCCCAATGGCTTCATATGGATGTTAAAAAGCCTTGGGGGCAGAGGTTACAATGTTGGGGTGAGTTTTGGATTTAGAAAAAAAGATAGAGGTTTATAATTAATTAATTAATTAATTCTTCCCTTAGAACCAGGGATGACTCAGGACCACAATACCTCAAGGACCGCCTCTTCCCATATGAACCTAACCGGTCCCTGAGATCATCTTCCAAGGTCCTCCTTCATGTGCCTCCTCAAGAGGTCTGGAGGGTAGCAACACGAGAACAGGCCTTCTCTGCAGTGGCTCCCTGTCTATGGAATGCTCTCACCAAGGAAGTTTGCCTGGTGCCTTCATTATATACCATTAGGTGCCAGGCAAAAATGTTCCTTTTTAACCTTTGGTTGATCTAATTTACATCCTATGCCCATTTTAAATGTGTGTGTTTGGGAGGGGGGCTATTGGGTTATTGCTTTTGGTTACATTTTATATGTTGTGGTCTTGTGAACCGCCTTGAGACATCCGGGTATAGGGCGGTGTATAAGTGAATGAATGAATGAAGAATAGAAGCAGAGGTCATCCAATAAAGCTGAATGGTGAGAGATTAAGGATAGGCAAAGGGAAGTACTTCTTGAAACAACACAGTCACACTATGGAATTTGCTGCTACAATATGTGGTGATGGAAATTAACTTTGACAACTTTAAAAGGCAAGGGGCAAAGGAACACATCCTTCTATATCAAGGCATTTCAGTTTCTAAAAACTCATTGCCATATAGGCAACTGGATTCCATATTGTGATGTCACTGTGTTGTTGGAAGGATGACGGATAACTGAGCCAGTCATGGCCAATTGTTATCAGCTATTGTGCTGCATGGCAGTAAGGATTTGAATCCAGTTCTCCCTGATACTAGCCTAGCCCATTACATGACAAGTCTAGCCAGAGTGGATCAACAAGGCCCACAGCCCACATTAGCCAGTCTCTGTTTCCATCTGCTACAGAGGTGTCTGGAACTTATCCCCAACACATATACTTAGGAAGCTGCCTAGTAATAATCACATTATTTGTCCATTTAACTTGGTATTGTCCAAACTGACTGGATTTAAGACAGGAGTCTTCCCTAGTCCCACCTGGAGATTGTGAGAACTGAACACAGAACCTTTTGTATGCACACCAGATGCTCTACCACTACTGAGCGACAGTCTTTTCCCCAAGCTACAACTGAAGCCACATTTCCCCTCTGTGTAAATTTTAATTGTAAGTCATCTCTGAGGAACCAATCTTGGCCAAAAAGTACAGTGAGCCCACAGACCAACACATAAACACTACTCAAAAGGAGATAGTAGACATTATTGGTAGAATTCCAAACTGTAGCCTCAAACTGCCAGCAGTAAAGATCACACCTTTTCAATGCTCTCAAAATTAAAGGACTACCTTCATGTAATATTTAATTAACATTTAACTTTCACCTCTACTCCAAGGAGCCCTGGGGCATGTACATGGTTCTACTCACCCCCACTTTATGTCACAACAACCCTGTGAGGCAGGTTCGACAGGGACACAGTGACTGCCCCAAAGCCACCCAGTGAGTTCTATGCCCAAGTAAAGATCTGACCTTGGATCGTCCCAGCACTAGCTACTACACCTACACGGGCCCTAAACCTATTCGCTACGGTGTGCGGAGAAGGTGTTTGGGCTTTGGTGTTTTTAACACCTGGGGCGCAGCTGGCGGAAATCGCGCGCTGAAATACTAACACCCACAGGCAGAGCCCTGAAGCGGTAAAGGCCAAAAGCATCACAATCTCGTTATTTCCGACGCGCGGGACAAGACGATGACCACGACGCCAAGCACTTCGCAAAGGGGTTCCCTAAAGCAGCTTCTTCCGTTCTCTTCCGCCGTTAAAGCGTCAGCAGCTGAGGACGGGGGGGAGAAAGCCAGGGTCTTGCGGCAATTTCTCTAGTTCCCAGAATATCTTTCCCAAGATGAGGCCGCTCCGCCCTTCATCCCTCCCCCACCCGGCTTCTTCCCGCGCTTCCTCCAACCTGTCCCCTTCCTCATCCCGGCCCACGCGTTTATCGCCGTTCTCCCCGGCCTTTCTCCCTCCAGCGAGGCCGCGGGAACCCCGCGCTCTCCTCCTCCGCCCTTCGGCCAAGCCTCCCCCTCCAACCGGCACCGTTTCACTCCCTTCACCTGCACTTTCCGCCGCCCCGCCGTGTTCTGTCGGTGATGAGCCGCCATCTTGCATGTTGACACTCTGTCGTCACGTCCGAGCAGGGGGTGGACAGGGAAAGGAGAGGCTGGAGGCACCCCGGAAGTCCCGCCTCAGGAGGCTCCTTCTGCTGCTGCTACTGCTACTGCTGCAGCCGCACCCCTTTCAAATCTCGGGCAGCCAGGCGAGTCACAGGAGGAAAGGGACAAAGGAAGTTAGTGGAAGGGGCGTGGCTTGCGCGGTTGCCATGGCAGCCGTTATTGTGAGGGATGGCGACGAACCGGGCGAGGAGGGTACTTGGTCTCGCGAGATTTGCGGGGGCTGGTCTAATCAGTAGGGAGAGAAGATGACAGTTGGAAACGTTGCTCGCGCTGCTCGTTCTCTCTGCCCCACCCCCACCGAGATGATAAAAGGGCGCGGGGTTCGGCTGTGTGGTACCTCAGTCAGAGCTCGGCTTTCCCGGGCTTTCTCACGTTTGCCCATTTCAGACATATCACATTCCGTTCCCCGTTGCCCACACGTTATGGTTATTCACCTGTACGTTGCTGGGTGCATTGATTCACCTCAGAACCAGCAGGGCGCTGCACGCTTATGTATTTATTTTGGTGTACAGTATTAATCGCCCAACCCCATGCCTCAGGATGGGCAAAACAAGCGCCCCTAACAATAAAGTTAAATTGAACTCCTCGAAGTTGCCTCACCATTTCATTACTTGAGTACCCAAAGGTCAGCACAAAGTCACCATAAAATAACTCCCCAATATTATTGCTCTTTGCTGACTATACTGTATTAACATTATTGCAGCAATTATTAAGTCACTTTTTACAGTGAAAAGGCTGTGTACACATTACCAGTTAGAAACACAGCTAGCTCGTTCTTTTTCCTCAGATTAGATTGAAGCTGGTTTGGAGAAGAATGCACCGAAACAGTAGTTCAAAAAACCACAAGATAGATACAGAATATGGCTAATTGTACACTGCTTTGCAAACTAGCTGACTTGAAAGAAATAAAAGACAACAGTTTAAAATTGGGGCGCAGGGGTAGAAGAACCATGACAATGCAAAAGAGATAAAATGACCATCCAGCAGCACTTTAAGAAGGACCAAGTTGTTCCCACCACACTAAATGATGGAACAACACCATAAGAGGCAACGTTAATTAACCAAAGGCCAAAGCAAATATAGGTCTTAGCCTGGCGTCCAAAAACTGACAAATATAGAGCCAGCCAGGCATGTCTCCCTGGAAAGAGCATTCAACAAGTGGGGCAGCCACAGAAAGTGCCACCTTCCATACATCCCTCAGGTGGGGCATGCAGAGAAGGGCCTCTGATGAAAACTTCAGGGTCAGGGTTTGTTCATGGGGTGGGAGAGGCAGTCCTTGAGGTATTGCGGTCCTGTGTATGGTGTACTGAGAAGGAACCCAATGCAGGGCAGGAGAGGGAGGCAGTCTTGTGGCATCTTAAAGACTAAGAGGTTGCCAACATAATGCCCACAAGGTCCCCTTCCTTCAACAAAGTGCAGCTTGTCAGAAGCACTGGGTTGTAGCCAAGACAATTAGCTGCAGTGTGTGCTTGGTTGTCGGATACCCACAAAGGTTTCTCCAATCTGCAAGTGGGCTCCAGAAGATTGCCCACCCCCAGTTACTTTCGGTATAACCTTTCACAAATCTTCCACCAGATGCAAAGTTGAGGTATTATAAAAGATAAGAATAAGAATAATTTATTATTGGCCAAGTACATTTCCCAACATACTTGGAATTTGTTTCGGCTACATTGCAATGGAAACATACACACTGTTCCACTCACAATACAAATTAGCAAAGAAACCCACCCATAATTGACCTCCCTTTCAGCTTGTTGTTGTCGTTTAGTCGTTTAGTCGTGTCCGACTCTTCGTGACCCCATGGACCATAGCACGCCAGGCACTCCTGTCTTCCACTGCCTCCCGCAGTTTGGTCAAACTCATGTTCGTAGCTTCGAGAACACTGTCCAACCACCTCATCCTCTGTCGTCCCCTTCTCCTTGTGCCCTCAATCTTTCCCAACATCAGGGTCTTTTCCAGGGAGTCTTTTCTTCTCATGAGGTGGCCAAAGTATTGGAGCCTCAGCTTCATGATCTGTCCTTCCAGGGAGCACTCAGAGCTGATTTCCTTCAGAATGGATAGGTTTGATCTTCTTGCAGTCCATGGGACTCTCAAGAGTCTCCTCCAGCACCATAATTCAAAAGCATCAATTCTTCGGCGATCAGCCTTCTTTATGGTCCAGCTCTCACTTCCATACATCACTACTGGGAAAACCATAGCTTTAACTATATGGACCTTTGTCGGCAAGGTGATGTCTCTGCTACACATCTACAAATTTAACAATTTAATGGCACAAGGGAAAAGACTGTTCCTGTGCCTGGCTGATTTTGTATATGAAGACCTGTAGCGACGTCCAGATGTCATTAGCTCATACCAATGACAAACTTGGGGAATGGTCACTCACTCCTAGTGTCCAGGGAGAATGAAATGCATTTTCTGATATTATTTGTATAAAGGACTGACCTGTTTTTGCCATGCAGAATGCGGAAAGGCATAACTGGGTGATTATGACATATTTCACAATGGAAGAGGAGCAGCAGGGTAAATCCCTGATTTGGATGACATCACTAGATCTCTACAGCCACAGCAGACACTGCAACCTTCTAATAGTTTGACTTCATCCCCAAATGCTTACTCCTCCATTGTCTCCCAAGACAGATGGATGTCAACAATTAGATCCTGTAACAGTGTTGCCAACTTGAGATAGGCCGGACACAGCTTAGAAGAAGCTTCCTTCTTTTTGCATACAATGAGTTGCTAATGAAAAGGCCTCTTGCACCCTACCTCACCCCATTTAATCCTGCATAGAGACCATGAAAAGGGCTTAATCTACTGATTTTAAGGCATCTACTGATCTTACGGCATGGGCAAGAAGGCACTGCTGCACCTTGCTCACTAGAAAGAGAGTTACACAAGCAAATTACACTTCTGCTGTGGCACAAAAATAGGTTAATCATTAACATATTTTTTTTTTGGAAATAATTGTTTATAATACCCCATAGTTTTTTTTTAGTCATATTTGCATTTCTGTAGCACGGCCGTGATTAATTTGATGTTTAGAACATTAGCCATGGACTGAATGGGCACAAAGAGATGGCAAGGATTATTGTGTTATGCAAATTTTCCCATTTATTAAGTGCATATTTGTCCATTTAAAAGACCAAAGAATACTTTAATGCATATTTGTCTTAAAATGCAGCCTTAATGTGTACTTGTCTTAAAAGCTGTTCACATCCTGTTATTCTCTAAACAGTTAGGCATTTAAAATATATACCATCTTGCATCTTTGTATGGTACAATGGAAGGAAACAGGAACCACTTTTTATGCTGGAACATACTTTATCAATTAAAGTGTAGATAAGAGTCAGGGTTTATCATCAGCTTATCCGGGAAATCTTTGTTACTAACTTCTGTGGCCATAAATGCCAGCAAACATTTGTGAGCATTATGGGGGAAACAAAAGCTGTGTTCTCTATTCCAAACATGTTTAGAAACAAACTCTCAAGGAATGTGGTATTTACCATTTCTGTCCATATAGATCATAATTTTTTATTAATATGTTGAAGTCAAATTAGTAGACAAGATTATGACTAAAATAATAAGATGCAACAGTGTAAACTTTTAAATCACCATCTTATATATAACTGTTCTCTTTTCCCCATCTAGGTTCTAGGCCAGGCTTCTCAACCTCAGCCCTCCATATGTTTTGGCCTACAACTCCCATGATCCCTAGCTAGCAGGACCAGTGGTCAGGGATGATGGGAATTGTAATCTCAAAACATCTGGAGGGCCGAGGTTGAGGAAGCCTGATCTAGCATAGCTGCCAAGTTTTCGCTTTTCTCGCGAGGAAGCCTATTCAGCATAAGGGAAAATCCCTGTAAAAAAGGGATAACTTGGCAGCTATGTGATCTAGGCTATGGAAAACAAAGCAGACAATTTACTGTAGTTGGGTCTGTTGCCTGCTTGTGGGAGAAAAGGACAAATCAAGGGGATTGTTCTAAGAGAGAGTCTTTCAAGTACACAATACCCTACCCACTTTCTGTTGTTTTTTCTTTTATATTTACCCCATGGTACTTACTAATATTGCACTGTATTAGCAACAAATAGCAAAGTATCAGGGAACCATAGTCTTCTAAGAACAAAAATAAAATAGCAAGGTATAAACAGAAACATAGCCTGTAATTTTATCTTGGTTTTCAAAGACATTATGTCGGGCTACTGTGCTTGCTGAATGACCAGAAAAAGTGCTCTAGCTTGCCTCTTTTCCTAGCAGGGGTTTATACAAAAACCAGCAGGTCCATATTTTCATGTTATGGAGCTAAAAACAACTGAGTAAGACAGCAACTGAGTCCTATTCAAGGGCTGGAGGCTATTCAACAAGACAAGAGTTGGGTGATTCAATATCCATATAGCAAATGATGTGTTTATTTTTTGGTAATTTTCTTAACAATTATATATATTGCAATCTTGCATTCTAATCCATGGTCTCAGCGGAATTTACATTTCGTTATGTGTGTATAGGATTGTGTAATTAGTTTATATAGTGCTGTTAATTAACAGTTGAATTGCAGTGTACCAAGCCCAATGTAAGAAGCAAGGCTCTATAGACGCTTATGGGTATCTCCTGCCATGCATTCAGAACCACACTTACAAATGAGGAAAGGTTCTGCTCAGCTCTTTAAATCTCATCCTGCTACCTTCCTTCTATAGCATACAGATTAATCTCTATATACATCAAAGAGATCTTTTAAAGCAAGAAAAGAAATATTCTATTAAGATCAAAGTAGTTGGAATGGCACTGAAACTTAATGTTACATAATAGAAAATATTGGCTCACTAAGTACATACAGTACGGTATTTAGGAGAGTGCAAGACAGAATGTTACCTAATTGCTCATTTCCCTTGGTTCTGGTGAGCAAAACCTTTTTGTGTCATTAGCTTCACAGTGTTTCAACAGATGAAATAACTTGTGCCTTTTAAAAGTTGATAATGTGGAATTACTACCATCTCCATTTACTTCCTCGTATTATTTTGTTTCCTGTATAATCTCTTGGGATCCGATTTATTTATCTCAAGCCAGAAAGCATGCTCCTCCTTCACATTCCCATTCCATCACAAGTCTGTACAAATTACAGTTTCAGCATAAGAGAAAGCAAGGAAGAAATTTCTAAAGAATAATGTGGAATCTGACAAAGTAAGGTGAACTGTTTGCTATTTTGGAAAAAGATCAACTTGGGGGAAAGTCTGTTATATTCTATTGAGATGAAGTGAATCTGATGCTGTTACACAGAAAAATGTAAGTAATCATGTTGGCAATGAGAACGAACTGGAAAATGTGAGAAAATTACAGGAAACTGTTGAAAATGTCTTCATTTTTTATTTCATAAAAGTATGGTTATTTGGATCTGATAGGAATGCTGCTATTATTATTATTATTTTTAAAAAAGTTCTTGCTTAAGAAGAATTATGTAGAATTCTGAGAAGGCAGTATGAATTCACTGATTCAATGTATGCCTTACAGGCATGGCACATAAATTTTGTGGTCAGGAATAAAACATCCGGGAAACATGCAACTGGCTGTTCTGCTTTCATTGTTTGTGAAGGGTTTAGAGTTGTACTAAATTGTACAGATTTACTAGATTCTTACAGTAAGAAAGAGATGTGTTATTACTGTCCACCTGCTCTTGAGCACATATCCTTTTCCACCCCTATAGTTGGCAAAACACCCTGGCTTTCTTATGTTCAGCTGTAAACTCTAGGATTAAAGCTGAATCCATCGTATTGGTGGAGTACTAATGCATCTCTCTGCAAGCTATCTTTTTCAAATTCATTGCAAAAACATTTATTCTTGGTTTTTACTCAAAATTATTTTATGTTTTGGGACTCAGCTTTTTGTTTTGAAGCCTCTCTAAGAATCGGTGGCTGAAGCACACCCATTCTGTTGTGTTTTTTTAATGCATTTACTCTGAAGTATATTATTCTCAGGGCCGGCCCTAGGAAGAGTTCCAGTGGCGCGGGGCACCAGGGTGCTGCGCGGTGAAGCCGCGCGAAAGCCATGCTGCGCCCTGTGAGGGCGGGGGGCGCCAGAGCGATCTCCGCCCCTCAGCGCCAGGGCGTGCGACCTGCTCGAGACTGCCCTGATTATTCTGTCCCCTGTTTCTGAGTTGCCCCTTGATATGCATCTGAGGGGCAAAAGATAACAAGGAAGAAATCAAACCAGCATGCCATTTCAAATAGAAAGGTGGCATGTCAATCCACAAGTGTGTTTTACGTTTTCATGGGTGCCATGCTCCAACTTGCTGTTTTGAGTATTCATTATCAGTCTTGGTTTTCTGAAGTATCATTTAATTGTTTTACCTGAAAAATTGTTTTTAGTTTACAGCAGGGTGGTCCAACACATGACCCAGGGGCCACATGCAGCCCTTGAGGCCATTTTTTGTGGCCTTCAACCTTCAGGACTTCTTAAAATGGCTCGATTAGCCGTCCTTTTTTGTTTTTGCTGTGAGGTGCACATGAAAACAAACAGCAAAGGCATTTGTAATGTCTCCCTCAACCCCAGGCTATCCCTCCCCGCCTCTAACATTGCCTGGGGCTGCTCTGTGTATATATAGGCAGCAACAAAATAATCATAGCAATAATAATGTATTAATGCAAGAGAGGTATTCCCCCCACACTGGTATTGGACAACTGGATACCTCCACATATATATTTAAGGCTACAGACTGCACAGTATGAATTTACCTGGGAGTAAGTCTCTGCGAATTTAACAACATTTTCTTATGCGTAGGCACACATAAGGCTTGAACATTCTGACTTGAGCAGGGCTTAATCCCAGGTCAGCAGGCACAGAGTTGTGATCCTGTTTTACAGATCACAGCCTAGCAACCTGATTTAGTGCATACATACGGTACTAGGGAGTAGGTTTAAGAGTGCATAACCTTAAATATATTTATTGCTTATACATTATTATGTATTAACTATATCGTGAAAACTTTAATTAACAATCTGGAAATTTAATTCAGTGTGTGGCCTGCCAGGTTCTGTGTCAAAGTACTTTTGTGGCCCACGGGGTCAGAGAGGTTGGACCACCCTAGTTTACAGTAAGGTTTCTCACCAGATAATGTGTGCCACTAATTCTAGTGTCAAATTATGTATAAGTCTAGCAACCACATATTCTTCATTACTTATCTGCCTTGTTCACATGTAAAATGGTGGTGAGGCCTGATTTTCTTCCATAATGGTAGGTGCAACATTTTTTCTATGGAAATTTTCTACTACTATATTGCTCCACAAAAAAGTGTTTTTAACTCAGCTGCTGGTTCTCTCCCTCTGGAGAGTGTGCAAAGCCTCGCATTTTGAATCTAAACACCCAGCTGATACTTTTGTTAATTACCCACACGTGTGTCAGATCTATTTTTCACCTTCACATACAAGTCTTCAGATGCACACGAAAGCTCATACCAGTGACAAACTTGTTGGTCTCTAAAGTGCTGCTGGAAGGAATTTTTTAATTTTGTTTCGACTACGTCAGACCAACATGGCTACCTACTTGTATTTAAGCTGGGAGTTTATCCAGCTAAGTCATATTCAGAGTAGGCGCTTTTACATTAATGGACTTGTTACAGTACTAAAGTTCTGAACTAGCCTAATTCAGACATCTTTAGTTATTATATAAATATGCATGTGAAATGGGAATGGATTGGAAAAAGTGGTGTATACATTTTAGAAATAAATAATTTGCACCACTCTAATGTATTGTGGGGTCCATTAAATATTGTTTATCATCTGTGCAGTTTTGCTGATACCATGGTATCAACTGACCCTCCCAAATCTTCTGTTATTATGGGACTTTTACTATCTGTGTTATTCCTTTTGTAATCAGAATGTTTGTTTGTTCCCAGTGCAAAAAGATGCCCAATTTTTCTTTTTCAACGGCTAATAATTTCCTTCGGTTTACTCCTGAGACCTTGGATCAAATTAAAAAGAGAATTGCTGAGAAGGAAGCAAAGCATGCCCAGGCCACAGAGGAGGGCAATAGTCAAGAGCAAGAAGAAAATATTCAACCACAGCTTGACCTGAAATGTTTTAAAAAGCTACCTATTCTATATGGAAAACCCCCTCCTTGGCTCATTGGAGAACCACTGGAAGATGTTGACCCCTATTACAAGGATCGTGAGGTGATAAAGTTTCTTTAAAGTAAATTGTAAGAATGTTTGTTACATAAAACGTTTTCGTTAAACCAAAACCAAAAAAAAGCTGCAGTTTCTTCTTGTGTAGCAGTCAACGTAGAAACTACAAATGAATTTCAGAACAGGTCTGAAAACATTAATTGATTTAATAAATATGATCAAATCTTTAAGCATTGTATCTGGGATTTAATTAAAAAGTCTATTTGCTATAAATGTTCATGCACATCTTGGACAGAATACCCATTTAAATGGTACCATGTGCACATTAAAGCAGATCTGTGGACAGGAGCCTAAATGTTTCAAATAACAAGCTGTAGAAATGTTTACAGTTATGAACATTTAACTTTTAATTTTTATGGCACTTACATGCACTTCATTATGTTCAACATTACAGCCAGTAGACCCAGGCAAAATATATTTTTCAGTGAACCTGCTATGAATAAGCATACACAAGATCACAGTCAGAATGATTTGCCGTGCATTTGAGATAAACTGCATACAAAATAATCTCTGCTGAAGTGCTCCATTTGTATTAATTCATCAAATTAAGATTTTAATGGAGGCAATAAAATCAGTGTCTTTGTTATTGTAATAATGCAGCATATTTGTCTTATGCTGGATGAGACTGTGTGCATTCTCCCATCTGGTACGAAATGAGGATGCAGTGTCACCTTATTTCATTTGTAGCCGTGCCTGCTGTTTTTGTTTGCTATCAGCAAGCAGAAGTATATTCAACCCACTGGCCTCTTAATAAAAATAGAGGTAGAATCATTCCATAACTTAAGCAAATGAATAAAACAGCAGAGCAACATCAACTTCCAAACTCCCATTATTTCTTTTGCAAATGAATTCCATGGCACAACCCTGATCTGAATCAGGGGCTAATGGTTAATTTCATTGGAAAAAGCAGCAAACTGAGATCAAATCACTGATGATCTATGTCATCCTTGTGTGTTTAGCCTTCAGTGAATGGCTACCACTACCCAGTCTTTTATGCATGCAGCTCCTTGTCATAATGATGGGTCTCCTGAGTGATGTATAAATAGAATGAGTTGTACTTCTGTGTTTGTCTCCTTTCATCTGAAGTCCATATTGTTCTCCCCAGTCAATCTTTATGAGGTTGCAGTGTGTTTCTATTTATAGACAGCAGGTCTATCATGAGCATGTTATATTTTAAAAGCATTTCCATCTATTTTACAGACTTTTATGGTGCTATCAGCCAGGAACAGAATCTTTCGGTTTTCTGCCACCAAAGCCTTGTTTTTATTCAGTCCTTTCCATCCACTGAGAAGACTAGCTGTGAAAATTTTGATACACACATATCCTTCCAATGTGTTTCCTTCATTCTAAATCTCTTATACAGAACCACAGAGAACTGTTAGTTATGTATATAAGCTTTAGATACCTATTTGGACTGCCTGTATTAATTTATATGTTTAAATCAGGATTGATGGAATATTATTATTGTTAATGTCACCTGACGATGTTTTTTATTATTATTTGCTTTTCTCTTTTTTCTATTATACCTCCAAATTAAAAACTGAAATAAAAAAAGAAAATGAGCTGGTGCAAATGCACCTTTAGGAAAACTGACCACCAGCCATTCTACTGTGGTGAGTCCATACAATATGAGAATGAGCCACTTTTTTAGCTGGCCCTGTATATTAAGATCCCTTGTCTTGCAGTCATGTCTCATACTATAGCTAAATGATCAGAGCTAGTGTAACATGATCCCTTCACCTCAAAACAAACAACCCAAAATTATAAACAGCAAATGCCCCAAGTGTGCAACTGTAGGCTAGAAATTGGTTTGCTTATGCAGCTTTGTTCCATATTCCCTTCGCTGCACCCAAAATAGCTATCTTTAATATCTTGGTTTATTCTGTACTGGACACACTAGCCCTGTTTTGAAGGTATGAAATGTGTAGGTTGAACTCATAGAATCATAGATTTGGAAGAGACCACAAGGGCCATCCAGTCCAACCCCCTGCCAAGCAGGAAACACCATCAAAGCATTCCCGACAGATGGCTGTCAAGCCTCCGCTTAAAGACCTCCAAAGAAGGAGACTCCACCACACTCCTTGGCAGCAAATTCCACTGTCGAACAGCTCTCACTGTCAGGAAGTTCTTCCCAATGTTTAGGTGGAATCTTCTTTCTTGTAGCTTGAATCCATTGCTCCGTGTCTGCTTCTCTGGAGCAGCAGAAAACAACCTTTCTCCCTTCTCTATATGACATCATTTTATATATTTGAACATGGCTATCATATCACCCCTTAACCTTCTCTTCTCCAGGCTAAACATACCCAGCTGATAAGGAGGGGAGCTTTCCTATGCTCAACATCCATACAGGCCTGAATGTTGTGGGGTTGGGCATATGGTGAGCTGGCCTGCTTTGGACTATGACTAAAAGTGGCAACCATTGCCCCACTGGCGTATGAAGGGGGGGCACCATTTGGGGAAAGGGTGCAATCGCGGCCACCCCCCCTGGGACGCACGGCGCACAACCGTGGACGTGCGCCATGCCCAGGCGGGGTGACACGCCACGCCCCCGCGATGCTTGCCACGCCCCCGCGTGCAATGCGTCACCCCTCCCAGGTGCGCACCAGCCACGCCCCCGCGGGCTATGCTCCCGGGGCTGCTGCATGTTGCTCTGCCACTGCATTGTCCCCCTCCCTAAATCTTCCTTTGTACCTTCAAGAGTTCTTGTTTGGGTTAGACATGGATCTTGTTACCCAGAGAATAAAGGGAAAACTGTCTACTATTAAAAGGGTGAAAGGAGATTTATTCCAATCAACCTCAAGTGCTTGAAAATGTGCATGGGAACTACCTTGTATCAGGCCTGATGCTGACTATAGCCTAAGGTTCATAACAGTTATTATGATAAATAAACAACAAAAAAGCAAAGTTAAACTAAAGAAAATGCATTATTTTTAGATTTTTCCTTTTAATTTAAGAGCATGATAGTAAGTAGCATTAATCACATTTATTTTGGTTACTCATATTTTACCACAAACTGTTGACTGTTTATTTATTTGTTTATTTAATATACCACCTTATACCTGGAGGTATACCCCTTATTTTTCAGTGAAACACTATTTCCTTAACACACAATGTACATTATTCATAGCATTCATAACATGTGTGGTTCTCGTTAACTGTATTTTTATGACTTTAAACAAGCAGCCAGAACATTACCATATCGCTGAGTAAGTATCACTCCACACTTCATGTACAATCTATGAACTGAATGAGAATCAACCCATTAGAAGGCAGGAATGAACACAGAAGGGATGCCTGCTTGTAAGTGGGAAATACCAGAGTTGTACCTGATATTCAGATATGTGCACTGAGGTCTACTCAGGTGTAACTTGAGTGGGGGCGAGGAAGCGACTTAGCAGCAAAATAATGCTCATTTGTGCACAAGCCATAAGTCTCCTGTTATGTTGTCTTGCTTTGGAACTGCAAAAGTAAAGGGAGGGTGAGTCAAATAGCAGCTCATATGTGACTGGTGGGATGTATTTTGTTTTCTGGACCATACAATGTGCAAGCCTTATCCAGCAGTTGGCTCAGAGGTGGAAATAAATAAATATTACAATCGTATAATGAAATCTAACCACACCTTTGCCTATAATGCTATCATAGCGCTTCAATTTCCCCTTGGGCTTCATGTGGGAAGTAGCACATGAATAGCCTTGATCCCCTCCACACTGCTAATGATTTTGCTTCTCTGGCTTTGATTTTCAGGTATATTTTCACAACTACTTATACAGTTGAATTTGCAATAAAAATAGTTGCAAGGGGATTTGTTTTGAATGAATTCACCTATCTTCGAGATCCCTGGAACGCTCTGGATTTATTTGTTTTAATTATGACGTAAGTTTCAGTGTTCTTTCTTTGCAGTTTATAATTTTTCATACAGGTGAAAAACTACAGCTAGAATTCTGCTAGCTTCGCATGTGAAGATGCTGCTGACCTTGGGAGCATTTAAACATATAAGGTGGGAATCGCCTAACAAGTTCTGTCATTGCAAGCCCCGTGTGAGGGCTTCTGCTTGCGTAACAGGGCTTTCCCTTCCTTTCCTCCTCCTCCTCACAACTCTGATGCACCCCAAAATTGGCTCAGGAAATCTGGGGAGAACCCCAAAACAGTGGGGGAGGGGAAGGAGAGGAGGATAGTTACGCCTGGCAACCTGCACTACTTGCATTGACAGAATGTTCACCATAGGATGATGCTGAATTCCACCCATTGTGGGTGTAGTTTGACTTGTTAATCTACTAATTCTAGCTACTATTACGACTTCATGTTGTGCCCTTTTGGATGAGGAGTGTATTGGACTTGTGTCAAATTTTAAGTATATGTTGTGGAAATATCTGCACAATTTTGAACAGTTTATGAATGGGCCAGTCACTTAAACTATATATGGAGGTTTGTTTCAGTATAGGCAGAATGCTAGTACAGCGTGTGGTGTGGTGGAATAGAATGGTCTGTGGCCCTGCCGTCCCTGAGTTTGCATACACACAAAATGGGACTTTGTGCATGCACTTTACCACTGAGTGAGTATGGCCCTTTCCCAAAAAACAATATATACACATGAAGCTTCTTTATCCTAAATCAGATGATAGGTCTTACTAACCCACTGCTGCATGCTCTTGGCAAGCAGTAGCTCTGCTTGAGTTTCCTGCTCCTTGAGATTCCCCCCCCCCGGAAGTGTGGGAGATTGAGCTGTGTACTACCACACAGTTGTAGCCCACAGGACACACTAATAGCCCATTGTATAGGGGAAACAGGGATTGGCGGGGGCAAGCAAGAATATGTGTGCAGAATACAAACTATAGCTACCAGTAGCATTGTCTTATAAAATGATTAGTCTGTCAATATCTTTTTTCATATTTTGTAATTTTCAGGTACGCAGCTTTGGCTTTTCCTTTTAGTAGCATTTCAGCTATCCGAATTTTCAGGGTTCTGAGAACTTTAAAAGCTGTTTCTGTAATCCCAGGTGAGAGGGTCTTTTTCTTGCTTTGTCTATTTGTTTAGTTACTAAATTTTTATACCACCTTTCACTCAAGGAATTCAAACTAACCCAAATAAGAAACAGTTAAAAACAATCTATTATGAAAATTCAATGAAACAGTAAGTCACAAAAGAGAAAAGTTCTGACAACAACACAATTTATAGATTAAGGTTAACAGATTTTTTTTCCATGAATCCAGGAACACTTTTCAACTTCAGTAGGAAATGGAATGATAGGATTTTGTCAGGGGGCTGATTTGTAAATCCAGGAACTGTCCCTGGAAAACAGGGATGTCTGGTAACCTTATTATAGATCAAAGCTGAACTTTAAATGGTACCAGAAGACTGTTCAAACTCTGGTGCACTTCCAAAAACAAATCAGGAGACAGACACTATCAGAAGGTGACACACTATTATGCACTCCCATCTCCCCATCCATAAAGCACATTGCAAAAGTTGGACTTCAGGGCTGCTTTCCAAAGCATAGACCCTAAAGATAGTAGCTGAGAAACATAATTCAAAAGGGCTGTAGTTTTTGTCCTCTCTTATCAGTCTGTATAATATTTACTCTTCTGTTCATAGGCCTGAAAGTCATTATAGCTTCACTTCTTCAGTCTGTCAAGAAGCTTGCCAATGTGATGCTGTTGACAGTTTTCTGCTTGGCTGTCTTTGCCCTGGTTGGCCTCCAACTCTTC
Source organism: Zootoca vivipara (assembly GCF_965207765.1). Lineage (NCBI taxonomy): Eukaryota > Metazoa > Chordata > Lepidosauria > Squamata > Lacertidae > Zootoca > Zootoca vivipara. Next base: position 50,099,997 of record NC_142594.1, on the reverse strand, counting down.
ATGGGCAACTTAAAACATAAATGTGTCCATGCTTCTTACTTGACTAAGAACATCAGCAAGGAGGAGTCATGCACATTAAAGGATTCAGGTAAAAACACCCCCGTTTAAATCTGTAGCATATTGCTTTCATAACCCTGGTACTTTTTGTACTGCCAAAACAGTGTTTTACTTTCAGATCATTCCTAAACTGGCATTTATAAACTGATACAATAGCATCCCATGCACCATATTATTAGGTGGTTTTGAAGTTTCATCAAACCATGTTGAGTCAGATTTAGACTTTATATTTTGCTAGCATCTTTATTTGTGTAAGAAGTAATAGCAACAACAATAATAATAATGCTGTCATATGACTTGAGCTGAATTCTGTACGACACACACAGACCAACAGCACAATTCAGCCAAACATAGACCTGGATTATTATTATTATTATTTTTAATGGTTCTGGAGAGAGAGTTCTAAAGTTGTGGAGCTACCACTTAGAAAGCCCTATTCCTAGTACCTCCCCAGATTATCTGGGCCTTGACATTCATTGGTTCCTCAACCAATCCTCCATCTGCATCTTTCTAACTCAGCCAGCCCATGACATAGCAACTTCCAGCTTGATTTCTCTTCTCTTTCATCCATGTGGGATATAAGGGGGAAGGATATTGGAATTCACTTATTGAACTTAGTCTATCTAGCCTTGGCATGAGTAACCTAGCCTTATTGATGAACTCCTCTGAGGAGTCAAGGACCCCAGTGCACCCCATGGTAGTGATTCTGCCTCTTTTGGAGCAATTGCCTTCAGGGAGAATGAAAGAGAGTTTCAGGAGACATCATGAGGGGCAATCAGAACGCTACTGAGATGGATGACACTCTGGTGAGGTGGGGCCTTCTTCTGGCTCCCTCCCCAACTGGTGACTGAAGGCAGATCTCTTCCCTCCACTCCATGGAGAGTGAATTTTCTTCTTCTGTCTTTGGGACTGGTGCTCTTTTGGGGGAGCCACCTGGGCTTCAGTGTTGACTTATGTGAAACAATGCAAGTGTATGTGGGTTGGTGGGCCAGATGCAGGTTAGCCACCTGATTGGGAGTTTGTTATTTAGCTGATAACTGCATCCATTGTATTGTGAGGTAGGAAGAGACTTTAAATGACCACTATTACTTTTGCTTCCAAAATGTTTGCTTCCAGACGTATACCAGAAAACGAATTCTTCTTCTGATGTATTGCTGCTGTGTGGATACACCTCACACCCCAAGTAAGTGTATCTGAGGACCAAACTAGACAATATGTTAATTGTTAAAGGTAAATGGCCTCAGCCCTATATGCTTAAAGGAGTGTCTTCACCTCCGTCATTCAGCCTGGACACTGAGATATAGTTCCGAGGGCCTTCTCGCGGTTCCCTCACTCCAAGAAGTGAGGTTACAGGGAACCAGGCCTTCTTGGTGATGGCAACCACCCTGTGGAACACCCTCCCATCAGATGTCAAGGAGATAAGTAACTATAAAACCTTTAGAAGGCATCTGAAGACAGCCCTGTATAAAGACGTATTTTATGTTTGAAATTTTACTATGCTTCTGTATATGCTAGAAGCCACCCAGAATGGCTGGGGCAACCCAGTCAGATGGACAGGGTACAAATAATAATAATAATAATAATAATAATAATAATAATAATACAATTAACAATTAAAACAATTAACATGCTTAGTTTTAAAATTTAAACAGCTGCCATGCATGACTGCCATGCATTTAATAATTTCCTTCTATGCTGCAGACCTGATAAAAATCACCCCGACTCTGTTGGTGGAGGAGTATATCTATAGTGGATTTTTCCTTCATTCTGAAAGGCAGAATTTATGCAGATGAAGACCCCCTAACAGTTCTAGTCCCTGTCTTCATTGGCCTAATAAGAGTAAAAACAAAACTCTACTCCTTACCCCAATTCTTAGCTAGGGAGGAAAGTGTATCAATCATCTCTTTCCCTTCCCTTCAGATTCTGTGTGGTGTCCCCTTCTTCCTCTTCCTATCACTGAGCATAGGCAGCTGCTATCCTTTGCTCACCTTCGGTTGGTGGAAGGAAACAAAATAAACTTTGTGCCTTTGAAAATGGTCCATACTTTGCCTGTGGTCCATTCTGGAGAAGCACCAGGGGCTTCCCTGGCAGGAAGGGGTCAAGAAAACTGATCCACCTCCAACACACTCCACGTAATCAATGTAGCTTATTGACAAGTCTCCCCCTTCAATAGTAGATGGATCTGACTTCTGAAAATGTATTAGAAGCAAAGGAAGAGTGATGCTAGATCAGGCCAAAGGTCTATCTAGAAACAGAGTCCAGCATGTCTTTCACAACAGCCAACCCAATGTCTTTGGGAATCATCCTCTCCTGAACTGTTTTCAGAGGCATGCTGCCTCTAATACCTGATGCAGGAGAGCCATCATGACTAGTGATTGGGTCAGATCTTCCACTGGGGAGAAAAAGGAAGAGGAGGAAGTATGTAGGAGAAACTTTCCTTGTCACTCTCATCATATCTAGAAGAGACTCTCCAAGAATGTGGAACAGGCTTCCTCAACCTCGGCCCTCCAGATGTTTTGAGTCTACAATTCCCATCATCCCTGACAACTGGTCCTGCTAGCTAGGGATCATGGGAGTTGTAGGCCAAAAACATCTGGAGGACCGAGGCTGAGGAAACCTGATCTAGAAGAACATTTACATGTCACATCTATAAAGTCATCTGGACAGTCTTCCTAATACAGTATGGTAAAAGTGGGAGAAAGTCTTACACGCCAAAGCAGGTTTCAAGGAACATGTTATCTTTGTACAAGCAAGCATTCACCAGAGACTATCCCCAACCACTCATAGAAAAGCCTCTGACCTTTTCTTGGTCCTCTCAAAATAAGGTCACAGACCACTCAGTTTGCCTACCTTTATCTTTTCCTCAGAGGTGCAACACAACTTAACTCACAAGCAGTGCAAAGGTTCCCCTCATGGGATCTCCACAAGCTTATTCTGGGCTTTAGGTAAAATAACAACACCTCACTGAGCCACTGAAATAAGTCTCTCAAGGTCACTCCTTATCACAATTACATCTGCCAGGTGATTGTTAGAACTAGGGGTACTGTCTATTAAGAAGCAAATCCTTCACCCAGACCCTTTTGCCTCCACCCTTTATAGTTACTGCTCCCACATGGACTTTGAGATAGGATGGTCTAGTCTCTGTCCTATGCCATTATGCCTTTAATAGCTTTCTCTGAACATATAAAACTTTTCTGTAGCAGGGGAATAAAATTATAACTTATCACAGGGGCCAGCAAAAATGTTGATAATGTTGGTTTGATTTTAATAAAATCTGTTCAGTATTGATGTTGAGGTTGTAACAAAGCCTAGAAGATTAAGTATGTTTGAGAAAGATATGAATGTCCAGATTCCGCTTGTGAGGTAAACAGAGAGATCTTTTACTTGAAAGTTATCAATAACATAATGTATTCTCTTTTATTAGTGAAACTGAATGTAAAAACGGAACCTATTATTGTGTGAAACATGGAGAAAATCCTGATGGTGGATACACCAGTTTTGATCATTTTGGATGGGCCTTTCTATCATTGTTCCGACTGATGACACAGGATAGTTGGGAAATCCTCTATCGGCAGGTAAAACTTTTTTTTTTAAAAAAAGTACAGTACTATTGGTATCTACTTGAAGGGTAGATGTCCTTTAACATAGCAGGGATAGTTGGGTTATGGCTCCACCTTCTGGTCAAGTCAGAAATGAACACTTTGTAAGTAGACTGGAAGTACCGTGATGCTTCCATGGACTTGCCAAGTGGGATACAGGAAACATACCCTTCAACATTTCTCAGATGAAAATAGGAACATTTTTCACTCCCTCCCACAACTGACCCTTCTCAAGCCCCTGCCCCCATTTTTTGTGCCTCCCCCCATGGAGAATTTCCTATCTGAAGAAGCGTGAATGTCAGCACCACTACACCAACAGGACACAGCACACACACATACACACCATCCTAAGAAAACACCTTAATCCATTTTTTTTAATTTTTTTATTCTTTGGTGGAGTTACAAAAAAACCCACACACCAATAAATACATTTTAGAAAAGGGCAAGATTAGGCACAGGTGCGCAAAGCTTTAAAAATCATCATCACCATCATCATCATCATCATCATCAATACCCCTTGTGCCCCACTCCTGCCCAGGACAGCCATGCCTCAGAGCTGGCACATCACACAGGGCTGAGCCTTGGTGGTGGCAGCCTTTTCTCCACTTCTCCCATTCTCCAGCAGCTGCTATGAACTGCACAAAGGAGGAGGCTGTCAGTGGCAGCCAGGGAGAGGCAACAGGGTGCTCCTTCATAGCTGCCACTGCTGCCGCCACCACCACCGCTCGGGACAAACACTGGCTCATTCTCCTCTCCGAGCTCAGCCCTCTGAGGATATAGGAACACTAGTATCATGAAGCCCGTTAAATTAACGGGTGCTAGAATTAATTAGCGGGCTCCCCCCCCGTGACTCACCCACCGCCACCACCTCAGCCCCTCACTCAGTGCCTTTCCCGCCCCCCACCCCAGCCAGCTGCCTCCTCAGCTTCCTCTCTCCCTCCCCATTTCCCACCCTCTTTTTCTACTCCTCCCCCCCCCTCTCTCTCTCTCTCTCTCTCTCTCTCTCTCTCTCCCCTCGCTGGTCCCAGCTGCAGCAGCCCTTCCAACCCCCCCCCCAAATCCACACACACTTCCAGGGACTAATTCCCCCTTCCCCTGCGGGTGCGTCCGCCCTCCCGCCCTCCTGCTTTCGCCCCTCAGTAACAGCTAAACAATCCTTCAGCCCAGCAGCCGCATCACTCGCGGCTCGTGCGCTCTCTCTATCCACACACACCTACCCTCCCTTTCCCTTTCGCCGGCACACGCCTGCCCCCTCTCCTTCCCCTCTAACGGAGAAGAAACCAGGAGGAAAGAGAGAGATCCTTCCGTAGCGCAGCAGAGGCAAGGGGAAGCCGTGCACTTTTTTTTGTATGGTTGTGTATATGCAAGCATGTAATCTCTCTCACGGTCCTGGTTTATCCCGTCCAAAGTCTCTGTGCTCCAAGTCCCAATGGCTGTCCGTGGGGCACATGCACAGTAGCGCAAACCCACGGACACAGGGACTGGATGCAGAGACACTTGCATATTATTATATACTAGTGTATTTCAGCCCGTTCAATAACGGGCGCTAGAACATCCTGGGGTTCGGAGAAGCGCTTGCACAGCGCTTCTCCGAACCCTGGGACCTGTCCTTGCTGTCGGCGGCAGGGGGACAGGAACAGAGGAGGAGAAAGCGCTGCTTTCTCCTCCTTCCTTCCTCTCCTCCAGCCGCCGACAGGAAGGACGCGGGACACAAACGCCTACCTCGCCGCCGCTGCTTCGCGGCCTCCCGCCGCTCCTCTCACGGGCCAGGGAGGGTTGTGAGGAGGAGACCTCCGCCGGCCTCCACCCTCACTTCCCTGACGTGCCCTGCAGTGATGCGGTGTCCGGCCGGGAGCGGCGGTTGGAGGAGGCAGAGGGGGGGAGAGTGCGCGCGTGCAGTCTCTTCGTCCAATCCCTGTGTCCCTGGAGCACATGTGCATTAGCGCGGAAAACAGGACACAGGGAATCTGGACGCAGAGACACTTGCACTTTATTATATAGGATAGGAACAATCCAGGAAAATTGGGACACTTGGTGGGTATGAAACATAAGCCCAGGAACTTAAGGAGAAACTTAGAAGCAAGCAATAGAGATCAGCAACAGAAAAAAAAACCCATCGGGAACAGAAAGCCTACTTCCAATACTAACACTGAACAGTTTAATAGGGGGAAAGACTTATAGTCTTTTTTTTAAGCGCATACAATTTACATTGAAGGTAAACTGAAGGAAATCTATGCTTCATGTTGGTACCAACCATGCTATTTCACTTTGGCTAGCAGGGATGGTATGTTGGGACACAGCATAGCTAATCCCAATAGGGTGGGCCCCTTGACTGCACCCGTGCGTAATTTATCATGGAGAGACCTGCTGCAGGACCCTCCTTCCAAATCCAGCCTCTGCCTATGCATAGTTATCAATTGTGTAGCGATGAATGAAAGTGTTTGGAGAAGCCCATGCAGCTTCTGTACAAGCCTTATGTAGTGAAAACCGCAGAAGCAACTGCAGCCCTAGTGGAATGAGCGACCAATCAAAGGGTGGCTTCTGTAAAGCTGTCAGAATCTTATGAAGGGAACCTGTGTGCCATGGAAGGACACTTCAGCATAGCACCTCTAAGAAAACATTTAACTAGAAGTATAGATGGAAGGAGAATTAGGTTAAGAAAGAATAGCAGAAATGGCTACAGCCTGCCTCTTCGTGGTATTTGTGTGAAGGCCCTTCCAAAGGCCATTTTGCAGGAATGATAGTCAGCCACAGATGTCCTCTTAACAGATACCTTGTTCTTGATGCACCAAGCACGAAGGATGCAAATGCTCAATGCCAATGAACATCATGACTGACAGTTGAAATGACCTCCTATGAAGTCACTGTACCTTTCCTTCTTCCTTCTCCCATATCATCCATCCCAAGTTTTGTGGTTGATGTTAGGGGGTTAGGGGGAATCCTTCTCATATCTTTGGTGGGCTGGGCCTGCTATAGGATGATGCTTGAGGGAGATTTTTCTGTTGTTATGTGCATGTGTGCGTCCCCCAACTCAGGATTCCCCTTTTCACGGAAGCCTTGATTGCAGAGACTTTGATGGGTATCCACTGGCAGGTAAAAACAATTTTATTATCTCAGACTTTTGGAGTTAACTAGGAGACAGCAGTGGTTTCTTGGCCTTATGCCTTTGCTCTATTATTATTCTATTAATTGGATTATTTTAACATTTGTTTTTATTCTCTAATCATTGTTTTGCTGAAAGACAATACACGATGAGTTATGTATTTCATGTTTGCAGGTTATCAGAACATCTGGAAAATCTTACTGCATTTTTTTTGTGATAATCATCTTTCTGTGCTCATTTTATCTATTTAATTTAATCCTGGCTGTTGTAACAATGGCATATGAAGAGCAAAACAAAGCAACACTTGCACACACAAAGGCAAGGGAGATGTTACTTCGTGAAGCAAAAGAATTACTAAAAAAGGAAAAGGTTTGTAAAACTTTTTAAAAATTATTATTATATACTTAGCCTAATTGTTTTTATTGTTGTTGCTGTTGTTAACAATAGAAATAAAATATGTATAATTCTATTGTTGAATCTTCAGCCATGATAATTACCACTTAATTATGGCTGAAGTTCCAGTAACAGAATTTAATATTTAATACTTATTAAATTTCTTTAGGGGAAAAGGAAAAACATTGTAACATTAACATGTGAATTAAATGAAATACATTAATAGTTTTTATGATGGCGGCAGTAAAAATATTGAAAGCTCTTGACTGCAATTGGTGATACAATGGTCTGGAGTGTGATTCTCTACTTTGCACTCTTTTTGCTGTTTGTCATAGACTGCCCTTTTTATCTATTTACTTAGAAAAATAAAATATTGCTTTCAAAATAAATATTTTCAGAAATTTACATAGTACAGGATGGCTTGCAAACATGGGCACAGAGCAATCCAAACTCTGGGTATAGGGTAGTATATAAATTCAATAAATAATAAAACTACAGGAAGCCCAATGAACTGTTTAAACCCATGTAATCTAAGCCAGGGTAAATTATGCTGGTGTGATTTACCCTTATTCTAAACAGCATTCAGGAGTGGGGCTATGAGCTGGCCCAAGCCTAGCAGAATGAAAACAAGCTTCTAAATTATGCCAATGTAACTTCCACAGGGTTGCTAGGTCATGTGATAGAGCTGAATGGATTTTGGAATGCCAAAAAATATCGCCTTTTCTGGACTTGCCTCAGCCAAACATTGGCTGAGCTATATCTCTGGCTGAGCAGGGACGAGGGATTTCAGCTGGCATAGCTTTGCCTATTCCAAACTCTGCTCATACCTGTAGATCTTGGGTTTGTATTTCTTGCTTAATTAAGCAAAAAACTTTAAGAATACAAAAATATGCCTTGAAGAAATATCTTCAAGGAACGATATGCCTTCTAAAGTTTAAAAGTATCTTCAGGAATTCAAAAATGAAAGTTGTTTGGAGGAAATATCCAATAATTCAAAATGAAAACTTTAAATTCAGGGTATGAAGTTTGAAAGTAGCTAGCTCAATATCGGCTTCAAAGAATAGTAACTAGCTCAATATCGGCTTCAGATGCCTGTAAATCAGAGGTGGGAACCTTTTCTGGCCTTTGCACCAAATTCGTATCTCCTTTCCCTGTGGCAGACAAAATCTGACAGGTGGACAGGGCAACTATCTGTCAATCAGTACAACATCAGGTCACGACAATATCAGGTGATGTTGTGCTTTGGAGTCCCAGTTCTTGGGACTACAAAGCACAGAGCAGCACTGTTTGAAAGCATGTTTGCTCTTTGCAAAAGGGGTTTTGAGGCATTTCCCCAGTCTCCTGTTTGAGCATTCATCACAGTAGCTTTTAAAGCAGGAGCGTGATGATGTCTGATAGCCTCTTTGCTGTTTGTTCCCTGCTTCAGTTTGAGCCTCTGTAGGAAGTGTGCATGCACACAGAAACCTTAACCACATCTGGGAGTGATAATATCCAAGTTAGAAGGTCCAAACTGCTCCTACCTCATGGTTCTGGTTTCTTCAGAGCAGGGGACTTAATTAAGTTGCTCTCCTCCATTGCTGAAGTTAGTGGTGGTTCTGACTATCTTGGTCTCAGTGGTGGAAAGAATAATCTGTCCCTGAATGCACTCACCTCCAGAGCAGCAATAGAATAAATAACACTATCCCAGTCAGGTAATCAAGGCTACATCTGTAATATTATATGTGGATTGTGATAGGGCCTCTTTTGCAAACAGTAGTGCAAAAAGTCTGTATACTGCTCTTGGGTTATGTTCTTAGGTAGTATACTATAAATGCTCTGTTTTGGAGCAGAACTGGATATTGTTGCTGAGATAATGTTTCCAATAGTCTTAAATGCTCACAAGTTACTTACTAACAGTTCTTACAAACATGCACAGAGCCTGTGTTGCAAAGATTGAAAAATATACGCCTGATCACAGGGGCAAAACTATCAGTGACCTCCTCTAAAAGAGTGTTTTCTTCTCGATGTTGGTTTGGGGAAGGAGATTTTGTCTACAGATTTGGTCTCAGAGGAGGCCTCTCTCCATGCTAACTGCCTTCCTATTTTCAAGAAGAACAGGCTTTACAAGATAAAATCCTCATTTTGATTACCAGTTATGGAGTAATTGTGCTTACTTGAACATGGTCTATTCCAGGAGTTGGCTTTCCAAAGACAAATTGCATCCTTGGATGAAAACACTGAAATGTCAAGTGTGGAATTCAAAAAGAAAAAAATGGGGAAAAGCAAGAGGAAGAAGAAACCGAAAGACAAAGAGCCAAAAACTTATGGAGAAGATGAAACCCTGTTTTATACACCACCTGATAAAAGTCAAAAGGAGCTTGTAAGTTTTAGCTGCAACAGCTTTGGTGGCATCTTTTTGTATGTAAATTGTATGTAAATTTGGAAGTGCCTAATAGAGCTTTATTAAATACAAACCCCAAAATTTCGGATCCCCTCCAAAACTGATGCTAAAAATTTCTACTCATTTTTGCAAGTTTTTCTCTTCTAGCATTTCCATGACATCAGAAATATAATGTTGCACACCGCCCCAATCATAACAGTAATTTACAAATTAGCTAACTCTGGCACTAGCTATTTTGAGAAGGACTTATGCTGTTAACCAGCTTTCATTTTTAGATTTCTTTAAGGGCACATTATTCTATCTGCTGCTACATTAATTCATTGGGAATTGTTTAAGTAAATGGAGAGATAATCGTGTCACTTCAAATATTCACTTTGGATTTGTTTTCTGCACCCAAAGAAGGAGCTGTTGATGTCCTATCACCTACCTGTTGACACTCTTGATGATCCATTTCAAAGACAACGGTTAACAAGTGCTGCTAATGTCATCAGCAAAACCATGGGTGAGTTAAAAATAAATAAAATAAAGTTTTAAAGAGGTTGGGGTAACTTCTTCAGTGTTTTTAAGTATTTTGTAAAAGATAACCATATCCAAATCAGTATTCCTTAAAACTTGAGAACAGTATATATTGAAAATTATGCTGAAAAACTAGGAGAGTAATTGTCTCAGGAGTGAGGGCCACTCACTGGAAAGCCCTGGTTCACACTGCCCCTCAAAATCTTCACATTTAAATAAATAATGAAAAATGTTTGCAAATTGGGGTTTGTTTTTGCTTTGCTGAGCCTTTAGCATTTATTGTCATCATATTTTCATATTAATTTCAACAGTCAGTAGAATATATATTAGCACTTCACTCATCATAGTTTGGACCAAATTTGGGACTCATGGCTTTTCTTAGCTTAGTTTGTGTTCATGGTTTTTGTTGTTTACTTGGTTTATGATGACACTGAGATTGTAACTCCCGTATGGGTATGTTTTGCAGCCTGGAATGTCAACAGTGAACTTGGTTCTGATGTTGATCTTTACTATTCCATCTGAAAAATTGGCCTGCAAATTCAAATTATCTGCTCCCAGAATAAATGACATAACAGAGGTAGTAAGGAAACACTAGCTACTTTAAATGAATTCAGATCTCCAAGGCTGGATGAGCTGCATCCAAGGGCACTAAAGGAGCTTGTGGATGTAATATCAGAGCCTTTGTAATCTCAGACCTTTGAGAATTCTTGGTGAACAGGTGAGGTCCCTGCAAACTGGAGGTGGACAAATGTAGTCCCCACCTTCAAAAAGGGGGAAAAAATAAGACCCAGGTAACTATTGATCAGTGAGCTTGACATTGATACCAGGAAAGGTCCTAGAACAGATAATTCAACACTTGGTCTGTGAGCACTTAGAAAAGGATGATGTGATTACTAAGACCCAACATGGGTTTCTCAAAAATAAAGTCATGCTAGATGAATCTCATTTCTTTATTTGATGGAGTTACAAGCTTGGTGGATCAGAGGAATACTGTGGACATGTGTATCTTGGTTTCAGTAAGGCTCTTGACAAAGTCCCCCATGAGAGTCTTGCAAGGAAGCTGATAAAATGTGGGTTGAATGAGGTAACTATTAGGTGGATTTGTAGCTGGTTGACTGACCAAACCCAAAGAGTACTCATTAATGGTTCCTCGTCATCCTGGGAAAAATGTGGCACCACAGATGTGAGGGACAGGGGATATCGCGAAGTCCCTCCCCTCCTGAGTTCAAGCCCATCCCCGAGTGCAGGGGAAAGCAGGGAGAGTTCCGATTCCAGTGGGGAAGCAGGAAGTCGTGTCCGAGGCTCAGACAAGGTAGCGGAGCCAGGGTCCCAGGTGGGACAGGAAGGGGCAAGCAAGGGGGGCAGACCCATCCCCCCAACTCCGGAATTGCGCAGAAAGCGGAGAGGGAAGAGGATGGGTCTACCAAAGTTGTTATGTTGGAGAAAAACGCGCCAAACGCCATTCGGAGGTTCTGATTCAAGCTGAGAAGATGTGTCCTTGTAAATAGCATTGCCTTCAGCACTGTAAATACGCAGCACCAATAAAAGATAAAATGCAGAGCTGTGTAGAGTCGTTACTCTGAAGTAGCCCGCTCCGGCCACGGTGACAACAGGGTTCTGTTTTGGGCCCGCTGTTCAATGTCTTTATAAAAGACTTGGATGAAGGAACTGAGGGGATGCTCATCAGATCTGCAAATGACACAAAACTGAGAGGGGTAGCTAAAGCTGCAGAAGACAGAATCAAAATTCAAAACAACCTTAACAGATTGGAGAACTAGGCCCAATACTTTAATTTAAATAGGGACAAATGCCAGGTACTGCATTTATAGAAAAATATATCACCAAGGACAAGTGCTCCACAATAAGTATAGACAAGCAAACAAATATGGAAGTAGTATTTTTCTTTACAATCACTCATGTATTTGATAGAAGTAACATCAACTCGTAAACACCTGAACGCTGTTCCGGTAAACTCATTGTTTCGTCCCACAAGGGGCTTAATCATCAAGCTGATAAGATAAAACAAGATTATAGTCAATATCTATTTCTGTATGGAATGGTTACATTTAAATGAGAATACATACATATTACCTGTACAATGAGGTCTAGGTAGTAAACAATCAATAGCTTAGAAAACTGGGCAAATCTATAAAGACAGAACAAAATGACAAAATTATTAACCTAATCGCAAAAGGTGAAGTTGTATGGAAAATCTGTAGAACATACCTGTTCCTGTATTCATATCTCCCAATAGAAGAACAGAAAGAGGCTCTCCAGCCTTCTATTTGTTAACCTTCCTTGGGGAATGTTGGCAGGGCTCACATATTTAAAGGTAAAGTGGGGAACCGCCCACAGGCTCAGATGAAGTCAAATAAATCCTGCAAACTCTGAGGTTGAATTTAAACCCTCTTTGCTTGTCTATACAGTGGTACCTCTAGTTAAGAACTTAATTTGTTCCAGAGGTCTGTTCTTAACCTGAAACTGTTCTTAACCTGAGCTACCACTTTAGCTAATGGGGCCTCCCGCTGCCACCGTGCCGCCTCCGCGCAATTTCTGTTCTCATCCTGAAGTAAAGTTCTTAACCCGAGGTACTACTTCCAGGTTAGCGGAGTCTGTAACCTGTAACCTGTTTGTAATCCGAGGTACCACTGTACTCCTTATTGTGGAACACTTGTTCTTGGTGATATATTTTTCTGTGACTTTGCATTGTGCTATTATGGTATATCACCACCCTGTGTCTTGTCTGTTAAGGTACTGTACTTAGGCAGAAAGAACCAGAAGCACAAATATAAGATGGGGGATACCTGGCTTACTAGCAGTACATGTGAAAAGGATCTAAGGGTCTTGGTGGACCACAAGCTTAACATAAGTCAACAGTGTAATGCAGCAGTAGCAGCAGCAAAAAAACCAAAAAACCCTTATGCTATTTGAGGCTGCATCAACAGAAGTATAGTGTCCAGATCGAGGGAAGTAATAGTACCACTCTATTCTGCCTTGCTCAGACCACACCTGGAAGACAATGTACAATTCTAGGCACCACAGTTTAAGAAGGATGTTGACAATCTGGAATGTGTGCAGAGGAGGGCAACCAAGAGGATCAAGGGTCTGGAAACCAAACATTATGAGGAACGGTTGAAGGAGCTGGGTATGTTTAGCCTTGAAAAGAAGAGATAGAGAGGAAATATGATAGCCACCATCAAATATCTCAAGGCCTGTCACATGGAAGAGGGAACAGGCTTGTTTTCTCCTGCTTTGGAGGGCAGAAATTAAACCAATGGCTTCAAGTTACAAGAAATGAGATTCCAACTAAACATGAGGAAGAACTTCCTGAGTAAGAACTGTTCAGCAGTGGAACAGACTCCGGTGAGAGGTGGTGGACTCTCCTTCCTTGGAAGTTTTTAAAAAGAGGTTGGATGGCCATCTCTCATGGATGCTTTAGTTGAGATTCCTGCATTGCAGGGGGTTGGACAAGATGACTCTTAAGGGTCCCTTCCAACTCTACAACTCTGATGCTTTGATTTGCATTCAGCACCTCAACATCTACAAGAAATGCATACCTCTCAGAGGCATGACTTTTGCCCAAATTTATTGTGCAGTGTAGTCTGGAGTTTTTCCAATGCTTTCTGGGGTTCCTCTGTTCAAGATCACTCTTCTACAGTGTGCAAAGTTTCTTGCACACAATTGTGTGTTCGTACAGTCTGCTGCTGCATGTTAGGATTTGTAGGATGGTGGTGTACTGTAGTGTATCCCAAACTGGCATGAGAAATCCAACAGAACAGCACTATGTCATCTCAGTCACAAGTTCTATTGAATTCAGTGACTGTCTTAGGCATGCAGGGTTTGGATTGTTGCAGAGTAAAAAGAAAGAAGAGAAAAAGATTGAAAGAGTGAAAGAGAGGGATTTGATGGAACCTGTGCAGATGCTTTTCAAGTCAAGCCAAGAAGAAAGATGTGGTCCCCTTTAATCAATGGACTGACAGCACTTGAATGGATTGCTTATAGATGCAGACTTTGTTTGGATAAATACGAATATTCATATATGTAGTAGGACAATAGTATTACTTACATATCTGTATAATAATGTATGGAAGTGTGCATTTAGTGTGCTTCATCTTTTTTCTTATTGCACTTTTTATTTGCCCTTTTTGTCTTTTCTCTATTTTGTACAACTGACATTTCCTTAATATTTTTTTTAAAAAAGTCGTGTGAGTGTAAAGAATTACCTATGTTTTACCTGAAATTGTTCTCATTTCATAACTCAGTGTGCCTGTAATTATGTTCCTTTTGTTGTTTAGAATGGGAAGAATCAAAACTGGAATTCCCTCCATGCTTGAAAACTGCTGCCCATAAGTATCTCATCTGGCAATGTTGCCCACTCTGGTTGCAAATAAAGAAAATGGTGAAGAAAGTAATGATAAATCCTTTTACTGAACTATTTATTACACTGTGTATTATAGTGAATACTGTTTTAATGTCATTCGAAAGAGTTCCAAAAACAGGCAAGATGGTTTCCACAGGAAACAAAGTAAGTGAAAACAAATCCTTATTAAGCTACTGTACATTGCAAGAATTACTTTTTTATTCTTTTACTGTTGGAGAATTTTGGAGTGCCTTTGAACTAAAATTTGTGCCTAGAAATTATGTTTTGTGCATACCTAAAGAAAAGTGTTCATACAATTCCTTTCTTCTCTAGTGGGTACTAGGACACCATTCAAGTGGGATTGTGTTTCACCTATTGCTTGAGGCAAGAAAAGCATTGGAGGATGGATGGCGGCTAACAGATTGAGATTGAATCCTGACAAGACAGAAGTACTGTTTGTGGGGGACAGGAGGCGGGCGGGTGTGGAGGACTCCCTGGTCCTGAATGGGGTAACTGTGCCCCTGAAAGACCAGGTGCGCAGCCTGGGAGTCATTTTAGACTCACAGCTGTCCATGGAGGCACAGGTCAACTCTGTGTCCAAGGCAGCTGTTTATCAGCTCCACCTGGTACGCAGGCTGAGTCCCTACCTGCCCACTGACTGTCTCTCCAGAGTGGTGCATGCTCTAGTTATCTCTCGCTTGGACTACTGCAATGCGCTCTACGTGGGGCTACCTTTGAAGGTGACCCGGAAACTACAACTAATCCAGAATGCGGCAGCTAGACTGGTGACTGGGAGCGGCCGCCAAGACCACATAACACCGGTCCTGAAAGACCTACATTGGCTCCCAGTACGTTTCCGAGCACAATTCAAAGTGTTGGTGCTGACCTTTAAAGCCCTAAACGGCCTCGGTCCGGTATACCTGAAGGAGCGTCTCCACCCCCATCGTTCTGCCCGGACACTGAGGTCCAGCTCCGAGGGCCTTCTGGCGGTTCCCTCACTACGAGAAGCTAAGTTACAGGGAACCAGGCAGAGGGCCTTCTCGGTAGTGGCACCCACCCTGTGGAATGCCCTCCCACTAGAGGTCAAAGAGAACAACAACTACCAGACCTTTAGAAGGCATCTCAAGGCAGCCCTGTTTAGGGAAGCTTTTAATGTTTGATGGATTTCTGTATTTTAATGTTTGATGGATTTCTGTATTTTAGAATTTCTGTTTTGTTGGAAGCCGCCCAGAGTGGCTGGGGGAACCCGGCCAGATGGGCGGGGTATAAATAATAAATTATTATTATTATTATTATTATTATTATTATTATTATTATTATTATTGAGTCTCTTACCCTCTCCCTTGGAATGTCAGCTGAAATATCAGTTCATTTCCCTGCCTCACTTGAAGCAGTTTTATATTTCCCTTGCACTCTATTCTGGCCTGTTATTTCACTCATTGTTGTTGTTGTTATTATTATCTGTCAGTTCTGTCTGTGCTTGTAGGTTAGAGTTTCCGTGTGAATCTCATAGTAAATTGGAGAGAGTTAAATTCTGCCCCTGCCATTATGTACTTTGATGTGTGTGTCCTTTTTCCTTCATACCTTTTCACCCTTAATTAATTACATTTGTGATCAGCCACTATTTCCCACGTTAGTAGTTTTCTAGTGCTGGTTGGGGCTAATGGAAGTTGGATTCCAGTATCATCTGGAGGGCCACATATTAGCCACCCCTTCTCTAAAGGCATAACGGGTAGCTTGAAGGATTATGAATTTAACATATGGCACATTTATTGTGTTCTGACATAATTTCTCTTGTAGGTTTTCACTGCTATTTTTGCAACTGAAATGATCCTCAAAATAATTGCACTTGATCCCTACTACTATTTTCAAGAGGCTTGGAATATTTTTGACTCCCTTTTGGCTATTTTAGGCATAATAAACTTGGTCACGAGGCTTCCCCTATCAATTTTCAGAATGGTAATGATGAATCTCCTGTTATAGTCACTATTAATCTTCCACATTAAATCTATGGAATCTAGGGCTTACTTTCCTTGACACGTTTATTTATTTATTTATTGTGAGTATATGTGGCAAAATCAGTAATTTCAGTAAATTATGAGCAGATGACAATCAAATTGAGGAAACACTTATAGGGTTTGTCATGAAATTTCTGAGATGCTTTAAAATACATTTTACCTGTTCAAGAGAGAATAAAACAGTAAATTATATTGGTCACACCCATACTAGACATTTACATCACACTATTTCTCCCAAAGAATCATGGGAATCGTAGTTTATAATTCCCAGCACTTTACCAAACTACAGTTCCCATGATACTTTGGGAGAAATCATATGCTTTAAATGCATTGTATAGATATGACCATTGTAATTTAAATCTCATTTTCTGCTTGGTTTATTATAATGTGTGACAATGAATCCTAAAACAACATTTTATTTTAATGAAATAAAAAAGGAGCACAATCATAGACACACCCTTTTAAGGGTTTTCTTTTGAATACAGGATTGTCATGAAATAAGTCTATTTCATTAGAGATGTGTTCTGTGAAACAGAGTGCATGCTTGAATGCATCATACTTTAGAAGAAGAAATTTGCATGTTGAAACAAAGTTCCATCCTCCTTCTTTGGACCAGGAACTGCAAATTCGATGCATATTAGATGCATATTCAAATTCAGGCTTCATCTATCTGCACTACATTATTTTTGAATGGTCGCACATCAAAAAGTGTATTTATAGCTTCCTTTTGATGCAAATAGGCTTAATTACATACAAATCATGCTGGTAGAACAATTTCTTAATTTTTAATAATACTGGAAATCAAGACTTAACTTTCTCCCTTTTTTGCTGCTATTCTCTCCCTATTCTCTGCCCCCACCCTACAGCTGAGAATTTTCAAATTGTCAAAGTTTTGGCCAGCATTAAATAAGCTCATGAAAATAATGTGGAAATCAGTGGGCCCACTAAGCAACCTCACACTTGTTCTGATTTTTACCGTATTCATTTTTGCTGTGGTTGGCAAGCAGGGCTTTAGCCAAAGTTATAAAACATTTCGAGAAAGATGTGAGAACGAAACTGAAACCTGTAACAGTGACATTAATGCCACCAATAAATGTAAATTACGATGGCATATGGAAGACTTCTTACATTCATTCCTTGTTATATTCCGAATTCTTTGTGGAGAATGGATCGAAACGATGTGGGACTGTATGAAAGCTGCTGGTGAAGGATGGTGCATTTTTCTGTTCATGCTGGTCCTGCTTTTAGGAAACCTAGTGGTAAGTTTTCAAAGAATTTCCTTATTCTATGGGACCTATTTAAAATTATTTCTTCAGTAGGATTGTTTTCAAGAACGTTCTACACAATTTAGCTACATCAGGCAGTGGTAAAACCACTCCTTAAGAAACCTTCCCTGGATTCAGAAAACCTAATTAACTACTGGCCAGTTGCTAATCTCCCTTTCCTGAACAAGGTTCTGGAGCGAGTGGTCGCAGACCAGATCCTGCCGCTTTTGGAAGAAACTAATTTTCTGGATCCATTTCAATTGGGGTTTAGGCCCGGTTTGGGCACAGAAACTGCTTTGGTCGCCCTGTATGATAACCTCTGTCAAGATAGAGACAAGGCATACATGTCCCTGTTAATTCTTCTTGACCTCCCAGCTACTTTCAATACCATTGACCATGATATCCTTCTGGAGCGACTGTCCAAACTAGCGGTGGGTGGCACCACATTGCGGTGGTTCCGGTCCTACTTAGGTAGACATTTCCAAATAGTGCTGCTTGGGGAGTGTTCTTCAGCCTTGTGGAGCCTTGTGGGGTTCTTCAGCGTTCAATTTTAACCCCTATGCTGTTTAGTGAAACACTGAGCGGAGTCATCCAGAGGTTTGGAGTATGTTGTCAGCAATATGCTGATGACACACAGTTCTACTTTTCCTTTATATCTGCAGACGAGGCAGTGGATGTGCTGGACCATCGTCCTGCCTCAGCAATGGATTTCAGTGGTCCTCAACCTTGGGCCTCCAGATGTTTTTGGCCTACAACTCCCATAATCCCTAGCTAGTAGGACCAGTGGTCAGGGATGATGGGAATTGTAGTCTCAAAACATCTGGAGGCCCAAGGTTGAGGACCACTGGATTAGATGAGAGCCAACAAACTGAAGCTCAATGCAGATGAGACTGAGGCACTGTTAGAGGGTGGCTCCCTAGACACCCATTTTCCTGTTCAGGAGATCAGCTGATAGCAATGCCATTAAAAACACAAAGAGAGTCAAGTACTGGGCCATTAAAAACAATTCACCATACAGATGTTGTTGGCCTTTTCCCCAGCTGAGAAGTGGACAGAAACAGAAGACTTGAGAGGGGGAGGTTGGCATGGGTAACAGGGGACGTGATGTCACCACAGGGAAAAATATGTTGTTTTAAAATAGAGGTTTGGGAGCTGAGATTTTGGGAGGGGGGGGGGCAGAACTCCATGCAGCATTGGCTGGAGGAAGCTGCATACAGAGACCTGGGAGCATGATTGGCTGTTGCTTTGAACCCAAGCTTGCTGAAGCTATGGGAGAAGCAATGAGAGGTACTGCCTCTGTTGGATATTCACCATTTGATGGATTGATCCATCACCCTCCACCAAAACTCGGATTGCAAATGTGTGTGAAATAAACCATATTTCATAAAGACATGGCAATCTCCCCTGTGCCTCATTCCCAAGGAACACAAACCGTGGTTAAGTGCCAAGACCCATGGAATCCTCCTACCGCTCAGCAGAGATTGGGGTGGCCTGTACAATACTGAATGAGTGGGAAGTCCTTTTCCCCTGGGAAAAACAGGAAGCAGTCGAAATGTGTTACTTTCCAAAATATCCTTCCCACTCTCATTGTTTGCTTCATCTGGTCACTTTTCATTCAGGTCCTCAACCTCTTTATCGCTTTACTGCTGAGTTCCTTTAGTAGCAGTGATTCAGAAACTGAGGTAGATGAAGAGCAAGCTAAGCCTCATGTGATCCTTGCTCACAGGGGGTTGCAATTTGTCAAACATCTGCTGTGGAATCGATGTTGCAATGCGCTTGTGCAAAAGCTGAAGAAAGCAAGAACCAAGACCAAGGAGGTGACCATCCAAAAGGACGGTGCCACAGAGCCAAGAAAAGGGATCCAGGAAAACTATGCTAGTGGTAAACGTTTGGTGAAGCTGCCAGTGGATCATTTTATGACAGACATTAATACATTTGCCTGCGCTCCCCTTGCTGAAATGGAGACTTTTGATGAGGAAGGAATTGATTGTAGCAAAGAGGTAAGAAACAGGCCCCAGACTGCTGGCATAGATAAGCCTAGCCAAGAGGGTTGGCTATGGTGAATAAATCATTCCAAGTATACACCATTACTATATGCCTCCATTGTGGCTGATCCATGTTACAGATATTGGAAAATTATACATTATTAAGTTTATAAATGTATTTGTTAACTGATGGACTGTATTCCATTTCTGTTTGTATACAAAGGCTTTGAAAATTAGTAGTCTAGCTTCTTGTGTGAGGGGTTAGGAACAAAATATTTTACTTTCATACTTTTCCCTAGGAGAACAACTTGCAAAAGAGAAGAGAGAAATTCAAAACGTCAAGACAAACGCTGTCTTCTCATATTTCCGAAAGTACCAGTGTTTGGTCTTTGAATGTTCCTAAGGTAAAGCAAATGAAAATTATCATTACAGCTCTATGGCTTGCTGAGAGTGGCATTCTGCATTTCCAGGAAATTGGTATATTCTACTTTTTTATAGTGTATTCCACTTTTATATTGCAGAAGTATTTTTGCTTCTCCCCCTGAAAAACAAAGGAAACCTAGTTTGGGGGTAGGTCCTTTCTCTGAGGCAGGGAAAGCAGTCTTCATTTCTATGTCTGGAGAAGGGGACTCACTGCTTGATCATCCTGTGTTTGTATGGGTTGGTGAGCTGTAGAACAGCTCACCATATTTTATAAGCTTTTGGCAAAAAAGGAGCATTTCTCCTAATATGGACATTTTTGTAAGCAACTTCACCATATATAATGCATTTTTATATGCTATTTTCACAAATACAGTCGTACCTTGGTTGTCGAATGCCTTGGTACTCAGACATTTTGGCTCCCGAAACCTGTAAACCAGGAGGTGCATGTTCTGGTTTGTGAACATTTTTTGGAAGCCGAACGTCCGACGTGGCTTCTGCGGCTTCCGATTGAGTGCAGGAAGCTCCTGCAGCCAATTGGAAGCTGGGCCTTGGCTTCCCAACTATTCCAGGAGTTGAATGGACTCCCGGACTGGCTTAAGTTCAACAACCAACACTGTATTAGCAGTGGAGGAAGCTGCTCGGGCGCCTGGGGCGCTGTGCCCAGAGGCGGCGCGAGCTGCACATAGGGGCAGGGTGCACTGCGGGGCCTCGGGAGTCTGCCTACCTCCTCCCACTCAACCACCCTACAGCTGGGGGGGAGGCAGGGGGCAGACCGTTTGGGAAGCACGGAGCCTGCATGCGCCTAAGCCACCGCGTCTCTCCCAGGAGCGCACTGCAGGTCCCGCAGTGAGTGCTGCCCGGCATTTTGTCACCCCCCTCAGCGGTGACACCTGGGGTATTTCGCACCCACTGCACCCCCCTTCCTCTGCCCCTACATTGTATATGCATTTTAGTACACTTATTTTTGGTTGGAGAACTGCCTTGCAAAATTTGGAGAAATGTGAATTTACTGAAACCTGATCTGATAGGAAAAAATTACCTGAAATCACACACAATGAACAATAATGATGGAGAAACTCAGAAAATGATTACTAGTTCGACAGAAACATACCATAGCATCTAAAGGATTGAAAGGAGAGGAGAGACTGGGAAAGAAAATCAGATGGATGAAAGGCAGGAAATGGACTGGGGAAATATAAAGCAGAACAGTCCTATTTCTTTGAATTTGCATGCATTTCCTGCCTTTGGATGTCATGTGGTAATGATAACGTATAGTTAAAGCTATGGTTTTCCCAGTAGTGATGTATGGAAGTGAGAGCTGGACCATAAAGAAGGCTGATCGCCGAAGAATTGATGCTTTTGAATTATGGTGCTGGAGGAGACTCTTGAGAGTCCCATGGACTGCAAGAAGATCAAACCTATCCATTCTTAAGGAAATCAGCCCTGAGTGCTCCCTGGAAGGACAGATCGTGAAGCTGAGGCTCCAATACTTTGGCCACCTCATGAGAAGAGAAGAATCCTTGGAAAATACCCTGATGTTGGGAAAGATTGAGGGCACTAGGAGAAGGGGACGACAGAGGACGAGATGGTTGGACAGTGTTCTCGAAGCTACGAACATGAGTTTGACCAAACTGCGGGAGGCAGTGCAAGACAGGAGTGCCTGGTGTGCTATGGTCCATGGGGTCACGAAGAGTCGGACACGACTAAACGACTAAACAACAACAACAAAATGATAACACACTTAATGGACTGTCATCCAGTGAGAAGGTCCTGTGCTTGACCTCCAATATCGCCAAACTGGGCTGGGAAATCGTACTCTTTCTAAAACTCTGAAGAGCTGCTGCCAATCTGTATTAGCCAGAATACTTCCTGGTGAAGTAATAGGCCATTAAGAAAACAAAGCAAGTGGCTCTGCACCAGTGGCCTAATGGGTGGTGCCCCCTCATTTAACTGGCTGGTTCTTAGGAAGACAAAGGCGAGAGTTGAGAGTAGAGTTATGTGAGCTAGAAGCTAGAGGCTAGAAGCAGCAGGCTAGGAAACCAGAGGGAGAGTCATGCCTGATTTCTGTTTGAATCCGTGAATATGGCTAAGGGAGAAGCAAGACTCTTGGGGTGTCGCTGCTATGAACATTGTAGGCTGAGGTAGTAAATATGTGTAATTAAGCCATATATTGTAAAGACACCACAGTCTCAACTGTCCCTCATCTGAAGGAAACACGGACCCAGCTATGCGCCTGAAACCCCTAGAATCTCACACTGCTCGAAGATTGAGATGGCTTGCAACAGTATTACTATTTATTCTTCTTTTGTTGAAATGCAGCCTCGGGGGAAACAAATTTGATTGCACCAGCAGAATTGGGGAAAGGGAAGCTTAACCTTCTCCTGCAAGCTTTTTTGCAATCAGCTTATTCATTAAGAATTATTCTAGAGACCATGCTTCATCTACAAAAGATACCAGGATGAAGTATATAAATATAAAACATGTCCAATATAAAATAATTAAAGATAACCTAATAATAAATAAAAGCACTAGAGACAGTTTAAAAAACAAGTGGAACAGACAAACTTTAAAATGGCAGGGCCATTAAGTGAGTTTTGAACTTAAGCCAAAATGTTTGTAATAGTTGTGCCAGTTGTACTTCAATAGGGAGAGGAATTTGTTTGGATTCACATTGAAATATGACTTTTAATTCCTGAAACAATACATGCACCAAAACACAGCTATCCTTTGCACCTCTCAGCATCTTGCCTTAACGACCATCTTTCAGTCAGCAGCAACTATAGCAGCTCTGTTGACAAATGGGGTATCATTGAGAAATGCTAAGTGTCTGCTTAGTCCACACCTGATACTTACCAAGCATTACTTGTACCCTTTTAAAATGTGGCTCTTTTATTGGGGGGGGGGGTTCTTAGTGGATTGTTGTTTTTCTTCTGATTATATAGTATGTTGTGATCTTTTCTGTGAACTGCCCTGAGACCTCCGGGTATAGGGCAGTATATAAACTCAATAAATAATAATGGTATTATTATTACTAAATAGGCACATGCCTCTGTTGAGACATCTTTTGGTAGGTGTGTTTTACAGCATGTTGTCCTGCAGACCTAAACAATGTAGTTTCCCCACCCACATTGCTTCTGCTCTTATGCATCCCACTTGATGGACTATCATCCAGAACAGGGGTCGGCAAGGTTTATCTTGCCTGGGCTGGGTTGGTCCCACAGAGATCCCTTCATGGGCCGGATCGCTCGTGTGCCCATGATTTTCGACATCTGCGTCTGTGCAGTCACGATTTCAGGCGCCACAGAAGTGAGTCCCTGTGCTGCACTGAGGCAGTTTAGCACAGCGCACGAGCGGGCATCTCATTTTGGGGACGGCTCGTGGGCCGGTCAAACGGCCTCCACGGGCCGCTTCCAGCCTTAGGTTGCTGACCCCTGATCCAGAGAGAAGGGACTGTTGGTCTCACCTGAAAGGTGTTTCTCCCGGATAGTCCATCAAGGCCTCGTCCTACATGTGCAAAAGTGTAGAAATAACGGAGGACAGCATGAGAGTTGAATGCATGTGAGCTGTGCAGGAGCAAGCAAGCAAGCTGCCGGCTAGCCTTGCAGAGCCTCTTTTTATTAGCAGAAGTCAGCAATTGGAAACAGTAGTGAAACCACCCTGAACTTAACATATTTCCAGCAAGCCACATTTCCAGCGTTAGCAATACACGTGCCACCCAGGTGCTTCCCCCAAATGTTCCCCTGATACTCGAAAGTCTGCTTCACTTGCCACGCTCCAGCCAAATGAAACATTAAGCAAAGCTTTCTGTGAGGGAGGCAAAGGTCAGAGAGTGGGATGGTGGCTGGACACACTGTGGTGTGTCTTATGCTGAGGTGGGGGGGTGCC
Organism: Zootoca vivipara; assembly: GCF_965207765.1. NCBI lineage: Eukaryota > Metazoa > Chordata > Lepidosauria > Squamata > Lacertidae > Zootoca > Zootoca vivipara. The sequence continues at coordinate 50,076,013 of NC_142594.1, read as the reverse complement.
CCCACGCTGCATCCGCATCCCCACACAAAAGGGCAGCTGCCAGTCTGCCATTTATTTCTGCATTGCTTTTAATTTATTATTAAACTGGTTGAAGTTGTTTGCTTAATGCATTTTTTTTACTCTATATCATCAGCATGTGTTACTTTAATGTATTTTTTATATTCAGGATTAATTTTATGTGCATTTTGTATTTGTGCTTGTGTTTTCTCTTTATTTTTCTGTCCTGTTTTGAGTATAATACATGCTTCTGGTCTTGTTATGAAATGTACTGGGAAGATATAGAGCTGAGCAGTCCTACTTCCTCATATTTGCATTCATTTCCCTTCAGATGCTAGGTGTTGATGATTGCCCACTTGACGGACTATAATGCTAGAGAAACACCTTCAGATGAGACCAGCGGTCCCTTCTGCATGCAAAGCATGTGCTTTTCCATTGAGCCACCACCCTTCCCCATCACTGGTCAGTTACATTTAAAGGATGCTGTTTTTTCTTGTTTTGTTTTCAGGTTCAGAGCGTGGATCTTGAGAGCAGCTGTTCTGAGGCCAGCACGGTAGATGAGAGGTCTCCCATCTGCATTTTGCCTGTAACCAAGAAGGAGCCTGTGGCCTGTTTTCCACAAGGTGACAGACTAGCTTTTTTTGGCATATAATATGATTTTTTAATTTATAATTTATTTGTGATAGCCAGTTCTTTTTTGGGCAAGGTGATCAACAGAGCAGTAGCTGCCCAACTACAGATGAACCTAGATGAAGCAGATTATCTAGATCCATTTCATTGTGGCTTCAGTCCTGGACGCAGTACTGAAACAGTCTTGGTTACTCTGATTGATGAGGGAAGAGCTAGGTTCTATCTTGTCCTCTGTGTGCTTAACATCACTCAGAAGCCACTGGGAGGAGTCATCCAGGGATTTGGGGCACAAAGTTGAGGATATGAGGATGACACTTATTGGGATGGATCTAAGGAAATTCATTTCTGATCTACTCTTGATCTAATTATTCTGGCCTTTATATAGGGACCAGCCATTGGCAACAGGGAAGCTGGTACTTTTTTGCAACTTTATCTTCTCATGAGCAAATATTCCAGTGTATTAGTTCACAAAGAAACTCTTCCTCGGCACTCTTTGGATGTGCTGCTTGTACTAGTTACATAGAAGGCCACCAACAGAATGTTCCAGGGACAGGAAGAAAAGAGGAAATAATTTGCTATTTTCTCCTGCAAACATGCTGAATGATAAAAGACTGGTTTCCTACCGATTCTCAGAACACTGATAATTTCTGCATTTGATTTCTCTTTATTTCAGTGTTGGTCAAGTTCTTCCCGTGTTGCACAGTGAATACTGCTAAATTTCCAGGCAACACTTGGTGGAAGTTTAGAAAAACCTGCTACAGAATTGTAAAACATAATTGGTTTGAATCTTTTATCATATTTATGATATTACTGAGCAGTGGTGTTCTGGTAAGCTTACTATGATATCCTCAAAATAAGAGTAATATTAAGTTTTTGGCCTTGTGTTCAGCTCTGAATTTTCTTTTTTCCTATAGTTGCTAAAATCTGTTTAATAGGATGATAGGTGATTTTTTAAAAAGTATTTCTTGATATTATATAATCATACCTAGTGTATTCCATTTTATTGGTGGATGAGTAATAGTGCAAACATTCTTAGATAAACAATGGCCAAAATCCCAAGAACCATGCAGCTAGCTCCAAGGGAACTTTTGACTTGTTCTTCTTGAACAGTAGCCCTTCATTTTACATGACAATCCATTTTTTAAAGTGGATAGGAGGTTCTATCAGACAAAATAATGCTGGGCACTTAAAGCAGCTCTTTGGATTCCAACTGATAAAAGTGAGGCTTGCTTGGTTTTTTAAAGTATTTTTTTAAAATATATGTTTATATTTTTAAGAGTATTTTATAAAAGATCCCAGTTAATTGATTGCTGGGATTTTGTTCAGAACTCTCCAGATATACTGCACTAGGTTTCACTGGTATGATCTAGCTGGAATCTTTACTAATGGTATAGAAACTCAGGCATGCTGGGTATAAAGCAATAAAGCATTTTTATTCCAAGCCCCCACAACAGACTTGGCATATGAAAAAAAAGTTCATTTATATGGGCCATATATGTAAACTCAAATGGATCTCACCTAGTCCTTAGCTTCTGTTGCATCGAAGAGTGGTATGCCACACCCAAACTTTGTACAGTCTGGTTTGTTCCTCCAAATCAGGATTTTATATAGCCACTAGCCAAAGTCCAGTTGGCCACATGGACAATCTGCTATTTCAAGATACAGGTAGGTAGCCATGTTGGTCTGCCGTAGTCAAAACAAAATAAAAAAATTCCTTCCAGTAGCACCTTAGAGACCAACTAAGTTTGTTATTGGTATGAGCTTTCGTGTGCATGCACACTTCTTCAGATACTACTCTTCTAATGTGCTACTCGAGGGATTTTTTTTATTTCAATATAAACATCCTATTGGTAAACAACTCCATATTTGTGGATCATAGTATGCTCAATTTTGTAGCTTGAGATGTCCATATAAGGGATTGTGGCATGCTTCAATTGTGTGCAAGGCACATGATACAATGTTCCTGTTATATAACAATCTAATGCATACTTACCCCTTAACCTATATTTCCCCCAATTATTCAATCTTTGACACATAATCCCAGCAATTATGCAATGCTCATGCCTTCTATATATTGCCTATTAGGCCTATGGGGCTTTCCAGTTCATGACTAGGGTTTTTCCTCTTGCAGGTATGTGTAATCAGTTGGGTTCAAAGCAATGGAGAGCTATAGCTAGATTCTTACATCCAGTATAGGCATAATTATTAAAGACCCCTAGGCCAATGCTATGGTCCTAAGAATCATCTTTGATGTCAAAATGTCAAAATGCCAAAATGCTACACTTTGACAAATAATTTAGGCCTACGATTTCTACATTGTCATTTAATTTTACTACATACTTGGCAAAAAATGTTGTTGAATCTTGAACATGGGAGCAGGATTCACATAGTGAACCTCAATGTTGCAGTACTTCTTAAACTTTAATCAGCTGGAAGAAGTCCTCCTCCAATGAATGCCAAGTGAGTGGGCTCCACTCTTCTTCGCCACATTGCACAAATTTTAAATACCCCACTACTGAATTCTAAATCGCATCTGATTTCTGAAATACTAGATCTTTGAAGACATCTACCTTGTTGAGAGAAAGACCATAAAAATCATATTGGAATATGCAGATATATTTTTCTTCTACATCTTTTTCCTGGAGATGCTTCTGAAATGGGTGGCTTATGGCTTCAGAAAATATTTCACCAATGCTTGGTGTTGGCTTGATTTCTTTATTGTATGTGTAAGTATCAGATTTAATCTTACTGTACTGCATGTTGCTGTAATGTACAGTTATGTGAAGTAGCTACTGCCTCTGAGATGTAGTAAATGGGGCCAGCCTCACAATTGGGTGAAGTGAGCAAGCCACCCCGGCAGGGGCGTACCCAGGATCAAAACTGGGGGGGAGCGCAAGAGAGGGGGAGAGAGAGGGAAGGAAGGAGGGAGGGAGGGAAGAGAGAGAAGGAAGGAAGGAAGGAAGGAAGGAAGGAAGGAAGGGGTGAGAGAGAGAGAGAGAGAGAAGGGAGGGAGGGAGAGGGAGAGAAAAAGGAAGAAAGAAAGAGGGGGGATGGAAGGATGGAAGGAAGGATGGAGCTCCCATCCGCCCCCCCAGCTCAGGCTGCTCCTCCCCCCTCCCACGTTCCTGTCACTGGCTGCAGCCGGGGAGGGGGCGAAAACAGCCTGATTTCCATAACTCGCAGCGACTTTTCCCCTTCAGTTTTTGGAGGGAAAAAGTGCGGGTTATGGTCCGTAAAATACGGTAATTTTTTTTGCTTCTGGGGGCCCCAGCTGCCCCCCTGCCCCTCGCTGGGTACGCCCATGCACCCTGGGCAGCTGAGCTTGGGATTTTGTGCCTCAGGTAGCAAAATAATGTGGTTAGGCCTAGGAACACTATGTATTTTGACTTGCTTAACTCCACATCAAGAATGGCGCGTGGGGAACCACTTAAACAAAATTGTATCCATTTGGAAATAATTTGTATAAATGAGTTAACATTTGAAAAATCAATAAAAATGATTGGCAAAAGAAAACCATAACTCCAAAGATACGTTTTACAAGTAAACACACGGCAGTCTTGAGCAGGTCGGCGCCTTGGCGCTGAGGCGCGGAGATCGCTCCGGCGCCCCCACCCTCGCAGCGCGCAGCATGGCTTCCACGCGGCTTTGCCATGCAGCGCCCCGCCTGCCGGCCCGGCGCCCTGATACCCCGCGCCACCGGGACTATACCTAGAGCTGGCCCTGAGTAAACAGCCCGTGTTTTTCCTTTTCCTTATCACAGGTTTCCTTTCCTGCAAAAACAATTGGAACAAAGGGAAGAGATCTGTGTGATAGCCGTATCTCCACAAAATCTCTCAGAACTTTAAGAGCCTTGAGACCTCTTCGTGCATTGTCCAGATTTAAAGGGATAAAGGTACTAAATACAGTTTTTCTGTTACATGTCCCACAAAGCTAAGGTTGTGCTGAGCTGGTAGTAGGGATGGAAAAATATATCCCATTCTGTTCCATTCTAATCCATCCAATCCCAGTCATATGTGGGTAATCTTGAATTATGTTATACCCTGCTTTTCCAGTTAAAATATAGAGTTTGGGATATACTCGCCATATAATAAATACGACCTGGCGTATAAGGCAACCCCCGACTTTTGAGAAGATTTTCCTTGGTTAAAAAGTAGTCTTATACACAGGGATATACTGTATATAAAATGATCTAAATTCCCTTTTAAAAAATCAACACAGGAGCACAGGAGCAGGGTATAACATAATTCAAGATTACCCACATATGGACTGGGATTGTAGTATTTAGGACTCTGTTTTTCCTGTTTTAACACTATAAAGCTGCTTGGACATGAAGTTATTTCCTGCATCATTTCAAAAAGTGTTTTGAAGCTTCTCCAAGCACACACAATTGGTAAAATGATTGACAGGCATCTTGCCTGGTACCCCTACTTTAAAGGCGGTCTTTTAATTTTGATTTTATGAATGGAAAACTGAGTTAGTGACTTGCTCAAGACTACCTATTGACCTGGGATTTGGACCCACTTCCCCATAGCAAATTCTAGCACTCAATTCACTCTAGCACTATTCACTCAATTGGTGGTGCTCATTTGTAAACCAGGAGAAAGATCCATACTTAATTGTGTAATTGTCACGTGATTATCAGATTGCTCAGTTATGTGCTATCATTGCTTAGAGCCATTGGTAGTCTGATTCTATTCACTGAATAACTGATTGTGTGTTTCATTTTCTCATTTAAGGTTGTAGTGAATGCACTCGCAGGAGCTGTCCCTTCGATCGGGAATGTGCTGCTTGTCTGTGTTGTGCTCTGGCTCCCATTTAACATCCTAGGAGTACAACTGTTTGGAGGAAAATTTTCGAAATGCAGTGATGCAGCTTTGAAAAATAAAAGTGTCTGTGAAAGTCAGAATTCCAAATGGACTAATATGAATGTCAACTTTGATCATGTTGGGATGGGGTATCTGGCTCTCCTCCAGGTGGTATGTTCAATCACACATAGTTTCTTTGGCAAGAGAACAACCTTGGAAAGCCACATATGTGTAGTCAAAGAATAACAGATTATTGAAATTAGAAGTGATAGAAAATTTCTAAAGAATTCAGAATTTGCTTTTGAAATTCAGTTTTGAAGGATTATTTTTAAAAAAGAAAAAACACACACGAGAGCAACCTTAAATATTAAGAAATATTGCTGATAGCTGTTAGACTGCACATTGAGATTGCCAGTTTGAAGCTAATCCATGATCTGAAGCTGAAACTAGCTCCATGATCCAGGGCTTCACAATGTCTGTGTTCTAAAATGCTACAGAGGATGCAGTACGTATTATATTTCTGAAGTATATCTCTCTCCAATAGAAGACCAGTACAAACATGAAGTGTAGAGTATGCTCAAGGGGAGGGATGGTAGTGTGAGCATGCTAGCTCCGCCACTACTCCAGTGTTGTTCCTTGATTTGTGAAGGGTGACTGTGCAAAGAGGGAAGGCTCCTGTATCTGGAGGCTCTCAATGTATTTTGGAACCCTCAATTTTCAATGTTCCAAAATGTGCATTTTGAAGGGGATGTTTCCTCTGGTCTGGTATTTTAGGGACAACTAAAACCACTGAGCCTCTTGGGCTTGCCAATCAGCTCGGCGGTTCGAATTCTCGCAACGGGGTGAGCTCCCATTGCTCAGTCCCAGCTCCTGCCAACCTAGCAGTTCGAAAGCACGTCAAAGTGCAAGTAGATAAATAGGTACCACTCTGGCAGGAAGGTAAACAGCATTTCTGTGCACTGCTCTGGTTTTGCCAGAAGCGGCTTAGTCATGCTGGCCACATGACCCGGAAAACTGTCTGCGGAAGCGGACAAACGCCAGCTCCCTTGGCCTGTAAAGCAAGATGAGCACCGCAACCCTAGAGTCGTTTGCGACTGGACTTAATTGTCAGGGGTCCTTTACCTTTACTTATTATTATTATTATTATTATTATTATTATTATTATTATTATATTGACAATGGAAAGTCTGTTTCTGTGCCCCTGAACAGCGTAAGATAACAAAATAAAAATATATTTTTATATAGGCAGGCACCTTCTATGCCAACTTTTAAATGCTTGCTGAAAACCTTTTATTCCTCCAGGAATTGCCTATGCAGGAAATTAAAAGTTGAATGGATAATAACATAGCAAAATTGACTTGCGAGGTGGTGTGTTGTTCAATAAGAGATTGAGTGTTTTTTTGGGGGGGAGGCTTGTTTAATTTCATTGTACACAGGTTGTAGAATGACAATAAAGGTATTATTATTATTATTATTATTATTATTATTATTATTATTATTATCTCCCACATGCTCTGTTGGTGTTTGTACAGTGTCTTTATCCATGTATGAGGTAGGCATGTGGATAGACAAATATGGCTGCACCTGTCAAGTCTAGTGCATCCCTTAGCATACTCCTCAGGAGAGGGTGGCAAACCAAATATGTGTTAGACTGTCAGACAGACTAGGAAAAACAATTTACAGAATACTTCAGTAACTTGATTTGTTTATATACATATATTGCCAGGCAACCTTTAAGGGCTGGATGGAGATTATGTATGCTGCAGTAGATGCACCTTCACAAGTAAGCCATGAAAAGTTTCAGCATTTGTTCTTTTTAGATGCTTTGCTGCATTTTTATCGACAGGTTGTATCATTCTATGTACTTTTAGAATTGTTGCAGCTTTCACCCCAAAGAACCTTGGGAACTGGAGTTTGGTGAGGTTGCTTACAGTTGCAAGATAGAGATGGGATGGAGGACATTTCTCCTTGCAGACCACATTTTAAACTGTTTTTCTCCCAGTGGGTGTTATTCCAGCCTGAATTAAAACACCTCATTTTTACACTCAAAAACGTCGTTTTTACACTCAAAAATGCTTACTTTTAGTTTGTGAAATTAAAATTATTCAGCCCTGAAAGAAACATCTCCCTGCATAATTCTGAGCAAGCTTCCTGAGTAGAAGGAAGCAGGCTCAGAACAGTAACTCCTGGAGAGATGTTGTAGACAGCTTTCTCTGATAGTGAGTAATTGCAAAATCACAACCATGAACTGGAAGTGCTTCATCCTCTGATGATTATAGCCTTTTTACCATCTAGAACAGTGTATCTGAAATTTTGCCAATACCCTCGCAGAAAGGAAATATTAGTTTGCTGCTGTCACCATCAATTCCTCTGCCTGCAAATGGGTTCTGTGGTATAATTAGTCAAATTTTCTATGACTTTTTTATTTTAATTTCAAACTGTCTCATTTCCCCAGTAAGTTCCCCAGTAAACCAAGTTCTACATATCTACGGGAGAGGACACTGGAGAGCAACTGCCAATAGCCATATTCAGTCATCCATTCCAGAAATCAGGGGTGCCAACTTGAATAAAATATGCAAAGTAGGGCCCTGCCCTGTATAATCAATCACATGATGCGGTACTTGAACACCACTTGAATGGCAGTGCCCATCAACTGGGGTGGCAGCCGGCAGCCCCCTCAATTCCCCTGGCTCTCTAATTCCCCAGGTTCATCACCCACTATTCCACCATGCATCCCGAAGCATCCAAATAAATACCTGTCAAGCTAAAGACCTATATTGCTTCACTGACTTCTGCAAAAATGACAACCCCATATCAACACAGGAAATACCTGTCAGGAGTGAACATAGACCATTAGTACCAAAATGTATGGGAAACCGCCCTATTAGAAAAGTTAACCAACAAACTTAAGCTAGCACAGGGGCAAGCAAAGGAGGACGCCTTCACCCCACTGTGGTACCCCCTTATCACACAGCACAACAAGACAATGACCTATGCCCCCCCAACAGCATATGGTTAACCTGACCCAACAACCTACCCTCACAAACACAAGCACAAACAAACAAGCCCCACTGCAATCAACTGAATGCAACCAACCTGGGCTCTGGATGCCAACAAAAACAAATAACTATATAGATAAAGGACCTACTATATAGATAAAGGAGACGCTGACACAAAAACCGCGCACAAACACTATACAGCAAAATGAAAAGATCATTATCTCCCCAACCCTCTCCCTCCTATCTTCCCTCCCCACAATGCCTAGTACAATAGTGTCTCATACTGAATGTAAATGAACTGTGAAAAGGACTCCATAAATTGAAAGTGAAGATGCTTTATGTACATTTCCTTGCTTATTTGTTTTCTATCACAAAAAATATTCAATAAAACCTAATTTAAGAAACACGGACACATCTTTCACATTACCTCCTGAATCCCCAGAGCACCTGGGAACCCAGCAGGCTCTGTAAATCTCTGGAGGTGACCCATTGTAATTGGTCCTCCACCATTTTGGATATAGCTAGCTGTATGTCTAGTCATGATTACCTTATTTCAGTAACCAGAGTATCAGGGCACTAGTTCAGGTGTAGAACAGTGAATAGTTCAGCATGTGTCCTTTTATACATTGCCTACTGTGTCTCACAAGGTGTATCTCATTACATAGCATCCATTTATGCTTTTAAACAAATCAAACAGGGCAATGAAATAATCATTCATGATAAATTAAGAATTGACATAATTAAGTCACAAACAAGACGTTCCTTGTCTTTCTACTTTATTTCAGGAAAATGAACAGCCAAGTTTTGAAAATAGTGTGTTTGCATATATCTATTTTGTGGCATTTATCATATTTGGATCGTTCTTCATGCTAAACCTCTTCATTGGAGTTGTTATTGACAATTTCAACCAACAAAGGAAAAAGATAAGTACACACATGAGTTACAAAATATTTCACTCCCATAAAAATTGTATAATAGTTGGATAGAAATGGTGAAAGCTTTGTGTTCAGTACAGTGTTGTAATAGACTGCAGCGGATAATGTCCAAGACATTGTTAGTCTAAGGCCAAAATCAGAAAGAACGTAATCCTCAGTACCACTTGTCCTGGTCAGGAGATATCAGATTACATTACATGGGAACCAGAACAGAATCATAGAATTGTAGAATTGGAAGGGATCATGTGGGTCATATAGTCCAACCTCCTGCAATGCAGGAATCTTTTGCCCAACGTGGGGCTCAAACCCATGCCTCTAAGATTAAGTGATTAAGAGTCTCATGCTTTGCTGACTGAGCTACCCCACAGTAGCTTGCCTGGCTGGGTCATAAGGAAATTCTTTATTACATTTATACCTTATCTTTCCTCCAAGGTGCTCAAGATTGTGTACACTGTTCCGCTCCTCCCTATTTTATCCTGTGCGGTAGGTTAGTCTGAAAGATGGTGGATATCTCAAGGTCACCCAGTGAGCTTCATGATTGAGTAAGGACTGACACTAAAAAATGGATTTCCTTGTGACTGATTAACAGAAATCAAGAAAAGTAGCTTTGTTGCTTAGTCATTTAGTTGTATCCGACTTTTCATGACCCCATGGACCAGAGCACGCCAGGCACTCCTGTCTTCCACTGCCTGCCGCAGTTTGATCAGACTCATGTTCGTAGCTTCGAGAACACTGTCCAACCATCTTGTCCTCTGTCGTCCCCTTCTCCTTGTGCCCTCCATCTTTCCCAACATCAGGGTCTTTTCCAAGGATTCTTCTCTTTTCATGAGGTGGCCAAAGTATTGGAGCCTCAGCTTCACGATCTGTCCTTCCAGTGAGCACTCAGGGCTGGTTTCCTTCAGAATGGATAGGTTTGATCTTCTTGCAGTCCATGGGACTCTCAAGAGTCTCCTCCAGCACCACATTTCAAATGCATCAATTCTTTGGCGATCAGCCTTCTTTATGGTCCTGCTCTCACTTCCATACATCACTACTGGGAAAACCATAGCTTTAACTATATGGACCTTTGTCAGCAAGGTGATGTCTCTGCTTTTTAAGATGTTGTCTAGGTTTGTCATTGCTTTTCTCCCAAGAAGCAGGCGTCTTTTAATTTCATGACTGCTGTCACCATCTGCAGTGATCATGGAACCCAAGAAAGTAAAATCTCTCACTGCCTCCATTTCTTCCTCATCTATTTGCCAGGAGGTGATGGGACCATGATCTTAGTTTTTTTTATGTTGAGCTTCAGACCATATTTTGCGCTCTCCTCTTTCACCCTCATTAAAAGGTTCTTTAATTCCTCCTCACTTTCTGCCATCAAGGTTGTGTCATCAGCATATCTGAGGGTGTTGATATTTCTTCCGGGAATCTTAATTCCGGCTTTAGTAAAAAAAAAGTAGCTTTAGGAAGGAGTATTCATAGACCCTGAAAAAGAGGGTAAGGGGTATCCATCTAGAACATTGAAACTTCTGGTTCTCTCATTGTTTTGCCACAATTGTGATGCCCTACAATTCATGGCATAGAAAACTTGTGGAACTGTTTTCATTTCATCTGGACCTTATATTTTAGACAGTGGTGCTCATAGTTGGTGGTGGTGGTGGTGGAAGCCCCATGAACCACCACTGATTTTGAAGCATATCCAGTCATAGTCTTCACCATGAGCCTCCATAACTGTTACTACAGATGGTAATGTAGTAAATAGCTTTACCAGTTAAATTTCCTGTAGTGCTAGAAAGTACTTACAGTAGTTGGATTTGCATAAAAGCTTGATATCTTCAGGCAGAAAGATGCATTTTGTATTTATTTCCTTATACCTAGGTGGAGAACTCATTTTTATGTCAGATGAACAGAAGAAATATTATAACGCATTAAAAAAACTTGGTAGCAAGAAACCACATAAGCCCGTTCCACGGCCGCAGGTAAGACAGCCACTAACAATAAGTGCATTTCCTTGTTTGGTTTTGGAATTAACTTGGAACTACCTTTCAAAATCTAGTATAACAAGTTATTTAGTGGTCAACATTTTGCCTTTTGCTTTCATAGTGAGAATTCTTTACTCAGTTCAATAGGTTTACTCTGTGTAAGATTAAAGAAGTTAAGCAAAATTAGAAAAATTGTTAAATTTTGCTATAGTAGCGAAGAAAATGCATTTTTAAACAAAGGCTCATATAACTTGACTTGCTCTTTTAACAAGCATTATATCAGTGATTGCTACCAGTTTTATTTTGTTTAAAAATGTGTAATGCAACCAGATAATTCGCCACCATCAAAATATAAACAGGAAAATCACATCAATTTTATCATTACGTTTGTATGCTTGGCAAGTAATCCCCAGATTCCCAGCTTTTATTATTTTTTGAGGAAGTTTCTAGGATTTTTGGAATCTGAGATATGAGGCACAATGTTCAGACACTATTCTTCTCATTTTTTATTAGCAATTTGACTGCTCCACCTTTTCAGGGTTTTGCTTCCTCACCCTCACCCCCTGGAAAAAAGCGGGAGAGATGTACTTGTGGGATGTGGGTACTTTTCCTGGTACTGGGGAGTGCTCTCTGTTGTTAGACAGTGGAATCAATATTGTGTATGGGAAAGCAGTACTATGCGGACTTCACAGTCAAGACCAGCAGGACATAGCTGACTCCACATGTTAAGCCTGAGGTTATCTGGGGTGGGGAGGAAGCAGCAGCAGTGACGGTACCCTTATTTTGTGTTACGTCATGTCCCCCCCCCCCATGGCATGTTGTGCTATGCCACATTCTAATGGCAACCATTTTGTGACTGGTGCCCCAAAAGTGCCTGCTCGTCTGAAAAGGTTGTTGATTCCTGCAATAGCCCCTTTTCATATTAACCCACACAATCCAGATATGAGAGTCACAAGAAGAGAAAAGGACCGAACAAGGTATTTAGTCCAGAATTCTAGCTTGTGCAATTCAATAAATAGTGAAATAATGCAAACTAGGGAACTATATTCTACATGTAAAACATGTATCTACATATCTTTATTGAACTACAAGAAAATTACTTTGCTCAAGCATAAATCTGTCCCTATAGCCTCTTAAAAGACAATTTTCTGGTTCTCTTGCAAAAGAATCCTTCTCTCTTCTTCTTTCACTCATTGCTATCAATTAGATTATAATATAAGCAAATACAAGTTAAAGCAAAATTTTAAAAACCTCTGTGAGAAACAGCCAAAAAGTACAGTTATGTCATTTGCCTCAAAGAAAAGGGGAAATCATTAGTGATGCCAATGCTTCTTGCTTTTCCCCTTTTGCCACAGAACATGTACCAAGGACTTCTTTTTGACATTGTAAACAAGAAAGCATTTGATATTTTCATCATAAGTCTAATTTTACTGAATGTGGTGATCATGGCAGCAGAACATGAAGGCGAAGGGGAAGCTGTTAAGACCCTTCTTGAAAATATAAATCTTATATTTGTCGCTATTTTTACTGGAGAGTGCATCATCAAAATGTTGGCTTTGAGACTATATTTCTTCAAAGACGGTTGGAATATATTTGATTTTGTGGTTGTGATTCTTTCAATACTTAGTAAGTAAAAAAAAAAAGTTCATGTACAACAGGGTTATTTCTTGTCAACAATAAGCAAATGCAAAAATGTGAGCTTGGGCCAAGTCTGCATACCTAAGAAGTTGCCAATTGTATTAAATTATGGAGATCAAGGAATCTGTGTGGTTGCAAGAATGTCATGTGGTGACCGTGTAGAATATGGTCTGAGAGATGGGTGTCCAGATTGAGTAAATAGAAAAGCTCCATTTGCCGAATCCTCATGCTTGCTCATGGATCCAGGGCCTGCCTGCTCATGAGATGGGCTAATACAGGTGGCAGAACACCAAGATATGTTGACCCTATAGCATCCCAGATGCCACTTGTAGTGGTAGTGGCAGGAGATCTTGTGTACTTTGTAAGATCTTGCACATCTCGCTGGAGCCAGCCATTGTTGTCCTCTAAACAGGCATTCAAATAACTATTATTTTAGCACGGCCTAAATATAGACCTAAATATTTAAGTTTGGCTTAGCTTAAACTGGAAATAAAAATGCATTGTTGCTGGATTTTTCAAAAAAATTATTATTTTAATAGGTTCTGCAGCTGGACAACTTCGAAAAGCACTTGATTTCCCTCCTACAATCCTGAGAATAATTCGAGTAGCCCGTGTTAGTCGACTACTGAGACTTATCAGAGGAGCCAGAGGGCTTCGGACCCTCCTTTTTGCATTACTGATGTCCCTCCCTTCTCTCACTAACATTGGACTTCTCCTTTTTCTGATCATGTTTATTTATGCTATTTTTGGTATGTCTAACTTTGCCTGTGCAAGTTGGCAAGGTGGGATTGACAACATTTTCAACTTCCAAACCTTTGGCAGCAGTATGCTTTGCCTCTTCCAAATAACAACATCTGCTGGCTGGCATGACCTCCTCAACCCAATGCTGATCACTGACAACATCACTTGTGCTCCCAATTTAGGTGGAAATGGTCCCTGCGTAAACAGGAGTGTGGCAATTGCCTATTTTGTAAGCTACATCATTATATCATTCCTCATTGTAGTCAACATGTACATTGCTGTCATCATAGAAAACTTGAATGTTGCCACGGAGGAAAGCACAGAACCTCTAGGTGATGATGATTTTGAAATTTTTTATGAGATTTGGGCAAAATTTGATCCTCGCGCAACCCAATTTATTTCTTACTTCGCACTTTCAGACTTTGCTGATGCTCTGGCAGAACCCTTACGCGTACCCAAACCAAACATGCAACAGCTGATGTTAATGGACCTTCCTATGGTGAACGGAAATAAAATCCACTGCTTGGATATTTTGTTTGCTTTTACCAAGAGGGTATTGGGGGAATATGGGGACATGGGTCCACTGGAGACCCAGATAGAAGAAAAGTATCCAGAGAAGATTGCCAATGAACCCATTGTAACGACTCCCAAGCGGAAAGAGGAGGAATCGGCTGCCATTATCCAGAGGGCTTTCAAGATGTATCTCCTTCACCGTGCAATGAAAGAAGTCTCTCAGGAAACCCCCTTGGAACGCATACATGAGGAGGAAGGTACCTCTGCATTCACACTTAGTGAAAACGAAGACAGTCAGTCGAGTAACTCCCACAGCCCATCTCCCGTATCTATTCCTCCATCTTACAGTAATGTCACAGGCACCACTAACGACAGTCTTCAAGTGGAAATCACAGACACTAGTGAACCCAAGTGATTTACAGTCCGCTATTTTTCTTGTCGCAATATAATTTCCCAGGAAGTGTAATGCTACAAAAATATTTCCATCATCATAGCCACCTTTATTTAACACTTTTAACTGTGAAGCTTACCCATTTGTGTATCCTCTTGATGCTCTTAAAAGGTAAAGGTAAAGGTACCTGTGATCTTAGGTCCAGTCGCGGACGACTCTGGGGTTGCGCACTCATCTCGCTCTATAGGCCAAGGGAGCTGGCATTTGTCCGCAGACAGCATCTGGGTCACGTGACCAGCATGACTAAGCCGCTTCTGGCGAAACCAGAGCAGCGCATGGAAACGCCGTTTACCTTCCTGCCGGAGCGGTACCTATTTATCTACTTGCACTTTGACGTGCTTTCGAACTGCTAGGTTGGCAGGAGCTGGGACCGAACAATGGGAGCTCACCCCGTCGCAGGGATTTGAACCACCGACCTTCTGATTGGCAAGCCCTAGGCTCTGTGGTTTAGACCACAGTGCCACCCACATCCCTCTCTTGATGCTCTTAGCAGGAATAAATATTGCAACTGGAAAGTCTTCAATAATATTTAAAGGAGAAAAGATTTGTATGTTTAGCTTTATTAACGGATTAGTTAGCATGTTATTTTGGTAGCTGTTGGGGCCACCATAAAAAAAAAACACATGAGCCATGGGCTCCTCTTTATCTATGAATGCTTTGCGGTCCCCCCCCCCCAAATTCAAAAATACATTTTGGAACCAGTAAAGAGCCCATTTGCCCAGAATAGTTTAGCATGAGACATGGGCCTCGTGGTGCAACATGGCTACAACAAACTGTCCGATTCAGCTCCTTTGCAGAGAAAGATAAAGCAAAGGTGACCTGTAGCCAGTAAAAGCTAGTAAACCATACCTGGAGGTTTTTGTACAGATCAAGGAGCATCACCTGACTCTATTTTGTGACTGGACTCTCCTGTTCATTATTTGGCCAGCCACAGCTTGCTGGTAGTGCACAGATTCAATCCCTGAATGACATCCTTCAGGTAACGAGTTCAAGATATGTTGTGGTTGTTTAAGACTGAGCTTTGTTTTAAAGAAGTATGCGGAGTCGGCATGGTGAAGTCAATCCATTTGAGTATAAATTAATTCTTATTGAATATATCACGGCTACCCCTCCCATTACATGCCCACACAGGGAAGTAATTTTTATACCACGTAACTGTTAAATTGTGTGTGGGAAATTATAATTCCTGCAAAACACTACAGCGACCACATATTTCTACTCATACGAGTCTGGCTGCATGTGTTCACACAATGTTTTAAAATAAGTGGGATTACTTACATCAGTGTGATACATATGTATGCATACTGCACAAGTAAGCAAACAAATGTACCTGCCTAATGTATATTATAAAATGATATTTCACAAACTATAGCAATTAAATAAAAACAGTTGGATTTTCAGATTTGTCGGCTGTTCTTGGTGGGAAATGTAGGTGCTGGTAACTCTTGTTCATATACTGATTCACACAACATTGTCTGGGGCAAGGGGCAGGAGAATAGCAAGGTTACAGAGTCAGATTTCTACAGAGCCCTGGGTGTACATGAACTAGATGGTCTGGAGACACAGACTTACAAGGGGTATGGGGGAGCTGTCCATTTAGAGAAGACTAGCACTAATTCTGGAACACAACTGCTGAAACCATTTGAGAAGCTTTCCATACAGATAATAAGCCAAGAAACAAGGAGCTGGATAAGACAGATGTTGCACCAGCGAGGCAACAACTGAAGCCTCTTGTATTAGACCTTGCAACCCAAGCTTTGCCGTTGTATCAGTTGGCAAGTCCTGACAGTGGGGGAAAGTCTATTGCCTGGGGGAAATGACATCCATAGAGTAGCTCCCTCTTACAGCATGAGCACATCCTTCATTTACTTCCAAAGTCCCTTCTTAACTAACTGCACTGGTTTTGGAAGCAAAATGAAGCAAAATGCTCCAACTCTAATCTTCTCCACCAGCAAGTAGACACTGCCTGTATCACTTCTGTGTCTGAATCCCAACAGTTTTCAAAGCACAGTCCCCTCTGACCCTTCCAAGGACTTTGGGATGCTCCAAACCTGCTATATGTGGCCATATGCTTTTTTCCACCTTTCAAAAGTGGTTGTTGAGTGCTTGCTGTGAAATATGTTGTAAAAAGTGACAGCTGCACAACAGTCAAAACACCTTTAGGTGGCAGTACCTTCTAATATTTTAAAATATTAAAAGCTTTTAGTGCCCACCACACCACACAATTTCCCAATTGCTGAAATAATGATTTGTGAAACTTTTTGCTCCACCACTGATTTTGGTAGTGGTCGCTGCATTTATTTACTAAACTTGAAAAGTCCCCAAGAGGCAAATGTCCCCACTTCCATCCTGAAGTCCCCTGCACTAGCTACACCCATCATTAAAAAATAAGACATATTTTCACTACAAAATTATGCAAATTTTATATCACTTGCATTTTAATTGCTTCTCTCTTTATAATTTTTTTCAAATAATTTTTATTGCAAAGTAAATACATCAGTACCAAGCCATACATCCTATATAATAAAGTCCAAGTTGTCCCTGCGTCCAAGTTGTCCCGTGTGTCCCTGGGTTACTGCGCATGTGCGCCAGGGACACAGGGATTGGACGGAGAGACAGGACGCACACACGCGCTCTCTCTCCCCCCCACCTCTGCCTACCGTTTACTCCGCTTTGTCGGGGCGCTCTGCTGAGCCCAGCTGGGCAGCGGGCGCCCAAGAAAAGGCTGTGATTCGGCCTCTTTCTGTGGCGGCGGCGCGTGGGGGGCGGCGGCTGGCCCCCCCACAGCCGCCACTTCGTTGGGGTGCTCTGCTGAGCCCAGCTGGGCAGCGGGCGCCCAGAAGAAGGCCGCAATTCGGCCTCTTTCTGTGGCGGCGGTGCGTGGGGGGGGCGGCTGGCCCCTCCCACGGCCGCCGCTTCGGCGGGGCTGCACACCCGTTCCTCTCTGCTTTGCACACTAAAAATCAATAAAATCTGTTCTAGCGCCCGTTTATTTTAACGGGCTGAATTCCACTAGTAAAGAATAATATAAAGAAAAAGAAATAAAGAAGAAAAAATTCAAAGAAAAGTAGACAGTAAAAGAATAAAGAAAAGTATAATATTTCAATACAATAAACACTAATTTACAAAATAATAGTAATAGACTTCCATCACTCTCACAACACTTCCTTTCACATTTCATATTTTATCTGTATTTCAGTATTATTTTCATCTTAATATATAGATAAGTATATATGTCTGTTTCCCCTTTTCCATTCATGAGGTCATTCTAGACATAGCCAATTTTTTAATTGCTTCTCTCAATGAATTTTGGGAAATGTAGTTGATTAAAGGTTGAAAATTCTTTGCTGGTTCCATAGTACCAGAATTTTGGTGGAAAGAGGAGATAACTAGTAAACATAGTAGAGTTCATGGATAAGTTATGAACTGAGAAATTCCTGGCCGATAGCATCTACATGTGACACAGGAAATCCATAATTCACATCTTCCAAAAAACAGTCTGTCTGTCTAAGAATTTACATTCCACCCTTCTAATGCACCATACAGGGTGGAATTTAATGCTAGTTACAGCCTTCTAGAAGCAGGCCCTGATCCAGGAGTGCAACCTGCTAAATTCATTTCTTTAGTTATGGTCATCTGTACCCCAAACAGCATGTTATCTGTAAATGTATGTATGTCATGGCAGTCTGACAATTCGTTTCATGGGGCATGTGTGGCTTGCCTACTTTAGAGTGGATGCAGGCATCATGCATATTACACTATGGATACAATGTCTACTTTAAAGGAGGCAATCAGAAGCAATATGCAGAGCGTAGTCCTTTCCCCCATCTCTCTTATCTCTTGCCAAGAGGATTGTGCTGCACAGAAACGAGCTGAACATTTGTTTCTGCCCTTTCCTGAAAGATTACTCAAAGGGGGGGGGGTCCAAACCATTTATTGAAAATAGGGTTGCCAGCATAGCTGCCAAGTTTTCCCTTTTCTCGTGAGGAAGCCTATTCAGCATAAGAGAAAATCCCTTTAAAAAAGGGATAACTTGGCAGCTATGGTTGCCAGACTCAATAGAGGACAGGACTTCTGTGCCTTTAATTGCCCTGCTCTCTTTTGAGTCTGGAAACCTTAAAGAGAAACCAGCAGACCCTTTGTTTAATTTCCAAGCAAAGGGTCTGCTGGTTTCTCTTTAAGGTTTCCAGACTCAAAAGAGAGCAGGGCAATTAAAGGCACAGAAGTCCTGTCCTCTATTGAGTCTGGCAATCCTAATTGAAAACGGGACTTCTGTTTCAGCATAGGCATAGAACATTGGCCTTTCCCCTGCCCTTTTAATTTATTTCATCGCATTTATGTAGCACTTGATTGTAAACAAACAAACAAACTCAAAACAGTTTAGAAAAAGAAGTAAGCAATAAAATTAACAGTAAAAAAGTTTTAAAAACTATCTACCCCCCCAAAAAAAAATTCAAATCAATTATACACTAAAAAGCAGGTTGAAATGTCAGCATTCTACATATCTGGATAGGCTTGCCTTAACAAAAATGTTTTAGCAGGCACTGAAAAAAGTAGAGCGAAGGTGTCAATGGGCAGGGAGTGCTGCTACACTAAAAGATTGATTTCTTAAAATTAGGTTTTACACAAAATAATTGGAAGCTCTCTTTCAATGTATCATAGCTGTGGCCTGTTTTACACACATATGTTCATGTGATCTCTTGTTCTTTGAATGCCTGCTTCCCCTACTACCGTACTAGTATTATTATTAATTAGCTTCTGTATGAACAGGAAACACATCTTTCTCTCCTGGAAGCTATTTGCACAAAGAAAATCAAGCCAGATCCCAAGATCCTCTCCCACAGATAAATGCCCAGGTCTTTGCTTTTGGAACCTACAAGCCTTTCCAGTAACCTGAACATTTCATTGGCGCATGTTTGATTGTTCTGGAGTCACATTGTTTCAGTGGTACTTTTGTTCTTCGAGGGTTTTTTGGGGGGGGGAGCGTAAGCCATCACAAATGGACAGGAGAGGCAGGATATAAATGTTTTAAGTGACACCTGATGAATTTAAATGTGATTTTAGAACTACTGTATGCTTCAAAGGGTTGCTTGATGCTTCTCTTTAATCCGCACCCAGCCACTCACATTGCCTTACCGTATCTCTAAAGGGTCCCTGATGCTTTCCTGACATGCAATAGATTGCTTTCCTTCTCTAAGAGAAGGAAAGACTCACCCCTCCTTGCTGCTTTCTGCTTAAGTAGGTGTTGAGCAAATTACCCCACACTATTTTAGCATGCATTAGGCCATTAAAGAGCTGAGCATTCCTTTTGTAACCAAATGATTTCACCTTGCGTTTGTATTTCTCATTTCCTGTTACTCTTTAAAGTGAGTTCCTGTTATCCTGTACTTAAAATGGTTTATATGCAGATGTGTAACTTCTGCGAATGAACATACAGTGGAACCTCGGTTTATGAACACCTCGGTTTATGAATTTTTGGTTTACGAACGCCGCGGACCCATCTGCAACGGATTAATTCACTTTCCATTACTTTCAATGGGAAAGTTCGCTTCAGTTTATGAACGCTTCAGTTTATGAACAGACTTCCGGAACAAATTACACCCATGCTTCGGGTTAAGTACGCTTCAGGTTGAGTACTCCGCGGACCTGTCTGGAACGAATTAATCCACTTTCCATTACTTTCCATGGGAAAGTTCACTTCAGTTTATGAACGCTTCAGTTTAAGTACTCCGTGGACCATCTGGAACAGGTTAATCCACTTTCCATTACTTTCAATGGGAAGGTTCGCTTCAGTTTATGAACGCTTCAGTTTATGAACAGACTTCCGGAACCAATTGTGTTCATAAACCGAGGTACCACTGTAATGCGTGTATAAATCAATTCATTGGAGTAATAAGAATAAGAATAAGAATAGGAATAATGTGATCAAATCACTTTCTGTACATTAGTAATAAAAGGTAAAGGGACCCTTGACCATTAGGTCCAGTCGTGACCGACTCTGGGGTTGTTTCGCTCATCTTGTGTTCTTGGCCGAGGGAGCCGGCGTACAGCTTCCAGGTCATGTGGCCAGCATGACAAAGCCGCTTCTGGAGAACCAGAGCAGCACACGGAAACGCCGTTTACCTTCCCGCTGTAGCAGTACCTATTTATCTACTTGCACTTTGACGTGCTTTTGAACTGCTAGGTTGGCAGGAGCAGGGACTGTCACGGTCCGGGCTGCTTATGAGCGAAGTCCCAGCAAGGTGCGTTGGGACTGGGGGCAAGATGGTAGGCACAAATGTCTGAAGAGCAGAGGTCCAAGGGTCAAGAAGCACAAGGGAAGAAGTCACAGTCCGAAGGTCAAAGCACAAAGTCACACAGTCCGAGGGTCTAAGCACAAAGTCACAGTCTGAGAGTCAAAGCACAAGTCACAGTCCAGGGGTCAGAGCACGAAGTCACAGTCAAAAGGTAAGGAGGCACACGGCGAGGCAGAGAGCGTGTTGCTGTGGCAAAGAGCTGAGGGGAAATGCTGGCCTTATATCCCCGGCTGGCTCTTGCCACCAGGTGCAGCGAACAGCAAGTGGCCTCACCTGTGCGGCCGTGCCGTGCCTCTCCGGAACAAGCCGAAGAGGATCCCAGTCCTGCAAAGCCCTGCTGGTCCCAGGGCCTGGCTCCTGCACCAACTCCTGACAGGGACCAAGCAACAGGAGCTCACCCCGTCACGGGGTTTCGAACCGCCGACCTTCTGATCGGCAAGCCCTAGGCTCTGTGGTTTAACCCACAGCGCCACACGTGTCCCTAAACTAGTAATACTAAGAACAATTTCCATTTAAGATCTATTATCCTTTTTTGCAACCAGATTACATTATTTTTGTCAAGTGAGCTTGATATTGCTTTCTTATTTTTGATTCTCAGAGCTCTTAACATAATTCAATTAAATCACCAAGTTGAGCAGAATAAAGAAGGGTACTGTTTTCAACAGATGGTAACGGAGAGCAAAACAGGCCCCACAATTCATGATGTGTCTTATTATAGGGAGTTTATTACTGAATGTAGCCGGCCAGTTTCTGATGAAAGTCACTTCCAACCAGTTAGCTTTGTAAAAAACAGAGTTAGAAGATTCCACCCCAGTATGATTGGTTATTGCTGTTATTGTTTCTCCATTACCTTCCTCATCGTTGGAGAGAAAATGGGACCCCCATCCTCTACTCCCTTACTGGACGAAGAACCTGATAAATTGCTATACTGTATATAGTTACCTCCCAGTTATTCCAAGAAACCTCCCATGACATACTGGTAGTTTATTGAAGTTAAATAGACTAGAAGAAGTGAAACAGAGGGACATATCAGAGGCAGGTGTTTCCCACCTGTGTGGACCAGAAAACTGCCTGCTAAAAAAACAGCAACTACAGATGCTGCTAAAACTTTTATAATCTCTGACATATTTACAGAGTCCTTTGGGCGAGGAATGTATGTATGTATGTATTTATTTATTTATTTATTTATTTATTTCAGCATCACTCCTAGTTTAGATGGGGGTGCCCAGCATCGATTTGGAGGTGGTTTCCATATTGGCCAGGCCATCCTTTCTGCAGGAACAAGCCAAGTAGTACTTGCAGTGACATTATTTTGAGAGGCTCCTTAGTCATCAAGGAGAAGAAGAGAAGACTGCCCTTTCCCCAAAACCATCTGCTTATATACATTATTTACACAATGGGCTTTGCGTGATTGGCTACTTCAGGGCTACAGCTGTGGGCCAATCAGTTTGTGGATTGACTTCTGCCAGCAGCCTGATTGGCTGCTCCTGCAGGCCAATCAGGTTGTGGATTCACTTCTGCCAGCTGCCTGATTGGGTGCTCCTGCAGGCCAATCAGGTTGCGGATTCACTTCCACCTGGAATTGGATTGGGTGGCTCCTGCGGACCAATCAGACTGCTGATTCTGGATCCTATTGTTCTATGATTCACATAGCTGCCAAGTTATCCCTTTTTTTAAGGGATTTTCCCTTATGCTGAATAGGCTTCCTCGCGAGAAAAGGGAAAACTTGGCAGCTATGATGATTCAGCTCAGTACATAACAACTTGGGATCCCCGGCAATCTTGCAGAGGATTCCCGGGGCATCCTTCCAGTTTGGGGTGGACCAACCTATTTGAACGTATCTTTGGAATGCATTTGCCAGTTGACTGACAACTCAATTCAGCTGTAGAGTGAGATTGCCAGCAGAGGCCCTTAGAGAAATTAAGAGACACGTGGATTCCGACTGGGGGACTTGCTGGATATAAGACTCATCGGAATATAGGAAGCTGCCTCATACCATGGGCATAGCCAGGGGAGTGCAGGGGAAGTAGCTGCCCCCCTAAATCAAGTAAATAAATAAAAAGATTTAACTCAGTTTTGCCCCCCTCCCCCATAAATCCTGGCTACACCCATGCCTCTAACTGGCCTCTCTCTCTCTCTCTGGCATTTGTATGCCACATCATAATGCAAAGTACTCTGAATGCTTCCATATTTTAAGGGAAAACCTGAGTTATTGAGAAGGACTGGGTGAACAAAAAGAGTATTCACTAAACAAACTACAACAAAAGGACCAGGCAAGGCTCTCATAGAAGGAAATCCCATAACTGGGGTGGCAACATGGCAAAGGCCCCCTCCCTTTGTTTTGGCACGGGCACTCTGAGCACAGCCTCTGAAAAGGATCCTAAGGTTCAGGTACGTACGCGTGGGAGAACGTAGTCTTTCAGGTAATCTGGTCCCAAGCTGCTTACAGGTTTAAAGGTGAAGACCAGCACTCTAACTTGGGCCCAGAAATGGAACGGAAGCAGTGCAGCGGACAAAGGAGAAGTATAATATGGTCAAACTGCCCAATCCCACAGAATAATCTTACAGCCGTATTCTGGATCAAATGCAGTTCCTGGACTATTTTTGAAGGCAGCCCATATGCATATATTGAAATTGTGTAAAAGGGAAGTATTGGCTCTTCAGCATCTGACCTTGGCATCTACCTATTTTGGCTCATGGGGTCTCAGGCAAATGTCTGTCCCATCAACTCCTACCTGATCCTTTTAACCAAGGATGTAAGAAATTTAGCTCAGGACCTTCTGTCGTCACTGCTACATAGTCCACACCACACATTACATAGCAGAGACGTAATTTGGATCCCCCAGTGCTTAGCAAACCCTTAATTAGCTAGCAGCAGCAAAGCTAAGAAAGATGTGTCTTCAATCTTTTCCCCAAGTCCTTTTTGCAATCTGGCAGCAGGAGAGGGCTGTTGCCTTTTGTGCCTTGTTGGTGTGATCCCCATAAACACCTTGGTCTGATGCAGAAGGCCATTTCTTATGCTCTTACTTTTCTTGTGTTTGCATTTGAGAAACCCTGCACTTTCAGAAACATCTGGAATGGCTTTATCTCTGATAGAACTCCATAGCTTTCCTTTGTACGGGCTTTGCTGCAAATAGCCATGCATTAGTTTTAATGAGCCCTGCTCTTTGCAAGCAGTAAGCATATACTATACAAGACTGAAAGGTTTCCCATCTTTAAGAATTAATTCCCCTATCAAATGTCCATTACCATCCATTCAGTATTTACTTGGTCCATTTCGTTTAAGCTGCTCTCTGTGCCATATCTACCCCCAAAGGGGATTGCTTAGCCTTTTAGAGTCGTTCCTCTGTTCCTGCATTCTGCAAACTCAACCCAAAATGTCTTGCTCTCTCTTTTTGTTGGAGTGGTGGAGGACAACAGTTGGCTCATCTCCGTTGTCCAAAGATCAGCCTTATTAATATTTGTAGTTCCCTGTTCTCAGATATATGCTCCTCAGGTATACCCAGATTGCGTCCTTCAATATGTGTCTACTTGTACTCTCATTTCATCAGCGGACTCCCTGCTCTGTAAATTCTGCCATCTAACATTTGGAACAGAGCATGCAAGACGGGACTTTTTTGGCTGTGGCACCTCAATTGTGGAATGCGCTGCCTCTGAGGCTCACTTGGCTCTATCACGGTTTGATTTGTGAATTGTGAAAATATGCAAGGCTTTGGGGAAATTACTGTAAATCGGAATATACAGCCTGCTGTTGTTGTTTTTCCTGCTGGCCATCTTATTACTGTGGTTCTTCAATACTCTCATTGCAATATGACACCATGCAACCATACCTTCATTTTTACACTTTTAAAGATATTCTGTTCAGGCTGTGATTGCTGTGCTAAATTCCACACGCAAAACCCCCATAAGAATGCCAGTATCTGGCATCAATAAGAAGTATGGTGGGGATGGTTACATCACAAAGAAGCAAATCTGATTGAGCACGTTGCCAGGGCGCCCGGCACTATAGTGCCACAAAAGCAGGACCAAAAAAACCATCGCCACCCAACTCCTGGCACCGATTGCTAATGAAGCAGTATGACTGCCCTGAAACTTTTGCAAGTATTGAATGCAGGCAGGGCCAGCCCAATGCATTTTCGCACCTGAGGCAAGCCACAAAATGGCTCCCCCTCTCTGCCAGGGAAGGGTGAGTGAAGATCTACGTCAGGGAACAGGGGAAGAATAACAAACTACATTGGGGTCTGCTTTCTCTGTGGCTTCTGCTGCTTGAGGTGGTCGTCCCACCTTGCCTCATGGGCGAGCCAGTCCTGAATGAAGGATCACATATAAGTACCCTAATAACACCAACAACACAAATAATCATGAAAGCACAATAAAAAGGATGTATAGAGGGACCCTTAATGTTTCTTCCATTGACTATTACACGTGTACCTTGTTCTTCCAAAGAACTCAGCACAACGTGCAGGGATTGTTTTATTTTATCCTATAATAACAATCCTGTGAAGGTCACTACAGTCATACCTTGGTTTAAGTACGCTTCAGTTTGAGTACTTTCAATTTAAGTACCCCGCCGACCCATCTGGAACAGATTAATCCACTTTCCAACACTTTCAATGGGAAAGTTCGCTTCAGGTTAAGTACGCTTCAGGTTAAGTACAGTGGTACCTCGGTTTATGAACACAATTGGTTCTGGAAGTCTGTTCATAAACTGAAGCGTTCATAAACTGAAGCGAACTTTTCCATTGAAAGTAATGGAAAGTGGATTAATCCGTTCCAGATGGGTCCGCGAAGTACTTAAACTGAAGCGTTCATAAACTGAAACATGGGTGTAATTGGTTCCGGAAGTCTGTTCATAAACTGAAGCGTTCATAAACTGAAGCGAACTTTCCCATTAAAAGTAATGTAAAGTGAATTAATCCGTTCCAGATGGGTCCGCGGCGTTCATAAACCGAAAATTCATAAACCGAGGTGTTCATAAACCGAGGTTCCACTGTACGGACTTCCAGAACCAATTATACTCATATAGTACTTCGGGTTAAGTACGCTTCAGGTTGAGTACTCCACGGACCCGGCTGGAACGGATTAATCCACTTTCCATTACTTTCAATGGGAAAGTTCATTTCAGGTTAAGTATGCTTCAATTTCAGTACTCCGCAGACCGTCTGGAACGGATTAATCCACTTTCCATTACTTTCGATGGGAAAGTTTGCTCAGGTTAAGTACGCTTCAGGTTAACTACAGACTTCCAGAACCAATTGTGTACTTAAACCGAGGTACCACTGTACATCATTTTTGATTGGGGATTTCAACCTGGGCTACCCTAGTCCAAATCTAACCACCATATTGGCTATCCAGTCATCGAGTTCTCTGCATTGTTGCTACCCATTTGGAACACTGGGTAGTGTTTTTCTGCAGGGACTGAATTAGAGGAGGAGTCACCCAAAGAGTGCTGAGCCACACACCCCTCTGAACCATAGTCTTCTCTCATCTTTGTACTGAGCTGTAAACTCATGGGATAATTGCAATGAGAAGCCAATTTTATGCCGGAGAGAAAAATCCGCAGAGAATTTCTCCAAAGAAGCCTTTAGACCTGTCCCTTATTCAAAGGCCTATATTCATTATTCCTTTTCCTCAAGTTAAAAACACTTGCAGAGATAATTATCCAGCCAATCATGCAATCAATGCACCATCAGGCAATTGCCCAGTTTGTCATTACCTGATTATAATCACTTTCCAAGTATGGATGCAGGAACAATTAACAGCCAGTTTTCTTCAGTTCCAAAGTTTCAATTCCCAAACATGCAGACAAAAATAGTCCCATGAAGTACTCCTTCTTGTTGTAGCAGCATAAGCCATAGCAAGCTGGCAGTGCCACTCATGAGAACAGCATCGGTCTGCATGCTTGTGTATCGGGATTGAAACACACAAAGCTTCATTCCGCTATTAATCTTTCAGGCTGAATTCTTTAACCATGATAATAAATGTTGGAGATGTAATAAAGAAGTAGGCTCTTTCTACCATATGTGGTGGATGTGTCCACTAGTGAATGACTTCTGGAATAAGATTTATAATGAACTCAAGAAAGTGTTGAAAAACACATTTGTTAAGAAACCAGAAGCATTCCTAGTGGGCATTGTAGGAAAGGAGATTCCCAAGAAGAATGTATCTTTTTTTACGGTATGTATGCCACCACAGCAGCGAGACTTTTGATAGCTAAATACTGGAAGCTACAAACATTACCAACGATTGATGAGTGGCAGACGAAGATGATGGAATTCATGGAACTGGCTGAGATGACCGGACGAATCCGCAACCAGGGAGAAGAAGCGATGGAAGAAGAATGGAAAGATTTTAAATTGTATTTAAAAAAACATGCTAAAGTAACATTTTAGACTAGAAATTAAGTTGTAAATAAAACTGTGGAATATGTGAAGATGTTATTTAGAGGGAAAGAAGACGTTTTTACAAGGTGAATATTTTGATATAGAATTTGCTACTTAGAAACGTATATAAGAACCACAGGGACGGGAACCCGAGGAGGTCCCAATATACATTGTGAGGGAGATAAGATATAATGCTTTATATGTTTTTGTTTCTTGCTCTGCTTTTGTATTTGTATTCTTTTTTCTATTTTGCTTTTCCCCCCTTCATTGTCTTTAATGTTTTGTTAACCTTTTTTCTGGAAAATTAATAAAATATTATTATATATAAAAAAGAATTCTTTAACCTAAGACTGCCAGAATTTCAGGGTTCTAGATTCAGGTAGGTAGCTGTGTTGGTTTGACGCAGTATATAAAATGTCCAGTAGCACCTTAGAGACCAAGTAAGTTTGTTCTTAGTATAAGCTTTCGCGTGCATGTATAAACTAGAAAGCTTATACCAAGAATAAACTTAGTTGGTCTCTAAGGTGCTACTGGACTTTTTTAAAAAGAATTTCAGCAATCAGCAATTGCTTACTAAAACGTGTTCAGATTAGTTCAGTGGGGCTCAAGCCCCACCAACGTGCCTAGATCTTGGTCATCTAGCACACAATCTGCAACGAAAAATGCCTGAGTTAATTTCCAGCTTTCTAGTTTAGGAAAACAAGGTTAGTAAAGGGATGTGACAGTGGTATATAAAACGGTGTGGATGAGAAACTAGAGAGGGAAATGTCCACCTTCCTCTCTCATAATGCTAGAACTTGGGTGCCATCTGATGAAACTGAATGATAAAGGATTCGGGACAGACAAAAGAAGTACTTCTTACACACAGGACATAGCTAAATTATGGAATAGATGCACAGACTCAAAGGCCAGTCAAGTTATTTTGACACCTAAGGCAGAAAATCCCACAAATATCTCTCCCCTTCCTGACACTAAATGTATGACAATCATAAATGAAGCAACTAATAATTTGCTATCCCTTTCATTACACCACAAAAACAACTGTATGGAGAAACCTTCCCCCCATACCTAATTAGGGCTGGCCCAGATAAGGCAGCTTCTTATGTCCAGGCACACTGTAGGACGCTACCACTTGGAACCATTCTTCTGTAGCCACCCAGAAGTCAGATTAAAAAATTGGGTAGCTAGAACTACACCTTGAAAAGGAGCAAACTGAATATGGCCAAGGAGTCATTTGATTGGTCTGGTCGTGCTGCCTCTTCTGGGTGCTCTTAATTTGACAAAATATAAGCCAAGACAGTGATGCCAAGTGGCTGAGTAAATCTATCTCAATGCCGTGTGGATTAATTCAGCAGCATGGTCGAGGTTTCCCCAAAGCTTTCCTGGAGCATCAGTCCAATCTACCCTACAACGATACCTGTGGAGAAAGTGTGGTACAGCGGCCAAAGTGTTGGACTTTGACTGCAGAGAACAGGGTTCAAATTTCTGCTAGTCTTTGAAGCAGGCTAACCTTGAATAACCCACTGTTTCTCAGCTTCACCTCCTTCACAGGGCAGTCATGAAAACAGGATGAGACAAGTCTGGGTACCTCTCACCTCTTTGGAAAGCCAGGAGTCAAATGTGAAAAATATATCCAGAAGTATTGATGCCCCTCCCCAAGAGAATGGTCTTCATCTTCAACCACAATGAACCCTAAGCAAATGCAGCCAGTTCAATATTTTCACTCCCATTCTCCTTTCTCCTCTTCACCCCATGGACTGCAAGAAGATCAAACCTATCAGTTCTGTAGGAAATCAGCCCTGAGTGCTCACTGGAAGGACAGATCCTGAAGCTGAAGCTCCAATACTTTGGCCACCTCATGAGAAGAGAAGACTCCCTGGGAAAGACCCTGATGTTGGGAAAGATGGAGGGCACAAGGAGAAGGGGACGACAGAGGACGAGATGGTTGGACAGTGTCCCCGAAGCTACCAACATGAGTCTGACCAAACTGTGGGAAGCAGTGGAAGACAGGAGTGCCTGGCGTGCTCTGGTCCATGGGGTCACGAAGAGTCGGACACGACTAAACAACAACAAAATTAGAATTTAGGTCCACATTATCCCGTAAAGTGCCATGCACAGCAAGGGTGAAGACTCATTTGCCCAGTCAGGGATCCTAGAGTCTTATCTAAAATGGTTGATGATCTAGTTTAGTATCCCAGCTCAATCATCCTTCCTTGAATGTTTGCTGACCTGAATAATGAATCCCAAGGCTCCGTCATCCCATTTCTTTTCCTCACATCCCCAGATGTACTTGCTATGAAACTGTAAGTTTTGTTCAACTTTGCCAAATGGCCAATTCACACAATTGGTTAGTGTTTGCCCCTTATCCGCTAGATGTTCCATGGTCCACACTGCCATGCTTAGTTTTCTTTAGAGGAGAGAGTACAGTGGAGATGTAAGGAGTTAGCAAGAACAAACTTTCTAAATCACATAATCTTTCTGATCTTCAGTTCTCCTTTTCTTGAATGTTCACACCTTGCGCTGTCTACTTTCCTCTTCTTGCACCCTGGTTCACCAATGGAAGGGAGTCCAGTACAAGATATTGTGAATTCCCTAGTGTAAATATACTTTGTTAAATTCATTTAACATGGTAGGCGGGCGATATAAAGAGATTTTTTGTGGCTCTTGTGCATGCCTGCATGACTTTCTTCATTTTCTTTTGTTACCTGTTTAATTTGCCCTGAGCTTTGGAAATGATTTGTTGAATGGTGCAGGAATCTGAAGCTGGTGAGAGACTCAAAGAGCCCAAATGTGCTGAAGCTCGTTGCTTATCCCCTTGGATCCTTGGGTGTAGAATTTTGAAACATTTCAAAAATTCCAAAAGCATGCTTTCTAATGAGCTTGCCTATCCTTTTAAAATAAACTCTTTAAAAAAGATCCATTGGTGCAAGGCGATGGTGTATAGCTCCATCAAAAAAGAGCCTCACACTCTGCAGGTCTAAAATAATGTCTCCAAGGAAGAGCCAAAGAGGAGCCTTCCCAACTCTGCTTACTCAGGTTACAGTTTTCCCCAGGAGAATGTGCAAAACCGCATTAGCCACTTTCAGCATCTAAACAAACACTCACTCTTCCCTCCCTTTCTCAACACACACCCCACAGACAAATGACTCTCTCTCTCTCTCTCTCTCTCTCTCTCTCTCTCTCTCTCTCTCTCTCTCTCTCTCTCTCTCTCTCTGAGCTCTGACACAGTGGAGAAGAAATTGCTCAAAGAAAAATGGTAAAAAGGTTGCAGCAACAATGAATGGGATTTTTCTCATCGTTGGGAGACACTGGGATGAAATTGGTGTCCATTTGGACTTAAGTAAAGCCTAGAGACCTCATTTAGAAAGCCAGGAAAAACATGTAAGTCTCTTTTGTGGTTTATAATTTCCCTCCTTTCCCCAAGAGGGATAGGGGATGTTTAGCACCAAGAACCTTTGGGCATTTTGGCCCATTTTCGATAACCAAAGCTCTTTTTAGATTCATCTGGGGTGAATTCTTTATTTTCTTTTTAAAAAACCTCCAACTGTAAAAAACTTCTTTGTTTCATGGAGGAAAGGAGAGAGAGAATCATAATTTGCTTTTGAATATAGTGTTATTGATTTCCAGTTCCTTGGGGTTGAATTAAGGATTGGAATAACATGTAATTTCCTTTACGGGTGAGAGGTAATCAACTAAATTAATTGACCTATTGTTAGAATTTGGAAATCTGATACCACCGGGTCATTAATGGATTGATCTAACCAACCCAGAAAATGTTCATTATATATACCTATTAAACAGTAGACTATTATTATTATTATTATTATTATTATTATTATTATTATTAAAATGGGTTTATTTCAGGAGGCAATAAGATTGAAAGGTGGGGTGAAAGGTCAGAATGTTATTTTAATGTGTAACTCAAAGTATACTGTGAATTTAATTGTATGTGGTTCTAGTGTTAACAAGAGTAAGAATGAATTTTTGCATGCTCTCCAGCTCTTCAAAGCATCTTTTATTAAAAGAAAAGAAAAGAAACAACCACAACTTCAGAGTGTTCCATGTGTAGGTACACCATAGATAAGCTATTATGACAATTGCACTTACATTTTCATCAGTTGTCTAATAATTCCTAGCATAGAGTATGGTTTGTCTATTGCCAGTATTTATTGGGTGACATTATCTGTGAGCCTCTACTATGAACCCAATGTATTGATCGTAGATGGCTACAATCAGTTCCAACCTAACTGATGTATGTGTGAACTTAGATATTCTCTTCCAGAGTTATGCAATCTCTTTCACTGAATTTTCTTTGCTGTTCTGTTGTACGGTCACATGTTTGGAGAGATTCTTTTGGGACTCTTCACAATATGCTTGGGATTACACCAAACAGAATGGTGCTGTATTATTTGTAAAACTGGCTAACTCATGGGTGAACTCTCAAGTCCAAATTGTTTAAGAATGTGTTTTATATCGCCACGCCTCATATAAAAACTTTTGCTTCTCTCCACTACGAACACTGTCTGTTTAACCACACTTTCTGCTTGAAGCTTTGTAACCAATTATTGATCCCTAAGAGAACAGGACCTCTTATGATATGACTGTTAAATCTCAAGAATTTTTGCAAGTTTTTTTTTTTTAAATTCCATCCCCAAAATCAAAGTGTATGCTGTCTGTTGGAGCACACGTAGAATTCTAAGAGGTTGATGAAGCAGGATTTCCTTTTAATTTACTTAAAAACAAACTGGAAGGAGACCATACCAGCAGAACACATAACCGGCAGAATGAAACAGCAATGCAGTTGTTTGCCCATTGATCCTTTTTGGCAAGGATTTAATTAACACGTTTTTTGATATGTGTTATGAGCAGTGGCACGTGAGACAGCATGGCAATGGCAGCGCTGAGTTTATCTGGAAAGGTATGGTGTCAGGTGAGATGGTGGCATAGGACCTCTGGGGTGGTGGCCCCCAGGTCACCACTACCAGCCCTGCTGGGAGGATTCCACTGCCTCTGGCCACTCCCTCCCAAAGCCACTGCTGGTTATAGCCTTAACAATGCTTCCTATTGGTTTGAGATAATGCACAATTGGCTGAGAACTTTGGATATACTGTTTGAGCACAATGGCTTAACCAGGGCTTCTGTAAATGAGAATGTTGGTGAGAAATATAAATTTGATAAAGAGGTGTCTGTAGCCAAAAATAATAATACCAGAAAAGCCATTCCTCTTAACAGCAAAGAGGAAATAAGAATAAGGCATCAAAGTTCATGATCTGTTTACCTAATGACGAGACATTCCTAAATTTCAAGGAGTCAGCATCTAATGCAAGTGTTGTCAACCTGGTCCCTACCACCCACTAGTGGGCATTTCAGGATTCTAGGTGGGCAGTAGGGGGTTCTACGCCACAAGCTGAATCCTCCATCCATCGAGCACTGGTGGGTGGTAAGGAAATTTTACCATCAAGAAAGAAGAAGAAGGATTTGGATTTGATATCCCACTTTATCACTACCCTAAGGAGTCTCAAAGCAGCTAACATTCTCCTTTCCCTTCCTCCCCCACAACAAACACTCTGTGAGGTGAGTAGGGCTGAGAGACTTCAGAGAAGTGTGACTAGCCCAAGGTCACCCAGCAGCTGCATGTGGAGGAGTAGAGACGCAAAATCGGTTCCCCAAATTACGAGTCTACTACTCTTAACCACTACACCACACTGGCTCTTGAAATCTAATGCATTCTCTCTGAAAGATGCATTAGTGGATGGTAGGTACAAAAAGGTTGACTACCCCTTCTGGGTCAAATTCAGCCTGCAGACAGTACCAAGTCCAACAACTGTTAACTTATGTTCCTTCTTCTCCTTGACCTTTTGCACGAATCAGGCAGCAAGAGGAGGGGCAAAGGAATTATAGGTGTAAAATGTACTCACTGAAGGGCATTGCCAGCACATTTCACTGTGATAATTTGAGTTTGGGGCTCTTAGCTTATCAGCCCTAACAGCTTCTTCATAATGTTCTTTATCAGCAAGCTAGTTGTGAAGCAATGTGCAATTGCCACATGAATGGTAGAACAAGAACTGTTCAAATTTCAACTGCTGAAAGTCGAGTAAGCTAGAGATGATGGTAGACCAGCTTTTCTATGCCATGTTACCACATATTGTTTAGACAGTCAACTTTGTTCTGATCTCTGGTTTATTCTTCTGAGCTGCCAAATCATTCGTTAGTAAATATTCTAAACCAGGGGTGGCCAACTCCCAAGAGACTGTGATCTACTCACAGAGTTAAAAACTGGCAGTGATCTACCCCCTTTTGGGGGGTTCAGGTCAAAGTTGGTGAGCTTTTTTTGGGGAGGAGTAAAGCCCCGTTTATAAGGGGTTCAGGTATTCAGGTAAAAGTTGCTGTGCTTCTTTAGGAAGGAAAGCCCTGGGGGGGGGTTCAGGTACAAGTTGTTGAGCTTTTAATAGGGGAGCAAAAGTTGCTGAGCTGCTTTGGGGGGAAGCCAGTGATCTACCAGTGATCTACCACAGATGTCCAGTGATCTACCAGTAGATCACGATCTACCTGTTGGACTTGCCTGTTCTAAACATTCCACTTTAGAATCCGAAGGTCCTGAACAGCCACGCAATTTCATCTTCTGTGTCTATGGTTCACTTTAGAGGATGACAAATGCTCAGCCTGCGATGGGTTTTCAAAGAGAAAAGCTCTTAGAAGAGGCTGGCAGACCGAGATGATTGCTTCGTAATTTAGCATCAGGTTTCCCGAAAGGTTTCCGTGCTGGTGGTGGCTCTTGGAGATGGCAATCTAATTTTGTTATGGTGAATCAGCATAGAATAAGCAATCGCATTTGTATTTCATCCATCCTTCCTCCAAGAAGTACTGCAGAGTGGGTTTCCCTATAGCACAGGTGGGGAGCCTGTGGCCCTCCAGGGGTTGCTGAACTCTCCCGTCATCCCTCACCATGGGGCAGGATGACTGCGGCTTGTGGGAGTTGGACTCCAACACCATCTGGAGGGCCTACTGGAATTCTTTGGGCCTTGCTCAAAAGCAATTCAATGAAAGTGATTGCAGCTGGATAGGGAAAGCAGGGTCTTCTCTCTTTTTTTTCTGATAAGGCTATGGGATGATGTTCCAGAAGACATTCCATACCATACTTCCCTTCTAACTTGTCAAAACGTTTATGAAACGTTTTGGAGGCTATTTGAGATTAGGCTATTTGGTTTTATTGTTGCGTCTCGGGGTTTGGCTTTCAAATGAGATGATGCTGATGTTCACTGCTATTTTTCCTGGCTTGCCAGGAGCACATGGTTTTAAGGGTGTAAATAGAGAAAGGCAACTCAGTCTGTTTCTGGTCCATGTTATTTTTGCATGTGTTCATGAATGTTCCACCCCAGTTCTACATTAATTTGTGATAAAAAAAATCTTCATGAAAATTCATTTATAAAAACACATTTTAAAATGATTTTCTCCCAAAATATGCATTTTTGAACATTATTCTTTTGAGTTGAGAACTAATTTAGGACATTCAGGAAGTATGAAAGCTGGTGGGTAATTGAGTTCTGAGCTGCACATTAGTTTGGGAGGTGCAGATTGAGAACATACCTATCAAGAAAACCTGGTTTCTGCACCCTGCATAAATTAGGTATGGCAAGAATGACTGCTGCTGTGTGCTTTTTTAGTGTAAACTCCATTGCCTTACATATTTAAAATACTCTCGCCACCACAAGAACTCTTACATGGAACCACCTCTTTCATCCTGAAACCCACCCATTATTTGCAAACTTTATCCTTTAATTCCTTTAGTTCTCAACTTCATCCAAAACAAAGTTTTTTAAAAACTGTATTGCTCTCTCATAATCCTTGCCACTTCCATTCCATTCCATTCCTCCTCCTGCTGTTTTGTTAATGATGCTTTCACCTACTTCCTTTGCATATCCCTGTTGCACCCTCTCCCACTATCTGAATATAGACAGATAAAATTGTTTTTTTAATTACTGTAAAAGTAAACCCCAGCACACCTCACAGAACTCTGTATGCATGGGGGCCCTGCTGTCCCAGGGAGTTCCCTGGGACACCTTTCTCTCCCTTCCTCTACTTTTGGTTCTGAGCAGATATAGCAGGGGTTGGAAGGGAGATATGGTAGGAGATAGGAAATACGGAAGAGAGTGCCCAGACTGGGGTTGGAAAGAAACTTCACAAGTGAAACAGCCCTTCAACGGACAGAGAAGATTGAGTGCTATCTCGAGACAATTAAACAATTGTATTAATATTGAAGACAGCAAGAAGTGCTTAACTGTATGGATCAAACCACTCAGATTTCACATGGGGTAGAGTGAAAACAACAGTGTCCAAGTATTGAAAATCTAGTGAATTTCCCCATTTTGCTACTCAAAAATTGTGCAGAATTTGTATTCATAAGTGAGGTTTAACTGCAATGTTTCAAGTACAAGTGCTTTTAGCCTTATGGACTTTTTCTTGATTATTTTGGCAGGCATGAAACATTAAGTCTCTGAGCTGCCAAATACTGTCATATAATAAATCCCACTGTATACGGACTATCTAATGCTGTCAGACGCTAAATGCCACTGCACGTGAATTACTAACTGCTGTCAAATAATGTATAGGATTACATACCCACTATCAGTTACTGTCAGACATGAAATAAGGAACTCAAATACAGTACAACAGAAGATCCAATGTAGATATCAACTACTTGGAGCATATGCAGCAAATATTAAATCTCTCGGATGATAGCAAGAAAATATTTAACATAGGAGAAATGTCAGGGAGTGAATTTATATCATGTCAAAAACCACGATCATCGTGTTTTGTACTGAACTCAGGTGCCCCAGTCTAAATATTTAAGGGGAACAGTATTTTCAGAGCACGTCCTTCTGCTTGCCAACAAATCACTGAATTCATTTTTAAATTGTATTGAAATTATGTTTTCGATTATAAAAAAAACTATACTGTATTTTACTTTTTGTGAGCCTCCCAGAGAACCTCTGTTATTGTGTGGCTGCATAAATGAAGCAAGTACAGTGGTACCTCTACTTACGAATTTAATGTGTTCCAAACACACATTTGTAAGTCGAAAAAAATTGTAAGTCGAATCCCATAGGAATGCATTGGGAGAAAAAATTCGTAAGTCGAAGCAACCCTATCTAAAAATTCGTAAGTAGAAAAAATCCTATCTAAACCGCATCCAAGATGGCGGACGGAGCTCCATTTGTAAGTAGAAAAATTTGTAGTAGAGTTATTTGTAAGTAGAGGTACCACTGTAAATTAATAAATTATTGGTGAGGGTTGGGAAGAGATCCTGAAACATGAAAATGCAGGAAGCTGGAACAGACCTTTAACCCAGCATCGTCTTCCCTTTAGTGGCCAGAAAGTTCAAGGAAGCCCACCATCAGGCCATGAAGCTGGCAGGCCTCACCTAATGTTGAGTTGCTTCCCAAGAACTACATCTTTCTTTAAAGGTACAGTGTTGATGAACATGGAAGTACCATAGAACTATGAGGCTTAGTAGACCTCTCCTCCTCCATGACCACCTAACTTCTTCTTTCAAGTAATTTAAGCGGCTGGCCATTACCACGTCATGCAACAGCAAACTGATTATGTGATGCATTAAGAAGCACTTCCTTTTATTTGTCAATAATGGCCTACCAGTCAGTTTCAATGGATGATCCCTTCCACCCTAAGTTCTAGTACAGGCATCCCCAAACTTCGGCCCTCCAGATGTTTTGGACCACAGTTCCCATCTTCCCCGACCACTGGTCCTGTTAGCTAGGGATCATGGGAGTTGTAGGTCAAAACATCTGGAGGGCCACAGTTTGGGGATGCCTATTCTAGTATGATGGGATAGGGCATGTGCCTCCACCTCCTCCGGAAAGCTGCCCAGAAGGCAAAGATGGTTCCCCAATTCTCCTGTGGTGTACAGAGAGAATTCCCTCTCTTAGGCCCTCTTGTATATTTAGCAGTGGATATTATGTGTGTAGAAACAGCAGGATCAAGGGCCAAATGTTTCCTTGGTGTGGCTTAATGGGCTGCCAGACTGGGAAGGCTCTGGGAACTCTATTTTCCTCTCCCCACAAGGAAATAGTGTGGTGGACTATAACCATATGTTTTTACCAAGACAATAGCTAAGTTCCTCTATTTGATTTTTTGCTGCCAAAGTACATTACAGGACCCTGCCCTTGCTGGAGACCCACAGAAGTGAAATAGATTGCTTGCCTCTTCTTCCCTTTGGCAAGTGACTGTACTGTTGAAATGGCGACGAGATCGCACTGGCCTATTTATTTTGAATGTTTGTAAGTTATACCAATAAAGGTTTGATGATGATAAATATTGTAACCTAACTTTACATGATGGTTCTTGAGATCAAGGAGCAGGTTTTCCATCAGTGTTTGGATACAGCTGGATACCATTTTGAATTAAGCTGGTGGACGGAACTTTTCAAAACTGCCCTGGTTATTTGGTTTCTTAGAAATCCTGAGCAATGCTGGGTATAAGGCTGCTAGCGTATGTTATAATAGTGTACAGTATAACATGTTGCCTGGCAGGGCTCTTCGCATGAGACAAAAATGCACACTAAGGTTCTCAGGGTGCTAAATTCTGCATCCAGTATTAAATGTCTAGATCCATGTGGCAACACTGAGGATTCTCAGAGCAAAATGACATTGTTGTGCATATGGTTAGGTTTTCAAAACCAAATTGTGACCCTTTTATGCTGGGCATGCTTTGACAGAAGCACCACAGCTGCTAACAAGCTACTATTGGGCAGGTGCCTGCAGCATTTGGCAAAGGGTGCAGAGCAGCAATTATAGTATTCCCTATGTGCTCTGCGGAGGAGTGCTATCAATCCATACATAATTCAAACTAGCTTTCCTTTGCCCCCATATCATT
Organism: Zootoca vivipara; assembly: GCF_965207765.1. NCBI lineage: Eukaryota > Metazoa > Chordata > Lepidosauria > Squamata > Lacertidae > Zootoca > Zootoca vivipara. Next base: position 50,037,774 of record NC_142594.1, on the reverse strand, counting down.
TGTCTCGAACAATGGGAACAGCAGTAAATCTCAACAGATTTCCTTGGTGGTTGTATTTGGAAGAGGATATATTCAGGGCTGATGTAATATGCACTTGAAGAAATATCAAAACAATATGCCAAGGAAACCCAAATTTTGCATCCAGAGAACAACATCTCTAGAAAAGTGTAGTCCTTTCTTCTTTTTTTGAGGGTGTATGCAATTATTTCCCAAACTTCCACAATTCTTTGCCTTTTTGTTTCCTGACTGATAGTTGCTTTGATACCATTTTTAATTGGTCTATATCTTAGGAACTTTATTCCCAGCCAGTCAGAAATCCCATAGTGAACATGATGTCATGGTTAGCTTTTAATCCATGACAAAGTCAGTCAAGAATGAGGGCAATCTTCGATCAGTATAATCCTGGGATTCAGAAGTATACCGCCTCTAAAGAGGGAAATCCCATTGAGAGCTCTTGATAGAACTACAATGACTTTGTTTAACCTCTTTTTAAAGCTATCTAAGTCACTGGATTGGGACCCAGGTGGCGCTGTGGTTAAACCACTGAGCCTAGGGCTTGCTGATCAGAAGGTCGGCGGTTCGAATCCCTGTGACGGGGTGAGCTCCCGTTGCTTGGTCCCAGCTCCTGCCAACCTAGCAGTTCGAAAGCACGTCAAAATGCAAGTAGATAAATAGGAACCGCTACAGCGGGAAGGTAAACGGCGTTTCCATGTGCTGCTCTGGTTTGCCAGAAGCGGCTTTGTCATGCTGGCCACATGACCTGGAAGCTATACGCCGGCTCCCTCGGCCAATAATGCGAGATGAGCGCGCAACCCCAGAGTCGGTCACGACTGGACCTAATGGTCAGGGGTCCCTTTACCTTTACCTTTAAGTCACTGGATATCACTTTTGGGAGTGTGTTCAATGGGACTTATTTGCACCTGAGTCATTGTCTTTTATTGAGATCAATGGGGATCTTCCAAGAATACCTCTGGGGTATGAAAGTTAATTTCTGTGGCCATTTCTTTCTTTCTGATCTTTTTACACTTTACGGGAATTGTTTATAGTCAGGATAACATTTGAGGCTTCCCCTTTCTGCAATGAAAAGTTTCCTTTGTTTTATTAAATTGTAAGCGAATGTGCACTTAACGTGAAACAATTCCTTCCTATGCCACATTAACAACACTAAACCACTTTTTATGACTTTAAGATTTCAGTTGGTCTCCTTATCTAGTCATCTCCTGCTTTGCTTTGCTGTTCAGAAAGTGTTTCCCAACCGTGTGGCCAAACACAGATATAGCTCAACAGTGAATTTTGCAACGAGGAGTAAGCTTTGCTTATGAGAAGAATGCAAAAATGGCTGACTTGACATTGCTGGGAGCTAACAACTTTCGCCGCTTCACTCCCGAATCCTTGGTTGCTATTGAGAAACGCATTGCGGCCAAGAAAGCATGCAGAGACCCACCCCCTGCAGAGAAGCCACGCCCTCAGCTTGACCTACAGGTATTCCAGAAGCTGCCTGCCCTGTATGGAAACCCTCCTCTGGAGCTCATTGGAGAACCTCTTGAGGATCTTGACCCCTACTATCATGATCATAAGGTGAAGAAATGTTTAGTGGCTCATAGGCTTTGGTAATATAATGAGAAAGGGGCAAGGGGGAAACCGCATTATTGATTGGATTTACTTGAAAGAAACAAGGTGATTGTAGGAAGGTGGAGAGTTGTGTGCTTTTAAAATAATTCTAATAGAGCTTCATTAACATTGCAGATTTCCTTCTGACAATGTATTCTCCTCGATTACTAGCGCAGTGTTGAGCAGGCTTTAGCCTTAGCTGATAACTACAATCCTGGAGAGAGACTGAGAAGAACCCCCTATTGGCTGTCACAGGACTGCAGCATCACAATTTAGTTTCTCCAGTTAGCACTGATCAATCTGCAGTTATTCTACTAGGTTTTCATTCGCTTTCCTGTGCTTTTTTATAGTTCCACCCTGTCATTTTTTAAAATATGTTGTAAGCTGCCTTGCACATGGTTTGAACTTTGGAAAGACGGCATACAAATAAATGATCGATTGTAACATATCCGTCCCTAGAATCCTCCTAGCCCTTCAGGGTGAGCAAGTCGATATGAAGACAGGGGAGCCTATTCCTCCAACAGCTTTCACAAGTCTCCTGCTTTTCATGAACAATCTCCAGACACTTTTTTTGTAGCCTACTTTTTTTTTAAAAAAACAAACACCTCCCAAATTCATTACCCTTAATTGATATACTTAGGGACAGAGCGCATCATGTGATATTAGCATTAACTGTCATAGAACAATGTTTCCAGTTAATGTATTTCCACCCACAGACATTTATGGTGTTGAACAAAGGGAAAGCCATCTTCCGATTTACAGCCACGCGTGCTTTGTACATCTTTAGCCCTTTTCATCCAATCAGACGAATGGTAATTAAGGTTTTGGTACATTCATATCCTTTACGTGAAGAAGAAGTGCAAGAGCAACAGACCTCTCCTGTTCATTGTCCCTTAGCAAGTGCAATTCAGAGTATGCGGCCTCTGACCAGGAAACATCCATTTATCTCTCATGGCTACTGGCTATTCATGAACCAATCCTCCATTCATTTATCTCTTTTCTAGCCTTCTGATCCAGAGGCCACCACGTGGCAATGGATTCCATTATGGCAGGGTTAACCAACAAGGTGGCCTCCAGATGTTTTGGACTTCAGGTCCCATCAGTCTCAGACAGCATGGCTAATGATCAAGATTGATGGGTGCTGTAGTCCAACAACATCTGGAGAGTATAACATTGGCTAACCTTGCATTAAGATGATGGTGGTTTGTGTGTGTGTAAAGAATCCCTCTTTGTTGTTGTTCATGACAAATGTGCATCTAACCAATTTCACTGGGTGGCCTTGAGTTCCAGTATTGGGAGAAATATCTTCTCTCCCAATGTCACATGGCTGCCATTAAGTCAAATTCTGTTGTAATTCAGGAAGAGAGACATGACGTGTATCCACACCTGGAATACAACTCCTTGTAAAGCAGTCTTCCCTATAGCATGATATCCTCCAGATTCTTTAGACCAGTGTTTCCCAACCTTGGGTCTCCAGCTGTTTTTGGTCTACAACTCCCATCATCCCTAACTAGCAAGACCAGTGGTCAGGGGTGATGGGAATTGTAGTCCAAAATCAGCTGGAGACCCAAGGTTGGGAAACACTGCTTTAGACTACAACTTCCATAATCCCCAGGGCCTTGGCTATGCTGTGGTGGGGCTGAAAACATCTGGATGGTACTATGTTGTGGAAGGCTGTCACAGGGTGTGTGAAAAGTTGTGCTACTTCTACAAACCTAATATTTTTATGGGGATAATACTAGCAGTCTGTGGGTGCTCAACATTGCATCAAGGGAAGGGTGGGGGACCCCCCCCCACATTTGAAGCTGAAAATCCGCAGCAAATGCTAGTGTGAAGTTTTTCAATTGTCATTTTCCTTAACTCCTGTTACTTACATTGTTCACTATGTTTATTATGGTCACTATTTTCACCAATTGTGTCTTCATGGCTCTTGCGGATGTGCAGTCAAATAGCAGCGAGACTTCCTCCACGAAGTATGTTGAGTAAGTAACTTTGGTGATATCGTTCCCTCTATTTCTACTATATTCTCCTAATACAGGACCTAAAAATGCAGAACACACTGTGGGAAAATGTGTCTTATGCAAGGATTAATTCATATGCTCCTCGTCTGAGTTTATTTCAGGGACTATTTATCTAGGGACTATTACACACAGCTAGGGTTGTCAGAGAATTCTAAAGAAAATGGAAACAGGAGCAGAAATAGCTAATGTTCGCTTATTCAATGCAGTGAATATGACCAGCATTGAGTGCTGTTGCTGCTTTCAGTCCACAAACAATATGTAATGGAAAAGCGACTTCAACACTGATTTTAAATTCATAATCTAAAACCATGTATCCAACAAAGTAATATTCAGAATTCCCTCTGACCAAGCTGCTATCACTTTTTTTTTGTAGCAAATTGGTTTACTCTTAGTATGCCTTTGTTAAGGTCAACCCACAGTCTTTTTCTATACTTAAACAAAAAAAGAGTTATTGCAGTTTATTAGTCCCTTATAATGCCTTGAGACAGAAAAGGACCAAATATCACATGAATGCTCACTTTCCATTATTCTATGGGGAGTTAAAACTGAAAACATTGGGGTAAGCCAGAGGAATATACCTTATGATTGCTACCTTACTTTCTGTGTTGACCTTGTTTCCCTGTATACTTTCACTCCCCAGGTATACTTTCACGGCCATTTATTCCTTCGAATGTCTAATCAAGATATTGGCAAGAGGCTTTTGCTTGAATGAATTCACCTTCCTTCGAGACCCATGGAACTGGCTGGATTTCAGTGTTATTGTGATGGCGTAAGCATCAGGGTTTGCTGCAATTAAATAATTTCCTTTCAAGAATTTGGACAGTGGTGGCTAAAAGGGACATTTAAAAAAAACACCCAACATAGCATGAACTTATTCCCCTTCCATGTTTAGAGTACTTACTATATTTTCCTATGTATAAGACTATATTTTTCCTCACATTTTTTAAGTTTAAAATTGGAGGTTGTCTTAGACACGGAATGTTGCAATTAATTATTTCTTAATTTGGGGCTCAAAAAATGGTGGTTGTCTTATACACGGGGGCGTCTTATACACGGGAAAATACAGTAAGGTTAGTCTTGACTCTGGTCTCTGAGCCTAAAAGAAGTTTGAATTAATTTCTGGGTAAAAAGCACATATAAAAGCGTTTAGAGGAAAGAGAGAAAGCTCTTATCGAGGCAGCTGCCATTCATATCACGAAATGCTTTCTAGTCCTCTAGATTTCGCTCATAAAGGTTTTGTTGTGTTGCTGTAAAACTTGGGGTTCCCCCAACCGCTGTAATCGTTATTCATCAGCTTCTGCAGCCTAATATTCTTGCAGGCATTAGGACCAGAGATTGGCTTTCTCAGGAAGTTGAATTTTGTTCCCCATTACCACATTCTGCACTCTCTGTATATTACAGTATGCCCGGTCCGTCTCCATGCAGCTCTAAAAGGACAGTGCTTTGAGAGCCTTGCCTGCAGGCAGCACTAACACACCATTAATTGCAAATGGCTCCTAATAGAGGATTGCAGCTCCCTGGAGGAAGCGTGTGTCTCGCTTCCATCCTGTTTGGTACTCAGCAGGCGGAGAGCTGATCCAGTCCGCTGGTCCACTCTCCTCTGAAGATAGATACTTCCTCGCTGACTCCCATGTTTCTTGAGGTGTTAGAACTGGTAATTCTACCACAAACTTTGCAATCGTCGGCCCCAAAATGTGTGGTGAAATTATCCTCCTCACCATTGCCTTGCTGCTTGCTGAGGTGGTACAAGTGACCACGCTACCCTGCAGTAGGGGATTGGCGAACCTGTCAATTTTAGTTTCTCTCAAAACGCCAGGATATTGGTTACTTTCCCCAGAGCTGTCCTTTTGTGCTGAGAAATGGTTTCATATTTGGACTTCGGACTGTGGAACCATATTGTAGTTTAAGCCCAGAAGATCTTCTGAGGGGAATAAAAGGGAGCACGAGCAATTTACAGGCCTCAGCAAAATCTGCTCATTGTCCCTCAGCCTGAGGTAAAACTTAAGTTCTGAGCCTGTCTAATACCGAGACAGGGCCATGATTGGCCAGGAAGTGCCCAGAAATCTTTGGAAAGAGATGTGAAAGTAGCAGTATTCCTTTATAAATCTGAGGTAAAAGGCCACCATCTGAGCCTAATACAGGCACCCCCAAACTTCAGCCCTCCAGATGTTTTGGACTACAATTCCCATTTTCCCTGACCCTTGGTCCTGCTAGCTAGGGATCATGGGAGTTGTAGGCCAAAACATCTGGAGGGCCGCAGTTTGGGGGTGCCTGGCCTAATACCTAAAATAGAAGACTGCCCAGGAAATGTCCCAAGCTCTTGATAGGAACGCTGGGGTAGAAAAGTAAAAAATACATCAGTAAAATAGTCACATGTCACTTGAATACACCGAGATAAAGGCCACTGTCTATGGATAGGCCTCTGTGTGGGCCTGAAGAAAAACCAAAGTTCTGGTCTTGACTACATGGAAGATTGCCTAGATGTCTTCTTTTGAAGGAAGGGGTGGCCATGGGGAGAGAGAAAGATGAAACGAAAACAAAATCAGGCCCCAAAGGCTACCTCCTGCTATAGGCCTCAGCCTGAAGTAAGAGCCCCTCAAAAAAAGGCTCATGTAATGATTACAGCGGTACCTTGGTTTGCATATGTCTTGGTTTGCATACGTTTTGGATTACAAAAACGTCAAACCCAGAAGTGCGTGTGCTGGTTTGCAACCTTTTTTGGATTACCACCCATTTTGGGGGGATTATGAACTTTTTTTTTTTGAGGCCCTATTGGTCAAAGCGCGCCTTGGGTTACAACCTGTTTTGGTTTACAAACGGACCTCCGGAACGGATTATGGTTGTAAACCAAGGTACCACTGTATTTGCAAACATTTAGCAGAAATGAAACTAGCCCTGGCTAGGCTGAGCCAAATTTTTCCTACCACCTCCAAACTGATTGTTGCTAATTAATATGAATTTTAAATTAAAATTGATTTTAATTTTAAATATTAATTTTAAATTAATATTAATTTATATTATATTATATTATATATATATTGTTGCATACACAACAAAGATCCTTCCGGATCTTTGTTGCATATACAATGCTTTGCACAGTAGAGACGCTAATGCTGTAGACAAGCTCCTGGATTTTAAGCCTGCATTGCAGGGGGTTGGACTAGATCAGGGGTCAGCAAACTTTTTCAGCAGGGGGCTGGTCCACTGTCCCTCAGACCTAGTGGGGGGCCGGACTATATTTAGGAAAAAAATATGAACAAATTCCTATGTCCCACAAATAACCCAGAGATGCATTTTAAATAAAAGGACACATTTGACTCATGTAAAAACATGTTGATTTCCGGACCGTCCGTGGGCCGGATTTAGAAGGTGATTGGGCCGCATCTGGCCCCCGGGCCTTAGTTTGGGGACCCCTGGACTAGATGACCCTGAGAGCCCTTTCCAACACATCAATTCCATAATTCTAAGGACATACTCCTCTGCTTCTGCCAGGCCATTGGTTTTATGGAGAGTGAGAAAAAACTTAATGCCCCCTCCCCTTGCTGATGCGATGGCTGCATCAGACTTCATAGGGGGCGTCCCTGTGCCAGCTCTTTAGAGGGCATTTTAGCCCTGGGCAGGTGGCAGTGCCACTTTTGAATGGCAGCTAATTGTACCTGCAGTGGCCATGTAATCGATTGCGATGTTCATTTACCCAGAATGTAAGGCCTCCCCAAGTTATACACCTATAAGCCAGGACATGAATTTGGGGGTAAATGTAAGATGCTAAACAGCTGCTGCAAACTGGAAGCCAGGCTCTGCTTCCATTCAAAACCAGCTGTCTGCCCGCCACTAAAATGCCTTTCATGGGCACAGCGAGGAGTATGTTGAGCAGAGGTACAGTTGGGTCAGGCAGGTTAGGGGACCAGTGTTGCTGCTGTAACCGCTCCCCAAAGTTTGTGTTTTTTAAAACTTATTTCACATTTTGATTTTACAGACTTTTGGGAGAGTTTATTGACATGGGCGGTGTTTCCGTTCTTCGGATGTTCCGGGTGCTGAGAGCTTTAAAAACCGTTTCCATTATCCCAGGTATGGAAAATCTCTGAATTATTTCTAACAGCGATCAGGTTGTATTTGCCCTTGCAAAGTTCAAATCCATGGGTCAATGGCACATCAAATGCATATATTTCAACGTTATTCATTTATCAGAGACAACAGCATTGCCGCTGTTCTTTTGGGGGGCACATATATGAAGGCTTGCTAGCTTTTTGACTGTATGAGTTGCTAGAGTTCTCATTTTCCAAGCTTGAGCCTCACCCCATGCCCATTTCTCTAGAGGTGAATCTCTAGGTGAGGGATGGTGCATCTTGAGTCCCATGCATATGCATCAATGCACCTAGATGCATTTTTCTTATTGTAATGCATTTCAAACTGCTTTTAATGTTCTGTTTTAAATGGTTGTAGCCTGCCCTGCAACCTAAGGGTGAAGGATGACTTTATATTATATTATAATAATATAATAATCTTGTAACGCACCCTGGGACCTGTTGGTGATGGGCAGGTAATAAATGTTGGGCATGCACATTCATTTCACATGCTGTACCTGCCGATGATTTTGAACTGTTCATGAAATATACTCGGAGTCCTGTAGTGACTTCATGCTCTTTATTGCAGCTTGTGAAACAGTGAATGAAATGTCAACCCCCCCCCCCAACCTCAGGCATTTATATACATTATTTACACAATGAGTCCCATCTGATTGGCTGATTCTGCTTCCCTCCTGGAGCCTGATTGGTCTTTTCCTGCAGGCCAATCAGTTGTTGCATTCTAGGATCCTACTTGCCTATTTTTCTAGGATCCAAGCTTAGTGCATAACAGTTCATATCATAAAAGAATAGTGTTTCCCTAGAATATCAATAATGAAAAGAAAAAAAACACTCTCTCTACTTTGAAATTAGTGTAGCAAGAGAGGCAATCTGAATGTTTAATACAGGAACATTGTGTAATAGTGGGGGATAAAACTGGACTTGACATGATTTTTTGTATAATAGACATATAATATGTTCACAAGTGTACCTATTTTTATCTGTGAAATACTAGATACATAAATATACATGTATCCTGTACTGTGTTGCAAGTTGCTCGTAAACTGAGATGCTTCCAAACAGGCTTAATTTGCAAATGGGGTATTGGCAACTGTTTGTTGTTGGGTTGTTGTTTACTTACTTACTGGATTTTTCCTGGAAAGGGAAAATCTGGAATAAATGGGAGAATTATGGGTTAGCCAATGACATTATGCAGACACTGAGGAAAAAACACACACCCCTGCGTGGATGAGGAGCATGCTGGGGACGGGGAGGAACCTGAAACTTCCATGAGGGCAAAACCAAAAAGACCTATCGTATTTTTCTGTTCACTTCAATGTGAGTGGGTGAGTGAGCTGATTTTGAAAACACCCCTAAAATGTTGTTTTGAAAACTTCCAAATACAGATGTCTCGTAGGTTATTTTCCTTAAGCGGATGAAATACCTTCATCATTTGAAAGTTGTTGTTGTTGTTGTTTTAAAAAAGTTTGCTTGCTGTACCACCTGTAGAGCAAATCAATTGCTTCATGTCCTGTTGCAAACAGTTATGGTTAGTGATTGTTCATTTGATATTATTTTTATACAAAGCAAAACATACTGGCTGGCTGCCCATTTATAAATCATACAAACTGTGCTGAAAATTCAAACCCACTGATTACAGATCTGGATGCTGTATAGGTTTGCTACCAACAATGAACAGATTTTCTCTGTTCCATCCATCTGTTGTTTTTATTTATTAAATGGAGCACATAAAACAATTTACTAAGTGCTGTACACAGAATATTTAGAAAGCATGGGTTTATTTGCACGACATTCCACTATATTTCACTTTGAGTTTATCTCAGATAAGTTCTAAAATTAATATCAGAACTGGTGTATGCTTGTATCGTGCATTGGTGTTTGGCACAGTTTTCACTTCACACTGAATGTGCATTGATAATAATAATAATAATAATAATAATAATAATAATAATTTATTATTTATACCCCGCCCATCTGGGTGGGCCTCCCCCGCAACTCTGGGCAGCCTCCAACAAACATCAAAATACATCAAATATCACAGATTTAAAACTTCCCTAAACAGGGCTGCCTTTAGGTATTTTCTAAATGTCAGGTAGTTGTTTATCTCTCTGACCTCTGATGGGAGGGTGTTCCACAGGGCGGATGCCACTACCGAGAAGGCCCTCTGCCTGGTTCCCTGTAGTTTTGCTTCTCGCAGTGAGGGAACTGCCAGAAGGCCCTCGGCGCTGGACCTCAGTGTCCGGGAAGAACAATGGGGGTGGAGACGCTCCTTCAGCAACATATATGCATATTGATTATATCAGCACCATCTGAATCAAATATACTGCTGTAATTTAGGGGGCAATCCAAACCCCATATGTTTACTACAGGGGCAGGGCTTAATGGATGCAAGCTGTAAACCATAGCAAATTGTGTATTTGCAGCAATCTGAACAGTATCCAGAGTTCAGAAATGAAAGGATGACAATTTGTTAATGCACAGTGAGGAATTTTGGTTGGAGAAAATTAAATAATGACAGCTTTAATGTGGCAAATTATAAGCAGTCTAGTCATTCGTCCCATTGGTTGGATAAAACAAAGACATGAATGGACTTTTTGCTATCAATGTCATGGCGCAATCCTGGGCATCTAATTACATTACTTAATAATTTTAGTTATTAAAAACAGCCCGCTAATGCCTATAGATCACTTACTATCCTGCACAGCAATTTCTGCTTTCAGAGTATGACACACCAAAGCTGTGTTTATATACAGTATATATATTTTAAAAAAACTACCAGTTTTGTACTCAGCCATTGCTTAGGAATTCTAAGAAACAAAAAAGTAGTTTTGAAATCAGTGGGTAAAATCAGTGCAATTTTGAAAAGTTCAGCCTGCCATCTTGATTCAAAATGGTCACCAACTATATCCAAACATAGACGAAAATGTGCTTCTTGATCTCAGAAACCATTGTTTCATTATTTTTAGAGGTGCCCAAATGCATAGTGAACAGACAAGCAACTTTCTAAAAGTAAACAGTGAATGAACAACATTGGGTACATGTCAACATATATAGACATATTTCAGACAATAAAGATGGACATGGCAGTGTATTATATTTTACTATTACTAGCAGCTTCTTTTTTTAGTTCTAGGGTTTATAAGGTGTTTTTGAGAAGCATACTTGCTGTTACTTTATTCCCTTAAAAGATACCTCTTTGTCCCCTCAAAACATAGATGTTTTGAAACTGAGCTGCTTGAAATTTGCTCAGACAACCCTGCCTTCCCCCAAGCGGTATCCATAATACATTTTCTTTCTATTTGTTTTTATCGAAGCTACCAAAAACAACAACAATAATAATAAATAATAACTTTTTATTTATACCTGCCCTCCCCTGCCAGGGCCGGGCTCAGGGAGGCTAACACCAAATATAAATTACAATAAAACATAATAGAAAAAACAACAAACAACAACAACAAACAGTTAATTAAAATTCAGCTTAAAATGCAGCCTCATTTTAGTAGTAGCCCATAAATCAAGACCATAAAGGGAGGAAACATCAGATATTTACCTGAGCCAGCTATCCATGCTCGTCCTACATGGGCCAGCAAAAAAGCCAAGGGAAAATTTATATACCAAATCCCATATAAGGGGTCAGAGTGAGTCTAAGCCGAAGGCCAGACAGAACAGCTCCGTCTTGCAGGCCCTGCAGAAAGATGTCAGATCCTGCAGGGCCCTAGTCTCTTGTGACAAAGCGTTCCAGTGCTGAAAAAGCCCTGGCCCTAGTGGAAACCAATCTAACCTCCTGGAGGCTCGGGGCCTCCAAAGTGTTGTTATTTATGGACCTTAAAGTCCTCCATGGGGCATACCAGGAGAGGCGGTCCTGTAGGTACAAGGGTCCTAGGCCACATAGGGCTTTAAAGGTCAAAAAGCGCTTTATATTATCAGATATAAAGCGAGTTGTGGAAGGGCTGGGAAGAAGTCCCTTGAGGTGTTGGGTTGAGGCCTAGGCCTTGTTAGGAGCTGATTAATGGGGGGGGGCATGGTTATTTAGATAGGCATAATTTGATTGGCAGGAGGGCCCCCATTTAACCCAAGTCTCTTTCACTTTTGAGCCACTCTTGCATTGGTGCTTGAATCTCCCTCCCACCCGCTGCTTTCTTTCTTGCAGGTGTTAGCCTGACCTTGGTTTGCCTGTCATGGGGTCGCCTGTATTCAGAGGCCCAGTAGGAATTTTGCCATTTGGCTGATTAGGTTTTAGCCTAAAAAGGTAAAGGTAAAGGGACCCCTGACCATTAGGTCCAGTCGTGACCGACTCTGGGGTTGTGCGCTTATCTCGCATTATTGGCCGAGGGAGCCAGCGTATAGCTTCCAGGTCATGTGGCCAGCATGACAAAGCTGCTTCTGGCAAACCAGAGCAGCACATGGAAACGCCGTTTACCTTCCCGCTGTAGCGGTTCCTATTTATCTACTTGCATTTTGACGTGCTTTCGAACTGCTTAGCAAATCGTCACAACTTGTTAGGTTGGCGGTTAGGCTTTTGGTTATTGAATTTGGTGGAAGGAGGGGTGTGGCACTCGGATGCCTACCCCCCTTCTTAATGTTGCTCCACAAAGAAGTATTCCATTAAAGGAATCCTGGGGCTTTCGCTCTAGTCCTTACATCCCCACCATAGCCGGGGATGGTGGGCCAATTACAGAGTACGAGCCTTGGGGAACATTCTTGGTCGAGAGGGGTGAATGTTTGGACAAAGCTACCTCCTTTCCCCATGGGTGTTTACTTGACTTCCCTATAACCTTGGGGAAGTCGGAGCTGGTGCTGTCCCAAGTGGACAGATGGTGAGTCCTATCCCAAATGGACAGGTGATCTGAGTCCTGTCCCAAGTGGACAGATGATGTGAGTCCTGTCCCAAGGGGGCAGATGAATATGGTCCTTCCCAGAGAAGGACAAATGGTTAACCAAAAGCCTAAGGCAACACTCTAATTAAAATTGTATTCAAATAAAGTTGTGGCCAAAATAATGCCAAAAACCCAAACCTAAAATATTGTGTGTGTTGTGAGTTATTGGGGGATTTCTGTCAGCCTCGTCACACAATCAGCACCTTAAACCTGACCCTGTACTCCATCGGGAGCCAGTGCAGATGGTAAAGCACTGGATGAATGTGATCCTGCGGCAAAGACCCCATAAGGAGCCTTGCCGCAGCATTCTGAACCCGCTGGAGTTTCTGGGTCAGCTTCAAGGGCAGCCCCGCGTAGAGCGAGTTACAATAATCAAGCCTGGTGGTGACCATCGCATGGATCAAATCTATCACATAGATGAATGAGGGGCAAAACTAACTCTAGGTCCATTTGGACACTCCAAATTGTTTTGATTTTGGAATTCATATGTCATTCATTTCCCCCCTCTGCAGGTCTGAAAGTCATTGTAGGTGCCCTTATCCAGTCTGTTAAGAAACTTGCGGATGTTATGATCCTGACTGTTTTCTGCCTGAGTGTGTTTGCCCTCATTGGTCTTCAACTCTTTAAAGGACATTTGAGACACAAATGTGTCAAGAACTACACAGAATATATCAGTCAGAGCATATCCAATGAAACATCCTTTTCATCTAAACAGAACTTGACTCCGTATGAGAAGTTTACCAATAGCCCAGGTAAATGCTGTCCTCGGGTATTTGCAAGATAATGGATTTATTCCATCTTCTGTCTCCAGTAAACAAAACACATGAGTCTGCCACTTCAGATGGTTACTCCTAAGAACAGTAAGATTTATAATTATCAGATAAGTGCTTTGGTAGGTTTGCCATGTGGGTGGCATTGGGATAAATCCTTTTTGGATTATTGCAATCTTACTTTCAAACTCCCAAGTGTGCTTACATGAGTGTTGCGATTGTAGCTGAACCCCATGCCTGAACTTGCACAGGATGGGAGTCCAAGGAATTGAGGTGGTAACTGATCAAGTACTAAGTCATACTGACAAATTAAAAATGAACAAATCACCAAGTCCTGGTTGCATCCACCGAAGAGTTCTTTAACAATTCCTACGTAAAAAGGCTATTGTCTAACAAAAATAAGAACATAAGAAGGAGGCCCCTGCTCAATTGGGCTTTCAAATTTCAGTGGCGCCCTGTGCAATGCCGAAATTCAGCATTCCCTGCCTCTTGCCTTCTGTTCTAAGTCATTATTGCAGCACCCTCTTGGCTCAGTAGCCAGTGTGGGTGAACCTGTCTTGCTCCCCTAAATTTGCCTCTGCCATGCTGGATCAGGCAAAAGGCCCATCAAGTCCAACACTCCGTTCTCACAGTGGCTCACTGTGTAACTCTTAAGTGCCTCACTAAGTGTAACTCTGATACCCAGCAACTAGTATTTACAGGCACAGTGTGCCTCCAACAGTGGAGGCAGAACATAACCTCATGGCTAGTAGCCATCAAAAGCCTTAACCTCCTGAATTGATCTAATTCTCTGTTAAAGTCATCCAAGTTGGTGGTCATCACTACATCTAGAGTGCGGGAATACCATAAGTTAACTATGTGTGAAGAAGTATTTGTTTTGCCCTGCCTAGAATCTCCCAATGTTCAGGATGCTAGTCATCCAAATGTGCAGCAGTTGTGTCAAAGGCAAAGGTAAAATCCAGTATCATAATGCCATTATTCAAATCTGTGGCGTGACCACACTGGTAACCATATTGTGCACAAATGATGCCCCCTTGCTTGCCCCCACTGAAGCCTCGCTTACTGGGGTTGCATGGCTGCAGCTTCCAAGTTCTGACAATATTGCATGGAGGCAGTGTTGTTGTTGTTGTTGCCAATTTTCCTTAAAATTAGCTCCAAAACGTCCTTGTGATTTTGCCAAAGCTCAACAACTTAACAACTTTGGCCAAAAAAGCTCAACAACTTTTGTGTTCAGATTTTCACTTTTTGAAATATGGCAACCCTAGTTTAGTTTAGTGCACGAGCAACAGGAAAGCTTGGGCTCCTGCACTCTTCCTTTCCCTCCCCTCCTTTAGCACAGATGTGATTAGAAGCACCTACTTCTGGTTTTAAACTAAACCGTTTCACATTATATCAGAAATGGAGGAATCGTGATTAGTTTAAACTGTGGTATGTTGATGAGCCAGGACGATAACCATGGGTTTTGATAAAACGACTGGCTGTTTTAGAACCTCTACTTATCTGGAACCATATTTATCCTTGACTCTTTTGTTGCAGTGAATTACATATATAAGAATGGCACTGAAGAGTATTTATTGTGCAGCAATGCTTCAGATGGTGGGTAAGTTTACATAATACCTGTTATGAGTGTACTTAATATCTGTTATTCACTCTGTATATTTATTTACTTTCTGCTTACTTACCACCCTTCCTCCCAGAACTGTGGCCCACATTCTCAATTCAATTTTTGTGTGTTCAAAGTCAAATGTGACCTTCTCATCATTTTTGCATGTGGAACTTTGTGAATGTGCTCCTGTGTGGTGAGATCTGAGATTTACCATTTTCAGTTCAAAGCTGCAGTTCTGTTGCAAGGGTGGGGAATGATTTCCAGCCCGAGGGCCACAAATTCCACTCTGGCCAACCTACTGGGAGCCACAGCTCTGTTGAATATAGGAGCCATGTTTTTGAAAGAAAAAAATATACACATATTTTCAAGTTTCTCCATATATTGGCGGAACTTTCTCTTTCTCCATTAATGCTGGAGAATTTTATCACTGAAACAAAGTTGTTATCTGCAGCTCCTGCCCGCCAAAATACGTATGTCTGAAGGTTGGAGAAAATCCTGACTTTGGGTACACAAGCTTTGATACGTTTGGCTGGGCCTTTCTTTCCCTGTTCCGCCTCATGACGCAGGATTACTGGGAACGCCTCTATCAACAGGTATATGCTTCAATTCTTTTGAAACAAATTGCATGGGGAAAACTGCCATAGTCGTTTGAAGCGGCTTGCTCTGCCTACCTTTTACAGCTCCCTTCTTAGCTATATAAGTAGCAGAATGATATGCTAGAGTCTACCAAGTGGAATTCTGGGACGATAATATGAGATGGCAATGTTGTCACAAAGTCCTGAGCTGGTAGAATAAACTGTGCCACCTTAGAGCGCAGAAGGGGGGGTCACAGTTATGAATGTTCCTTCACATAAAAACATGTAAATATTTTTAGCCATCTGTCAAGGTTGTTGTGACTACTCCTGAGTAACGACCTTCCACATGCTTGTCTTTCAGAAGGTTTTATTAGTGCACATTATTTACAGTGTAGCGAGCTGCTGGTTTCATGTCTCCTCATTCCGAATCAGAATCCGGCACTGCCCCGTTCCGCGATTTGGACCAACATAAAAGCCTCGGGACAGTGAATCTCCTCCCTTTTCTCCTCCTCCTCAATTCAGGTGTCGGGGGGGGGGGAAGAGTCTGCGTCCTGCCTGATTCCTCTCCTCTCTTTCCCTCTCCCTTTCTTCCTGCCTGTGGAGCAGGGGCTCTTGGATGTTGCCAGAGGTCTGGCACTCCCTTTCCGTCTCCTGACTTTCCTCATCCGCCCCTTCGCTTTCATGACTGCTTGGAGATGGGCTGCTTCTGATGAGGGGGGGGGCTGTTCCCTATAAGCCCTCCCCCTTACACCATCTAAGGGTTCTCTTGGGTCCAAAAGGCAGGAGACTGAGAGGAGATATGATAGCCACCTTCAAATATCTCAAGGGCTGCCACATGGAAGATGGAGCAAGCTTGTTTTGTCTTGCTCTGGAGGGTAGGAGCCGAACCAGGGTATTCAGTTTACAAGAAAGGAGATTCTGACTGAACATCAGGAAGAACTTTCCGACAGTAAGAGCTGTTCAACAGTGGAACAGACCACCTTGGGCGGTTGTGGACTCTCCTTCCTTGGAGGTTTTTAAGCAGAGCTTGGATCATGTATAGCATAGAATTTCATGTGTCATTTTTAGATTTAATGTTGTTTCTTTTGTCATCTTTATTTTGGTTAACAAATTACTGTAATTTTCTTTATAGTGTGGTTCATGTTTTCTATATGGTTTCAAAGGCCTTTTCCCCTTTAACATATGGAAAACTGGTGATGAAAACCTTAACATTTTGTGTTAACATCACAACCAAAAGAATGATTAATATATTATTTCTGACTACAGACTCTCAGAGCTACTGGGAAGATCTATATGCTGTTTTTCATATTGGTCATATTTCTGGGATCATTCTACCTGGTCAACTTGATCTTGGCCGTGGTCACGATGGCCTACGAAGAACAGAGCACAGCCACTATTGCTGAAACAGAAGCAAAAGAAAGGAAATTTCGTGAAGCCATGGAGATGCTGAAGAAAGAGCAGGAGGTTCATATATTGCCCCATTGCTAATCTACAACTACCTCCATTTCCCCAGAAACATAGTTTATAGCAGTAGTTATAGATAGTATGTATACAATAAAACATAAAACAATACAAAATGATAATTAAAACTACCAACTAATCAATTGTTTTTTTAACAGCTGCATAGGTCTGCTGGCATAAAAAAAAGTCTTTAGAATGGGGAAAGCATAAGTTGAACATGGGATGGGATCTAACATGGTCAAAGCAAGAACTTGCCACTTAATTATGATGCTTCCATAGGAGGTTAAGCACCAGCTTCCATGTTTCATGTGTCCAAAAACTAGGAACTTAGACTTAGACTTGAAACATAGCTAACACCTACTGGGCAAGAAAAATTATTTAAGAGAAAAATCCTTTTAGAAAAACACTGTGATTAACTTTAAAATCATGAAGCTTGTGAGTAATTTGGATATCCATTGCAAACTGTTATCTGTGAATGGGAAGTTGTCATACCAAAAAGTATTTTTATTTTATTTTATTATTATCTCATATGAAGACATAATGGTACAATGCCCACTTCTCTTTTTCTTCATTCTAGGAATTAGCTGCGATAGAAAACGACAGCATGTCTCATAGCTCATTTGAAGTGTCACCTATAGGTTCTAAAGAGGTCAAAGAACGAAGCAACAGAATGAAAAAGTTGTCTTTGGGGATGGAAGATTATGGGGAAGATCCCAAAACCCCAAAGTCACAGTCTAGTGACAGCTATTGGAAACCGGTAATTATTTCATAAGGCTTACACCAACCATTATTTCTTTTCACTTTTTAATTGCATTCTAACTTGTCCTCATAGTTGGAGGAGTTTAAATGAAGGAAGAAAAAAGGTTTTAACTAAGACACTTAATTATAAATCAGCATTTCCCAACCCAAAATCTACATGACTGTTTTTAGAAAAATTACATTTTAGAAAGTATATATATTCTACAACAGTAGGAAACTAATCTATGCGTAAAGCTTTATATGTGATGTATTTGTTTTCTTCTACTCTTAGCAGTTCTCAGTAATAGGTCACTAGTAGGTCGCAACAATAAAAAATAGCAAATCCAGCTGTGACAAATTGAAGCACTTTTAAAATGTTTATTTCTGCCCAGCTGGCAAAGAGTTAACCCACCTCCAGCCTGACTGGCATAGAACTCTGATGGGGGCGGGACTGTGCCCGGTTTGAAAGGAGGGAGTGTCGGTTTGGTCAGTTAGGAGGGAGAGGGAGGAAGGTGTGGTGTGGTGTTATGTGGTGGCTTGTATGAAGACAGTTAAGAGGCTAGGAAAACTTAAAGTTAAATGTTTGACTGAGTTTATTTTGTACAACTGGAACAAAGCTAATTAATAAATGACACGTTAAAGAATCACTTATGTTGTTAACACAATAAAACTTCATCTCTGTTTTTGCCAACAAGAGGTCCGTCTGTATTTTTCCAGCGAGGTACCAGGACTCACAGCCGTGGTGACTCAAGAGAGGGCAAAACTCACCTCAGGCAGGGAGGTGGCAGTTTGTGTCCTGAAGTTACACGGAGGAGGCTTAGACGGGTAACCTGAGGTGCCAAGGAGTTGCCAGAGTGCATAGGGCAAACTTCTACAGTGGGGAATCCAACTGAGGGAGACCCTGTACTGGAGGCAAGAGGTTATTCCTGGGGGACAGCCTAGAGTTTCTTAAGGTACCAGGTCACGCAGGCTGGAAGGCTCTCCTTACTTAGAAACCCATTAGTAAAAGGGGTTTATTTTTGAGGCGGCAGGACCAGAGGGTGGGTGTTTTCCCCTCTGGATTCCTGTGTCGCAGTGATAGTAAGGCAGAGTGGGACCAGGGTCGTCACATTTTTGGTGGCAGCGTCGTGATCGAAATTCAAAGCTCACGCGCCTAGTTTGGTTTGAGTCTGTCAGGATTTTCCTGTGAGGAAAATGACTCACGTAAGAAAACCCAGAGAGGCAAAAGGAGATGAAAGAACGGAAGGGGCTGAGGGAAGCCCAGGTTCTGAGGTAGAACTGATGAAACTACGAATTGAGATGGCCCGAATTGAAGCTGAGAGGGAAAAGATGGCATCTGAGGAGAGAATGCAGTCAGAGAGGATAAAGGCACAATTAGAACAGGACAGAATGAGGCTTGAAGAGATACGTTTGCGATCAGAATTAACTCAGAGTCCAGTTAATAATGATAGTATCGCAATTAATTTAAAAAGGTTCCCCAAATTTGGAAAAGACGATAATGTTGAATCGTTTCTATTTACCTTCGAACGCGTTTGTGTGGAATTTCAAATACCTGAGGAGAACTGGATGCTTTATTTAAGACCTCAAATTTGTGGAATACTAAGTGAAATTTATGCTGACCTGAGGGAAGAAGAGCTGTCAAGTTACCAAGTATTTAAGCAAAGGGTCAAGGTTCGATGTGGGCTCACGGCTGAACAAAGCAGAAAGGCTTTTCGTGAGGCAAAAAAGGAACATAAAGAGACTTATGCCCAACTAGCTAGCCGCTTAGATAAATTACTTGACAGATGGATTCAAGGGAGTGGAGTGAAGGACTTTGATGAGTTAAAACAATTAATTTGTTTAGAACAATTTTTTAAGCAAATCCCTAGCAATTTACGTTGGTTCTTGAGGGATAAAAAACTGAAAACTGTGGCACGGGTTGCAGAGGTCTTAGATGAACTACAAGGAGATTTCAATGAAATAGCATTCCCAAAACACTCACAGAAGGGTAATCCATGGAGAAACAGAGAAAATAAAGACAGGCAAGAAAATTTTCCTGTCAGGGAATCAGTTTCTGATAAGACAGGGTCAAAGAAAATCACTTGTTTTTTCTGTAATCGTGAGGGCCATGTACGTGCCAGGTGCCCCCTGCTGGTTAAGACGCAAACTACACCTTCTGCAGCTAAACAAGTAAAACTGGTAATGCAGTCTCAGGAAAATAGCTCGCCTCAGACAGAAGACTCAGAGAAATCAGACAGTCCAGCTGAGACTACTTCTAAGGTCTTACAGGTCTGGAGGGCTGAGCAGGAGTGCAACCAAGATTACATGGAGCCAATTGAATTAAATGGTCAGTTTTTTTTAGGTTTGAGGGACACAGGAGCAGAGGTCTCACTGGTCAAATCACAATTTGTTCCAAAGGAGCAGTACCTCAAGGGTCAGTCCTATAGTTTAAAAGGCATATGGGGCCCACATTTTGAAGTACCATTAGCTGAAGTTGATATTACCTACAAAGGATTTTGTGGCAAATGGAGAGTAGGAATCCTAAATGAATTGGAGGTACCCTTTTTAATAGGGAATGACCTAGCTAGTCAGAAGCACCGTATTCAAGTGATAACTAGGTCACAGTCTCAAGTCACTGAGAGTAATCCTCCTGCAGTTATAGAGTCACCCATAGAGCCTGGTGAGGGTGAAGGGCTGATTAGCGTGCCAGTGGTCCAGGAGCACGGTGCCCAATTCTTGAGTGATCAAAAAGAGGATGAAACTATAAAAGAGCTGTGGGGTAAAGCACAAAGTCCTACTGCAGAAGTAACTGTGGAGAACCCCTGCGTATTTACCACCATTGAGGGAAGACTGTATAGAATTTCTAGGAGGAGGAAAACTGCTGCTGTTTGGGAAAGGAAGAAACAGTTAGTGTTGCCAAGAGCTTACCGGTTGCAAGTGCTACAAATGGCACACGACGCACCCTCAGCAGCGCATCTAGGCATTAGGAAGACTAGTGATAGAATCCAAGCAAGATTTTACTGGCCTGGGATGGGCAAAGACATCAAAGAGTATTGCAAGTCCTGTGTGATCTGCCAAAAAGCAGGCAAAAGAGCGGACAAAACGCGAGGCTTGTTACAGTCTATTCCCGTAATTACTGAGCCCTTTTCCAGAGTAGGAGTGGACATCCTCGGGCCTATCTCCAGAGTTACAAAAAGGGGGAATAAATTTATTTTATGCCTCGTGGATTATGCTACGCGCTATCCAGAAGCAATACCTCTAAAGGACATTGACTCAAAGACTGTAGCAAAAGCCCTCATGTCGGTGTTCTTAAGGCTGGGATTCCCCAAAGAAATTATAACAGATTTAGGGACATCCTTCACGTCCAAGACCATGGAAGAGCTTTTAACTCTTTGTGGAATTAAGCATGTTAAAACTACGGCTTATCATCCACAGTCGAATAGCTTGACGGAGAAATTTAACTCAACCCTGAGCCGGATGCTGAAAACCTATTCCATCAATCATCCTAACGACTGGGATGAGAGGCTGCAACACTTCCTATTCGGTTATCGCGAAGTGCCGCAGGAGAGCACAGGGTTCAGTCCTTTTGAACTCCTATTTGGACGACAGCCACGAGGACCCCTAGACTTGATGAAAGCAGCGTGGTCAGGGGAGGAGCAGATCGACAGCCCTGATGTTGTGACGTATCTACAGGAGCTGCAGAGCGACCTTCAAGAGCTACGGGAGCAAGCTGCTCACAACTTGCAGCAGGCACAGCGTCGACAGAAGCAGTGGTATGATGCACACGCAAGAGACAGAACTTTCCAGCCTGGTGACAGTGTGCTCGTGTTAAGAACAAGACGTCGAAAGAAGTTGGAGATGTCGTGGGACGGTCCCTTCAAAGTGGTCGAGAGGATATCAGCGGTGAACTATTTGGTAGAGTTAGATGGGGAAGGGAACCGATGTAAAAACTTTCATGTAAATTTACTTAAGCCTTATTTTGACAGAAATAAGTTGGTGTTGCAAGTAAAGGGGAAGGTGACACAAGGAATTCATCTAACTGGGTGGGGAGAGCTGAGTAAGGGCACAACTCTAGCAGAGGTGTCATTCGATGAAAGTTTGACCCCAGAGCAAAAGGAGCAGTTAAAATTAGTCCTTGCTCAGTTTGCTCAGATCTTCTCAAACATCCCAGGGAGGACCAGCCTAGCAACTCATGTAATAGACACAGGGTAAGCACATAAGTGGGAAGGAAAACATCATAGCGGACGCTTTATCCAGGTATTTTTGTGAGGTATAGAATGGTGCAAATTATTATATGAAATGGTGGGAACCCTAGCAAGACATTTGTGCCAAGGTGTTATAATCTAACACATGCCAAACATGGTTTATCTGTGTACAAGTTTATGAGATGTTAATTTAGTTGACTTTGTAATATGAATGTTAAAGAATGCATTGATGTATTTTTAACCCCAAGCCCATTGCTTTGGCATTGCTCTAGTTAATTAAGAGCAAGCCGACGCAATGTCTTTGTGGTGGGGGGAGATATGTGACAAATTGAAGCACTTTTAAAATGTTTATTTCTGCCCAGCTGGCAAAGAGTTAACCCACCTCCAGCCTGACTGGCATAGAACTCTGATGGGGGCGGGACTGTGCCCGGTTTGAAAGGAGGGAGTGTCGGTTTGGTCAGTTAGGAGGGAGAGGGAGGAAGGTGTGGTGTGGTGTTATGTGGTGGCTTGTATGAAGACAGTTAAGAGGCTAGGAAAACTTAAAGTTAAATGTTTGACTGAGTTTATTTTGTACAACTGGAACAAAGCTAATTAATAAATGACACGTTAAAGAATCACTTATGTTGTTAACACAATAAAACTTCATCTCTGTTTTTGCCAACAAGAGGTCCGTCTGTATTTTTCCAGCGAGGTACCAGGACTCACAGCCGTGGTGACTCAAGAGAGGGCAAAACTCACCTCAGGCAGGGAGGTGGCAGTTTGTGTCCTGAAGTTACACGGAGGAGGCTTAGACGGGTAACCTGAGGTGCCAAGGAGTTGCCAGAGTGCATAGGGCAAACTTCTACAGTGGGGAATCCAACTGAGGGAGACCCTGTACTGGAGGCAAGAGGTTATTCCTGGGGGACAGCCTAGAGTTTCTTAAGGTACCAGGTCACGCAGGCTGGAAGGCTCTCCTTACTTAGAAACCCATTAGTAAAAGGGGTTTATTTTTGAGGCGGCAGGACCAGAGGGTGGGTGTTTTCCCCTCTGGATTCCTGTGTCGCAGTGATAGTAAGGCAGAGTGGGACCAGGGTCGTCACACCAGCCCATAAACCAACTAGCAGCCATAGAATAAATCAGCTGCATTGTCATCTGTCTGAATAAAGGTGTTACAAAATGGTAATCCTACCTGGTGGTCCTGGTAGGTTCACATGGTGGTAAGTATGAGAATTAACAGAGGCTTATAAATAGCAAGTTCTTTGGTTCCTGTGACTGGTAAGGAAGCCATAAGTGATTAACGGACTTATGTACTAGTGGAAAATTTTGTGAAGTAGTTAACTGGGAGACGGGAGTGTATGTGCAAGACTGAGATAATGAGAAGCAGACTATCACTCCTAACAAGCTGCCACTTCTGAACGCAGAGTGCTCTTTATTAACAGGAAGTCACAAAGCCAATCATAAGGTTTTCTGCTGCACTTGGTAGGATTTCTGTAAGTGACTCTTACACCCAACATTAAATGCATTTAGTACAGAGCATGTCAAAGTCTGCATCACTCTTGCTATTTTTTCCTTCTTTTGATCCCTGCAGTCTCTCATTAGCCACAATTACGGTCCTAGTTCAAACCCAACCAAACGCCGACCAAGCCATGGAAGTGTATTCAATTTCCTTGTATCTGGCCGAGATGCTGGTTCAAGGGCTGAGTTGGGGGAGGATGAATCTAGCAGCACTGGGGAGACGGAGGTCCAGCACAGCGCACTGCTGGCTGCACGAATGGGAAGGCGTCCAAGCATCCAAAGTCAAACCAGCTACAGTCCTCGCCTGCCAGCTCCAAACTACATGCAGCCCGGCAGATGGGCCACTGGAGACGATTGCAATGGGATGGTTTCATTGATGGGGGGCAGTGGAACAAGGCCATTTAACATGGATCCCATTTCCAGTGAAGGGTCATTACTTCCTCCGGTTATGGAAAATCCTGGCAAAGGGGATCCGGTGAGTTGAGAATGTAATCAGACAGGTGCAATTTTCTGATTGGTGGCTTCCCCCCAGTTGTCTAGGCTGCAGTAATCAATTTTTGCTATACAGTATATGTTTTCTGTACCTAGAGGAGAAATGATTCCACCCCTAAAAATTATCCTCAAATTACTTCCCTACAGATGATGGTGATTTAAATTTCTTCCCCAGCCTTCATCATTAGTCCCAGGGCAATTTGCAATGCACACGCACACACACACACTATTAAAAAAAGCCCCAAACAACAACTAAGATGATTATCCTCTAACCACTTCTCTGGGAGTAAACCTCATTGAACTCAATGGGATTTACTTCCAAGTAGGCATTCATAGAATCTCACTGTAAATGTATTTGTGAATAGTGGGCATGGAGGGTGGGGAGCATTACCAAAAGGTTTGGGGGCAGGGGAAGACCTAAAGAAGAAAGAGTAGTAAGAGCTAAGAGGTGTGAGCCCTGTGGTATGAATAACAGCAAGTATTTTCTTTCTGCACCATGGTGCATGCATTCTCTTTTAGCTAAGGACTGCTGTGCTGCTCTAAAGCTAAGATTCCAAAGGGACATTGGCACACACATATTGAAGACCAACAAATGAATGATGACAGAAGCTTTCATGGACTACTGTACAATCTGCTTCATCGAATGCATGAAGTGTTGTCCTGAGTTGCATGTAAAATGGTTGAGGAAGGAACTAATACGGTAAATAGTGAAGTGAGAGGAAAATGAAACATAGAACTGAACAATAATACTCATTGTCACTCGACATTTCCCCCAGATGTATTAACGCTGTGTGGTCCACTGAATTTTGCAATAAGCATATTCACGTTCATATCTGTTTCTCTTCCTGCCTGAGATCAAAGCACCTAAAGGTTCCATAACTAGACATGTTGTTTACATCTTTAAACAGACTGCTTCTTGTGATGAAGCCAACAAGAGGTTCCAGGCTCAGCGTCTCTCAGTAGATTATTATAATCACCCACTTCAAAGACAAAGGGCAGCAAGTGCAGTCAGCATCATTACCAGTGCGCTGGAAGGTATGTTGTTGCATATTCATGGGTGCCAATATAGTGGTTGGTTACCAAGGTTAAGGACATGCTTTAAATGCCACAAATGGGTGGATTTAGCACTTGTACCTGGGTCTATGTATTGTTTCTGTGTTGCATATCACCTTTAAATAGGAATTCAGGGCTGGCCCACCCTTGAGGCAAGATGAGACAACTGCTTCAGGTGGCAGGAATCACGGGGGTAGCCGATCCCAATGCCGACCTTTATTGCCCCTTTGTTCCTGATGTGGGAGTTGGGGCTATGGGTTTGTTTTGTTCTGGTTCTGGTTTTTTATATGAATTTTGTGTTTTTACTTTGTATGTTTATGCTGTAAACCGCCCTGAGATTTTCAGATAACGGGCAGTATACAAATTTTAAAAATAAAAACCAATAAAATAAAGTTAGATCTTCTCTCACGCTTTCCCCCCCGGTAGGGCGGGAGGTGCCATTTAGGGATTTTCAAGGTAACTAGCTAGCACTTTGGGACCAGAAACAGATAGGAAGCTAGTGAAATTGGAATAGCAATACAGCCACATGAGCTGTAGCTCAGTGCATGGCCTCTATGTGGAGAGCCCCAGGTTCGTCCCAGGTGTCTTCATGAAGAGCTAGGCAAGACTCCTGAAAGCCACTGAGCCTGCTGGACAAAGCTTCTGACATTATAAAATAGTTTCCTATGGTCTTACAAAGAGCTGGCCCATGAGATCAATTACAATAGTCCTTGATCATACATTTTAAAAAAGAATTCTGCTGGAGCATCAAAAGATTCAATAGGAGTTGTTATCACAAGTGCTTATTGATCCCATTTCCTATCATAGGCGTGTGTTTTTAAATCTTTTTTTATGGGGGGGGTACCTTACTTTATTGTGTTTAATGTTTAGAACTTGAAGAATCCCATCAGAAATGCCCCCGCTTCTTGAAGAAATTTGCTGCAAAGTATCTTGTGTGGAACTTTTGCCCATTGTGGTTGAAGATAAAGAAGAATGTGGGCGTTTTTGTTATGGATCCATTTACGGACCTCACAATTACAGTTTGCATTGTGATGAATACTCTATTTATGGCGCTAGAACACTATAAAATGTCCCCTGATTTCGAGGCCATGCTTGGGATAGGTAACAAGGTAAGCGAATTCTGCCAAGCAGGATGTTCTGTATCAGCATGTAATAAGCTTTTATGCATTTGTTATTATTATCATATTGATTTTTTAGAGCATTCACCCTTCCTTAAAGGGTATAAGGTTCAATGACTCTCACCTATCACTATCTGAAGAACATTCTTTTATTAATTTATTTCTGTTAACTATGACAAACTGGTTATATCTCTTGGTATTAGCATACCTGGATATTTAATAGATTCGGAACAAATCCGGAATTTATATTCCTTGGATGAATGTGTAATCAGGTATTGACTTATTGGCATCAATTCTGATTTGGACCAATTAATAGAGTAACCAGATACTTTACCAAAAGCATTATTGTTTGCATCAAGATGGGAATACTAGCCTGAATAGTAAGGAATAAACAAAAGAATATCGTCTGCAAATAAAACTAATTTATATTCAATATTATGAATCTCACAATGTCGTCTACGGTAATAGCGCAAGCCAAAGGAAAGGTGGCAGACATACTGCCATTCACTTTGACTCTAGGAGTGGCTGCCAGGACAAGCCACATGCTCTTCTTATATGCCCAGGGAGCGGACTGAGCCCACGTCCCAGGAGTGGCCTGCCCCCTTGCCCACTCACAATTGGCTGATTGAGTGAGCTGGCAGGATCTGTTGCCTGGGCAGCAAGCTCAGCCCAGGGACCTCCTTTGCTGCCCAGGAGGCAGCCCAAGGGGCCTCCCTCATCTGATTGTGAAGGGTGGTGGAGGGAGTGCCAGACCACAATAGCGCCCACCGGGAAGGGTTTGCGGACTTCTCAACGTGCCTGTTTGTCATGTGAACTGTCCCTAACCCAGCATGAGGAGAGAGGATTCTGGAACATACCGATTTGACTTCTCCACTTCTATTTTGCAGATTTTCACCGGAATTTTCACTGCAGAAGTGATCCTGAAAATCATTGCGCTGGATCCCTATTATTATTTTCAGCAGCGCTCAAATATCTTTGACAGTGTGATTGTCTTCATAAGCATCATTGAACTGAGCAGTGAACCCAAAGAGAATAAGGCATCAGGGAAAAAAGGCAGCAGGAAAGGAAACTTTACAGTTTTACGGACCTTGAGGCTGGTAATTCCTCGCTCTCTCTTTTTCTCTCCCTTCCTATCTTTTTCCATGGACATATAGGACAGGATTTCCCGCGAGCTACATCTCTTGCAGAAGATCACTATTGATTATACATCTGTGGAGCACTGTGAGAGAATTAACTTGCTAATCTCCAGATGTGCCCTGTGTGAGGGATGTTATTTTCAGATAGATGAAATGGAGGGCAAGAAGCAGCAACTTCCCCAAGGCAATCCGGTGCATTCAGGACCAGGGAGGGAGTTGAAAATACTTGCCTAAGGCCTAGTCCTGTGCTGTGCTGCTTGGGAGAGACATGAAGGAGACAAGCTATCAGTGGCCACTAGCCACGATGGCCAAATATTACTTCCAGCATCGCAGACAGCATGCCTCTAAATACCAGTTGCTAGGGGGAAATGAGTGGGAGTGTGTTACTGCATTCATGTTCTGCTTTGGGGCTTCCCATAGGCATAGCCTGTTTGGCTGCTGTGGGAACAGGATGCTGCACTAAAAAGACTTTTGCTTTGATCCACCAGGACTCTTCCTATGTTCATTTATTCCTGGAACATTTATGCAGCATGGCTGCTGCTTCAGAACATAAGGAGAACCCTATTGGATCAGACTAAAAGTTCATCTAATCCAACATCCTTCTCTCTTCAACGGCCAACCAGAAGGCGATAATCCTCTTCCTCTCCCACCCCAATACCTCACATTGAGTGGCACAAATTGCCACTTTTTCTTCTTCACTAGGCACCCAACTTGGAATAAAAAGGTGAGAGGAGGCCTCAGGAGTTGAGATGGAATCAGCCATCACTGATTACCAGAATTTTTAAGAGCAAGATCTTGGTTTTGTAAAAAAATAAAAGCTGTCATGCAACAAGCTCCAAAGTCTGATTGTTGTTGGGGTGTTTTAATTAGCTGGAGAAAACCTAAATTCCAGATAATCTTCTGTACCTCCTGGCCCCATCGCCATGGCTGCAACCCAGCAGTCTTATTAGGTTAGGATGCCCATACCTTTGCACTCAAACTCACCCTTTGCAACTAAAAGTCTTGGGCTCAAATCTGCAGTTAACAGTGAACAACCGCTGTGATAGAAACTTCAGAGAGTCACTGTCAACCAGAATAGACAGTACTTTGCTAAAATGTCTAATCCAGTATAAGGCAGCTTCATATGTTGATGCAATTTATAAACAAAGTTTTAGGTAAGAACTACAACTCAGTGGTAGAGTTCATGCTTTGTGCATGGAAAGTCTTGTGTTCAGTCACTGAAAGAGTTGGGTATTAGGGTTAGGGAAACTCTCTGCTGGGATTCTGAAGAGCCAGAACACACTGAAATTGTGCCCCAAGAAATGCAGATTTAATTTTTTTTTTGCATTCAGAAGGTCCAGATTCAATCCTTAGCATCTCTAGTTTTTGTGTTTTTAATTGGCACTTAGCAGAGCTACATACAAGTAGAATAGAGGACAATGGATCACATGGACCTGTGGTTTGAATTAGTGAAACACAGTGGCTATATTTGTATGTCATGGTAAACTATGGTTCATTGTGATATGAGTAAGCTGTAGCAAGTCTCATGATCAACTGCAAGGACCTAGAAGCTTCTGCTTCTGTTCTTGATCAACTACAGCTTGTCATTCTGTTTGAACCTTAACTGTGGTTAATCATAACTATGCTCTGTTTGAAACAAGCCTACTTCAAATGATGAGTTTTGAACATGGCTTTTAAAAAATAATTGTACTTACGGTTAGCACAGTTTAGGAGTCGGACATAATAAATAACAACATGTTTAAAAGAGAACAAAAAGGCAAGTTGAAGCTGAATAGAAGGATAAACAGAGTTAGAACTGAAGGTTACAAAAAAATAGAAACTGCCAAACTGTTCTGTCCTTTGGTTATCTAACAATACAATACCTTCCTCCCCAACAGATGCGAGTCTTCAAGTTGGCGAAGTCTTGGCCAACCTTAAATACCCTTATTAAGATAATTTTAAACTCAGTGGATGCTCTGGGCAACCTCACCCTCGTTCTGGCCATTATCGTCTTTATCTTTGCTGTATTTGGAATGCAGCTATTTGGGGGCAACTATAAGACTCATTGTAAGAAATTGGCCGATGACTGCAAACTACGATGGCATATGCAAGATTTCTTCCACTCCTTCCTTGTTATTTTCCGAATTTTGTGTGGAGAATGGATTGAAACCATGTGGGGTTGCATGGTAGTCAATGAGCAATCACTGTGCTTACTTGTCTTCTTGATGGTCATGGTGATTGGAAATTTAGTGGTGAGTTTACAGATACCTTTTGGTTTCCTTCCTCTTTTTATCAAAAATTTGCTTTGCTATTAATGAAATGGGGAAATGTGTTTGAAAAGTCCATCCTCATGCTGTATCTTTAAAAGAAGTAAACGAAAAATTGCAAGAACTCGGGCCAGAAAGGATAATTTCAAAATTATCCTTTCTGGCCCGAGTTCTTGCAATTTTTCGTTTACTTCTGGACTTTACCAAGAACTCCAATTTCTACTGTATCTTTAAAAGAAGACAAGACAAGTATGTGGAATGGTAAAGGTAAAGGGACCCCTGGCCATTAGGTCCAGTCTTGGATGTCTTTGGGGTCGTGGCGCTCATCTCACTTTACTGGCCGAGGGAGCCGGCGTACAGCTTCCGGGTCATGTGGCCAGCATGACAAAGCCACTTCTGGCAAACCAGAGCAGCGCACGGAAACGCCGTTTACCTTCCCGCCAGAGCGGTACCTAATTATCTACTTGCACTTTGATGTGCTTTCGAACTGCTAGGTGGGCAGGAGCTGGGACCGAGCAACGGGAGCTCATCCCATTGCGGGGATTCGAACCGCCAACCTTCTGATCGGCAAGCCCTAGGCTCTGTCCTGGGCTTCTTCTGCCAGGTTCTTGGAATCACAAGGTGTGTGTGTGTTGTACTCAGGTCCTGCTTGCAGGTTTTCCATGGGCATCTGGTTGATTACTGTGCAAACAGGAGGCTAGACTAGATGGGTCATTGACCTGATCTAGGAGGGCCCTTCTACTGTTCTTATGTTCTCACATCTTTCAGTCTTTTCTCAAGCCATTGGGAAATGAAATGAAATTTCATAATACAGTAAGGAGACAGGAGAAGGAAGTAAAGCATCTTTACCTGCCTCTCACTCTTACCTGGCTTTGTAGGGAGATTTTCTGTTCCAATTTGTCAATATTTGTTCATTCCACCTATGCTCTAAAACTAGTTTGGGAAGAATTAACAAGAATGAAAACAGAAGTATCATTTTAAGAGTAGACAGTGCATACAACTAGGGTAAAATGTGCATTAAAAAGCATATGTTAATTAAGCTAACATAAAAATGCATTATATTACAGAAAATCGATTTCCAGAAATGCATATATTAGGCAAAATTGCATACAAAGTGTGTATATCACAATAAATTTGTGCTAAATTGCTGATGAATTTTCATGGTTGCTGTTTTTAAGTAAACCCCCCCCACATGTCAATTGATGTGGAAATGTGGAGAACTGACGAAATGAGAAACTGGGAGAAACCAAAATTGACAAATTTTGCCCACCCCTGGCTGTTGGTTAGTTTCCTTGTCACGGCCACGCCAGAATTGGTTGTTTCCATCTCTCTTCAGAAAAAAACAAAACAATCATGCTAGAAATGTTGTTAAACATTTGCTCTTCCTGTTGCTTTGAGGTGCTCAATTTGTTCATTGCCCTGCTGCTGAACTCGTTCAGCACTGACAACCTCCTCCAACTCCCGGAAGACGACCGAGAAACGAACAACCTTAAAATTGCCTTTGCTCGGATCCATCGAGGGTTGCATGCAGCAAAACAGGCAATGTTGGCTTTTTGTTTCAAAGCTCTTGGGTACAAGCGGAAGGCCGCTCAGAAGAAAATAAAATGTGAATCTGAGAAGAACGGGCTGGAGCTTAGAAAAGATCTCCCGAACTTCAAGGAGAGTCATGGTAACAGAGAGATCGAGAAGAATGGGGAGAGGTGCTCAGTTATTATCCCGGATGATTTCATCAGCAACCCCAATGTGTTCGTCTGTGTTCCTATTGCTGCCCCTGAGTCCGATAGCGAGGGTTCTGAAGATGCTGGTGAGAAGCAGGGGGCAACCATGGAGACGGAATATACTGAGAAGGTAAGGAGTCAGCTGAAGGCCATATTTCCATGTTCAAGGAAAGGCGGACAAATATTGCAGCAGGCAGAAATGGAGACAGCAATATTAATGTCAGTCCTCAATATTCTGTCCCACTTTCTGAACATTCTGTCACACTGTAGAATTAATGAGAAGCAGAACCAATGATGTGATTGGGCTGGTAGAAGGTCACCTCATGAGGAACAAGAAGCTGGTTTAGCTTCTGCCCTAACAGTGTTATCAGCTGCATTCCCTCAACTTTGCTCATAGGCTGTTTCAATGCAGTCCTGTGTGCCATTTTCCTCCTCCTCCTCCTCCTCCTCCTATCATCATCATCCCCGTATTTCTTTCAATATGGAATACACCCTTTTTTGCTCTTAATTGTTCACGTCATTTCCTAGCACAGCTTCCCTGCACCCCCGCGCATCCCCATGAAATTTGACTGATCACATCCTGAAACATCACGACGCTAATCTAACCTGGTAACTTTTGTAAACAAAACCACATGGGAGGCTGCAGCCAATCAGATTAAGAGGCAGTGGCTGAGGATCAGGGCGGAGAAGGAAAATGGCACTGAGAAGAAGCAATAACCAGGGAAACAGAAGTGCCTTTCTCTTGTGTGCTGTAGTTACTCCACCTAGAGACCTGGTACAGGCCACTCATAGACAATGTGACCCAATAGGCCCACCACAGCTCACCAACAATGAACCGTGGTTCAGGAAGTGCTTGATAAAGCTGTTGGCTTTGCTGCCTGCCGGAAGGCCAACTATATGTGATGTTGGGAGATCAGGGGCTGTGGGGATT
Source organism: Zootoca vivipara (assembly GCF_965207765.1). Lineage (NCBI taxonomy): Eukaryota > Metazoa > Chordata > Lepidosauria > Squamata > Lacertidae > Zootoca > Zootoca vivipara. Next base: position 50,005,658 of record NC_142594.1, on the reverse strand, counting down.
CTGATAAGGAATGTAGTGGGAGGGGAAGAGGCCTTATCCTTTTCCTACATGCTTGCATGAAAATGTCCTCTTCCAGTGCTATTTGCCCTGCGAGGCACAACATACAACTACATTATGGTTACCTGTATGTTTCCCTCTGCAAGGCAAATACCAGCTTGGGCAAGAGGTTTTCACTGGGAAATGGGTGCGGGGGGGGGGGGGAATCACAGTCTGCCACAATTAGAATCCACTCTCCTACAGCTGACATTAATTTTGTTTGAGTCACAGAAATACATCTCTCTTTAGCTCCCATGGCTTTAACTAACAGTAGGAGGGAAAGGTCTCTCTCCCCCCCCCCCTGAAAAAACAACAACAAATACAAGTGGCATGGTCTTGAGTGCAGATGAATGTGGCTTATCTTCAGCAGGAAAACCAGCTGCGATTGAGAGGAGAGCGGAGCAAGAGTTCCGATGCCTGGAGCCGAACATCTGAAATCTCCTCTCCTGGGGAAATAAGTATGCATTGGAAAGCTGGGTCCTCAGCACCAAAACAAAAAGAGGTAAAAGTTATTCACCAATACGAAAGGCAAAAGCAGATAATGATAATCCAGATGATGAAATGCCCTGATTGCAGAACTGGGTAAAAAAAAAGGTTGCATTGAAATTGGGACGAAACAAACAAAGTCACAACTCTAATAGAAACGTCACCATTCAATGTGTTGAATTGAAACTCAAGCAGGTTGTTTTGAGTATCTTCCTTTGACTGTGTGCATCTGATGTTTGGTTAGTTAGTTAGTTAGTTAGTTAGTTAGTTAGTTAGTTAGTTAGTTAGCCTGCCTGCTTGTTTTGAGGGGTAAGGCATGCTGATTCAGGGCCTCTGAACCCCTCTTTTGGTGCTGAAATGGATATTATAGATCAGAAATTTATATGTGTTACATTAATACACAGCAAGCGTGTCACTGATTTTGTTTAATTTAATACCAGGCACCAAAACCATACCATGTGGGGAGATGAGGTTTAATCCTTTAACCCTTATCATTGTGGCAAAAATACATCCCTCCCAGTGCAAAAATTAGCCATAGGGGAAACAAATCCTCCTATTGACTCCGGTGACTCCCGGTAATTGTTGCACTGTGGTACAGGGAGGATGGGTTTGGTCAGGATTTCACCTAGGAATTGAAAGGTTAAATCTCCCATTCCCATGCACCGTGGTCCTGATGTGAAAATCACTCCTCCCAATATGCCTAACATTAAGTTTCTTAAAATCCACATGTGGCTGCTAACTACATTAATATACAATTCTAGCTGCACTCCTGTTAGGCAAAACCCACAGACAATGCCTGGTAAAAAAAGAAAATTCAAGGCTATATTTTTCTTTTGCAGAGAGCTGACATTATCAGTTGCTCAGAAGGCAGCACTGTGGACCTAGCAAACTCAGAAGAATTCCTGAAGCAGATCCCTGAACTAGCTGAGGACATGGAGCCAGATAATTGTTTCCCCAAAAGTAAGGATGCACTTCATCAATTTATTCTAGGCAGGGCTACATAATTTCAGAATCACTGGGCTGCAACTCAAAATGGCCAGCCTGTGCTTCTTGTCTTCTCTTGTATGCTTCCACTTGTTGACAAGGATGTAAGCGAGAGCAGTGATGGGGAAGGGGGATCACCAGCTTTCATTAATTGCTAAAATGTCCAGCTCTGTCAGCTCCCTCAGCAGTACTGTTTAACTTGTACAAGGGTTGTACCAACCCCATAATGCGGGTTATTATTTATTGTGTGTCTCTTTCAGAATTTGCTCAGCGTTATCCTTGGTGTATGGTGAACACTGAAAAGTTTCCAGGCAGATTATGGTGGAACCTAAGAAAAACATGTTACCGAATTGTAGAGCACAACTGGTTTGAAAGCTTCATTGTGTTCATGATTCTGCTGAGCAGTGGAGCTCTGGTATGTTAATCTGATTCTCACACGCAAAAAAATGTGGCTTAAGTGGCACACTGGACAGAGCAGAGAAAAGAAAGATTATATTTCTAAACCACCACCCCATTCCAAGATGAAATAATGCTGGCAAAACACAGGGGGGCACATTTTGTTGATTTGGGGGTTGGAGCTCTAGCCAGATGGTCACCATTGATCGGTACAATCCTATGTATGTCTGCTCTGATACGTCCCACTGAATTCAATGGGAACTCACTTCCAGGTAAGAGTGCATAGGATTGCAGTGAGAATGAAGCCTGACTGGGTGCTTAGATCAGGTTTTCAGTTTGGGGAAATACTCATGCAGCTCTATCACCACCACCACTGGATATTTATTTAATCTTATTAGACTGGGAACACTGTTTGGAGAGGGACCCAGGTGGCGGAGAGGGACCCAGGTGGCGCGAGAGGGACCCAGATGGCGCTGTGGGTTAAACCACTGAGCCTAGGGCTTGCTGATCAGAAGGTCGGCGGTTCGAATCCCTGTGATGGGGTGAGCTCCTGTTGCTTGGTCCCAGCTCCTGCCAACCTAGCAGTTCGAAAGCACGTCAAAATGCAAGTAGATAAATAGGAACCGCTACAGCGGGAAGGTAAACAGCGTTTCCGTGTGCTGCTCTGGTTTGCCAGAAGTGGCTTTGTCATGCTGGCCACATGACCTGGAAGCTATACGCCGGCTCCCTCGGCCAATAATGCGAGATGAGCGCGCAACCCCAGAGTCGGTCACGACTGGAGCTAATGGTCAGGGGTCCCTTTACCTTTACCTTACTGTTTGGAAGGCCAAATTTACCTGAGATTATGGTGGACCCGTTATTCTTTTACCAGCATGGCACATGCCACCATATCAAGATTCCTTTCTGTACTGTATTTCACCAGTCAAGTGTTTTAGTAGTTTTAATGTGCTCATTATTTTAATGAATTATATGATCATGTCACCTGCTGGTTAGTTGTTGTATGTAGGGCTGCCTATACGTCTGGGTTTCCCCGGACATAGTCAGGATTGGGCCCTCGGAAATTGTGTCTGGGGAGAATTTCCGATAAGGGGTAAAATGAATGGGAAAACCCAGACGTATGGCAACCCGATGCAGCCTCCCCAATAGCTCCAGTCACAGATGCAGCAGCGAAAGGAAGGCAGAAAAGGAAGCAAAGTCCTAAGTGAGGGGGGAGGGGGGGGACACACATGCCTGGCTAGAGCCTGGCTGGGCAGGCGCCCCTCATTTCCGTCGAGGCAGGCGGACCAACTCCTTGAGGGGACCCACACATCCAATCTGGCCCTTCCCTTGCCCTTGCAGAGTGCTGAGACAGACAGAGCTGCGGGCAGGGAGCTCCTGGTGGGGCTTGGGGTCCCTGCAGCTCCTGGGAAGGTTGCCTCAAGTGAGGGTTTCTGAGAGGGGTCGGTGCTGGGACACTTCACTATGGGGAAACTAGGAGACTCCAAATGTGTGCACGCCAGCCTTCAGGGAAAAAGGAGTCCAGCTGCAGTGCCACGCTCCACTTTGCCCACCGATCAGGGGCAGATGGGCCTTCTTTGCTGGCTGCCTCACTGGCCCAGGACGGCCTCACCCCGGCAGGCAGCCCGAGGCCCCTGTTGAGCCTCCCTGTGGGACCGCCGAGAGCACCCTGGCTGTCCTTTCTGTGCCCTGTGCCAGACTTAGCCACATGCCCGGCTGGAAGCGCAGCAAGGCAACCTGGTGAGGAATGCAGAGGCCTGGGATTGGCTGGAAATTGTGCCCCATCCCATCTCCCTGAACCCCAAACAGCTGGAGGCTCTGGGGAGCTGTGCTCACCCCATGCCGTGCTTGTGCCAGCAGCGTGCTGGGGCAGCTTCGGAGCGAAGAGGGCAGCACAGTCTTGGCGCCTCGGCTGAGGCCAGCGCGCCAGTGGCCGCAGCGGATTGCCTCACCACAGGATGCAAGTCAAAAGTCAGGCAGTCCCTGCCAACACGTATACCATCAATTTATTTATGGCAAATTCCCCCCCCCCCCCAAGCTCATCAGCTTTGGTGTCTGGATTTCCCCCTTTTTAAATATGGCAACCTTATTGTATGCCACTCTGGAATCTTCAGTGAAGAAGAGCAGCCAATAAATACAACAAATAACTAAATAAATATTGATGAATACATGTGCACATTCTCCTCCTGGAGAGGAGGAAGGCATTACATTATAGAAATGTAGAATTGGAAGGGAGCATGAGGGTCATCTAGTCCAACCCCCTGCACTGCAGGAATCTTTCATCCAATGTGGGGCTCGAACCCACAACACTGAGATTAAGAGGCTCATGCTCTACCGACTGAGCTATCCCATATAATGGCTGGAAAGAACTGAAAACCACTAAAAAATGTCACATTGGCAGTGGTCCAGGCGAAATCTGGAAGTCAGCATGGAAGAATAGCAGGTTTTTGCTAATAGATTGGTATTGTTCCACAACCTGGGTAAGATAGTTTGAAACAAACAAAATCCAGGAAAAATTCAGGTGCAGAGAATTTTAAGTATCTCTACTTTATTGTAAGCCACCATGAGTATTTCATGTTATGGGTTGCCAGTATTGTAACATGCATTTAGTACATGATTGCCTGGGATCACTCATTTGTCGTGTCTGTGCCCCCCAGTTCTCATGGAGATATATACCGTGTTTCCCCCTTTTTAAGACACCGTCTTATTACTTTTTTTTCTCAAAAAACCACAGGGTGGCTTATTTTTGGTGGGATGTCTTACTGGTACCGGTATTTTTATTACGAGTCTGAGGGAAGGGAGGTGTGTGCGTCCCTGGTGCAGCCCTCTCTCCCCGGCCCTGGGATGTTCGCGAAGGGCTGCTCTCTCTCTCCTCCAAGGTGGGGACTCACTTAATAGCAATCTGCTACACTGGAGCTTCTTAAATCTAAACCAGTATAATGGAATCTATCTGTGTGATACAGTCCTAGCAGTAGCCTATACCTAAAGCAAGTAAGGATCTCTACCAGCCAGCTGCCCAAGACTGCAAGACTGTCTGAAGTTCCAACAACATAGCACTTTGCAGTGCTATCACTGATAGCAAAGAAGCTACCTGCTGAGAACAAAGAAGCCAGCTAAGCAGCAATTAAGATTGCTGACTTGGTAAATGGTAGCAATTGAGAAGCAATTGAGCCAGCGAGGTGAGGAAGCACGTGTTGTTAGGACCGGCAGTTTAACTTTTGTGTAAAGCAGCGTTTAGCAGCTCCTTTTAGCAGCTCGCAAACAGCGAAGGAAAAAGTCCTTAATAAATAAATAAAAGTCCCCAAGGCAAGGACTGCGATCCAGACTACTTACAAATCCTTAAAGGGGCAGCTCCACAGACAACCAAGCAGCATAAGGTAGAAAGAAAACTGCAGCAGGATTTTTAAAAGGCTGCTTTATGCCCGGTAAAAGCGATGAGACAACAATCAGACACGGGAGATTCCCGTTAAGAGGAAATCAACGTGCATTGAATGGAAGGGAATTTAGGGAAAGGTGGGGGGAAGCGAGAGGTGGGCTGTGTGTGTGTGTGTGTGTGTGTGTGAGAGAGAGAGAGAGAGAGAGAGAGAGACGCAGGGGGGGGGGAGAGAGACAGGCGCGCGCACGGAGGTCTCTCCCTAAAAGGGAAAACAGCCTTTGCATTCTTCAATCGCCCCTCTTTTCTTCCTCGTGCCTTCATCTCCTCCCCACCCCACTTTTCTCCCCTTCACCAAGTAGAGCTTACACAGCTTGGCTAAAAAAATTATTTTTGGATCTTTTTATTTAAAAAAATGCTCTCAGAAACGGGGAAGGGAAATCACAAGGCTTCGGCAGCCAGCAGCTACGGCTGTTCGGTGCATTTTTACAAGCTTTTAAAGGAAATACGTGTCTGTGGAGCGACAGCAAAATGGGGAGAGATTTTTAAGGGGGGAGTTGGCTGGCAGGAGGGGGGTTATTGCTAGTGGGTGAAGGGTCTATCAGTATGTCTTATTTTCGGGGTATGGCTTGTATCGCGCAATTGCTTAGAAATCCTGCTATGGTTTATATAATGACTACGTCTTAAAAAAGGGGAAACACGGTACTGTATATTCGTGCGTATAAGACTACAGTACTTTTTAACCCAGGAAAATCTTCTCAAAAGTCGGGGGTCTTATACGCCTGGTCGTATTTCTTATACGGCGAGTATATCCCAAACTCTGTATTTTAACTGGAAAAGTTGAGGGTCGTGTTATACGGTTTGCAGTACATTCACACAATTAAGGAAAGATTGTAAAGACGTCTGCAAATTAAAAATTCTGCTTGAACAGTAGCAAGATACATCTTAACTTTCTTATTCCAGGCATTTGAAGATATACACTTGAGTGAGAGACCAAATGTTAAAACCATGCTGGATTATGCCGACAAATTGTTCACTTACATCTTTATCCTGGAGATGCTGTTGAAGTGGGTGGCTTATGGATTCCACAAATATTTCACAAATGTTTGGTGCTGGCTTGATTTCATAATTGTAGATGTAAGTGTTGCCTTTGAACCATTCTGTGGAATGGGTGCCGTTAGCTTCCAAGGTATAGCGACTGGGCTTTCTTGCACTTTCCTTGCCTAAAGGGAAGCCCTGCAATTTCTGTAAAACGGTTTTATGCTTTCATTTTGAAGCAGTGCTTTAGCATGTATGAAAAATGTTTGTGCATGGCAAGGAGGCAGATTAAGATACTTACGGTAGTGAAATTGTTCCTTTGTGCTTTTGCTACTTAACATCTCCCCTCGCTACTTTTTCTGCAGGTCTCCTTAGTAACCCTCGTAGCAACTTTGGCTGGACAATCTGATATGGGTCCCATAAAGTCTCTCCGAACCCTAAGAGCTTTGAGGCCATTAAGAGCCCTGTCACGATTTGAAGGGATGAGGGTAAGTTGAATGAACGCCACCACTGAACATTAGCCCTATGAAAAGGCTTTTGGTTTGTAAAATGTTTCTTTTGAAGGTGTGAGGGACAGGGGATACCGGGAGGTCCCTCCCATCTTAAGTACCAGCTCATCGCCAAGTGCTAGGGAAAGCAGGGAGAGTTCCGCCTCCAGCGGAGACTCAGGAAGTGGTGTCCGAGGCTCAGGCAAGGTAGCGGAGCCATTGACCAAGGTGGGACAGGAAGGGGGGGAGCAAGGGGGGAAGACCGATCCCGCCGACCCCGGAATTACGCAAGAAACGTCGTGGGAAGAGGTTGGGTCTTCCCAAGCTTCTTTGCTGGAGGAAAACGCGCCAACCTCCATTCGGAGGTACTGACACCTGACTGACAACATGTATATAGATCGCTCCGAGCACTGTAAATAATCAGCACTTAATAAAAGCCTAAAAGGACTATGCTGTGAGGAGTCGTTACTCTAGAGTAGCCGCATCAGCATCTCTGACAGAAGGCTATTGTGATGAGGGGGTGGTAAAGGAGATTGTAACAGGGATTCACATTTGGCACATCAAAGATTTCTGGGAGTCATGAGAGGTTTATGAACATGTTCTATATTGTTGTCAATAGACAGGGCTTTTTTCAGTCAGAACTCACCAAAACTCAGTTCCAGCCCCTCTCAGGTGGGTGCCGTTGCCATTCTTAGAGAACAAGGAAGGCGCTCATGGTGAGTTCCAGCACCTCTTTTTCTAGAAAAATAGCAGTGGCAATAGATGCCCAGGAGACATCTTTGTTATCCACAACACAGTAGTTAACTTTGACGGTAAATAGTATGGAAACATTAGAGTATGGGGACCATGGGAGTGGATTTAAGGCTGCAGAGATCAAACCATGTTCTTCAAATTACTTAGAAAATCAGATTTACTCCAAGGGGAAGAGCAGCCTGTTGCTGTGATACAGAAGACATTCATGCTAGCACACATTTCAAAATGGCACCAAGTTATCTCCATGGATTGTAGCACCATCACATTCTTGAAATAAGTCACCTCTTTACTGAGGTGTCCCATCACCTGCAATAGCTCCCTACTGTGTTCTGTGTGCAACACAGGGTGCTATTTCTCATCTCTAAAGCACTTTACCACTTGGTTCAAATACTGTATACCTAAGAGACCACTCCTTCTCTATGCCCCATCATGATCTCTAACACTGCATGAGAACACTGACTTGTATCTATCATGCTTGGACTGAGTCTAGATGGCAGTGGCAAGGACTAGTAAACTTATTAAAGTGCCCTTTCAACATGAACGTGCTTTGTTGAGATTAAATATACTTCTGCTGATCTGATCTGACATAGCTTTCCTATGAATGGGTTTGAGTAGGGGCATTCAGTGTGCACTCTGAATCCAAGATTTATATTTGGGAGTGTGTGTGGGAGGAGAGAGGTTGAAAGGCACAGTTTATTGCCCTGGAATTTTTTCCCCTTCTTGTTATTTAGATATATTATGGTGAAGTTCACGGTTGCTTTTTTATTATTATTATAAGTTGTGTGTCTTTGTTTTGTATGTATTGTGGTATTTTATGCATTGTGACTTGCTGATATTTTTATGGATTATAATTTGAGAGTTATTTATTACAATTGTTAAGAGTGAATCTCTGTTTAAATATTGTTTGCTGATATTTAATTTCATTGTGTACTATTATATTCTGGTGGATTATTGAATATTAATTTATTTGAGGTAAGTTGTTCATTTTAAAGTTACGTTTTTATTATGACCTTTAAAAAATCGTTTCATTCACTTTCTCTTTCCCTTCTTCCCCACCTTTCAAAGGTGGTGGTCAATGCCTTGGTGGGCGCCATCCCATCTATTATGAATGTTCTTCTGGTCTGCCTCATTTTCTGGCTCATCTTCAGCATTGTGGGAGTCAACTTGTTTGCAGGAAAGTTTGGAAAATGCGTTAACATGACTGAGGAAAATGCCAGCATAAATGAGACCATAATTACTAACCTCAGTGACTGTAAGGAGCACAACAGGACCGATGGGATATTATATTGGACTACAGTTAAAGTGAATTTTGATAATGTTGGCTCTGGCTACCTGGCTCTTCTCCAAGTGGTAGGTCTTATAGCACAATGCATCTGTCTCCGCATTCTATGATACCCATTCTCTCTTTTCTTTCTACCTTCACTGTTGGTGCTGTGGCCTTCAGTGGTACCTAAAAGCAAGACTTTTATGATAGCTGCAGTTGCTGCAATAACTCCCTCAGATCCTTGTTTCAAAATCCATTCTCTTTCTTTCTAAGTAACACTTGTTCTTCTGTGATAATAACTATAGCCATAAGTTAATTATGTGTATATCACATAGAGAATTTTGTGACTGAATGGTCTAGAAATCTTTATGGCTACAAACAAACAAACAAAACAAACAAACAAAACAAACAAACAGCTACTTTCTAATCCTTTGTTTTGTGGCAAGTTGTTTAAAAATACATGTTAAATATTGAACATACTGTGCTCAAAACATTAGTAATATCCTCTAAGGACTCCAGGAATGCCCTTTGGACCTGGTGGCTTGTTACTTTGCCTATTAGCTCTCAAACACCACCTTTTGTCAACTCTGCTTGATTTAGCCAAACCCATTTGGAACAGCACTGCCTACTCTGACTGGCAGTGGCTCTCCCAAGGTCTCAGGTGAGGGTCTTTCCCAATTTTGCAACTTAAGTTTATCAACTGAAGATGCCAGGGACTGAATCAAAGAGTCTTGTGTGCAAAGCATGCTTTCTACCACTGACATTTGGCTAGCTCATCAATGCTGGTGCTTCACAGCTTGAGCCGAGCAGGGCTGGCGACATACCGATATCTAAGAAACCAGCATCCTTTGGGTCAATGGCCTACGTTTACTCAAAGGCAGGTGTGGATATCTGCGCAATATATTCTGAGTGAAGACTGATGCAAAGAATTAAAAAAGATTCACTTGGTTTCCCCCACCCACCCTCTTTCAGCACACCTATTGACGTACTTTAAAGGTAAAGGGACCCCTGACCATTAGGTCCAGTCGTGACCGACTCTGGGGTTGCACGCTCATCTCGCATTATTGGCCGAGGGAGCCGGCGTATAGCTCACAGGTCATGTGGCCAGCATGACAAAGCTGCTTCTGGCGAACCAGAGCAGCACACGGAAACGCCGTTTACCTTCCCGCCAGAGCGGTCCCTATTTATCTACTTGCATTTTGACGTGCTTTCGAACTGCTAGGTTGGCAGGAGCTGGGACCGAGCAACGGGAGCTCACCCCGTCACAGGGATTCAAACCGCCGACCTTCTGATCAGCAAGCCCTAGGCTCAGTGGTTTAACCACAGCGCCACCTGTGGTTTAATCATATTCATAGTACTTTAATCATATTTATATTAGCCTGTGTTTTTTTCCTAGGCAACTTTCAAAGGTTGGATGGATATAATGTACGCAGCTGCAGATTCAACTGATGTAAGTCACAAAAATGTACATGCTCATTCTTCTCTTCTTTTCATCTGCTCAGTGGTGAATAGGAATGTAAGGGAACCTGCTCAAGAGTCAAACTAAATTAATGTCAGTGTGTGGCATGTTGCTCTGAGAGGTGGTTCCCTCACAGTGAGAAGTGAAGTTACAGGGAACCAGGCAGAGGGCCTTCTTGGTAGTGGTACCCTCCCTGCGGAACACCCTCCCATCAGAGGTCAAGGAGAGAAATAACTATACAACTTTTAGAAGACATCTGAAGGCAGCCCTGTATAGGGAAGCTTTTTTAATGTTTCATGTTTTGTTTTTGTATATGCTGGAAGCACATACAACCCAGTCAGATGGGCAACCCAGTTAGATGAGTGGGGTACAAACAAAATAATAATAATAATAATAATTATTATTATTATTATTATTATTATTATTATTATTATTATTAATGGCTGTCACTGAAAATGACAGTTGTGTGTCTAGCTCAGGCTTATCCAGTCTAATGTACTCTATTTCTCTCAGTAACATCTAGTAGAATTCACCCTTTTTTGCCATCAAAGTGTTCTTTATTACCCGGAACCACCCACCATGGCAGCCAGTGATTTGGAGCAAGGCAGGGTAACATTTAGCACAACATGATCTAATGTGGCCCTCAGAGTGCCTAAGTGTGATCATTTTCATAGAACAAAGCTGTAAATAAAGGGGTTAAATTGGGCAGACAGCCTGGGAGGTTGGCTTTGTACATAGCAGTCTTGCTCCTGCAGTGTCAATTAACTGTAATTATCAAACACTTGCCTTTTCAAGACCCAGCAAAAGACCCTGGGTGATTTAGCCTGCCTTTAGCACAGGCAAAAACTCGAAAACAGTCTTTCAAGTATTGTTAAGGAAAACCCAAACAGGAGACAAAGCAATTTAGTACCACACAGTATGAGATCCTGAAGGGCCAATTCAAAACAGGCCTAATGGAGCTGTAAAGTTCTCAGACAGGGGTTGTACTTTTATGTGAGGCACTGCCATTTCCCTAAATTCCAGTATAACATGGTTAGGCTTTCCCACAGTGATCGGTTTTATACTGGGGTGGGCTTTCCAACAAATCTGTTGTGTGTAGGGAACCAAACTACCGTAGGTTTTGCACAAGAGCTCTGTAAAAAGTCTCTCTTGGAAGTTGTGACTGAGAGCGGCAGCAGCTGCTTAAGGCTCCTCCCCACAGATTTCCCATCTGTAGTGGGGAAACTGGGAAATTTATATAACATTTCCTCCACGGGGGGGGGGGGGGGGAGGTCCGGGAGGGGAATATGACACAGATATATAAGGAGGGTAATGGGTAGCCAGGGCTGAAAATTTAAGTTGCTGTTTCTCTCAGTTTCTCAGTTTTCCAATCTTACGTTCTGTTCTTCATATTTCCACATAAGTTTCCATTTTTTGCAGAATCCTCCTGAAAATTCATCAGCAAATTTCTCCTAATGTACCCACGTTTGCGTGCAAGTTTGCCTAAGACATACAGTTTTGCAAAGCAATTTCCCCAAATATAATGCATGTTTGTATGTTATTTTAATGAATATAAGCATTTTTATATTATCAGTTTAACCTAGTATGTGCATTTTTTTTTACACGTGTTGGAGATCTGTATTGCCAAATTTGGAGAAGTGTGAATTTTGAAGGATGGCTGTGTTTCAGTTTGCATATTGTTTGGGAAAGTGCAAATTACAAAGGTTTGCCTTTAAATGCAAACTGAACCAACCTTTTCCCCCATCCGCAATAACATGTTAAGCTTTCCTTCCCCCATGAAAGGTACATGGCACAGTTCTACTGCTGCAGCAAAAGAGGTTTGCTCCTAGAAGCAGTCTGGATGGGAGCCTCTCTGGGCCTCTCCATATATAAACTGCTCTGACTGTCTTAGTGAAAGAATGAGCTATAAGCAGATTCATAAGTGACTTACTGTGGCAATGGGAAGAGATTTATAAATGAGCCAGAGGGCAACTTCAGTGATCCCATGATAAATGTCTACTTCCCTCTTGCAAACCTCTCCGAATAATTGCTCAGAGACAGGGCTGTAGCTGCTTAACTCCAAAGGCATCCACCATCTCTTGGTACAGCAACCAATGAGAAAAATGTTAACAAGGGGTCACCACAAACATACCCACTTTAATTGCCTTTCTCTCTCTTTTTTTTCATTTCCTTTTCTCAATCATGTTTCATTGTGCTTTTCATATTTGCAGGTGGAATACCAGCCCAAATGGGAAGCTAACAAATATATGTACATCTATTTTGTGATTTTTATCATCTGTGGCTCCTTTTTCACTCTGAACCTTTTCGTTGGCGTCATTATTGATAATTTTAATCAACAAAAGAAAAAGGTAAGTGTTTCTGTTTCCTTACGCCTGTTGAAAGTGAACCCTTGAAGAATCAGACTAGTTAGATGGGTACCTTCTACTGGACCAGCATCTATTAGTGAAAGAAAATTCATGCTTCTGATGGGGAAACTCTGACCTTAATTAGTCTGAATTAGACCCAGCAGGCCTTTCTGTTGGGCCCACAGGCTGTTTTGGGAGAACCACGCCCACCTGCCAGTCACCTGACAACATATAACAGCTAAAAAGATCCTTTATCTCTAACCTAAGCACTGAAGCTTAGGGACGCAGGTAGCACTGTGGGTTAAACCACAGAGCCTAGGGCTTGCTGATCGGAAGGTCAGCGGTTCGAATCCCTGCAACGGGGTGAGCTCCCGTTGCTCGGTCCCAGCTCCTGCCAACCTAGCAGTTCGAAAGCACCTCAAAGTGCAAGTAAATAAATAGGTACCGCTGCAGCAGGAAGGTAAACGGCGTTTCGGTGTGCTGCTCTGGTTTGCCAGAAGCGGCTTTGTCATGCTGGCCACATGACCTGGAAGCTGTACGCCGGCTCCCTCGGCCAATAACGCGAGATGAGCGCCACAACCCCAGAGTCAGTCACGACTGGACCTAATGGTCAGGGGTCCCTTTACCTTTACCTTTAAGCACTGAAGCATTAAGATAAGATATAAGCCTCTTATCTAAACCTAGACAGCATCTTAAAAAGCAGAGACATCACCTTGCCGACAAAGGTCCGTATAGTTAAAGTTATGGTTTTCCTGGAGTAGTGATGTATGGAAGTGAGAGCTGGACCATAAAGAAGGCTGATCGCCAAAGAATTGATGCTTTTGAATTATGGTGCTGGAGGAGACTCTTGAGAGTCCCATGGACTGCAAGAAGATCAAACCTCTACATTCTTAAGAAAATCAGTCCTGAGTGCTCCCTGGAAGGACAGATCATGAAGCTGAGGCTCCAATACTTTGGCCACCTCATGAGAAGAGAAGAATCCTTGGAAAAGACCCTGATGTTGGGAAAGATTGAGGGCACTAGGAGAAGGGGACGACAGAGGACAAGATGGTTGGACAGTGTTCTCGAAGCTACGAACATGAGTTTGACCAAACTGCGGGAGGCAGTGGAAGACAGGAGTGCCTGGCGTGCTATGGTCCATGGGGTCACGAAGAGTCGGACATGACTAAACGACTAAACAACAACAACACAACAACAACATAAGCCTCTCTGAGGAAAGAAAACAGCAGAAAGATTAGGGATGTAAGAAGGCAGTGATTTCCATTCCAACCTATATCCCTCACATTCTGTGCCATTTCTGTTCTACTGCAGTTCAGTTTCTTCCAAATTCTATGTTATTCCTCTTGCTGCCCACTCACATTCATTTCAATGTAAAGGAAATGAAACAATGTTTAGGGAAGTTTTTAATGTCTGAGGTTTTAATTCTGTTAGGAGCTGCCCAGTGGCTGGGGTATAAATATATTATTATTATTATTATTATTATTATTATTATTATTATTATTAAAAATGCAAACAGACACCAATTGAATTCGTTGACTGATTTCCGTTTCTGATCCCAGGTGAATGCATGAAACTAAGCCCTTTACATTTCTTCTTCCTTTTTTGTTGGAATTCTCCAACATCCCTAGAGCATCTGTTATCCCAAATGGGAAATCAGCCCTGTGCTTGCTCTTTTGTGGCAAAAGGCAGCATTAGAACAGGAGGTGCCTGCTTCTGAGCACCAGTTGTGCAGGAAACTGCAGGAGGGGAGAGTGCTCTGGTGCTCAGGCCCCTCTTGTGGCCAAACAATATATAATCTGCACCCAATAATGTTAGTTGTCTTATCTCCTTGCAGTTTGGTGGAGAAGACATCTTCATGACGGAGGAACAAAAAAAATACTATAACGCCATGAAAAAACTGGGGTCCAAGAAACCTCAAAAACCCATCCCACGGCCACTGGTGAGTACATGTCAGCTGTTCTAGATGAAAGACTTTCAATAGGCGAACATAAATGTAAAAAGGAATAAGGCTGCTAATGTATGATTAATAGACTGATTGATGCAGAGCAAACTTAGTTGGCGAATACAAAGTTTAATCTTGGGACTGAAAATTAAGAGCACTCTGGTATGTTATTGCAATAGGGAATTAAATGGAAATATTAAAGGCAGTGAGTGAATGCTTCCATTGGATAAATTGTAAGTAATCTCACATTTCCTTCAGTATATTGGAAGCAGTGACGGGACTCAGGGTGCTTCCAGATGTGAGTTTATTGTGGAATCAATGCAGCCCAGTCATGCAAGGATTTTCATGGCATCAGCACTGCATCATTCTCATTGAAATGCCAGAATATCCTCTCTTTTTTTACATTTAACTCGAAATTCCACTTGCTGTGGAAAGGCCCCCAATAACAAATGAAAGACACCTCTTTCCACTTGAAAGGGATATTTGATCCTTCCTTCCTTCCTTCCTTCCTTCCTTCCTTCCTTCCTTCCTTCCTTCCTTCCTTCCTTCCTTCCTTCCTTCCTTCCTTCCTTTTTGGTTTAAGCAAATTTTGATATACTGTAAGTTGTTGTCTGACTAAATTATTGAAGGATAACATGATGTATTGATTCTACATCAAATCCTGGAGAATCTTTCTCCCCTTGCCTCTAGAACAAATACCAAGGATTCCTCTTCGACATCGTAACTCGCCAAGCTTTCGATGTTGCCATCATGGCCCTCATATGCCTTAATATGGTCACGATGATGGTGGAGTCAGATGACCAGTCCGAAGGGAAGACATTTGTTCTTAACAAAATAAACATCCTCTTTATCGTCATCTTCACAATAGAGTGTGTTATGAAGCTGGTGGCTCTGAGATACTACTACTTCACCAACGGATGGAACATTTTTGACCTGGTGGTCGTGATCATGTCAATTGTTGGTAAGTCGCTACAGAACAATGTGCTCTTGCTTAGCTCTTAGCAACCCAACCAGAGTTGAAGCATTTTAAACCTCATCACATACACCACACATTTGAATTACATTTCAAGCACACGACTTCCTCCAAAGAATCCAATACACGGTAATTTGTTAAGGGTGCTGGAATTGTAGCTGTGCCAGGGGGCAAACAACAGTTCTGATAATTCTTTAGGGACAGCCACATATGTCAAATGTATGGTGTCCCAGGAACACCTGGGAGCTGTGGCCAAAGAGGGATTGTGTCCCCTGAGGTTGCCATATGGAGTCCACCAGAGAGGAAACCCTGAGAAACTGGATTTTTAAAGTGCTCAACTCTAGCTGAACTGTGCCCAAAATTAATTACATGGCATTTTAGAACTATGACTCCCCCTTCCAAAACTATGTTTTAAAAGCCCCCAGGAAGGAATCAGAAACCAGCAACAACATTTTATTAGGAATACAATAGAAAATGCAGAAGTGACCCCTAGCTGGACTTCTTTTAACTTTAAACAATTAAGGATTAGCCTGTTGAGCAGCCATCTAGTTCATTCAAGATTTCCGTTGCTTATTTCTCCCCTTCAGGCAGCCTGCTTTCCGGCATTGTGGTTTCATTTTCACCTACGCTTTTCCGGGTGATACGTCTGGTGCGAATAGGGCGAATACTCCGCCTGATCCGATCTGCCAGAGGGATCAGGACCCTTCTCTTTGCCTTGATGATGTCCCTCCCTGCGTTGTTCAACATTGGCCTCCTGCTTTTCCTAGTCATGTTCATTTACGCCATTTTTGGCATGGCCAACTTTGCCTACGTCAGAAGGGAGTCTGGGATTGATGACATGTTCAACTTTGAGACCTTTGCCAACAGTATGCTCTGTCTCTTCCAAATCACCACGTCTGCCGGCTGGGATGGACTCCTCAACCCCATATTGAACACTGGGCCTCCATTCTGTGACCCAAACCTCGGCATGACGTCAACTTTCTCCAAGGGTGACTGTGGGAGCCCAGCTGTAGGCATCATTTTCTTTGTTACTTACATAATTATATCCTTTCTAATAGTTGTAAATATGTACATTGCAGTTATCCTGGAGAACTTCAATGTTGCCACAGAAGAGAGCACTGAACCTTTAGGTGACGATGACTTTGAAATGTTTTATGAAGTGTGGGAGAAGTTTGACCCTAAAGCCACCCAGTTTATTACATTCTCCGAACTTTCTAACTTTGCTCATGCTCTGGCAGAGCCCTTGCGCATACAGAAGCCAAACATGCTTGAGCTGATGGCCATGGATCTTCCCATGGTATCTGGGGATAGGATCCACTGCTTGGACATCCTCTTTGCTTTCACCAAAAGGGTTCTTGGAGACTCTGAGGGGATGGACACCCTTAAGCAACAAATGGAGGAGAAATTCATGGCAGCAAACCCGTCCAAGGTTTCTTACGAACCAATCACCACCACGCTCAGGTGGAAATACGAGGAGGCGTCTGCCGCTGTTATACAGAAGGCCTTCCGGCATCATTTACTCCAGCGTTCCATGAAGCAGGCCTCTTTCTTACACCGACACAAAACCAGCGATGGAGATATCCTTGACGAAGATGCTCCGGAACAAGAAGGTCTCATTGCACAGCTAATGAATGAAAACTATATTACAGACACAGACAAGTCCCACACAACATCCTTGGAATCTATTCCTCCATCCTACCGCAGTGTTACTGGAGAACTTGATGACGCCTTTGAGGGGGAAGCGGCAGTGTCTCCTAAAAGTGACAAAGCTAGAGATGGCCAGCTGTTTACGGACAAAGGCAAGAGGTCTAATGTGTAGATGCTCGCCAAGCACACAGTGTCACTCAGACACCAAGCAATGGTTCTCTTATTGAGGAATCCAAGGAGACTCCACCCCTCACATTATGAACACTTGCCATTTTTTTTTTACCATACCACCTTTAGCACTGCTCATTTTTTTCTAGCTGCATGAATAGGGAAGGATCTATGAAAGGTTATCGTAATCTTTATGTTAGAATCATCTCTCAGACATGGACATCATTGCTGTGATGACTGTGATTCTTTCCTTGCTGCACTGAAGTGAGCTTAAGCCCACGGAAAATATAACTTGCTGGCCCCTATGGGACCAGAGTCTGGCTCTTTCTGGTCTGGAAATTGAGGGCTCCTTTGATGCACCAGCCAAGAAGTTTGGCAAGCGTTTACCTTTCCCCCATGTTGGTGGTTCACGCAGGTTCTTATTGGTTCTTATTTCAGATTTCTAATTTGGTGGGGAGTCTTCTATACATCTCCTGGAACCTGGGGATGCAAACGAGGGCAGGGAGTGCTCATTGCCAGCAGGAAGCATGAGAAATGGGCTTACCAGTGCATTCTGGGTCAGTGGATTGAGCCAGGGAAAATGAAGAACTGCATTCTTCCTGTCTGCATTGGAAGAGCATCCAGACTTTAAGGCTGAGCCCTCCTGCTGCCAGAAGACTTCCTTCCTGTCCAATTAAGTCTGGAAAGTGGGTTTCTTTGTGGGGTGGAATTGGGGCCTGGAAGGCCTTTGGGCCCCACCCTGCTGCTGATTGGGCTGCAGCTGTGTTCAGTGGGTCTGAGTTTAAATTGTTTCATTCTAGCCCAGTCTCAATGGATCCCAGTTATCCTAATTTGAGGTAGGCCTGTTCTCAATTGAGGCAGAAGGGTTGCTCATCTAGGGTTGCA
Organism: Zootoca vivipara; assembly: GCF_965207765.1. NCBI lineage: Eukaryota > Metazoa > Chordata > Lepidosauria > Squamata > Lacertidae > Zootoca > Zootoca vivipara. The sequence goes on along the minus strand of NC_142594.1, from coordinate 49,987,424 downwards.
GTACGTCCCAAATTTCCTGGACATAGCTGGAATATGGCAGCTGGAAACAGTGTCCAGGTGGAAGTGACTAAAATGTCTGGGGAAATCTGGATGTACCTATGTTGGAAGTCTACATTTTGGTGAATCTCTTTAAACATAGCTAAAAACTTGATGATGATGATTTTGCAAAAGCAGCTCAAGAACTTTGGGCAAAAGTTAAAAAAGCTCAACAACTTTTGTGTCCAGATTTTCACTTTTTGAATCATGGCAACCCTAGCTCATGGCTTACCTACAAGCACAAACAATGCTTATACAAAGTCATAACTCAATTGCTCATCTGGAAACGATACATGAAAAGCAGAAACAACTGGATAGAAAGCTGTTCTATACACCACTGTTATTCTTTATGTAACATATGTCATGTACATGGCACTTTGCAGAATAACAGACATAAAACCACTGGTTGCTGCCCAAACAGGAACTTAACACTTTCGACCTCCCTGTCTGACCAATATAGCCACTGCATGTTTTGTTGATACAGCATCTTCTGGAATATGATAAACATATCAAGAATCACCATGATGTGTATATATTATTATAGCCATGTTGCTGCCATTGCTATAATACAATAAACAGACCAAGAAGCAATCCAGAAATATGGATGTAATGCGGAAAGAGCATGGGTTGTGTTTATAGCATTGATTGGTTTATGCATATTTTCCTGGGGATGGAATTCCGAAGATGTGGAGTCAGCACTAAAAAGCCCCATCTCTGGTTGCTGCCTATCAAAGATAGTCTAGTGGTGGTCTAGAGAACAGGGTCTCTGAAAATCCATTTTACAACCTAGGCAGGTTCATATGGATGCAGCTGGTCCTTAAGACAACCTGCTCTCAAATTCTTTAGGGTGCTAAAGGTGAAAATGAATACCTAAAGGAATAGGGCAACCCTAGATTGCTTGTAATGTGTGAAATGGCCCTTAGAGTTGCAAGAATTTTTTTAAGGAACAAGGAAGATGCTTTGAACCAGGGTATTAAGGTGGCATTTCTCTTCTGTTTAATTTGCCTGGGCAATTTTTCTAGCCATGATTTCCTAGAAGCTGATGGAGAGATTACTCTTCGCGAAGTCTGATGATGTAACAGTAATTTAATCCTAATTGTACCAACCCCAAATGTATCAAGGGCTGATATACAGACGATGTATTGCTTTAGAAGACCCTGGGGAGGAGAACGCCAAGGATGCTTTCCACAAATCACTTACGCTGTAGAAGTCGCGTGGAATTTAATAGGGCTCCTCCAGAATAAATGCAGGTGGCTGTGCCCACTCTCACCCTAGAGACCCCTGTTCAAGGTAGACTTTGCCATTGCAATTCTCAAAGCTTTTATGCATTAAAGAGCTGATCACTGCTTTGAGTCAGCAGTTGCAAATGGCTTCAACGTAGCTGGATCTGTTCTTGTTGCGTGCTTAGCCTTCCGTGTTTTTACTGCGAACTGACTTGGAGAAGATCTAATTCCTTTTAAACCTGTATTCTTTTGGAATTGCTCAGAAGACTAACCCTTCCCTTAACATTCAGCCATTACCATACCAAGGCCTGATTCACATGCACTAGGTTTCTGTACACTTGCTTTGCACATGGTTTCCAAATGTGCACAGTTGTATGTGTGCTGTTTCATGGGGGGGGGGAGCCTGTGGGCGCAATGCTGCAACCTCATGCCCATTCATTCTACATGTGAAGGAGACCTGAGGGGAGGCCTTGCTGACACAACACCCAAACGCTGAACTGACTCCATCTAGGTGTGCCGTAATGTGTTGTCTTGGGAGTGAAAAACCCTACCTCCCATTGCCACTGGTGCACTTGGGGCGATGACATCCCCGGCTTGAGATGCACGAGAAGCCTCTTGTGAGGGGCGATGGCCAACCTGATAACATGAACATGCACGGCTCAAACTCTGGGAGGACAAGAATTTCTCTCAAGGGCTTGGAGTCCTTTGGCGTTTAGCTGTGGCTTGCAACACTCTCCTTAAAGACATAGAGATAGCTCCTTCATCCCACTCCAAGTCTAGCAGCCAGATTGGAGCTGGAGGATGAGGACTAGAGTGGAAGCAGCAGTTAAGAACATAAGATCAGCCTGCTGGATCAGGCCAATGACCCCTCCAGCCCAGCATCCTTTTCTCAGTGGCCAACCAGATGGTGCCTGTGGGAAACCAACAAGCAGGATTTGAGCACAAGAGCACTCTCCCCTCCTGTGGTTTTTTTAGCAACCAGCACTCAGAATCATCGCTGCCTCCAGCTTTATGGCTAGCCATAGATAGCTCTCTCCTCTTTGAGTTTGTCTAATATTTTAAAGCCTTCTCGGTTGGCGGCTCTCATTGCCTCTTATGGTAGCGAGTTCCACAGTTTAGCTATGTACTGTGCAAATAAATCTTGAATATTCCAACATTTGGTTTCGCTCAGGTAAAGGAAGGGATAAATGGCTGCAGAATGGGACCCTCTTTCGCTCTCATCTCCCCTCTGGGGGGAAGAAGACCCCTCCCTGCCTCTAAAATGTGGGTGGAGCCCGCCTTGTAAATATTCTTACAAAGGTTGGACACCACCCCCAACCTCTGCTGACCGGTAGCGAGATTCCAGGGGCATTTCAGTAGGGAATTCAGGCACACCAGAGAGTGTTGTTTTAAGATACATGGTTTATTTTACACCTATATACACCTGGATCTAGGTGGAGGAAGAAAGTTCACAGCATTACATCCCGGGGGGTGGGCTTGTTCCCCCAAGCAGTGCAGCACTAGAGTCCAAGGCATTCTGCACACCATGTCCATGCCTCCCTCCCAGCCTGCCAAGATGGTTCTGCCCCACATGACCTCTGCCTCCAATTCTGGCACCTCCTATTTCCTCCCTAAGAACATTTGCTAGGGGATGCATTTTTCCTGCAGGACACCATGCCCCCCCCCCGTAACCTTGGCAACCCTATTTTGCACAGGTCTGTCAATCTTTCTTTGATGTGTTGATGAGTCACCATCCTTTCATAATGGCTTGTACTCAACTGGCCCAGACAGGCTAAACCCAGGAATTCCCATGCTGCAGCCTGCATTTTCCCTTCAGTATCCCAAATATGATCTAAATCCTACCATTTTACCGATTTTCTAACGTTCACTAACTCCAGCAGTTATAGGCGCCCTTGCACTCCTAAATAATGTTGTCAAGACCCTGTCTGTCTCAGGCCCTGGAAGGAAGAGGCTTGGGGGTCTGTGGAGAGCCCTGCTGCAGCTGAAGACTTGGAGGGCTGGGGGATCCTGTGTTTCCTCAACTGGGTTTCCTCAACTGGGTTTCCTCAACTGCTTCCCCAAGAACACTTCAACCCGCATATTGAGTCCAGTCTGGACCCCCAGTTACCTTATTCCCCCTGCCCCAGGCCTTGGGAAAGAAGGCTGCAGTCGTCCCACCAGGTTGGATGGCCACATGCCATGGATGCCTAAGTTAAGATTCCTGCATTGTAAGGGGTTAGGCTAGATGATCCTTGGGGTCCCTTCCAACTCTAGGATCCTATAAGATGTAGGGTTTACGGTACAATCATTAGCAAAGGCTTATCTCGTAACAAATGCTCACATTTGAAACACTGTCTCGAAGACAGCATGTGGTCACAAAGAGCATGCCATGCATTTTTGGCACAGTATCCCAGAGATGGGAGCTGCAGTTCAGGAAGGTCCTCTGGAATAAGCTATAATGGGCAGTGGGGTGTAGTGGTTAAAGTGATGAGTCCTGGGGAGACCCAGGTTCAAGCTCACAAGGCAGCCAGTCTCCAGAGGCCAGTCTAATCCAGCCTTCGCCACAACCCTCTCCAGTGGGGATAGGGCAGGACTGGGGACTCAAAGGAAGTCCAGGAGATAAATGTAAGAAAGCTGCAACGGAGCCATAGGGTTTCTATGTGTACAGAACACTTGAAAGAACTTGCAATGAATTCTGGGTTCAAATGATATAAGGGGTGTGTGTGTGAAGGAATCCATTATAAAGAAAAAACAAATGTAATTGGAGCAAGTGCTCTCAGGTGCATAGGTCCCAGGGCTTAATTAGCCTTTGAAGCATCAAATGAAAAAAAATAAAGTTGGACTTACAGTACTGTAATTAAATGTCCCTGTCCACCAACCTACTCGCTGCAATATCCTCTTCGACCAGCAGAGGGGGGTGTTGCCTAAACTGTGAAGATTACGCAACGAACTTCTAGTCTTTTGCTGTTCAGCAAATATCTGGAAGGTTATCCAAAAAGTTCAGCTTGCTTGCTTTCTTTCCAAAGAATTCTGGGAGCTGTGGTTTGATAAGAGTGCCGAGGGTTGTTAGGAGACCCCTATTCTCTTTACAGAAGTATAAGAGCGAAGAGTTCCAGCGCCTCTTTTTTTTAAAAAAAGAAAAATAGCACTTGTTAAACCACTTTGGGAATTGTAGCTCCAGAAGGTGCACATGAGGTCTTCTGGCAGCTCCCAGCACCTTTAGAAAGTACAGCTCCCAGAATTCTCTGTGGGAAGCCATGACTGTTTAAAGTGGTTATCATAGTGCATGAATGTGGCCTGGTTCAGGTCAGCTGCCTCTGGGTCTTCATCCTGCAAGGACTGTCTGCAATAACCGAGCGCGTGACGATTCTGTGCCAGTCCCAAAACTCGACACACACAAGAGTACGCGCGCTATGGCCCCGTACTCTGCAATCTCATCATGAGAGTCTAGGGATTAATCTGCTGGGTTTTAATTAACCGAATAAAGCTTAAGTAAATTTTCTCAAAACTCTGCAGCGGTGCCTTGAAGGAAGCATGTGCTTTCTTTTGTCAATATCAAAACCACTGAAAGCAACGACTCCTTGATTTCCCTCATCACTTTTAATTTTATTGCATAGCTTTTCTCTACAAAGTGCGCTCCGAGTGGGGGTGCAACAGAAATATTACCCAGGACTGTTAAGTCCCACAGAGCTTTCTGCGTGCTTACTCAGCAGAGTGTCCTGCTGAGTTCAATGGGAGGGCGAGCCGAGGTACAAATATATTATTATTATTACACTATATTTATTGTGGTCCGCAGCCTAACACAGAATCCTAGAATTGTAGAGTTGGAAGGGACCCTGATGGCCATCTAGTCCAACCCCCTGCAATGCCGGAATCTTTCGAACCCACGACTTTAACATGAAGAGTCTCGTGCCCTGCGCAATAAGCCGTGGTAGAGACGAAAGCAAAGCCGTCCGTGTTGGAGGACGGAACCAATCAGCCACTGGAATAAAACCGCTGCGAAGAGCCTCCAGCTCAAAACTGCTTTGAAAGCGGAACAAATTTGGCCCCCGCCGGTTCCCTTCCTGCCTGGAACGCTGCGAGGTCACTGCCAGCCCGTGTCGCCCACACTGGCTCCGACGGACTTGAGGCCCTGACTCGCGTGTAAGGCAGCTTCCCACGTTCCTGCTGAGGAAGAGGCAAGAGCGCCTCTCCGCCTGAAGTCTAACGCTGAGGGAAGCCGAAAGGGACCCAAATCCCTTCTCCTCCCCAAACCACCAAAGTTTCTGGAAAGTTCTCTCGGCGCCCCAACCCCCACCCCCATCACCTCCCCTCGCCCCCCTCTGGGGTTTTCTTTTTTTCCCTCCCCCAGCGCCTCTGGCGGCTCCGCGCGCGGCCAGCAGGGGTCGCTGCCCCACATCTCTCGCGCCTCGCAAGCGCTCCTGGCGCCAAGCGAGCGGAATGGAGGGCGAGGGCGCAGAAAGAGTGCAGCCAGCGAGCGCCGGGGAGAGGCGGCGCGTGCGAAGCTACCGCCTCCCTCTGCTTCCCTCGCCTGGACCGGCCAGCCTGCTTGCCTGCCTTGCCAGCCTGCCTTGCCAGCCAATCTCTTCGCATCCGCGCGCGCGGAGGCGGCGGTGGCACCCGACTTCCAGCATGCCCCGCCGGGAGCTGCAGCCGCCTAGGATGGAGAGGGGTCGCCCCAGGGGCCGAGGGGCGCGGCGATGAGGGGAAGGGGCTTCTCCACGGCGCTTTGGAGCTATTAAACCGGGACTTAAAAACTTAACTCTGGAATGACCCTGGAAGTCTGCCTGGGCAGAGCAGCGGGGAAGTCCTACTGAAAACAAACACACACAACAAAAAAACAAACGCCACAGTAAGTTTCCTTCTTTATCATCATTGGTGTTTGATTTGGGAAGACGGGGGGTTCTTCCTTAGGAGGAGGTTTAAAAAAGAAAAGAAAAGAAAAGGGAAAGAAGTAATTCCTGGGAATGGATCTAAGGAGGAGAAAAGCTTGCGTGGACCCGTGATCTTCTCCTTCCCGCGGATTCTAAAGTTTGCTCTGTAGGTACGGTAACCTAATTATATTTTGCAAGTTAATCCCTCCATTCTCACGCTGGCGTCATGGTGGGTTTAAGTGGAAAGGGGAGAAATAAGGATTTATTTATTTTTTAAAGATCAGTCTTAAGTTGAAGTGCTACTAGACTATCCTGATGGTGGTGGGAGCAAAGGGGGTTAATAATAATAATAATAATAATAATAATAATAATAGCTGGTTTAAAAGCAGAAATTAAATGAACTGCAAAGTTTGACTTCTTGTTGTGGGCCCAGTGAACTAAAAAAAATATGAAGCTGTCTGCCTAAAAAAGAAGAGTTGAGGATTTTAGGATGGTTTTAGTGAGACATCTGTTGGGGGAGGGAGCAAGGGACCCATTTCCCCCCTTGTTGGAATGAGAATGGATGCCTCAATTACCACCGAAAACCCCATGTTTTATATGTATATTGTTCTAGCTTCCATTTTCCAAAGATCTTTCTTAAAATTTATGGATCAAAAGTTTGGTGTCTGTTCAATATTTTTATTCATTTATTACACACACATACCCCCATTTTTCCTATGAAATAAATAATGAAAACTATGATTGTGCACTTACGGCTACAGTCTTACAGTGTGTGTATGTGTGTGTGTGTGTGTGTGTGTTTGAGGGGGGAGGTGAGTAGAGGAGAAGTAAACAGTGGTGGGAATAAAAAACACTTTCAGCTTCAAAAAAGAGTGATGGGGAACGAGGACTGAAAGTGAAAGGTGAGGAACTTATCTTTATAATCCCAGGCAACAAGTTTGCCTTTGTCCAAAAGGTGTAAGGCAAAAAGGGCTCCTAGTTTATGTTGACAGAACCTATGAATTTCCTGTGGTATCTTCTTCCATGCCTTTCACATCTCAGTCATGCTAAAAAAAGAAATCCCTCAAAATCTGGGGGACCCAGTTTGGCTCGCCAAAAGAGTGATGAGTAACCCTTCTGAAAGACAGGGCATCCAATGGAATAAACACTGCATGGTCCAAAGGGGATTTGTCAATACTAAAAATAAACAGCCCCGTGAATGTCTTCAACAGGCTCCTGTCCAGTTTCAACAATATTTCAAGAATGATTAACAGGGTGTGTTGGCTTCTTTGTTTTTTAAGCACCAGCTCTGTCCAAGGTTCTGAAGTTAGTGGCGCAGAATAGTGCTCTATTCCTTTCTGTAGCATCTAAGTGTGCATTTCTTTGATGAGTTCTGGATTCTCCTGCTTCGCTTTCCAAGGTGGTGTGACTGACATGGGAAGGGATGGGGCGGAGGGAGAGAGAGGGGTGGGGGGAACGGGGATGTGTTTTCAAACACGTATAGCTGATCCTTGGTTTTGGCCTGTGAAACCAGGGCAGGTGGAGCTGCAGATGGAACAGGCAGATCCCATAAGCTTTTGGGAGCTAAAAGGTCAGCCCAGCGAGAAAGCCAGAATGCTTCCATTTTATTCCGAGAGGACAGTGGAGTTTGGCAGGGGGGCAGAGGAACTGAGCTGTTGAGGATATTTTGCACTTTCTGGGGAAGTTATGCTGGAGAGTCTTTGGTTGGGATGGGAGGGGAGCAAAACAGAGCTGGCCTTTCCCCTGGCAGATTAAGAATGACCTTTGCACCCCTAGGTGGTTCCTTCCTTTACCTTGCACTCAGCACGCCGCATTTCTTTAGGCAACAGGCTTGACCACGAAGCAGATTTTAAATGCTGGCTTGTGGCAGGAGCCGTGATGTTTTTAGATTTGCACATCAAAAGGTTTCACGTTAAGAAGTTTCGAGTTTATGTAACTCGTTCAACGTGACCGGTCAAAGATAATGCTATGATTAATATTTACACACATGACACTGAAGTAAAAGAGACGATTAAATGTGCGCATGGAAAAGCTGCTCTGCTTTTCTGCCTCTCCCTTCCTTTCTGATGCCTGATATTTAGCAAATTATTAACAAAGTTGAGTGTCTTCTCCTGGAGGATCTAAAAAGCATTTGGGTGAAATTACAGGGACTGCCAGAACACGCCGACAGTGAGAAGGACCGCCCAAGGCACCACGCAGTGCTGAATTTGCTGAGCAAGTGTGCTTTATATTTGCACGGTCCCTTCTGCTCCTGCTAGCAATGGGGAGCAAAAGAGAACCGGTGAGGTATAGTCAGTGGTAAGGGATTTGCACCAGGGAAGCCTGGGATTATCGGCACCACGCTCTAACCAGCTGAGCTCAAAGCCACACAATGGCCCCTAGAGCTCACCGGCTTAACATTGGGCCAATACTTGTGCCTATTTTCCATTGGGACAGGCAGAGTGGATGGGAGGGAGGCACAGCCAGGGTCAACTAAATTTAGTTTTGTCCCCATCTTCCTGTCTCTCGAGTTTTACAAAAGCAGCACTATGGAGGAGGAAGCTGACGGGCAGATCCATCCCCTGAACTGACTGTGAGTAGCAAGGCAGGCAGGTGACAGCTAGCTGAGGAGAGGCTGAGAAATGTGGGGCAGTGCCCCATCCTCCGTAATCGACCAACCGCTACTGCATTGGGCTCACCTCTCTCTCTCTCTCTCTCTCTCTCTCTCTCTCTCTCTCTCTCTCTCTCTCTCTCTCAGCCTCTCATGCTGGTTGTGAGGATAAAAGGAAGTAGCCCCCTCTGTCTATGAGCTCTGTGGGGGAAGGGTGGGATATGAGCAATGCAGAATAAATACGGTATATATGGGGAGGGGGCAGCTACCTCTTTTGGGGAATTGGCACTTATTTCCATCTGTACCTCAGCCCTTGCAAAGAGTTTGCCAAGAGCACCAGCAATTTCTGGGTGGGAAGAGTATGATAGACAAGAGAGCTGATTTCTAAATAGCTGCTCGCTGTTTGGCTATGGCAAGACAAAAATTGTCTCCAGGTGGGGGGACACTGGCGAAAGGGGTGTTCCTCTTTTTTTTGTCTTTGAGCCTTCCAGTAGCTAATTGGCATGCACGAGCTGGCAGGCTTGTAAAATTGTTTCTGGGCTTGCCACTTTTTGCGCGCTGTGTAAAGCTTAAGAGAAATCAAGGTCCCAGGTTCAATCCCTGGAAAAGGCTCCCATATGAAATCCTGGAGAACCGCTAGATAACTCTGAGCTCTGTAGGCCAAATGTTTCCAGTTGCAATAAGGCAGCTCCCTATGTTTTTATGCGGTAGAGAAATTAAAATGGCCATGGGACTGCTAAATGGTGGCTGGCGCCAAACCTTGGCTACTGGAAGTCCAGTTGCTTTTAGGAGGGTTTGCACACTACCCATCCAGTCTTTCTGTCTGCAGGCTCAAGGGGAAAATACCAACCTTTGCTTTTCTCTTTTCATGTTGTGAGTATAGACCCATCCCCGGCCTGGTTCACACCTCTACCTGCAAGCACATCCTGTCAATTTTTCTGCACTGTGCGAACTGAGGGAGGGAAAGGATTGCATGCTGAGGTGACGATGCAGTAATTCTATTTGTGGTTCCGTATTTCCGCAACAGCCTGTTCACAAACACAAGTTGCCACTCGACACTGCTGATGCAGTTAGTACGCAGGCTTTTGTGAACCAGTTCCTAGAAATTCTGTTATCTGTATCTGCCGCTGTGAGATGCAGCGGCTGGGGGCAAACCATCCCATAGTACTTGTGCAGTAGGTCTGTTGCGGAACTCAGGAATGAAAATGTAGCAGCAGTTGACCCGGCTCCTCCGGATTTCTTGAACCAATTGGATACAGTCACCTGTGGAAGGGCTGTAGCTCAGTCGTGGAACACCTGGAAATGCCAGAGACCTTCTGTAGGTAGGGCTGGGAATGTCTGCTGTCTGGAACCCCAGAGAGCTGCTGCTGGTCAATTTCTACAATACTGAGCTAGGTGGACCAGTGGTCTGAGTGGATGGAAAGTACTTTCCTATGTCCTTGTGGGGGCTGGTGTTTTTTTTGGCTGGGAGTATGTGTGTGTTTGCCTGTGGTGCTCAGGTTTAATGTGGCTGCAGGGGAAGAGACCATTAACAGGTGAAGCAAATAGAGAGGAAAGCTGAAAAAGAACACACACCCCCACTCTGTGGCTCCCTGTTTAGATGACTCAAACAAGGAAGCCAAAGACCCGTGCCAAGCACGATGTGGTTCTGAAAGTTTTCATGCAAATTCGGCATCTGTTTCTTTCAGCGGAGGGCAATAGTGAAACACATCTCAAACTATGGAGGAATCAAATACCAAGTGGCAGCTTTGAATCTCCTTCTCCAATTTCGCCTGAATTCCTCGGTCTGCCTTGGGGCCTTGTTCCCCAATGCCCCCACCCCTTGGTGGCTGTCTGGAGCCTATCAACTCCCTCCTTGTGGTTCTGACTCACTTTGTCACACACCTCAAATGTGCGATTGCAAGCCACCTTGGTGTGGGTTGAGTAATACCAGGGCAAGCAGCAGCCTCTGCTGGATAGTGGGTTGACCCTTTCACCGTGAGAAATAACAAGCTGTTTGCCCCCTACTCCAGCCCCACTGCCCCTGTTGCGGTGAATGCCCGTCATGTTGTAAATTTGAGCAATGATCAATGGCACACTATTCAACTGAACGCATTTCCTGATTCTTTCCTCCATCCTAAAAAACTGCAGATGTTATTTAGGAAAAACTTATGAAGAAACCAACTCTGACATCTAGGAGATGATAAATGATAGGTAAAGAAGTTCAAAGTTATTCTTGGAGGGAGTGATTGGCAAAACCTGGAATGAGTTCTGAATGATGGGCGATCTTCCAGGGCACTGCTGCCAAAATTATGCCCTCGCTACCCATGCAGACTACTCCTGCTGCTCCATGATGAGCCAGCTTCAAAGCTGTTGTGCAATAACTTTCTGGTGCTTTCAGATCAGTGGGGAGATCGAGTCACATATATTTTTATTCCTTCCTTTTCCTTGCCCCTGTGTCCTCCACCCACTGCACTGCCATCAGCATTCAGTGCCTGAATGTGCTTTACTGTGCTAGGCTACAGGCATGGAGCTGGTGAGCAGTGTTAGAAATTAGCCAGGCACCAGAGTGCGTTTTGCTACTGGTGTGGGTCCACGTGTGGAGATCTCTGGATGCCAAGTTGGTGACTGACATCTCCATCTGTCTAGCCCCTCCAGGTTTCTTAAGCAGGTAAGCAGACGAGTTTCTTCATTGCATTGCCTTCTCTCCAAGGAGTACATGGTTTACCCTCAGTTAATCCCTACAATGGTAGGGACCCAGGTGGCGCTGTGGTTAAACCACTGAGCCTAGGGCTTGCTGATCAGAAGGTCGGCGGTTCGAATCCCTGTGACGGGGTGAGCTCCCGTTGCTTGGTCCCAGCTCCTGCCAACCTAGCAGTTTGAAAGCACGTCAAAATGCAAGTAGATAAATAGGAACTGCTACAGCGGGAAGGTAAACGGCGTTTCCATGTGCTGCTCTGGTTTGCTAGAAGCGGCTTTGTCATGCTGGCCACATGACCTGGAAGCTGTACGCTGGCTCCCTCGGCCAATAATGCGAGATGAGCGCGCAACCCCAGAGTCGGTCATGACTGGACCTAATGGTCAGGGGTCCCTTTACCTTTACCTTAATCCCTACAATGAACCTATGAGGTAGGCTAAGAGGCTGTGACTGACTCCAAGGTCACCCAGGATCAGCGAGCTTCATGACCGAGTGGAGATTTGAACCCTCATCTCCCAGGTCCTAGTCCGACACTCTAACCACTATACCACACTGGCTTCCTAGAGTACTTCTGCTATGGGTCAGCTATATAAATTAAGCAAGTAAATAAATAAATATGGGGAAATCAAAATGTCACTTAGAGAAGGATCTGAAGTGTTTTCCTTGAAATTTGAATTCGTTCTGGATTGTTTTATTTGATGTTTTAATGTGTTGTATACCACTTTGAGATTTTTTTTTCTTTAAAGCAGTATAGAAATGATGCTAATTCCCACTGCAATAACAAATGGTGACCTTCTGTTGTGGTGACTGTAACCTAGGTTTAAGGTGCCACTTGGTGATTAGCTTATAGCAGGCATCCCCAAACTTCGGCCCTCCAGATGTTTTGGACTACAATTCCCATCATCCCTGGTCCTGTTAGCGAGGGATCATGGGAGTTGTAGGCCAAAACATCTGGAGGGCCACAGTTTGGGGATGCCTGGCTTATAACATATCTGAGTTTCTAACACCCCTGGTGAGAAGGGGCATCGTGCCTCTCCCCCTGGCCAAGCCTCCGAATTTCCAGCTTTCTGTTGGCCACCTTGAAGGCACACCTGATTATTCCATACTGAAAAGAAAAAAACAACGTTTTTAAGAAAACCTGCCAATGTGCTATGTGCCTTCACTCTTACCTGAGGCTGGCGCTTTTGCCATTCCACCCCAGCTACACTCCTGAGGAAGACTGCGAATGCTACGAGGTCTTCTTTCTCTGCTCCCTTGAGGGAGTCTGCACTCAATAATATATTGAGCTTTGTGATTGCTCCTGTAGGTTTTGTTGCTCCCTGGCTCTATCTTTCCAGCACAAGGAGATTTCAAGGGCGAAGTTAGCCAGCTCGTTCTGTGTGGGATCTCCCTCTATTTCAGTCCATTTATTTATAGACGCATCTGTATACCGCTGACTCAGGTGTAGCATCAAGGCGGCTTACAGCAACATACACGGGTGCAATAAAATGAAAAGATGCTGTAGAAACAATAGAAAACAGTCGTGGAAAGGACTGGCTAATCGAGAAAGCTTAAGCACTTATGCAGAACTGTCAGGGTAAAAGGTGTTTTGCAAAAGATGCCAGGAAGTCAGTAGTGATGATGCGTGGGGAATCTCTGCTGGGAGAGTGCTCCACATTATGGAACCAACAACACTCCATGCCTGACTTCTGGCTGAGGCTGGTTGGGCCTCTGTAACACGGGGGACAACAAAAGGTGCTCCTCCAGATGATCTCGGTGATTGTGTCAATATATAAGGGCTCAGGCAGGTCCTAAGGTATCCTGGACCTCAGTTGTTCAGGGCTGTGTATATTAACACAAGAGCCCTGATCCTGCCCAGCAGCATATGGGCAGAAAGTGCAGATGTTTCAGAAGATGTGCCTTGTGCTGTCAGCCGTCTGCCCCCATCAATAGTCCAGCTGCTACATTTTGCATTTGCATTTGCTAGAGCTTCCAGACTAGACCCAAGGGCAGCCCCACACAGAGCACATTGCAGTAATCTAGTCTGCAGGTTATTGTTGACTACAATGCCAAATACCGTATTGGCCTGAATATAAGCCGCACTCCTCCCCCCCCAAAAAAATTCCGACCGTGAAAATTTAAAGTGCAACGTATATTCGCAGCCTTACAGTATGCAGCCAGGAGCATGGGGCAAACAGCACCTGCCCCACACATAGTCCCCCATCCAAGGCCGGGAAGGTAGAGAGCAAGGAAGGGAAAAGGCCGTCGGCAACGCAGTGCCCCTGCCCAGCATGCATCCAGGAGCAGCAAGGAATAGAGTGGCTTATATTCAGGCATTTTCTCTCTCTCCCCCCCAATCAATTTTAAAGGTGCGACTTATATTCAGGTGCAGCTTATATTTGGGCCAATACGGTAATACAAACACTTTTGTATTATTATTATTATTAATTAAATTTGTGCACTGCCATTTATCAGGGCGGTTCACAACCCTAATCCAGGGTCTGTATCAGAGTCTCCCTAAGCACTTAGTCGCTGACTACTGTTTCTTGCATGCATTAATTGCCCTTTGTTAATGCTCCTGTAAAAGGCTCCTGCCTTTTAACAAACACTTGCTGCCCTGAAATCTTAATGGCTTCCACATTGCAATGGAACGGTCTCCCTCTGGAGGTTGTGTACTCTCCTTCCTTGGAGGTTTCTAAGCAGAGGTTTGGATGGCCATCTGTCATGGATGCTTTAGCTGAGGTTCCTGCATCGCAGGGGGTTGGACTGGATGACCCTCGGGGGTCCCTTCCAACTCTACCATTGCCGAGGGAGGTCCTGAGCATAGGAGCAAATTCTCTAGAAGCAGATTTGTGGGAGATATGTCCATCAATGGCTACCAGTTATGCATAGCTGCCAAGTTATCCATTTTTAAAGGGATTTTCCCTTATGCTGAATAGGCTTCCTCGCGAGAAAAGGGAAAACTTGGCAGCTATGGTTATGTTGGAGGCTATGGTCTGCTTCCAGGGTCAGAGCCAGTCATGCCTTAGAACAGGGGTAGGCAACCTAAGGTCCATGGGCCGGATGCGGCCCAATCGCCTTCTCAATCTGGCCCACTGAGGTCCGGGAATCAGCGTATTTTTACATGAGTAGTAGTAGTAGTAGTAATAATAATAATAATAATAATAATAATAATTTATTTGTACCCCGCCCATCTGGCTGAGTCTCCCCAGCCACTCTGGGCGGCTCCCAATCGAATATTAAAACAATACAGCTTTAAATATTAAAAACTTCCCTAAACAGGGCTGCCTTCAGATGTCTTTTAAAAATAGGATAGCTGCTTATTTCCTTGACATCTGTTGGAAGGGCGTTCCACAGGGCGGGTGCCACTACCGAGAAGGCCCTCTGTCTGGTTCCCTGTAACCTCACTTCTCGCAATGAGGGAACCGCCAGAAGGCCCTCAGCGCTGGATCTTAGTGTCTGGGCTGAATGATGGGGGTGGAGACGCTCCTTCAGTAGAATGTGTCCTTTTATTTAAAATGCATCTCTTGGTTATTTGTGGGGCCTGCCTGGTGTTTCTACACGAGTAGAATGTGTGCTTTTATTTAAAATGCATCTCTTGGTTATTTGTGGGGCATAGGAATTTGTTCAACCCCCCAAAGAGTCTGCCCCCCCCAAGGTTTGAGAGACAGTGGACTGGCCCACGGCTGAAAAAGGTTGCTGACCCCTGGCTTAGATCAGCAGTTGGTGGAAACCATAGGAAGGGAGAGATGCTCTGTTGCTCAAGTCCAGCTTGCCGGTTCCCCATACACATCTTGTTGGCTACCATGAGAACAGGGCGCCATTGGTCCTGATCCATTAGGGCTCTTCTTTATGTTCTTAAGAGCAGGTTGTGGACTGGGTACGAGATCTTGCACAAATGTTGGGATCACCTTGGTGCCAGCTTTTAATGGAGTGCTTATGAGTAGGTGTCATGTATGCTTAGAAGGCCTCTGAATACTTCATGGCTTTGCTGTTCTCGCTGCCGTTCCTTCTATTCTTGATGTGCATGCAATGAGTGCCATTGCTTAGGAAGCCAGAACAGCACACTACCCATAGCCAAGAGAGAGAGAGAGATACAAGTGGCCTTTAAGGAACCCCACGTTTGGCAGAAATACAGAAAACTGTTGGAGAGGTAAGCTGCCCCCACCCCAAATAGTCCAGAGAAGACTGTGCAATGCTCGGTAGCCAAGGAATGCCAATTGATTGTTGGGGGAAGGGAATGATTGGACTGAGAGTAGCTCAGTCAGAAGAGCATGAGACACTTAAATCCCAGGGTTGTAGGCTTGAGCCCCATATTGGGCAGAATATTCCTGCGTTGCAGAGGGTTGGACTAGATGACCCCCGAGGTTCTCTCCAACTCTACAATTCTATGATTGTCTGGAATCTAGGATCACAGCCACACCATACATTTAAAGTGTTATTATACCACTTCAGCCGTCAACAGAGAGAATCCTCGGTCTGTTAAGGGTGAAGGGAATTGTAAATCTGTGGGGTCTTCACCCATAACGAACTACAGTTCCCATGATTCCCCCTCCTATTACGGGTGGTATCAGAGAGGGTATGGTGTGGATGCAAACAGAAGCACTCTACGCTGCAGCATTTTGTTGCAGGCTCTCCCTTTTCTCTCCCCCTTTTCTTCACTCTGTCCCTTTTGCGTGATGCATTTTAAGCACTACAAATTTAGTGGTTCAAAGGTTTGTGTTTGTATGTGGGGGTGGAGGGAGGGAGGGAGAGAAAATTACATGTTTTAAAAACACGATAGGCACCAAAGATAATCTGAGGAGTTCACATTCTGGTGCCTGTAATGCACCAGGTTCCTCTTGCCTGGAAGTGGAACTGTGCGCGCCCCTTTCTCACCTTCTTGCCTGGCAAATTGCAGCTGCTGCAATCCCATCTCCCACTCTCTGCAACAATTAAAAGGTGCAGAACCCCCGCCCAGCTTTGCACCTGCTCGCCCAGAACACCCTCATCGGTAGACAGCACAACAAGAGTTTCAGTGTTTTCTCAAAGCGGTTACACTTTCTGGATTGGTCTTTGCCGTTTAGCAAGCATCCATTCAAGCAAAGGGAAAGAAGCAGACCCTGGATGGAGGAGAGAAGGGAGAATATTGGGAGCAGGTGTTCCGTGCCAAGTGGGAGGGCAAGGGAAGGAGCTGAATTGGGGTCTGAGTTCCAGGAAAGAGGGGTGGCAGAAGGGGAAAGGACCGTGGTGGGGGTGGGAAAAGGTGTTGAGCCTTGTGTCCTGCTGCAGCCTGACAGGTTTCTCTGATTTTCTTTTTAAAACGTTTGGGAACCTTTGGCCTTTGAGAGCCAGTGTGGTGAAGTGGTTAAGAGCGGTAGACTCGTAATCTGGGGAACCGGGTTCGCGTCTCCGCTCCTCCACATGCAGCTGCTGGGTGACCTTGGGCTAGCCACACTTCTTTGAAGTCTCTCAGCCCCACCCACCTCACAGGGTGTCTGTTGTGGGGGAGGAAGGGAAAGGAGATTGTTAGCCGCTTTGAGACTCCTTCGGGTAGTGATAAAGTGGGATATCAAATCCAAAACTCTTCACTCTTCTCTTCTTTCAGATGTTGCTGAGCTATAACTCCCAGGAGCCCCTGCAAGCATGGCTATTGATCAGGCATAGGCAACCTTGGCTCTCCAGGTGTTTTGGAACTACAACTCCCATGATCCCTAGCTAACAGGGGCAGTGGTCAGGGATCATGGGAGTTGTAGTTCCAAAACATCTGGAGAGCCAAGGTTGCCTCTATGCCTGCTATTGATGGTGAGAATTGTAGTTCACCAAACATGGTGGGACAAAGGTTGCTCACACTTGTATTTTTATTTTATATATTTTTTAAAAAAATTCCAAGCCTAGGATTTCTTTAATTCTTGCAAGACATAAGAGTCATAAGAATTGGGGTAGGGTGGGGAGACTGTTGAAGTCATCTAGTCCAGCCCGACTCAATGCATGTTCGGAAATGCAGGAGGCAGTGCCTCCAGAAAAGCAGGGTCCACCACCGCTTCCTCTTCCCCTGTCACAGCAGCTCTTACCGTTAGGGTGCTTCTCTTACCATATAAAGTGTTGCCCAAAATCTCCTCCCCTGTCATTTACAGCCATAGGTTCCAGACCTGCCTGGCAATGACTCCTAAGGTTTTTGGGGGCGCTTTTGCGGGGCATGCTCACTGGAAGCTTGGCTTTTGGGGTAAAATTAGGGCAATTGTGATGTAGTGGTTAGGGGTGGTCACATTAAGTTTGAGGAGAGATGCAGGTTCAGGCCCTTCCTTGGCTATGCAGACCGCCAGGTGCCATTGAGCTGGTCACACGATGTGACTGTCAGGTGAGGTCTGGATATGCTGTGAAGCTTGCTGGCCGACCTTGGGCTAGGCATTCACACACAAACTCTTGGTTTGACCTACCTCGCAGGGCTGTCGTGAGGATAAACCGGGCAGATGGGGAGAGCCAACTCGAGGTCCTTGGAGGGAATGAGAGATGGGAATAGGATAAATAACAATAAACAGAACACAATGTATGGGACCCACAATCGTGACCTCCTGCAGTCTTTAAATAATGAATGGGCAGCGCATCTGCTTTGAAAATTGAGAAAGTGGTTTTGGCCGAGGGGATGTTTAACCCTTTCGCCGCTACAGCTCCTGAAGTGGGTATTAGTTGGGTTACCCCCGTGATGTTAATAGCAGCCCTGGGGATAGGGGTGGGACCTCCAACTCCCGTCATCCTTGACCATTGGCCCTGATGGCTGATGAACCCAATCACATCTGCGGTGTCACAGGGTCTCCATTCTAGGACTGAATTGATTTATTTATTTATTACGGTTCTTGAGCAGCACACATAAATATGCAATACATAAAAGAATAAAAGAAAAATAGTAATAATCTAAAAGTAGGCAATAAATATAGGTTTTAACAATTGTTTAAAAGGAAACTGATTAAGAGGAGTCATAAAAATTCGGTCTAATCTAATTAGCAGTGTCCAAATATCTTCAGAACATCTTCAGGACTAGCTAAAGAGGGCACATTAATTGCTGTAGTCTACCTCCCTAAGTAGTAACACTAGGACTGAATGTTTTAAATGTTTTGTGGGAGCGGGGATTATTGGTTTTGCTTTGTTCTTATTTTTATCATGCATTTTGTGTTTTTTTAAAAAAAATATTGCAATTTTATGCTGTAAACTGCCCTGAGTTCTACAGATGAAAGCCTGTATACAAGTTTAATAAATAAAAAATAGAATAACAGCAGAAGGCAGGTACCCTATTATCCCATGCCTTCAAGGCAGACATGTGTGTGTGGGGGAAACCCCAATACAACCAAATGCCCCAAACCATTGGAGTTCCTGCTCATAGGATCTCATGCGCTGTGCCTAGCTTGACCCTCAGAAAGGCTGCCTTCTGGATTTTGACTGACTGTAGTGTTTAAAAGTGCAAAAGCTTTCTGAATTCATTTGCAAGGCTTTTTGTGTGTGGGTAAAACCCAGCTTCTAATCAAAACATGGCACATTTGCAGCAATTGTCTTTAGAATGTTTTATTCGTACTTCATGGAATGCTCTTTGGGTTCTACCTGCTGGGGGCTTCTGGCTCCACAAAAGGGCGGGGGGAAGGTGTTTAGAGAGGAATGATTTTGCAAAGGAAAAGCGCTGAATTGCAGTCATGGCCAAAGGCTTGCATAAAACGATTGGTGATTCCGTTTTATGGCTTTTGGGCCGGTCCACCAGAATAAGCTCTTGCATAAGCTCAGCTGGAACAATGGGAGTTGCTCAAAGGGACTGAGTTCTCTGCTCTGCACCATCCTGCAAAGCTTTCTCTACTCTACGCAAGCTCTAGTAATTTATTGTTGTTATTATTTATGGTGGTGGTTTGTTTTTCTGCTTTCCGTCAAATGCTGAAGGCAGCTTATAGTGTCACATAATTTCAAATCATATACTCAATTTTTAAAACAACAACAACAACACATTATGTCCTGCTTTTCTTCCAAAGAGGTGAAGGTGGCATGTATGGCTCTCCTTCCTTGTTTTATCTTCACAACAGACCTGTCAGGGTGAAATCATGGAGCCATAGCTCAGTGGTAGAGCATCTGCTTTGCATGCAGGAGGTCTCAGGTCGAATCCCTACCATTTCCCAGTAGAATTGGGGGAGACTCCTATCTGAAATTCTGGAGAGCCTCTGCCAGTCAGTGTGCAGACAATACTGATGGAGCGGTGGTCTGATTGGGCTTAATATGACTTCCTATGCCCTGAAGACACTGAGTAACCAGAGATCACCCAGTGAGCCTCATGGCTGAGTGGAGATTTGGATTTTGGGCCTTCTAGTCCTCATCCGACAAGCAACGAATAAGTTCCTTAGGGCCCTCTTTTAACAAAGCCCAGATGATTTCCCGAAACATCGCTGCACCCTGAAAGACCAAAATAAAAAAATTCCTTCAGCACATGCACACGAAAGCTCATACCAAAATAAAAACTTAGTTGGTCTTTAAGGTGCTACTGAAGGAATTTTTTTATTTTGCTTCGACTCAGACCAACACGGCTACCTACCTGTACCTGAAAGACCAGTGATAGTGGTAGACTTGAAGACCACTTTTTTGGGTGTGTGTGTGTGTTCTGTAATGTGGGTGCTGCAGTTGAAATGGGAAGGTAGCCCACTTTTGCTTTTTGCACAACACTTTGAATGAAACGGATTGTTTCCCTTCATTCTTGAACTCCTTCGCTCTTAACCGACATTGTTTGGATGAGTTGTGAGTTTCTGCAGCCCAGGGACGTGGGTGAGATGCTTGCTGTTGTTTGACCCAACCACAGGCTCAAGACCTCCTTTCCCTTTACTTAAACCTTGCCAAGAAAGCCTGGCTGCTTCCATCATTTCCGTTGGCCCCTCCTTCCAGGAAGACGTGGCAGCCCTCCAGCCCTGCGAAAGAGGCTGGAGTGAGGCCACTATCAATTAAACCATCAGTCGTGAGCTTGTCGTGAGCCAACATCAAATTTGCCGTATTTGGGCAAAGCGGGAGAGCAAGTGGTGGCAGTTCAGCAGCGGGCACTTCTGGGTGAAGCTGGTTATCAGACCTGGCTTGGGGACAGTGAATGCCTTGGTCACACTCTGGTAGATGACCTTTGCTGAGAGATAGGCTGGGGAATGTGAGCCTGCTGACTTTCCTGGACGTCTTGGTGGCTTTTGACATCACCGTCCGTGGCATCCTTCTGCACCACGTGGCCAGAATGGGGACCTGGAAGCTGTGCAGTTCAGTGGAGAAACATCTCCTTTGAATGCAGAAGATAACGGGTTCCGTCCTCGGCATCTCCCGGTAAGGCTGCCTGAAATTCTTGAGAGCTAGGATTAGATAAGAGCATCTTGGCTTGATCATGAGTCTTGAAAGACCCACTTCCTGCCTTGCAAAGACTGCTTCCACCTGACCTGGAAGGCGGGGCCCCGACTGACTCCAGCTACAAAAGCTGAGGCTGTTCAACAGACTCTTGGGCTGGGGTGTTGTTTTGGGGTTCTTGTTGGGGAGGGGTTCTTCCTCTTGGAGTTTTGTATCTTACTTCTTCTGAAGTAAACATCTATAGCAGGCTTCCTCGACCTCGGCCCTCCAGATGTTTTGAGACTACAATTCCCATCATCCCTGACCACTGGTCCTGCTAGCTAGGGATCATGGGAGTTGTAGACCAAAAACATCTGGAGGGCCGAGGTTGAGGAAGCCTGAACTATAGGATTGCGCTGTAAGCAAGACTGGCCTTTTTAGGAAGATGCCTGGTTCATTGGCTAACAGCCCAGTCCCATGCATGTATTCTCGGAAGAGTTCAGTAGGACTTACTCCTAGTTAAATAGGAGGATTGCAGACGTAAGCGACTTTTTGGGTGGTAGCTTTGAGGAATGATCTATCGCAGAGTTGGTTGGAAAGGATCTGAATTGCCAGCTAGTCCCAGCTCTATACAGAAAGCCCACCACAGCGGCATCCTTTTAGCATCTTTGCTGGTTTAGATTGGATGCCCTTAGCTAGCAAACCGCTTTGCGTTGCTTTGATGCTGCAAGACAACCTTCCCCTACCTGGTGCCCTCCTGATGGGAGTTGTAGTACAGACGTCCAGAAGACATCAGTTTGGGGAATGCCCATGAGAACTCAGCATTTGCAGGATATCAGTGCAGTAACAACAACAACAACAACAACAACAACAACAACAACAACAACAACAACAACAACAACAACAACAACAACTCTTTACTCTTGTGCTGTTCCCCTTCACTGGTAGATTTTATATATAATGCATTATTATATGCCTGTTATTGGTGTGCCTATCTCATCAAGGTGTGCCTATCTCATCAAGGAATCCCCCCTCTGCATTTGATTTTAACAGCAACCCCATAGTTAGATAGCAAATACCCCAAGATCATTCATTGAGCTTCATGGGCAGGTGGAGATTTGATCTTGGCTTTCCCTGATTTCCAAGCGATTATTGTTTTAATGTTTCCAGTTTTAGACCCCCGCATTTATTTATTTTTATTGTACTGGGGCCCCTTTCTTCTTTCCTCCAAGCCTTTTCACACACACACACACAGAGAGAGAGAGAGAGAGAGAGAGAGAGAGAGAGAGAGAGAGAGAGAGAGAGAGAGAGAGAAAGAAATTGAATCCCTTTTGAATATTTGGGGTCATTTGTCTATCTAGAGAACCAGTAACTTGCCCATGGGGGCCCTCAGGTCAATAAACGTACACGAATGCCCGGTTGGCAGAAGCAAGTATGAATTTATCCTGACGTATGACGTTAAAACATGCGAGGCTTTGTTGAGTCAGAATTTCCCCATGTTTTAAAGTTAAAACAACTGACCCAGGAAGTTCTGGACTAAAAATAAAACTCCGTGTGGTTTATGAAATCTAATCCAGCAGTTGCATTAAAGAGAGGCGGAGAGAGAGAGAATTTGCTGGCAGCCCTGTCTGAAAGCTTCTTCGCACATCTGATGTTTTTGGTGTGTTCCTCAGGTACGAAGGTAACAACCATGCTCTCAGACACATGTTCAGGTAAACACCTAAGCAGTCTCTTCCCGTGGAGTGCAAGCTCAGTAACAAATCTGGATTTGCAGCCACGTGAAGTGTGAAGTTGTCCTTGGAACCAGGACTGCACCGGCTGCTTTTGATTTGATCCAACAGGGCTCTCCATGTGTCCGTATTCCCATGGTAATCGCAGTTCAAACAGATCTGTAGATCCCAAGGATTGGCAACAGCTTCCCCCGCTGCTTATTTCCACTGACATTCCCAGTAGAAATGCACGAAGGAAGACCAGCTGGTGTTATATTCATATCTGAAAGCGTTGCATTTTCATGTTGAAACCTAGTGTAAAAAAGAGATTGTTGTTACTTGGGGGGGGGGAGAGGGGGGAATCTGTTTCCACTGGAGTGTAACCTCCGAGTAACAGGGACTGTGTGGTTTGCTTTGCTTGATGTTGTCATTGCCGTGTCTTTAATTTAATTTGTGCTGTTGAAATCCAAGCTATGGGCCCGCATGGAGCCAACAGTGTCTCTCTCTAAGCTTATCTTGCCGAGTGACGGCTTCTAAATCAGGCTGGAAATCAGGTCACACATTTCCTGCTCTTATAGGGATTTATCTCATTTCTGTTCTTTCAAAGTAATTAGAGTTACTAATAAGGAGGACAAAATGGTAAGATCTGCCCGGACTGAAAATATACCTTAGCTCCATCTCGTAGGATAGGTTCTCAGAGACGCCACTCCCCCGACTGGTGCCCTCCCGATGTTTTGGGCTGACGCTATGGGAATTGTAGTCCAGGCAGGGGGGCACCAAGTTGGAAAACGCTTGGACAGAAAGTGGGTTCGTTGACGTGACCTGTGGAAATAGGCTAGCAGGCAAAATTTAAGCCCCGCATGGTTTTGCCAGAGTACTTCTTTTTGGCAAGAAAAGCTAACATTTCATTATTTGAAAATGCCTAAGGCTCAACATAGCTTGGGGATTGACTACTTCCTTGTTCCCTGTTATTACCTGTTAACATAAGAACATATGGCCCACGAAAGCCCACCTAGTCTACCATCCTGCTTCTCAACAGTGGGCAGCCAAGAAGCAGGAGACCTACCAAGGGCATGCCAAGTTCAGATACCAGGGGGGCAAAGAGAGGTGTTCTCAGTGGCTTCGCCCACTCCAGTTATGGTTTTGAGATCATCATCTCTTCCAAATTCCAAGTGTGTGCACTTTTTGGACAGTATCACAAGACCCGTGATCTTGACTGGTGTTTATAGCTCAGGGTTCAGTTTGCAAAGTGTGTGTGTGTGTGTGTGTGTGTGTGTGTGGTTTTAACGGCTCACTTCAGCTGTCATGCCATTGGAAACATGTTTGGGGCTCCCACCTCTTTCTACAGTCACTCATATTCTCCAATTATCTCCTGCACAACCATAGTTCGCTGTGACAGCCGAACTGGGAAAACTGTGGTTATAGCTAACCATCGTATGCCTTCAAAGCAAAGTTAGAAACCATGGTTGGGTTTCACGCTCTGGTTTGGAGGCAAATGATGGTTTGCAGTAACTATATTTTTTCAGCCGCCCTGAGACTTTGAGTTGGGGTGGGCTACAAATCTAAATTAATAAATAAGCCTTATAATCATGGAGTTTGTGTGGGGAGGAAGGAAGCATAAAGAATTTAAAAAACGAATATTTCTTATCGGAATATAAGAATATATTCCTAAACAAAAAATCTAAAATGAATGGAAATTATTAGAGGACTATTTTAAAAAAGAAGGGATAAGAGCGAATTTGGTGATCTGCTTAAATTAAAGAATGTATAAAGAGGGAATTCCACTGGATAAGTGAAGAAGGTACACCTATGTTAGGTGGTTTAAAAATTAATTGAAGAAGAATGCAAGTTAAATACGTAAATAAGAGTAAGCGGTTAGTCCTCAATCGGAAGTGTTTTAACTTTAACTGTATTTTTAATTCTTTTTTTCTTTTTTTCTTTTCTCTCCTTTTTTCTATTTAAGTTTCTAGTTTCCTTTATGTTTGGTTGTTAGTTGAGTAATTTGAGTTATTTGAGTTGTACTTGAGTTGTGTTATGTTAAGTTATGTTATGTTTATGTATTATTAAGTCAAGTTATGTTTTCTTTATATTTTCAGATTATTTTATGTTATATTTCTTTTGTGCGTTATGTTATGTTATGTTATGTTGTTATGTTATGTTATGTTATGTTATGTAATGTTTTAATAATTGAAATAAATAACTTTTTACAATTAAATTATTTTTTTTAAAAAAGAATTTAAAAAAACGACACCCCCGTCTAAAGGCTGAAGTAGTGAAGTCCAGAATGGCTTTAACATGTGATGTGCATGTAGACTAGAACGAGGCGATTGAATCTTGGTGGTAGAATGGGCTGCACAATTTTAACCTGCTGGTAGGGGGTGCCATTGTTGAATGCTATCCACATACAAATGACTTGCAAGTTAAAAGAAAAAGGGGGAAAGCAGAAAGAGAAAGCTCTTGCACAACCCACTCCTTACTGTAGCAAGGTTTTCTTTTCCTTGCAGGAAGATACATGAAGAAAACAGAAAGCAACAGAGTAGGAATAAATGGACTGTTTCCCCAAATGGAGTGATGTAGAAAGCGAAAAGCCCAAGTTGGAACTACAACAGATGAGATCATTAAGTTTGTAAGTGAAGGGTTAAAATCTATTAGCGCTAAAGTCAGCTAGCCAAGAAGGGGGACATGTGGGGTATTGGTGAGTAACCAGGCAAAGTGACATGATCTTGTCTGAGGTAGCACATGCCCTGATTTTGTCCTTATGAAGGAGTTCCTCCTTGTTATGGTTGATTGAATGTATTCCTGCCATGTACAAGGCTTGAACTAAGAAAGTCAAAGCCTCTCTGCTCCTTTCTCCTCAAACTATGCATGTTGTTGTTGTTGTTGTTGTTGTTGTTGTTGTTGTTGTTGTTGTTCAGTTTTGCTCAGTTAGATGGTGTCGGGGTATATTTTCTCTCTGGATCCTGTCTGTGTTATTTAAGTGACTCTTCCAACACCCCAAAGACCTGTGTTTTCTTAACTTGTTCATAAACAGCAGAATTAGAGGGCAGCTCCACTTGGGTTTGGCTTCCTTTTAGAGGAGAGATGATGGGTGGCTTAGATGTTTTTGCAAAGAGAGCAAACAACGTGTGTCCTTGCAAGAAGCAGGTCCCCCGCTCTACCTTTGATCCTCCAGAGCATGGATGGAGAGCCTCAGGCTTGGGGGCAAAATGTTTTCTCCCCAAGCCACATGCCCAGGCCACACCCCTCTCCTCAACCATCCTCTGCACCCTCCTTGACTGTTTTTGCCTGGCTGGAATGAATCCTTGAACTCTTCTTGTTTGTCTGGGTGGAAGACAGGTGTGTGTGTCTGATTGTGCCCTGCCGTGCAAAGGCAAAATTTGCACTAATTGCTTCACTCACTCCCCCCCTGCATGTGGCCCCCAGAAGAAGGGGATGTGGCCCTTGGGCCGCACATGGTCCCCCAACCCAGCCCAGTGCAGAGAGAGAAATGACTGCACCCCAATATACTTCAACTAGAGCTGGCAACTAGCTGGCTAGCTCTCTCAAAACAATCTCCCCTTTCACTTTTGCTATTCTCGCTTGCACACACACACAACACCTTCCCCCTTTTGGTTTGCTGGAGGGGGCATCACAGCGCCCAAACTCCTGGCTGGCTCTGTTCAGAACATCCTGGGGGGAATCTCCCAACCATCAGGAACCGGTAATGTGCTCGGCAAGAAAAGGTACAGCCCATCCCACATTCGTGAAATTGTCCTCAGTTTGGTTTGTTTCCCAAGGAATGCTTGGGATGTGTCGCTCTGGGAAAACACTCCATGTCTGAGCTGGCCCTTGATGAGTTAAGGCGCCCCTGCATGTTGTTGCGCATGGTTGCTGCAAGGTCTCATCAAGAGCACCCCTTCAAATATTTGCAGCTGCCACCCAAGATCAGATCATTGGGCCGCCTTGCCCCGTCTTCCGTCTCTCGGGGTGGAAGAAACTCCACCGTAGGCTTTTGATTCATGGACCAAGTTACCCACCGGGGAAAGTTACTTCCTAACCTGCTGTTAGTCATCGGTTGCTTAATGCTCCCCGAAGCTTGACAAACCCTCTTTGCCCCCTGCAAAAAAAATAAAAAAATTGTTTTGAACTCTGAATCTAGGAATCAGCCCATCAAATCAACTGACTTGTCGTTTCTGCAGACGGGTGGGAGAATGGGTTGTTACCTTATAAATGTTCAGGCTTCTTCAATTTTTTTCCTCTTGTGTGCATATAGAACAGCGATGGGGAAGCTCTGGCCTAGGGATTAAATGTGGCTCCCTAGGCCCCCCTCTCGCTGGCCTGTGGGACTCTCCTCAGGCCACACCCCCTCTCATCAGGCCACACCCCTCTCCTCAGGCCACACCCTTCTCCCCAGGCCACACCCCTCAGCAGTTCTGCTTTGCACACTCTGTGAATGTTCTTGCCCACCCAGAATGTGTTATTGAACTTTGCAATGGAAGGGAGGAAGATAATCAAAGGCTGTGTATGGCCCGTACATACAACCCCCCCCCAAGAATCCTGGGAACTGTAGTTTTTAAGGGTGCTGTGAATTGTAGCTCTGTTGGGGGGGGGGGGGTAAACTACATTCCCCAGAATTATTTTATTTTTCTGGGAGGAAGAATATGCTTTTAATCTGCTTTACGTGTATGGGTATGGTGTATAAGCAGCCAAATACGCTGCTGTCAGCTCTTTGTAAGAAAGGTAAGGTGCAAATGCAATAAATTAATGTTGGGGGAGCCCAGTGAGAAGCCCCAGGTGCCTTTTCGTCAAGGCTTTGCGCAGTCACTGAGCAAGAACCAAACTCAGCCATGCTCCTGATCCTTTGGAAGAAGATTGCTGAGTGGTTCCTGAGCTATTTTGTAAAGGATTTTTTTTGTGTGTGTGTCAAATTTGCATCTGAAACATTCTCCCCTGCTGAAAAATGCAAAAGCTGAAGTGTGTGAAAAATCAGCTTGGCTCTAATCTTGGATACAGATAGTTTATAGCAATTCCCAGCTGGTAAAAAAAATAAAATAAAAAAAATGCCAGCATAATTGTAGGAATCGTTGTGGGGGGAATGGATCTGACAATTTTGTTAGCAAGGCATCATTTTTGAAATTTGGAGCATTATTGCATTAGGGAGCTATATTTGGGGATGGCTGGCTTAAGCGCAGCTTTCTTAGTTGTTAACCCATCCACCTATGATCAACTTAACTCTCCCACTGAATGCAAATCCAATGTGTGCATCCCCTCCCCCCCCTTTTTTATCTCGTAAGCACCGGAGGCTTCCCTCTGTGAAAGCAGGCGACTCTCTTTTGACTCTGATGAGTTCTAGTAACAGTTACTAAGGGGCCTTAAATGGATCTGTAAATCAGACGGGCTCTTGCCGGCGAGATTCATTGCTGGGAAATGCCCGTACGAGTTGACTGGCAATATCTGGAATAAGGAGTTGAGCAATGAGGCGTCGGAAGCTGTTACGTAAGGCACAACAGCTACCTAAACAGGGGAGGCAAACGTGTGTTTGTGTGTGGTGGCAGTGAGGAGGTTGGGCCGGCGATTGCTGACCCAAACAGCTCATCCTGGTTTAGAAAGGAACAAGCTATGTGTGTCCTTTGAGTAAGTTGCCAGGTGCACCGCACAGGGATTCTTGCTGCTTTGGCAGATGTAAACTTTAGGAGGATTTTATGAAAAGAAAGGCCACCTAAATAGAATCCAAGTTATCTGGGACTGCTTGGAGCATAGCTGCCAAGTTCCGGCCTGAGAAATAAGAGACTGGACCGGAAGTAGCAGGCCGGAAGTAGCGCTGCCGCCATTTTGGAACTGGGCGGAGCATGCTCAGAAGCTACTTTTGATGCTGCTCTGCCCTGTTCCAAAATGGCTGCCGCACCAGAAGTCGCGCTGCAGCCATTTTGGAACTGGGCAAAGCAGCATCAAAAGTCGCTTCTGAGCATGCTCCTCCCAGTTCCAAAATGGCCACCGCGCCACAATAAACCGGGGAAAAACAAAAAATCCGTTTTTTTTGGCTGGGAACAGCTGGAAAAACGGGGGTTTCCCGGGAAATACGGGAGACTTGGCAGCTATGGCTTGGAGGATGCAATCCATCGGTGCCTTTTCAGATTTTCACAGGGGAAGAGAAGAGACTTCAGTAAGGAAGAGGAAGATTCTCCGCATGTTTTAGAAATCTCACACTAGGATGTATTTAGTGTTATATATGGGGTGGCGCAGACCGTTTTGCCACTTGAGGCAAAACAGGAATGTGCAGCCCAACTCCCTTGCTGCTTCCCTACTGCCGGCACCACCCCTCTCGTACCTGCGCTGCATGAAAGCATTTGCAAAGCACCGTCAGCCGCGCGGGCGTCTGGTGAAATCTTGCAAGATCTCTCTGGAAACCAGTGCTGCCAGCGGTAGAGGCTAGTCCACCACCTGAGGTGGCTGCCCCACCCTGCCCCATCTGTGGGCCGGACCCAGTTATATATTGAATATGTGCAACAACTGGTGGGGTGTGTGTGTGTAGTGGTTAGAGTGTTGGACCAGGACCTGGGAAGCCAGGATTCGAATCCCCACGTGGCCATAACGCTCAATGAGTGACCTTGGGCCACTCACTGCCTCTCAGCCTATCCTAACTCACAGGGTTGTTGTGGAGATGAAATGAGGAGGGAAGAAAACATGTAAGCCAAGGTGGGATATGAATCCAGTAAACAAACAAATGTTACATGGCAAACAATAAAAATCAAAACCAAAAGTTCACAAAAGCAGGGTATTTTATACCAGTCTTGTAAATAACAACTTGCCTCTGGCAAATAAGAATTCCTTCCAATTCAGCAGCCAGATGTATTTGCAAGGCTGAATTAAGAGCATTTGTTTGGTTTGTTTGGTTCCTTAAAAAAACACCATACCATACCTTACCATACCTTACTATAAGGGCATAATTAGACCCATGACTGACTTGCTTTCAGTTTTTAAGAAGTCCAATAGCAGCAGCTGATTTGAGTGGTGGTGGTGGTCTCTTTCGGTCCGAGGCGATGTGGGAATATGGATATAGGCACCTTTATGTTTCACCTAAGGGTCAAGTAGTAGGCGTGGAGGGCAATTCTCATTGCAAAAAGGGATAACTTCCTTCCCAGTGTGTCTGACGGTGTGCAGGAATTAGCCTGCTGCAGAAAGCCGGAACTTACATTCATTGCCCTGCCCATGTTCCCCTCTGGACCTGCTCTCTACTGGCATGCGGCCCTTGGAAAGTAGCTCAGAAGCAAATGTGGCCCTCGAGTTGCAAAAGGCCCCGCCTCCTTGACCTAGGCCCCTCTTGAGTGGGTCTGTTGCATCAGCTCCCGAGTACACAAAAATTCTACAGGAGAGATCGTCTGGGGTCTTTTGGAGTAAGCTACTTCCTGCATGACAAGGGACGGGTTTTTTGTTTGCAAATGACGCAGATGTTTCTGCCCCCCTCCCCTTCCCAGTGGCTGAGCTTTGTGGCTTCTCCGGTATTCTCTGCACACAGCTGACATCTTGATTTGCAGTCTCCCAGAGACGAGGGCATCGCTGCTCTCGGACACGGCCCGGCGAGGCGACTGGGCTGTCTTATGCTCAGTTTGCTGCTGGCAGAATCGCCAGCCCGTGAAAAGGGACATTCCTGTTTGGATATGCTGGGGATGATCCAGTTCCCCGATGTTTCCCTCACGCACACGCACGCCCCCCCCCCCAAAAAAATCTGGCTTTTATTGCACAGGATTCCCCTTCTGTCAATTTCTCTCTTCCTGCCGGCCTCCCCCGTTACACGTGCTCAGCATCGGCAGTGCCTACCAGAGCAGAACGAGGAGGCATATTTTAATGTTTAGCAGGAAGCGCCAGATAGGCCTTTGAGATATTAAAAAGATTCACAGCCTGCCTTTCACTTTTGCAGCAGAACAGCCTCTGCACGGTGGCTTGCGACACTTGTAAAAACAAGAATCAATGAAATGATTTGCAAACATCCTGGCTGTGGAAACTAGCACAGCGAGAGTAGCTGGAAGTAGGTTTAGCTGCAAGCAAGTACACACCACCTCCAGCTCGGTGGAATATCTCAGTGAAAAGGGGCAGGGAATCTCAGGCCCGGGACTGAATACGGTCCTCCAAGCCTTTCTGTCTGGCCCATCGGTCTTCTTTGTGCAGCACCTGGTTCAACTATGGAACTCACTGCCGCAGGAGGCATCGATGGCCACTGACCTGGGTGTCTTTGAAAGAGGATTGGACAAATTCAGGAAGGCTATCAATGGCTGCTAACCACAAGGGCTATTCTCTGCCTCCATGGTTGGAGGGCAGCCATGCTTCTGAATGCGGGAGGGGAGAGGGCTCTCGCGCTCACGTTCTGCTCCCCGGTTTCTCACAAGCATCGGGTTGGCCACTGTGAGAATAGGATGCTGGACTAGACTGGTCTTTGGCCTGATCCGGCATGATCTTCTTGTGCTCTTATTGCCCAAGGAGATGGAGGAAGGGAGCCCTTGGCTGTGCTGGTGTCCCAATCACACAGAGCTCTCACGCTTTCAATACAGAGAATCACATGTTGGAAAAAAAGAGGACCCAGCAGTGGTAATGGGGCTAAAAGCGTAGCCCCCCCCCTAGTATACTAGGGTGTGCCCTAATGCATACATAGGGCTCATAGGAAGAAATTCAATGTAATGCTGTAGAGTCATGAAATCATAGAATTGCAGAGTTGAAGGGATCACGAGCATCACCTGGGCCTCTTCCCCATGTTCTGTTCTGGGGCTTCTCCTGGCTACTCTCCCCCAGAGCTAATTTCAGGGGCTGCACAGGCAGGGGCGGAGCTGTGCACCTGGGGGCGGAGCTAGCCACCTGTGGGGGCGGGACAAGCATCCCAGGGGGGTAGCATGGTGGTGTCACCCCCCTCAGGGATGGCACCTGGGGCAGACCGCACCCACCGCACCCCCCTTCCTCCGCCAGTGTGCACAGGGAGAGAAGAGTCCTTGTTCTGGCTTATGCTAGTGGAACTGATTAGCTGAATACCACCCATAACCTTGATATTTGGAAATGGGTGATGCAGAGGATCCTGCTTGGCACTGAGGGGAGGTGGGGTGGGGTGGGGGGTGGGAGGTTGCTGTGCCTTTTCAAGCTCTTCCATTTCCGTCAGCCAAAGCGTCACGTGACTACGAATACACCCCAAAGCGCAGAGTGGTAAATTGCAATTTGCATTAGTGCCCTGTTAAGAACAAAAAAAACCAGAGGGTGATTGTGTATTTGGGGTTATTTAATCCTGATTAAAATCACAGTGATTCTTGAGAAGGTGCCTGTAGGCAGCGGAACATCTTAAGAGGTTGTGCTGCTCTGGCTTGCCAGCCCCCCCCCCAAGCGCAGTCAGGGGGAGTCAGTGCGCTGAGCTTTCAGAGCAGGCGCTCAGACAAGAGCCCGACTTGCTCTAAGGCTTAGGTGAATTTGTTACAGTTTTAACAACAATAAAGGGCAAATTAAGAGGAGGAGAGGGGAGGAGGAAATTAGCTGGGCAATTAGAACTGGTCCTGTGAATCCTGATTTTGGGGGAGGGGGATTGATTCTGTTTTCATTCAATTCAATCAACCTACCTGGATCACATTTCCTGAAACCATACGTGAACTGAAACACAGCCACCCTTTGAAATCCACACTTCTCTGAATTTTGCGCTGCAGTTCTCCAACCAAGTAATGTGTAAAAAAACAAACGCACGTACTGTAGTGAAGTGTGCATTAAAATGCATATATATTGGTGAAAATAACATGCAAGGATGCATTGTATTAGGGGGAAGTGGCATGCAAAACTCCATATCAGGCAAAATTGCACCCAGAGATGTGTACATTAGGAGAAATTTATAGTAAAATGTGGGTGACTTCTCATCAGGATTTTTTAAAAATAAAAATAATAATCACAAAACTGATGTCAAGAACCGAAAATAAGGAATGGAGGTAAATGCACATTAACAGCTTCACCCACCCCTAACCCTGAGGCGTTGGTAGCTGCAGACTTAAGATTGGTGGCCACCTCCTTCTTCACTTACCTCTTGGTGTATTTGGTGAATACATGGAAGTAAGATTGCCAGGTCAGGAGAAGCCCAGACTCTGAAGTTCCAGGGCCCAAACATGAGACCTAGGGGTGGCCCCTGTTGATGTCATGGAGTGGCCCCTGCAGATGCGAGGGAAGGAGGGCAGACGCGAGTGCCTGTGCTACAATATGCAACCACCTACTGCCACTCTGAAGCTTGCAATAATTAAAGGCACTCTTGCCCACCTGGAGATTCAAGCCCCGCAACCACCACCTGGAGGGGGCCTGGCAAACCTGGAGACATCAGGCCGGACCTGGAGGTTAAGCAGCCCTACATTGAGCGGGGCAATGTGCTCTATGCAGTCAGCTGCAAAGTGGACTGGGTTGGCCTTGCCTCTATGAGCCCTGATTGACAGCCATGCCATACCCCTGGGCCCAGCTGAACTCCATGCTTAGCCTGATGGGAACTGTAGTCCCAAATATCGGGTGGGCACCAGGTTGGCCGAGGCTGCACTAGGCTGCCTCCATTTCTACCTTTCTCTTCTGTTTCTTTTGCAATGCTAAAATTTCTGGGTTGCTCCTGGAATCCACCCAGGTCTGACTTCCGAGACTGCAAGCATGGCAAAGTACTTTCCAAGCACTCGTGTATATATTTCCACACTTGGTTATCTCAGCACTCCTTACAACATCCCTGTAAGGTAAGCCCTTTTTGTGGACCCTTTCCCCCTCAACACTGCAGACTGGGCCAGGGGATGGGGCTGAAAAATGAGATAAAATAGGGGCGTTATTGTGACCAGGGTGAGATCTGAACCGTGGGCACGCTCTCTTTGCTAATACCCCGCTGCAGAGTGGATGGCATGTTTGCTGCCACTGCTAATGCTAAAAAATCAAGCCGGGTGCTCTTGGTTTTGCTGCGAATTGCTCAGCTTAGAAGCTTTATCTCTGTTGCAGCTGTTCCTGTGGAGGGTCTGACTTGTTTATCAGGATCACGAGGATTTTTTATTTTTTTTAATGTTATCTTTAGCCTAGGTTCAGCATTAGGCCAGTTGACTGTGACAGTTTCCCCTCAGAACATTTTTTCAGAAGAGATTTCCATCTCAGTGGGCGACTCCTAAGTTGCGGAAGGTGGTATGATGTTTTCCTCTCTGGAGCCTTTCTGCCTCCATTCTCTCTCTCTCTCTCTCTCTCTCTCTCTCTCTCTCTCTCTCTCTCTCTCTCTCTCTCTCCACCCCCATTCCCATCCTATGCCCTAATGTGCAGAACCCTGACAGCAGAAGACTCTGCAGATCAGTCATTGCATTACGTGCCTTGAGAAAAGACGGCTGTGTTGTCTAGTGCAGGGCTGTGCGTATTTAAGTGTGCAGGCTCATCGAGCATAGAATTCAGCATCCTGAGAATTTCAGCTGCCGCTCTCAAGATTCTAGCCCTCATGTATTCAGCAGGTGACTTGAGCGAGCCCAGGAAGTGGCACCCAGAGTGGCTGGGGAAGCCCGGCCAGATGGGCGGGGTATAAATTATTATTATTATTATTATTATTATTATTATTATTATTATTATTATTGTTATTATTATTATGCAAGCTTATAAACCTGGATAGTGGCTTCATAGGCAGGACTGATCCCAGGCCAAAGGCCACACCCAGTCAAGAACCACCCACGGTGCCCCTCTCCCAATTGTCCAACGTCTGAACCTTACTTTTAAAAAAATGTTTGTGCCTCATTTCACAACTTGGGTGCATGATTTCTCCTTGTCATATAAGGCAATTGCATTTGCATGCATAGCTCTAATCTAGGAATGGGGGAGAAAGTTTATTCAGTTCACATTTGTATGCAAAACCTACTTAATTTGCACTTTCTGAACCGAAATGCACCCATTCTTTGAAATTTGCACTTCTCCTAATTTTGCAACGTGGTTCTCCAGCCAAGTAATGCATGCACAAATGCACATTACTGTGATAAAATGTGCATAGAAATGCATATTTTAGTGAAATGAGCATTCGGAAATTGCATTACATTAGGGGGACATGCTTTGCAAAAAAAAAAAAAAGTATATATGCAGCAGGATTGCATACAAAGATGTGTGCGTTAGGAGAAATTCACACTAAAGGGCTGGTGAATTTTCTTGAGGACTTGAGGATTTAAAAAATTAAAAAAAATCACAAACAGATGTGGAAATGTGGAGAGCTCTGGGCATAAGAGTGAGTAAGTGAGAGAAACTGAAATTCACAGAAACTGAAATTTGAGAGGTTATCCCATCCCTACTCTGATCCTATCCCCACCCCCCGTGCATGCCATTAGTTGAAGGAACAGTGATGTTCCCCACTGCAAGTTTAAAAGGCGAAAGCATATGAACATGATGCTGACCAAGCAGATCTGTGCTGCCTGGCTTTCATGAGGGAGGATGAGCTTTTTTGTACTACTTCCTTCAGCTGTTGGGTGGATCTTTCTGTATATCAGGGGTGGCCAACTCCCAAAAGACTGCGATCTACTTACAGAAATAAAAACTGGCAGTGATCTACCCCCGTTTTTTGGGGTTCAAGTCAAAGTTGTTGAGCTTTGTTTGGGAGGAAGAAAGCCCAAATTTTAAGAGTTTTGGGGGAGAAGGAGGAACAGACACTGACCAACAGATTGCTGGGGAAACAAACAGCCTCACTGAGAAAACTCTGCCCTCCATTCTGCAGATTGTGCAACAATGGAGGGCGGAGCGATGGGGTGGGACTGGATTCAATATTACCAACACTAAGGAAAGGAACCCAGCAATCAACTGTGATCTACCAAAACCTCCCAGGGATCTACCAGTAGATTGCAATCGACCTGTTGGACATCCCTGGTGTAGATAGTCCTTCAGGGAGGAGTAATCAGGGAAAGGTGATCAAGGCAACCTCCTGGGATGCCAAGCTTGGGCTATTAGAAAACAGAGCTTTGTTTCCCACCAGAGTTTGTCTTCTTCTTGTGCTGGGGTGTGGTGGAAGATGCCATTGCTGTTGTTGGGGTCAGCTGCTGCAGCTTTTCTTTTGTTTTCCTAATCTCAAGATTTCTCAGCAAGTTTTCCCTTCGATGAGCTTGTGCCACACACCCTGGAGCCTAGATTGCATAAGATGACCCACGGTGCGTGAACAGTAGAGTTTGGGGGCAGGGGTGACAAAACTGGGTGTTGAATCAGGTGGAGAGAACTTGGTTCAAGTCCCCATCCTGCCACAAGACTTTGGGTCAGCAACGTGCTCTCAGGCACTTCACGCCAAGCTCCTTTTGAAGGAGGGTTAATAGCACATGAAAATTAGCGAACCCATTGGTGCGCTTTTAAAGTTGGTGAGAAAAGTGTTGGTTCTGGTACTCCCGATGAAGATCATTTCTCTTGACCCAAAAGGCCCCCATCTCCATGCCTTCTGTTTCCTTATAAAATAAAAGCAAAAGCAACCTGGATATATTGTGTTAGTCATGCTATCTTATGCCAAATAAGCAGTCTTTTTGTGACTCGGTGGTTTGTAATGTCTGTTTTCCAAGCATCTGGAGTGAAGTAGCCACAACTGCTTGCAGTTCTGCAAGTGTTTGAGATTAGCTTTCTTTCTTAGACATGGCAGGCTTCAGAGGTGCTGCTGTTGCTTTGGGATTGTTGCTGTTGTTTAGTCATTTAGTCATGTCCGACTCTTCGTGACCCCATGGACCAGAGCACGCCAGGCACTCCTGTCTTCCACTGCCTCCCGCAGTTTGGTCAGACTCATGTTGGTGGCTTCAAGAACACTGTCCAACCATCTTGTCCTCTGCCATCCCCTTCTCCTTGTGCCCTCCATCTTTCCCAACATTCTTTTCCAGGGAGTCTTCTCTTCTCATGAGGTGGCCAAAGTATTGGAGCCTCAGCTTCAGGATCTGTCCTTCCAGTGAGCACTCAGGGCTGATTTCCTTCAGAATGGATAGGTTTGATCTTCTAGCAGTACATGGGTCTCTCAAGAGTCTCCTCCAGCACCAGAATTCAAACGCATCAATTCTTCGGCAATCAGCCTTCTTTATGGTCCAGCTCTCACTTCCATACATCACTACTGGGAAAACCATAGCTTTAGCTATATGGACCTTTGTCGGCAAGGTGATGTCTCTGCTTTTTAAGATGCTGTCTAGGTTTGTCATTGCTTTTCTCCCAAGAAGCAGGCGTCTTTTAATTTCGTGACTGCTGTCACCATCTGCAGTGATCATGGAACCCAAGAAAGTAAAATCTCTCACTGCCTCCATTTCTTCCCCTTCTATTTGCCAGGAGGTGATGGGACCAGTGGCCATGATCTTAGCTTTTTTGATGTTTAGCTTCAGACCATATTTTGTGCTCTCCTCTTTCACTCTCATTAAAAGATTCTCTAATTCCTCCTCTTTCAAAAGGGCAGAGGAACCAGAGACCAAATAGCAAACATGCGCTGGATTATGGAGAAAGCTAGAGAGTTCCAGAAAAACGTCTACTTCTGCTTCATTGACTATGCAAAAGCCTTTGACTGTGTCGACCACAGCAAACTATGGCAAGTTCTTAAAGAAATGGGAGTGCCTGATCACCTCATCTGTCTCCTGAGAAATCTCTATGTGGGACAAGAAGCTACAGTTAGAACTGGATATGGAACAACTGAGTGGTTCAAAATTGGGAAAGGAGTACGACAAGGTTGTATATTGTCTCCCTGCTTATTTAACTTATATGCAGAATTCATCATGCGAAAGGCTGGACTAGATGAATCCCAAGCCGGAATTAAGATTGCCGGAAGAAATATCAACAACCTCAGATATGCAGATGACACAACCTTGATGGCAGAAAGCGAGGAGGAATTAAAGAACCTTTTAATGAGGGTGAAAGAGGAGAGCGCAAATTATGGTCTGAAGCTCAACATCAAAAAAACCAAGATCATGGCCACTGGTCCCATCACCTCCTGGCAAATAGAAGGGGAAGAAATGGAGGCAGTGAGAGATTTTACCTTCTTGGGCTCCTTGATCACTGCAGATGGTGACAGCAGTCATGAAATTAAAAGACGCCTGCTTCTTGGGAGAAAAGCAATGACAAACCTAGACAGCATCTTAAAAAGCAGAGACATCACCTTGCCGACAAAGGTCCGTATAGTTAAAGCTATGGTTTTCCCAGTAGTGATGTATGGAAGTGAGAGCTGGACCATAAAGAAGGCTGATCGCCGAAGAATTGATGCTTTTGAATTATGGTGCTGGAGGAGACTCTTGAGAGTCCCATGGACTGCAAGAAGATCAAACCTATCCATTCTTAAGGAAATCAGCCCTGAGTACTCCCTGGAAGGACAGATCGTGAAGCTGAGGCTCCAATACTTTGGCCACCTCATGAGAAGAGAAGAATCCTTGGAAAAGACCCTGATGTTGGGAAAGATTGAGGGCACTAGGAGAAGGGGACGTCAGAGGACAAGATGGTTGGACAGTGTTCTCGAAGCTACCAACATGAGTTTGACCAAACTGCGGGAGGCAGTGGAAGACAGGAGTGCCTGGCGTGCTATGGTCCATGGGGTCACGAAGAGTCGGACACGACTAAACGACTAAACAACAACAATTCCTCCTCACTTTCTCCCATCAAGGTTGTGTCATCAGCATATCTGAGGTTGTTGATATTTCTTTCGGCAATCTTAATTCCAGTTTGGGATTCATCCAGTCCAGCCTTTCGCATGATGAATTCTGCATATAAGTTAAATAAGCAGGGAGACAATATACAGCCTTGTCGTACTCCTTTCCCAATACGAAGGCATACGAATCCAAGGCAGACCTTTTAACATCACAGCAATCCAAGTTTATGCACCAACTACCAGTGCTGAAGAAAGGGAAATTGACCAATTCTATTAAGACTTACAGCGCCTTCTAGAAATGACGCCAAAGAAGGATGTTCTTCTCATTATAGGGGATTGGAATGCTAAAGTAGGGAACCAAGAGATAAAAGGAACAACTGGCAAGTTTGGCCTTGGAGTTCAAAACGAAGCAGGGCAAAGGCTAATAGAGTTCTGTCAAGAGAACAAGCTGGTCATCACAAACACTCTTTTCCAACAACACAAGAGACGACTCTACACATGCTTTGGGATTAGCCAACACTTTCTCCCTGAACACTTGCAACCTGCTCCACTTATACCCTTGCACATTTCCTAAAACTGCACATATGCCTTGACTGTCCTTGTTTAGCCTTGCTGCTTCCTGGGTTGCCTCGGGTCAGGCACTCTCACCCCTGATCCATGTTGCAGGGTTGTTATCAGGACAAAGTGGGAGAGGGACATTTAATGCCTCTGAATCCCATTACCATAGCATTCCTTAGTTGTCATAGCATTCCTTAGTTAAAAGTAGAAGTTGACAAATGTATCCTCTTCTTTGCTTTTCAGAATATGGCAACCCTAACGCTACTTCACTCAGGTCCTGTCTGCAGGCTTCCTATAGGCAACTGGTTAGAATCATAGAATCATAGAGTTGGAAGAAACCACAAGGGCCATCCAGTCCAACCCCCTGCCAAGCAGGAAACACCATCAAAGCATTCCTGACATATGGCCGTCAAGCCTCCGCTTAAAGACCTCCAAAGAAGGAGACTCCACCACACTCCCTGGTAGCAAATTCCACTGCCGAACAGCTCTTATTGTCAGGAAGTTCTTCCTAATGTTTAGGTGGAATCTTCTTTCGTGTAGTTTGAATCCATTGCTCTGTGTCCGCTTCTCTGGAGCAGCAGAAAACAACCTTTCACCCTCTTCTATATGACATCCTTTTATATATTTGAACATGGCTATCATATCACCCCTTAACCTTCTCTTCTCCAGGCTGACCACCGTGAGAACAGGATGCTGGACTAAATAACAACAAAAAATTATTATTTGTACCCCAGCCACTCTGAGCAGCCTCCAGAGTGGGCCATCTCTGCTGTAGCAGGGCTCTTTTCAGGTATTTATGTTCTAATTAAAGGTAAAGGTAAAGGGGCCCCTGACCATCAGGTCCAGTCGTGTCCGACTCTGGGGTTGCGGCGCTCATCTCGCTCTATAGGCCGAGGGAGCCAGCGTTTGTCCGCAGACAGCTTCCGGGTCATGTGGCCAGCATGACAAAGCTGCTTCTGGCGAACCTGAGCAGCGCACGGAAACACTGTTTACCTTCCTGCTGGAGCAGTCCCTATTTATCTACTTCCACTTTGATGTGCTTTCAAACTGCTAGGTGGGCAGGAGCTGGGACCGAGCAACGGGAGCTCACCCCGCCACAGGGATTCGAACCGCCGACCTTCTGATCAGCAAGCCCTAGGCTCTGTGGTTTAACCCACAGCGCCACCTGTTGTAATTAGATTTGGCTATTAGCATATAAAGCCTTAAATGACGTGGAACAAAGTACCTATGGGAGCATCTTTCCTGCTACCAACCCAGGTGCTCTTTCTTGTTGTCCAGTCCAAAGAAGCCGCTAAGAGGGTAGTGAAACAAAATAGGTGATGATGGTGCCACAACTACTGAACTCCCTCTCAGGTGGCATTTAGCCTGCAAAAATCCAGGTATCTTTGAATGCTTTGCTTCAGATTTGCTCCCTCCTAGGCATTGTAAAAGGAGATGTTGCAAATTGATATAGTGTATGCATTGTTTTATTATTATGGGCTGCATACAACAGCAGCAGCAGCAGCAGCAGCAGCAGCAGCAACAACAACAACAACAACAACAACAACAACAACACAATATCAACAATTTATTTCTTATACCCAATCTCTTTTTTCTGGCTGTACTTACTGTAACAACTTCATGGTGAGTACCAGCACATTTCCCCCCCTAAGAAATAAACCACAGGACAACCCTAACATATCTATCGTGTGGATGGGGAAGGGGAGAGAGAGAGAGTTTCTTTTCCTCAAAACCATAATTTGAGATTACCAGTCAATCCATATGGAAGAGCCGTGGCAGGAAATGAGCATTTGGTCCCCAGATTTGAAATGGTTTTCGCTGCGATGCTCAAGGTGATAATAAAACATGCCCTCTATTCAGTCGCAGAGGGGAATAAACAAGGCAAGAAAGAAGAGAGCAATGGAGGAAGAAGGAAGGAAATATGTTGGGGCCGATCAGTTCACATAAGCATCTGATATTCACATGCCTCTTTTGGCCTAGAAATCATAACGGAGATTGCATAAGATTGGGCATTCCTGCAAGAGTTGCATTCTTATTGTTTTCAGCTGTGACGGCCTCTCTGGGCATATTTTGGTCCTGGGCAAAATGCCATTGGTATGGAGGGAGGGGGGGGGAGAGAGAGAGAAGCATGAAAGCATCATGTGTTGATGACAAAGGCTCTTTGATGTCATCAAGGCATTTTCTGTTTTCTTTAGCAAGATTTATACAGTCATACCTCGGGTTACAGCCGCTTCAGGTTGCGTCTTTCCGGGTTGCGCTCCGCGCCGAACCCGGAAGTTCTAGAACGGGTTACTTCTGGGTTTCAGCGCGTGTGCAGAAGCACTAAATCATGCTTTGCACATGCGCAGAAGTGCTGAATCATGACCCGCTCATGCGCAGACGTGGGTTGCGAATGCTGCGGGTTGCGAATGTGCCTCCCGCATGGATCACGTCCACAACCCGAGCGTCCATACCACTTGATTGGAAGAAAGCCTGTAAGCGGTTTACGACGATATGAAATGAAGCATTGAAATTCTCAATAAAAGAACAGTTTAAAACGGGTGTTTAGAAACACTGAAAAGATAACAGTAGCCCCAAAGAGAAAACACATCTAATGTTTCTGCATGCTTAGGAGAGGCTTGGCTAAACGAACCTGCTGTGAGCAAGTGCCAAAAAGAATGCAGCAAAGGTGCCTGCCTGGTGTCAATAGGCAAACTGCAGATGTTCCCACACTGAAAGATTCTAATAGAATCATAGAACCGTAGAGTTGGAAGGGACCACGGGGGTCATCTAGTCCAACCCCCTGCAATGCAGGAATCTTTTGTCAACGTGGGGCTCAAACCCATGACCCTGAGATTAAGAGGCTCATGCTCTGCTGACTGAGCTCTCTCTTGTAAGTGCATCTTGTAAGTGCAGAGTATTATGTGGCCCCTGCTACCATTTCCACAGCTGAATGGCCATTTTATGTTTTCATCCATCTGAACAGGCCTGTCACCCTAGGGGATTTGCGACCCCACTGTGGTCCTAATCCACATTGGACACCTTTGGTCTCGGGGGGGGGGGGGATAAGCTGGATCTACTTTGCACTGTCTTTTCAACAGCAGTGAAAACCCACTGCCGCAAAAACAAAACAAAACCTCACCTTGTGTAAACCTTGTGTAAACTAACCAAGGAAGACGCACCACCACAAAATGGCCACTAGGGGAGATGGCCTTGAAAAGGGGGGATATGACAGATTTCATGCAGGGTAATCCTAATAGGGCTCTGTTTTGTTTATTTATTTAAAAGCATTTATAAACCATATACTCTTGCTAAAAATCTCTAGGTGGTGTGCAGCATCAAAACAATAAGTGAAACTTGTCAATATCATGATGCCAGCCTGGACAAGTCTTTGATCTCACCCAGCAGGCCTCCTTTGCATAGCTGCCAAGTCTCCCGTTTTCCCCGGGAAATCCCCGTTTTTCCAGCTGTTCCTAGCTGAAAAAACGGAATTTTTTTTTGTTTTTCCCCGGTTTATTCTGGCGCGGCGGCCATTTTGGGACTGGGTGGAGCATGCTCAGAAGCAACTTTTGGTGCTGCTCTGCCCAGTTCCAAAATGGCTGCAGTGCGACTTCTGGCGCGACGGCCATTTTGGAACTGGGCAAAGCAGCATCAAAAGTCACTTCTGAGCATGCTCCGCCCAGTTCCAAAATGGCGGCAGTGCGACTTCCGGTCTGCTGTTCCCGGCCCGGTCCCTTATTTCTCTGACAGCAACTTGGCAGGTATGCTCCTTTGGTTTCCAGGTGTTTCCCTTTCCTCTCAAGTAGGCAGCCAACTGGGCACTTTGTCAGTAGCCTTGAAGATCCTGCCTAGTTCCCTTGTCTCCTCTCTTCCTGTGTCCCTGGAGCAGCCGAGGGAAATCTGAGAACCAACCAGGAACCTGGATTGCTGGTGTGAAGACTTCCGGTCCTCTTGGGGCAGTGACCTCACGATTCAGTGGTTCTTTGAGGTCGCTGGAAGTGTGGACATCTGCTGGAAGGGACTCCTGTTCCCCCAGCTCTTCCTCCAAGGAGACCTCAGGGTCCAGGATTGAACTCTAGCTGTGAGTTTTTCCACCAACTATACACTCTAGACCAGGAGTGGCCAACTTCCAAGAGACTGCGATCTACTCACAGAGTTAAAAACTGGCAGTGATCTACCCCCTTTTGGGGGGGTTCAGGTCAAAGTTGTTGTGCTTCTTTAGGGAAGAGGAAAGCAACATTGAACTTTTTTTTTAGGAAGGAAAGCCCTGTTTTTGGTGGTTCAGGTCATTTTAGGGGTGCAGGGCAAAGATGTTGAGCTTTTTTAGGGGAGCCAAAGTTTTTTAGCTTCTTTGGGGGGAGCCACTGATCTACCGGTGATCTACCACAGACGTTCAGTGATCTACCGGTATATCACGATCTACCTGTTGGACATGCCTGATCTAGAAAGCTTCTTGCAGTGGCATCTCCCTGATAGGCGTACCTGTCTGAGAGTCCTG
Source organism: Zootoca vivipara (assembly GCF_965207765.1). NCBI lineage: Eukaryota > Metazoa > Chordata > Lepidosauria > Squamata > Lacertidae > Zootoca > Zootoca vivipara. The sequence goes on along the minus strand of NC_142594.1, from coordinate 49,944,472 downwards.
CTTGCAAATGGATATCTGTGGCATTCACCTGTTAAGTGAGCTTAATACCTGTGTGCACAACCCTTAAACTTGTAACGTCTGAGGGGACTGTTCAGTTTTGCATTGTGTGAATCTAGCTTCGGAAGTCCATTGGTTGGGTGGGGTGGGGAGGCAGAGGTGTGGGGTCGGAAGCCTCCCTGGACCTTTGTAATTCTGCACACATCATGTTGCCAGCACATTTTCTTTCGTAAGGGTAGCATTCCAGTTTGTGCCCTGGCACAGCTTTCCTGAAAAAAGTAATGCATCCATATTGATCATCTTTCTATGCTTTGGCTACTAAACAGCCTGCTAAATATAGAAGCCTATCATCAATATCAATGCCCAATTAATTTCCATCTGTGGAGTCCAGTTGGAAAGCTGGAGGAGTGCTTTCTGGACAAACACCAGTGGTCAGTAGCTTAGAAAACAACAAAGAAGCAAGTGAGTTTATCTGGCAGCAGTGTGTTTGTGTGAGAGAGAGGTAGTGTGTTAGGATTTGTGCTATGTTTTAGTGTCTCAAATTTCAAGAGTGAAGTTTCAGGTTTTTCTTTAAATATTTGGTTTTATACAATAATGTTTATTCTCATTTCTGACAAATTTACTTATAAATTAAGGGTGTCTCAGGGAGCAGCTAAACCCATGGATTTTGTCTTCATTTGGAGATCCTTTTTACTTACATGACAAGCCAATCACAGAGATGGCAAGGCCCAACGAAATGTGTGGGTTTTTAAAATCATTATTCATAATATCTGCTTTGGACTCTTGTTGTAACATCTAATTCAATGAGTAGCCTGTTGAGAATGGCCTTTATTTTATGAGGTAGGGGCTGTGAACCCTGGGGTTTCTGGGGGCGGGGGAATTGGTACTTCTCTCTCTCTTTTATTTCCTATTTCCTATTGGATTGTTACTTTAACTTCTTAATAAAGTCTGGAAAATTAAAAGAGAGAGAGAGAAAAAAAGAATGAAGTTCATGCATTCTTCCAAATGTGGAATCAGCAGTGCCAATCTACGAGGTTCCTGAAGAAAATGTTAACTTGTTGAATGATCCTTGAGGATTGTGGTTTCTTTCAGCCAGAATGGAAACAAGGTGCCCACGGTCTCAGCCCAGAAATTGTAGTTGCAGGACTCAGGCAAATGATTAAACGTGCCACCATAGTGAAGGAAGACACTGCTGGCTTGCCCTCTGCTGCAGTGCAGCGCCCCCATCATAACAGATGGCCAGAGGGTGGTACTGCAGCCTGGACCAGCCCTACCATTAGGCAGAGGGAGGCAGGTATTTTGAGCAGCAGGTGCTGGAGCTGTTGCCGCCAGCCCACTGACTGTTCCCCCGTCGCCTGTGGTTAATGACTACGCCACCCTCAAATAAAAATGACTGTCCCTCCCCCAGTTAGACCACTTAAGTGAAGAAAGCTTAGGGTAACTAAAAATAAGATCTTTGTATTGAAAGGCTGTGAAGGCAGCTAGTACTGAAAAAACAGAATGAACCCCTATGCTCAGCAGCTGTGCCAGGGCACCATGCTCTTTGCCCATGGATCTAGCTGATGGGACTTGGGGTTTTTGCTACACACAAACTTGATTCCTCAAGCCCTGAAGTCTTCAGTGTCTACCTGGTCAACAAGGCTGGAGCACTTTAAGCAGGCCCAGAATATCCCACTCCTCAACAGTGGGCATCCTGGGATGTTTTCTGCACCCCTTTCCTTGGTGTGAGTTTTCTTTCTCTCTTTCTGTGATGTTGATGTAAGAACTCTAGTATGGAGACAAGGAATTCATAGGGCGCTGGTTTAATGTTGGTCGCTAGTACTGTGTTTCTCGCTAGTACCGTCTTATATTTATTTTTCCTCCAAAAAACACACTATGGCTTATTTTCAGGGGATGTCTTATTTTTCCTCCTCCTCCTGCCGCGGCCGGCATTGCTGCTGCGCCTATCACTATGTCTTATTTTTGGGGTATAATAATAATAATAATAATAATAATAATAATAATAATAATAATAAATTTTTATTTATACCCCGCCCTCCCCAGTCAAAAACCGGGCTCAGGGCGGCTAACACCAACAGAATTACAATAAAACATAAAAACAATTAAAATACAGATTAAAAATACAGTATTAAAATTTAAAGTGCAGCCTCATTTCAAGTAGGCCATAAATCCAAATAGCCATGAGGGAGGAAAACACAGGGGTCAGGCTGAGTCTAACCCAAAGGCCAGGCGGAACAGCTCTGTCTTGCAGGCCCTGCGGAAAGATGACAAATCCCGCAGGGCCCTGGTCTCCTGGGAAATAGCGTTCCACCAGGTTGGGGCCAGTACTGAAAAGGCCCTGGCTCTAGTAGAGGCCAATCTAGCCATCTTATGACTCGGGATTTCCAGAATATTATTATTTGTGGACCTTAAGGTCCTCCGCGGGGCATACCAGGAGAGGCGGTCCCGTAGGTACGAGGGTCCCAAGTCGCATAGGGCTTTAAAGGTCAAAACCAGCTTATATTCCTTGAATGCTTAAAAATCCTGCTACGTCTTATTTTATGGCTACGTCTTATTTTCAGAGAAACAGGGTAGGAATGGATGAATCTACCAATTTTGGTTTCTCTTAGTTTTTCTTCTTGCCAACGTTAACTCCTGCTGGTCTCATTTCAGCATAATTTGAATGAATATTTGTGAAAGGTCTGCATAAAAATTTGCATGCATTTTAACTTCTCCCAATAGATGCAGTTTTGCCTAATATTAATAATTTTATTATTTATACCTCCGACCATCTGGCTGGGTTGCCCCAGCCACTCTGGGTGGCTTCCAACACATATAAAAACATAATAAAATACCAAACGTTAAAAACTTCCCAATACAGGGCTGCCCTCAGATGTCCTCTAAAAGTTGTGCTAGTAATAAACATTTCGTGCAAGCAATCTCCTGAAATACATTGTAGTGTTGCACCTTATTTTCACTAATACGTATGTTCTTGTGCCCCCTTTTTCGTCGGAGGACTGCATCGCAAAATTCAGAAAAGTATGTGTTTTGAATAACAGCTGGTTTTTCAGTTCACTTATTGGCTCAGGAAGTGCGGGTTACTGAGTGAATTTCTCCTCCATCTTTAGCTGATGGTTTGTTAAATTAAATGTTACTTTGGAGGGGAAGTAGGGGGAAGAGTAAATATGCCCAAAGGAACAGAAGGTTTAGTTATTGTTATTTTTGTGCTGCCACCTTGGAGGCGTCTCTTCTTGCACGGAAAATCCCTTGCCTGAATCTCAGGAAATCATCTTAAAGCGCTGCAGGGAAAAAAATATATGAAAAGGGTAAAGGGAAGGACATGAAGCTAAACAAATGGAAGACTAAAACAAAAGCAAAGCAGCTGAAAGGCCCGGCTGTTGCGATCTCTAGTCCCCAAACGCAAAGCAAAAACAAACACGCTAACTCCAGCACTCAATGCAAGGGCTCTTCCCAGCTTGCCATAATGGATACCGTATCTGCCTCTCCGCCGCCCCCCAGGCTATTTGTTGCATTAGCAGTAAAACAGCAGACCGGAACCAAAGGGATTGGCACATCAGCTGTCTGGGCAGGGGGTAAAGTCTGGGGCTCCCTTGCCTCACGCATTGTGGTTTCCAGCAAGGAGAGGAAAGGCTGGCTTCGCCGTTCGTATCCAAGGCAGCTCAAGACTCGGTACTCCCTTGAGCTGTTGTGGTTATTGGCTGCTATCCCTCTTCATCTCTCTCTCTCTCTCTCTCTCTCTCTCTCTCTCTCTCTCTCTCTCTCTCTCTCTCTCTCTCTCTGCTCCAGTATTTAGAACTCTGTCAGGATTCATCATCAGGATCTATCAACATCACCAAAAGAAGCAGCAGGCAGAGTGTGGAGCGCCCTTCCTTAGGTGCCTGATTCACCTTAGAGCCCCAAATAAGTTGTTGACCTTCCCCATCATTTAGCAAGAGCAATTGTGTACATTTGCCTAATTCTTACAAGGCCTGGTGCAGATGCTGGTTTGTTTTCAGCCAGGTGTGCGCTCAGCAGTTGGATGCAGGCGCATGTTTTTCCTTCTCTGTTCTTCTATTCCCTCTCGGTCGCTGGAAGAAAGCAGGATGCCCAGGACTTCTACCGAGTTCATGTGTGCCTTTGAACTCAGGATGTTCTTGAGCACTGGATTAAGCATTCTAAGGGATGTGGGGAATCTCTGCCAGGAGTGGGCCAGGACCCCGAACGTGGCCCTTGTAGCTTCTCTATATGGACCTCAGAACTCTCCTTGAACTCTGGTTGTGTGGCTGGAGGATAAGAGGGGGTTGCACGGGTGGGTGTAGAAACCAGCCTTCTAGAAAATGGATTCATTACTTCACCCGTTTTTGGCTCTGGCTGCATCCCCCCCCCCGGTATGTGGCCTTCAGGAAGTTTTCCCCAGAAAGGGAATGAAAAGGGTTCCCCACCCCTGCTCTAAGCAGTTGCAAAGAACTTTAGCTCAGCAGAAAACTGTCTGTGTGCAGAAGATCCCACGTTTAATCCTTAGAGAGGTGCTCTTGGTCAATGTAGTCCAGGGGTCGGCAACCTAAGGCCCATGAGCCACAAGCGACCCACACGGGTCGTTTAACTGGCCCACGAGCCGCCTCCAAACCAAGCTGCCTGCTCGGCGAGTCCCCGCACGCTGCACTAAACTGGCGCTGCACAGCACCAGAAATCTCGTCTGCGCAGACGCCTGGAATCGCAGGTGTGCGCGATCTGGCTCACAGAGGGATCTCCGCTGGAGTGAACCGGCCCAGGTGAGGTAAACCTTGCCAACCCCTGATGTAGACAGTACAAATGTGGATGGAGCAGTGGTCCAGCTCAGGGGCAGATCCACACCATACCTTAAAAGCACATCTGAACCACATTTAAAGCACACAACTTTCTCCAAAGAATCCTAGGCACTGCAGTCGCCATTTCCCCCCCCCCCCAAGCTATAATTCCTCCAGCACCCTTAAGAAACTAAAGTTCCCAGGGCAACTTCTCATGCTCCTGTATTTAAGACTGACACGTGGCTGTAAATCTGCTTGGATCAGGTTTTGAAATATATGAAAGACATGCAGGAAGGTAGATCTGCCTTCCCAATTCAACCTCCCCCTCTTTTTGAGTCACCCATGAGAAACGTGCTCTTGTCTATGAACCGACAGATTTGTCACTGCTCTTCTCTGGTCTCTTGTGAATGTTGTTATTGTTTTGTCGTTTAGTCGTGTCCGACTCTTTGTGACCCCATGACCCAGAGCACGCCAGGCACTCCTGTCTTCCACTACCTCCCGCAGTTTGGTCAAACTCATGTTCGTAGCTGTCCAACACTGTCCAACCATCTCGTCCTCTGTCGTCCCCTTCTCCTAGTGCCCTCAATCTTTCCCAACATCAGGGTCTTTTCCAGGGAGTCTTCTCTTCTCTTCTCTTCTCATGAGGTGGCCAAAGTATTGGAGCCTCAGCTTCACGATCTGTCCTTCCAGTGAGCACTCAGGGCTGATTTCCTGAAGAATGGATAGGTTTGATCTTCTTGCAGTCCATGGGACTCTCAAGAGTCTCCTCCAGCACCATAATTCAAAAGCATCAATTCTTCGGCGACCAGCCTTCTTTGTGGTCCTCTTCTTTCTTCTTGTGAATACTCTTGTGAATACTTTTGCTTGTTTGTCCCATCAGGGCAAACACCAATCAGGGCTGCTTGGTGCAGCTTTTAACAATTTATATATATATATACATACAGTGGTAAAATTCATTGCTCAGATTAAAAATTCATTGCTCACATTAATGTTATATCAGTAGTGTTTTTGTTTGTCCTCTGCCTTGGGAACATTTCTGTTGGAAGGTGGATTAGAAATATAGTTAAATAAATTGAACTTTTATTCTTTTTTTCTTCTTAAAAAGGTGATTACCAAATTTTCTAAGCAGCTTACATAAAAAGTACAAAAAAGCATACAGTTGATAACATCTATTAAAATTACTGTATTTTTCCGTGTATAAGACGATATTTTTTCACATATTTTTAAAGTTTAATATTGGGGGTCGTTTTATACACGGAATGTTGCAATTACTTATTTCTTAATTTTGGGCTCAAAAAAATAGCGGCCATCTTATACATGGGGGCGTCTTATACACGGAAAAATACGGTGATGATAAAAAAAACAGAGTCTTCCAACCATCACTTTCCCCCCAGAGTTGTGTCCATTTTGGATGTGCAGTTGTCATCATCTCCCTCCTTCCTCTTCTCTTTTTACAATTCTGACTCTCTGCCTTGTATGAATACATCCGTTTCATCCCTATTGACAGGAATGACACAGGTACGGTACAATTCCTCCACCTTACCCAAATCTTACCCAAATCTGTGGGCATCTGCACGGTGCCCTATTTCTTTCACTTTTCCTTTCCTTTCTGTGGGAGAACTGACAACTGGCAAGATTGGGGGGAAACCATGTCAGTTTCACTGGAGTGTCATTGGAAGGGAAGGTGGTGAAGGAAATGGCATTTGGATAAATGGGCAATGCGACACAGAAACGTTACACACACTGTCACCAGGTGCATGATGACGCATTGCATCTGGGTCTAGCCGCCTAGGAGCGTATGTGCACACACCGTACACTTAGAGCACATGACCTCCCCTTCCAAAGAATCCTGGGAATTGTAGTTTGTTAAGGATGCTGGGAATCATAGCTCTGTGAGGGGTGAATCACAGTTCCCAAGTTTCTTTGGGGGGATTTTTCAGGCCTGTCTCCAGGGCAGGCTGGGATGGAAGTTCTCTCTCACCAGAAAAGGAAATGCAAAACTGGGGACACCACAGATTAAGTGGAGGAACGATTCCCAAGTGATCAGTAAAAGGGCTGGAATGTGCACTTGTGATCTCAACCTTAGAGATTAGAAGTGAGGTCCAGCCTCCCCCTTCCCAATTTTTTAGCAAAAGACCCAACCGCTTCTTGGACATCCCCTTGTGAGAAGAGTAGCTGAAGGCATGCCTTCTCCCTGGATCAATTTGCCTTAGTCTCTTGGATCTGTTGGTAGTCCCATGGCTCGGGGGGTGGGGTGGGGGAGATATGTTGGGTGGTGACACGAGGTAGTGCCTTCTCTGTGGTGGCACCCCAGTTATGGACTGCCATCCCCTGGGAAGTGAGACCGGCCACTGACCTTGTTGGCATTGTGACACTAGGGAAAGGCCTTTCCAAGGTATTAGCATGAGTTGCTGCTGTGGTTGCAGTCATGTTGGCTGCACAAGATGTTTCTTGACCATCTTTCAGTTGACTTTAGGTGCAGGTTTAGGCATAGCTGCCAAGTTATCCCTTTTTTACAGGGATTTTCCCTTATGCTGAATAGGCTTCCTCGCGAGAAAAGTGAAAACTTGGCAGCTATGGGTTTAGGTGCTACCGGATCATTTCATATTTTCCATTTTATATTTACGTGTTCATCGTTGTAACCGGCCCTGATATTGTGAAATGGAAGCCGGGATAAAAGTACGTTAAGAAAAACAAACAGGGATCTAGTTTATATTGCATCTCAGCTGCCCTTTTTTGATTGCAAAATGCTGTTACACATTCAGTACCGTCTGCCAGTCCTAGATTCTATGCTGTAATTAGTTAGTTACTTTATCATGTCCATTGGTGCTTAATTGCACTTGTTTTCTTAATTATGTGGTGTGAGACTAGTTTGACCTTAACGTGGCTGTGCTTGGAGGAAAAGAACTTCAAAGGTGGAACTGCAATGTGAAACCACTGAATCGCAGTTGATCAGGATATTCAATCCTGCCACTTGCGTCCTGAATCGAGATTAGGGATTGTCATTGCACTGCATGTGTTAACTAGTTTGCCAGTGCCAGGATGCTTGCGTTACCATCAACACTGCCTTGTTGTCACTGTAACTATTTTGCTTTTCCGTAATGATCACTGTCCTTATTGCAGTCTTGTTTCCTCCTCTCCACCACACCACCCCCTCTGCTCTCCCCCACAGGAAATATGCACCTGTCTATTTGCGTACCAATTTAACACTACCTTTCGTGTGTCTGATGAAGTGGGCTTCAATGGGCCACTATAGTCTTTAGGTTGGCACCAGGCTCTTTCATCATTTTTGCTGTGGAAGGCTAAGTGCAGACACACCTCTGGAAGTTGGGTTTTTGTTTGTTCGGTGGGGAATGTTTACTCTTCCCTGTGCCACCAGGATCATAACAACCGCTGGCTTACACTTTTGATAAGAAAGGGCTGGATCTATGCATTTCCCAGCCCCTGCGTGATTCTGGAATGTCTGGACCTCGCAGCAGCAGTGCACATGCCTTGCATGCAGAAGGTCTCCCTATAGCAGTGTGGTGTAATGATTAGAGTGTCAGACCAGGAGACCGAGGTTGAAATCCCCACTGGACCACGAAGCTCACTGGGTGACCTTGCACCAGTCGCTTCCTCACAGGGTTGTTGTGGGGATTGAGCAAGGCAGGAGAGGACCACTTATGCCCTCTTGAGGTCCCTGGATGGGGGGGGGGGAAATGCTGGGATCTAAATGCAGTAAATATAATGAAATCTCCAGCATCTCCTGTTTAAGGACCTTAGGTAACAGGGCTGGAAACCACCTTTGGCTGACACCTTGGAGAGCAGCTGTTAATCAGAGCAGTAACTAGATGGATCAATAGATTGATTCAGTTCCTATGCTCACCATTTAACTCACCGTTTAACACTTATCCTCCATGTATCTTGTGACTAGGTTCCTATAGCCATTTCCCTGCTTCAGGAAGGCTTGGATGCTAAGGCAAATTCCTGGATGAAAGGACAAAAGATGAATTGACAAAAGAGGTGATGATAAAATGGGCAAAAGATTTTGGGTATAATATTGAATACGATGCGTGGTTGAAATTATGGAATCAAACATTAAAATTTACTGCATGTACCGCCTTGAAAGAAAATGTTTGGAAGATGATATACAGATGGTATCTAACCCCAGTAAAATTATCTAGAATGTATAGAATGAGTAATAGAATGTGCTGGAAATGTAAGGAGAAGGAAGGAGATTTTTATCATATGTGGTGGAAATGCGATAAAGTTAAAGAATTTTGGGAAATGATACATAATGAATTGAAGAAGATCTTTAAATATACTTTCCCCAAAAAACCTGAAGCATTTTTGTTAGGAATGATAGGTCAAGAGATTACTAAAGAGGACAATATCTTATTTCTGTATGCGACAACCGCGGCTAGGACATTATTAGCCCAAAAATGGAAAACCCAGGACTTACCGACGATTGGAGAGTGGCAGACAAAAATGATGGACTATGCAGAATTAGCGAGACTGACTAGCAGGATCCGGAACCAAGGGGAAACAAGGTTTCTAAGAGACTGGAGTAAATTTGTGGACTATATGGAAAAGAACTGTAGAAGTTTAAAAACACTTGCAGGACTGAAATAAATCCTGAGAATTGACTTTAAAGGGAAGATATAAAGGAACTGCGAGATAAGAACTGATTAGAAAACCTATTGAGGGGAGGGAGGGAAGTCAAGCTCGGCGGAGCACTGTTAATAGAAGATTGTGAGAAGGGTAAAAAGAGCAGTGTATGGTAGTGTGTTGTTTTGAATGTTTGTTTGTTTTTGTTTAATGTTTTTAAATGTGTTTTATTTGGAAAATTTAATAAATTGTTTTTTTTTAAAAAGAAAGGGCTATAGAAGGCTCCTAGCCATGATGGCTATGTTCTGCCTCCGTGGTTGGAGGCAGCAATGGTCCTGAATATAAGTTGCTGGAAACCACGGGAGGGGATAGGGCGCTTGTGCAATACCTGGAGGGTCAAAGGTTCCCCACAACTGTCCTGGGAGCCTCCCTGTGTCAGGGAATCCAGCCCTATCAGGGGCTCTCGGCTGAAGAAAGGCTTCCATGGATGTCCAGATGAATGCAGGCAGGAAGAAGTCCTCTTCAGACCTTTGCACTGAATGTCTGAAGTGGAGCCTGTGCATGCAGGGATATTGGGCATGGGACTTGCATGTGCACCCACCCACACAGACCCAGCCACATTTCTAAGCCCTCTGGTAACAGGAGTTGCCTTGCATGTCATTAGCATGGAAACTTCTTGGTGTTTTGCGCTATGACTTACATCAGCCACAGCCCACAGGCATCGCAGTCTGGAACATCTAGGGCAAAGGTTCCTGAACATGGATCTCCAGCTGTTTTTGGACTGCAACTCTCACCAACCCAAGCTAGCAGGACCAGTGGTCAGGGATGCTGGGAAGTGTAGTCTAAAAAAAAATAAAACAGCTGGAGATCCAAGTTTTGGAAACACTGATCTAGGGGGTGCCAAGCTGTGAAAGGCTGGCTTAACCTCTCTCATGAGGTTGCTGAGGAAATATATGGAGTGTGTGTGTGTGTGTGTGTGTGTGTGCACGCGCAGAGTCATTCATTTCAGGAAGGGCAGCTGAGTAATTGAACAACCCCCTTGTGTATCTGATGACCTGTGCAGACAAATTCCTGGCTGTTCCCAGCTTGTGCACTTACTGGCTGCTGCCTGAGAGCAGCATTTCAGGCAGTGGAGGGGAACCACAAGCCCTTGACTCACACCTGTGCAGAGTTCTGCCACATCTGCACCGCATGGTCACTTTGGCTGGCAAATGCCCAGGCTCGCTGCTGCCCCTTCCTCCTGTTTCTATTTTCTGCCTGTGTGCTCGGTACCAGAGTCCGGGAGGCACAGCACTAACTACGGTCGTTGGCATCTGATGACATCGCTTATATAGCCCCTGAAACCTCATGCCTACAATAAAACAATCAGTCTCCAGGGTGCTGCATCAATTTTTCATTCGTCTTCTCGGTTCCCATCTGTAGGTAAATTTAAAATACCGGTAACCTCTATGGCATGAGAAGCAGGAGGACATCCAAGCAGGGTGTGTGTGTGTGTGTGTTTGCATTATCAGAACAGAGAAAGGGTGCTTAACTCTGCAGAGGCAGGGAAGCAGCTTGCAAGTGAAAGGGAAGAGGTTGCAGCAAATTGAAGCAGACTTTTTCTTAGCCTCTCACTGCTGGCCTATGCCCAGAAGGTCTATGCAAGGAGGTCCCCAGCAGCCCTCCTTAACCTTGTGCCCTCCAGGTGCATTGGACTGCAACTCCCATCAGCCCCAGCCTGCATGGACCAATGGCCAAGGGTGATGGGAGTTGAAGTCTGGCTGCACCTGGTGGGCACCAGGGAGAGAAGTAACTAAACAACCTTTAGAAGACAGCCATGTATAGGGGAATGTTGGAGGGTATGTCAGAGGCCCTTGATATGTTTTTAGGATTCATATTCCTTTAAGGTCTCAGGGGACTACATTCAAAAAGTGTTGTGGGGTCTACAGTGCTGGCTCTGGGTTTTAGGGACCCCTAAGATGAGGTGTTGCTGGGGGCATTGGAGGTGTGTGTGTGGGGGGGGTCTCAGCAGGTGCCTGACAATGGCCACCAATGGCATAGACCAGGCACCCCCAAACTGCGGCCCTCCAGATGTTTTGGCCTACAACTCCCACAATCCCTAGCTAACAGGACCAGTGGTCGGGGAAGATGGGAATTGTAGTCCAAAACATCTGGAGGGACGAAGATTGGGGATGCCTGGCATAGACCCTTGTTCTACCAGTTGGTTGCCGCTGACTCAGCTGAAAGGCTATTGTGTTCCTGAGTGCTTGATGGCATCTGAAAAGCAAGATTTCTCTGTGTGTGAGAGATAGTGAGGAAGACGTGCCTGAGGTCAGGGTTTGACCTAGAAGGTTTGGGGCTGGAGCTGTTTGCATGGTCAGTAAGAATATCAGGCAGTGTCAGAGACATATGGCAAGTCTACTTACTAAGCAGAGTCTCCGCATGTTTAGGAGGGATAGAATTCTGATCCCAGCTGTTCATCAGGCAGCCTGCCAGGGTCACAGACGCACCCGCCACTTCTCCTCATCCGATGACTGGCAGCTAATTTTTTTTTTAACCCTCTTTTTAAATAAATAAATGCAGCGGAGGCTTTGGAACATATTGCATTTGTCACATTGGTGGAATGCCATCACCGTTCTGCATGTCTTCGGGGCACCAGCAAGAAACTGTGCATGTTGTTCGGGTTTTGCTTGTTTATGCCACAAATGTGCACCCGGTTACATGGGCTTCCCCTCGTGGAAATAAATGAGATTAAGCAAGCGTAACTAGAACCAAGAGTCTGCAGCCATGGACTTTCATTTTGTACATGTGGTTTGGTTATTTATTTATTTATTTAAAAAAACAACAACCCCAAAATGTTTACTGTGCAATCTTCAGGGTTTGTAAAAACGCTTACTATGAAATATTCCCAGAGGACATATGTGAATTTTCGAGTGAGGGAGGCAGTTTCGATAGCACTTTCAGTGCCCTCCAAAACACCCATGTATTCCAACACCCACTGCTTTCTGGGATGAGGTCTGGAGTGGGGGGAAGAAAAGGTTTCAGGGCTGCAAATCCCGGAAGACCTGCTCCCCGCCTAGCAGGCCTTTTCCCACCTGGCCTGGGAGGGCAAGTCTCTGATTGACTCCAGCTGCAAAAGCTGAGGCTACTGAAGAGGCCAGAGGCCACCTTGGATGTCTCCTAGTGCAGGCCCAGGTCATTAAGCCTAAGCTTCCACAGCTGCCGCCCTCCATGAACCACCATTGGCACAACTGGCAGCAACAGCAGCAGATATATCCTGTGCTTATTGGTACTATTTTATTCTCTTGCTAATTATGTTGTTTTAAATGTGCATTTTATAACTGACTTCCTTTAGTAATGTTTCCTTTTGAAATGCTTAAGATATATTTTTTTAACGTTGCTGTATTAAATGTGCATTCTGTAGTTGACCTCCTTTGCGAGGCTTTATTTGGAAACCTTTGAATCCTTTGAATTGTAGTCCAAAACATCTGAACCTTCAGATAACATTTTAGTTTCCTAATAAAAAAAAAAGTCCAGTAGCACCTTACAGACCAACTAAGTTTGTTCTGGTATAAGCTTTTGTGTGCATGCACACTTCTTCAGATACCACGAAAGCTTATACCTGAACAAACTTAGTTGGTCTATAAGGTGCTACTAGACAATTCCCCCCCCCCCCCAAGACCAACATGGCTACCTTCCTGAATCTAAAATTTTAGTTTCCTGTTATTTAATGTTGCTTTGAATGTATAATTTTATTTGACTTTCTTCAGTAATGTTTTATTCTGGATAGTTTTATTTGACATTTTGATGTGTTGTAAACTTCTTTGGGACGCGGGTGGAGCTGTGGGTTAAACCACTGAGCCTAGGGCTTGCCGATCATAAGGTCGGCGGTTCGAATTCCTGCAACGGGGTGAGCTCCCGTTGCTCGGTCCCAGCTCCTGCCAACCTAGCAGTTCGAAAGCACATCGAAGTGCAAGAAGATACATAGGGAAGGTAAACGGCGTATCCATGTGCTGCTCTGGTTCGCCAGAAGAGTCTTAGTCATGCTATACGCCGTCTCCCTCGGCCAATAACGTGAGATGAGCGCCGCAATCCCAGAGTCGGTCATGACTGGACCTAATGGTCAGGGGTCCCTGTACCTTTAAACCTCTTTGAGATTTTGTTCTTAAAAGCATAAAGCAGTATAGTAATGAAATGGGTGATAAAAATAATTTAGTTCCAGCTGCAGAAGAGGCAATACGGTTTGGTTAATACTTATGACTTCACCAATACTCCCATCTCTCCAAATCCCTGGAACAGTTTTGCACTTAAAATAGTTGCACTGTTTTTTTCCAGTATGCTGAAGGGATGAACATGTAAATTGTTGACGATATATACACTTCTTTTTTTAAAGTGGAAATCCCACTTGATTGTAGCTAGACCAGGCATCCCCAAACTGCGGCCCTCCAGATGTTTTGGCCTACAACTCCCATGATCCCTAGCTAACAGGACAAGTGGTCGGGGAAGATGGGAATTGTAGTCCAAAACATCTGGAGGGCCGAAGTTTGGGGATGCCTGAGCTAGACTGAGATGGACACAACTTCTGACATTGGAAAGGCAATCAGGACCTCCACTACAGAGAAGTCCAGGGCTTCCCTTGCATGCATGTGTTCTCAAAATGTAAGATGCAAGCCTTAAGTTTTTTTTATTTCATGTGGAGAACTTTTTGCAGACACTTTTTTTGAATGGCGCAGCTGTTTTCATCCCTATGGGCACAAGAGACCCCAGGTGCCATCTAGATGCCCTGACCCCTTCTCACATTTGCAATGAGGCAGACCTTGAAAAAGACCAAGGCTTAGTTGGCTCTATGGTAGTTGGTGGGGAACCTCCAGCCCATGGGCTAAATTTACCTTGGCCACAGATTCATATGTGACATCAGGTGTGGGGCAGACAGGGATGCAACCAGTTGCTGCAGTAAGTCGGGTTGAACACACTTCAGATGATGGATGGTGAAGTCAACCCTGCTTGGTAGACTTCCTGAGATCCATGCTGAAAGTAGCTTTGCAAGCACAATGCCAAGTGCTTTCTGGGCATAGTCGACAAAGCCCCATGCCCCGTGGTTCCCAAGCACGCAGCAGCCAGCTTGCATTCACTGCACAAGGGACCTAGACAGATGGGCGGAACATAATAATGTTTGGTTATTGTCCTGACCCCCAGGCCCAAAGGAGGGCCTATGCGAGTGGTTTGATGCAGGGATGCCAAGCAAGGCTGTCAAAAACACCAGAACGGCCAGTTCTAGTGCTTTTATTAAAGAAACGCCCCACTGTCCTTACAAGATGCAGGTTGGATCACTGTAGCAGTGAGAGGTCATTGCGCCCAGGAAAACATTCATTCATTACTTGTACAAAAAGACAGCATATGTCAGTTTGGCCAGAACCTCACATCACTCCACCTGGCTGATGGGGGCATAGGTAGCAAATACCCAAGTCTTACAGATGGCTCCCCTCTCTGGTCCCAGAGCCCAGCATCCCAAGCTAATCCCTACTGAACATTCCTGGGTGACCCACATATTCCTCTGGTTCTACAGATCTTCTCTGGAGGCCCTGCAATATGTGTCCCCGGCAAGCAAAGTCAGGTGGGTGGCTACAAAGGGAAGGGCCTTTTGAGTGGTGGCTCCCAGGTTATGGAATAGCTTTCTCAGAGAGCTTCTCCTGGTACCGTCTTTATGGTCTTTTTGGTGTCAGGTATAGAATTTTTTATTCACGCTTGCCTTTTAACTTTGTATTAAAAGAACAGCCCTTCAGCCTTTGGTATTTTTAATATACAGTGGTACCTCTACTTACAAATAACTCTACTTACGATTGTTTCTACTTACGAATGGAGCTCCGTCCGCCATCTTGGATGCGGTTTAGATAGGATTTTTTCTACTTACGAATTTTTAGATAGGGTTGCTTCGACTTACGATTTTTTTCTCCCAATGCATTCCTATGGGATTCGACTTACAATTTTTTTCGACTTACAAATGTGTGTTCGGAACGCATTAAATTCTTAAGTAGAGGTACCACTGTAAACATTTCACTACCTCCATTTTTTAAACATTGTTTAAAGCTTAGTTTTTTACACGCACGCACGCACACACACACAAACACACGGTCTGTCTGCTATGAATGAAGGTTTTGTTAATATTTCTTTAATATCATTGTTTTTTGCACTTTTTTAAATAGCACAGGAGGCTTGTTTGCTGTTCCACTATGCCAACCATTGAGAGCATTTGTGTGTGTGAGAGAGAGAGCTGCCATATCAATTTAAACAAATAAATAGCACAGTGATTAAATAATGGTGACCCTATGCATGCATATCCTTAATCTGGTGCCTTCTTGTCACTTTGCGTGTGTGAACTGACTCCACACTCAGTCTTGAGTTGACAGGCAGGTCTGATACCTGGCGGGTGTGTGTGTGTGTGTGTGTGTTGCTCACGTAACGTGTGAATTGGGACTTGATGTTGCCTTCACCCTTGGCCAAGCGAAGGAACTGGGTTCGCTTCACTCCTGCAGCGATCCGAGAGCTTTTTTTCCTCCTGGAGAGCGGAGCGTCTGAGACACTCAATTACAGGTTGTTCTTTCAGAAGTCGAGGCTTAGCCGAACCCATTAGGCAGGCAGCTTTCTCTGCAAGTACCGTTCTGTTGCTAAGGAGTTCATAATTTCAGCTTTCGAAGGCGGGGGGAGAACACGGGAAGCCTCCCGACATCAGGAGGTGTCGTCTGGAGAAAAGTTTTGCTGGCATCCCACGCCTGGGGTTCCTGCCTTCGCTGTCTGCCCCCCCCCCCACCTACCTGCTCACCCCCCACTCACCCTGCGATCAAGTGCTCTTAACAACCACCCCGCTGTTCTGAAAAAGCAGCATTTCAAGAGGGTTCGCATTAAGCTTTTCATCTGGGAGGAAGTTGCTGGGAGGGGAGCCAGTGGCAGTTACAGGAAAGTGTGGCGTGTGGTGGGGAGAGAGGAGCACAGAGGGCTGGTAGGAAGAACACACACAAGATGAATCAGAGGAGGCAAAGCTCACGTACGCGGAGGAAGGCGTAGGCTTTGGACCTGATCAGCCAAACGGCCAAGCCATTTTAATGCGTTGGCTTTGATTTGCATTGGAGGAAGCCAAATGTTTCTGCCTGCCTGATGTAACCTTGCGAGTGGAGCCCAATGCCGTTCTGCATGTTACCAATCTCCCCCACCCCCGGCAAAAAAACACAGGTTGCCAAGAAGCTACTCAGATTCATTCCAAGAAATACCTAAACGGGATGTCCTTGGCCACTTCTGCAAATGAGCATATAATTGTTGTGTGGTTGGTTGGCATCCATCTGCCTCGGAAGACAATGAAGGAGTGCGCCTCTGGGGGTGAGGTCAAGCTGTTGCAAGGTTGCTGTGCCTGTGGAGACCGATACAGGAGAGACATGTTTTGTTGCAGCTGGGGCAGGTGAAGGCGTCTGGTTGTGCTGCTGCAGATGCACCACGGCGTTTCTTCTCTCTGCCCTCCTCCCAGATGGTGGGGACTCAGGTGCCATCCTGGTGCCCGGGCATCTTCACTTGGTTGCAAGTGGTTGAAAGGCAGATGCAAAATGTACCTGGCACTTGGTTAATTTCGAACACTGAGCAGTTTGGGTTGGGCTTTGGTGGAGAGTCACAGATTGGGGGCAAAGCCAGGTCAAAACTTGGTGGGTTAGCAATTGCACCAGAATGCAGCTGGGAAAATCAGAATAAGGGGACAGAGGGCAGAGCAATGGCAGGCAAGGGCTATCGGTATCTGTCTGTCTATCTGTCTTACTGCCTTGTGCTGCTGTTATTTCACACACCTATAATTTATTTCCATTTCTGTATCGTTTTAATTGGCATTCGCAAGCTGCCTTGAGATAAGTGAGGAATCAGTTACACACATAAACAAGTCACGAAATCGGAGGGGAAATGTACATAAAATGTGCTAATCACAACGTGCAAACATTTCTAAACGTACACAGACCTAACTTTCCAATTCCGGCTAGTTCCTGAGCTGTGCAGCTCTTTCAGAAAACAATGCCCAGCCTACATGTTACTAATTAAGGCAGGCATAGGCAAACTCGGCCCTCCCGATGTTTTGGGACTACAACTCCCATCATCCCTGACCACTGCTCCTGTTAGCTAGGGGTGATGGGAGTTGTACTCCCAAAACATCTGGAGGGCCGAGTTTGCCTATGGCTGTATGAAGGCCAACAACCTATGCACACTTACTTGGGAGTAGCATCACAGAGCTCAGTGGGACTTTCTTCTGAGTAGACTGGCCTAGACCAGCACTGTAATAATAATAATAATAATAATAATAATAATAATAATAATAATAATAATAATTTTGATATCCCGTCCTCCCCAGCCAAAGCCGGGCTCAGAGCAGCTAACATCATACAAGTAAGACAATGCATAAAAGCAAGCGATCAATAAATTATTATACATCCCACAATTAATTCAAACAAATTAAAACTGGACAAGTGGCAATCTTCAGGTTAAAATTAAAGGCAGTTAAGATGCATCTGTACCAGGAATTGACAGCTGGTGACATTGGAAGTCACAGATCAGCCCTAAATTATGCAAGTAGTATTATTATGAACTAGACATCAATTGACTGGTCCAACTAGCAAACTTCCTGTTTGGCATCTGATATTAGAATCCGAAAAAAAACAGTAAAATTCAGATCTGGACTTTTTTATGATAATAAAAAATAAAAAAGTTAAATGACATTAATATATCCCATGTCTGCAAAAAAACTTAGTATCTGAACTGGTTTGTGGAGAAAGACTGGGATCCTATATAAGGGGAGTAAGCCCTGTGGTACAAATGGGCCTTACTTCTGAGTAGATATGACAAGTAACACATTTCATTATGCTCGTGGTGACGATGATGACAATTATCATTGCGAGTTGGCATTTGCTTTGCATTTTGAGTGCTTTGCATGCATTATTTGAGTTACCCTTGTACAAATCATGTAACGGGGGGGGGGTCACCGTTGTTTATATCCCCACATTACAGAATGGTGGACCGGGGGGAAGGGGAGGAGAGAGGAAAGATGCTCTGGAACAGAGGTTTGCCCCAATCTACTTAGTGTGCTTCATAGCAGAGGTGAGATTTGAAATGTTCCCTTTTCAAAAGCTTCCATGTGCAGAACCCTTTGGCCAGGGAACTGCAACACACCAGCAGCGGCTCGGGTTTAAAGGAGTGACACAGTGATTTTTCTTGGCTTTTTTTTGACAGCGGCACAAGATTCCATCCTGATGTGTGTCTCTTCCTATTCCCTGCCCTGTCCATTGTCAAGCTCC
The DNA here is from genome assembly GCF_965207765.1 of Zootoca vivipara. Classification (NCBI taxonomy): domain Eukaryota; kingdom Metazoa; phylum Chordata; class Lepidosauria; order Squamata; family Lacertidae; genus Zootoca; species Zootoca vivipara. Next base: position 49,925,826 of record NC_142594.1, on the reverse strand, counting down.
ACACAGTGTTGTTTGTAATCCTGGTAAGGGAGAAGTGAATTCCAGCACCCACACAGAGCAAGAGAGGGAGAGCTAACAGCTGCCAAACACCTGGAATTGCTACCTGGGAACGGGCATCATGGGTTGCCCGCGTAATCAGAGCATGAAAAAAATGCTTAAGAGACTGCCTGCATCTGCTCATTCATAGGGCCGCCACCTTCCCCCAGGGGAGGGGGGGATACCAAACTGTCGCTCCTTTGCTTTAAATAATGCATTCAAATTATCATTTTAAAATAAAAAAAGCTCCACACTCTAACCTAGAGGTTGATTGCCTTGGTTTGTTTTTTATTATTATTATCTAGAAATCCAGATTATAACAGGCTAAAAGTAGGCCAGTCAGCCAATTTAAATGAAAACTTCTTAAAAGTGTGAGGCCATCGCTCAGCGGCAGAGCACATGATCTGCCTGTCAAATACCCCAGGTGTCTCTGGGTAGGGCTGGGGAAGAAACCCTGGAGAGCTGCTGCTGGTCAGTGGCAGCAATCCTGAGATAAAACCATAGAATTGTAGAGTTGGAAGGAACTGTAGAGAGTGATTTGCTAATTGTATTATTGAGCTAAATCGGATCCTATAGTTTGCATTGCTTGCATTGTATGAATTCTGACTGTATGGCTGTAGCCCTGGGATGTCTTGCTTAGAATTCTTTCAGTGCCTCTGTGTCTCTGCACCAAAGTGTGTCAAAGTGCAAAGCAAAAGGAACAGGATGCCCAGCTCAAGGCTGGATGATGGCTGGCTATGTCTGATGCGTAGTCTTACTCAAGGCTGCTGCTTACTCAAGGCTGCTAGTTTGACGTGTAAACTGAAGGCTAAAGGCTTTGTTGAGCCAGCATGTGTTTAGAGTCTACACCCAGAGATATGAATTCGACAGTAATTGACAATATGCATAGATGATGTGAAGGGGGGGGGGGAGATGCGTAAATCACCATTGTCCCCTATAGTCCTGTTTACCCCTGCCTAAGCCAGCATGTGTTTACGCACAGGACGTGTACTAGTGACCCCCTTGTGTGCGTGACCCCCTTGCATGCGCACATTTACAGGGAGGGGAAAAGAGCCCAAAAGAAGGGTATAAGAGAGCTTTGCAATTTGTGTTTCTTGACTCTTGTCGTGGAACTAACCACCTTGAGTCTCTTATTAATAAGAAATAAAATTCTTTCTCTGGAAGAACTCAACCGTCGTTTTGGCTATCTCTGCCCTGCTTGGGGCAACTTAAAGGACCCTTAGTAGCTGATAAGGCTGCAGAACCACGAGGACCACTTAGTCCAACTCCCTGCAATGCAGGATTATTTTGCCCATCATGGGGCTCGAACCCACGACTCCGAGATTAAGAGTCTTGTGCCTAATCATCACCATCACCATCATCACCATAGGGTTTTGTGCAATACATAAATAAATTCTGGCAACTGGACAGAAAGTAATGTCAGATACTGGATCTAGTATCTGGAGAGGATCATGTGAATGGATGCCGACTTGTGCAAGACCCTCCTAAGGATCTTGAGATCTCTTAACCCCGTGGGTTTATTTATGTAAGAAGAAGAAAACCCATCATACGCTTTGCCTTGGTTTCCAGAGAAAGAAGAGAGCTTCCTGTCCTCCCACAGCCTTATTAATTCACATCCCCAAACCTGACACAAAGAGTCCTGTACAAATCTTGCCTTTTGCTCACCGCTCCTAAAAACGATTACAGCGACTGTCAATCTTGAATGTTATCTCTGAGATCTCGCTGTTGGAAGGCACCTGTCTATGTGACCACCGTAATAAATCAGCTCAGGCGAGGCTTGCCACATGGAAGAACCTCAGGATTGCTTGAGGTTTAGCATAATCCAAATGCCCGAGGAAGACATTGTTTGCAGCCTGGGAGAGCAGGAAGCCTTGATTAATGCTGATCTGGCTGTCTCAGCCCTAATGCTCGCTCCAGCCAGGTGGACGTCTTGATAATCGCACAGGGCCCAGAGGCCACAAACTTATAGACTGCCAGAAGATCAAAGCGCCATCACTTCCCATAAATTATGTGGCTGCCTTTGTGTTAATGGATGCAGGAAAGGTAAACAAAGCCACAGCGATCGGAAGGGGAAGCTCTCAAATAAGTTTCATATTGCTTTTTTAAAAAGCCCTCGGGAATATCCATCATCATTTTGGTGCGCATTTCCCCCGAGAAGCACATTTTTGTATGCAGTTTTGACTAAGGTATACATTTGTGGAAGCAGTTTTCCTTAGTGCAATGCATTTTTAAAATCTTTTTTGCATCATTTTCTCTAGAATCTTCACACTTCCCCATAATAAATACATCTTTGTAAACAGTGGTTGGTTGGGGAACTGCACTGCACAATGTAGAAAAATGTGAATTTTGAAGGATGGCTATGTTCCGGGTCACACATTGTTTTGGAAAATGCAAATTTTTGCCGCTGTGCATTGATGGCTCTGGTTCCACCGAGGTTGGTCACACCACCAGCCACTGATTTGGGGGTCGTGAGGATGCATTTGCGACCCATGATATAGTGGTGTTGTCCACATGATCTTAGAATTGTAGATTTGGAAGGGCCAGGGCCATCTAGTCCAACCCCCTGCAATGCAGGAATCTTTTGCCAGATGTGGGGCTCGAACCCGCAACCCTGAGATTAATCAGAGTCTCAGGGTCTACCGACTGAGCTATCTGCAGTGATGATGTCCACTATCAGGCAATTAATGTAGCTAATACCTTTCTGGAGGAGGTGCAATTCCCATGGATCCCATTGCATCTACAGGATCCAGCGGGGGGGGGGGGGAGAGGATAGTCCTGTTCAGAAATGGATTAGCTGTGTTGACCACAAAATCTTACTTTATGGAATTTGGGGGGGGGGATATCCCCACAAGGGGCTCAAGGCAACAACTGTGGCAAAGGCACCTGAGTGCCAGGAAGGTCACTTGGCTGAAAGTTGAGCCATAAACCTTTGGAAGCAATTGAGTAAATATCTGTGGAGACCACATACCAGCAGAAAGGTACTGATCCTGCTCTGACACCAGCACCCAGTTTATGGTCATACAAGCAGAGAAGTGAATCCATGTGTGCTCTTAGAGGTCTGTTGGAATAGGAATTGTTTTTCCCATTGTGCGCAACTCCTAAAATAAAAAAAATATGAAGGAGTAATATTGTTCCAGCCCCAATTTCCTTTCCCCTTTCCTTTCCTCTTCCCTTTTTCTGTTGTTGTTGTTGTTGAGGATAAGGTGCCTGGTGCCTTTTCGATCCACAGAAATCCTTCCTGGTGGCAGTAATTCGCATGTTTCATTGGAATTCAGGTGCTTTCAAAAGAGTTTATCAGATCTTTCCGCTCTTCCTGCATTAGCACTCAAGATTCACTTCAGGATAGCTTTCAGCCTTCCTCCTTGAAGCTGCTGTTCATTAAGGAAAGGCTTGAGTGATTTGTGATAAAATTATTTCTGTGGGATGTGAGTGGCAGCAGTCCGGTGGAGAGGAGAGCCAGCCAGAGGTGGAGAGCAAGAGGAGAGGGGCTGCGGCGGCGGGTGGGTGGAGAGGGAGGCTGGCCAGGGGCGGTTGACATCTTTTGTAGAAGCTGGGAGGTGGCTGGGGTGAAGAGAAAGCCTCAGAAAAGCTCCCTTGGGGCTTAAAACAATGCTGCTTTCAAAGGCTGTCAACCTGGTAGGCTTTTACTGTCCCAGGCAGAATCCCATCTCTCTGCCCAGGAGAATGTGAAGCCAAAACAACGAAGCATGGTCAGTGTTTGCATCAGAGCATAAGGAGATCCTTGCTACCGTAGATCAACATTGCTGGATTACCTAATAGGACAGCGCCAGCACTTTGAATTGCCCATGCATGACACACATGATTTGCTTACGTAGGTATACAGCATAACATTTGCAGATTTTGCCTGTGCATTGTTGCTAATGCAGGCCAGGTTCAAGGTTGATATACAAACCCTTGAGCAACATGCGCAGAGGGCACCTTAATGGCCACCTGAGCCCTTGTCTATCTACCTGCCGGATCAGAGATCATCCAGAGGAAAGCTGCCAGTTGCGCAACACCCCCCCCCCCCACGTTACAGAGGCCTGCCTGACCTCAACTAGAAATCAGGCATTGAGTGTCACCGCCTGTCCCATTCTGTGAAACGCTCTCTTCCAGCAGAAGTTCAGCAGGCATTCTGCTCTTCTGGAATACATTTTTTATTGCCGCTAAGCCTTTGCAGCTAGTTAATTATCGCTTTTGATCAGGCACCTTGATTATTACCTGTATTTTTAATTCTTTGAATGGTGTTTCATATTTTACCCTGCACTGGTATTTAATGATATGAGATGGTATAGAAATAGTTTTATATAAATAAAATAAAATAAGTGTCCGTTATACTCGCATGCGCTGCGTATTTTTCACGTGGCCAGGCCTTCACTGTGTCTGGCTCCTTTGCGTTTAATTTTTAATCCACGTTGTATTTACTGGAGTTTGCTGTAGTAAGAAAATTGCCTTTTAAAACCCAGTGGTCACTGACCCTCTTATGTCCCAGACCAAACCTTTCCTTCTCCCTGCCCCAGAAATAAAGTTATCTGTGCCCTTTGCAGCCTAGCATCCATTCTGGAGTTCTTCGGGGACCAGAACTTTGTAGTTGCAGGCTCCATCAAATCTTTAAAGAATGGAACTCGGTGCATTGCACCCGCCTGTGTCAGAGAGAAACAAGAGAGACCCATAATTTCCCATTTCTTTAACGTGATCCTGATTATCCTTCTTCGTAACTACTGGCCTGCTCACTCCACTATCTGTCTTTCCTGATCTCTCATTAGTATCTTCAGCTTGTTCTCTGCCCTCGTCTGATCCTGTTACTTGTCAAGCCATGAATCTCTATTGGCTTTTACCCTTCCTTCCTCTGATCTGAAGTGTGCTTTACTGAGTCAGAATAACGGTCCACCTTCCTTAGTATCTATGGCGACTGGCAGGCAGCACCTCTCCAGGGTTTTAGGTAAGAGGTCTTCTTTCCCAGTCCCATTTAGAGTAGGGTCGCCAGGTCTGATTCCAAAAAAATAGCGGCCAAGTGGGGGGGTGGGGTTGAATTAAATTAAATTATATATTTTCTTACAAACATTTTAACGCGTATTAAAATAATCACTTCAAAACTTTACTTAAAATTCAAAACATCAAATATATTATAATAATATGTAAAATATTAAATTACATTTTACTTTGCTGTCGTGTGTATTTTTTATTTGACTGCGCAGCTTTGGTCAATTCTTTGTGTTTAAGGAATATTTCTTTAATTTCAGTACAACGTTGAGAAATATTAAAAAATATACAAAGTTCACTTAATCTTAGGGTCATGGGTTCGAGCCTCCATGGGTTCGATTCCTGCATTGCAGGGGGGTTGGACTAGATGATCCTCGTGGTCCCTTCCGACAACTCTACAATTCTATACTTCTATGCTTCTTAGGGATCCTTGGGGCAAAGCTACCCAAGTTCCCAACAGGGGTTCCTTCTTACCGTTCCTGTATTAGGGAGGCGATCCTTGGGGCAAGGATCTCGCTCCCTCAGGTTGTTGGGCAAGTCTCCTCCAATCCCGCCTCCCCCCCCCGCGCCTCTACTGCTAGCTGGTTTGCTGCTGCTCCTGCGCGTCAGGAACAGGAAGAGGCGTCTTTTTCTTTCGCGCCTCTCCCTTTTGTTCTCCCCGCGAGTCAGGAACAGGCAGTGCAGAACTCCGGCAAGAGGCGCCTCCCCCCCCTTTTTTCAGGTCTTGTGAAACAATTGAGTATGATTAATAATTTTTCCGGAAAATCAAGTTCAATGGATATTCGATCTTTGCCTCATTCTTACTTATGAAAAAAAGAGACAAAACGTGATTCTCCTATCCTTATTCTCTTAGACTGTACAGCTTTAGATTACGTACCATTTCATCATAAAGCTTTTGAATAAAAAAAATGTCCACTATTTTGTGGGAAAAAATAGTGAACATAATGTGAAAAAAGCGGACTGTCTGCTCAAATAGTGGACACCTGGCAACCTTAATTTAGAGATTTCGGCAATGGACCTGGGGCTTACTTTGCAGGCAAAACAAATGTGCTGCTGCTGAGCACTTTTTTAAACAACAACAACACAACAACAACAACAACAACATTTGTATACCACTTTACTGTAAATAAAACTGCTACGCAGTTTACAAGGCATATAAAATATACATTATACTGTTGATAAAACCCAGCATTAAAAACAGGTTTATAACAAAGAATAAAACCAGCAGCCAGAAGTATGCAGATCAGAAGTATGCAGGTCAAGGTACATGTCAAACAGGTAGGCATGGACCACCTCCTCCCTTTAAAGATGGACTTTTAAAATGTCCTCATGTACATTCTGCTGCTATGCCTGTTTAACTTTAAATGCTTGTTACAACCTACATCTTTCCCCAGCTCTCCTCCTTCTCATAGCTATCTTTATGCATGATGACTGACAACAGGTTCCATCTACGCTATATATTAGGGGTGTGCATGGGCCCTAAATTTGCCTTGCATCTGTTATCTGTGCATTTTTAAAAATCCCAATCTGTTTCTGAGTTGCTCTGTGTCTCTCTGCTTCAATCTGCACTCCAGGTTCCAAGCCACTCTGCATAAAATGAGAGCTCTTCATTCCTCCGTGCGCTAAAACATGGAATCTAAACATGACTATAGCTTTCTTCCCTTTTGGCCAAAGTGGATGAAATTTACAGACACAGTAGCCCGTCCAGAGTTGTTTAAGCCTGCCGAGTTGCTGAAAAATAGGTCTGGGGCTTTTTTGGGGAGTTGAAGTACAAGGGGCATTGCTGTGAGTGGCACCACCAGATTTAGGGCAGTGTGGGCAGTTCCCCTAAACAGGGAATCGAGCTCTGGGGGTGGAAAACCGAGCAGATCCATAATTGGAAGATTCATTTGAAGGCACAAAATTTTCGCCTTGCACAGGCGAAAGATGAGCAAAGTCCACCCCTGTGAGTGGGGTGAACTAGGAGGAGTCAAGAGGGCCAGACACAGGTGCTTTGAGGGCCACATTCCTCCCCAAATCCCAAAGGCCCCATACTTCTGACCTAGTTGATTGAGCCGATAGATGGAATTGATCAAATTTCACAGCCCTAATGCTTCAGATAACTCGTTTACTTCTGGATCAATTGTAAAAGCTATGCAGTTTTTGCTTCCTTTTTTTTATATGAGAAAAATGCATTCCTTCTAAATGCATTCAGCTGTCACTTCTGCCTTTGGTGGTAAAGGACAGGGAATGCCATTGTCATCCTTGTTCTTTCTGGCAGCAGCTTTTTCTGTGTTTGAAGGCTATTATCACGTCCCCCATCATCTTTTTTTTCTAGTATGCTGAAGATGTCTGCTACTTTCGACCTTTCCACATATATCTTGCAATCTCAACCCTTTATCATCCTTTGTTCTCTGAATTCTCTCTCATCTTTTTAATCCCCGCGCATTTTCACTAGAAACATAGCAAAAGAAAAAAACCACACACACCCAAAGCAGCTTCTGTATGCATTACCCAGGTGGATAAAAAGGGGGTTTCTTTTTTAAAAAAAGAAAATTAAATCTCATACCAATGTATTTCTTTAAAATTAGACAGCACTTAAAAAAACCCATATGATTTAAAACCCAATCTGAATTCAATGCAATCAAACAAAGAAGTTAAGATTGAATCGTGCCCATCTCTCAAACAGATGGTGTTGAAAGCTGCCTTTCTGTGTAAAAGAGATTTGTGTTTACATTGCAAGCAGGTGGCACTTCTGAGGTTGAGCATTGTAAACGGAACAATAAGGCTTGCAATCCTCTATACATTTATCTGGGAGTAAGCCATATTCAACTCAGTGGGGCTGAGTAGACAGGTGTAGTTTGCACTGCATATTCTATGGGAAGGACTGTAATATCAGTGGTTAGAGCACATGATTTGCATGCAGTATCCGGAATTTCCAGGTAGGACTGGGAATGGCCCTTCCTCGAAACCCTGGAAAAACCTCAATAGCACCGAGCTCAATAGAACATGGTTTAAGGCAGCTTGACATGCGTCTATGTATAATATCTGTTTCTGTGGGTTTCCTACTGGTCCTAGGAATTAGCATGTCATTACAAGCACCGGGAGACATCATCATTTATCTCTCCAGCCTCATCTGGATATAGTCCAGGTCAGGTAGGGGGCCCAGATGCAAAAGCAGACAAGGCTTCTGGACCTTTAAAAAAGTAAAGGGCCCCTGACGGCTAAGTCTAGTTGCAAACGACTCTGGGGTTGTGGCGCTCATCTCGCTTTACTGGGCGAGGGAGCCGGCATTTGTCTGCAGATAGTTTTTCCGGGTCATGTAGCCAGCATGACTAAGCCGCTTCTGGAGAACCAGAGCAGCGCATGGGAACACTGTTTACCTTCCCGCCAGAGAAGGTACTTGCACTTTGACGTGCTTTCGAACTGCTAGGTGGGCAGGAGCCGGGACCGAGCAACAGGAGCTCACCCCATCGTGGGGATTCGAATCGCTGACCTTTCAGTCGGCAAGCCCAAGCGGCACAGTGGTTTAACCCACATAACCCACAGCGCCACCTAAAAGAGGAAATTTCAGAAGGTGAAACGGTGTCCAGAGCTTGGGGCTCCACCTGCTGAAGCTCCCTCTTCTACACCACAGTTAATGATGCAGGAAAGTCCTTCCCTCTTTCTCTCTATCTGTCCATGCTAATATGGGATGATATTCCGTTCCTTTGTCAGGCCCTCCAACTACTTGACCTCTGCCATGTGTTTCAGCTCTTAATTTATTAATATTTATTGCTCCACTGACCAAACAGCACGGACATTAACTTTCCATCTCAAAAAAAGACTTACTGTTTCGCTTAATAATTTACAAGCCTTGTTTTCAGAAAAGTTCTGGACATTTAGCCTTTGCGTAACCATTTGATTCTGGTATCTCTGCGGGCATTGAAAGGCTGCTAAATAAAGAATTGTCTCTCTTAAGGGAATGTAATTCTGCAGTTCATGTGGCTTGCATCTATTAAGGTTCTGTATAGTTGCAAACCCAATGTTCTGAAATGTTATAACAACCAGTTGTTGGTTCAGAAAATATATCTTTATTTTTCCCCCAGCTGCGAAGGAACCCTTTTAGGCCCTGTGAGCTGGATCATTATCTCCCTGCACTCTGTGGGGCAACTTTGACAGGCCAGTGGGACCACCCACCTGTCGTAGTTGGCCTATGGGAGTGGGGAAGGTGGGCTGAGAGACTGAGCAGGATTGAACACTCCCCACATCACCTGATGAACAGGAAGTTCTGTCCTGTTTCCTGCAGGCTCAGGTCTGCAAGGGAATTCTCTGCGGGGATTCCCTCACACAGTCAAACTGAGCAGGATTGAGCCCCCTTCTCACCTATCAGCTGAATGGCAGAGGGTTCAGTCCTGTTTCGTACAGGCTTCAGGTACATGAAACAGGCTTTGGGTCCTGGTATTGTTTTTTTCTTAAACAAAGAAAAGAAAGCTTAAAATGTGTCCTTCAAATCTGTCCCCAAGAACCACGTTCTCCCTCATTTCCATCCCATTCTGCAACTTATCATGAACACACCCAACAATAACAACAACACATCTTCTTTCCCCATTTATCCCTGGCCCCATTTCCTTCTCCTTCCTCTGTCATCTCTCTTCTGTTAGGGTCAGGGGTCTATGCTCACACTGATGAAGCTGTATAAACACCGTTTTTCTTGTCAGAGATTTCAAAATCGTAGAGGAGCTGGAAAATGGTATCAGTGGTCTTGATTTTAAGCCAGCCTATTCTCTGTGGTCGCCCCTTTTGATGGAAAACCCACGCAAGGGAAAATGCCATTATATACTGCATCTTGAAGTGGAACAGTCAATGCAGGAGGTTCATAACAGTGCATCCTACATACTTGAACTGGGCTGGAGTGCTGCTGATGGCTGGAAGGAGATGCACCTGTGCTTTGGCTAGGACTGGAGCCCAACGCCAATAAACCAGGTGAACTGCTGTTGGTGCCATCTCTAGACATGGTGGCTACGTTCTCCTTCCACTGCTGCCTCTGAATACAAGTTGCTGGGAATCGCAGGTGGGGAGAATGCTCTTGCACTCAGGCCCTGTTTTGCAGGCTTCCCATAACCATAAGCATCGAGTTGGCCACTGAAAGAACAGCATGCTGGGCTGGAGGGACTTTTAACCTGATCCAGCAGGACTTCCCTAGTGTTCTGATGGTTGCTTAGTGTTCTTGAAGGAGATGCTTTGAGGAGTGCCTCTTAAAATAGCATTTGACCTCTCTGGTCTTCCTCTCAAACTCTCTTTCAGCGCCACAGCTGCTATATATCTGTGTTAGAGCTCCGAAGTGAGATGTTTTCATAAAGACCATTACCTATGCTTAATCAAGTATTTTATGCATATGTTTTAATCTACGTTTGGTTCTTGCTCCCGTTTATTTTATAGTTAGAGATACTGTTGTGCTATTTATTTAGATGTTTTGCTTATGCTGGTCTGTGACTGTAATAAAGTAAATTCATTCATTCATAAAGACCAAGGGTGAGGAATCTCAGACCTGGAGGCCAAACGTGTCCCTCCAGACCTCTGTACCTGGTCCTCAGGACTCTTTGCAGGCCACACTCTATTCTGAGCCCTACTTTGCACAGTCTTTGGATATTTTTGCCTGGCTGGAACATGCCCTCGACCTTTGATAATGTGGGAATCTTCAGGGTGGCAGGAGAGGATCTATTGTTTATTAATATCCTTCCTAACTTGCGCTAGGAATGCGGGTGGCGCTGTGGGTTAAACCACTGTGCCACTTGGGCTAGCCGCTCGAATGGTTGGCGGTTCGAATCCTGGCAACGGGGCGAACTCCTGTTGTTCGGTCCCAGCTCCTGCCAACCTAGCAGTTCGACAGCATGCAGTGCAAGTAGATAAATAGGAACCACCCCGGCAGGAAGGCAAATGGTGTTTCCGTGCGCTGCTCTGGTTTCGCCAGAAGCGGCTTAGTCGTGCTGATCACATGACCTGGAAAAACTGTCTGTGGAAGCGGACAAATGCTGGTTCCCTCGGCCTGTAAAGCGAGATGAGCGCCGCAACCCCAGAGTTTTTTGCGACTGGACTTAATTGTCAGGGGTACCTTTACCTTTTAACTTGCGCTAGCAAGTTCCTTTACTTACCAGAGTGCATTCCCCTTTACACAGCAAAAAAACTAGTTGCAAACTCGTGTGAGTTTCTTAAGACAATACGCAATTCAATCTGGCTTGTCCAGATTGAAATGTGTTCTAATATTTTCCTGGTAAGACCCCTTGAATCCCTCCTAAAAGAATAAAGACACCACGGTCTTATTCATAAGCAACAAAAAGAAAGTTTACTTGTGATCAGGCAGAGCACAGTGTGATCCCTGAAGGCAGGCTTAAGGCTTAAAGTTACCAACGTATAGAAACAGGTTTACCCCATAAGGGAGATGACCTGGGGGAGTGCTTGGCTGGCAGCCAGCAGTTCAATCCAGGAAGTTCGCAGGATGAAAAGAAGATGGAAAAGAGAGAGAGTGGCAGAATGCCTTGTCCTTTTACCAGGTCTGGAAAGGTCATGCCCACCCACTAGCCACATGCAAGGAAGGATGCTCCAGCCAGGTATAACAGGAAGTTCAACTGGCTGGACCAACATCCCCTTGCATGTCCACTCTAGGAAAACAAGGAATGTTGTATTTGACTGCTCCCAGTGGATTACACCCCACAGATAATGCCTCTTGCTTGTCTGGATGGAGAACAGGGAGGGGGGCATGAGTGTTTGTAGAAAATAGCCTGTTGTACAAATGTGAAATTCACACTAATGGCTCCGCCGCTATGCACACTACTGGTATGTGACCTCCAGAAGGTTGTATGGAATAGAATGCAGTCTTTGACCTGAAGTAACCACACCTGATTTTGGTGCATTTGTACAAAACCAGCATTTTATTTTATTTTTAATTAGAAAGGAAAAAAGGGAAATCATGCTAGATGAACAAAAAGGCAATAGTGCAACCATGCCCTTAGAGATTGTGTCATCTCCTGTGTTCCATTGCACTTCTTGAAATGAACTAAGGCTCTGATACTACACACAATTGCTTGGGAGCAAACCTTGTTGGACACAGTGGGATGTGTTTCTGAGGAAACATGCATAAGATTACACAGTGAGAATCTGTCCACTCTGACTTCGCAGTAAAGGGAACTCCCCATTTACATGGGGGTTGTGTTCTGAGGCAGGATGCTCTTAAACTTGGCCTGTCCTGTTCCACCCCTGCCCCGCCCCCCTAAGTGCCAAAAATGGTGCATGTGGCCGTGGTCATGCACATGCCAATTGTGCACAAATGGGGATTTGCCTGTATTTCTCGGCATGGCTTTCTTGGTGGTGCTACTCTGTTCCGTGGCTGCTCTCTTAACTGAGAACATAACAATAAGCAATAATGGACTATTACCAACTTCCACAAAGCCTTCCAGTTTTTTTTAGTTAAACCTTTCCTTAAAGCCCATATAGTTTTTGGATGAACTGATGGTTTAGACGCTGATGATTGTGGATCTCAAGGTGGGTGCATCGCTTGAATAGGCTGTATTGATTTTAAGCTGATTTTCCATTTTGATGTTCTAATATATTGTAGAGGGCCATGCTTATAGACATGAAGGAAGCTGATGAACCCAATAAATCTATAAATATCAGCCTTCTCCAAAATATGAGTGTGGCATCACCCCAACAGGATCTCCCATGGAGGCTATAGTATGCAGGCGTCTCCTCTGCGTGTGTAGTTTGTCTGTTAGCATCACTCGGCACGCTCCATTTTTAGATGCACACATCCATTGTTTTATGTAAAGTTCCTGAGGGCCAACCCATGTGAGTCAGCAGCTTTAGGCGGTGGATGTTGTGGAGGGCCGGGATGGCCAGGGGCGGCTTCTGGGCTGTTCTTCCCAACACCCCCCCCCCAAAAAAATTCATATTCTTCTGAGCCAGCACCTCACCAGTGGCAATGTTTGTTTGGTGCTGGCCAAGGCTGGCAGCTGTTTCATTCACCGTCTTCTCCCAGTGTGTCACAGACAGCACTCTTGGGAATAGCCCCCAACGGACTTAGCAGGCGGAGAGATAGCCAGCTCAATCCACATGCTCTAGCAGGCATTTCAGATAAGCATGCATCACTTTGCTCAGGCGATGCATGCTGCTGCTCTTTTAACGAGGAGGGACAGTATGCTGAAAGTGGAGTAGTCCGTAAGTAGCCAAGTCTAGTGAGGCAACAGTAAAAATCAAGTTCTGAAACTCTGCTGCCCTAGATTTGTGAAGCCCTGCGTGTGCTTTTTAAGAGCTGAAGTTGCTTTCATTTACAAATTTAAAATATTAATTAAAAAACACACACGAAAACGTGGAGCAGGATCCCTGTATGGAAAGGCAAGTAGGGGGTCATAATCAGGCCAATCTAGTGGGGGAGGGGGGAGGGGATGTTGTGGGGTTGTTGCTGGCTAAGGTGCTGAATGTGTAGTTCAGGGGCGAGAAACATGTGGCCCTCAGGATGTTGCTGGACTCCAACTCCCATCAGCCCCAGCTGGTATAGTCAGGGATGATGTGAGTTGTAGTCCAATAACATCTGGAGGGCCCTGGTACAGGAGTACAACCAACTGGCCATTGGGGGCTGATAATGCATTTGATAATACATTTGATCCCATTGGTGCAAATCAGATCATGGTGTGTGTGTGTGTGTGTGTGTGTGTGTGTGTGTGAGAGAGAGAGAGAGAGAGAGAGAGAGAGAGAGAGAGAGAGAGAGAGAGAGAGAGAGAGGAAGCTGCCATATCGAGCCAGACCATTGGTCCCTCCAGCTCAGTGTTGTCTACACTAGTGTCTCCCAAACTTGGATCTCCAGCTGTTTTCAGACTACAATTCCCACCATCCCTGACCACTGGTCTTGCTAGCTAGGGGTGATGGGAGCTGTAGTCCAAAAAACAGATAGAGACCCAAGTTTGGGAAACGCTGGTCTACACTAACTGGAAGCAGCTCTCCTGGGTTTCAGACAGGTCTCTTTCCCAGCCCTGCCGGGAGATGCTGGGAGATTGAACCTGGGACCTTCTGCATTCAAAACAGATGCTCTACCAACGATCCTTCCCCAAATTGGTTTCAGGAAGCTCATCCAGGTAAAGGGAAACTGTTCAAACAGCCCTAGACAGGAGTCTTGGCAGGGATGATACGAATACCCACAACCTTCCGCTCCCAAAGCAAACCCAACATATCCGATATTGAAGATCCAAAGCAGGTTTGTGAGTATTGTTTTCAGATCCAGGAAACCAAAAAGCTCAGTGGTTTAATTATGCAAGCTGTTTCACAATTAAGCTGGCTGCACATGCGTTCTGCAGCCAGCAAGAGTGATTCAGATCGTCATTAATTTATACATTTGTCTGTGCTTCTGGTGGGGGAACATGTTCCTTCCCCAAGCAACTGGGCAACAATGATTCAGCTGTATGCTGCTGCCTGTGTTTTTTTGGAGTGGGGAACAAGATGTGCAACCGCAGAGAACAGTAGCAAAGTGATACTCACTATTATTTGGGTCAACTTTTTGAAAATCGCATTATCTGCTTGCGCAGGTGACTGTATCAAATGTGGAAGGCTGAAATATACATGAAAGCAAGATTGACACAGAGTCCTAGCCCAGCATGCCGCCTCCTACCTGGCCAGGCTATTTGTCCATCTAGCTCAGCATTGTTTTCTCTGGGCTGGTGGTCACTCTCCAGGGCAGGCATGGCCAAACTTGGCCCTCCAGCCATTTTGGGGCTACAATTCCCATCATCCCTGACCACTGGTCCTGTTAGCTAGGGATGATGGGAGTTGTAGTCCCAAAACAGCTGGAGGGCCAAGTTTGGCCATGCCTACTCTAGGGTCTAAGGCAGAACACTGTAGCTCAATGGTAGAGCTCATGCTTCGGTCACAGGTTCAATCCCTGGCATCTCCAGATAAAACTGGGAATGACTTCTGCCTGAAACACTACAGGGCAGAGGTGGCTTACTTGTGGTGCTCTGCATGTTGCTGGACTACAACTCCCATCATCCGGTTGGCTACACTGGCAGTGGTCGATTGTAGTGGAGAGGTTCAGATTAGCCACTTTTCCTGTAGAGTCACAGCTAGTTAGTGTAGGTAGTACCAAACCAGATGGACCAATGGTGTTATTCCGTATAAGGCACCTTCCTTTGTCACTAGGATGATGTGTGATTAGTGATGGCACAGGCACTACCCAATAGGTGCATATGGTAAATAGTGTCCCATGCTCCTATGTCTTTCACATAATCTCCTGTTTCTTTTAACTGCTAGGCGCTAGAGATTGAACCCAGAACCTATGCTAGGCAATGCATGTGCTCTACCATTGAACCTACGAGCTTGGATTTCTGTACGCAGGGGGTCACTTTTAAGGGTAGGTGAGAGGCAAGTATAAATCTAAGCAGGACCTTTTAGGACAGGGATGGGGAACTTGCAACCCTCCAAGTTGCTGAACTACTGGAAATGTCTTGTTTGGCCATATTTCTCAGCTCTTGGTTCTCTGGAAAAGAAGTGGAAACTGACAGTAGGGAAAGAGAAGAGGAAGTTCTTAGAAAACTATTGATCGAATTGCAAACACTTGCCAACAGTGGCAGATATTATCATCAGTTGTCTTTATTCATTAGTGTAGAAATATAGACCTTGCCATGTTGGATCGAAATTTTACATTACCGACAAATGTCTGCCAGACAGAGCGGTTGATGTATGCATTAATGCTGTAGCTTGGAGAAATATACATTGACTGGTGAAATGCCCATGAAATGCAGATGTGCATTTGGGCCAGAGCAGAGTAGATGGCAAGTCCTGATGGCTTCCCCCTTCTGTGTGGTTGTATTTACTGTTGAATGGGGAAACGCAAGAGAAACTCGTGAAAGCGCCAAAATCTATTGAAGCCAGCATACAGTGATTGATGGATTGAATTTATATACTGCCCTATACCCAGGGGTCTCGTGGCTCAGAAATACAATGCCTTTATCGAGAAGCAGTTTAAAACACATTAGAATTGTAGAGTTGAAGGGGACCCTGAGGTCCAACCCTCTGCGACGCAGGAATCTCAACTATGGCCATCCAACCTCTCCTTAAAAACCTTTATGGGAGTCTGTTCCACTGTCAAACAGTACTGTACTTGCAGTCAGAAAATTCTTCCTGATCTTTAGTTGGAATCTCCTATCTTGTAACCTGAATCCGTTGGTTCACGTCCTAGCCTTCAGAGGAGGAGAAAACCAGCTTGTTCCATGTGTGCTCAGCTTGGAGGCATGATGAAGAAAGAGGAGGCTGCCCAGGAAGGGGGGGGGAGTATGTAGTGTTACAGCTACCTGCCAAGGAAGTGAGATCGCAGAATTCTCTCTAGCAAATTTTACATGAAAGCTCTTTGAGGCTCAGCCTGTCTGGAAAAACATGAATTGCACGTGGAGTCCCTGTAACCCAGGCCTAGAAATAAATTCAGACATGACTCATGTTTTTGGTTTGGTTTTTGGCAGAATTTAGGCCACCACTTTATTGATTACAAATCGAAGTGAGTGGTTGCATAGGCTCTGGTTCCAAAGCTACCTAGAGTAGCGCTAACTCAGGACACACCTTGAGTCAGCATCCAGGTTCAGACCCAGAACCGTGGCGAGGGCACACCCCACTTGGGGGAATACCAACCAGTAGTCCAATAGGTTCCTTTAAGAGGAATATCCGGGGATAGGGTGGTAAGGGCTCATTCCTCCCCTATCAGCATGAACCAGAGCCTATCCGCCAACCTTACAAGTTGTGATGAATTGCTAAGTGGCAGGCGAAACCAATCAGCCAAGTGGGGAAAATTCCTGTCGTGCCCCTGTCCCAAAGACAGGTGACACACGATGTCGTAGCAACGTCAAGTGCAAGCCCTAAAATTAGGGAGTGGTGGGTGGGGGTTCCGATGCATGAAGCCGGAGAAGAAGATTCTCTATGGCTCGTGCAGGGGATATATAGGTGGTCCATCTGCCTCTTTGATTGACATGCCCTTAGTCCAATTACACCCTGCAGATGGACCACCAATAGGGTGTTGTGGCTGCTCCAATTGTGCCCGCCTCAACACCTAGTCCTGGTTGTTGGGCCCGCTGCAATGCATGCCCTCTCTTGCAGTGAGGACCTGATTTGTTGGTTTGACTGCAATAATTCCCCAGGGAAACTGGGCGATAATGATCCAATATGGTGGGATTCAGTGAGGGCTTTTTTTCAATGGGGGATCAAACTTACAGAAATCCATGCATTATGAAGATAGCGCCTTTAAAAACAACCCTTTATTTTTAAAAATAAAATGACTAATCACTTCCCTAATGCAGGTTTTGTTTTTTAAGGTAGATGGGACCTTTATCTAAGGTGAAAGAGTACAGGTTACCCAATTATAGGCTATTATTTCCTGCTCAGTTCTCAGGCAGCACGACCCACCCCCTTGCTAGAAAAGCATTTCAGGAGGAGATGGTAAGCAGACTGGCTCACAGAGGTCTGAGACTTGGTTGTTGTTATTACAAGTCACGTAAGATTTACAGGGATATTTGTTTGTGCACGTTTTGTTCCTTAGTGGGTGGTGTGAGCTGTTAAGAGAGGAGGTTCATTGGGGATGTGAGGTTATGTTCTTAGACGGGTTGGCAGGGCAGGGATTTAGGGAAAAGAAAGCACACCAGTCCAAACTAGGTGAGATGCCCTTCGTGCAATTAACAATTACAAGAATAGCTTTTTGTGAAAGTCAATAGGAGCCCGGCATGGATGGGAGAAGGCTTTCCCCCTTTGCTCCCCACCCCCTCGCACTGGGGTCTCCCAATCCAGACTGGACACCTGCTATTTTTGCATTGAAAGAAGAGCTTTTATTGACACGAATGGGACCTTTCCTCCCCAATGCAAATTGAAAGCAATCCTCATTGGGATTGCAGTGGCAGCATAGGGTCAAGGCCCCCTCCACATCCCTTGCCGAGGTGGTGCTGATCCAAATGGGGTCCCCGTGGGCCTGCTGTTTGCTGCAGAAAAGCTATTCATGTGATTGTGAATTGCATGAATGATGCCTGGCCCTTTTCCTGCCAGTGTGAGTAGTTTTAAGGTCTTTCCTAGACAACCTCTTTATTGTGCATTCACCATGATTTGTTACAGAAAGTTTGTGCAGGGGTTATATTGTGTGGGCTCTTTTGTTTTGTTTGCAGAAGGTATGTGACAGCCAATACTGAGTATTTATCCTGATTTGTTTATGCAGGTGTTAGTATAATAGAATTTTAGAGTTGAGGAGACCCCAAGAGGCATCTAACCTAACTCCCTGCAAGGCAGGAATCACAGCTAAATAATCCCCGGCAGATGGTCACCCAGCCTCTGTTTAAAAACTTCCAAGGAAGGAAAGTCTGGTCAGAACTCACCTGGAATACTGTATCCAGTTCTGGGCACCACAGTTCAAGAAGGGTACTGACAAGCTGGAACGTGTCCAGAGGAGGGCAACCAAAATGGTCAAAGGCCTGGAAACGATGCCTTCTGGGGAACAGCTTAGGGAGCTGGGTATGTTTAGCCTGGAGAAGAGAAGGTTAAGGGGTGATATGATAGCCATGTTCAAATATATAAAAGGATGTCATATAGAAGAGGGTGAAAGGTTGTTTTCTGCTGCTCCAGAGAAGCGGGCACGGAGCAATGGATTCAAGCTACAAGAAAGAAGATTCCACCTAAACATTAGGAAGAACTTCCTGACAGTGAGAGCTGTTCGACAGTGGAATTTGCTGCCAAGGAGTGTGGTGGAGTCTCCTTCTTTGGAGGTCTTTAGGCAGAGGCTTGACAGGCATATATAAAGAAAGCTTTGATGGTGTTTCCTGCTTGGCAGGGGGTTGGACTGGATGGCCCTTGTGGTCTCTTCCAACTCTATGATTCTAAGTCCATCGCTTTCCAAGGTCATCCAATCCACCACTGAACACCTCCTAAAGCTTCTCCTTTCTTGTAATTTGAATCCATTGGTTCAGATCCTACTTCCTGTCCATTGATGGTTACCCCCACACTTCCTAGTGAATTTTCCCATCACTTTACAACCACAGCAGATACATACCTATCATATTCACGGGACCTGATTTCCCTTTGGACATGGGACGAATAAGCAAACATTGGCAACCTCCACAATGAATTTACGTCAAAATTCCCATCATCTCTACTCACCATTTTATTTTTTTAAAAAAAATACTCTTTACTGGATTTTCTGACTTCTGGCTTCAACTGGAAGGGCTGGCGTTGACTTAAAGCACACCCACAGACCGCCCTACAACTTGGGACCAAGGCATCCTAAGGGCTTTTGGCTCCCATATGGTCTTGCTCACCCTGTAAGACTGTGGCTCTCAAAAAAAATTCTCTGGGTCACACTTTAAGAACAGTAACTTGCTCGTGCCACACCATCCCCCCCCCCATTTATAAGAAATACATTGGGAATCAAAAGGAAACAATTCCTATCAGCACTTGATTTATGACATAGAACACACCTGCCTAATAATATGATCACGGGACGTCCAGAAAGTATAAAACAATGCAGCTAAATAGGAACACGAATCATTCCCAAAATAGAATTCCTTCAGTAGCACCTTAAAGACCAACTAAGTTTTTATTTTGGTATGAGCTTTCGTGTGCATGCACACTTCGTCAGATACACTGAAACAGAAGCCACCAGACCCTTGTGTATATACAGAGGGTGGTTTGGGTGGGTGGGAATGGGTGATGGGCTGATAGGAGTGGTAAACCTGTTGATGGCTGTTAACGACTGCTGATGACTGCAATTGGTCCTGCGGGGAAAAAGCAAGGGCTGAGGCGCTAAAGAAAGCTTGATCATGAATAATGAGATAAGAATCCAATGTCTTTGTTCATCCCAGGTGGTTCCATGGTTTTAAACTTGGTAATGAGTTCCAATTCAGAAACTTCTCTTTCCTATCTGTTTCTGAAATTTTTCTGTAATAAAACAGCTGTTTTGAGATCTTGTATAGAATGTCCTGGGAGATTGAAGTGTTCTCCTACTGGTTTCTCTCTCTTGTGGTTCCTGATGTCAGATTTATGTCCATTTATCCTTTGGCGTAGGGTTTGGCCTGTTTGTCCAATATAGAGAGCTGAAGGGCACTGTTGGCATTTGATGGCATACACAATGTTAGAAGATGAGCAAGCTCATACCAAAATAAAAACTTAGTTGGTCTTTAAGGTGCTACTGAAGGAATTTTTTTATTTTGCTTTGACTCAGACCAACACGGCTATCTACCTGTAACTCAAAATATAATTATAAATGAGCCTCTTGCATATACACTTTAAGTATGTATGTAAAGTCAGTGAGTTTGATTGTCAATGAATTTCCCGCACACTCACCATCCTTTCCTGCCGCACCCTTTGGGAACCACAGCGTGTTAGATCTTTTCTCTGGGTGCCTTGGCTTTCTGGCATGAGGTGGATGGGTGTCCTGAGATGGAGCCCTTTTTGGTTGCCCCCTCCCTCCTTCCCATTGCAGAATGCCCTCCCCAGGGCCATCTTTCTTTTGCCTGCTTTCAGTCTTGTAGCCGTCGGATAAAAGCAGGATTGTTCTCCAAAGCTTTTGCTTGACCCCCTGTTCTATAAACGTGTAGGGTGCACTTCTGTCAAAGACTGCTAGAGAGGCTCT
This sequence comes from Zootoca vivipara, assembly GCF_965207765.1. Lineage (NCBI taxonomy): Eukaryota > Metazoa > Chordata > Lepidosauria > Squamata > Lacertidae > Zootoca > Zootoca vivipara. Next base: position 49,905,212 of record NC_142594.1, on the reverse strand, counting down.
CACAACAACAACAACAACAATAATAATAATAATACAATAATAATAAAAATACGGATACCAAACTAGATACTGATTTTAGCAATTTTGTGTCGCTTTGTTGTTGGGGCCTGTGCTTTCACTGCAGCCATTCTTGCTTTCTTCTTGTGCCAGCAAACAATTCCCCCCCCCTCCCCTATTTTTCTTTCTCATTCTTTGACTGTTGGCTTTACCGCCATTTCAGTATTATTTTTCTTTTGCTATGAATTGGCTGTTTTAACCTTGTCATCAACCTCTTTGTAAACAGAGTTGAAAGGTTGGAATATAACTATTTTAAGTAGACAAGGCGGACCCAGATTCCATAGTAGCAGTGCCCTTTGAGGGAAGACACAGGGGCAATCATCCCACCGCCTGTATTTCGGATTGCATGCAATTATCCTTCGGATGCGCCTCTGTTCCTTTCAAGATAGTGGCCTCCATCACATCCACTCCTTCAATTTGGAGCTCGTAGCTTCCCCCCCAAAAAACCCTGGGAACTGCAGTTTACTCCTCGCAGAGTTACAGTTCTCAACATCCCTAGCAAATGATGGCTCCCAGGATCCTTTGGGGATGCCATGCCTAGCTCTGACCTTGTGAGAACATAAGAAGTGACCTGCTGGATCAGGCCAATGGCCCATCTAGTCCCCCATCCTGTTCTCACAGTGGCCAGTCAAATGCTCGTGGGAGGCCCGCAATCAGGATTCAGGCACAAGAGCATTTATCCCTCCTGTGCTTTCCAGCAACTGGCTGTCATTGGAGCATGACGGAGTTAAAGTTGAAGTTAACTCTTACTAGCAAAAACACCCTCTCCAGTGTCAGGCTTAATGAGCACAGCAGCTAATCCCCAGTGGTCTTCCTCCCTGGAAATCGGTTGCTGAGACTGAAAGTCTGCACCTCCTCACAGCCGTCTTCCAAGCTTCTTCCAAGCAATCATGGGACTGAAACTGCCTTGGTGGCACTGGTCGATGATCTCCGGTGGGCTAGGGACAAAGGTGAGAGATGTTTCCTAGTTCTGCTGGATCTCTCAGCGGCTTTTGATACCATCGACCACAACATCATTCTGGACCGTCTAGAGGGGCTGGGAGCTGGGGGCACTGTTATACAGTGGTTCCACTACTTCCTCCTGGGCCGTGTTCAGAAAGTGGTGGGGGGGGATGAGTGTTCAGACCCCTGGGCTCTCACTTGTGGGGTGCCTCAGGGTTCTGTCCTCTCCCCCATGCTTATCAACATCTACATGCAGCTGCTGGGGGAGATCATCAGAGGGTTTGGGCTGGGTGTCCATCAGTATGCGGATGGCACCCAGCTCTACCTCTTTTTCAAATCAGAACCAGTGAAGGCAGTGAAGGTCCTGTGTGAGTGTCTGGAGGCGGTGGGAGGATGGGTGGCTGCTAACAGCTTGAGGTTGAATCCTGACAAGACAGAAGTACTATTTTGGGGAAACAGGAGGTGGGCAGGTGTGGAGGACTCCCTGGTCCTGAATGAGGTAACTGTGCCCCTGAAGGACCAGGTGCGCAGCCTGGGAATCATTTTGGACTCACAGCTGTCCATGGAGGCGAGGTCAATTCTGTGTCCAGGGCAGCTGTTTACCAGCTCCATCTGGTACGCAGGCTGAGACCCTACCTCCCCGTGGACTGTCTCACCAGAGTGGTGCATGCTCTAGTTATCTCTCGCTTGTATTACTACAATGCGCTCTATGTGAGGCTACTTTTGAAGGTGACCCGGAAACTACAACTAATCCAGAATGTGGCAGCTAGACTGGTGACTGGGAGCGGCCGCCGAGACCACATAACACTGGTCTTAAAAGATCTACATTGGCTCCCAGTACGTTTCTGAGAACAATTCAAAGTGTTGGTGGTGACCTTTAAAGCCCTAAACGGCCTCGATCCAGTATACCTGAAGGAGCGTCTCCAAACCCATAGTTCTGCCCAGACACTGAGGTCCAGCTCCGAGGGCCTTCTGGCGGTTCCCTCGCTGCGAGAAGCCAAGTTACAGGGAACCAGGCAGAGGGCCTTCTCGGTGGTGGCACCCACCCTGTGGAATACCCTCCCACCAGATGTCAAAGAGAAAAACATCTACCAGACTTTTAGGAGACATCTGAAGGCAGCCCTGTTTAGGGAAGCTTTTAATGTTTAACAGACCATTGTATTTAAATATTTTGTTGGAAGCCGCCCAGAGTGGCTGGGGAAAACCAGCAAGATCGGTGGGGTAGAAATAAATTATTATTATTATTATTATTATTATTATCATTATCATTATCATTATCATTATCATTATCATTATTATTATTAAATCAGAGACTGCGCCGACATACAATCAACCTCTCCCTTGCCCTTTTCATGCCTCTTCTAGTTCTGGGAGGGGAGCTTGTTGCAACAGGAGGGGAGACACCCGTGACTTCACCAGCCTGCCTCCTCCTGTTCTCTTGCTTCAGCTTCTGCCTCTAATTCTAGACTCCTCTCTGCCACAGACTCTCCCAGCTCACTAAGCCCTGTTACCCTCCAGGTTCCGACACCTCATCTTCCCAGTCTTCTCCCTCTGGCCACTCATCATTGTCCCACCACCAGCAAGGGTTGCCTCCATCACATTCCCCCTTTTAATTGTCTCTTTGTTTTGTAGTTTTCTCCTCCTAGTGAAGACGAGGTCAACTGTGAAGTGAAATACAGGCTAGGTCTGACTAAAAAGGGTGGCATCTTGTTTTAAGTCCAGGCCTATGTGCGACTCATCGTATTCCTACACTGTGTTGAATTTGGCAGCAAGGCAAAGTGCTTCTTCTTTTTATTTTAAGGGGATGGGTATGGAAGTTGTTTTCCTGTGATGTTCCTGCGATCAATAACAATGTAATGAGTCCGTCGTAAAACAAAGTTGGAACGGGGAGAATTGGCAATGTGAAAGGATGCTCCATTCACATAAATTGAGTCAATAAATACTCCCTTTGTCATGCTGGGATCAGTTGAAGCTTTGTTTGCTGACAAACGTGCGGGTGTTGAAAAGAATAACGGCCTTGAATTATCTAGGAACTGCTCGCTAAACACCAGGGACCACAGTCCTGCCACCACAAGGCCTTCCAGGCACAACTCTCATAGAAGAATGCAGAGACTCCAATGTGTGTCCATATGACTAGTTTTTACAAGGAAATGTCACCATGAGATGCGTGAAGGCCAGGGGTGGCTGGCTGCCAATGGGAACCGGTAGAGTGTATGGCAGGAGGCCAACACTAGGTGGAGCCAGAGCCAATGACAAGAGCAACCACACTTCTCGTTGTTGTTGTTTAGTCATTTAGTCATGTCTGACTCTTCGTGACCCCATGGACCAGAGCACGCCAGGCACTCCTGTCCTCCACTGCCTCCCGCAGCTTGGCCAAACTCATGTTATTTTGTCCATGGAGTTTTCTTGGCAGGGATACTGGAGTGGCTTGCCGGTTCCTGCTCCAGGTGGATCACATTTAGTCAAAACTCTCCACTATGACCTGTCCATCTTGGGTGGCCCTGCATGGCATAGCTCAGGCATCCCCAAACTGCGGCCCTCCAAATGTTTTGGCCTACAACTCCCATGATCCCTAGCTAACGGGACCAGTGGTCAGGGATGATGGGAATTGTAGTCCAAAACATCTGGAGGGCCGAAGTTTGGGGATGCCTGGCATAGCTCATAGCTTCTCTGAGTTATTCATGCCCCTTCGCCACGACAAGGCAGTGATCCAGGAAGGAGGCAGCTCATTCTAGGCACAGCCAATTCTAGTTTTGACCCTGTCCTTCTCCCTGCTGAGTTCTACATTGGGACAACACTGACATTAAGGAGAAGGAAGCTGACATTTAGTGCCACCCCAGGCTGGTGGTAAGTATGAAGCTAGGCAGGTGGGGTGGTTGAAGGCAGACCGAGATTGGTGGGGCATTGCACCAGTTTTACCCCATGGAGGTATTCCTGCATTGTTGGGGGGGGGGGTTGGACTGGATTACTGGATTTCCCTTGCAGGGTCTCTTCCAACTCTCCAGTTGTGTGATTCTATGACGGACCTTCGCTGGTGAATAAGGTTCTTTCAGGCCTGGCAAGTGTTAGTATCGAGGACAAAGCAGAAAGGGGGAAATGTATGCTAATTTGGGGGTATTTTTTTGTACACATGACCACCCCAATCCCCAAGTGTTATTCACATGTGTGTGTGTGTTGTTTTGTGTTGTTTTTTGGGGGAGTACATTCCTCTCCATTTAAAGGGGGAACTATATTGTGTGAACAGGTAATTCTAGGAACCATTTGGTAATAGGAATTGTAAAATTCCCAAGTAGGTATGGAGTCTTGCAGGTCTGCCATTCCTCCACCATTGCATGCTTAACAATTCAAACCTGAGTTTTATCTGAGTGTTCACTGATACAGGGAATAGCTGCTGTATGAAATATTTTCCTTAACCAACCAACACCCCTGACAATGCCATTTTCTTACCTGTAGTAGCCTTCCTCACTAAGCTCATGTTGCCCCCATCTATATGGTTACCTGCTCCTTGCCAGTAGACAGGATTTCAGTCTTTGCCAACCTGGTGCCCTCCAGATGTTTAGGAATACAACTCCAGGGCCGGCTCTACATAGACCCCCGGTGGCGCAGTGCACCATGGCGGGGGGCTGGTAAGCCTGGCACGTGTGGAAACCAATTGCGCCCTGCGAGGGCGGGGCGGGCGGCGGAGCGATCTCCGCCCCTCAGCACCAGGGCGCACGACCTGCTCAAGACGGCCCTGTACAACTCCCTTAGGCTGCAGCCAGAAGGTTGAATCCCTTGAATGCCTTAAATTCTTATTCTGTGAGCTGTTCAACTTTCATAGAATCATAGAGTTGGAAGAGACCACAAGGGCCACCCAGTCCAACCCCCTGCCAAGCAGGAAACACCATCAAAGCATTCTTGACATATGGCTGTCAAGCCTCTGCATAAAGACCTCCAAAGAAGGAGACTCCACCACACTCCTTGGTAGCAAATTCCACTGCTGAACAGCTCTCACTGTCAGGAAGTTCTTCCTAATGTTTAGGTGGAATCTTCTTTCTTGTAGTTTGAATCCATTGCTCCGTGTCCGCTTCTCTGGAGCAGCAGAAAACAACCTTTCTCCCTCCTCTATATGACATCCTTTTATATATTTGAACATGGCTATCGTATCACCCCTTAACCTTCTCTTCTCCAGGCTAAACATACCCAGCTCCGTAAGCCGTTCCTCATAAGGCATCGTTTCCAGGCCTTTGACCATTTTGGTTGCCCTCTTCTGGACACGTTCCAGCTTGTCAGTCTCCTTCTTGAACTTTGTTGCGGGATATGCAAGTGCCATTTATCCCGTCCCATACATTTGCTGGCACCGACCTGATCACACTTCCTCATTGGCACAGCATTTCTTTAATGGCCACAGGTGTTGGCCATTGCCCAGCAAATTTTGGAGGGGGAGGGGAAGCAACATTATCACAACAGAAGTAGCCCATGTATGGCAGTTTTTCTGGCTTTACAAGCGAAGGCGAGCTGTTTGTATTATTTCATTTCGGCTGGTGAGTGGACAGACAAGTTAGATAGCCTGCAACAGGTGCCCACATCCCCAGCCAGGTGCCCCAGGCAGTCACCTGGCTTACCTCTTCCTAAATCTGGCCCTGCTTAGCATCACCATGCACAGACCCTGAGCCTGTCCTGTGCCTTTAAGGGCCACCTGGAAGTGACTATCTCCCATCCTTTATGCTGCAGCCAGAGGAAGAGATACACCCGATGGAATTGTTGTTTTTGATGGGTGTCTGCAGGATTTCTCCAGGGAGGATCAAAGTGGAAAAACGCAAACAGGGGAATAGGCTAATCTCTCACAATACATGAGAATAGCAGAGTCTGTATGATTTGTCTACCTCATGTTAGTTGTATGCACTTCGCGCAGCATATATAGAGCTCGCTCCCCCAAGAGGCAACTTGGATGGCTTTAAGAGAGGTTCTCCCAGTGAAATATACTCGGAGTCGAGAGTGAATTTCATGCTCTTTATTCAGCTCATAGTCATCAAGGAGAAGAAGAGAAGAATAGCTCTGTTCCCCAAACCATCTGCTTATATACATTATTTACACAATGGGCCATGCGTGATTGGCTACTTCAGGGCTACACCTGTGGGCCAATCAGGTTGTGGATTGACTTCTGCCTGCAGCCTGATTGGCTGCTCCTACAGGCCAAACAGGTTGCAGATTCACTTCTGCCAGCCGCCTGATTGGCTGCTCCTGCAGGCCAATCAGGTTGCGGATTCACTTCCACCTGGAGTTGGATTGGGTGGCTCCTGCGGACCAATCATACTGCTGATTCTGGATCCTATTGTTCTAGGATTCAGCTCAGTACATAACACCCAGCTTCTATCCTGGCACTGACCAGTCCACCCCCCTGGCTGAACGCACAGCCTTCCTGACTAAGTGTTGTCCCAACAACTTAAGAGCCTAAGAGCCTGTTACCAAGCCACCTTTGCAAATGACTGTTGTTAAATTGTTTGCCATTTCTTGTTTATCTGCCTAACATTGCCCTTTTTCTTCTCTTTTCTTTTCAGGTTTTTTTTTTTTACTTTTAGGAGTAAAAGCCAGTACAAAGAAGTATCAGGATGAAAAGATGGCCGACTTCTTGTTGCCACTGGGTTCTAACAGCTTCCACCGGTTCACGCCCGAATCCCTGGCTGCGATCGAGAAGCGGATCGCGGAGAAGATTGCAAGGAGCGTCAAGCAGGAATACAGGGAACAGTTGGGCGAGGAGGAGATTCTGCGGCCTCAGTTTGACTTACAGGCCTGCAAGAAGTTGCCCGACATCTACGGGTCTCCTCCATCGGAGCTCATTGGGGAACCTTTGGAGGACATTGACCCTTTCTACAGCGATCACAAGGTCATTCCCACCTGCTCTGCGCTTGTTGTTAAAGATGGCAGAGGGGGGGGGAGCAAGAGCGGGAGGTAGCGGGGGAGGCGTGGATCCCCCCCTCTTCTTCCTCCCTGCCCCACCTCTTTCCCCAGTGGAAATATTTCCTCCTTCGTTTAAGGATGCAAGAATTAGGATTTCGAAACTCCCAGAGCTTAATGTTTGGAAAATGGATGACTGGGGTTGAGGGTGGAGATGTGGGCGTCCGCAGGATATATATATATATATATTTGGAGGGGGGGGGAGGTCAAAAGTAAAACACGGAGCAGTCTAATGTCTTACCAGCAATAAATGCGAAGGATACTGCCTGTATATTTTGTCTCATCTATCCGGTTCCACAAATGCTTCAAATTCACTATCTTCTTTTTCAGTGAAATCTGGAAATCTGGCGACTTTATGTCATTGGGAAGGGAGGGGGGAGTGGCATTAATACTAAAAACTGTGCCAGGATCCTGCCTCCTCTGAACGAGGGGCACGTGAATTTAGCATTTCACTTAATCAGTCATATTAATCAGTCATATTACATATTAATCAGTCATATTACAGGAGAAGGGCAATGCATTTGGCTAACGTGCTATTAAAAACTGGGTGAGAGTAGAGATTCCAGAGGTCCAGAGTTTTTTTCTAGGCATGCAGATGTAGCGATGATAGAAGAAGGCTTAACCTGCTGGATTTCTACTTGCAACTCTGCTTTTAAATTCGGAGGAGACCTGCAGGGGGTATAGTGGGGAGTGTTGGCAATGCCAGTGAAGCACGTGTTCCAAAATATAGCCAGTCCAGAATGGTGCATTTAGGGGGTTTGCGGAATTCTCCGTCCAGATCCTAATGCATGGAAGGTAGGTGACAGCAAATCACTCTTCTTCCCCCTGATCCTGGAGTGGAAATAGACCGTTGCAGTTGAGAATGAGTGTCCCAAACAAGCAGTTGGTTTAAAAATACGGTTTTTTCACTGCTTGGGACGTAGAGAGGACTATGCAAAAAATAGGTGTTACACAGTGGAAACAATTTCATAGAACATGGTGAGCCTGCCCTTTCTGAAAAGAGATCCACGTAGAGCAGCCATCCCCAAACTGCAGCCCTCCAGATGTTTTGGCCTACAACTCCCACGATCCCTAGCTAAGAGGACCAGTGGTCAGGGATGATGGGAATTGTAGTCCAAAACATCTGGAGGGCCAAAGTTTGCGGATGCCTGATTTAGAGTCTGCTATTTTACATGCAGCGCATGACATTTTGCACTCTGTAGCAATGGGTAGACTTGACCTTGCTCTACATATGTGGCAATGAGGCACACAGATATTTTTGCACATGCATGCTCCCCCTGGCTATTACGCATTGTCCTTGAAGAAAAGCAGCCTGAACTATTGGGTTTAATTCTTTTGCTTGGGCAACAATGCCTTTATCTCTTCGTTTTCAAAGAGGAATGGTGGTGCGATCATTTGGCATGTACTTTATGAGTAGGGAGTGCAATAGCATTTGGTTTCCGGAGGGCCCTGTCACGTGAGCGTTTAATGCAGACCTTAAATGTTCTTTCACTCTCTCTTTTGTTTTCCAGACATTTATAGTACTGAACAAAGGGAAGACAATCTTTCGATTTAGTGCCACTCCTGCCTTGTATATACTTACTCCTTTTCATCGAATCAGAAGAGCAGCAATTAAAATTTTGGTACATTCATATCCTTTTGATTGGGTTGTCTCCACCAGACCTCTGAATGACATGTGATTGCATTCTGAGCATGTGGCTCCTGTTCATCGATATATACGTGAGGGCTGGTACCAACTGAAATTAGAATTTAGAGATCTGTAGTTGTGGGGAGCAGGGTAGTAATGTACATCACAGGAAAATGAAGCAAACTCTGCAAATCTTAAACCAGCCTTCCCCCAAATGGATGTCATTATGCCTGACCATTAGTCATGCTGGCTGGGACTGATAGGAACTGCAACACAAAATATCCTGAAGGCACCAGCTGGGGAACACTGTGTATGTGCTCTTGCACCAATATATTTATATATAAATCCTGCATCAAAACACGCTGAATTATACATGATACAAATGGAACACCTTTGCATACTTTCTCGGACTTTGCATAATTCGTTCTGGTTTTCCTTGGTTTTGGGGGAAAAAAGGGAAATCATAGCACTGTGAATGTTGTTCAACCACACCTCTGATGCTTGGGATACCTGAAGTCACAACTTTAACTCACAAGGGCTAGAAACCCGTTTGTTTTGTTTATAAAAATATTTAAGATTATTATTATTATTATTGGAAAGCTGAATTTTGCGGCCATTTAGAATAATAGAATCATAAAGTTGGAAGAGACCACAAGGGCCATCCAGTCCAACCCCCTGCCAAGCAGGAAACACCATCAAAGCATTCGACATATGCCTGTCAAGCCTCCGCTTAAAGACCTCCAAAGAAGGAGACTCCACCACACTCCTTGGCAGCAAGTTCCACTGTCGAACAGCTCTTACTGTCAGGAAGTTCTTCCTAATGTTTAGGTGGAATCTTCTTTCTTGTAGTTTGAATCCATTGCTCCGTGTCCGCTTCTCTGGAGCAGCAGAAAACAACCTTTCTCCCTCCTCTATATGACATCCTTTTATATATTTGAACCTTCTCTTCTCCAGGCTAAACATACCCAGCTCCGCCTAAGCCGTTCCTCATAAGGCATTGTTTCCAGGCCTTTAACCATTTTGGTTGCCCTCCTCTGGACACATTCCAGCTTGTCAGTATCCTCCTTGAACTGTGGTGCCCAGAACTGGACACATTTCTCCTTTTTCAATTGCCAGCATGGAGTGCTGGAACTCGTGGCAGCCAGAGGCTACATCCTTTGTCCTGGAGGCTCAGTGTCCTAGTCCCAAGATATCACACTCATTGTTTACCGCTGAAGATGGCATACAGCGGCAAAGAGAAAACTCTCTGTGCATGTTCAGGGGGCACCTCCTGCTGTTATTTCAGTGAGCTGTAAAACTGGAACAGGTTCTGGGTGCTCCTTCCCCCTGCCCTGTTTGGATTATCTGTTTGCCCTGCAGTCATCCTTCCCACCCCCACCCCACCCCGCTCCCCTTTTCTTGCTGCCTTGGTTCCCCTTGACCTGCTAGTGATCCTGTCTGTCAGCTTCCTCCCCGTCTCTCTGCATGAAGTTCACTTAAAGATCCGATGCAAGGCTTTCAGGCCTCCAAGCAGGTGGCTTCTCTGATGAGGCCAAAGCTTTTCAGAGTCACTTTATTTTACCTTCAGCTGCGCTCCTTCCAATTAGAGGAATGTCAAACCTTGCTAGGTTTAGAGGGCCATCTGCAAGGAGCGTCCCGTGGTGAAGATGACAAAACAGAGGATGCTTTCTCAAAGGGGGGGGGGAGGATCTGTTATGGGAACCTCCCAGCCCAGCAAGACATTAGACTCCTATCCAACACTCTTTTTATTTATCCCGCCCCTCCCCCCGGTATAATATTAAGGCATCCAGGCTTCTTGCTGTAGCCCATCAGAGAAGAAAGCTATCAATGCTTGCTGCTCTGCTCAGTGCCCTTGTTGACGGTGGCCAAGACTCATATTGCAGATGCCAGTTTAGCAGGGGGGCAGGGATCAGCCATGTGAGGAGTGGGCACCAGGAGAAGTGGGGCTTGGACTCTGACCTGGAAAAGGGAATCGGCGATCTGGGGGAGCCTGTAACAGCTAGAGGACGCGAGTCTGAGGCAGGAGGAGGTGCAGAATCGAGAGCTTCCATACCTCCTCCTCCCTCCTGCTCCACCTCTCCTGTCCCCCTGTCTCCCAGGACCAGAAGAGTATTGGAGACGGAGGAACAGAAGCCGGGTTACACGCAGATGCAGTTTTCGCCTGTTTGCACACAGCTTGGGTGGGGTCAAGGGCGGAGCCTCTCTTCTGCAGCAACTGCCTTATCGGGTACACACCTAGGAGGAGCTGAGAGAGGCAGGACAGAAGGACATGCCTTTTTTCCCCCAAGTGCACTTTTGACAACAAAGAATGAATTCCTCATTCTGGACGTTCCTTTGCCTGACAGCGCCGTGACAGCAGGTGATGGAAGAAGTCCAAAAGGGTTGCACCTGGCTTTGACTTGCCTGACTCTGCCAAGAGATGCCGGGAGGAATTTGCACGTATGGCAAATTCTCCACCATGGTCCTTCACCTAGAATCAAAGAAGCAAGCCTTGATCGTGTTTCGCCAGTGCCAATGTCCAACACCATGACAAAGGCCTCTTGAATTATCTTATTCAAGAAAGAGGCTTTTCTGACCTTGCTGTGGCACTGGGCGTTCAGCTGGGCTGCATCTGTTTCTTTTCTGTGAGCAGGATGGTCCCTCCCCCCCCCCCCACTTGTCCCTCCAATGAAAATTAAACCCTGCAGAACCAGAGACACTTAAGAGGGCCTGTGGTACTTTTCCGTGCCAGGAGAGCTGTGAAAGTTTGACATTGCCTTGGAAGGTAGTGGCCTCTCCTTCATTGCAGGTTGGGTGGCCATCTGTCTGGGGTTCTTTAGTTCCGATTCCTGCCAATTGCAGTGGGTCAGACTGGATGACCCTTGGGTCCCTTTCAACCTGATGCTTCTATGATTCTATGACATTGGGCGCAGGAAGTCAAACGTGGGGGAACTTGTGGTGTTCCTCTTGGAGAGCCAATGCTGCCATTTTTATTTGGCGTTTTTGGCGTTGCTCTGCGCTGCCGGGGCCGAGGGTCAGATTTCTCGCCCCCAGCCATATTCATTGGCCACAAGACAAATACACCTCATGACATTTCCTGGGAGTCCTTGGGGCGGCGGCTGCTTTTTTGCTCTACGGATGCTGTCAGTGCAATCAGGCTCAGAATGTAAGGCAAGGCAAATGTCATTCTTTATCCACATTTGATGGCCCGGCATTTTCAGTCTCTTCTATTTCCTAAGTACATTTTGGAGTGAATACACTGTTTTGAGTTTTTTATTATTATTTTTTTAAAAAGTAAGTGTGGGTGGGTTTTTTTTATAGCAAGGATCGAATGTAGTTGCTCTGTTCAGCTTGAAAAGCTCAAACACTTTCGGGAGCATTTATTTATCCAAGAGAAGCTTAGCTACCTAGCCTGCTTCTGCAGCCTAACTGTAATATATATGCACAGATCTGTATGCAAAAGCACAGGCTTGATGGCTCTAATTCAACAAAGTGCTTGCATTATGGGCTGCTTTAAACAGATTATTAAAATGCATGTCACTCATGACTCAGCAAAGCATGCTTTCCGCTTCCACTGCCTTTGATGCTCTAGCAAAAGATGGAGCGCATGCAGTATAAATGTGTATTTAATGAGTCTGCCTTATATTTCAAGAGATACAAGGGGAAACCGGGGGCCCTGGGCTGGGTGGCGTGTCATGTAAAACAAACGGAAGAGCTGTAGCAAGTCAGACTGAACCTGCAACCTGTTGAACCTTCTTAAACCAATGGTTTAATGGTTTGGGGGGCATTTTACTGCCCCCAACCAAATTCTGGTGCTAGTAGAATTTGGGGTAGTAAAATATCTCAAAACAAATCAATGTGTGCTTAAGTCTTGCATTCTTCGATCAATATTTGTTTCAAGAACTCCAGGGCATATATATTTTTTTATCCTAAATTTCTTTGTAGTATAGCTTGGGACAAAAATGCACTCCAATGACAGTCTCAGTCTTGATTAAAACTCTGTTTTGCGCTTATTTCTGCCTGCCTGGATCAGGTTTCATTGGATGACTTATTTATACCCAATGTGATTTCTTGAGATGCTTTATGTCCTGGGTTTTGAGAACTTTTATGTCCTGGGTTTTGTTGTGGTTTACAGAAAGAAATTATGAGTGGGATAACTGACATTTGGGGACATTTTTGGCTACCGCTCAGGTGAGTGTTCTAAAAGGGCCACGTGGTAATTGTAGATTCTTCCCTAAAGTGCACCTGAAAAATGTTGCACTATTACTCTTATTCTACACCAGGCATCCCCAAACTCGGCCCTCCAGATCTTTTGGGACTACAACTCCCATCATCCCTAGCTAACAGGATCAGTGGTCAGGGATGATGGGAATTGTAGTCCCAAAATAGCTGGAGGGCCGAGTTTGGGGGTGCCTGTTCTACACCAATGTTTTTACCGTTTAGCAGAATAAATTATGCTAATCATAGAGAGCAGCAAGGAGCTATGTTTTAGCTTCAGCCTCTCTGGCTAGTGGAAATCTTTTTCAAGTCAAATGTACCCCCCCCCTTCTGCAAATGCTGCAGTCTAAAGTCTTTCAAAACAGATATAAACAGAGTAGCTATTGCCACTCTTGATTCAGAAGCTCCTCTGAGTTCTCAAATATTACTAGACATTGCCTGCACACTTTGTGGCCGGTATTCACAATCATAAGGACTAGAAATTCACTTTTTTATATTAAAAAATTGAAATTGGAATTTTACAAAGCTGAACTAGTCCCCCCAAGACCATGCCCAATTTGTACACTAACACTTCCATCTGTGCCCAGATTTGGGCTTGATTATTCCCCTGCCCAGGCTCCTTGGATACTGCTTCCAAAGTTTTTCAGAATTTGAATTTTGTTTGGGGAGAAGTATTTGAAACTAAAGCTTGGCATCTGTATTATTATAGACAATCCACTCTGGAGTAGGCCTAGTGGTCTGTTTGGCTTTGGAGAAGGGATTCCATGCAGTTACCACTTTCTGGAGCATATGTTTTCCCAAAGGGGCTCTGTCTCAGAAAGTGTTGCTCCCTTAATGCCAGAGGTTGGCTGAAACTGATGGCTGACATGCATTTAGGGCAGCAAGATGCAGCAGAGGACAGGGTCCCTCTGCCTTTCGTGGCTGTGCTGAAGGGTGGAGCAGCTGCGAAATTGCATAACGTAAAGTCCCTCTTAAAACCCTGCTTCTGCCATAACCCTTTGGCAACCCACTATCCCAGAACTTCAGCTCTCCATGCCCTCCATTTCTCTTAACACGGGGATAATATCTTGCAAGGTTCTCCTGAACACCGAAGCATGCACATGCATTTACTGTAGCAGTGCCGTTGTGCAAGAGGGGGAATTTCAGAGATTGTAGCTCTTTTCTCTTTGTATGCCAGTCCTTGCAATGGGCATGGCTTGGTAAGAGGGGGTGTGACCAGGGGAGAGGCCTAACGAGAGTCCCAAGGGCTGGACAGAGAGGCCCGGATGGTCACCTGTCTCCCCTGGGCTTAAGGTTCTCCTACCCTGTATTTAGAGCAGGGGTCAGCAAACTTTTTCAGCAAGGGGCCAGTCCACTGTCCCTCAGACCTTGGGGGGGGGGGCTGGACTATATTTTGAAAAAAAAGAAAAGAATGAATTCCTATGCCCCACAAATAACCCAGAGGTGCATTTTAAATAAAAACACACATTCTACTCATGTAAAAACACCAGGCGGGCCCCACAAATAACCCAGAGATGTTTTTTAAATAAAAGGACACATTCTACTCATGTAAAAACACGTTGATTCCCGGACCATCCGTGGGCTGGATTTAGAAGGCGATTGGGCTGGATCCGGCCCCCGGAACTTAGTTTGCGTACCCATGATTTAGAGGCACAGAAACCCTAGGCTCTGAGCGCAGCAGGGTTCAGACATGCTATTTGCAGAGATGATTCCTGGTTGGGACAGTGTCCTGCATAACCCCAGCCAGAACTGATTTCCTAATGGTGGCCCATATTTTGGAATGAGCCACACTACACCATCCTTCCCCAAACTGGTGCCCTCCAGTTGTTTTGGCCTGTAACTCCCAACCATCGTGAACAGCAGTGATGGCTCTAAACTTTTAAGACATCTCTTTTTTTCCATTCCTGCTTATACCTGTGGGGGAAGTCAGAATCTGGCTGTGGGTTCAGAATCCTTTGCTGCTCATACTGTAAGGAGCTGCCATCAAATACCCTTGGCTTACTTGGGAGGAGGCGGATCGGTGTTTATGTTCATCAGGTAATAACAGCAGAAAATGAGGCTTGCCATCTGCTATTCTCTGCAGCCATTCATCGGGAGGAACACGTCCCAGTAGTGGAAAATGTTTTTGAATCAGTCTTTGGATGACTAGCCCCTCGAGTCCAATTACTAGTTTCTTAAGTTTTCATGTGGGAGTAACCGGGGTAGTTAGCAACCGAGCTGATTTTTTATTTATTTCGGTGGTGGTGGTGGCAGTAGATGTGGAGAAACTGTCCCGTTTTCCCCATAACAGAAATGGAGGTCCTGCTTAAAGTTTTATGCTACTTGGATGTAGGGCATGCTACAAGTTGATGTCAGACAACAGTCCCCTATAGCCTCATCAGGAAAAGATTGAAGGCATGTCCAGCAGGCTGGCATTTCCTTTGACGATCTGCCTCTGGTAATGAATCAGAGTGCAAGACATCCTGGGATATGTCACCAATTATTAGGATGTATCACTGCATGGTTCCCTTGTCCCTCCACCTATACTACCTTGAGCTATTTGAAGGTCTCCTCCCTCCCTTAGAGAGGCCTCCACCCGCTTCTCCTGTGATGGTCCTTATGCCTTGAACTCCCCCAAGAATAGCTACATCAGCCTTTGCCAACCTGCTGCCCTCCAGATGTTTTGGACTACAGCTCCCACCAGTCCTATCCAGGACGGCTGTGCAAGCTGGGGGTGATGGCAGAGGTGGCCCAAACCATCTGAAGAACCCCTAGTTGTTGCTGACTGAGTTACACGATACCACCTCTTTGCCCTTCCGCCTCTTCCATGAAATCTTAGACTTAACTCCCTTAGTCCTCATCTCCAGCTAGAACAAACCCTAGGTGTTTAAATATTAAGCAGCATTTTCTTGCCTCGATCTCTCATTGTCTTGCTTCCCTCTGCTGTCTCTCTCTCTCCCCCCTCCCTTTCTAAAGATAGATTGTAACCTCCTTGGGGCAGGGAGCTGTCACTTTTGCTTATACTGTAATACCCTGCAGAGCCCTATGTACTCTGATGAGACGATTGTTTAGTTTCCTACTTCCCGGCATTTGTGTAAGCAAATCTTTGTTCAGCAAGCTTCCCTTTGTGTGGTCTTCGCAAACAGCTTGCAACATCTCTTTTCCCAGGCATTTTCTACGCCTTTCTTCTTTAACGGAGCCTCTCTCTCTCTCTCTCTCTCTCTCTCTCTCTCTCTCTCTCTCTCTCTTAAATGCTGAGTTTGCACCATTGCACCTGTGCTCCCATTCAACGTGGACCCTTTTAAAATTTATTTTAAGAGAGGCTTAGCTTGGCTACTTCACAATCCCATCTCTGTGGGGGCCCCTCTTTCCCCATTTCACATGTATTTCTCCCTCTCAGTATTTTTTTATCTGATTATGTATTTGTGGATACAATCCCCACCCATACACTGTCTGGGGAGCGGGGGGGTGGGTGGGTCAGAATTACATTTCTAGCAGCAGGGAGAGTGTATGATTGATTATTGAGCAGTTATTGCATTTTAATATTTCTGTTTCTTCGAGGAGATGAGGGCAGCATACGCAATTCCTCCCACATGATATCATAACAACAACCCTGTGAGGTTAATAATAATAATATAATAATAATAATATATTATTATTTGTACCCCGCCCATCTGGCTGAGTCTCCCCAGCCACTCTGGGCAGCTCCCAATCGAATATTCAATCAGTCAATGTTTATTATGGCAAACAGCCAGCATATCAAACCAGAAATTCTGCATAATTCTCTACATAAACAATAAAAAACAACTGATATGGGGTTTTAACGGTCAATATACTAATTAAATGTACAGTACTTAAAATACAGGTCCAGAGGAATAAAACACCATAAAAAATAAGAGATTTAACTAAAAATTGTAGCAGCAATATCATCGTCGGAGGGCAGGACAAATTGTTATAATATGTTATTCAATAAAAGAGATTTACATTTTTTAATAGCTAAGGTGCAAAATTTGGCCACAGCGTAGGATACTGAGCTCAAAGAATCTTCCAAAAGGAATTTACGTAATGTTTCGGGGGGAGAATTCTTGATAATATTGCAAGGGTGTGAATTTTGATAATAAGGGTAAAATGAATCGAATATTAAAACAATACAGCATTAAATATTAAAAACTTCCCTAAACAGGTTGATTAGGCTGAGAGGCCTTGATGGGCTCAGTGGCCAAAAATGGGACTTGAACCTGGATTTCTCCAATCCCAGATCGCCATTCTGTCCCCTAGACCAGTGGTCCTCAACCTTGGGCCTCCAGATGTTTTGAGACTACAATTCCCATCATCCCTGACCACTGGTCCTGCTAGCTAGGGATCATGGGAGTTGTAGGCCATAAACATCTGGAGGCCCAAGGTTGAGGACCACTGCCCTAGACTGTGCTGGCTCTTGCTGAGGTCCTATAGAGGGCAACCAGAAGGTCAAAGGTTGGGGAAGTGCTGCAGCCCAGTGGCAAAAGATATTTGCATGCAGAAGGTCTCGGGCTCAACTGCTGCTGCTGGCCAGGCAGGGATGGGAAATTCTCCTGTGTGAACCCCTGGAGAACTACTGTCAGTCTGTGTCAGTGATACCAGCAGAAAGTCGAGGGCACCGGGTTGATGGCAGCTGCATTAGGAGGTGGCTTGCCGTGTTTCTGACCCATTTGTGGCCCTGGCCCCACTGCATTCCAGAGGGTGTCCCACTAGGGGCAGTCTCTCCATCTTCCATGCCTCTCCATCAGGTCCTCCTCGGTTGTTTGATTGCTTCTGACACAGACAAACCCTGCATAGTCGCTTACACTGAAAGGAAGAGGAGCAGGTTTGACTGAGTGGGTTTGCCTTACTCTGGGGAGGTGGACCAGAGCTTCGTGGCAGAGCACCTTCTCTGCGTGCAGAAGGACGCAGGGTCAATTCCCAGCACCTCCAGCTGCAACAGACCGCTAGGAGGCAAGTAATGCCCCAGACCCTGGAAAGCTGCTGCCGGTCAAAGCAAGCAACACCAGACCAGATGGAGTGTGTCAGCCTCCCTGTCTATGGGTTGGAAGACTAGAAACATGGCACTTGAAACAAGCCAGCGTTTGCCCAGAGTAAACAGCAGAGGTGGCTCCATCTCTCAGGAGTTCTTCTGACCTTCCTTAAGAAGAAGAAGAAGAAGAAGATGTATTTAATGGATGACCTTTGAGTTGACTGATCTGTTTTGCACAGCCATTGTATCACTCACACACTCAGAGCATTGGTTTTTGTTTGTAGAAGGATGCTCTCTTGCCGGTGGAAGTTCGGTTTATGAACTTGCGGTGAATTTGCTCACTTAAGGTTTCTTGCACACCCTTCCTCACTATGCATTCACACTTCACATGGGAAAGATGAACAGAAACAAACCAGGAAAGGGTTGTGATGTTGCTGGTAGTACAAAGATGTACGGGCTGGTGTGTTTTTTTTAAAAAAAATATTCATTTAAAATACTTTCCTTAACTTGTTGTTTTACATTATTCAGTATGTTTATCATGTGCACTATTTTAACCAACTGTGTGTTCATGGCATGGTCTGAACTCCCTCCTTGGAATAAATACGTTGAGTAAGTATTTTTCTGGTTTTTTTTCTCTCTCTCCCCCCCCCCCTCTTTTCTGAAACCTCCCATTTGCCATTGACTGCTTCGTGTCAGAACCGCTCTGCATGTTCATTTGCGGGACCGGGGGCATTTCTTGGCATGCATGCGCCCTCTCGAAACAGATCCGCTGGGAGAAGGTGTGTTTGCCTTGCTCTAAATCACAAACCAGAACATTTAAAAAGCATTGTGTGCAAGGCAGGTGCCCAAATGTGTGTCTGGGTGGTGTTTTCTTACCAAAAATGCGGTCTCTCACACACATGTAGTGAGCAGAAAAGAACCGAAGGAGCTGCGTAGCACAATTGTGCAGCCTCTGATTCTGGAATTAATTTTTCTAGTTGGACTGGAATTCAGGAAAAGCAGATATGGGGGCAGAGTCAAAGAAGTGGAGCCACCAGTGGAATGAAGTGTGTGTGTGTGGTAGTTGTGGTTGATACTACAGCAGATCAAACATACTGTGCAGTTTGAAGGGACTGGGTGCCTAAAAACTGACTCTTTTTGAAACGAAGCATTGTCCAGACACATTAGATTGTTCAAAACTTTACCTGTAGAACTTCCTTCAGAACAGATGTATCAAATGATACATCCAGACAGTTCCATAAGACATATGGCAGGCAAAGGCTAGGGTCGGCATCTTTCAAAATATGAAATAATCCCAACGGACCCAGAAACAGAGGTCTGTCTCTCCCCACAGCCTGTGGCTGTGTGCTCCTGCAGAGCTTCATTTACACCCTCACTCTTACAGAGCCTAGGAACAAAGAACTCCAGCCACCACCCTTCCAAGATGATGAATTTGCTATTCAATACCTTCTCATGTGATCTAAGGTTAAGGCACCACATCAGAGCTATCTGAGAACAATAACTGTTAATTATCAGCCCATCATGGCAGCTCAGAGAGCTCCTTTTTGCAATTTACCTTCAGTGGGATTTTCATGTTAAACCAGGCATAGGCAACTTTGGCTCTCCAGATGTTTTGGAACTACAACTCCCATGATCCCTGACCACTGGCCCTGTGGATCATGGGAGTTGTGGTTCTAAAACATCTGGAGAGCCAAGGTTGCCTATGCCTGTGTTAAACCCTTTCACCATTGCATACAGGTATTCCCATTTCGGTGTGAATTAAACCAGTTATACTTAACAGATACCAGCTTTGGCCTTCTGTGAGCAGTTTTTTTCCAGATGCATTTGATTTCGTTTGCCCCACAGAACATAACAGGAGCTGTAAAGAACCAGCCCTCCTCCTGAACATGTGACACTGCCATAACTCACTAGAGGAGCCTCTAGAGATCATTTCCCAAACGTGGGTCTTTAGCTGTTTGCAGACTACAGTTCCCATTATCCCTGACCACTGGTCTTGCTAGCTAAGGATGATGGGAGTTGTAGTCCAAAAACAGCCGGAGACCCTGTTCTCACAGTGACCAACCAAAAACACCTGGAGCCTAACAACATCAGGAGGGCCACGCGTTCCCCGGAGGGTAATGGCACTCGGGGAATTGGCTTTTGATTATATAAATGTTTCTGAAGCTTAGCTGGACACCTCATTTAGGAACACTAGCCGAGTTTCCATCGGCCTGGGAGAGAGCGGGGGCGGGGGGAGATATAATCCCTGCTTCCCTCCCAGGCCTGCTATTTAAAACAAAATAAAATTAAGCAGAGCAAGTTTGCATCCCTGCAAGTTCTTCCTTGTGAAAATAGATACCAGATGCAAAAGCTTAAACTAAGCGCAGTGCATTAAACAATTAGTGTGGCTCATTGAGCCAACCAGAACCCACTTTTTATTTTTGACTGACGGATGATAAACACGGCCATCTGCTCCTGGTGGCTGGCGCCGGAAGAGAGGATGACAAAGATGCCCTTCTTTGAGTCAGGCTCGTGGGGAACACGCAGGCCGCAACTTCCAGAAACGCTGAAAATGCGGTGCTATTCTTTCCCTCCCTCCAAATGTTAAAACCAGGAGCAAGGGATTTTTAAAAATTTATTTATTTATTATTTTTGGCAGCTCAAGGGCCACATTCCCTCGTGAGCAACCTTCCTTGCGCTGCATGGCAAGGAATATTCCCTTACAGGAAAAAGCACTCCAGAACAGTGTTGGAGCAGTGGCGGTGAGAGATCTCAGCATGTGGAGAGAGAGGGTGTGTGTGTTTGGAGGGCTACCTGCAGTCCTTGGCTCTGAGGTTCCCCATCTTTCTGCTAGACCAGGAGTTCCCAAACTTGAGTCACCATCTGTTTTTGGACTAAAACTCCCATCATCCCTAGCCAGCAGGAGCAGTAGTCAGGGATGATGGGAGTTGTAGTCCAAAAACAGCTGGAGACCCGTTTGGGAATCCCTGCGCTAAACCTATCAACAGCAGCATGTTCTCTTACCTCAGGGTGTGTGGCTTGTAAAAAAACCTTTGCATTTATTTATGAAGAATAGTTTGTGACATTTTTATTAGTTAGTAGTAGTGGTAGCAGAACTAAAAGTAGGGTTTGTCTTAATGTTTCCCACACATGGAAGTTCTGTTTAGGTGTCAGGACTGGTAGCCCATAATAGGCCTCCATGATTTTGTCGTAACCCCTTTCTCCTGTTTAAAAACATTTAGGCTTGTTGCCACCACTGCATCTCACGATAGCAAATTCTGCCACAGGAACACGCTGTTTTACATTTGGTCTGGCTCTCATTTGGGGGTTCACTGAGGAATTCTGCCCCAGGTCAAATTGTTTTCACCTCCTGTGGGGTGTGTAGTCTGCTTCAGGAATTTGATATCCGTGAATTCCAGTGGGAACTTACCTGACCTGAACCCCCTGGACTAATGTGCAGATCAGAATTGCAAAATAATGCTCGGGATTTCACCGTTCTTTTGACTTTTTAAAAGTCTTAAAATGCATAATTTAGGACAAAACCCATTTAGAAACATGTACGTTGAGATAAAATACATATTTAAATAGCCTATGATGAAATGCCCATTTAAGTATTATTGAGATAAAGATATCCATGCAGTTTAGTATTATTTATTATAGTAGTTTAATGAGTAAACAAGGTGGAACAGACTTTGGATCCAACACGTGCAAAATGGGCATGCACTTAGAAATGGACTGAGACCTCCTGTCTCTCCGTGTGGCTTGACTTGCATGCATGAATTGCAGCGAGCTCCCCTGGAGATAAAACAACATGGAAAATCCCATGCAAATAGCCACTTAAAGCACAATGCAAAATTTAAGCTAGAGAAATGAAGAGAGCCAGCTGCCTTCATGTGGCTCTGTCAGCAGCGGATTTTTAAAAAGGCTTGCTGTGGATGCTACAGTTCTTTGCAATCTTCACTGTGTCCCACAAAATCTCACTCCTTTATCATTTCCATTACAGCAAAGTACACAAAACCCAGGGACTATTAAGCAACTGGCAAATTATGCACAGGTGGCGAGCGTGCATATTTGGCATGTACCTGGCATCTCCTGTATGCAGTGTGCAGGATGCTAGTCCTTGTGAACAGATCCATCCCCCTTGTGCCTCAGGCCTATATCAAACACATGCTGGAGAATCATGTGCACAAGTAAGGATTTCTCAAACGTACCTGAATGGGAACCAGTCTCCTGTGATGAGATAAAGGCCCTTATTTATGGCAGGAAATCAAATAAAGCTCCTGGAGAGGATATGATTCCACTTTAGAATAGTGGGTTCCTATCCTGGTTGGCTCATTCACCACCATAAACAACACAGGCCAAATGCCCTCTGGGTGGAAAATGGGTATTTTGCCGATTTATAAGAAAGGGGGTAGGAAGGATTCACAAAACTATCACCCAGTTAGCTTGTTAGACATCTCCTCCAAACTATATGCATGGTATCGCCTTCGAAAAATGACCCGACCGTTGCAAAATAACATTGTTCATGAAGAAGAAGTGGAATTCAGAGGAGGACCCGGTGTCATTGATCACTGTTTCACTCTGAACCATATTATAAGGAAATATACTAAGAACAATCTTTATGTAGCCTTTATTGATCTTTCTGCTGCATTCGACTCTATTAATCGAAACAGGCTGCGGGAGAAATTTCAAATTGCTAACATCGACTGCAGACTTCTCCTATTGACCCAAGAACCATACAGAAATGAGGGTCAGAGTAGGTTTAAGTGGCGGTATGACTGATGCTTTTAAAATGTCACAAGGAGTGAAGCAAGGTTGCTTTCTGGCTCCCATTCTTTTAAACTTTTATATTAATGATTTGGTGCCATGTTTAGCCAATGCAAACGTTAACCCTATCCAGTAATTAGGAACAGGAAGATCTCAATATTTGATGTATCGAGATTATTGAGTGCTCCTCTCTCTTTCCTGATTATGCCTCAAAATTTATTGGAGGCATTCAGTGCATACTTTCTATAAATTATTATTAGAATCATAGAATCATAGATTTCGAAGAGACCACAAGGGCCATCCAGTCCAACCCCCTGCCGAGCAGGAAACACCATCAAATCATTCTTGACATATGCCTGTCAAGCCTCTGCTTAAAGACCTTCAAAGAAGGAGACTCCACCACACTAATTGGTAGCAAATTCCACTGCCGAACAGCTCTTACTGTCCGGAAGTTCTTCCTAATGTTTAGGTGGAATCTTCTTTCTTGTAGCTTGAATCCATTGCTCCGTGTCCGCTTCTCTGGAGCAGCAGAAAACAACCTTTCTCCCTCCTCTATATGACATCCTTTTATATATTTGAACATGGCTATCATATCACCCCTTAACCTTCTCTTCTCCAGGCTAAACATACCCAGCTCCCTAAGTCGTTCCTCATAAGGCATCGTTTCCAGGTCTTAAGACCAATGTTATGATTTTTAGCACAGGCCTAGGTATAAATGGCGCTTAGATCAGAAAACTACAGTCGGTAGAGCATGAGAACAGTTTTGCTCATTTAGAAAACTGGGCGTCTTCTTTAATGAACCCTGTCTTGGAAGTGTCATACGGAGGCAGTGAAAGTCAAAGCATGGGGCATTGATAAAGTTCTATTACAATAAAGGAGGGCAGCTGATTGGACCTTCCTTAAAGATATTTGGTAGCAAAGTGCTTACCCAAATGCTCTGTGGGGTTGAGATCTGGGGCTCTCGTTTGAACTCCATTAAAGGTTTGGAAACTGTGCAGAATCATTTCTTTTGGAAGCTAAGCTCTCTGCCTTCATTCAGGAACACCAGCGGCTCCTCTTCGTACAGAATCTGGGTGGCCACAATTAAGGCAGGAGGGGACCGCACTCAGTTAAAGTATATTTTAAAAGTTGCTACAGTGCCCGTTAAGCATTTTCCTGCACTGTGCTATACAGAATTGGGTGATAACCAACTCTGGAAATCAGCTTGTCAAGATGTTTAACACTATTATTATTTTCCGGAACTGAACTCTGCTTTGACATTGAATCAATGCCAACTAAGGGATTGGCTCTTCTGGATACAATCCAGAAAAGACCTTCAACTAATTTGAAACACCAGGTTTTTCCCCTTGGTGTCCATTCTTGAGAACAGAGCATTTTAGAGCTAGTTATCTGACCAAACACTCACCAGTTTCCTTAAGAAATGCCTTTATTGAACTGCGTTTCCAAGTGACGCCCACTGCAGTCTTGGATGGCTGCTACAACCAAGGTCCTGTACGTAGACAGACTTTTTATTTGTGGTCAACCTCAGGTGGAAGACATAACTCATTATCTGTTAGCCTGCCCCTTATATAGATATCCAAGAGATCTCTTTCCAAAACCTTTGGTCACACAAGCTAGCAGGCACACCCTGGCAGAAATGATACAGTTTCTTTTGAGTGACAATACTATATGGTACTACAGTGGAACCTCGGTTTATGAACACCTCGGTTTATGAATTTTCGGTTTATGAACACCGCGGACCCATCTGGAACGGATTAATTCATTTTCCATTACTTTCAATGGGAAAGTTCGCTTCAGTTTATGAACGCTTCAGTTTATGAACAGACTTCC
The DNA here is from genome assembly GCF_965207765.1 of Zootoca vivipara. Classification (NCBI taxonomy): domain Eukaryota; kingdom Metazoa; phylum Chordata; class Lepidosauria; order Squamata; family Lacertidae; genus Zootoca; species Zootoca vivipara. The sequence goes on along the minus strand of NC_142594.1, from coordinate 49,880,907 downwards.
GGAACCAATTACACCCATGCTTCAGTTTATGAACGCTTCAGTTTAAGTACTTCGCGGACCCGTCTGGAATGGATTAATCCACTTTCCATTACTTTCAATGGGAAAGTTTGATTCAGTTTATGAACGCTTCAGTTTAAGTACTCCGCAGACCCGTCTGGAACGGATTAATCCACTTTCCATTACTTTCAATGGGAAAGTTTGATTCAGTTTATGAACGCTTCAGTTTAAGTACTCCGCGGACCCGTCTGGAACGGATTAATCCACTTTCCATTACTTTCAATCGCTTCAGTTTATGAACGCTTCAGTTTATGAACAGACTTCCGGAACCAATTGTGTTCATAAACCGAGGTACCACTGTATATGCAGTACTGTACAGTACTTGCAAAAAAAGAGAGAGAAAATCAGGAAAAGGGAGTTAGATGGAATTGCTAAAAATTGTTGTGGCGATTTGCGGATTTAATCTTAAATCAAGCTATATTTGAGTTTGTTAGTGTCTCTGGTAACTTACATCATGGATGTTAGCAAATTAGATTTTTTAAAGGTGGAATAATTTTAGAATTGGAGCTGTGTTTTAATGCTCAGGGGTGTGGCAAAGTCCCTTTTATATTATGGGTGTATGTTCTGTATTATTTTATTCATGTAGTTGCCTAATATAAGTTTGTCATGGCCTTTGGCCGGAGCAATAAACTCATGAACATGATCATGCAGGTACACCATTGAATGACTTGCAGTAGCACGGGTGAACTGCACCCATCGGAATGCCATGAGTTTGAGGCAATGTTGGATGCTTAATTAATAATAATAATAATTTATTATTTATACCCCTCCCATCTGGCTGGGTTTCCCCAGCCACTCTGGGCGGCTTCCAACAGAAAAATGAAATAAAATAACCCTCGGATGTCTTCTAAAAATCTGGTAGCTGTTTTTCTCTTTGACATCTGATGGGAGGGCATTCCACAGGGCGGGTGCCACCACCGAGAAGGCCCTCTGCCTGGTTCCCTGCAACTTGGCTTCTCGCAATGAGGGAACCGCCAGAAGGCCCTCGGTGCTGGACCTCAGTGTCCAGGCAGAACGATGGGGGTGGAGACGCTCCTTCAGGTATACTGGACTGAGGCCATTTAGGGCTTTAAAGGACAGCACCAACACTTTGAACTGAAATAAAATGAAAAAATGAAAGCTTTTGTGGTGTTTTGACCCCTGTGCCCTTTTCACACATGCAGATTGTTGTCAGTTGTTGAGTGATGAATGGGATACTGTATATATTACCACTCCCCACAACTACTGACTCTCTCTCTCTCTCTCTCTCTCTCTCTCTCTCTCTCTCTCTCTCTCTCTCTCTCTCTCTCTCTCTTTCTCTCTTTCTCTTTCTCTTTCTCTTTCTCTCTTTTCTTGGACCTTTTAACACTCCCCCACCCCCTCCTTTGCAGGTACACCTTCACCGGCATTTACACTTTTGAATCATTGATAAAAATTCTGGCAAGAGGATTTTGTATGACAGAATTCACCTTCCTCCGGGACCCATGGAACTGGCTAGATTTTTCTGTTATTGTCATGGCGTAAGTAGCATTTTTCTCATTCCTCTCCTAAAAGGTGATGGGCTAGATCAGGACCGAGGTTTTCTTCCCTTGCTCCCATAAACTCCCTGTGACTTCCCTGCTATCCTAGCAAGAAATTCATGTGCTTTAACGGTCCTGGAGCAAGGAGGTTGGTATGGGATTCTTTTGTTCTTCCTCAGTTGTGCAGGCAACTCATGTCCACCCATTTAACCCAAGCCAGGGCTCTTGCTGGAATGGAATCTATTAACCACATTTTATTGATGTAGTAGCCCCAACACATGGGATACATTGCAAGTCCCAGAGCCCAGGAGAGCATTAAGGACAATCAAAAGGGCATCAACAGTGATTTAGAATAAGTTGGAGACTTAATCAACCCAGTTTATGGCTCCTGGGAAATCTGCCTCAAATAGAGGTCCTTCTTCAGATAAGAAACAGTCCATTGTTGGGAGTGTAGTTTCGACTACTTTGACTGGACTCCCAGGAAATTCCCAACCTGCTTAGAAACTAGTTACAGGTAGGTAGCCGTGTTGGTCTGCCGTAGTCGAAACAAAATAAAAAAATTCCTTCCAGTAGCACCTTAGAGACCAACTAAGTTTGTCATTGGTATGAGCTTTCGTGTGCATGCACACTTCTTCAGATACACACTGCGTTTGTGTAGCCATGACCAATGGCATGACTGTAAAGGTAAAGGCACCCCTGACCATTAGGTCCAGTCGTGACCGACTCTGGGGTTGCGCGCTCATCTCGCATTATTGGCCGAGGGAGCCGGCGTATAGCTTCCAGGTCATGTGGCCAGCATGACAAAGCCGCTTCTGGCAAACCAGAGCAGCACATGGAAACGCCGTTTACCTTCCCGCTGTAGCGGTTCCAATTTATCTACTTGCATTTTGACGTGCTTTCGAACTGCTAGGTTGGCAGGAGCTGGGACCAAGCAACGGGAGCTCACCCCGTCACAGGGATTCGAACCGCCGACCTTCTGATCAGCAAGCCCTAGGCTCAGTGGTTTAACCACAACGCCACCTGGGTCCTGTTTGTGTAGCCATGACCAATGGCATGACTGTACCGCAGACTTAAAGTGGGTAGGATAGGGATCCGCTCTCCTCAGAGAACCCCGGGAATTGCAGATCCATGAAATGTGGAGGATCTTGGAACTCCAGCCATCTACAAGTCTTGTGCTTTTCTCTTGTCAGAGAATCCTGGGAACTGTGAGGTAGGGAGGAGGATACAGGATCTCTAATAACAGGCTTCGATTCCCATTATCACCTCTGGAATGATCTTGTGTCATAATTTGGCATTATCCATTCCAAGGGGCAGAGAGAGAGAGAGAGAGAGAGAGAGAGAGAGAGAGAGAGAGAGACGGAGGGAGGGAGGGAGGGAGGGAGGGAGAGAGAAATTCTGCCCCCTCACTGGCAGCTTGCTTACCATTCCCATCCCAGAACACCCCTCTAAACGCCCTGAAATGCAAACTAGGGGAGGTGCATTTCATTTACTTACTTATAAATGTTTATTAACTGCTCGATATTTCAAAAAAGAAGAAGAAGAGAAAGACCATTTAAGCAGTTTTCACTATGTGCTATATAAGATGAAACAGTAATACAACCTAAAACTGATAAAACAGCATTCCTGCATTGCAAGAGGCTGGCCTAGGGACCCTTTGGGTTCCTTCCAGCTCCACAGTTTTATGAGTATAAAACGCATAGAAGCCAATAAAACGGAGAACCAGGGCATTCAGACACATCGAGCAGGGCTTAGTCTTACGGGTCAAGGAAAGCCTGGGTCAAAAGTTACGTCCTTACAAAACCTCTGAAGCAGGTGGTGGTTGCTTCTTCACATCTGGCAGAGGGGAGGGCATTCCACAGGACAACGGAAAATATCCATTTTGGGTTCGCCACCCGGTGACATTCTGTAGAGCAGAATTTCCCCAGGCGATCTTTTGCCTGCCACTTTCACAGCGAATGCTTCTCCCCCACCTCCAAAACTGGGACCGGCCAGCTGAAATTTCAGCTCGCCTTCAGCAAATTCTTCTTTTCTTCATTGCGTACAGCTGTAGTTTTACCTGTGTGAACATGCTGAAAGCCTGCACGGCCTGCCATTTCCCTTGGCAACGAGGCTCCTTTAGAACCGCTGCTGGTAACAGATCGGAGGAGAAATCTTAAGGTTCCTCCCCCCCCCCAGCATAACTTCAAGATCAAATGCCCACTTTGGCTTTCAAACAGCGGAAGCTACAGCAGAGTAGTTATTTATTAATCAGAACTGTTTATACCCCACCTTTCAGGATGCAGGGGCTCTCAAGGCGGCTTCAAAGTGCACTTCAAACCACAAGAAACAATATCAACACATAGGGCAGGTCATTGGGATCCTTTCCCACGGGGCAGCTGATGGTAGATGGTCCTTTGTGGGGAGGAGACAGTCCATCTGGACTTCTTCCCTTATCTCCCTCCATCTCCTGGAGTTCCTTCCTCCTTCCTCCTCTTTCGCCTCCAGTTCTTTCCACCGCTGGCTGCTGGAGAGGGATAATGGCTCAGGGCTTCAGCATCTGCTTTGCATGCTTCCAGGTTCAATTCCCAGCAGTTCCAGGTAGGGCTGGGGCACCCCGTGTCTGAAAGACAGCTTCTGCCAGTCAGTGTAGGCAATACTGAGCTAGATGGGCCAAAAGCTGGACTCAGTATAACACAGCTTCTTAATCACTTGGGGGAAAGGCTCAGTGGCAAGGCTTTGCACGTAGAAGGTCCCAGGTTGCAATTGCTGACATGTCCAGGTGGGATAGCTCAGTCAGTAGAGCATGAGACTCTTAATCTCAGGGTCATGGGTTTGAGCTCCACGTTGGGCAAAAGATTCCTCCATTACTGGGGGTTGGACGAGATGACACTTTTGTGGTCCCTTCCGTCTCTACAATTCTGTGACCAGGGGGCCTGAAATTTATTGTTTATTTTATTTATTAAATTTGCATACCACCTTTAATCTATAGATTTCAGGGTGGTTCACAACATAAAAATACAATACGGAAACATAATAAGAACAACAACAGCAATTTATGATCTGTATGCCACTCATCTGACTGGGTGGCTTCCACCATATATAAAAACAAGAACAAAAAACCCTACAAACCAATAACCCCCACACACCCCCAGACCCTCCCCAAAACGCATTTAAATGGGAAATCCTGGAGAGCCACTGCAGTCAGTCTAGACCAGGCACCCCCAAACTGCGGCCCTCCAGATGTTTTGGCCTACAACTCCCATGGTCCCTAGCTAAGAGGACCAGTGGTCAGGGATGATGACCACTGTCCTGCTAGCTAGGGATGATGGGAATTGTAGTCCAACAACAGCTGGGGACCCAAGGTTGAGAAACAATGGTCTAGACCAGGCATCCCCAAACTTCGGCCCTCCAGATGTTTTGGACTACAATTCCCATCTTCCCCGACCACTGGTCCTGTTAGCTAGGGATCATGGGAGTTGTAGGCCAAAACATCTGGAGGGCCGCAGTTTGGGGATGCCTGGTCTAGACAGTACTGAGCTGGAACGATCAAAGATGTGAGTCGGCATTATTATTATTATTATTATTATTATTATTATTATTATTATTATTTCATTTATACGCCAACCTTCATCATAAGATCTCAGGGCAGTTCACAGAATAACATACAGGATAAAAACAGATAAATAATTAAAACAATACAGCAAAACAATAACCCCCTCCCTTTACATTTCTTTTAAATGTAAAGATACATTTAAAAGGCTGTAGAATATTAATCAGGTATGTTACAACTTCCTATGCTCCTATACTGATCTGTTAGTTTTCCCCACTGGGATAGTGTGGTGGACTTGCATGGTCCCGCCCTACCAATTCTTTCCAAGTTTTGGCACCAACAGTTGTGGTTTTTTTGTTTTTGTTTTGTTTTTTAAAAAAGCCTTGCACAAGGACAGCATCCTGTTGGCCTGTGCTTTGCAGAACCTGGCAGTATCGCTGTGAGGACTCTAGTCTAGCATGGCAGAAGGAAAACCCACATGGCTGCCGTCCCAATTAGGTCCAGAGTGCACCGCAGGGCTGGAACCCTTTTGCTGCAGTGTTGGGTTGCTCCCCCCCCCCCGGCCAATCGGCAGTTTCTGGCAACCGCCTGGGCTTGCCTATTAGGTGGACTGCCCGCCTGCTCTCTTGGCAGGACGGTGGCTGGCCTGGCAGCGTGCTGGCTTATGTCTTGGCTGGGCTCTCGTCTTCTGTTCAAAGCGAATTCTTAATTATTCAGCCCTAAGCCCGCTCCCTGCAAATGAAAACAAATAAGGATCTCCTGTTCAGGACAGCTGCTGAGTTGACTGGCCGAAGGGAACCGAAATAGGAGCATCCAGAGCAAAGAGCAAATTAAGGTATCGCAGGCGACAAGGGCCGTGAAGGCACACGGTGGGGGGGGGCAGTCAATAGGCGCTGACATTTTTTATTATTTTTTGGGGGGGGAAAGAAAAGTAATTGTACTGGAAATACATTTTTAAAGGGAAGGGAAGCAACGGCGCAGAAAAGGGCATTGCCACGACAACCAGGCAATTCCGCCTGAGTTTAAAAATCGCGTCAATCCCCCCTTGTCTTGGCTGCACTTCCTGCAAGTACCTTAAGCTTTGACTCCCACTGTCATCACAAGTATGAAATTGGCTTTTATACCCTGAACTCTGGCTTCACTGGGTGTGTGCAAAAGAAAACACAGTTAAAAACAACAAAATCAACTTTTATTTAAAAGTCTAAAGGCCCCTGCCTTTTCCTGTTTCTTTAATAAAGTCTGCCTTTTCCTGTTTCTTTAATAAAGTCCTTTCCGTGAAAATAAAAATAAAAAATAAAAAATAGCATTCTGACCCTAGGAAATTAACTTTTCCCATGGCACCTTATGCCCATAATCTGGGGGCCTGGTGTCTGGCTGGAAAGTCGCAGGACTCCTGGCCGAAATGGCCTTGGGAGACCAGAGGCCAGAGGTTCTCCATCTCTTGTCCATTTTTATGAGAGCATTCCTCCCTCACTTACAGGTGCACAAGCTGCCTGGGACTTCAGTCCAGGAAGATTCATAAACGAACCCTTTAGATCTGCATAGCCCATCCCATTTAATGGTTGCCTGGATTAATTGGGCTGTTATCAGGTGATAAATTTGTTAAGTTAAATGCTGGCTCCATCAGGAAACCGTGGCAAGGCCTCATTAGCTTCGCTGCAGCTACAATGGAAACCCACTGTGCTAATAAGCCCACATGAAGGGTTGCCGTCTCCAAATGTTAGGCTATCCTCTAGGCAGGTCTTTCAAGCATATGGTTAAGCGCCAATAAAATCTTAACGCTTCTAATTCCCATTGGGTTTCATAACCTAACACAGTCGCACTTGCAAGGATTTCTCCGCTTGCCGTGAAAGCTGCAGGTGCCACAACCGTATCCTGTTTCTGGAGAGCTTGGAGAGGCAAGGGAACATTGGGAGTGAGTGTGCCCTTGTTTTCCTTAGTTACCAGAGGTCTTGAGTGCGTAACCATTGGGGAAGAAGGCATGGAGCATCCTATTGCAGTGGCCTTTACAGTGCAATCTGACACATCGTGGAGGAAAAGGCTATCATTGGCCACTAGTCACGATGGCTGCAGTCTTCCTCTGCAGTTGAAGGCAGCAATGTTTTCAAATACCAGTTGCTGGAAACTATCAAACTATGGAACTCACTCTCACAAGAGGCAGCAATGGCCACCAACTTTGGATGGCTTTTGGACAAACTCATGTAAGATAAAGCTGCGCTGTGCCTCCATGGTCAGAGGCAGTAATGCTTCTGAATACCAGTTGCTGGAAACCACAAGAGGGGAGAATTCTCTTGTGCTCATGTTCTGCTCCCTGGTCTCCCGCAGGCATCTGATTGGCCCCTGCGAGAACAGGATGCTGGACTAGATCATACCTGCCAAGTTGCTGTCAGAGAAATAAGGGACCGGGCGGAAATAGCAGACCGGAAGTCGCACTGCAGCCATTTTGGAACTGGGCAAAGCAGCATCAAAAGTCGCTTCTGAGCATGCTCCGCCCAGTTCCAAAATGGCTGCTGCGCCAGAATAAACCAGGGAAAAACAAAAAAATCCGTTTTTTTAGCTAGGAACAGCTGGAAAAACGGGGATTTCCCGGGGAAAACGGGAGACTTGGCAGCTATGGACTAGATGGGTCTTTGGCCTGACCCAACAGGCTAGTCTTACGTTCTTATCAGAGAGGGAAAGAAGTGCCACCCCCACCCCACACTGTCTAAGAACAAACTGGTAGGCTTCTGACATATATTAGTGTGTTTGCATGGGCATTGCACACTAAAATCACCCCAAAGGGATTTGCTCTCTGCTTCCTTTTGAGAATAGTAATTGCATTGGTCTGTTGTACTAAACAACAACAGCAACAGCAATCAGTATGTTTATTTGAGAGTGACCCTGTCAAATCCAGTGGGACCTACTTCTAAGTAGGCTTACGTAGGATTGGGAATTCTAATCTGAGGCAGCCACGATGAAGAATGAAGCAGGCCAGTTTTTATTCCAAATTAGTCGATCTAGAACAGTGTTTCCCAAACTCAAGAGCTCCAGCTCTTTTTGGGACTACAATTCCCACCATGCCCTGACCACTGGTCCTGCTAGCTAGGGATGATGGGAATTGTAGTCCAAAAACAGCTGGAGATCTGAGTTTGGGAGACACTGATCCGAAGCATTTGTGTCTCTGATTCCACCCATCTTTGACTCTGTTTCCGCCCACCAGGAGCATGAAGCATCCAACAGATTACCTTTGAGAGAACGTCACTCTCAACGGGGGCAGGGGGAAGGCCTTGGGAATAACAATGCAAATTATATTCGTATGTATTTGGCTGCACCTATTTCTGTAGTGTTTGTGCACCCCTTTCCTTTTGGGGTTGCCACTGAAAACAGCAGCAGTTCCCAAGCTTTGTAGGAGTGAGGGCGAAAGCAGAATATCAGACCACTGACCCATCTATCACAGGACTGTCTGCATTGACTAGCAGTGGCTCTCCAGAGTTTCAGGCAGGGACCAATTCCTAGCCCTCCCTGGCAATGGGTTGAACCTAGGACCTTCTAAATGCAAAGCAGATGCTCTCCCACTGAGCTATGGCCCTTCCCTGTGTTTGGTATTGCTAGATGTTATCAGGAGGAAGAGGTGGATGAGACGCAGAGCTCCTGCTCTAGGTGGCAGCCACACATCCTCCATTGCATCCAGTTCTGCCCTTTGGTTCCCACCTAGTTAATCTAGTGGGATGAGGTGGGGATGCAGTATCAGCACGAAGAAAGATGCTCTGGCTTTCTTTGAGCTCTCCACCAGAGTTTCTAGGTCATGGTGTCTTGGTTCTTGCTGGTAGCAGGACCAAGAACTCTGTGCACCATGTTCCTTGCACAGACAAGGTGAGCTACTATGAGCAGATGGCAGCACTTGTACATCTCTGTCACGTTCTTAGGTAACGAAGAGAACCACTAGCTCTTCTTTTATCAGTCAATACTCTCTTTGCAAGCAAGTGGCCCTCCAAACACGGAAAAATGTGTGCTGTGCTATGGATCACGTAGGATTTGGCTAATGTGGTAGCTGAGTTTCACATGGTTAAGATAAAGTTCCCCTGCAAGGTCAAAAGCTGGGTAATGCAGGCAAGCAGCATTATCACAGTTCAATGACATATTCCAGCAAGGCAAAAAGCATCCAAGGAAGGCATGTTGAGGGTTGTGGGGAGAATCCTGAGGGCCAGATAGAGAGGATTGGAGGGCCACATTTGGCCTCCATGCCTGAGGTTCCCCACCACGGGGCTAAACCATAGCTAATGCCCACAAGAAAGGGGATGGGAGGGATTTGCACTGGAAAGGGAAAGAGACAGGTAAAGGGATGGATGAATCTGATTTTGGCCCATTGGGAAAACACACCTGTTTTTGAATCTGAAAGGGATACCCATGTTAGCTTGTTGCAACAAAAGCAAGGAAGGTCAATCAATCAATCAATCAATCTTTATTGCGGTCAAAGACCAGACAGAAGGTTCATGTGGCACCTTAAAGACTGATCAGTTTTGGGGTGCCATAAAAGTTCGCAGACTAGAACCCAGTACACCAGATGCATAAAGTAAAAATATACATGAGTATTAGGGGGCAGGGGCAGGATGGGTTGTAAACAGTGTAGTCAAAAGGCCATGAAACATAAGAGATGCTGCCTATGACATTTCTATGCAAGGCTCAGATATTAGGGCAATGCCTTGATTGGGCCAACCAAAATGTCACAAAACAGTGCCCAAGCTTTCATGTTCTCCAGATAAGATAATTACAATGACCATTTGCGACTGCAGGAATTAGTGAAAACAGAAGCATTCTAACTGAGATATTGCATTACTTGTTTTTAATCTTTTATTTGCTTATGTAACTTAAATATTTGGGTGAAATAGAGAAGATATTTTAAAAGGGTCACTGAGCCCCATCCTGTTCTCTCTTTCCTGCCCCCACCCCATTTAACACTGGCCTGGTTCACACACAACACTAAGCCATGGTTTGCTTAGCCAAAGCGTAGCTTATCTGAAACCCAGCCCAGTAAACTAACCATGGACGTTTCCTGGCAATGAACCACAATCTGAAACTACGGTTTGTGGTTGACTCACGAACTGTGACTTGGTTTAGCATTGTGTCAAAATCCAGCAACCTTGCTTTGCTATGATTTGCTTGAACACACACCAAGGATGCTCACTAAGCAATAGAAACACAAGGCAAAACAATCTGTGACTCGTTTGATCATTTGTGAGGCTACTTGTGGTTTATTGAACAATCCATAGTTAAAAGAAACTATGGCTTAGTATTATGTGTGAGTGTACCTACTGTGTGACAGAAGCTACCTATCTCCCTATCAATCTTAAACCAAGCCTTGCTTGGTTTTTAAAAGGCGTTTGGGTTTTTTGTATTATTTCCCCCCCTTTAAATCAGGGGTAGGAAACCTGGACTCCCAACCATACCTGCCAAGTTGCTGTCAGAGAAATAAGGGACCGGGCCGGAAATAGCAGACCAGAAGTAGCGCTGCCGCCATTTTGGAACTGGGCGGAACATGCTCAGAAGTGACTTTTGATGCTGCTTTGCCCAGTTCCAAAATGGCCGCCGTGCCAGAAGTCGCACTGCAGCCATTTTGGAACTGGGCAGAGCAGCATCAAAAGTAGCTTCTGAGCATGCTCCGCCCAGTTCCAAAATGGCCGCCGCGCCAGAATAAACCGGGGAAAAACAAAAAAAATCCATTTTTTTCAGCTAGGAACAGCTGGAAAAACGGGGATTTCCCGGGGAAAACGGGAGACTTGGCAGCTATGCTCCCAACTCCCATCACCCCAGACCATTGGCCATGATGGCTGGGGCTGGTGGGAATTGGAGTCCAGCACATCCGAGTAGACAGAGGTTCCTCGTCCCTCCTTTAAACAGTTGGAAGCTGCCACAGGAGGATTCAAATCCATGAACAATATTTGTGGTTTTAAGGAAATGCATTTTCCAGACGAAGCATTTGGAATGGTCCATTTTAAATGGAAAGATTAAGTTACCGAGTCTCATGATGTCATTGTCTGTCTGTTCTCACTCCTGCTGCCCCAATGAAGAGAAGAGCTGGTTGGGTCTGTATTCATTCCAGGCAGAGTTCCTATGGAGGCAGCACTGAGCTTTGCTTTCATTCATTTTAATATCTCCTCCCCCAACTCCCCACCCCAAATTGCTTCCCTGTTGATGCATTTTAACAACTTAGTGGGATGGTTTCCGCTCAAGAGCCCAACTTCAAAGATGAAATAACTCAGCTACATTTTAGAGCTCACAATTTGAATTCAAAACGTTCCCATAATTGCATTTGATTAAGGTTAAGGTTAGAGGACTTAGTTGTAAGTTGCCACATTCAAGAAAGTTTTGCACCTTGTTTCTGTCTCCCCCCCTCCCCCCCAAAAAAAATCCCTCAGTCATTTAGTACAATATAATTAATGTTGAGGAAAATATCAAATATAAATACAAATGTATGGAAAACACATTAAAACTAGAAAAATTTGCATGAGAATTTCCCACAATACCCCTCTCAGCTCTCTTGTATAGAGCTGTGAGACTGTGTAAATTAAGGCTGCTTGGATGTTCCATCTTTTGACTTTGAAGTCTCTGTCTCCATCCAGCTGCCCAGTGCTTGATCTATAAAGTTTTGAGGTCGTAGGTTTCCTCATTCATCATTTTTTTAAAAAACCACTCAGAGACGCTTGCCGTAGGAATGATACTCTTCCAAAAGCAGAGTTTGTGCAGTACTTCCCAATTATTAGAACACATACACACACTCACAATCCTTTTACAGCAGCCTTCAGATGTTTTGGGCTATAGCTCCCAGCCAACATGGTCAGTGGTCAGGGATGATGGAAGCTGTAGTCAAGAGGGCATCTGGTTGGGGAAAACCAACATAGCATCATCACCATCATCATATTAACTATTTCCAGTCCCCTTGAATTGACCTTCAGCTTCAGATACAGTAGATGTGTTGCTTTCTCCAAGAAAGCTTTCTCCAAGCTTTCTTCTCTTAATGCCTACCCGCTCCTTAAGCGTTCAAACCTGGCTGATTTTATGTGATCCATGCCCAAAAGCTCAATAGTTGCCAACCTTGCCTTCCCCTTCTGGCAGCTCAGAGATGGGATTCCACTACGCTGTGCAGCAGAGGTACACACACACACACAAAGACACACACACAAAGACAGACAGACAGCCACACACACACACACACACACACACACACACACACACACACACACACACACCACCTGTCTTCCTGCTCCATGGCACTCACCAATGGCATTATTCAGTTGGCCTACCAAATCTAAACCAGTCGTCAAAACCCATCTGTATTCAGGAAGATGATTGCCGCTCCGTGATTCCAAGACCAAGTCATGATGACTTATGTCTTTGTCCCAAGTCTGTGGTTTTCCAGTGGTGAGATGGGCTACCTTGGGAGCATTATCAGAGGTTCCTCAATGAGAATACCAGTAATGGTGGGCAAGAAAGACGCTTCGCCCACTAATACTGATCTTGCTCGGCAATGCATTGTTGCAGGATATTTTGGGTTGAGTTCCAGGATGCCCTCTGCATTCACAACAGGGCACTATAGCATATGGTGCATGGCACAAGGTGCAGCAGCCTTGCTAAGGCTATGTATATCTGGGACTGATCAGTGCCTGGAAAGGAGACCGTGTTGGGAACCCTCTGCACGCTGTCTTGAGCTCCATCCCAGAAGAAAGGTGGGCTGTAAATTAAACTCATGATGCCTGATGCTGAAGCCCGATAGCCCTGGCTAACATGCCACGTAAGCTACCTCTGTGCCCCCAAACAGATCTCATAAGCTTCCACAATGCACAGAGCTTCTGCAGCAGGGAAAATAAGATGGGGCGGGGCTTCCCAAAGGCAGGAGATTTGAAACCCACCACCCTAAGCTAAATGAGCCAATGCGATGTTCATGCAATCTCCAGCTGCATGTGTATTTCCAAATAACTGTGGTTTAATTCAACAGGTTTGTAGGAGAATTTACAAAACTAGGCAAAATTTCCGCACTTCGGAATTTCAGGGTATTGAGAGCTTTAAAAACTATTTCGTACATTCCAGGTAAGAAGCCCTGATCCTTGCATATCTGCTCTCAGCTACAATTGACTTTTTTCCTGTCCCTCCCCAACCCCTTCTTTCTCTCTTCTCTCTCTTTCTTCTGCTGTCATTACTTTGCTGGCGTTGTTGTCACGGTCTTCTTCTTGTGTGTGACTTTCCCTTGTTTGCAGATACATAACTGAATTTGTGGACCTGGGCAATGTATCAGCCTTACGAACGTTCAGAGTTCTTCGCGCGCTGAAAACAATCTCAGTCATTTCAGGTGAAAAAAACAATTTGAGGTTAAACACTTGGGCTGCGTGCACTCACAGAAGCTTATGCGCCATTCCCCGTAGCAAAACGGCTGTCGTTAGGACACAGCTTGAAATAATGAACGGCACTTGGCCTGGGAATGGATGAGTGTGGGGAATGGGTCCTGTCAATAGAATACTTTTTTTTCATATGTTTACCCCACTCCCAGTAATTTTTGGTGGTGGCATCAAAGGCTCTTTGGGGGCTCTGAAATTTCCCGGCCCATGACAACCATGAGCCAAGAATGCACCTTGCAAAGTTGTCTGCAGCCCTGTTTTCATACAATTTGGGAACGGAGTCCAACATTTCAGATTGGCTAGTTAGATATAAACGGCTAAATCTGAGTGGGTTGCTTCCCTCCCCTCTCCCCCCCTTTAAATAATAAAATAAAAATCTTGGGGTAAATGGCAACATATGAAAAAAAAAAATCAACCGCAAGAAAAAATTGCAATCATTTTTTGTCAGTGTGCTGACCTACCTGGCTAAATTAAAACTGAATGCCATTTATTGCTTTGTTTGGGGTGGAATAAGGAATCTGAAGGACCTGTTGTGGGCCTGCCTCGCCGTTATCATTCGACCTGAGTTAATTCTGACTCAACCAATCAATTGGTAGCCCAGTGTAGAGTGAGTGTGGGCACGATTCCGCCAAAATGCTTTTCTGCACAAGGGCCACTGATATGAATGGCGTGGCGCTGCTGTCTTTTTATGCGGCTCCTTTTCATTCCATTGTGAAGAATATTCCAGTAGATCATGACGTTTGGCGCCCTCTCCCATCCCCCCCCTTTTTAAGCAAAAGATACATGCAGTCCCCGTTGCCTTTGTTAGCATTTAAAGATGCTTATTTACAGTTGCTTTCATCTCTTAAATGGAGGACGGTGTTTTCTCTGAAAGTAGATTGATGGGGGAAACAAGCAAATGTGGCCTCGGTGTATCTATGGACAGGTCTCATTCAGCCTCAGTGTTTAACATTTTTGACCTGCATGGCAAGGTAGAGAAGGTGGCAAAACAACCCTGTTGCATGGTAGTTCCTGTAGATGATTATCCTGAACAGATGTTGGCAATTACAGGTCAAAAATAGTCTAAAGAGACTGCTTTTAAAAAGGGGGTGGGGGTGGGGTGGGCGAGGAAAATCAACAACATCCATTTAGGAGATGGGAAGATTTTTTTCACTCCATTAGATGGCAAACATTTTCACTGTGGCGCTCTCTCGGTTGAAACAGAAACACCAAAGCAGCAGCACACATTATCTGCACCCTTAGTATATTTTTTAAGGTATGATTTGCTGAAAATTTCTCCCGTATGTGTATTTCCCCTCCCCCCCATTTCCTATCAGTTTTTGAGAAAAGAAATTGCATTTGGAAATGATCAAAGGGGAGAGAAATGTCAGTGAATTTTTCACAGGTGGGGTGCAGGTGCCTGCCTGGGAATTAAAGCCCAGGGGAAGACCTAGCTCCTCTCGGTGGGCTTTTTCAGATCAGGAAGTGTGGGCAGCCAGGAGGGCTGCAGAGTGCTGGATAAATGTTTACTGGGAAGAAAAACACATGTGCGCACACCCCACCTGTGGCCACCTTGCAACGATAACTTGAGCTGGAAAACCAGCACCTGAGAATGAGGCAGAAAAGCAGAAGCCTCCTTCATGAGGGAGAGAAACTTTTAGGAAACTAGTGGGCAAATATGAGCACAGCATAGTGTGAAGTCTCTGGTTACCGTAGTCTTGCTTTGTCAGAAGGGAACGTGTTACTACTGAAGTGATTTAGAAATGGTTGTATGTGGGGGAAATCAGTTACAATCTCGCCCAGAACAGATTCATCCCCATACAACCATTGCTACATTACTTTAGTTCCTGTTCACGTTACAGAACTGGTGTAATATGCAACAGCATGACACCATCCCTCTGAAATATGTGGCAAGATTTTATAGATCTAGATCTAATAATAATAATAATAGCCCGGTCAGAACCAGGCTCAGGGAGTCTCACACCAATAAAATTACAATAAAACATAAAAAGCAATTAATTGAAATACAGATTAAAATACAGTATTAAAATTTAAAATGCAGCCTCATTTTGAGTATTCCATAAATTCAAGCCATGAGGGAGGAAATCACAGGGGTCAGACTGAATCCAACCCAAAGGCCAGGCGGAACAGCTCCGTCTTGCAGGCCCTGCGGAAAGATGACAAATCCCGCAGGGCCCTGGTCTCCTGGGAAAGAGCGTTCCACCAAGTTGGGGCCAATACTGAAAAGGCCCTGGCCCTAGTAGAGGCCAATCTAGCCACCTTATGGATCTAGATTGATTGATTGGTCTAGGCCAGGCACCCCCAAACTTCGGCCCTCCAGATGTTTTGGACTACAATCCCCATCTTCCCCAACTACTGGTCCTGTTAGCTAGGGATCATGGGAATTGTAAGCCAAAACATCTGGAGGGCTGCAGTTTGGGGATGTCTGGTCTAGACTCATCTACTCTTGTTATGCAAAACTCTTGGTTCACCCCAAGGTTCTTCAGGGCTAGTCTTAACCCAGGCAGCAGAAGGAGTTGTGAGGGGGGGAAATGGATTGAACTGCTTCGATAGAGCTTTTGAAAGCAGAAGCTTTCAAAAAAGGGGGTGCCCTCTTGCACTTTGAAGTGCAAATGGAAAATGCTCTGCCAATGAGAAATGGGGGAAAGTATGCCCTCCTGTAGTCTTGAGTCATACAACACACTCGGCCATCTCATACCCCTCGGATGTTCCGCCTCAGTAGGAGCTGCTGAATTCACGCTGAATTTCACCAGCGACAGCCAAGCGATCGGCAAAATAGGTCTTCCCACTACGCCCACAATCAGACATACGCAAAAACGCTGCTAGTTTTGTTAGTGCAGCTCACCTGCTTTTTCTCAGTTTCCCAGGTTAAAAGGAACGAGGCTGAATTGTGCGCACATTGAAACATAACACAGAAGCGGGCTCTCCACCATGCAGTGTGTTTGATGGGCTTGGCATGTCTTGCCAACACAACGCGGTGTACATTTTGGGGCTGGTTTGCAGATGAGGCGCACCACCCTACATAACTAAGCGATTCCGCTGAAATAATAACAGAGAATAATAATTGTGTGAGGTAGAAGTTCCTCTGAGGAAAGGTTTAAACACAGGAAGACCTGCCGTAACTTTAACCGGAGTGCTGAGCGCTGTGATTTAGAAAGAGCATATGAGGCAGCAACCAAAATAAACTTCCTGTGCGTTCCTGTTGCCTCTGACTCGAATGCTAATCAGAAAGTACTGGCTTCCCCCCTGGGCAAACACTTCAGCTTCCATCTTGTCTCCATCTTGAGCCGAGCTGAGACGCCAGGACTGGCCTGACTGTGTAAGCAGCCCAAGCGATATGTGAACCAGCGTCGCAGCAGAGCATGCTGGGTATCAGGGGTTGCTTGCAGAACTCAGCCTTCAGTGCCATGAGCCAGAACTACTTTCAGAAAGTAGGACAAGGCAAGCCTTCATGCACCAAGTCCCGTCCCCCAAGGGTGGCCAGATGCAAAGGAGGACAGAGCTCCTGTACCTTTAATTGCTGCAAAATACAGTGGAACCTCGTGTTGTGGATGGGATCCATTCCGGAGGCCTGTCCGTAACATGGAACTGACGCAAGCTGAAGTGCCGCATCTGTGCATGCGCACAGCACGATTTAGTGCTTCTGCGCATGCGCGAGCGGTGGAACCCGGAAGTAACCCATTCCAGTACTTCCAGGTTGCCGTGAGATGCAACACGAAAACATGTGTAACCTGAAGCAGATGCAACATGAGGTATGACTGTATATGGGATTTGCACAACAAGCTACACCTGCTGAAGCTACCCTCTTCTGCACAACTATTAAAGGTACTGGAATCTCATCCTCTTTTGCATCCTGCTACCATACCTTCCAACAGGTTGAGGCTGAAAACTGGGACGTGTGTCTACCTGGCTGTGCTCTCATGCAAGTCACATGACTCTCACGAGACAACAGAGGCAAAAAAAATTGTGTGTTTTGGGTCTCCATGGGATGTCCCAATTTAATTGGGGCAGAGGGGTATGCTTACTGCTCTATGTTCCCAAAGAGAGACAGGCCCTGGTGCCTCTTGCAATAATCTGTTTATTTAGTTCAACTATTTGTTTAGCAGCTCGACATTTAGGAGGTAAGCCCCCTTTGTCAGGAGCTACGCACAATACAAATCATGATAATGCTGAAAGTAATACAAAAGTGCAACATTAGTAATAATAAAAGCACAATAGTGTGTGTGTGTGTGTGTGTGTGTGTGTGTGTGTGTGTGTGTGTGTGAAAAGTACAGTGGTACCTCGGTTTAAGTACACAGTTGGTTCCGGAAGTCTGTCCTTAACCTGAAGCGTACTTAACCTGAAGTGAACTTTCCCATTGAAAGTAATGGAAAGTGGATTAATCCGGGTCCGCGGAGTACTTAAACTGAAAGTACTCAAACCGAAGCGTACTTAAACCTTTAAAAGGTACCTAAAAAAGACAAGTTACTGTGCATGATTTTTTAAATCACTTCTAATGTGCATGGTTTTGTACTTCTAAGCATTAGTAAAAATGGTATATTTTATGCTAATTTTAATGTTATTGTTGTTGAAGCTAAATAAGCAGCTTAGTGCTAACTGTGGGAGGCAGTGGAAGACAGGAGTGCCTGGCATGCTCTTGTCCATGGGGTCACGAAGAGTCAGACATTACTAAACAACAACAACAAACAGCTTAGTGCAAGAAGCACCAGAGTTGGGCTCCCTTCTGCTCCGCCGATCTTGGTGCTTTCCCCGTCTCCTTGCTTAACCTATATCCTAAGCACAAAGTTTCTAGCTGTCTCATCCAAACCCTTAGGAGCTTCCTCTGAAAAGGCTTGAGCTGGTTTATTCTGAGCAAGCCCCTCCAAATTACCATTATTTAATTTATTCTTTAAAAATGTATAAACGCTGCCCCTCATCATAGTTCAGTTAACATTTTCAGTGAAAACGGGTAGGACATGCAGACCCCAATCTGTCACACTTGAGGAATTCCTTTAGTCAGGCATAGGCAAACTTGGCCCTCCAGATGTTTTTGGACTACAACTCCCATGATCCTTAGCTAACAGGGATGATGGGAGTTGTAGTCCCAAAACATCTGGAAGGCTGAGTTTGTCTATGCCTGCCTTTAGTCTTCTTGGAGATTCTTTTTTTTCCTTTCCCCTGAATTATCCAGGCGCTTTTCATTAGTGGGAACTCCCAAGAGTCGCCACGAAACTTCGCTGTAGCTGCAAATTAGCAGGGTGTTCCTGTTGTGGCACTAAGCCCAGCTGATCTCTGCCTCTTACAATATGTCTTGGCCACCACACCAGGCGCCGGAGCCAATAGGACAAATCTCCCCCCCCCCATATAAATAGATAGATATTGATAGAGATATAAAATAGATACAGATTTACAAAGACTTTGCTTTCATTTGTTTAAAGCAGGGAAGAGGCCGAAGATAGTTCAGGATCTACCGGTAGATCTCTGAGTAACAGCAGAAGCAACTAAAAACCATGCCCCCAAATTAGGAGGCTGAAACAAAGAAAGCTTGGGGGGAACCCGGACTGGATTTTTGTCCCAGACTTAATTCTTAGCATATGCCTATTTTGCACCTTAGTTTGGTTGTTGGGCCTCTGGGTCCTAGAAAGAAAGAAAGAAAGAAAGAAAGAAAGAAAGAAAGAAAGAAAGAAAGAAAGAAAGAAAGAAAGAAGGCACCGTAAACCTAAAATCTATTCACTTTTGTTTGTTTGTTTGTTCATTTTTAATGCAATAGCAGAGTCTGGGAGTATCCCATTTTGCCAATGGGTTTCTAAGCCAACACCTTTTACTTCTGGGCTCTGAATTCCTATTACTGTAGCTGTTTCACCACTATTACTGCTTATTGATTTAGGTTGCCTTTCTTATCTTTGTAAAATGCTGAGCAATTTTGATTGCATTCACTACAGCAGTTGGCCACCATTGCTTTCCTTTAATGAAGGGAGAGATATGTTTGTGTGTGTGTGTGTGTGTGTGTGTGTGTGTGCGTGCGCACACACACACACACACACACAAAACAATCAAAAATCCATACGGCAGAGGTGGGAATGGAACCTCTACCTGCCAGGTCCAAGACTAGCTAGCTACCCACTGGGCCGTTAAAATAGTCAAGATCTCATAATTAACTCTCATGGTCAGACATGAGAGGAATTTTAATCTATCAACATCTGGAGCATCACAGATTTCCCACCTGTTATTTCGAGAGTGATGGTGATGAATGGGTGTGCCTTTTCCTTTCTTTCTTTTTAATGCCATCAGATTTTGCCACACTGTACCACTTAGGTTAGAGGTAAGTGACTGTTTGCAAATGCTGCCAATAAGTTGTGCTCCAACAGCTTCCGAAGGGCCACACCCCCCCCCCCACATTTGCCCCAGTCTAATAGGGATGGACATGGGTAGAATCCTCACCGAAACTTCATCCAATGTGGAATTCATTGAGAACGTTGTGAGCCAGGAGTCAGCTCCACCTTCTGAACAGCAGCCTGAAGTGGGAGAATACGGAATGACCTTCTCTTCCTGTCCTTGAAGGCTGATCAGCTGCAGGTCAAGTCGTTCCACCTTTCCCCCGCTTCAGGCTGCTGTTCAGCAGGTGAAGCTGACTCCTGGCCCATGACAGGGTCCTTCTACATGTGAAACATCTGAGGCACCAGAAGGGGCACCAACAGAGTTTTGGTAGGGCTTGTGACATTTCTCATTGGGGTCCCACAACATATCTAAGTTGCCAAAGTGAATATGAACTTCTTTCTCAGGTGGAACATGTGAGACCTGTCAAAGGGGGGGGGCTCCATTTTTAGACAGTAATAATAATAATAATACCTAATGTAATGTTACAAGGGGACGTACATGCATCTCTATGAGCCCCTCGACAGAGTAGGGATTGGGAATCTGTGGCCATGTAGCTGTTGAGCACCAATTCCAGGAGGCATAGTCAATGACCCTGAGTTGATTGGTGTTTTACAGGCTCCTCATCCCTACACTGCAGTAATTGGGCAGGGCAGGAAAGATAAAATATTGACAAGATTGAATGAACTTCTGGCCCATGAGTTCCTCCCATAACTAGCAATGCCACACATTCACTGGAATCTATTATTTATTTCTGTGGCGCACACACTTGCCCGACTCAGGAAAACACTCTTCCATTAAAAAAAGAAAGAAAAGGGAAAGCCTTCTGTACGGAGATGAGACTAGACAAGGTGCTAACAACCACAGTGCTAATCACAGTTTCCTCTGCATCTCCAAGAAACAGGAAGGAAAAAAAAAAGTTTGATGTGTATCTTAGCTGATTGCCAACATCTGGTACGGATGCCACAAAGAGCAATAACACAAATAACGTGTTTGGTTTTCGTAGGAGAGCTGGTGTGGTGTTGAGGAATGCTCCCTGATTTCCAAAGCTCGGTATTGCTTGCCGTTTTTAATGCTGCTTCCCCCCCCCTTGATCCTCATTTGCGGTTGGATGCCAGACTTAGAGGCATAGCTGCCAAGTTCTCCCCTTTTTTTTAAGGGAAATTCCCTTATGCTGAATAGGCTTCCTCGCGAGAAAAGGGAAAACTTGGCAGCTATGCTTAGAGGCAGAACCCACCTGGAAGTCAGCCTGGGCACACTAACAATTAAAACAAATGAAAACGGTGTAAGACCGCACAAGTCCTGTTTATTTCAGTGGTGCTTGTGCAGGAGAACTTCCCAGGACGGTTGTACCATGCAAGAATGATTTCTGAAGATGTCCTAAATGTGCGTGACTCTGATAATATTAACAGCTTTGATGTAGAGCGCTGCTAATTCTTTGTTGCACCAAAAGATTGAGACGTGCCAGTAAAACTGGTTGCTTTGGTATCACCGAGTGTGTCGGAGTTAGAGCTGTGTTGGGCCAACTTTTGGACAGGCAGGACAGGGTGGGAAACTGACTCTGAAGGTGCTGGAGAAAGTTACTGACAATTTGGGTTGGTTTACCTTAAAACAAGATCGCCTAAGGGCCTTTTTTTTTTTTACACGTTAAAAGAAAGATGCATATTTGCGCCAACCACAAGCCATTCTAGCAGCTGTCCTGGCTGTGATTCCAAGCTCAAAAGGTCCATGGGGATGGTGGTACTTTGTGTCATTTCCATTAACCATTATAGAATTGAAAAGGCAGCCAGTGGGATGCCAAGTCTAATAAATAATAATAATAATAATAATAATAATAATAATAATAATAATAGCCACCTTGGCAATCTTGTCTTAAGGTATATCAACCCCACCACCTTCAACAAAAATATGTGAAAATTTTCCAGCTACCCAAAACCAGCCGAAAATCCCCGCTTCCCATTCACAGGAGGCAAACGGCTCTGTGAAATTTTTAGATTTTTGGTCATGGCTTTAGTGTGAGCATTAATTGCAAGGTTTCTGGTTTACTGACTGTTGTTTGCTACTTTAGTCGTATTACAGCTTATAATGGAGCAGTGTCTGTCTGCATGCAATTGTATAGACTGCCTGACTTTACAACCCACCGAGCTGAACTCAGCTCAACATCTGCCAGTGGCATCGTGCCAGGGACTCTGTAAAAGTTCTGGTCTGGCTCTCTCTACCTGAGGGTCAGCCTGAACACGGTGCTAATTGTGTTGATGCAATTAACGTGCACATCTTTTAGTTGGGGACTTGGCAGCCTCAGGGTTAGGAGCCTGGTGGGTGGGAGGAGAGAAAGGAGGTTGAACCCATTCACTCCTTGTCATCGTCCCAACAAAAACGTGTTCTCTGGAGCTGCTGTTTGAATTTCAAGTGAAGCCTTCATTGGTGACTACCAATGTTACAAAAAATGGGGGGAAGAGATGGCATGCTAGTTACATCCACACAATTCATGGCATATCTAGTTTGGCTGCAAAAAGCATTGCCAAGCAGCGAGCAAGCCACATCCCATGATCAGTGAGCTTTACGGATCGCAAGTTAGGCAGTTCTGGACTACAGCTTCTCCCTGTGTGGCTTTACATGCAAGCACTCTGGCTAATTCAGATGTTATCCTTCCACGATGTCACTGCTCCTACTTAGAATGTCTGATGGTGCCTTAGACCAGATCAACACAGCTCAGTTTGAGCCGCTGACTGACAGCATCTCTCCAAGGTCTCATCCAAAGGCCTTTCCCACCCACCACCTGCCACCAGATCCATATAACTGCATTAGACCAGAGACCTTCTGCATCGAAAGCATGACACCCATCACCGAATTATGGCCCTTTCCTGCACATACACCCACCACATGGGCCTTCCTGAAGTAACTTGTCAACAGACATAATAACATAAGGAGAGCCTGCCTGCTGGATCAGGCCAAGGGCCAAAGTAGTCCAGCATCCTCTTCTCACAGGAGCCAGCCAGATGCCAGTGGGAATCGTGCAAGCAGGACCTGAGCATAACCGCAGGCTTCTCCCCACTGATGATGCCCAGCAGCTGGTTTTCCCAGGCATGCTGCCTCCAACAGTGGAGGCCGGGAATCATTTTCCCTACTCCTTTGCAACTGGAGCCAGTGTAGTGGCCTCTAGAAGTTGCTGGGATACAACTAACCCATCATTCCTGAATATTGGCCATGCTGGCTGGGGCTGATAGGAGTTGTAGCCCAGCAACATCCCATTCCTCCTTTAGAAAAACGCAGAAAAACAAAGAAAAGATTGCCATAAAAGATGCGTTGCTGGCCCTTGTAGCTAGCACATTCTCCTAATATGGCTGGGCATGTTGAAAGGTTTCACATCCAGTGTGATTTCAGACCCACCTGTGCTTTTGAACAGGCAATCCTGCCATGCCACAGACCGCTTTTGATATCCTCTCCAGGTCCAAAAGTTGTTTGTCACGTGGCATGTAGAGCTGTTGAGAGACGCGAACCCAGAGCCCCCGTGGCACGTGGAAGCAGTTGCCCGATTCTGTGGATTATTAGAGGTGTCCCAAATTTTTGCCTGTGAATATTTTCAAGAGCCCAAAATGAAAACACCTTTCCATTTTTAACTTTTTCATGTCCCCTCCTTTCCCCATGGTTCACAGCAGTTGCTTCCTCTTTGCTGCTGTTATAGTGCCATTTCTTCCCACTGATTGCCCTCCTTACTTGAGCGATCTCAGCCAATTGGGGAACTCATTTGGCAAATTGGATTTGTGTGGTGTTGTCACAAAGCCAATTCCAGGTAAAGGTCAGGCAACATTTCTGCCTTCGTTCTGTTTGGGGGGCGGCTTAGAGTGAGGGAGCCTCACTGTGAATGTAAGAACGCAAGAAAAACTTGCCAGATTCGGCCACAGGACCATCTAGTCCAGCATCCTGTTCTCACAGAGGCCAACCAGATGCCTATAGGAGACCCGCAAGCAGGATTTGAGCACAAGAGCCACTCTCCCCTCCTGCGGTTTCAAGCAACTAGTATTCAGAAGCATTGCTGGGTCCAACTGTGGAGGCAGAATACAACCAGCATGACTAGTAGCCATCAATAGCTCTGTCCTCCATGCATTTGTCTAACCCCCCTTTAAAGCCATCTAAGTTTGTGGCCATCACTGCCTCGTATGGTAGCAAGTTCCATTCAATACTTTAATTTTATTACTCCTGCTTCCTCTCCCCCCAGAAATCACTGCACTTTTTAATGGTGGTGGGCACATGTTCGTGAAGATTGCTTCTTTGACGCTTGGCCCAACCTGTAATATATCTATAATTTATTTTAAAGCATTTATAAATGGAGATATATATATACATATGCAATATTGTTAGAACAGAAATGCAACACAAAATAAGAAAAATAGTAATATAAAGGCATATAAAAACAGGAATTCGAGAATATGTAGAGATGAGGAAGAATGTCAGTTTTGGTTTCTCCAGGCAAGAAATGCAAATACTAAGGTAAAGTGTGCATAAAGAAGCATTTGTTCGTAGTAGTAGTAGTAGTAGTAATAATAATAATAATAATAATAATATACAAGATGCATTATATTAAGAAAATTGCTCTGCAAAAATGTGTATATTAGGGTAGGGTCACACTAAAATGTCTGTGAGTGATCAACATAGATAGATAGATAGATAGATAAATAAATAAATAAATAAATAGCAAAGTGATGTGGAAAAGTGGAGAACTGAACCTACATTTCAAAAAAGAGAAATTGATAGATTTACACATTCGTGACCTGCTGGACAAAAGCGCTCCCTTCTGTGGCTACCAATTTACCTACATTTTCTCTCTCCCCTCAACCCGGCTCTGAAAAATCACTGAAAGGGGCCTCTTGCAATTTTGCCTCTTACAAATGGAGGAATGAAATGGGAAGGGTGGGGTAACATTTCAACTTGGCCTTCTTTAAGAAGCAAAATAAGCAGTGGGGTAAGCATAGCATAGCACTTCTCAAAGGAACTAATTTCCAAAGGGCACCTCAAAAATGCCACAGAAGTTCAGGAAAAAGTCGCCCCGTTGGCCATAAAAGGTCTTTCCCCTCGGGTCTAACGAGCAAATTTGCTTCCACGCAGTTCAATTTTATGCTTGGATGGAAGGAGTTAAACCGATGCCTTTGCAGCTCAGTAAACAGTCCATCCCGTTAAGCTGTAATGCTGTTGCTTTCCATTGGCATCATATCAACGATGGATTATTTTCCGCTGCAGATTGAATCGCAGCTGAAGTTTGAATACATCTTAGCAATCACCTTTCAAAACATGGCAGCTAGCTCTGGGGAGCGCAGAGACCTTTAAGCAAAGCTTTCTCTTCTCTCCTTCCTCCTCTGCCCCCAATACCTGAGATACCACCTAAAGACCATTTAGGAAAAGGCTAGGGTGGCCAGCTGTAATTTTTACTTCCTCTGCTCTTATGCCTGTAGCAGCATCCTGACAGGCAGCTATCAAGCAGGTTGAAACTTTCCTGCAATGCTTTTATTTCTGTGGTTGGAAAGCCTTGACATGCCTACTTTCTGCATGGCAGGATGCAGTTATAAAAAGGATAGGAGGAGGACAACCAGGAAAGAAGATGGCAATTCCTGGGTATGGCCTTGCCAAAGGTAGCGAGAGAGATTTAAGGACACAATTCACCCTTCACCCAGTGGGACATTACTTACATACAATATTGGTATCCCCTTTCAGGCTCTCGGACTGGCCTGACATAAATCGGATCTAAGCCCCGGGCCCTGTCCTGAGGCTCGCAGTATAAGAAGTCATGACATGGGAGGAAAAAGGGGAATGGGAGGGAAGAGAGGAAAGCAAGCTCTTCAGTTTGCAGTCGATGCCAGTGGCGGTTCTGGCCGTCTTGCCCTGAAGGAGCGTCTCCACCCCCATCGTTCTGCCCGGACACTGAGGTCCAGTACCAAGGGCCTTCTGGCGGTTCCCTCGTTGCGAGAAGCCAAGTTGCAGGGAACCAGGCAGAGCAGACCCTCCCCTGAAACATTTCCCCACTCCCCTCACTCCCGGATCAGAGCCAGGAACAGAGCTGGTGACAACATCCAGGCCAGGAAGATAGGGAAGTTCCTGTCACGCAGCTCTTCCCTCAGACAGCTGACAAGGGCAGTCAGAATCAGGGGCCTGATTGGGTCGCCTTCCTCCCTCACTGTTGTCAATGGCGGTTTTGGCTCAAAACGGCTTTAAATCCTTCTGGATTTATTTATTTATTTAAACAGCATTTCTAAACAGCTGGATGTGTTGTTGTTTCTTAAATCTCTTAAGAGTACGATATACTCATAATATAAAAACAATATTAGTTAAAAACAAAAATGCAGCCTTAAATCAACGAAACGGTATTAAGACATACAAGCAAAAATAACAGGCGCAGGGGGACTATATATATATATATATATACACACACACACACACACACACACACACACACACAGTGGTACCTCTACTTACGAATTTAATGCGTTCCGAACACACATTTGTAAGTCGAAAAAAATTGTAAGTCGAATCCCATAGGAATGCATTGGGAGAAAAAAATCGTAAGTCGAAGCAACCCTATCTAAAAATTCATAAGTAGAAAAAATCTAAACTGCATCCAAGATGGCGGACAGAGCTCCGTTCGTAAGTAAAAACATTCGTAAGTAGAATTATTCGTAAGTAGAGGTACCACTGTATATGTATAATGAGGCAGAAGCAGAGTTAATTTGAAGAGAAAGTTACACTCCCAGCCGTTTTAGGGGTGGGTTGAAGTGACTCAACACAAAATTATCTGGAACCCTTGTAAGTAATTTCAACACTAACAGACACACATTAAAATGGCATCCGTATTCCTCCCCTCAAGTGAAATCTTTGTGGGCGAAAATACTTTAGTTGGTCATAACAATAAACGATGTCACTTTTCATGCAGCCGGCAAAGATCTTACTTTTCAAGAAGTGTCCTGCTAAACGGCAGAGGATTCTTTCACGCCAGGATCCTCCGTAACATGTTATCCGCCAGACAAAATGGCACCCATCAGTCGTGTATTGTTTCCCGCCATAGCCTAGGTGGAGAAGGTGGAGTCTCCTTCTTTGGAGGTCTTTAAGCAGAGGCTTGACAGGCATATGTCAAGAATGCTTTGATGGTGATTCCTGCTTGGCAGGGGGTTGGACTGGATGACCCTTGTGGTCTCTTCCAACTCTATGATTCTATGATTCTACTCAGGACCATTTGCAGTCCCAGGCAGGTGGCAAGCAAAGACGTTTTGAGCCTGGAGGGCCTCCACACAATCATACTAGGTTGGTGGTTTGTGCTTGCTTTAATAGGCAACACATTGCACACACACCTGCCTGTATGTTGAAGATCACAGGCTGCAGAGAGGGGCCGGTGGGTTATAAGAAGCAAAATGAAATGTTCTGATGCCTGAGAAGATTAAACATGAAAAAAATCCAACACTGAGGGGATTATATTTCTATTTAAAACCATAATAACTGGATGAATAGAACACAGTTTGGAAACTGACCTGAAAAATTAGTAATATTAGGGCTGTATCTCCCATAAACCTACACCGGGTGAACAACTGCTTTTTGATAGTTTGTTTTCTATAAATATAAAAAATAAGAAAATTGCTTACTATGTTCCTGTGTTGATTCGCGCCCCCCCCCAACACTTTTTTTTTTTGCAAGTTTCGGTTGGATCTTTAATCCTCAACTGATTAAAAACGCTGCTTCACTCACTATGCATTGCTGCGGTGATTGCTTGAAACCCCTGATAAGAGACCTGGCATATTAATACTGTGATAAACGTGAGACAGGGTTAGGACACAGAGTCTGTCGCTCGATCACATACAGCAAATCCCTTAATAATAATAATAATAATAATAATAATAATAATAATAATTTATTATTTATACCCTGCCCATCTGGCTGGGTTTCCCCAGCAACTCTGGGTGGCTTCCAACAAAATATTAAAATAGGTACAATAGTCTGTCAAACACGAAACCTTCCCTAAACTTACAAGCTTACAAGCAAGGGACAGGGTTATAACTGTGGTTTAGCTATCTCTCCTTCCGTAACTATATCTAACACAGCAATTGCAAGAAAGGAGTAAGAAATAAAAAAAATAATGTTAATGGTTTATACACATATTTATTACACCCCCCACCCCTCCTCACAACAACCCTGTGAAGTAGGTTAGGTTGTGGAGTGGCGATTGGCCAAAGGTCATCTAGCAAGCTCTATGACTGGATTTGAACCCAGGTCTCTCCATTCCTCCTCTGACATTCTAGGTACTATATAATGCACTGGTTCCAAATAGTATATATGGGCAAATCACACTAATTGGGACAAGCTGGCAGGTTTTTATTGGTTTATACCAAGAAATCCTGCATGGTATGTCTTGCATAGGGCACACTTGCACACAAATCAGCCCGAGAACAAATGTTATTTTAGTCTCTTTAAGTCACATTTCCCCATGATGCTCAGTCCACAAACCTGTGGTTTAAGGGCTCCCTGCTAACCAGGATATGAAAACTGGTGAACAACCATTTCCCATTTCAAGCATCACCCCATAATTGCCATTATACCAATCTATGGTGCCACCACTTTTGGAATACTATGTAAAGTTCTTCTTGCCTCACCTCAAAAAGGACATTGCAAGGTTGGGGAAAGGGTTCAAAAAGCAGCAACCAAAATGAGGAAAGCTTGCAGCATTTGCGGCTTTTTTCGTTTAGAGGCAGCAAGTAAGAGGCGGCATGCTAGAATGGTATAAAATTATGCAGCATGTAGAAAGTGAATAGAGGAAAGTCCTTCTCTCGCTCATAATGCTAGATTGCGCTGACATCCATTGAAGCTGAACGTTGGAAGATTCAGGAGAGACAAAAGAAAGTACTTATTCACACAGCATATAATTAAACCGTTCAATTCACTCCCACAAGAAACAGTGATAGCCCCCAAAAGAGGATTAGACTAATTCACGGAGGACAAGGCTATCAATGGCTACTAACTATGATTGCTATTTTCTACCTCCACTGTCAAAGGCAATATGCTTCTGAATATCCGTTGCTGGTAAACTACAGGAAGGGGAGAGTGTTATCGCTCTCAGATTCTGCTTGCATGCTTCCCGGTGGTTGGCCACCGTGAGAACAGGGTGCTGGGCTGGATGGACAGCGGAGGCCTGATCCTGCAGGGCTTTTCTGTTTTTCCTTAACTAGCATGGCTTCGCTGAAGCCTAGCATCCCTGGGGAGAAGAGAACGAAAGAAGTGAGTGAAAAACTGGAGGAGGGAAGCAAGTTGAAAGAACGGAGAAGCGTGGCTCATCCTTATTTTGCCGTATTTGGCCTTAGTTGTATGACTTGTCTCAGTTAGCTCCCTGCTCCTGAGGTCCTTGACATTGCAGCTGCCCAAATGGTGCCTTGTTAACCAGGTACTAGACTGCTCTTGATACCCCTTACTTACGTTTGGTGAGACATCTTCTGGTTGCCCCCTTATTCCCAGCTGTTGTGTTATATTGCCTTCCACTACCAGAGCCTTTTCAAAAAGCACACACTGCCTAGAATATTATTTTTAAAAAGGCTATTCATATGTGCTAAACGAAATAGAATGTTTCTGCCAGTTTTACGCGCACCTGCCCGTTTGTGATGGATGATTTCTGTTAAGCAGGTCTTGTTTAGCTTAGTTCATTTCTGCCTCTGCTCCCCCTTCAAGCTAGTTCACAATCCGCCGAGACATCTTCATACATTGGTTACTGGTGTGTGAAAGGTGGCGCACAGCTATTATTTGTGCTTGATCATCATTATTCTCTGAGAGAGACTGAGCCCACAATCCCGGGAGGAGGAAACATAAAGACTAATCCAGGAACAATGAAGACAGAGTGTGAGAAGCAAGCCAGCTTTTAACAAACTGCAACAGGAGGAGGTCTGGGCTGGACCTGCCTTTAGAAACAGGATCCAAATGGATTTCTAATTGATGGACTATTTGGCTGCTCTGTTCTGTTGAAATAGAATAATTAGAAAGCAGATCTGCCTGCCTTTTTACACCAACCTTGTTGCTGTGTGCCTCTGTGAGAACATTCCCTCAAGGCAGTGGCTTTCAAACTTTCTGCCTGCACAGAATCCTTCCAAACCAGTTATGCTGAGAAACCCATAGGTGCTTGCTATGGAACCTTTTTCTCTTGGGGAGCATCTTAGGGTGCACACAGCTCCTCTTGGGCCTTCTCTGCTAACACATGTGAATGGCAGATGCTCTTGAGAACACATCCAATGCTCTTCCGTCTCCAGCAGAGATCTAATGGCATTCACCATGACAGCTCTCATAGCAGATGGGAGTCCGAAACGACATCTGAAGGCAGCGCTGTTTAGGGAGGCTTTTTAATGTTTAATAGATTATTGTATTTTATTTTTCTGTTGGAAGCCGCCCAGAGTGGCTGGGGAAACCCAGCCAGATGGGCGGGGTATAAATATTATTATTATTATTATTATTATTATTATTATTATTATTATTAATGGACGTAAACCCAAAGAGCAGCAATACACTGCATAAAGCTCAGTTGATTAGGATCAGCATGAATACAATCCTGTGCATATTTTCCGTGGAATAAGCTCCATTGAAGCGGGTGATGCTGCTAAATGATTGCATTGGTTCAGCTTGTAAAACACATTGAGCTTTACCAAGAGATCTTCAGCCCGCTGAAATGCAACCGATAGCATTTAATTAAAAACACAAACAGTCTCGCAAAGAAGCGTTACCATTAAAATGCTGGCAGGAAGTAGGAACTTCATCAAAGGAAAGAAAATTAAGCATCCTGCCTCTGCTTGGTTTTCCTCTGTCTTCCTCTATGGTGATAAGTCACAAACAAACTTGAAAGCTTCGTTATCCCTTCATTGGCTTGCATTCAGAGTTTGCATTCATGACGGTGTCCAAGCAGATGACTCCATCTCTCCTGCTCTAAACTCCCCCTTCACTGCACCACTGATCTCCAGCAGAAATATTATTGTCTGGGACCTTGGAGAGTGCAGTAAAGGCAGTCGATGCTGGGCTGCCTGGACCTGTGTAAGTGAAGAGCTCTCTATTCATCTACAGGAAAATATCCACAGATCACACGCTAAGCACACGCTTCACATGCAGAAATTTCCTGCCTTCAGTTGCCAACTGAAAAGGACCTGAGGTCACTGGAGATGGGAAAGATTCCCATCTAGGTCTTTGGAGAGTTGCTGCCAGTCAGAGCAGGCAGTACCGGTCTAGATGGCATTGAGTGGTGGCCAAGCTTTCTATCCAGGAAGGTTATTTGCCATGACTGATCTTCTCATTGAGGAACTCCCCGCCACAAGTTTCCAGTAGCCATAGGGGTTTCCTGAAAAGTGTGTGCTTGAACAACACGGCATTAAGGAATTTGCAAATTTGGCAACAACTGCCTGTCAACACACAGCCAGCCAAACCAACCCACTCACCTGAGCACCTGTTTTTCTTTAAGAAGTTGCTACTGCGTTTCACCATTGGGCCAGTTTCTTTGGCTGATTACCTCTTGCATACCAAAATCTGGTCCTATCGAAGTTGAGCACTAGGGATTTCCTCCTACCCAACCAATGAAACACTAGAATCAAAGCCAAATTTTATATGCATTCTAATTTTCCAAGTTCACCCCTAATGCTGAAATCCAAAATGCTGAGAATCCAGTTGTAAACCTTTACATTTCTGGGCAGGGGGGTCTTACATTCAGCCACTGTCGAAAATTCACAAAGGCAGCTATCCTATAAAGTACCTGGTGTTAAGTCCAATTGAACTCAGTGGCACTGACTTCTGTAAAAGTACAGGGAATTTAGAATGTTGGTTTCTGGTTCTCCAGAGTCATTTGTTTGAGAACTTGAAATCACACACACACACACACACACACACACACACACACACACACACCAGAAATATAAAGTTTATTTGAGTATATGTGTACACCCTATCTTGTTGGCTTGGAGCTTAGTTTCAGCCTTTTCCTCATCTTAAAAAGCACCATTTATTATCAGATGTTCTGCAAACATACACACAGAGTCAGTGTGAAGGGGTGGCAACACTCAGGAATCTGCTGATGGCCCACACTCCAGGTGGAGTCCCACTGACAAGAGCCCCCTGGACATGCTGGATTGCAGAGGTAGTTTAATTGAGGGATGGGAGCCCATGTAGGAGAACTTGCCCAAGGCCTTCTGAAACCTTGGAGCTGATGACATATGCATAACCCCTTGGCAGCTATTACAAATATAGAACCAGCCATTGTTCTTGGGTTTCACCAGTTTTGACCCTGCTTCTTAAAGCATTTCATTGATCCCCATGTGGTTGAGGACTGGAACCTTAATACCTCATTTACAAACAACATCGGGTGCAAGCCAAACCTTCTGGAATTAACGGCAAACGTCCCATTGAGATTATCAGAACCACACCAGATTAGTAGGGGGGGAAAACGTATGGAAGAAATCGGAATATAAGGATGGAGCAGTCTTTACTTTCACATTGCACAGAGAGGGGCAGACTCCCTGCCTCATTTCACTAGTCTTACCGGAATTATTTTCATTTCCCTCAGACTTCCAACAGATGTTTTGCCTGAGCTGGAGCCTCCAAATTCTCTCCGAATTTCACTACAAGTGAAATTCGATGGGAACTCTACCTATGCCATGCATTCACAACTGGGAGATACTTGGGGTGGGTGTCTTGTAGATGCTACTAGTACTGACTTTTAATACCCGTACAATGCTCTTGCACTTTCGTATCTCATCCTATAACCTGCTAACCTTTGTCTCCTTAGGTTTGAAGACCATCGTAGGTGCCCTTATCCAGTCAGTTAAGAAACTTGCCGATGTGATGATCTTGACCGTTTTTTGCTTGAGTGTTTTCGCCCTCATAGGGCTCCAACTCTTCATGGGAAATCTGAGGCAGAAGTGTGTCCGGAGGTTTAACACCACCATTAACGGCACATTCTTACCGGACGACGCAAGGTGGCCATCCTTAGATGCTTTTTTAAATGATACAGGTAAGCTGATCTCTTCGCTTCTGTGTTTTTTTTTTTTACCAAATGCAAGTTTCTTCATTTCCATTTATTATGAAAATAAATAAATCCAAGTTTGACACCATGGGAAGCTCAGAGTTCTGTGCCACGAAGGCTCAGCATTATGCTTGGAAACATTTAAAAGGCCAACTATCAGCCTTTAGCAGTGTTTGTTTGTTGGGATACTTCCAGAGGTGCCTTATCCTATATGAAGTCTCCTAGATGCTAAGATCTTCAGAGAATGTTTTGTTTTGGGTCCTTCTGCTGTCTGGGCTAAGGTGGGATAAGGAGTGATAAGGAGCAGGGCCTCCTCTGTGGTGGCTTCATAGCCAAGGAAGCCAGTTGGAACAGCTCACTAGGGATATTTAGGAAGCTGCTGAAAACTTTTCTGTGAGGGCACATTTTTGGGAGCAGAATGGTTGTTGCTGCAACATTATTAGCATTTGCAGAGTGCCAGGGGTCTTGAACCAGAGACTCAGGTGAAGCTGGCCTCCAGTGGGAGAAACAACCAGAGGATGGAACTGAAGATACCAGCTCAGCAAACGTCAGGCTACGAACAGGACCAGTGGAATTGTACCAGTTCCCATAAATGCTTCTGATTCTGGTCTTGTGCCCGAGGAATTCTGTTCCCTGGCTGTATCTTTCCCCACTGATCTATTATCTGGCTTCACTGCCCTAGTGTTTGACTGCCTCACAGTTTCCCCAGGGTTCTGTTCTACAGGAACCCAAGGCTGCCTGGGAGAGCTGGGCAGTGTCCCTCCAAGAGGCCGAGGCAAGAGCTCAAGGCTCACAGAGCACCTTCAGGACCTTGGAGAGCTCCATAGTCACATAGAGGTAGCCTGGTGAGCTGCTGCCTCTAGGAGCACCTTGCTCAAACTGAAGCCTAAAAGATGATGTCTGGATTGTAGTGAAGCAAGCCCCCCTCCCCAGAGGAGGGGACCAGCTGTTAAAGGGCTCTCACCTAATTATGTGAGACACCTGTGTGGCTGAAGAGATGCTCCTGTATCAGACGAGGATAGTATGGTTGCATCTTCTGGTTGGAAAAGTGCTGAAGTTGGTCCTGGCAGTTCTTCACCCAAGAGCCTCGTCCTCCTTTGTGTCCATTGATCCGTGCCTGGCCTCTGGGTTGTGGGTCATGACACTCAGCTTTAAAACCTGATTGCGGCTGCATGCCTCCAAGCTGCCACCCATTGCCATGCGATCTTGGCTGCCGTGGTGTTTATTGGCTTGTTGGTTTTAAGATGTTTTCTGATATGATTGCTGTATTGTAGATTTGAGTCTTTGTTAGCTCCCGTGAGATACTGCTTATAGGCTAGCTGGCAGGGCTGTAGCTTTAGGATGAATGGGTGAATGAAACAGTTTGAAATCTTTCAGGATTTGAAGGCAGAGCAAGATGGCAAGAGGGTTAAACAAAGGGCAATTAGTTCACAAAAGAAAGCAGCTCAGAGGATCAAGTATTTGTATCTCGCTATGGCCCGGACATTAACAGAAGCCAGTAGGCAAGTTAGTTGCTCCAAGCCCTTGGGATGTGAGTCACTCCTTGGTTGCAGGGCGGGGGCTGAAATGCTGCCTGTTAGGGTTCAAAGGATAGATGAATCAGAGAAACTTTGTCAGAAGTGATTTAAATATGGGGATGCTGCTGTTGCTTTGGGATTGCAGCCCAATTGAGCATCATAAACCACACTTTGGGTGGTATCTAGCAAAGTAGCTATGTTCACACAAGGATTTCCATTCGGGCAGTGGAACTTGCCTTGTCTTTCTCCAAACTCCAAATCTGCACTGAAGGATTGAGGAAACCCCAGAACAGATTTAAATGGTGCATGAGGATGGGGAGGGGAATTTCCATGGCACAGCCAGATATTATTGTGCTAATGTTACCGCTTCATTGGCTCTCACCCTTCATTTCTCTGCCTGCGATAAAACCCTTCTTGTGGCTTTTTCTTTTCTTTTCTGTCCATTGCACGTACCTGTAACTGAACCAGACATGATTTAATGCAAAAAGGGGCAGGGATATAAACGTTTAAGATAAATGATGATAAGAAAGTGAATAGTAGCATCCTTGTCACTTCAAAAATACATGGCATTACCTTCTCCCAATCAGTGGGAACGCTGCGTTGATTACACTGCTGCCTATCTACAAACTTCCTGGCCAGCAACAAATATGCAATTCCAGACTCTACATCTAGATCAGTCCCAGTTTTATCAGGACAATGAAACAAGCAAACAAAAGCATTAAAAAGATGCATGTCTAGGCAGGCGTCTTGTGGAAGGGTAAAGAAATCAAATTAATAGATGAAGGATTGCAATACTCTGCTACAAAACTAGTCTGTGCAGGGATCCTGAAACAAGAGAACTATTGTGAGAGTGAGTGTCTGATTTAAACAGGAAGTCAGGGCTGGAGCAATAATAATAATAATAATAATAATAATAATAATAATAATAATAATAATAGAGATTCCCTGCTGAACCATGTCTTTGAGGTTTCAATCTCATATCTGTTACTTTCCCTTTATGAATGTATTTAAGAGAGTTGCTGCCTTTAAAAAACAAACAAACAAACAAACATTGCTTCTTTTTAATGGCAACACATTCATCCAAACCTCAACAGGAGTGCAATTCCTGGCATGCTAGAAAGGGTACATCTGTTGAATTTCTGCCGTTTGTGCAGCTGTTTAAAAGACAACAAGCCTGGGAACCTTGGGTCTCTAACTGGTGGTTCAATACCAACAATTAGTGGATAGCTCAATGAAGATGTCAACTCAGCATGCAGCCACCATGAAAAAGGTGAATTCCATGCTAGAGATCAATAGAAAAGGGAGCTGAAGTAAAAGCTGCCGATATCATCAAGCCAGTATACAAATCTATGATGCAACTGCTTTTGGAATACTGTGTGCATTTCTGATTGCTGTACCTCATAAAGGATACTGTAGAGCAGGAAAAGGTGTAGGAAAGGGCAACCAAGATTATTGTGGCAGGAACAACTCCCCTGAGAGTAAAGGTTACAATATGTAGGACTTTAAAAGTGTTTTTTTTCCCTTAATGAATGTAGACTCACTTCCATGAACTTGCAGCTGGCATGCTATCACCACACACCACGGAGTAAGCCCCATTGAATCCAGTGGTGCCTAATTCTGAATAGACATGCTTAGGAATGTGCTATGCAATGCTCTGCCATGTAACACTCACAGCCTCTCAATACCTATGCTGGAGAGGCTCCTTCTGAATGGTTGTTAGCCAATTACAGGACAGTGTTTTCCTGGCATTTCATTAACCAAAGGAACAGAACACCTGCTTTGCTTTTGAAACAGCACAGAGCAATCCACTACAGGGTGAATGGATACAGCAGCCAGCAAGCACGGCATTTTTCAACATGGAAACTAAAGGGCTCAGGCAACAGCCCTTGGTGTAAGAACTGGGATAGAATAGAATAGAATAATTTATTGGCCAAGTATCAACCATACTTGGATTTTTGCTTCGACTACACTGCAATGTAAAGAAAAAACGTACCTCATACAAACACTATTCCCCCCACAATACAACAGCACAGCGAAAAGGCCCCATACCACCAACTGGCCTCCCTTCCGCCCACAACTACAGATGCAACATTTTGATGGCACAAGGAAAAAAGGCTATTCCTGTGCCTAGACGTTTTTGTATATGGAGTCCTGTACCGACGTCCGGATGGGAGTAAATCAAACAAGTGATGACCAGGATGCGAAGGGTCTACAGCAGTTCTCTCTGCTCTCTTCCTGACTCGAGCGGCATAAAGTGTCTCTATTGGAGGCAAACTAACAGCTGGTGATGTGATGAAACCAGGTCCTGTTTTCACCCGTGAAATGTTAGAGAGTATGGCATCTGTCTGCCTCGGGAGACAATGAAGGAGTGTGCCTTTGGGGGTGAGGTCAAGCTGTTGGAGGACTGCAGCGCCTGCTGTGGCTGTAGAGACCGATGTGGGAGGTACATGTTTTGTTGTAGCTGGGGCAGGTGGAGGCATCCAGTTGTGCTGCTGTAGACGCACCATGGTGTTTCTTCTGTCTGTGCTCCTCCCAGTGGCCATTCCTCCTCTGATCACTGCTGTGGATACATGACTTGCCTGCCTGTCTCCAGGCACTGTGGTCATCTGCAAGGGATTCCCACATGGCAAGGTGGATGTTGCCAGCCTTCATGCCATGTTTGCAGGCACCTTTGTAAATCAGAAGAAAAATTAGGAGAGAAAATGGGCAGAGAGTCAATATGCACATGGTCAGGAGTTGCGGAAGGGAGGGCTCGCACCCTGAACTGGTTAGGCCATTTCATTTCTTATTTCCCTGGCTTTAGTGCTTCATTGTTGTC
Organism: Zootoca vivipara; assembly: GCF_965207765.1. Taxonomy (NCBI): domain Eukaryota; kingdom Metazoa; phylum Chordata; class Lepidosauria; order Squamata; family Lacertidae; genus Zootoca; species Zootoca vivipara. Next base: position 49,843,749 of record NC_142594.1, on the reverse strand, counting down.
ATGTGGTTGTGTGTGGGGGGGAACAACCCAACAACCCTTTAGGGCAAATATAAGTGGCGGAGCTGAGGAATCAATCATTTTGTAAGTATTGTGTGGAGATGAATGACTTAACATCATTTGAGGGGTATTGATCACGCTACATAATAAGATTCCGCATTTCAATTGCTTGAAGATTGATGTCGCGAATGCAGATAAAGCGAGGATTAGGGACGCTAAATTCGATCAAACGAGGACTAGATTAAGTAAAAGCCTGCCACTGTTCATTAGGAAGTGGTATCTCAGACAGAATCCAGGGAAATGTGAAGAGATGCCCATGCTTGCTCAGGGGATCATGGTCTATTCAAAGAAAGCTAGCATGGAAATAGGGGCCAATGAATGAAGCATCTGGGGCAGACTCCAAATGAAATTCCATAGGGCAATAGCCTTCCCAGGGGACTCAGGTTCAGCCCCAGGGGTTTGTGGGCTTCTGGGAGGAGACCTGGGGTGGGCCAGGTGAATTGTGCTCGGAAACGTACTGGGAGCCAATGTAGATATTTCAAGACCGGTGTTATGTGGTCTCGGCGGCTGCTCCCAGTCACCAGTCTAGCTGCCGCCTTCTGGATTAACCACAGTACCCCTTTACCACAGTACCCCTGCCACAGTGGAGTGTTGAGCATCAAGGAGTGCACTGGGGGGAGGCAATGAATGTAGGTGCAGGATGGAAGACAGAGAGATAGGCAGGTCAATGGATGAGCAGGTGTTGGGTGCTCACTGGAGCTTGGGTGAGGGAACAGAGTCTTTCACGTACCCAGTCATTTGGTTTTTCAAGCCCAATGTGTGGGAGTGTGTCACTGATCTCCCCCTCCCCCATCAAAAGTTGTTTTGGTCAATTGTAGTCCAGCAATATTTGGAGGACACGAGGTTGCCTAAGGCTGTCCTAGGATATTGTCACTTGCAAGGCAGTAAGTAATGTTCCTAAATTTCTTCTACTTACCGCTTATAGTTTTAATTCTGTAAATGCAAAATGCTTGGGGCCAAAACAAAAACCCACCCTCACAAAATCTACCCATTCTTTGCCATTTGGGTACTTTTTTGTCTCAGCCAATGTCCCATGCTGGGTCCCTCCCCAACCTGCTCTTTTGAGGAAAACCCAACCCAGAGAAGCAGATAAGTGTCCCATCTTCAAACACACTTCACCTGGCTTTTTTTTGAGGGGGGCAATACCACCCCCAAGACACATCTGAATCCAACTTGAGGAAGAAAAATACCCCCTAAAACTGCCTATGTCAGTTTCTTACTTTGTATTTAAAAACTAACGTACTGAGGTTATAATACAAACAGCTATTAGCCTCTATCAAGTTTTTAGTTTTCCTGGATGAAGTTTAAGACGCAGGACTTTAGAGGATCAATCAGCCATTGCCGGCATTAAGATTCTACACGCTATTTCCTGAACAGAAGTCTGAATGTATATACATCATTGGCTGGCTTGGAACTAATGATATATATATATATTGCATAATATTTGAAGAAGAACAATGTTTCGATGGTCAGAGGGGAAATAACACACATACTATATATGGATCCTTTTGTGTGGGTAGACATTACGGTTCTAGGAAAGAAGCTTACAATTCCTGGCCTGCCAACCTGACGATGGAAAATACATCTTGATTGAGATATTAAGGGTACATTTAGTAATAAAGTGGAGTTTAAGATTTATGACTCAGCCTAGATTTATGAGATGTAAATAGCAAAAGGCAAATATGCTGTTTGGCTTAGAGGGAAGCAAAACAGATCAATAGCTGGATGAATCTGAAGTTTGCCATCATTTGGGGGGGGGGGTTACAGGGATTTTAAACCCCCAATTGAACTATTTTTTGGGGGGGAGTCCCTCCCAATCATAGCTGCCAAGTTTTCCCTTTTCTCGCGAGGAAGCCTATTCAGCATAAGGGAAAATCCCTTAAAAAAAGGGATAACTTGGCAGCTATGCTCCCAATGCCCTTGACTGAATAGCCACAATCTAGTTTTGCTGTGCAAAAGCAGCATCCCATCCTGTGACCTGTCTATATATTGGGTTCAAGATACCTGAAATATTGTTCCAACCATTATATACTGGGGCTGTGCCCTTTGTCACCTGCCCTGCCCTGGATTCATTCAGTTTGGGGACAGGGCTAATGGTTTTTTTAAAAGGTTTTTTAAAACCTTTAAAAACTTGATTTGAACCCTAGTTTAAAATTGGTTCAGGGAAGGAGTGACACAGCTCCTTAGCAAGTGGCTTCCCCTTTGTGCAGTGAAGCTGCTCGCGAAGGAGAAGTCCCATGCGCAGACTGATTTCCCTCACCATGGTTTATGCTCTGTAGTACATGTGAACGAGACCATTAATTAAAAATAAAACAGGCCCTGCACACAAGTTTGCAACCTAATCGTTCGCAGGGAACGTTGTCTCAGTGATCGTTGAAGCAATTCTGAAAGGTTGACCGGTATTATTACAGGTAGCTGTGAGGGGAAGGAGAGCTTTTCTAAGGTCACTCAGTGACTTCATAGTCAATAATGGTTGAGGGAGACTCTGCTAGTTCTTTTGACAAGTGACAGGAAGTTTTTGCCTGTGATTGTCCTGCGATGGGAGTTTCTTTGCAATCTCAAAAGGCCATCTGGCCTCACCTACATAATTTCCTTCCTGGCATCTTTTCTGCATTGCATGAGGCAGTCGAAATCCTTGTGACTAAGGGTTCCTTGTCGTTTGAAAGGCTGCCTTTCGGATCCAATTATTCCGGCTAGAAGTGCCAGCCAGTTTTGCACCTTGGCTTGAGACGAGGCTGAGATACCTGCTGGAGGGGATGAGCGTTTCTTGATCGGTGGGAAACCTGTTTCTGATAAATCTGTCTGGAAAGGTAGGAGGCTTTCTGCAACGCCAGAAGTGGGATAGGAAGTCAAGGAACATCGAGGGTCTGGCAACTGCTGGGTAACATCCCTGTTTGCTCAAATGCTCCCACATCACAAGTCTGACGGCTGGCCTTTAGCAAAGGAATCTCAAATCATATTCTTGGAAACTGTGCATGTCAAGGAGAGAGAACTTGCAGTTGTGCAACACTGGTTACGCCTTTTTCCGCCAAGGGAGTTTATGGTAGCTGAGGCTGGTTGAGGCCTTGCTTTTAGAGAGAGGTTAGTCAAAGCGAATTGAAACTGCTCGATGCCTGTTTTTGTGGGGAATTGTGGCAACCAGGATTGGCTGAGGCCTGTGTGTATGTGTGTGTTGTAGTTGAATTTGATATAACAAACCCTTACAGACGCTCCAATAAGTGTCCCTATATTCCAAGGAAAGTTTTGGATCTACAGAAGCTGCCCTGGTTTCGGATTTGATCCCACAATGCCCTGCTTTCCCTTAGGGTGTCCCTATTTTCACTGGATAAATGTTGGAGGGTATCCCCTTAACGTGTTCACAAGAGCACATGGAGACTTCAGCTGCAGAGGAAGAGTTGTGGGCACCTGCAAATGCCCATCCTGGCCCCACCCCAATGCCCCTGCAGAGCTGGGCCTGAAAGGGGCTTGCAAACGTGTTTAGCTGAACGTGCTTATAAGCCTTTTCCTGTTCAGGAACCATTGATAATACAGGAGTCGTTCTCACAGGGAAGGCTTGTAAGCGCATTCCCTTCATGCACACTTCCAAGCCTCCTTTAGACTTTCTTGGTGAATGCAGGAAACTTGGGGTGTAGCAGGGACTTTCCTGTTCCCCTCCCATCCAGTTTAAGCCCTCATGATCTTTTGAATGGACGAATACAGTGTTGGTTTAATGTTGCCCTATCTGCAGCATCGGTTCCTGACCTAAAGGTACATATACTAGGCTGCCAAGGAGACAAGCAATTTGCAGGGCAGAACTGCACACATGGGGTGCGCTTAACCCTTCTGTTGCCAGCTGCTCATTGGTTACAATCCAGCCCACATCTCTTGCTGGGTTCTCGGATCTTTGTCTGCCACCAGATGCCATAATATTTCGACCAACCCATTATTGCAGAATTAGGTGAAAGGCTAACATAGACGAAATTAGGATCGCATCATTTTGGACTGCAGGTTTGTCTCATTCTGCAGCGTTCCCCCATGATAAAATCCAATCTAGCACGTCATGGAGAAATGTTTGTCATAGCCCCCTCTGATATTCTCGTTAATTTTTTCTTGTGGGAGAAGCACTGGAACTATGACATCGGCGCACTTGCAGGTGCAATCCAGATTTCTGCTGTCTCAATCTACCACATTCTGTGTCGTGCAGGGGTTGGCAACAGGGTGCCCTTCAGATGTTGTTAGACTACAAGCCCCATCATCCTTGCCCCCTGGCCATGCTGGCTGGCGATGATGGGAATTGGAGTCCAACAGCGTCCAGAGGTTCCCCTGGTGTAATATATAGATCGGCTTAGAGCCAATCTTATACATCTTGTTGAGTGAGGTAATAGAACCCTGCAATGGTGGTAGTGGACATCAGCGCAGGACAGAGGTGATTTTCAGTTCCCCAATGCAAGAACTAGTGCCCCAGGAACAAAGGTCTTTTTATATAGATAATGTTTTATTAATTTTCCAAAAATAACAAAAATAAAAACAACAACAATGCAAAAAAACAAGCAAATTGACTTCCCTCTAGTCCCTTCCTTGGTTCTATTATTTATCAACATACTGCATGTCCATTGTTAAATTTAAAATCTATTTAAATTACCTATCATCCATTCATAAGAAATTCACGAGTAATCTTAAAACCCTGCTAATGTATTAACCTGTGTACAATGCTTCTGTATATATGCAACAAACATCTTCCATTCTTCTTTAAATTCCTTGTCGCCTCTTCCTCTTAGTCTCATTGTCAATTTTGCCATTTCAGCATATTCCATTAATTTAACTTGCCAAACTTCTTTAGCTGGGGCACCTTCTTTTCCCCAATGTTGTGCTAATAAAATCCGTGCGGCCGTAGTTGCATACATAAACACATTCTTTCAGAAACAAAGGTCTTGACTGTGAAGTCTGTACCCTTCATTGCTAGCTTTCTAATTCCAGAGAGGTTTGCTGTTTTGTTTTGCACACTAAAGCGGTACAGTCTCTTTTGCCACCCCAGGGCTCTGCCACTTCATTCCGCTGTGTTTTGTTGGCAAGGCCCTCATTCAGCCCATAAGTGGAAGTGTCCCCAAATAACAGCCCCTTGTTTTTGTGTCGAGCTAGAGTGATTCGCCCCCTTTGAATGGAAGGGGGACAGCTAGCACTGCCGTTTTATCTTTTATCTCTCCCGTAGCTGGTATGAGGCTACTTTCTGAGCATTCCTTCCTGCCGCGGTCATGCTGTTATGCTTTATAGGCGCCTTGCTACATCCAGAGACAGCTAAGTTCCACTCAACACCATCACACCCAACATCTAGCTCTTTGCGGGTGGGGGAATGGATGGGAAGAATACTACTAAAAAAAGAAGAAGTTGTTTGTTATTGATTATGAAACAATGCAGCTTATCTGGAAGCAAGTTGCTGTCCGGGTCCTTTTGTATTATTCATTGCTGAGATGAAAGGCTTTCTTCTTTTTAGCAGAACCTTCAGCTCAAAATGAGGGTGCAAAAGATTCCCGAATTTTTCTTTCTTGCTCATTTCACTTGCATCCCAGCATTTAGTCTGTTGAAGGCCCACCATTTTTCCATGAGCCATGGGCAGAGTGAGGGCAGGAAGTTTGGCCTTCGTTCTGCCCGGCTTCAGGATGGCAACCCATGAAAGTGTAGTGTTATTCTGAAGCCAGTCAAGAGTGAGGGATTATTTGTCACGGTCCGGTCGGCGGGCGATTGAAGCCCTGACTGAGGACGTCAGGACCAGAGGCAAGATGGTGGTGTAGAAGCAGGAACAGGTGCAGGGCTGAGGGTCCAGCAGCAGGCAGTCGCAGGGTCAAGGAGAAAAGCAGAGGCGAAGGTCTGGGAGTCAAGGAGCAAGGCATCGGCAAGGCGAAGGTCCAAGGGTCGAGGAGCAAGGCGTCGGCAGGACGAGGGTCCAAGGAGCAAGAGGCCAGATGCAACCAGGCAGGGATAGCGTTGCTGTGGCAAAGAGCTGAAGGGAAATGCTGAGCTTTTATCCCTCCCAGCTCCTGCCACCAGGTGCAGTGAGGTATCAAGTGGCCTCACCTGAGTGGCCACTCCTTGCTTCTCCAGCACAAGCTGAGGCCTTCACCTGAGTGGCCACTCCTTGCTTCTCCAACACAAGCTGAGGCAGGCCCCAGTCCTGCAAAGCACTACAGGCCCCAGAGCCTGACTCCTGCCCATACTCCTGACATTTTTATTTCTTTAAGAAAGGCGAGCGAGGACATTGCTCTCAGGTTGGCACCCCCCATGCAACAGCATTCTGAAGACAGAGTGAGGACAGCAACTCCTGTCCTCGCTCCGCTGGGGGGAAAATGGCAGCTGTTAGCTTTTAAGATGCCAGGAACTACTATAGGAAGTTCACTCCCCCCTTAAATATTGTTCCTGCAAATGGATGGTGAAATATGGAGGGATAGCATTTTGGCTTAGCCCTAACTAGTTGGTGATGGAAGTCATGGGCCAGAAGAAATCCTTAAGAAATGTCTCTGCGGGCTTTTGTTTGTTTGTTACATCTCTTTTCTATTGACTATGCTATGAAGGCAAGGAAAAGCCAGGTATTTCCAAAAGTAGGCCAAAGTGTGGATGTGCGCAAGGGATGACACCAAAAGCAGAACTCTCTTTCCCTCTTTCTTGCTCTTCCTTGGCTGGGCAAATGTGCAAGGCGAACTGCATCTGAGCATTATCTTGCATTTCGTTTCATTTCCCTTTTAATTTGTATGCCGCCTTTCTGTATTACTACACACAAGGCAGTTTACAAGCTGAAGAAACAACAAAATAAACAGCAAAAATCGCACACCTAATAACAATCTGATCCGATACAAAAAAAAAGTCACAATAGCTTTAAAATAAGCAACTCATATCAAATAAAGCAATGTTCAACAATCCATTAGGATATAATAATAAACAGTAAAATTAAACATAGCAAATAATCATTGAAGACTTTACACTTAACAATTACAATAAAGAATTACTGAACTATAATCAGTAAAAATAACGGCAAGCCACAATGCATAAAATACCATGAAACATGCAAAATCATGTAAAAGGATCAAGTTGAGAAACAAGAACGCACAGCTTATAAATTTGTGGTTTTTTTTTTTTTAAAATATCCCTGCGTTCCCTTCTTCCCCACTGCTTCTGCTGTTCTCAAAGTCATGGTCTGGGAAAGGCTCCTAGGGCTGGAATGGGTGGGGAAAGGCAGGTGGAAAAAGCCTTTGCCTGATGGACAGCATCATTGTATAGAGGCCTCACCTGTGTTTCCCCTAGAAATCCAGCCCCTCTCCTTATCTGCAGAGCCATCTAAGCACCAGGAGTCTGTGTGCCAGAATCTTATGCAAGGCACCTCTATGGGGGCAATGGACTGGGAACTGTAGTTTAGAGATTGCGGCTGCTGCCTTCATAAAAGGGACCGCCCAAGGTATAGGTTCATAGGGTAGATGTTGTGGTATTGTTTTCATATGGTCCTCCACGTTGACAAAATGCACCCTTACGTGTAGAAAACTAGTACACCTGGGTGAAAGATTCTAGCCCGGTGCTAACCTTCTGTGTTGCAAGGAGTTTTGCACCATTCTCCGCCTACCGTAACCGGGCCAGTGACAGATCTCAATTTCTCCCAAGCTTGCTGCACCTTTTGTGAAGGAAACATGCTGGAAATAAACGCTGACTCTGTTTGTGTTGCAGATAACTACTTCAAAAAAGAGGGCACCATGGACGCACTACTTTGTGGCAACAGCACAGATGCTGGGTAAGTAATATTTGATTATAGTGTTTTGTTTTGTTTTTAATTTAAAAATTATCTTTATTTAATATTAAACATATTATCCATAAAATCAACATAAAGGTAAAGGGACCCCTGACCATTAGGTCCAGTCGTGACCGACTCTGGGGTTGCGCGCTCATCTCGCATTATTGGCCGAGGGAGCCGGCGTATAGCTTCCAGGTCATGTGGCCAGCATGACAAAGCCGCTTCTGGCGAAACCAGAGCAGCACATGGAAACGCCGTTTACCTATTTATCTACTTGCATTTTGACGTGCTTTCGAACTGCTAGGTTGGCAGGATCTGGGACCGAGCAACGGGAGCTCACCCCGTCGCAGGGATTCGAACCGCCAACCTTCTGATCAGCAAGCCCTAGGCTCAGTGGTTTAACCACAGCGCCACCTGGGTCCCAAAATCAACATAACTCAACATAAATCAATAGAAATCAACATAAGTAAAATACAGGTCAAAATTATACAAAATTATACAAAAGAACCAACTTATAATAAAACAGGGGAAGGAAAGAAGAAAAAGGAGAAAATAGAGGGGGGGGGAGAAAAAAGAAAAAATACCACAAAAAACAAAACAAAAACTGAAACCAAAACAAAACACCAATATACAATAAAAAGTAAAAGAAACTATATTTGATGATAGTTAAGCAAAACTTAGTATTATTACACCTTTTTAAAGAGGTAGCACTTCATAGTTTCTATGTTGGCACGGGCATTCCTTCTGTCTAAATTATGTCTTTAAAACAGTAAAATACAGCCTCTATAGGAATGTTGTTAAAAACGGAGCAACTGAAACATCCATGTTAGGGCTTATTATATATATATATATATATATATACATATAATATATATAGCCCCTCCCCCCTCAAATATAGTTATTAGTTCAGCTCTGTCCTACTTACAGGAGAATGGAGATTTCCTCTTCTAAGGGTCAGCAATAATAGACATGGCGGTGGTGGTGAATCTTTCAGGCATGATAATGCAATTTTCCAAACAGTGGGGGAGGAAGAGTGATGTGTCTTGCCAGTTCAAAGCCGCATTCTTTCGGAGTCTTATTACCAGTTCTTTCTATAGCCATTCATTTCTTTTTTTTTCCTTCTGGAAACTTGATAATGTGTTTGATGTTGTGGATTAGTGCCTTTTTTTAAAAAAAAAATAATAATGAAAAAATATGAAAGAAAAAGGGGTGGGGGGGGATAAAAGTGAAATGTGGGAGTGAGACATCAGAAATACAAGGGAGAGACTGATTGATGATTAATTCTAGTGTTCTCCCTCGGGAGACGAGGGAACAGGCTTGTGTTCTTTAATGTCCTTTGGAAATCACTGAAATGGCAGCTGATTCTGGAGGTCTAAAAATTGTGGCTGCTTCGGAGACCGGCAGGTGCCCTCTTAGAAACATAGGGAGCTGCCATGTGCTGAGCCAGACTGCTGGGACTAGCCCTGTGTTCCCTACACGGACTGGCAGTGGCTCGCAGAGGTTTCAGGCAGCAGGTTTTTCCCAGCCTGTCCTGGAGATGCTGGGGATTGAACCGCAGACCTTCTACATGCAAAGCAGATGCTCTGCCCCTGAGCTACAGGCACTTGAAGGCTCCTCTGCATGTTCAGTGAAGGAACTTTGTGCAAGGAAGCATTGCAGGAGCAGACTCTGTCCTCACACTACGCATGTTCCTCAAACATCTTTAATATGTCTTAGTATGTGTAATGCAATTTCATTCACAAAGAATGGATGGTACTGGAGAAAGGAGGTGGCAGTTGGAAATTGGCAGTTGGGAATTTTTCCTATTAGCTCTATCCTGACTGTGAAGATGAGAGCAGTTTGTAAATAATACTTGTTGTTCAAGGGTTGGCAGCCTGAGAAGTAAAGATTTATTTTCAACCATTTGTGTAAGGCATATACAGTGGTACCTCGGTTCTTGAACATCTCAGTCGACAAATGTTTTGGCTTTCAAACGCCATAAACCCAGAAGTAAATGCTTTGGTTTTTGAACATGCCTCGGAAGTCGAACATGCCACGGGGCTTCCATATTGAGTTTTCCGTTTTGAGGCTTCCGTACTGAGTTTTTGGTTTTTGAATGTTTGGGAACTCGAACGGTCTTGCAGAACTGATTACGTTCAAAAACCAAGGTAGCACTGTATATATTTACAGTGGTACCTTGGTTCTCAAACTTAATCCGTTCCAGAATTCCATTCCAAAACCAAAGCGTTCCAAAACCAAGGAGCGCTTTCCCATAGAAAGTAATGCAAAATGGATTAATCCGTTCCAGACTTTTAAAAACAACCCCTAAAACAGCAACATGAATTTTGCTATCTAACGAGACCATTGATCCATAAAATGAAAGCAATAAGCAATGTACTGCAGTCACGCAGTCAATCAAACAGTAGCTGAACTGGGTTCCACACAGTCACAAAAATAAAACAAAAAAGAGCCACAAAAACGTAAAATACAGTGGTACCTCTACTTACGAATTTAATGCGTTCTGAACGCACATTCGTAAGTCGAAAAAAATTGTAAGTCGAATCCCATAGGAATGCATTGGGAGAAAAAATTCGTAAGTAGAAGCAGCCCTATCTAAACTGCATCCAAGATGGCAGACAGAGCTCCATTCGTAAGTAGAAACATTCCTAAGTAGAGTTATTTGTAAGTAGAGTTACCACTGTAAATAGAAAAAACAGGCAGACCTCAGCGTAACGCTCAAAAGGGAAGTGCAGCACTCAAATCGGAAGCTTAACACTCAAAATGGAGCACGTTTGGCTTCTGAAAAAGGTTTGCAAAACAGAACACTTACTTCCGGGTTTGCAGTGTTTGGGTTCCAAGTTGTTTGAGTACCAAGGTGTTTGAGAACTGAGCTACCACTGTAACATGCCTGCCAAGTCTCCCGTTTTTCATGGGGAAACCCCCGTTTTTAAAGCCGTTTCCCGCTGTTGTCCCGAATGGTGAAATATCCCATAATTCCCCCGGATTTTCAAAAATTGGGCAGAGCAGCACTGGAAGTCACTTCTAGATATGTCCAGACATGTGTAGAAGCGACTTCCGGTGCCGCTCTGCCCATGTCTGGGCACCGGAAATTGGGCAGTGCCAGCACCGGAAGTCGCTTCTACGCATATCTGGACCATAGCTGCCAAGTCTCCCGTATTCCCCGGGAAACCCCTGTTTTTCCAGCTGTTCCCAGCTGAAAAAAACGGATTTTTTTTGTTTTTCCCCGGTTTACTTACCGGCCAGGGGAGGCTCCTTCTGCGCATGTCTGGAGTCTCTGGACATGCGCAGAAACGTTTTCTGGTGCGGTGGCCATTTTGGAACTGGGCGGAGCATGCTCAGAAGCGACTTTTGATGCTGCTCTGCCCAGTTCCAAAATGGCGGCAGCGCTACTTCCGGTCTGCTATCTGCTACTTCCGGTCCGGTCCCTTATTTTTCTGGCAGGAACTTGGCAGGTATAGTCTGGACATGCATAGAAGCGACTTCCAGTGCAGCGCTGCTGCTGATCCCGGATTTTTCAATCCGGGAGTTGATGGGTATGCACTGTAATCACAAATAACTAGCATTATATGCTTGGCACCTCCCTCCCTACAGTCAGGGACTACCCTGCACAGATATTCATTGAAATGAAAGGTGGTACCTACACCCATGAAAGAGCATGTTTAAAAATGTAAACAATATGTGGATTTCATTCATGCCTGGTCTGGCCTCTCAGGGTTGCCACCTTTTCTGTGGCAAGGCTCCTGGGCCTTTCACAGCTGCAGGGCACGCAAAAATTCAACAGGTGAAATTCCCACTGGCAGGCCTGCGTACCTCAGTTGGTTAGAGTGTTGTGCTGATAATGCCAAGGTTGCAGGTTCTGTTCCCATGCATGAATTCATGCATTGCAGACTACATGACTCTACAGTTCTACGAGTCTAGTTTTTTGGCATTTTGCCACAGTTAAAAGTGCAGGAGCCGTACTCTTTACAGGAGGGGAATTGCAACCTGGAAACCTGTTTCTATGGGCACTAGAGAGGCATTTGCCTTCTGCCCCTTCTGAAATTGTCAAGAAAGCTCGGTTGGCAAACCCCAAGGAAAGGAATGAAGCCACTGGGGCAACTTGAAGATGTAACAAGAGAGCACCTTTGGCAACGGCATCCTAGCTATGGTTGCTATAGAAACCTTAATTGCCATTATCCTCTCTTGGACCCTCATTTTCATTTATAGATTGAGACCAAAGTGAATTTTATGTTCTATAGGATGGAACATCTTTCTTCCTCGGTTTCAGATGTATTGTTTCACCTCAAGTTTATAAATACGAGTAATTTAGGAGGAGAATGAGGCCTTAGAAAATTCTCCAGTGAACCTCAACGTTATTTTTAAAACCTCTTTAGGGAACTATTTCTGTTGTTGTTGTTGCTGCTGCTGCAGCGTTTCATTAGAAAATCCCTATAAGCACATTAAAAAAAAAAAATCAGGCACCTGTTAGACACTCTGCAGAGGTAGAATTAAAGAATTGCTTTTTGCAGTTTGCACTAAAAGCCCTCTTGGAATTTGGTGTGTAACTCAAAAGAGAGAACTTATTTGTTAAGAGTAGCTAGCCATTGATTCATCAGATTCTGGTGCCTGGAGGCAGGTTGAAGGGTGACTTGGCGGGTGGAGCTGGGCGGATTCAGGCAGGTCATGTGAGTAGGGATGCTTGAGAATTCGTTCTTTGCAAATTCCAGCATCCTGCTGGGTTCATCACATTCTGTTGCTGTTTGTGATCAGCCAGTTGCCACCAAGGAGCTCACAAACAGGGAAACAGCTGTCCCCTCCTGTTTGTCCCTCGTAGTACTCGGGGATACAGTGCGTCTCAACATGGAAGTTCCACTTCGCTATTATGGTTAATGGCTATTGAATTTGTCCATGAACTTGTCTAATCCTTTTAAAAAGCCATCTGTGCTAATTATGTTTGCCTCATACAGTAGAGGTTGATATCAGGGATATACAATCTCTGTTGCTGATTTGACTAAAAAAGCCTTTTTTGAAAAAAGTGTCCAGCCCACATTGTTGAGTACAGCCTGATGGATGGGTGGGCAGGCTGATGCTGTTAACTGTCCTTAATCAATAGCACTGTACTTTTTTTATTGTGATTAATTGTATGGTGTCCTGTGGATGTTCTTCTGGAAAGATGTAAAAGGAAAACGTTCGCATTGCCACTCCTTGTAAATCAGAAGATTTTGATAACGTGACAGGCTCGTCCCTCCCCCCCCCCCCCCCCCGGCGTATAAGTTGTCCAGAGTATATTTGCTAGAAAATCCAAAAGCAGAGACTTGGCTAAACCCTTTTGGATTCTGTAAAAAAGAGCAACAGTTTTCCAGCTGCATTCCAGGGAACCTAGGGCTTTTGCAGAAGCCTTTTGAGGGTTCCTCAGTGGAAACATGATTCCTGAAAGACAGATTGCCCAGTCTCTACCAGTGTTGGGTTATTCTGGCTCATCAGTCTCTGTCATTTTTGGACCTTGAGCCTACATAACTCCAGCCTACAGAACAGAAGTATTCTGAACTGCTAAATGAATGGGGAGAAGGGACAGAAAACTATGTCCACAGCATCCCATCCATCCACTTGAAACAAAAATGAAGTGTCTGCCCCAAATTGCTGTCTGCGAACTGGAGTTTTGATACAGCCCTACATGAATTAGAGAAGGGGAGGAAATTTGATTTTCTTTGCACTTTAATGAGGAACTACCTCATTCACAGTTTTCGAAGCAGCAGGATAAGCAGAAAAAATTATCCTTTGAGATTCGCATACTCCAGATTTTGCAGTGCAGTTCTCCAGTCAAATATTGTGTACAAACATGTATCTATTAGGGCAAAATGTGTATAAAAATACATGCATTTGAGAAAACAACATACAAGATCCATTATATTAGGGGATATGGCTTGCAAAAAAAAAAGTTGGGTGTTGGGATAAATTCTCACTAAAATGCTGATCAATTTTCATGATAAAAGAAGTAGTCACAAATTGCTACAGAAATGTGGAGAACTAGTATTGGGAAAATGAAAGAAATCAAAATTGGCAGATTCGTCCATCCCGATATGTGACCTGAGTGATATTTAATGTTCTAGGGCAGGGGTCCCCAGACTATGGTCCGCGGGCCAGATGCGGCCCAATTGGCCTCCCAATCCGACCTGCGACGACCCCCGCCGCCCGCTGCCACCGCCCGCTCTTGCGGCGCGCTGCGAGGCGGCGCGATTCCAGATCTGAAAAAAATCACTGAAAATTGTTTCTGCGCATGCGTATGAGCCTCTCCCGACCCAGAAGAGGTCATTTCTGGTGCACTTCCGGGTCGTGGGAGGTGCACTTCTGGGTCGGGGGAGGCCCATACGCATGCGCAGAAACAATTTTCAGCGATTTTTCCGGCCTGGAAGCGCGCCACCGCGCCAGTAAATGGGTTTGCGCATGCGCACTGGCACGCACTCCCCCGCCCTCCGGCCACCGGCCCAAAAGCGGTCACCGGCCCAAAGGTGGGTAAGTCTGGGGACCCCTGTTTGGGCGGCCACCGGCCCAAAAGGCGGGTAAGTCTGGGGACCCCTGTTCTAGGGCCCTTGGATAGAAAACAGATCACTAGTTGAGAGGCAGTAGAAAATGATGCGGTAGCATGATAAGATGAAGCCATTGTTACATACGGGTCAATTCAGAACTCTAGCAGGGGAGGGAGGAGTGATATCTTTTCTGGGACTGTCCAGACCATGTAGCCAGCAGGTGGCAGGTTGGTTCAGGTGGCAGCATTTAGGGGACAAGGGACGTCAGGAATTGTGGTTGCTGCAGCGAGACAGACAGGTATTGGCTCTAGCATGGGAGGGTGAGTACCATTTGCGGCAAAGTTTTGTGTGCTAGTGCTGTCGGGTTTTTTAAATTTTTATTTTTTAAAAAAATATTATTCAATGACTCCGTTGCACATCAAACCAAACCTCCAAACTGAGAATTTTCCCCACCAGTAGCCTTTATTGCTTATTGCTTCTCTCCCTGCAGTTCATGTCCGGACGATTACATCTGTCTAAAGGCTGGTGATAATCCTGACTTTGGGTACACAAGCTTTGATACCTTTGGCTGGGCCTTCCTCTCCTTGTTCCGCCTCATGACGCAGGATTGCTGGGAACGCCTCTATCAACAGGTAGAAGACTGATTTGTCTGGTTGCTTTTGTTTCTGGATAACCTTCTCCTTTAACACATCACAGACTCTATGGGCTTTCCATTTAGGAAAGGAGGAAACTTGTCTCCCAGGTACAAATTATTATTATGCTATTTATCACCCACCCTTCATACTAAGGTGGGTTAAAACAATTAACACCCAATATAAAAAAACAGTTTTAAACAGCTTACAATCACAAAAATAAGGTGGGTCCTAAAAATATACATTCCAGGTGTCAAAGGACAGGTTAAAGCGGTGAGCCTTTAGCCTTTGCCAGAAGCTGTATAATGAAGGTGCCAGATTAACCTTTCACAGTTTAGGGGCCAACACAGAAAAGGCCCTCTCCTGGGTTGCAATCTCCCCTTCAAGCTTATGAGGGTGGTAGACCAACCAAGAGAGCCCCCTCCACTGAACTTGGCACCCTACAGTCTGTAAGGAAGGAGACGGTTGTTCTGGTATTTGGGAGCTAAGTCACTTATATCATGTCCTAGGAAAGTTGAGACGGGGGAAATACCTGGAACAGCAATTTTTTTTCCATTTCCACCATACGAACAATGTCAAACTCAAATATGAATTTCCCAACGTAGTTTGTGGACTACATTTGTTGTTCCTTCAGTATCATTTCCCACAAGATAAATCCCACAGTATATGTTCTTTCCAGCCATTTATTTTGACTTGTTGACTCAGTCATAACAAACATGAAACCATATTGTGTCGCTTCATAATAAGACTGGAAGATCAGGTGCGTTTAAACCTATCTTATTAACCAGCCTGTAAATTAAATCTGAATTGTTAGCTGCAATGTAAACCCTTGAATATCTGAAGAATCGTTTGTTGACATGTGACATATCATCTTTTTATAGTCCACTTTATAAATTGAGAAGGAAAAGGCACAGTGGTGAAATCAGCCAGCTTTGGGTATTTATCAAATCATGAATTGGCTCCATTACAGGGTTGCAGGGGCTGCTGGTTTCCTGCGGTGTAATCCTGCGTGGCTCTATGTGATTGTCACAACCACATAAGTGGAGACAGTCACACGGACTTTTCTAATCGGCACCCACCCAGGATTAAGGGTGCCAGTTGGGTGAGGAAAACCCATTAATCAGCCTCACCCATATAGCAGCATTGTTCGTGGGGAAATGGCTCTTTTTGAAGGTAGCCTCAGGTCATGCAATAACACAGGAAGCAGCCCATATGCCAGGCTTCACTGACCCCAAGGACCTCCATGCAGGCAGCTATTTCCCCATTTTATGCACTGGGGAGTATTTTGCACACACAAAAGTGAGGCCTCAAGCATACGTGACAAATGGGCCAGCTGCGAGAGCAGAAACAACAGGCCTTCTTTCGCACCCATGGAATTCCATGTACTGTACGTACCAGAGCTCAGCAAAATGTAAAGTTGTGGCAACGATAGATGCATTGATTCGTGAGAGCAGTTTAGTCCACACCACTGGCAAGTGTTGGGCACATCAGTGTTAAATTCCCTTGTGAGCATTGCCATGCTTCAGTGAGAGGCCCCACCTCTGTGAGAGAATCTGCTTTGCACACAGGACGTCCCAGGTTCAATCCCCAGCATCTCTAGGTATGGCTGGGAAAGACCCATGGCTGAAATCCTGGCTAGCTTCTGCTAGCCATTGTAGGCAATATTGGCCTATAAGGACTGATGGCCTAACTCGGTGCAAGTGAATTAGTGACCAACTTTCAGACTATGCTGCCTTCACCGGTATCTGCCAGTGATTGATGCTTTGTAAGCGGAGGCTAAGTGGATTTGCTTGTAAATAAACGTTAGTGTTCCTGTGGAAATAATAATTTCACTTCCTTAATTTTATCCGTTCTTTTGTTTCAATAAAATATTTTTAGGTTGCCAGGTTGAAAAAAAAAATTTCTGGTTGGCTTGCTAGAAGCATTAAAACAATAAAATATACAGACCTGTAAAAATAAATGCAATACTGCCTGTGCAGCTAACATTCATTTCAGAAAGCTTTAAACAAGCTAAGTGGCTGGGGTGTTAGTCGTGACATGTGATTCTATAACCAGGAACCGATCCCTAAGGCAGGGGTGATGTAACTCCAAGCTTGCGGGAACTACCGTGTTTCCCCCTTTTTAAGCCGTAGTCATAAAGTAAGCCATGGCAGGATTTTTAAGATTTTTAAAATATAAGACATACCCCGAAAATAAGACATAGGTCTACCTGCAGGGTCGGTGCCCAGCAGTGAAGGTGTTAACGGGGCCCGAGGACGCCTCTGGCCAAAGTTTAAGGGGGGGTGTCGGGAAGTTCCATTTGGGTGAGGGAGGGAGACGCCGCTGACCGGGCTTGTTGCCTCTTTTTTCTTTTCACGTTTGTTCCTGTAAAATGGCAACCCACGGGCCAAAGCAATTGATCCTCGCCTCCGTCGCTTTCCAGGGTGGTGGGAGGGGGAAAAGAAAGAGGGAAAAGGTGTCGGCAGGGAGAGAAAACGGCTGTTCTGTCATTAGAGACGTCGGCTCGATTGCTTCAGCTTGCCTGCAAGCCGGCTAAGCAGGAAAGAAAGGGGAGAGGACTCGCACATTTTCTCTCCCCGCCGACACCTTTCCCCTCTTTCTTCCCCCCCCCAACCCTGGGAAGCTTCCTCGATCTGGTGCTGGGCACCGACCCAGCAGGCTGCTTCCTTGATCTGGCGGCCTGTCGGGTCGGCGCTGATCGGCGCTGCGCGGAGGACCAGATCGAGGAGCCGGTCTGCAGAGTCAGCGCCCAGCAGCGCCATGCCGGATTGAGGAGGCGATGCTCCGTGCGGCGCTACTGGACGCTAACTCTGCGGACCGGCTCCTTGATCCGGTGCTCTGTGCGGCGCAGCAGCCGAGCGCAGCGCGCCGAGCCGGCCAGCGCCCTCGCCACGGGCACAGGCACGGGGGCATGTCCCCTGCCGGCGCCAGCCTCAGCAGTAGCAGCAGCAACAACAGCAGCGACGCCCACATGCTGCAGCTCAGCCCCACGGCAGCCCCTGCGCTCCCGCTACAGCCACCTGTGCGAGCCATGCTCTACGGCCTCGGGCCCCCGCTCAGCACCGCCAGCAGGTCTACCACAGCGTCAGGGGAGGAGGGACTTTTCTGCCTGTGCCATCCGTTCTCGGCTTGGTTTGCTTAGGGTCACCTTTGTCATATGCCAACATTGACGATGATGTCCTCCGGTTTCACAGAATTGTGGAATTGGAAGGGACCACGAAGGCCCTGCAATGGAGGAAAATTGTGCCTCCAACTCCTCCCCCCCCCCGCCAAATGAAACTTCCCGACACACACACACCCTTAAACCTTTGGCCAGAGGCGTCCTCCTTGCTGTGCA
The DNA here is from genome assembly GCF_965207765.1 of Zootoca vivipara. Lineage (NCBI taxonomy): Eukaryota > Metazoa > Chordata > Lepidosauria > Squamata > Lacertidae > Zootoca > Zootoca vivipara. The sequence goes on along the minus strand of NC_142594.1, from coordinate 49,825,467 downwards.
CCCTGAGCCAGCGGGACCCAACAGCAGCAGTGCTGGCCGCGGTAAGGAGGGGTACTTACAGTAATAATATTTTTTTAAAAAGACACCCCCTGAAAATAAGCCATAGGCTTATTTTCTTGAGTAAAATTAATATAAGACGGTGTCTTAAAATGTGGGAAACACGGTACTTTGTATTTTCTTAGACCACTTTGTATTTTCTTAGACCCACCAGAGAATCATAGGATTGTAGAGTTGGAAGGAATCATGAGAGTCAACTTGCCAACCCCCTGACGTGGGGCTCAAACCCACAACCCTGAGATTAAGAGGCTCATGCTCTACTGACTTAGCAATCCTAGCTAAGTGCAAAATAATGGCTTAGAAAGAGAGGCAGGCATAGAATTCAGCAAGAGGACACATTGGAGTGCCTTTCAGCTCAGGACGCTACCAGAACTGAGCTGCAGCGTTTTGCTCCTCCTGACTTGCCATATAATGAACTTCCTCAGCCAACCAGGCCAAGGAGGACCAATACACTGCATGGGCTCTTGACCTATCGCAAGAACAGAAATGAAAAAACTGCTTGTCGCTCCCACCAACCAAGCTTTCTTCATTCCACCAGCCTTATCTGAGAATGCAGGAAGAGTTGCTTTTGATAAACACAAAAGGTTAAAACTAGCATTTCATTTTAATAATGAACTCCCCCCTCCCCCTCTCTCTTGGTCTTATTCAGACGCTTAGATCTGCTGGCAAGATCTACATGCTGTTTTTCATGCTGGTCATCTTTCTGGGCTCCTTTTACCTGATCAACTTGATCTTGGCTGTGGTGGCCATGGCGTACGAAGAGCAGAACCAGGCCACCATTGCCGAAATGGAAGCGAAGGAGAGGAAGTTTCAAGAAGCCATGGAGGCTCTCAAGAAAGAGCAGGAGGTCTGTAATCATTCCAGGGGGTGGTCTTGGAGGAACCCATGTGGTGTTGTGTTCCCTTAATCTTTCTTTTGACAGCTGAGTTACGTAATCGGCAAAACCACGTAGCTCCAATCCCTGCCCCTTCATCCAGCCCCTCTTCCCAGTCTTCTCCTCTGACCTCTCCCACCACCAATGCCCAGGCTCTGAGCCTTCATCCTCTGGGGTTTCCCTTTGGGGTTCCCCGGCTGGCTCCTCCCACCACTCCTTGTCCTCTAGTCAGCCCCTGACAGCACTCTCCCACATGCAAACCTCGCTCTCAGCCATTCCCACCTACCTTACCCACAATAACATAGTTAATTCCCAGCCAACCGCTTGCCACAAAGCAAAGTCTGACCTTCAAAGAATCCCTAGCAGCATTAAATGTAATTTACAGCTCTTAACCCACCTCCACCTAAAGCAATACAATGCTGTACACACAGCAACATAAAGCATGCCTCCCGCCCAGGTAGAGCCTTTCTCTCTTTCTGACTGTTCAGTCTCTCACCCTGAGTTGTATCAAGCATCTTTATAACATGCACAAACCTCACAACCCAGGCTCCCTCACTCTGGGCATTGCCCCTGCTCTTTCTTTCCTATCTGTGTGCAAAATACGTTGCCGGTGGAAGCAGCTCTCAGCATCCCGCTACAATGCCATGTGTTAATTGGCAGTGTGTGTGAGTGTGTTTGTGTGGAACACAATCGGAAAGAGCCAGTTGGTTTATTATTATCATCATCTTTAAAGATATTCCCATGCTCAATAGAAGGAAATTAATGGCTCTTCATTCAATATTTGCTGCCCTCGCCATTAGTTCAAGTTAATTAGCATTCTTTTCAGATTTGCTGTATTGATCTTGCAACTTCAAACAGCCATTAGTATCCCATTATTCAACAAGTGGAATAATAGACGGGGTCAGCTGTTTAAACACTGCCAATGCCCTTCTTGTGCAAATAAAGAAGCTCGCCAACTGTAGGCCAGGAGCACTGCTGCTGAGTATAATACTACAATGGGTCTGATTAGCGTGAATGAAGCTGGCGTCAAGTGTTGTGGGATGGTTTGCCGTTTGTTCCTGTGGCTGCTGTGGGTGGCTGTTAATTAAATCTGATTTCTCTCGGGGGCGGGGGGCAGAATCCCTCAAACCTTGGAGGTGAGAACATGTTCAGTGGATCAGATCATCTTTCTGAAGATGCAATTGTCCTGAAGACCCAGTTTGTGGTATCATGAGGTATAGCCCTTTTGAGACTGTACCACTTCATACTTCAAATGAGTGATTTGAATGTCGCACCACCTTAATTTTGATATTAGTTTTGGGGTGGGGGGTCATTCTAGATGTAACCCTGATAACCTTCCAATTCTCAGGATCCTGTATCAGTGGGTAGAATATATAAGAGCAAGCTTGCCGAACCAGGTTCTTTTGACAAGGTAATGGTTTGGGCTGGCTAATTAAGTACCAAATTAATTAACCAAAGAGCTGCATTAAACCTGGGTTCAAATCCCTACTTAGCCGTAAAGCTCATGGGCAAACTTTGGCAACCTCTCAGCCTGACCTCAACACACAGCATTGTTGTGAAGATGAAATTGCAGTGAACAGGATGTTGAGGGTAGTGGTGGTGGGGTGCTCATCACGCTGAGCTCCTTGGAGGAAGGGTGTAATAGGTAAATAAAAATAGGTCCTCCCCAACAGCAGACAAGTGGGTACAGTCCAGAATGGTGCAATCTCTGTCTCCCACCTCATTTTACATAATGGGAACATTGGTGTGTGACTGAGGGGGGGGCAAGGGGAGGGCTATGACACAGTTAAGGATGCAATGCTGACCTCTATCCCAAATGTGCATTTTATTATCCTTTTCCTAGTTATTGGCTTCCTTTTTCATGATTATCGCGGGGTGGAGGAGTTGGTTTCGTTTCCAGGCTGTGTTGTAGCATTATTATTATTTCTCTCCCTCTCCCTCCCTCCCCCACCTAATTTGGCTTCTGCTCCATTTCTAGCACCTCTTGGTGTTATCAGACTTTTCCTGCAGCGATTTCTCTAGATAGCTGGCGCAGAGGGCATGCTGTCCAGGCATGCAGAGGAGAAAAGTCTATCTTATCTGTGTATTATGTACGTGTGGGCTGGTGTGTGTGTGTGTGTGTGTGTGTGTGTGTGTGTGTGTGTGTGTGTGTGCTTTAAGCCCATGGTTTGTGTTTATCGCTCTGGATCCCTGGTCACAGCAGGTTCTGTCACTTTGCAGGATAAGATTTTGCTTGCAAAAAAAAAAGAAAAAGAAAAATCTGTATCAGCAGAAATAATGTGGGCTGTTGCTTCTGCTTTCTTGGGAGAAGCAGAGATTTCACAGAAAGTCCAGCTCCATTGCCCTCATGGTAGGGTGGTAGGGAGCTTTGCCTGTGCTCAAATGCCTCAACATTATCAATGTTGACTCATGACTCTTCAACATGGTTTTTTTCTGGGGGGGGGGGCAGTCTGCCTGCCTCACACTTGATAATCATCGCAGTAGATGATGGGATGGAGTCAGGATTCAAGTTCCAGCCAAGACACAGGTTTTCTGAGTGCCCTTGGTCATAGTACCACTTCACCCAGTTCAGACCATTATTGGGCCAGTGTGGGCCGGTTGTGTAGTCAGGGAACTTTGCAACTCTCATTGAATTTCAAATTGAAAACTCAGGTCAAACTGAATTAAGTTTCCTCTTTAATAGGTAGGGAAACATTTTCTAAGCACTATTGTGATTTAAGGATTCTGTGAAACCCACTGTGTGTGGGGAAATCACTAGCATGTTGAATCGTGTTTAGTTTTCTTCAAGTTTTGCTTGGCAAGGAATGCTGAAATTGGTTTGAACGAGGCTAACTCTGTAAGTTAAATCTCTCTCTCTCTCTCTGCTAAATATATATATAAAGTGTTATATAAATATAGTTTTAAAGGTAGCATATTTCCGTTTCATTCCTCTGCCCCTTCCAGGCTTTAGCCCGAGGAATTGATTCGATGTCACTTAGCTCATTTGAAATGTCACCTTTGGCATCGAAAAATTCCAAGGAACGAAGAAGCCGAAGAAGGAAGAAGAAATCCTCAGCGGGAGAAGAGGATGGGGAAGAACAGAAGGGTCCAAAATCTGAATCGGAGGATGGTCAGCAGAGGACGGTTAGTCTTTCTAGGGGTAAAACTAGGCCTTATTTCAAACCCAGTTTGGCACACACACACCCCACAGGATGGGAGGGGTGCCCCTCTGAAGAGTTCACCTGGGGCAAAAAATCCTGGCTAGCCCCCTTCCCCCGTAGCTACAGCTCTGAGTCTTTCCCAAAAGTGGCAATAAAGGGGAAACTCCTCTCGAAAAAGAACCACTCATCCTGGAGATAGGAAAGGATTTCCCTCCAGGCTGGATCAGTACAAGGGTTGCCAGCCTTCCTAGGCCTGTGGGCATGTTTGGATTTTTCAGGATGTGCCCTGGGTGCACCCACCTCTCTGGTCACTTCTCTTCCCCCTCCTTTGGATCCGCTCACTTTAATCCTTGACCTCCAGGAGAAGGAGTTCCAGTCACGGGAAGTCTGTACTAGGTGAGATGGATCAGTGGTGTGATTCAGGATAAGGCCACGTTCCTGTGTTCATATCCACAATCCCACAAGCTGGACCTGTGCAGTATAGATAGCGCTGTGAGACAAGAAGAACAAAGAAGACAAATAGCCATGCTCTGACATGTCATAAAGACCACCGTACCAGCGAGCTTTAGAAACTCCCTTTGCTGTGCATCCATCTCTTTCCCCAGGTGTTCCAATTTTCTGAACTGGACAAATTAACAGAGGCAGTCTGTGTAAAATATCCAGATTCTTAGCTGTGAGTGGAGTTAGCACTAAAATCAATCGGCATGCTGAAAGCCCTGCGAATGTTGGACATAAATTTGATAAATAGGGATCACACGCACACGACTTTGAAAATCCTCCCAGAACTACTGCTCTGTCTGTGATATATGAATGGGGTTTTTTTCCCTGTGTTTATTTTTCGAGAGCCTTCATTCTTGTTGCTTAATTGAGTGGGTTGCCTTGCTAATTACAAGGTTGTTAAAGTGAAAGCAGGCTGTGTGAGCTGCTCTGCTCTGCTCTGAATGGGTTTTTGGCATACTGAATGCAAAGGGGGGGGGAGAGTCAGACTGGATGTGAAACAAAGCAGCTCGTTTCTCAGCATGTTCCTCCAACTGATGAGTCGTCTTTTTCATTCTGCATCCAGCAATTTGTCATCTAAGCAAAGAACGCGACAAGGAGCAGGGCTGGGCAAGGAGCAGGCATTTCCTTTGTGAATGGGTGCTCAGCACCTTTTGAAAGGGGTGAGGACAAGTTGTCTTAGTGCAGATCAGTTTTGACCCAACCCCGTTCCCCCAATTGTACTGGCAAAAGGAGTGGCTGTTTCATGGGAACCGGATTGTTTGCCCCTGAACAAGCAGAAAGATTCGCTTCTCCTTCTATGCCATCATTCTGTTCCATTCCCTTCCCCCTCTTACTTCATTGCATCATGGGACCAGTTCACGCAGTTGTGTTGGCCACTAAATTTTCTCCAAATATTCCATGCGTACCTGCAAATGTGGAAGTAAAACAGTGCCTATTGTGTTAGAGAAGAGCCAAAGTTTCTCGGAGACAATGTCTGTGGTTTTTATTTTATTTTTTCCCTTTCCCTACCCTGGGTATTCTCCAATGTCCCCTTGTGTCAATTAGTCTTGGCTCCAACAGGAAACTGTTTTCAAACCTGATTACATGCAGAGGGTGGGGAGATGAGGGAAGACCTCCCATGTTCCACGTCTGACCTACTGGCTGGCAATTGCCCACTCTTTTGTTCTAAACTATAGCGGTAGAATTAGACACCCTCTCTGACTCTATGTAAATGCATAGTAACATTTGTTTCTTTCTACTCCACCCCTTGTATTTATTTCTTTCCCTCTTTGGCTCCTTCAAGACCGTGCTGGGTTTTACTTCTGGATCCATGGAAAACTCAGTGAAGCGCAAGGCCAGCCACGGGAGTGTCTTCAGCTTCCGGTTGCGCAGCAGGGACCTTGGCTCGGAGGCGGACTTTGCCGATGATGATATCAGCACCATCGGGGAGAGCGAGAGCCAGCGTGGGTCCCTGCTGGTCCCCAGGAGTGGAAGGCGGCTGAGCATGCAGAGCCAAACCAGCCACAGCTCTCCAAACTACACGCAAAATGGCAAGAGGAACAGCTCAGTGGATTGCAATGGTGTGGTTTCGCTGATTGGAGGAGGAGGAGGAGGAAGCGCAGACCCAACGACTCCAACAGATATGCTGTTGCCACCAGTTATTACGGAGAAACCTGGAACGGGTGACACGGTGGGTCTACTTATCATTGTATGTCGTGTTCAGATTCTCTTTGTCATCCACCAAACCAAGCACAGCCATGTGCTGCGTTGCAACTGCTTGTCATGCTGGCAGAAAAAGAAACAAGAAGTTTCTAAAACCTTTGGTGGGACACCATTCATGGCTGCTAAGGTGTGTTAGGCTTGATGGACCAAAATATGTCAACAATTAAGATGCAGTCCTGGGCAATGTGTTACTGCAGCTACTAGCGGTTGAAAGTGAGAATTCCAATGGCCTAGTGTCCCCAAACACACATCTCTGTTGCAATGGGCCCTAGACCCTTAGGGTAGCATAAGCCAATATGGTGTTTTCCAGATGTTGTTGGACTCCATCAACCCTAACTAGCATGGTCAGTAGTCAGGGATCATGGGAAATGTAGTTAGCCCAACAACAACATCTCAAGGGCATCATATTGGCTACCCTTGCCTTAGAGATATTTGTGAGCTTGGCTAGGATGATATGGGGATTAGTGGCTGTCTATGCTAAAAAATTCTGAAGCGTACCTCTGAGGGCCAAGGATGCAACACCGAGTAAAAAAAAAAAAAAAAAGCCCCTCTTAGCATCCTTTTATCCAGGGTACCTTCTGCTTGTTTTCCCTGGTGTTTCCTCTCTTACTTTTGCTTTTGGTTCTTTTCCATCCTTCAGCTGATCTTGCCAAAGTTTAGCTCCCGAGCCCTGATCTTATAATGCCTTGACTGACTGTCCAGATTGATATTGAGAGTTCCAGGATTTCTTTCTTCTTGGGGGCTGGGGCTGGCATTGGGAAAATTATTATCCCATGATTACTTGTAAGTTCCATCAGGCTTGTGAGCTACTTCTAGTTATTCCATTGCTGTTGCTGTTATTATTATTTTTAAAAGGTGTTTATATAAACTTCATTGGAAGTGCATCAAAATTAAAATGCTCATGCTCTCTGTCTGTCAAGTTCCATATTGACTTATAGCACCCATATCAGGCCTGGGACTTGGCTCTGTAGCAGGATGCAGTAGATCCTTAGTCTGATACAAACAGGTGATGGCCAAATGGTAGAGGCAAGAGATGTGCTCAGGATTAGCCTGGAGTTCATGTACAATGGTACCTTGGGTTACAAACGCTTCAGGTTACAAACTCCGCTAACCCAGAAATAGTACCACAGGTTAAGAACTTTGCTTCAGGATGAGAACAGAAATCGTGCTCCGGCGGCGTGGCAGCAACAGGAGGCCCCATTAGCTAAAGTGGTGCTTCAGGTTAAGAATAGTTTTAGGTTAAGAACGGACCTCCGGAACAAATTAAGTTCTTAACCAGAGGTACCACTGTACTGGGCTAGGCAGACAGGAATCAAGAGCTGGAGTCAGGAGACATGGCCATGGGTGGACCGAGGTCAGATACCAGATCTAGCAGGCAAGTCCCCGAATTTTTGTTGCTACTCAGTGCAATGAATTGTTGAGGAGCTAGCTTAGAAGGAAGTCTCACAAGCCTTGGTGGGCCTCCATTGTCATGTTAGCTCAACTGGGATCAACTGATGGACCAGTACTGAAGCCTAGGGGCATGCTTAGCTCTCAGAGCCCAGGCTGACTGAGGAACTAAGGCAGCCTTTCCCAACCTGGTGCCCTCCAGATGACTTGAACTGCAACTCCCAACAGACGTAGTCATTATGGCCAATGGTTGGAGACTGAAGGAGTTGTATTACGAAACATCTGGAGGACAGCAGACTGCAAAAGGCTCTGGATTAGAGCCTGCTAGCAACTCACTCTGTCTGTGAAGTTTACTAATAACTTATGAGCCATCCTTTATTTATTTGTAAACTCATTAACACGGCTTCTGAACCATATCTGAAGAATGCAAGCAGCTTAGCGATGGTAATGACAGTTCTTCAGTTTGATCATTTACTGCTGTTGCTCCTGAAAGCTGAGAGTGCTGCTCTCGACTCCCACTTCAGTCAGCAGGAGATGAGAACATTCAGCCTTTCCAGGGGTTCCGGTTTCCGCCTGCAGGAATGGCGGACCTGTTTTCCATCTCTCTGACCTTCGTAAGGAATTTGGCGGTTGCTAGGGGAGTAAATGGCAACCCCCTACCCTCTCCGGGGGTTACGGAGAGGGGCCGCTGGCCCGCGATGCCCCCAGACCCACTCCGACTGTTTTTGGAGTGGGGGGAGCTTGGGCTGAGCACTTACGAGGGCCAGGACTCCCGGACGCTAATCTGCATGGCTGGGATTTCCATGGTTAAAGAAGATAATTAGGCTTAAATCTATGGACATACTTCAGAAGGAGGGGAAGAAGCGCTGTTTACTGCTGAGAAATTTATGCTGCTGAAAGGAGAGGAGTCAAAGATTGTACTGCATCTGGAAGAAGGATTGATGGGGACGGAGCGATAAGGGAAGTGAGTTTTTAATTTTTTTCCTTCATATTGTTGCCTCGTACCTTCCCGGACGCGATGTCCTGGCTTGTTTGGAGTGAAAGAGAAGCAAAAGACTGTGTGAGTTGAACTTTATAACTGTTGTTACTGAGCATATTTTTTTTAAAGATGTGGAGTTGCCGATGAGAAAAGCCTCCCCCTAGTCGGGCGGAAGGAGTTCTGGACGCGCTCGGAGGATTTATGAGTTGTGACGCACTTTAAATTGGAGCAGCGACCTGAAGCTAAGTTCAGCTATAGGGCAAGGAGATCCATTAATTTACCAAGAGTTTATGGTTTGATGTTTGGGTCTCCTGCCTGAAAAAGCTGTAAATTCTATAATGATCGTGAATCTTCATGGCTGTGAGAGAAAGCGAAAGTGATTTGAGCTTTTTGAGATGGCGCTGCTTCGGGCTGCTTCGACGCAACAAGGAGCTCCATTAAGAAGATTTATGGGGAGGCTGGACTGATTAACTCACACAGGAGAAAGAACATCTGTGAAACTTTGTTTGATATTTATCTCAGCGGCTGGGAAACAATCGGATGAAAGTGGAAAACATCTATGTGACTGTAAGGGGAAGATATGGATTATTATGAACTTGGAGGACGATTTGAACTTTAGAAAAAAGACGGCAGTGGACAGTTGCGAGGAATTCCCAATTTCTTGAAGCATGGGAACCCAAATAAAAAATTCTTTAGATGATTTGGCATAACATTCGGTTTGATTGATATATATATGTGTATAATTTGAAATATTGAATGTGATATAATTGATTTTAATTGGAAAATTAATAAAAAATATTTTTTTTTAAAAAAAGAGAACATTCAGCCTTTCCAAAGAGGTATATTGGTCTAAATCTTGCAGAAGCTGATGGGAAACTTCCTGTTACTTTTCACATCAGCCCTATCCATTCCAGACCTTGAAACTATTGCTTCTCCCCTGGTGCTACTTTCTGTAGCACCCCACCTTTTCTTTTATTTTTTTTACAAATGTCTGTTGAAAATTGGAGTGGGCAGCCAGCAGAAGACACTCTTGGCACCTCTGTGGCCGTCTAGGAAATTTCACCGAGGCACTATAGCAACAGATGCTCACTTTGGTGATGCAGAAGGAAGGGGGTTCTTGCTTCTATGAAGCACGTTTGGAATCTAATCTATTGAGGCCATGTGAAAGGAGCTAAGAGCTGCAAGCTTGTGGCTTTGTACAGTTACTCTTGATTCAAATAATCCTACTGAAAATGGATATAAATGAACACATGAGTGTGGTTCAGTGTTGTAGCGGTTGTGGTTGAATTGTTTTTAAGGACTTCCTTCCACACTGGGAGTAGCTCTCCAGATGTTGTTTGATTACATTGTCTATTGAGGAGTAGTGAACATATTGCTTTCCAGATGTTGTGGACTAGAACTCCCATCACCCTTTGCGATTGTCCTTGCTGGCTAAGGCTGATCGAAGTAACAGCCTCAGTTGCTGCCCTTGATCTTCATTCTACCCATATCAGTTTGATACTAGTTGAACCATCATGGCTTTACATCAATTGAACTGTCACAACGTTCTCCAAAGAATTCTGGGAATTGCAGCGTAGGTATGAGTGTGAAGAATTCTCTGTTGGGGATCTCTGGCCCTTCCTAAAACAAACAAACCCAGAGCTCCCAGGGATCCCTGAAGAGGGCATTTTATTCATAGAATCATAGAAATGCAGATTTGGAAGGGACCATGAGAGTCATCTATTCCACCCCATGCAATGCAGGAAATTTTCACCCAACGTGGGGCTTGAACCCATGACCATGTGATTAAGAGTCTCTTGCTCTACTGACTTGAGCTATCTTGAATATTTGGAAGCAACATTTTCACCACAAAGATTCTAGACTGCTGTGGCTATCGGAGTTCTGGAAAGTGATTTCATAGACTTTTCTCGAGCGAAGTTGGATGATTGTCATCTTGGCATGAGTCTTAGCAAATTTTGTGATTAGGTGATTAGAATAAGCTCCAGTTCTTGCTGGAAATGTTCTACTGCATGTAGAGCAGATACAAAGGGAAGCATTGGATAGTTGCATGGGAGTGTTGAGGGAATGATAATTTCCAGCTGGGACTTAACAAGGCACAACCAATGCCACTAGCCTCACTCTCATAGCCGATCCTCTTATTTCAGCAGTGGGAAGGTGATCCATTTTGTTCTGCTTTCTCAGCATAGGAGGCCATGACAAGCCTAGAAGGGGTGAGAAGTCAAGCCAGGTGAAAACTGAAAGGGAGTTCCCCAAGGGTGTGTGTGTGTGCTCTATAGCAGTGTTTCCCAACCTTGTGCCTCCAGCTGTTTTCAGACTACAATTCCCATCTTTCCTGACCACTGGTCTTGCTAGCTAGGGATGATGGGAATTGTAGTCTCAAAACATCTGGAGGCACAAGGTTGGGAAACACTGCTCTATAGTATATCTTCAACCATACCAAAGTACCATCATTAGCTCCTGGGTGCAGAAGGAGCAATTGCTATTCACAATTCCCTCTATGAGCCCTGTGTTGAGTTCCCTTCCACTTCCCTGTTGTGTGCAGCTATGATACATGCCATAACATCGTTATATTGCATGTTGCTCCGCCTTTGACTGATGGTTGCCAGTTTTGTGGACTGGAAGAGGGTGCAGAGTTGCTGTTTCTCAGATGCAGTCTTAAGAATTTTATCATGTCTAAATGGGGTGTGTGTGAAATGGTGTTTTTTTTTCTTTTGTTAATTTAATTTCATCATTAAATATATCAGCTTTCTTATTTATTTGTTCCAGTCCAACACTTTTTGGTGCTTACCTTTTAAATCTGTTATTTTGCTGCTATTCCTTGTGAAAGCAGCAGCAGAGCTGATTTTAGCAGGAGCTTCTGGCAGTGCCCATTTTATTTTTCTAGAGTACTCTTGACGTTTGACTGTTCTGGAGCATTGTTGGAGTGTTGTGCGTGCATCATAGGGCGAGGGGGTAGCGGTTGTCACTAAAAACGCCACCCCCACCGCTGCCTGCTCCCATTCTATCCAGAAATGACCTAGGAAAAAAATACAGTGTCCAGGGCATTCTTTCCCTAGATACCATGCTGGTAAGCTCTTCATTCTTTCTGAAACCAGATTTGTAACCATAATGTCTAAATCCATTCTGAGATTTCATTTATGAAAGACATAGCTTGGATTCTAATGACATGCACAGTATCTTCTTTGAAAGCTCATTTGTTGGTTCTAATATGAGATATTATTTTCCTGACCCTGTGAAATTTGTTAAAATGGACCAATGGTATCTGATTTTAAGTCACACATAGAAAGAGAGAAAGGAAGGAAGGAAGGAAGGAAGGAAGGAAGGAAGGAAGGAAGGAAGGAAGGAAGGAAGGAAGGAAGAACGAACAGTGGGATATGGCGGGCATTTTTCACATAACCCTGGATCAGTCCATGTCAGAGCTCACCCACTGCATTTGCTGAAAGAGTTAGCACAGTAGTTCTTCACAATTCCTCTCTGCATCTATATATGTTTGGGTGGCGCTGAGTCTACCCCCAAGCTGGTTTTGCCTGCTTTCTTGTGGAGATCATTTCTAAGCCACTGTGGAGTTAAATGGTCAGCTTTCTTTTGTTACCCCAGGAGTATCACCTGCTCTGCCAGGAGCCTGTTCCTTTGAAAATCAAAACTTGCCTATTACAGATTTGTTCCTACCACGGTCGCACCTGTTGGTATCTGTGTGTCATTTAAAAAACATTAATGGAGATCAAAACAAGGAAAAACAAAGCTTGCCGGCTTGCCTAAGTTGACAGGTGGAAATGTTCAGCATGTGCTGCAGGAATGTCAATTGTCAAAACCACACATGGACTGGAAGCAATGTAACTTACCTCATTCACCCTCTTCACTAATGACTTCCGGAGGGGTAGCTGTGTTGCTACAAAAGTTAAGCCCATTGGTTTCAGTGGGTTGACTCTGTGACTAGCATTGGGTCTCACCCAAAGAGTCTTGTAGAACAAAGAAGAAGAAGAAGAAGAGGAGGAGGAGGAGGAGGAGGAGGAGGAGGAGGAGGAGGAGGAGGAGGAGGAGGAGGAGGAGGAGGAGATTTATTGTGGCTAAGTGTCTGTGGTCTGCAGCACATCTCCTAATGGGTTGCTAAGGATACATAGTGACTTGCCTAATGGGTATCCTCCTCTGAACAAGAGCCTTGTAGTGTGAGACTTTGATGTTTTGCTTTCTTTTGGCATCTTCTGATTGGAATAGTATGCCCTATGCTCACAGAATATATTCTGGATTGGGTTGTCTTCTGTGGATAAGTAGTCTAGCCTTGGACCAGGAGATTGAACTTTGGGTTTTTCTTGCTCTGTAGCTAGGCAGGCTGTGTGTGTGTGTGTATCAAACTACTGCTACAAACTGGAAGGATCCAGCATCTTTGCTTCTGCGCTGCCAGTGCTGTGAGTCAACAGCTATTCTGGCAGATTGAGCTCTGCACTTCTGGGGTAGCACCTAGGCTGCAATATCAGTCCTGGCTCCGGAGGCCTGATTCCTCTTTTCAAGGTGCTATTTATGTCCCCCAATCTTGTTCCTCAGTTTGGGCAACTTGTCTCAATGGAGAGAATCTCACTTGGCCAATTCCCCTCTCCCTCTAGTGTTGCCCTTTTGAACCCAACCCCCCCTGGTTGCCTGCCTTGGATTCCACAACCTGCCTCTGTCCATTTGAACCTTTTAACGGCTGCCTTTGGCATGCCACCCCTTGCCCACCTTGGGGCAAGTCCTAACAGGAACAGTTGAAAGCACTGGGTCTGCTTAGCCTGGGGAACATAAATTTAGTGGGGGAGGGACATGATAGTGATCTTCAAAAATAAGAAAGGCTGTCATGAAGAAGATGGAGGAGGCCTGTTCTCTATTGCTGTAGGGGGCAGGATTAGACAAATGAATGGACTGGAGGGGTCATTGGCCCGATCCAGTAGACTCTACTTGTGATCTTATGACTCCTCTTCCTTGTCACCCCCAAGGCTTCAAGAGCAAAGGAGGGCGGATTTCAGGCAAGAGCTTCAGGCAAAGTACCTGGCTAGGTGTATATGCGTCAACTTGGGAGGAGAGGGAAACTCATGTGAACACTTGCCTGGATCAGGACCTGGATGAAAGCCTGGTAGAGGTGGAGTCTGCATGTCCTATAAAGCTCTCAGTCTAAACAGAAACAAAAAAAAGTGTGAAGCTCCACCACACAGCCTTTCCAGAACTAGGTAACACACAAGTTGCCATTAGATTTTGCCCAAAGCAAATGCAGAGGGTGAAGTTTCAGAAGGAATTAAGGACAAGCAAGAAGGGTTTTGATCTGGTTGGCAAAATTTATCAGTGTTTGGGGGGGGGGGGTGTGTGCTTCATTTCTTTGCAGAGAGAACTCCCTGGTGATGACATTCTGGGATTTAATCCTACATGTTCGAGGCCAATAGTTCATTATGCTACATCCCGAGTCTCATCAATTTCTTGTGCTTGTGTTGCATTAGGTCTGTCATTTACATTGTAGCCTGCTTGAGCAATCTTTAATGCTTTAAAAGCTCCCGATGTACATGGCAAATTAAAGCTTTGTCACTGATGGGCGAGCTTTACCTGGCTCACCTCATAATGACTTTGCTTTTTCTGAGCTTTCTTGGAAAATTCCCAGAAAATGTTCAGAGTCTTTCTGAGTTCTGGAAAACCAAGCTCAGAGGAGATTGATCTCCCAGCTTCCCCTGCTAGTCCCTGAACAGTGGGCATTGTTAGACTCATCCTTAGGGCTTGAAGCTGCTTAACATGCTCAGAAGTGTTCTTCCTTCCTTCCTTCCTTCCTTCCTTCCTTCCTTCCTTCCTTCCTTCCTTCCTTCCTTCCAGGCCCGGCTCTAGGGGTAGTCTTGGTGGCGCGGGGCGCCAGGGCGCCGGGCCGGCAGGAGGGCACTGTGCACTGCGCTCACCCACCAGGGCGGGGGCGCCGGAGCGATCTCCGTGCCACGGCTCCAGGGCTCCCGACCAGCTTGAGACGGCCCTCCTTCCTTCCTTCCTTCCTTCCTTCCTTCCTTCCTTCCTTCCTTCCTTCCTTCCTTCCTTCCTTCCTTCCTTCCTTCCTTGGTGCATGGAAGTTGTTGTTGCCTACCTGTTTAATGTATTGTGCCAGGAATTGTACTGTGTACCCTTGCAACAAACGATGCTCTTGAAAAATTCCCCGGATATCCATGCCCAATTTTTATCAGTCCTCCCCAAAACCACTCCCTGCTTTCGTAAGGGAGGGCTGGCTGGTAGCAGTGTTGGACCTATTGTGGCTCAGACCTGAGCTTCAGAGGCTCATAATGCAGGCGAGGGCTACAAACCTCCACTCTTCTGAAATTTGCTTCCACCTCTAAGATGCACCAGTGCCCAAATAGCTTTAGAGTGCAGCCTCTCTCCTTGTTGCCGTACTTTCCAACCGCAAGCTCTCAAAAGACAGATGCACTTGATAGTGCTATGGATCTTCATTTACATGTAAATTGTAAAGCAATTTATTTGTCTCCATGGTATTAGACCAATTCAAGTGGGAAACGTTTTCAATCAGTCCAAATGGAGAGAGATGTGGTCCACTCACTCCCTGGTGTATTCCCCCTCCTCTAGCTTCTTCACACTTTTCCTACCTAGGTTTCTAGTCAATCTGTAGGAGGCTAATAGATGAAGCAATGCACCTTTGGGCACATTTTCTTATGCCAAGAGGCAACAGAACTGTCCCTTGGGATTTGTGGGCCTATTTTAATTCCTAGGTCATGTTTCCTTCCCTGCCCTTCCCTCCTTAGTTGTATATCTCACACTTGATTCCCATCTGGCTTCTGGTCCATTTACAAACAAAATTGGGAGTGCTGGTGCTTACCTTTAAAGGCCACAAACAGCTTAAAGACTAAGGTCTCTGGAGGAACATCAGCTCCCATGTCAACTGGAATTTGTGCTGAGGTCATATTGAGACCATATTCTGCCAAGTGCCCACTAAGGGACCCCTGACCATTAGGTCCAGTCGTGACTGACTCTGGGGTTGCGCGCTCATCTCGCATTATTGGCCGAGGGAGCCGGCGTATAGCTTCCAGGTCATGTGGCCAGCATGACAAAGCCACTTCTGGTGAACCAGAGCAGCACACGGAAACGCCGTTTACCTTCCCACTGTAGCGGTTCCTATTTATCTACTTGCATTTTGATGTGCTTTCAAACTGCTAGGTTGGCAGGAGCTGGGACCAAGCAACGGGAGCTCACCCCGTCACAGGGATTCGAACCGCCGACCTTCTGATCAGCAAGCCCTAGGCTCAGTGGTTTAACCACAGCGCCACCTGGGTCCCTTGTGCCCACTATCCTGCCACTATTCACAATAAGGCAGGTGGCAACCAGGAAAGACAGAGCCTTTTCAGTTGTGGCAGCACTCTTGGTGGATTTCCCTCTCCAGGTAGGCCTGCCTGGCACCAGCATGGTTATCCTCTAGGCACCAGGCAAAGACTCTCCTTCCAGGCTTTATAAAGCATCTTATTGTATCTCCCCTCCTGCTATCAACGTGTTGTTGTACACAACTGCAGCTTAAAAGGCTGAGTGAGCACTGACTTCCTTAGAACTCACAGTTGGAAGGGACCGCAAGTGTCATCTAGTACAACCCCCTGCAGTGCAGGAATCTTTTTGCTCAAAAGTGGGGGCTTGAACCCACAACCCTGAAATTAAGAGTCTCGTGCTCTACCAACTGAGCTGTCCCATATGATAAAGGCACATAAAAGGCTAGTCTCCTCGAGCATATCAACCGATGCCTCTGCTTCTTTTGGAAGGGCCAAAAATGGAAACCAGCCGGCAATTTAATAAAACAAATCGGGGTTCGTGTGTTACTAACTGGATGCATTTGTTGAAACAGACCACTCCATCTGAAGAAGTGAACAAGAAGCAGCTTCTGTCACCCCACCGCCTTTCTGTGGATCAATCCGAGGGACGTTTCCAAAGGCAACGAGCTGTGAGTGCCGTCAGCATTATTACCAGTGCCATGGAAGGTAAGACATTAAGTCCAGCTGCTCTCTCTAAGTACAGTCAGAGAATCTTGAGAGAATGGCAGGCCGTGGTCCATCTAGCTCAGTTGCTTCGCACCGGATAGGACCTTTGATATGGGAGCATCTGCAAGAGATGGCCGTATAGCTTCCCCTGTAACTTTCCATGGAACATGACTGTGATTGCGCTTTGAACTTCCTTCCCCAGACCAGTTCTAAGCCTTTCCCTCCCACACTCCCAAATTTGATGGCATCCTCCTTACTTCTCTCAATTCCATGGAAACCTGGTATCTAGCTTTGGGTACTTGGCAGTGCAATCCTAGGCACGCTTTCTCAGAAGTCAGTGGGTTCACAGCCTGTATGTGGCCATTTATTCATTTTCATTCATTTATTATATTTCTATGCCACTTTCCGCTCACACGAGTCACAGTGCGGCTTACATGCAATAAATAAGAACACAGTGGAACATCAGAAGTTAAAACAACCACCTTCTATAAAACACTGTTAACAAAACAGTTTAAAAGCAGGCTAAACAGCGCAACCACAAGAAGAGTCATGTTATAAAATTCACAAAGCATTATAGCACTCGTAATCCGCAAAACAATATTGTTTCCAAAACTTGGGTCTCTAGCTGTTTCTAGACTACAACCCCCATCATCCTTAGCTAGTAGGGCCAGTGGCCAGGAATGATGGGAGTTTTCCTCCAAGAACAGCTGGAGACTGAAGTTTGGGAAACCCTGATTTAGAGCTTAAAGGTTGTCCAACCCATTTTGGCCAAAAGTCTTCCTTGTGGAGGCAAAGCATCGTCAAAAATATATTTCTTAAGCCTGTAGTTTTAATTTAGGTATCAGAAGATCCTTTCTTCCGTCTTCCATTTAATTTTAAATATTATTTATTGATTACTGCTGTCTGGTTTTCCTGCCTGCATCTCCTGCCCAACTTTGGGTGCAAGGATCTGCCCTCAGAATTTCTCCTCCAAGGTTTGCTTTTCTGTAGAGGGAGCTGATAGATGTGCTGTGCTTATCAGCACTGCATGAATGCTGCTAATTATGAACTTACGAAGGAAAGAAGCTTTGCACACCCACACAAAAATCTCCAAAATGGAATCTGGCTAAGTGTCTGAAATTTCTGCTATTATTTGGAAGTTCTTGTCTAAGACTGGTGTGTGCTGAACTGGCTAGTGGACTGCGTCAGTTCAAACACCATGTGGGGAATAAAACATTTATTTTATTTATCTTCTTAACCTTTGCATCCTGCCTTCTACCCACAGAAAACGAACATATAAAAAATGGAATATGAAACAGAAAAATGTTCTCATCCAGCAGTTTGCCTGCTCTGCTGGCTTTCTATGATTCTATTTGCAAGATTTGGGGGTTTGCTTTTAATTTGGGAGCTTATTTAAAATTGTGACTGCCTCTCACACACACACCCTGCTCTATATTCAGAAATGATGTAGTGCATTGCCACCTTAGCCTTATGCTACATATGTTGGACCAGGCCTGAGAAGAATAAGATGCTGTGGTTTGGGGTTGGGGGATTTTTTATCTAAACAATCCAGTGATTCCTGACCTTGCTGTGCTCGAGAGAGAGAGAGAGAGATCTTGTTAAATTCTGTATCAACCACGAAGAAATGTAAGATGGCAGTGGCCCAAGCATTTCTGCATGGGTCACCTTTAACAAAGGCTGTCAAGACTGCCGTGGCTTTCAGAAACGAAAGCTAGTAAGGAACAGACATATAGCTGATGCGGTTATTTGCCATGTCACACTGTGGTGCCAAAGTTGGCCAAGCGGCAGGAAGCAAGGTCATTTGGACAAGGTTGGATTCCGCTTTTGTTTACAACAACCGATAGTGGGATGCAGGAAACTGCCGTTGTGCACGTCAGGCTGTTTGACCATCTGTACTTTGACTGGCAGCGCCTCTTTAGGGTTACCGGCAGAGGTGTCTGGCTTCACCTGCTGGCTGGTCTTCTCACTTGGATGCACCAGGGTTGAAGCTGGACCTTCTGCTTCTAACACATGTGCTCTGCAACTGATTTATGGCTCTTCTCACTGTATTATATGCCTGTGTTGTTGCGCGCGTGCACGCACACACACACACACACACACCAGATATGGACGGGGTATTATTATTATTATTATTATTATTATTATTAAGATTAGCACACATGTGACTGATCTTGCATGTCTGCTTCAAAAAACTATTTGTTGTCTTTCTTCGGCTAACGCTAGCAGTAATTCATGTCTACTGCAAAGAATAAGGTCATAGAATTGTAGAGTTGGAAGGGACAACAAGGATCAGCTAGTCCAGGCATAGGTAAACTCTGGCCCTCCAGATGTTTGGGACTACAATTCCCATCATCCCTAGCTAAGAGGGCCATTAGGAAGAACTTCCTGACAGTAAGAGCTGTTTGGCAGTGGGATTTGCTACCAAGGAGTGTGGTGGAGTCTCCTTCTTTGGAGGTCTTTAAGCAAAGGCTTCACAGGCATATGTCAAGAATGTTTTGATGGTGTTTCCTGCTTGGCAAGGGGTTGGACTGGATGGCCCTTGTGGTCTCTTCCAACTCTACGATTCTATGATGGGAATTGTAGTCCCAAACATCTGGAGGGCCGGAGTTTGCCTAAGCCCTGAGCTAGTCCAACCCCCTACAATGCAGGAATATGCAACTGGCCCATATGGAGATCGAACCTGCAACCTTGGCGTTATCAGAACCACGCTCTAACCAACTGAACTATCCAGGCTCCAGTCCAGATACTGTCACAATTTTAGCCCTCTTCCCTGCCAATGGATGCTTTGGGGTGGTTTTGCCTCCATTCTACTGAACTGCAGAGCAAGTGGCAGGCTTTTGAATGTCATTTCTGTGGTATGATTCTGCAGAGAGTTATTATAGTCTCTGTTTACTGTATTTTCAGCAATGTGTTGGTTCTAAGGCTCTTTGTAAATATGGGTGTGTGTTTTTAAAGTACAGTATGCTTCTGTTGTAAGCTGCCAAGTGTTCTCTATCCAAAGCAGGGCAGAAACGAAGGCATTTAATGAATAAATGAATCAAGCATGTGCTCTGCCACTTGCTGTGGAACTTAGTAGACAATATATTATTATATATATTAATATTTGATATCATAATAGGGAATAAATCCTAGGTTGCTATTAACTAGCATATCACTGCCGCTGTGTAGATCAGTGCGTGGCGGCAGTGGCAATATCAATAGCAGATGATCGAAATGAAGCAACGCACCTGAAGGTGTAAGTTGTCCTTTTGAAGAAATATAACTGGGTTTAAATCAGAGATGGGGGGCCTATGTAAGCCTGGTGGCTGCATTCCATTTTGAGCAGCCTTCTGGGGTTGGGGGGGGCACTTGCCAGTGGTGGATAGGGCTGGAAGCAATTGTGAGCAGAGCAACAGATGTAACTGCTACTTTGGCTAATAATAATAATAATAATAATAATAATAATAATAATAATAATAATAATTTATTATTTATACCCCGCCCATCTGGCCGGGTTCCCCCAGCCACTCTGGGCGGCTTCCAACAAAACACTAAAATACAGAAATCCATCAAACATTAAAAGCTTCCCTAAACAGGGCTGCCTTGAGATGCCTTCTAAAGGTCTGGTAATTGTTGTTCTCTTTGACCTCTAGTGGGAGGGATTCCACAGGGTGGGTGCCACTACCGAGAAGGCCCTCTGCCTGGTTCCCTGTAACTTGGCTTCTTGTAGCGAGGGAACCGCCACTTATGCTGCGTTGCAGCCATGCAGAATTACAGCCACATCCCCACAGTTCAGGGACATATTCCAACCAGGCAAAAAAATGAAGGTGCAGAGCCATGGCAGTTTGGAGGATGTGGCCTTGGGAGAAGGTGTGGTTGGGTAGAGAGTCTTGACAGCTGAATGGAGAAGTTTAAAAGCTCAATGGAATGTGTCTGTTTCCTTGCTTGCCTGCCATCTGCTCACCTCTGCGTCGTGTGCCTTGCTCCTTCTCACTTAGAGCTTGAGGAATCCCAACAGAAGTGTCCCCCCTGCTGGAATCATTTTGCTGTCCGCTTTCTCATTTGGGAGTGTTGCCCGCTGTGGCTGTTGATCAAGAAGAAAGTGAGGTTCATCATCATGGACCCCTTCAGTGACCTCACAATCACCCTTTGCATTGTGATGAACACTCTCTTCATGGCCATGGATCACTACAAGATGACGGAGGAATTCGAGAACGTGCTCAACATCGGTAATCTGGTAAGCAGGTTCTTCTCAACATGGATGCAGTGTTTTCAGGCAAGGAGAACCAGAGCAACAAGGGCCTGTCCAGGCTAGCATCCTGTTTCCAACAGCGGCTGGCCAGTTGCCTGCGGATGCTCCTCACTTACGCAGTGGAATCTTGAAGTTCCTTTTAGCTAACATGGCTATTGACTGTATGGCATCCAATCTTCTGTAAATTCTTTCCTTACTTCACCAAACCATTTTTAGGCATTACAAATATAGGCCATAAAAACAACAACACCCATATATAAAATTTTAAAATATATACAAATAAGCAGCTATGTAAAAATATGTAATAATAAGGATTTTCATTGGAGCTTCTTCCCGCCAAATAGTGCCATTCAGCACTCTAAGAAATACTATTGGCTAAAACTATTTTGTAAAAACCCTCTAAGACTTAGTCCACCCTCGCAGCAAAATAAAGTGGCAGGATCTTGAGGTGCTAGACTGGACTGGACTGCTTTAGGCTGCAGGTGGCATTATGGGCTGGGATGCCATTGTGGAATGCAGCAGGGGGTAGACCATGTCTCACTGATATGCAACATATGTTCTTTCCAGAAGGTCTCAAATTTGAGCCGGTCATTCCTGAACCCTTTCCACTCCCACTTCATGCTTCTGCATGTGCGGAGTGAGCCCAGAAGGGATCCAGTTACTCTCCTAGAATTGTAGAGTTGGAAAGGAACCGGGGAGGGGGCAACCCCCTGCAATGCAGGAACTTTTTGCCCAATGTGGGGCTCACACCCATGCCCCTGAGATTGAGGGTTCATGATTCAAACAGCTCAGGTGTTTGTCTAATACTTTAAGGCATCTAGCGCCCTGCAGCAGGTGAGAAAGGAAGTTTTGGGAGGAAAGCACCCCTCTTCCTCCAGCTGTGCTCTCACAATTGCAGGGAGCCACCTGGGATGGGAGAAGCCTGCTTACAGGTTAGCATTCTGTTCCTTTCCACAGGTCTTCACTGGGATTTTTACGGCTGAAATGGTCTTCAAACTCATAGCTCTGGATCCCTATTACTACTTTCAGCAAGGCTGGAATATTTTTGACAGTATAATTGTCACGCTAAGCCTGATGGAACTTAGTCTTTCCAGCATGGGAAATGTGTCTGTGTTACGCTCCTTCAGACTGGTAAAGTATTACGTCTGCTTGTCTGCTTGTCTGTCTGTCTCCGTCTTGCACACCCATTGCAACACCTTTTACCAGTTTTTAGAGGGGATTTGTTTAATCACACGACTCTTTCACCTGAAAACTGCGGCTCTGTCATGCATTATTTAAAAAATGGCTTCTTGTTTCTCTTTTTCACAATAAGACCATTTGAAAGTAACAGTTTTCAGACTACAGGGTAACCTGCTATGGCTAAGCTGAAACGGCTTACTTTTGTTTGGTGTCTATTGGTTCATATTGCTTTGATGTGCTTATTCTCAGCTCTATTTCCCATTTTCTACATGGCTCTTGCAGTCTTTGCCCTCAGTTGTCCACACTGACATGTCACCCAATTGGCCTTGGTTGGTGACCCACATGGCTTTGCCAGTGTCACACAGCAGCGGTGTGATGATGTCTCAGAAGCTCAAAAAACAAGAACCTCCACAGCCAGACCTCGTTTGTGGGCAAATGACGCCGAGGTTTCTGAAGGCATAGAAGAAGATGGATAATAGCACCAAAAAGCAGCAGCACTCATAGGGCAAAAGGGTGCTGAAATGTACCTAAAAGACAGGAGCACTTGGCAAGATTAATAATTTATTTGTCTGTTTGCTTTTTTTTCAAAGCAAATATCAACACTGTGGAGAATAGATGGGACAGATATGGAAGAGCCAGTGGTTTTTACTATTTGCTTTAAATATGCCGGGGGTTCCAGAGGCAGGCCATGACATATAAATAGCTTAGATTATGGGGCCCTGTTAGTTTGCTCTGCTTCTTGTATACCTCTCTCTTGCCCAAACACACATATCCTCTTCTGTAACAGAAGATGCTCTAGGACAGGCATAGGCAAACTCCAGCCCTCCAGATGTTTTGGGACTACAATTCCCATCATCCCTGACCACTGGTCCTGTTAGCTAGGGATGATAGGAATTGTAGTCCCAAACATCTGGAGGGCTAGAGTCTGCCTATGCCTGCTCTAGGACTAATTGGGTAAGGGGAGAGGGGCGTTTCTACCTGTTCTATTCTACTCTCTAAAAACTTTCCATCGCAACAAAATCAACCCAACTGGTACAGCAAAAGGAGTCAGGCAGCCCATTGTATCCCTTTTGTGAAGTAACCCATTGGGTTCTCTGCTCTGTATTGGGTGTGAGGAATGTCAGAAGCTGCCTTATAGAGAATTAGAACATTGAGCCATATAGCTCAATATTGTCTACACTAACTGGCAGCAACTCTTCAGGGAATGAATCTGGGATCTTTTGTGGGCAAAGTGTATGCTCTGCTGCTGAGCGGCAGCAAAAGTGTTTCAGCCTGGATCCCAGCGCAGTGGATTTCTAATCAAATCTCCTTGTGCGGTTTAGCATTTTGAATGCATCCTCCTGTGTTTTTCTTGTCCAGACGCAGAATTGTCTTGTGTGTTTGTTTATCTGCAAGTTCTCAGTTGTTGTCTTGTGTTTTTTGGGTTTACAGCTGAGGGTCTTCAAGCTCGCGAAGTCTTGGCCAACCTTAAACACTCTCATTAAAATCATCGGAAACTCTGTGGGTGCTCTGGGGAACCTCACTCTCGTTCTCGCCATCATCGTCTTCATTTTCGCCGTGGTTGGCATGCAGCTCTTTGGGGACCTGTACTACAAGCACGTCACGAGAATCAGCACCACGGATCGGTTGCCCCGCTGGCACATGAACGACTTCTTCCACTCCTTCCTCATCATCTTCCGCATCCTCTGTGGCGAATGGATCGAGACTATGTGGGACTGTATGAAAGTGGCCGGGCAACCTCTGTGTCTTCTGGTCTTTTTACTGGTCATGGTGATTGGGAACCTGGTGGTAAGTATGACAAGGCATTTTCTTCTTTTGGAAAGAGTTTCTCCGCCGCCATGCCATGCCTCCCCATTCACAACAGCCGCTGGTTTTCAGGGTCTCCAGGGCTCATGTTTAGGACATTGTGGCTTTTGAGCCTGGAACCTAGCCTAGAAGGTGCCCTCCACATGTGTTATTCCTCATGCAGACTCATTGTGTATGTCACAAGAAAACCTATCAGAGAAGCTCACAAACATGAAATCCTCCAGTCGACTGTGTGCAAAGTTGATCAGAACAAAACTCAGCCCTGCTCAGAAGCAAACAGATTAGAGTTGTGTTTTCAAAGACCCTTGAGTAGCCGTTATTGCTGCTGCCTCCTTCCTTACCCTTCCTCAGGGAACACACCTCAGGCGGGGAAAGGCAGAGGTGATAGCACTGGACACAGAAAATGCTCTGTGCACCAGGACACTGAGACAGAAACCCTCGGGGGCCTCTTTTCAGTATCCTCAACACGCAGCACAGGAGCTTGTCTTGGCAGGAACTGGAAGACTACAGTCATGTTCTAGATTCAGAGGGTGGTAGTGCATCTCTTGTGTTGCCTTTTCAAGTGGTGGTGTGGCAGGGAGTTGGGGGTCCATGGATCTCTTTTCAGGTACCATGGTTCAAAGGCTTGTGCTCTTGAATTGGTCACACTGTGTTGTGTACCTGAGGCTGAGACATAGCATTTGCCTGTGTGTGTTATAGCTCCTGCTCTGAAGATGTAGTCTTTGCCCAAAACCTGGAATGCCAGCCTTCATACAGGCATGCAACCACATGGAAACAGCTTCATCTGAATGGTATTTCATGCAGTCTCTCTCTCTCTCTCTCTCTCTCTCTCTCTCTCTCTCTCTCTGTGTGTGTGTGTGTGTGTGAGAGAGAGAGAGAGAGAGAGAGAGAGAGAGAGAGAGAGAGAGAGAAATGGGACCATGTAGGCTACCACCCAAGTTTCTCATGCAATTGTACCCATGCACATCATTGCAGAATTCACACACATACCCCACAGCCATGTAGGGTAGCACAAAAGAGAAGCAGCTCACGTGTATGTGTGAGAAGGAGACCTTACAATCCTCTATACTGGTACCCTCCAGATGTTGTTGGAATTCAACTCCCATCAGCCCCTGCCAGCATGGCCAATGGTCAGGGATAATGGGAGTTGTAGTCCAAAAACTTGGAAGCCACCCCAAATGCGATCCTTGCTTATCCAGCCTTTAAATGTATTGCTCTATTGAGATCTATAAGCTGGTTGTGTTTCTACAAAGCTCTCCTAGCTAGCTAGCCAGGCCTCGGTAGAATACTTCCAGTATAGAATAACTTCATCTTGGCTTGAATTTAAGATATGAGTGATCATCTAGGTGTTAACATCTGTAGCTGGAAAGGCATGTCAGCGATTCCTAAGCCTTTGGCATTATCTCATACTTCCTGAAATGCATTCTGGCACATTGCAGTACTATGGCGAGGCTGCCAGTTTCCCATCAGGTTATGTTATTCATCCCTGCGGAATTGAATATCTTGACCACGGCCACCAAATTAGGGTCTGCATAGCTCTCTTTAGCACCGTGATGATGATGCACAACTGTAATCTCATTGCATTTGGAGTGTCGTTGACAAATGCCGTCAAGGGTCTGATAGAATCAGGGAATGGGTGAAATGAGCCCCACACACTTGCGCCGAAATGGTTTCGGGACTATCCACCCTTGCATAATGCTGTTTACGGTTAGGTCTTGCAAAATGGCTTGGCGCATTTCAGATGGAAATGAAGGTCACGGGGTTAATACAGCAAACTGTGGCTTGGCAAGTTATTAAGGAACGATGGAGTGTCTCGTTAACGGCACACTGTCAGGAGTCCCAGCGATTGCCAACAAAATGTAATTGTACCCCTGTTGCATCATGTGAGGTGACACCAAGGAACCATGTGATGCCACCTGTCACTCAGAGGGGAGTTTTGTGGTGTGTGATTTTGAAAATTCTTAACGTGCTTGCTTGGCAGTACAAATCTTGTTGCCAAGAGGGAGGGAGAGAAATACATTAGGAGCTCTGACCTCTAAAACAGCTATGCTGAAATTTCGACCCTGAGATGCAGGGCTTGTGACCACATCGCTCACTTTAGTTCTGAACAAGACAGTAGATGAATTAGGTCACCTGATACATTTTATCATGAGAGACAGTCTGGAATTTACTGTGCCACCTCTGAAGAGATATTCACGTGGTTTCATACCTTACTGGAAGGTCAGATCCCGAAGGCATCCCAGCCAAGAGTGTCCCTTGCAGAAAAGCCACACAAGAGCAACCAGCAGCTAGCTATCCATGTTATCTGGTGATATCATCAGAATAAAAGATCTGGATGCTGTGTCAGTGTATAGTCCCAGGGGTCTTGAGCCAAGGACTTCAGAAATAAAACCCAGGCACTGTTGTTGTAAGGGGGAGGGCTTATAGAGAACCCCCCCCTTCATCCAAAGCAGCCCGTCTCCCAGCAGTCATGAGAGCGAAGGGTCTGATGGAGGGAGTCAGGAAACGGAGAGGGAGTGCCAGGGCTCTGGCAACATCCAAGAGCCCCTGCTCCATAGGCAGGAGGAGAGGGAGGCGGAAAGAGAGGACAGGAATCGGTCAGACAGAAGACCTGTCCCCCCGACACCGGAATTGAGGAGGAGGAGGAGGAAAGGGAGGCACTTCTCAGTTCCGAGGCTTTTATGTTGGTCCAGAACGCGGAGGGGGGCAGTGCAGGAATCTGACTTGAGCGGGTAGACATGGAATCAGCAGTTCGTTACACTGTAAATAATGTGCACCAATAAAAACGTCTGAAAGACAAGCATGTGGAAGGTCGTTACTCAAGAGTAGTCACTACAACCCTGACAGTTGTCATGGCAGGAAAGGGAGCTGCCAACCTGCTCTCCACTATTCATCAAGACTTGATGACCCAAGAGGTGATATTGCTGGTGTCAGCTTAGCAGGTGTCAGGTGACGCAGTGGACCAATAGGGTTCCATCTTGTCTTATAACCCTGCTGATCTTAGTTCTTCAGTCTTCTGGTTCACCATCACCAGCCTGCTTTCCAGACAGATCCAGACGGATCACCACCTCCGTCCTCTGAGATATGGAGCAAGCATTTCCCGGCCTCTTAAAGAAGCAACATGCTTTTAGCTTGTGATGACTGAATGGTACTCGGCATAATAAGCTCAGGAGTTCAGAGATGCCGAGGGCTGAGCATCTAGATTTGGCGGTTGGAGGTTGATCCTTTAGGGCGAACGAAGCAGTGCCCAACCAAATTCAGTCTGTCCTCAGCCAGCCCCCTACCTGCCCCCCTACCTGCCTACCATCTTACTGGCAACCAGTTTAGGAGGCTGTCCTGTATAGCAGCTTCCTCCGCCTTAATCTCTAAACAACTCTGCAGGGAGGAAACTAGAATTTGTCGACTCTGCCTGTCACTGGTTCTGGTGCCTCCTATTGTTGGTCTCCCTGGCTTCTGCCATGTCAGGGCCCAGTGGCACTGGACAACAGTACGTCCTATTCTCTCCCTGCAGCAGCCTGACCAAATGTCTGCTGTCAGGTGGCAGCTGAGGAAGGATAGGCCCAGTAAAATTGGTCTTTTAGCAGAACTGATAGAGTGGTCTGGCCTGCTTACCCTCTGATGAAACCTGACAAAATTCCTGCTGGCAGGTGACAGCTAATGTGAAAATAACCAAGAGTCCAGCAGTTACATGTTTTTTACATTTCTTGTGGTTAAGAGACACTATTTTATCAGGGGCTAGGAGATGCTTCTAAAGTTCTCCGCATTGGAATTTCTACCCAGATATTGGGATTCCCCAGGTTTTTCAGGGGAAGCAATGCATTCCAAAGTTCCAGTTTTAATTTCTGAATTTCATATACACAACTGTGCATAAGCAGTTTGCTGAAGCTTTCACTTCATTCATGTCTCCTTCCATGTCTCTTCTCATGCCCCCTTCTTTATTGGGGTGCCTGTGCACCATGATAACTCCACAAACAACAACAACAACAAACTCCTCTAAATAAGGTTGCTGTAGTTACAACTGCATTAATATTCTTGTTGTGCTGTGTTTTGTCAATGCCCAGGAGCGGACGTACGCATAAATAGGGCACAAAAAGAATTCTGATGGAGTCATGTGTACAACTCCCTGATTATGTGATCCTACTCCCCTATACCTATGTGGGCCTAGAAAGGATGTTATCCAAACTCAGCAAATACTGTAAAGAGGAGCAATTAACCACAAACTGTTTGAAAACCAAAGTGCTGGTCTTTGGAAAGAAGCCTCTCAAATTTCACTAGTCAGTAGATAAATCATGCAATTGATCAATGTCAGGTCTTGAAATACCTCACGGTATGTTTCAGTGAGGCCCTTCCTTAGAAGGCTCATACAGAGAAAACTAAAGCTTTCACCACACTGAGGCTGAAATTCTGCACACAGTTAACTAGAAATAAGTCCCTTTTAATTCGACAGGATCTTCTTCTTCTTCTTCTTCTTCTTCTTCTTCTTCTTCTTCTTCTTCTTCTTCTTCTTCTTCTTCTTCTTCTTCTTCTTCTTCTTCTATTTATACTCTGCCTTTTCCCTGCCAGGGACTCAAGGCCACTTACATATAAAATAAGGTTACAGGTAGGTAGCCGTGTTGGTCTGGGTCGAAGTAAAATAAAAAAATTCCTTCAGTAGCACCTTAAAGACCAACTAAGTTTTTATTTTGGTATAAGCTTTCGTGTGCATGCACACTTCTTCAGGTATCTGAAGCTAAAGACACAGAAGAAAATAATAATTAAAACATTAATAGAATATTCACACTAAATAATAATTAATAATAATAATTTATTTCTACCATGCCCATCTGGCTGCGTTTCCCCACTCTGGGAAGCTTTCAACAGAACATTAAAACCAGTATAAAACTTCAAACATTAAAAACTTCCCTAAACAGAGCTGTCTTCAGATGTCTTCTAAAAGTCAACAACAACAAAAACAGCATGGCACCAGCCCCCTCATTAAAAGCAGCCAGTTCCCAAACCCTGTTGGAAGAGGAAAGTATTCACCTGCTGGCAGAAGGACAAGTCTAGATTCTCTAGGAATGGAGTTCTAAAGTCTGGGAGCAACAACCGAGAAGGCCCTCTCCTGTGTCCCCACCAAGTACCACCTCAATAAGAGAACATCTGTCTCTACTGGAAACACGGGGGTTCCTCTGGAATTTTTATCCCTTATGGGACTTCCATCTCCAGGGAAAATGAGAGACGCCCACGTAATCACCTTGCAAGGATGCTGACCTGTTCCAGTTTTGAAAATGTGTCACTGTCATGCATTGTATTGTTGTTAATGTACAGTGGTGCCTCGCTAGACGAAATTAATTCGTTCCACGGGTCTTTTCTTATAGCGAAAAATTCGTCTAGCGAATCCCATAGGAATGCACTGAATTTTTCCCGACTTTTTTTCCCCCATAGGAATGCATTAATTGAATTTCAATGCATTCCTATGGGAAACCGCGATTCGCTAGACGAATTTTTCGTAAAGCGCATTCGTCTAGCGAGGCAAGCTCCACTCGAAAAATCATTTCGTTAAGCGGAAATTTCGTTAAGCAGGGCATTCATTAAGCAAGGCACCACTGTACTGGCGGAAAGATGATACATTAAGGTCTGCTGTGAAATAAAAATGTTGGCGAATATTCGAGGAGATTCGTGCTTGTGGCTCTTGAGAGGTTGTGGTTCTTGGTTTTGTTTTGTTTTTTGTGTAACCAAAAAGCTTCCGTTGAATTTTGTAAAATGCATAGCGGAGAGGCTGCAGCTCAGTGGTAGAGCGTCTGGCTTGCGTGTAGAAGATTCCTGGTTCAATCCCTGGCATCTCCAGGTAGGACTGGGAAAGACTTCCTGTCTGAAACCCTGGGCAGCCACTTCCTGTCAGTGTAGACAATACTGCGCTAGACAAACCAACAGTCTGACTTGGTAGAAAACAGTTCCCTATATCCCATCTAGACATGTAGGCGAGGCTTTGCAATATGATTACCATCCAGGCTGATGCTAGCATCTAAATATAAATATTTTCCCCACAAGAAGCAAGCCTTATGCATACAACAACAGCAACTTTGAAATACTAATTTCCTTATAATTTGGAGAGTCAGGCGAAAGCAAAAGCTGCAATTTTTAAACATTGTATTTCTGCTAACTGGTTTCCCCAAAGTGGATGTTATTCTTTAATCAACAATATCCCCTGGCTTCTAAATATTTATCAGACACAAAGTAGTTAAGAGTGTATTTATTCAAGAGATCAGGAGCATTTTTTTTTAACAAGCACAGTTAACTACGAGAGGGATTAGCTGTTGGAGGCAGGAAGTTCTTTCACCCTCGGATAAATAAAACATCTGAACTCTGCAGTGTTATAACCCAGAAAAAAACCCCAGAATTATTCCAAGGATGAGAATGCACGTCAGCCTCTGCGGTATCCCAAAATCCCATAGGAGTGCAAGATTAGAATGGGGTAGTCGGTGCAGTCTCTGCCTTCTTCAGAATCTCACCCTAAACACACACACACACACACACACACACACACACACACACACAGAGGGAGAGAGGGAGAGAGAGAGAGAGAGAGAGAGATGTTTCTAGTCCTTATGATAACAGAAATATTCTGGAAAGCATATAGGCAATGGCCTGCTGAAATTTCAAAGCCACGAAGGTGGCTGAACAAGATTTTTGGTGGTTGTAGGAGAAGCTTCAGCATCCTTGCCCCTCCCATAGCTTGCAAAGCCACAATATATTATGTAAAATAGCAAAGATGAATCAGTTATGCAAAAGTATGTAGTGTAGTTTACACTGGTCTCATAATTCAGATTTTAAATTGCAGGCCAAGATGTGTCTTCCTTCTGGTGCTGGACATGCACATTTCAGTTCATAATTGAGAAACGCTGAAGTACAATGTTTGGGAAATCTTTATTCCTCACCCACCACCATGTGTTGGGTTGCTACCTGGGTCGCCCTGACCCCCATTAAAGTTTAGAGAGTGAAAGTACACAGTCTCCTTTCTGTTCCTCTATCGCAGGGCTGTAATTGCTTGACCTTGTTACACTCTTTTCAAAATACAGTATTAATCGCTTGCTTCCAGGGCAAAAGCTCCACCAGCGTTTGACCCATGCGGATTCTGCTCTTGAGTCTGACTGCAAAATTCCTCCCGTGCCTGTGAACAATATTCTATGTTGTGTGAAAGGGAAAATGGCAAAGGCTTTGTAAATGAAGCGCTTCCCTTCTATTCCAAATATATTGTCCCAAGGGTTAACCTTGATAGGAGGACTGCTAATTCTAGGGCGACAAGATGCAAAAGAAGATAGGGCTCCTGGACCTTTAAAAGCTGTGCAGAACATGTCCTGAAATGCAGCACAGCAGTTTTCCCCCTATAAAATTGAGCAGTAGCCATTCATTTATATGGGAGAAAGTAAATGAGTACATCAGGGATATTTGGGGGGTAGGGGTCAACAAACCTCCCCTCTAGCAGCCTGCTTACACATTGAGACTCAATCCTGATTTGATCTGCATGGACCCACACGATATCTTGTTTCTCTTGCAAAATAGAAAAAAATTCCTTCAGTAGCACCTTAAAGACCAACTAAGTTTTTATTTTGGTATGAGCTTTCGTGTGCATGCACACTTCTTCAGATACACTAGAAACAGAAGTGCCAGACCCTTATATATATACAGAGGGTGGTGGGGGTGGGTGGGTGGGAATGGGTGATGGGCTGATGTGAGTGGAAAACCTGAGATGGCTGTTAACGACTGCTGATTACTGCAATTAGTCCTGGGGGGAAAAGCAAGGGCTGGAGCGCTAAAGAAAGCTTGATCATGCATAATGAGATAAGAATCCGATGTCTCTATTCATCCCAGGTGGCTCCATGGTTTTAAGCTTGGTAATGAGTTCCAATTCAGAAACTTCTCTTTCCAGTCTGTTCCTGAAATTTCTCTGTAATAAAACAGCTGCTTTGAGATCTTGTATAGAATGTCCTGGGAGATTGAAGTGTTCTCCTACTGGTTTCTCTGTCTTATGGTTCCTGATGTCAGATTTATGTCCATTTATCCTTTGGCGTAGGGTTTGGCCTGTTTGTCCAATATAGAGAGCTGAAGGGCACTGTTGGCATTTGATGGCATACACAATGTTAGAAGATGAGCAATTAAATAGTCCTGAGATGGTATGTTGGATGTTGTTGGGGCCAGTAATGATGTTGTCCGGGTGTATGTGGCAGCAAAGTTGGCATCTGGGTTTATTGCAGGCTCTGGTACCAGTGTCCGTGTTAAGTCTGGTGGTTGTATTATTGTGGGTGAGGAGTTGTTTAAGATTGTTTCTCTTGGTCACACTAGATGTTAGGAACGTAAGGTGGGGGGGATGCTGTTTCCCTTTTTAGACAGACAAGACAGAATTCGAGCAGAAATGTAGGAGTTTTTTTTTTTTTTGCAAACGTGTATACTTTGTAGATGAATTATATCTATTTATAGAGAGGACTTTAGCTCTCTTTTTACCTACTGTGACTAAGGGCTTGTCCACACTTCTGCTCGTCCCCTAGAAAGCACAGGTCCGAGCGGTTTCCCCCTTGCCCTGCGCCTTTCCCAGGGAAACCCCACTGCTTTGCTCTAAGTGAGAGCAAATGGCAATTTGTGGAAAACCCAATTGCTGTTTGCTCTGATTGAGTGCTAAAGAGTGGTTTTCCATGGGGGAAAGCAGTGAGATGAGGAAGTGTAGATAAATTATAGGAGCAATTGCTATGTTCATGGCTGTACCCAGTCCCCCTTTTAAAGCATTGCCCAAACTTGTGGCCATGAGTCCCATACATTAAGCATGCACTGGGTGAAGAAGTAATCCTCTTTCCACAAAGTGAAACCTCCAGAGTTTTATATGGCTTTGCTAAGCTGCAGGCTCATGCACGGTCAAACTTTACTTTCTTAAGGACTAGAGGCTTGCTTAGATTTATAGAATTGAGAAGCACAGGTTCTTGTGATCCTGAATACTGGGCCCCAGTTCCAGTGTTTCAGCTTCTCCCGGCATGATTGCAGAACAACACACACACAGCCATAGCTCTAGGAAAGCGCCTTAGAAAGAAAGTTGGGAAGCAGCCAGGAAGCCCAAGGCAACGTCTGAGATAAGGAGAGAAAAGTCGGAGTATATTACATCACCTTGGACACCTCATTAAGCAAAGTGAATTCATCTCCAGACACATCCTGCTTAGCCAAGGAGAGGAAGCTCTAGTCTAGCAGATGAATAAGCACATTCTGGGACACAAGCGAGCACAAGAGACTCAAAACAATTGTCATCCCATTTGTAAGCTTGTTTGCTTCTGTTCTGCTTGCAAAGATACTAGCTAGTGCTGTGTTAAGGTTCGGTTTTAAAGCTCCCCATCCCCAGTTCCTTCCAAATTCCATTATTTTATTTTATTTTTAAAAATGTTTTAGAGAGAGTCAGTGGTTTTGTAAGTTGCACTTAGAGCATGGAGATCTCGATTTCAATTCCCCCCAGTCAGCTGAAAGCTTACCTTATCCTTTGACCACTAATTGCCTCTCAGCTTTACCTGCCTCACACGGTTGTTATGAAGATAAAATGTAGGGTGGGATGTACATTGCCCTGTGGGAATCGGCCTAAGAGATGATGAAACAACTTTACAAAGCAATCTACAAAAATCTAACGGTGCATCTAGAGTTTAGTAGGTTCAAAGTGGGCAGGATGGTGTTGTCCAACTTCATTCTGGTTAGTAGCGAATTGCTCACCAGATGGCAGGACTGTGTGTTGTATCTGAGTTTTAAAGATGGGCTGCAGCGGAGTTTGAGTTGCTGTTTCTTCTCATCTGATGACACCTTTTGCTTGCTTTCTTCCACTTTGTAGTTGCTTCCTCTAGGGTTGTCCCTCTTTTTGTGTCAGGGTTCCTGTGCCTTTAAAAGGTATACAACTGTGGCTATAGCTTGACAGTTCCAATTTTCCCTATCGCTGTATCTGTATTCTTTGAAATGTCACAATTGTATGGATCCTTAGGCTGCTGCTGCCACACCAACCCTTATCTCTGCATTGAAAGAGCCTTTTCCATGCTGCTTTTTCGAGGAAGAGGGAGTATTCTTCCCAGGTGAAAGGCCACAGTTTCTCCATGACTATGATCTCCCCTTCCTTTGGCTTTGTGGTGGTGCTTGTGTCAAGTAAAGAGATTCAGGAAGAGGGATAACATTATTTTAGAAGGTTGCCACAGCAATTTACAAACCTTTTCGGAAGCCTTACTTCATTTTTACTACAGCAGTATTAAGCAGGCTTGTTGTTGTTGTTTAGTCATTTAGTCATGTCCAACTCTTTTTGACCCCATGGACCAGAGCACTTCAGGCACTCCTGTCTTCCACTGCCTCCCACAGTTTGGTCAAACTCATGTTCGTAGCATCGAGAACACTGTCCAACCATCTCGTCCTCTGTTGTCCCCTTCTCCTTGTGCCTTCATGGATCACTGCCTTGTCTTCGTGAAGGGGCTTGAATAACTCGGAGAAGCTATGAGCTATGCCATGCAGGGCCACCCAAGACGGACAGGTCATAGTGGAGAGTTTTGACTAAACGTGATCCACCTGGAGCAGGAACCGGCAAGCCACTCCAGCCAAGAAAACTCAATGGAAAAAACCAACAGGCATATTAAACAGGCTACTACAGTTAAAAATATAATGAACTGGGTTGAGGAACTGAAGCTGAGGGAGATAGCTGCTGCCCTTGGATTCTCAGAGAATGCTTTCAAATAGGTGTGGATGCATTAAAAGTTATCGTGAGGGAATGTTGCAGCTCAGGGTGGATAGGGGAGTCTGTTTGTCCAAAAGCATCCTGTTCCAAAGTCTCCTTGCTCTCTTTCTGAACCCAGGAAGATCTTAATGTTGAAGGGTCTTTTCATCAAGTGAAACCCTCTGTGCATTCTGAGGTGCTACAGTTCTGCAAGAGGACAGTATCAATTGATTTCTGTGTCTAGACCAGCTTTGCAGCAGAGGAAAGATAGAAACCCGAGACCTTATATGTCCACAACTTTCTATCCACAGGATCACACTGGCACCAATCTATTGCTTGTCAGTACGAATGACATCAAATTAGAACAGCCGTAAAGCCCAACTGGGAGAAAGTGAAGGGGGAAGTTTCTGAAAACCAGATGGATACAAAATTAAAAGCGAGTCCTTTCCCCTCTCCTTTCATTCTCAAGTAATTCCCAAGTTGGATGTGTTTAATTAGGGGGGAGGGGGAATCCTCGCTGTGGCTGGCATTCTTATTTAGATTTATTTATTTCCAGGTGAAATAAAATCTGCTTGAGTTTTAATGTAATAAAAATACTTTCCATTTACTTGCTCACTGAATATTGTCATATATATTGCCTCAGTAATATGTGTAACAGGCATGTATGACACAGCTGGCAGGGGCTGATGGGAGTTGTAGTTCAAGACACCTGGAGGGCGTCCAGTTGGGGAAGGCTGTTCTAACTGCTATGGGAGATTGGTTGTGGATGGAATAAACAGTGACCCCAGTAGCGCATCCACTACTATTTCTGTGTTGTTTTATAAAACACTTTGGACAAGCTTATACTCCATAAGGTTATACTTTGTAAGAATCAAGTGGAAAAGCTCTTTTCTAGATGGTGCCACCTTAGGCCACAAACAAGGGAGGACTACATGTTTGAAGGTTTCTCCACTGGGGTGGTGGTTGTTGGCATCTGTCTGTCTCAAAAGACAATGGAGTGAGCCTCAGGGGGTGAAGTCAAACCACTGTTTCTACTGCACCGAAGTGACCTCCTTGGGCAGTGTGTATGGAAGTCCTGGTCCGCCCAGGCAACAAGACCTCCCTCTGGGCTTTGCTGATGTGGTCCAAGGTAAAGCAGAGCAATATGTTTGGCACTAGCTTGGCTGCAGGAGTTGCTGGAAGGAGGCGTACAAGGCACCATCCAACCATCTTAGAAACTTGACTTCCGGATTTGTGTATGGTTTAAACCTTGGCCTTTTCTTCCCCCAAAGATGTCCCGCAAGGGTTTAGGGTCAAAGTTTTCCTTCTCCTAGATGGGCTACCATCCCAGGTTAATGAACCCCATCAGCCCTTTTACTTCCCAGTACAGCATGTGCAGAAACCGCCTTCTTGACTGCTGGATCCACTATTGGTCTCATCTGCTCAATCCGCCAGAGCCTGTCTTCACATGCAGGGGAAGTCCCTAACTCACCGAGGGTTTGAGACTCATTGGCTACCTCTCCTGGTTTGGCGGCCAGTTGAAGCCATTCCAGGGATGTAGCTGCTGTCACATGCTGACAGATTGACTTGCACATGTAATTCAGAAGCCCACCAGGCTGCATATTGACCATTAGCTGTCCTGATGATGAAGTCTACGCTTGCTCGTTTCCTGTTATTTGAGGTCATATCAGTGTTTCATTGTTTGGACTTCACTCCTCAAAAGTTGTACGGCCAGGGTGCCCATCTAAATTCAAGTCTTGGCCTTTTGCTTCTGCCCCCGGTTTTGTAGCCTAACCCCACGTCTGTCATTTCCAAAATAGGCAGGGGAAAACCTTGCTGTGGAATCCAGAGGTTCTCTGAAGTGGAGGACCGACAGAGCCATCTCCTTATTGGGGTTGGAGATGGCTGTGGTCCATGCTTCTCTGCATTTATAAAATGTTTACAAAGTGAAGGAATTTGTTATTGATTTCCAAATAGCATTATGAGAAAGAGGAGACACTATGTTCTGGAGGTAACACAGCGTGAACCAAAGCAGTGGGGTTTAATGTTAGCCATCCCTTAAAGCAGAGCTCAGATACATTTCACATTGAAAAATAAACCAGTGAGAGTGGCTGCCCACTGTTTCTTCTTAGCCCTACGCTATCTTCAAGCGAAAAGCAGTGATTGCATTGCTTTAAGATATTTGCATTTAAGCAGCTTGGTTAAGACATTTGCAGGGCTATGTTGTAGGGATAGGGGAGAAATTTACTTGGTTTGAGTTTTATTTGATCCACACACACCCCAAAAAAGGTATGCAAACTAAAACTCAGCTAACCTTTGAAATTTGCGTTTCTCTGAATTTTGCAATGCAGTTGTCCAGCTAGAAAAGTGTACAGACACATGCATATTAGAGGGGAACATGGATAAAAATGCATATACTAATGGGGAAATGTGCAGTTTTTCACTAGTAGTACATGAACATCAGTGAGATTGAATGCAAAAATGTGTATCTTAGGAGAAATGCATGCTTCTTACCATATGGGGTAAAAAGTTAAATAATGGATCCCCAAATGTATGTTTTGGGTTTAAAAGTGGCCCCTGCATCTGAAAATGTTGAAGACCACTGTTGTAGTCCACAGCCAACAAGAAATTAGCATCATAATCTCCAGTTAAAATGTAGTCCTCCGAGAGTTCACGAGCAACATCCATGATTATGATTGAGTTGTTGTTGTTTTGTTGTACAGTAGTACCTTGGGTTACGAACTCGATCCGTTCCGGGTCGCAGTTCGTAACCCGAAACGGTCGCAAACCGAGCGCCGCTTCTGCGCATGCGCGGGACGCGCGTGCGCCGAAAACACTTCCGGGTTTGCGGAGTTCGTAACCTGAACTGTTCGCAACCCGAGCGGTTCATAAACCGA
This sequence comes from Zootoca vivipara, assembly GCF_965207765.1. NCBI lineage: Eukaryota > Metazoa > Chordata > Lepidosauria > Squamata > Lacertidae > Zootoca > Zootoca vivipara. The sequence goes on along the minus strand of NC_142594.1, from coordinate 49,788,068 downwards.
GGTACGACTGTATTTGACTTTCTAATCACTCACAACTTACACCCTTGATGTGGATTGCACTGTAAGTTACGGTGTCCACCATTAATTCTGGTATGTGCTAATATCCCCAGTCGGTAATGCACAGCTATGAAGGCATATTGATATAAAATGTTCAGAATCCCTGAACAGGATTCTGTGTGATAGAAGAGGTTGTGCCGCCGATTCAGTGAAAGTTAATTGTATCTCATTGAAATCAACGGGAGACTGTTAATCATAATGGGAGTGCAAGTTCAGTTTTAATTTTATTTATTTATCATTTGCATTTATAATTTGCCTCAGAAAACAAATTATGTAGACATCATGGGGAGACCCTTAAAAAAATAAGCTTACAAATGCATTAAGTAAAAAGGAACATACAAACACCAGTATAATAATTTTCAAAAAAAAAATTAAGAGCTAAAATCACTATCAAATACAGGGGCTAAAAACTGCTAACCTTACCACAGAGTCTTAAAAACAAGATATTTAAAAATTAGGGAGTTTTAGAATTCCATGGGTGTTTAAGTTGGTATCAGGATTGGAGTGAAGGCACCCTAAAACCTCCTAGCTACCGTGTTTCTCCTAAAATAAGACGGTCCTCAAAAATAAGCCATGTCAGGCTTTTCGTTAGTAGAATAAATATAATACATCCCCCGAAAATAAGCCGGGGGTGGGAGCCGCTTGGCTGCAGGTGAAGCCCGGGATCTGCGTGGGCGACTGGGGACGAGCGCCCTGAGTGCTGCGGCGGTAGCGAAGAGGCGCCCGATCAGCTGAGAAACGGGCTGATCGGGCGCCTCTTTGCCACCGCCGCAGCGTTCAGGGCGTTCACCCCCAGTCGCCCACGCAGATCCCGGGCTTCACCTGCAGCCGCAGCTGCCTCTCACCAGGCTCTTCGCGCTGCGCTGTGCTCCCCGAAGCGGCTCCCGTGCAGCCGCCTCTTGCCGCGGGGACCGTGCAGCCGCTTGGACTTGGATCGGATTTCACAGCGTGAGTAGGCACCGGGCGGGGCGTGAGTGTAGCTTTCGCGCATTTTCCAGCCCAAGTGCCGGCGGAGAACATTAGCTGCGAATGGACAATCGCTGCCTGCCTCCTGGCGCCCTATCAGTCAGCCCCGTGTGCTGCGCGCGAGAGCTGAGGGCTGTTGCCTGCCGGCGGCACGAGACCTTAGGGGAAAAGAACAGACAGCTCGGCTCGCTGTACACAAAGCGAGGGCGGCGGGTGGGAAGGGGAGAGATGTGTGGGGAGAACCCTTTCGCTGTTTGGAGCAAGAGGGGATGTATGGAGGTGTACTGCGGAAGAGGCAGCTGCTGTCGCCGCCTTTCCATACTCCTTTCTGTGCAAAGGGAGAGCGGGTTTCTTACAGCCGCCGCGTTTCTTTGGGCATTGCTTACGAGCGCCGAGAAAGAGCCCTGTGTCATCCTCAGCAGAGCAGAACAGACAGTGCTGGCTAAGAGAAAAATGACTCGCGGTGCCCTTGTTGCGCCCAAAGTTATTGCTCTTGTGACTCTCTCCCCCCTCCGCAAAGACAGCAAAAAAAAAATAAGACATCCCCTGAAAATAAGCCGTGCTGTGTTTTTTGGGAGGAAAAATAAATATAAGACGTGTCTTATTTTAGGAGAAACACGGTATTTTGCTTTCCCTGGTCCCTGGGAATCTAGACTCAAATTATCTAGACTCAAATTAGTACAGCAGAGATGAATAAGTTTAAAGTTTGATAAAATCTACTGAGGACACACACACACACACACACACACACACACACTGCCTTGCACAACCAGACAGAGGTGGCAGATAAAAGGTTTCTCATACTGTACTTCAAAAGACAGTCTTCTATTAGTAAAGGTGACCTCTCAACCTGAGATCTCGCATGCTTCAGAAGATACCCCCAAAGATCACAGTCCAAGCCCAAGACAATCACTCCAAACTTATCTTTCCATTCCTTTTTTTATGCAGCTGCTTCATAGTCCAGCTCTGAACTTGTCTCCCCCTGATTGGCTCTCCCCCCTTTCCCCCTTTCCCTTAATGTTGGGGTTGATGGGCACCCCCAAACATTTGTCATTTGCACACCGCAGATGTCATCCACATGTTCTGCCCATGAGTCAAAAGTTCCAAACAGTCCCTAGATGTGTATTTTGATTCTTTCCATTTCTGTCTTTCTTTGTGTCATGTTGTAAATGCCCAAATGAACTCTAAATCTCAATTCCCTTGTTTGGCTTGTTCCACACGAGAAAATATTGCCCTTTTTCTTTTACCCTTCAACAGTGCAGATGGACTCCCATTTGGATGTTCTTTCCCTATTCTGACTCCATCCTAACTGCAGGCTTACCTTAGTTGGTCTCTAAGGTGCTACTGGACAATTTTTTAATTTTAAATTTATTATGCAGGCTTACCTGTTATGGAACACCTAGCTTCTTCCCATGAACTAACCTCCCTCCCTCCCTCCCCATTTTCTATCTTTATCAGCCTAAGCTTGTGATGCCATGCAGCTGGTACAAATTTGTTGGTATTGATTTCTCCTACATAAGCCTTGTGGCTCAGGTGAATTCTTTACGGAATATGTGAACCTTGCTGGATCCAACCAGCGGGCAACCTTTTTCCAGTCAAGGGCCACGTTCTGTAAGGTTCAATCTGCCAGGGGCCTCATGCAGATTTTGGGTGGCGCTGAAGCTAAGCATTGCTTTCTGCCACCACCCATCGCCATCTCTGCCCAGCAGGCTTGTGAGAGAAGAACAGAGATCTTGTCTGGGGTCAGTGCGGAAGGCTTTTGAAATTAGGCCAAGGACTGCATAGAAAAACAGGCTAAGATGTTGTTGTTTTTCCTGTGGGAGATAAAGGTGGGGTCTAGTTAAACAGCTGCTGGCACAGTTGTGGCCCAGAGGGACTATGAGTTGTTGACTAAGGGAATTTACAAACAGCGGAGAGTGTAGGATGGTAAGTAGAGGAGACAGAACTCATTTTTAAGTCAGCAGCACGATATGCCTGTTTGTACACTGAAGCCTTTGCTCCTTTTGGGGTTGCCTTTATTTCAGGGTATGGAATGAAAGTAGCTTATCAAACTTGCTAGACAGGAATTGGCATTGGCTGTGCAGGTGCGTTGAGCAGGTGGGCACACCTTTGCATGTCCCAAATTGCAGCTGCTTTTCTCCCCTGGACATTTCCTGCTCTTCAGGGTGTATGCTCCTGTCCCAGATCGAATATGTGGGAAGCCGCCATATTAACATACCCGTCAAAGTGCTGTGTTCTAGACAGTCATGCCCCCGTCAAAGGAAATGGGCACCTTGTGTTCTAGAATTCTTATTCAGGCTTCTCGAGCCTGTGAACCACCCAAACAGAATGCGGACTGATATCCAGACCCACATGGAAGTGCTCCTGACCATTTGACGCACAGGACACTTCACAGCATGCACATCCTATCCCCAGAGCTCTCCTTTGACTCAGATTTGGAGAAGGTGAGAAACAACAAGCATCTCTTTGAAGCACTGGGGAGACACCTGATGTTTCTTTTCTTCGTGTCTTAGCCAAGGGCAGTGAAGCAACATGGCTGAGGAGGGACCGCTGCTACTGTGGTTCCCCTTTAGTGGAGCCACCTTCCATTGCAGTTTCTCAACATACACCTGAGTGGTGCTATATCAACTCTGGAACCCTGTGGGCAGTTATAGTGGTGACCACCCTGCCTGCACCCTCGCAACTCCTCTTTGGTAAACTCACCCACTCGCTTTCCCCTCTGGTGGAAATACATGGGAGGGGTGGGAGAGACTGCCTGGCCGCAGGGCAGGCACCTGCTCAAGCTGAAGGTCCACTCAACCATCAGAGGTTTCTATGCCAGTGGCCTCCTCAAAGCTGCAGCCTGTCCAGGCCACAGCACAAGACCCAATGCTTCTCCCAAGCCCTCTATCAGTATCACAGATGTACTTAATACCTTTGCACTGGGATTTGGAGAAGATTTGGAGAAGAAGATTCCACCTAAACATTAGGAAGAACTTTCTGACAGTAAGAGCTGTTCGGCAGTGGAATTTGCTACCAAGGAGTCTCCTTCTTTGGAGGTCTTTAAGCAGAGTTGGAGTCTCCTTCTTTGGAGGTCTTTAAGCAGAGGCTTGACAGCCATATGTCAAGAATGCTTTGATGGTGTTTCCTGCTTGGCAGGGGGTTGGACTGGATGGCCCTTGTGGTCTCTTCCAACTCTATGATTCTATGATCTACAAGGGCAGGAGTCTCTCTGTGCAAAGGAGAGAAGTGTCTGCCCCAAGCACTTTGCACATGATGGGGAACTCAGAGGAGGAGAAGTAATTGGTGGCAGTCACATAACAGGTAACTAGTAGGCAAGCTTTTTATAGCTGTTGCTAGCCATGCTGGGCTCTCTAGGAAGGAGGGCAGGATACTAGAATAAAATGGCAGCAATACTTGTAAATCTCTGTCAAAAGCCATCTACAAGGGGGTCCAGTCCTTGTTGCTTGCCTGGGGTAGTGGCATGTGGGCCGTGGTTTACTGTTGTGGTTAGGCACTGTCCCACTCTCAAATCCCTTTCCTTCTACTTCTTGGCTTTTCTTTCTGCTTGGCTGTAAGGCTCACTGCCGGCTGCTTGAAGTTGTGAACTCTCTGTCATTCCAGCATCAGCAGCATAGGATGTCAAAAGCATGGGATTATGACTTCAGCACAGGATAAAGAAGGAAGTGGGCTGGGAGGGATGGAATAAGCCTCTTAGCCCAGCACAAATAGCTGAAATAACCCAAAAGGGAACAATATAGCAGATAACTGGTCATGTAAATTGCTTTCGGGAGGAGTGCGTCCTTTTATAAACTTTACTCCGGGTTTGACAATATTACAAAAGACCTAGGAAATATACCCCTGTTACAAGGAATGATTCTCTGTTGGCACAGAGGAGATGGATTAGATAGCAGAGTCTCTGGCTTCCTCTTGGAGCTGCAAGATTGCTGATTCAATGAAATTGCCTTTCAGTACTATCTCCGTTTGCAGCCTCTTTGGCTTCAGCATTTCAGGCATGAATTGATTCAGTGTTTCGCCATTCCAGAAATTAGAGAGCCATGGTAGTATTCTCACCAAGGACCTTATCTAGCATATTTGCCAGGACTGTGTCTACATTTGTACCCAAACACACTCAAGTTCTGCAACATGATAGCCAGAATTCTGCACTGCGGTATGTCCAGGTTCTGGGATTGGAATAAATTATGCAAATGACTGTCTGCTGGAATCTGATCTGTTTGTGCTGGGCATAGGCAAAGCACAGGTAGACCTGCCGATTGAAGCTATCCCAGTCCCACTAAGTCTATCAGTTTTAGTAAACAAGGCCAGATATGTGACATAAAGGTTAGAAAGATATGCTTGCCATCCACTTTCTGGCTATCAGTTCTACTGGCCCAAGTCCAGAGTAGCTATAGCTCAGTGACAGATCAATTCCTAGTATCTGTAGCTAAAGCAGGGGTAGGCAAGGAGGTGCCCTCTAGCCATTTTTGGACTCCCAACTCACATCAATGCCAGCCAACATGGTCAGTGGCAACGGGTGATGGGAGATGGAGTCCAATATCATCTAGAGAGGATGACCTTGACTACCTGGAGCTACAGGACCATGCAGCAGGTGATGGGGAAGACTTCCATCCAAAACAGAGGAGACAATAACCTGACTTGGTCCTCAGGCAGCTGCAGAGAGCCTGCTAGTGTTTGCTCAGGATTGGGTCCACACACACACACAGCGCTCAGTCTTTATCTTTGAATTTCCCACAAAGCTTCGAAGCAATATACACATACAACACATTTAGAGCAATCAACCCCTCATGTTACTAGAGCATGGATGACTGTGCCCAGGCTGTCTCTGTCCAGGAAAGACTGCAGTCAGCTTGCCAGCCTAAGCAGGTGAAAGGCACTTCTTGCCCCAGGGGTTAACTAACCCTACAATAAGACAGCTGAATCCTGTGCCCCCAAGCTACAAACGTCTTCCTTTGCGGCAGGAGTTGTTAGCCTTTGGCCTTTCAAATGTTATTGGGCTGCAGCTCCCATCATCCTCGACCATTTGCCCAGAAGAGTTGGTGTCCCACAGTCCTGCTTTAAGAGAGCAGTGCAACCTCATCTATCTAGTACCAGTGGAGCAAAGTCTCTCTGATCAGAAGAACCACAGAGCCCCTGTCTTCGCAGGACTGAGTTTTCTTTATTTTTTACACATCCATCCCTTTGAGATGCTGCCTTGAGTCCCCCAGGCTGATGCTAGAAAGGTAGATTGTAAACGTTTTCAATAAATCAACAAATAAGAAAACACGCCTTCAGATTTTGAGGGCACATGCCGAGCAGCCCCGGTACTCTTTAAAAAACATGTTGCTGTGTTTCACTCTCACCCCGCGAGTCTCCCTGAGCCAGGAAAATCCATTTTCTTGATGACACGCCTCTCAAACCTACAAGAGGATTTTCTGCCTCCAGCGACCCCAAGCAAGGTGTTGAGTGAATGCTGTCAACACTCGGTATAACCTCTATGATTTCTGAGAGACGGGGACCTCTTGGCAGGAAGGGGAGGGGGGAACAGGAGGGTGGATTTATGCATTGTTTGGTGTTGTAGTCAAGAAAGACTCTTTGTTTGAATGTAGGTTTAAGTTCTCTGCTGGCAAACTGCAGTAAAGGAAATGGGGAGCAAAGAATAAAATGCACGGCGATGGAAGCGTGTGGATTCAGATTTGAAATGCATGGTTGTACAAATAATGGTAGTAACCACAGCAACAGAGAGGTTGCACCTGCTCTGATTTGACAATGTAATTCAGGTGACAGGGCTTCTCCCCCTGCAAACTCAGGTTGTTGAACAACGCCGGGCTCAAATCGCAAACGGGAAAGTGTGATGCCTTGTTATTGTGGTGGACATTGATGGACAGGAGCAGCTCTGGGTATCTCCTGTTTGTGCATTTCTTCCTGAGAGATGTCAAAGGAGCCTGGAAGGGAGAAATGGCTTAATAGCTTGCCTTTTCTTCCATCCTGGAACTCGAGGCAACATAGAGGTCCCCCGTCCAAGTACTGACCTGAACCAGACCTGCTTAGCTTCAGCGGGGTGGTAAGTGTAGGTGCCTTCAAGACTGCACCATGGAATCTGTCATCCTCGGACACATCTTTGGCCAGGTTTTACTCACCTGGTGCCCTCCAGAGGTTTTGCACTACCGTTCCCATCAGCCGCAGCCTGCCAGCACAGCTGATGAGAGTAGTGGTCCTAAACATCTGGAGGACACTGGGTTGGTGACCGCTGGCCTATTAATTTTGTGGCCATCCAGCAACCTTCTGGGAAATTAAATCTGTTTACTTTGGGTTGATTCCAAAGTAGACCTGTGCACGTCCACCTGCTGCTGATTGTTGTTATGTCAGTAGCATCACAGGAAACCCAGTGCCAATCCATTTCACAAGAACAGCAGCGTCCAAACAGCACGGAAGGTTGCGCAGGATCTGAGCGCAGGAGCTAATTCATCACGAGGCATCCCTGTATTGGAAACACAGATGCAAGCACGCCCTGGGTATTTTTAAAGATCTTTCACAGTAAGAGCAGCAGAAGAGACAATATAAGCAAAGATATAGCAAGCAAATGGGCATTGCATATAAAATGGTTTGGTCTGTCTAAACACTAGACTTCATGACTCCAAGGCAGGCTGTTCAAAAAAAGCACAAAAAAAAGCATCGGCAAACAATGATAACTGATGTTTACTTTATTCTGGTTAAAAGCATGGACTTCTAAGTGTGCTGCATCTCTCTCTGTGTGTGTGCTTGCGTGCACGTGTGTGTGTTGTAAAAGGTCTATAAGAGAACGCAAATAGCCTATGATAAATGATACCTAGAATGAAAAAGTACTCTCTATGCAAGAGTGCAGGTGTGCCAGGATAAAGTTACGCAGCTATGAAAAAGGGAACACTTAAAAGACTCAAATAAGGAACATGTCGGAAAGAGATTTAGAGGTCCTCTGTGTACCTCTGTGTACCTGGGTGTAACTAGGTACCTGGGTGAAGGGGGTCACCTGCTTGAAATTGGGTGCAGATGAACTGAGTGGCTGCCTCCAGCTAGATAAATGAATAACTAAAAGGCTGCTGGGAGCCATAAGTGACCTTGAAGTCTGCTGTCCATGCTCACAGCAGCATTTAGTGTAAGCATGAGAAACCTGTCGCCCATCAGATGTTGTTGGTGTTGGACAGGCATCCCCAAACTTTGTCCCTCCAGATGTTTTGGAGTACAATTCCCATCTTCCCTGACCACTGGTCCTGTTAGCTAGGGATCATGGGAGTTGTAGGCAAAAAGATCTGGAGGGCTGCAGTTTGGGGGTGCCTGGTGTTGGACATTATTGCAGTCAAACCAACAATTCATGTTTTGCCAGATCGGCACATGAAGGGGCTGAGGCTTACAGAGTTCTCCTGTAAAATTTGCTAGAGAGAACTCTGTGAGATCACTTCCTTTGCCTTGGCAGGAAGCTGTAACCTTCCTTCCTTCCTTCCTTCCTTCCTTGGTAGCCTCGTCTTTCTTCATTATGCTTCCAAGCTGGTCACATTTACATAGCTTTTTGAACTTAGATTTTGTATTTTCACAACTTAGATAGTTGTTATAAACCTGCCTCCATGTTTGCTGCTGTAACTGCTGCTTCATGACTTAGATTATGCAAGTAAACATTGCTTTCATTTCTTCCCAAAACAATATGTGTGTGGTGGTTGTTTTTAAAGGGGAGAAAAGGGGCAATAACGGGAAAACCCAGTCCACATTAAAGCATCCTGGATTATTGTTTCTAGAAGGTTAAATCAACCTTTGCTTCCAAGTTTAAGCAATAATAACTAAACCTCTCCTAGAGTCTAGAATCCATTTCTTGGGTTCCAGCTCCCACTAGCATGACTAGTGGTCAGATATTATGAGAGCTCTAGGGTAGATGCACACCATACATTTAAAGCACACCGAGCACACATTTAAAACACATGACTTTCTCCCAAAGAATCCTGAGAACTGTAGTTTGTTAAAGGTGCTGTGAATTGTAGCTCTGTGGGAAGAAAACTACTGTTCCCAGGATTCTAAGATAAGATAATCTTTATTGTCATTGTCCCCTTTTGGGAACAACGAAATTACTCGGTTACCACATCCACTCAGATAAAGCATTCCACATAATCCAAAATTACTACAAAATCCTAATTAAAACAGTGCAATATGATACAATATAACAAAATAAGATGACTTCAAAGTCCAGACTTTCCATTTAAGGCCAAAATCGCTGTAGAGATGAAACTGTTCTTGAGATGGCTCGTTCTTGCCTGCATTGTTCTATATCTCCGTCCCGATGGCAGGAGCTCGAAGAAACGTTGACCAGGGTGCGTTGGATCTCTTGATATGTCTTGTGCTTTTCTATGGCACCTGGTGGTATAGATTTGTTCTAAGGTGGAGAGTGAGCATCCAATAATGCTCTCTGCTGTTTTAATAAATCTGCACAGCCCTGCTCTATACTGAGAAGAATAGCTTCCATACCACACACATAATTCTTTGAGGGAAGTGATGTGCTTTCAATGTGCATTGGATGTGCTTTCAATGTTATGGTGCGAAACTGCCCCTAGGGAAAGACCTGGATGGCTGCAGCCACTGATTACTTCCTTATCCTCCAGCTTTGTTATGAGACAAAGATCTCTGAGAAAAAAGTAGGGTAACACCAATTTCCCTACCAAAACTGACAGGACTGTCACTGTAACCCTGTTCTCACCCAAAAAATAAAAGCTTGAGCGGACCAGGTAATTGCTAGCAGTGGATATACCATAGTACTGTGATTGAGGCTTTTTGGAATATGAATGCATGTACCACAAAAGGGTCCTCTCTCGAAAGTTGTGGACATTTGGCTTTTTTTTTAAGCTTTACCTGTTGGTGAACTTTAAATGTAGAAAGTTTGGGGGTTCCTGGCGTTTCTTCAGAGATGGTTGAAATTCAAGTATAACTGCCTTCTCTTCCTCCTCTGTAAGAAAGAGGCGGCTTCATTTGCTTCTTCCCTCTCCCTCTCCATGCCATAAAGCTGTGGTTCCTCCTCTGTTCCTTCTCCTTACAGAATGTGCTTGGTATGGCAGAACCTGGAAATGTGGGAACCTGAATTCCTGGGGTGGAACGGAGCCAGTCACTTGTGTTGTGTTCCACATTAGGCATGTATTAGGTGGCTGCTCACTCTTGTACCCGTAATGCCATCCCTGCTGTGAAGCCATTCTACACCGAACATGAAATTTACAGGGATTGAAAAGGTCACTTTACTATTGTGAAATTAGCTTTTTCCGTGCCCCCCCCCCCTTTTTGGATTATGCTTTGGCCCATTCACTGAATTCGAGCAGCTGTCTGTTCAGTTCTGAGGCCCGACGGAGGTTATTTCGGCCGGACAATGGGATATGCACCATTGATGCCAAAATGCATTCATGCTAATCATGGTGATTACGGTGAGTGCCTGATGGATTAATAATGACAGGATACTTCAGATCAAGTGGTAGCGGTGTAATTAAGGTCGTGCTGGCTTGCAAGAGTTCTTAGGCACGGATTTTCGTAATTAAACTGAAAGAGACCAAGAAATGCCAGGAACAGCAGTCTTCTGCTCTACCGGCATGGAATGCCACATGGAATTTGGTATTCAGACACCTAAGGATCTCTGCTTTCGTAGACTTCATAGGATGTCATATGGAGGAGGGAGAAAGGTTGTTTTCTGCTGCTCCAGAGAAGCGGACACGGAGCAATGGATTCAAACTACAAGAAAGAAGATTCCACCTAAACATTCCACCTGACAGTAAGAGCTGTTCGGCAGTGGAATTTGCTACCAAGGAGTGTGGTGGAGTCTCCTTCTTTGGAGGTCTTTAAGCAGAGGCTTGACAGCCATATGTCAAGAATGCTTTGATGGTGTTTCCTGCTTGGCAGGGGGTTGGACTGGATGGCCCTTGTGGTCTCTTCCAACTCTATGATTCTATGACTTCATGGTTCAGGGAAAAGCTGCAAAATATATTGTCCATACCTTGGTCACCCCTAAACTGGACAGTTGTCATGCACTTAACATGGGGATGCTTTTGAAGACTGTTCAGAAACTCTAGCTCAGGCATCCCCAAACTTTGGCCCTCCAGATGTTTTGGACTACAATTCCCATCTTTCCCGACCACTGGTCCTGTTAGCTAGGGATCATGGGAGTTGTACGTCAAAACATCTGGAGGGCCACAGTTTGGGGATGCCTGCTCTAGCTCAAGCTCCCTCAACCTGGTGCCCTCCAGATGTTGAGGACCATGGGGGTGCTGGCTAGGGATGGTAAGAGTTGTAGTCAAAAACATGTGGAGGACACCAGGTTGGGGAAGGCTGCTGTAGCCGGTTCAGAATGTTGCGAGCCAATGACTAACTGTGACTAACCACAAGGACTATATTATTTAATATTATTTCTTTATTATATTTGTTAGTCGCTTTACCTTGTCCAAGGCAACTCAAAGCAATTTACAGCCATATTACACCTATTCTGGGAGAACTGCCCTGGGCCACCCCTGGCAATTCCAGGTGCTGATATTTAAAGTCCCAGGTATGCTTTGATGTCCCAGTCAAGCTCTCAGGGAATTCCCCTCCGGGTGGAGACCTTCTTATGCACCACAGTTGCTTACTTCTACATGAACCAAGGCAAAAGAAAGGACTCTTTCAGGCAGTCTCTCAATTAGCAGACACATAACAGTGGCCAGCAACAAATTAGGCACAGCTGACATAAACAAGATAATTGTGGTATACTTTTAAACCCATATTTTTCTGCCAATGGAACATAGGAAAGTGCCTTGGCCCATCAAGCTCTCTATCATTGACACTGACTGGTGGCAGCTCTTTGGGGTTTTAGATGGGAATTTTTCTACAGCCCTCAATAGGGCTCTCAATAGATAAATAAATGCTCTCAATAGATATCCTTTTAGCATAATCCAGTGTGTGCCTACTCAGAATAAAGTCAGATTGTATTCGGTGGAACTATCAGCCAGGGAAAGGTGTATAGCAGGGGTTCCCAAAATGGCTGGTGGACCACCAGTGGTCCATGAGCTTCATTCAGGTGGATTTTTGGTAGAAGACAGGAGATGGCATGGCATATTCATAGTTGTTTTTAATTGTATTTTTAATGCTACTTTAATTTCTTATATTGTATTTTATTGTCTTACAGTATGAATTCTGCAGGATACAGTATTGCTATGAGTTTGTGGGCACCTTGACTCCCCCAAGTTCCTGGGTGCCAGATCCTCCCCTAAGTTCCCGGAGTTTAATCAGTGTTTGGAGTCTTAAAACGGGCTGCCATATGCTTAGCAAGGTGTTAGAATACAGGCCAAACCAGTTTCTGGTTCAGTAAATCACCAGGGAGAAGAGCCATTATGGAGAACAAAAGGCAAGGTGATGAGCCATTAAGAAGGCAAAGTCTATGCCAGTCGCCCATCCCCTCAGCTCTGGGTTAGTTGGCAGGACAAATGCCAGAGCTGGAAGGAGAGTAATTGTTTAGGATTGCACAGGGATGTGAGCTGAGAAAGAAAAAGTGGCAGTCTGCAAAACGCAGCAAATTGGAGCAGAGAGACAGGGAGCCATGGCAGATTTCTATTTGGATCCAAGGCCACAGCCATGGGAGAAGCAAGGCCCTCTTGGAGTGTTAATGCTGTGAGACCCTCCATCAGAGGTTCAGGTTATATATGTGTGTAAATAAACCATATCTTGGAGACTGGAGTGGCTTGCAGCAATATATAGGAAAGAAAAGAAGCAATAGAAATGCAATTAAAAGCCTTACAACATGTGGCACAGTGCAATACAATTGCTACAATAGGCAGAAAAATCATTAAGTGGTCCATCAAGACCTTCAGAAATTTCCCAGTGGTCTGTGGAATGGGTTGGAGTATAGGATTGCAGTATTTTGCTTTCCTGCAACTTTGTCATCTTTGTTTTCTGCCGTTTTGGTCTCTCTGAATTTTCTTCTAGCAGTTGGTTGGAAGGCTGAATCAAGAGCCTGAATTGGCAAGCTGATACCCTCTTTTCCTCCAGCCAATGGCAAGTGGAAGTTTAAGGTGGCATTTCTGCCAGCTAGTTGAGAAGGAAGTTAGGGCCACCTCTGACAGCTTGGACAAGGGGGCGGAACAAAGCTGATGGTCTCCCTTCCCCAATCTCTAGTTAGACCCATGGCCAATTAGAGCACTCCTATGGAAGGAAGTAATGAAACTTCAGCTAGGGACACAGTTGAGGAATGTGTGGCTGCTGCTGGTGGAATTCCCCAGATCCAGTGACTTGAATGTTAGGGGGAAATGCCTTCCCAGCTATAGTCTGCTGTAGGGAGTTTTTGATGCTATAATAGGGGAGATGGGCTCTGCTTCTCAAGATGTGTGAGAAGAACAAGGGGACACTCTGGAGGTCCCTCCCACCTGGACTCTCTTGATCTAAGACATTTACATTGAAAATCCAATAGATCCGAAATAACTCATTCCAGATAACTGCATGTGCAGTCATGTCGTGAGATATAAATATAACAAAAACAGAATGCGCCTTGCCCGCCTTCCCCCTGCTCTTTTCTTTTAAATCACCTAATTTTGGAGGCACTTCTATTAACTCTGCAAATTAAGAATGAGCACAGTGCGAAAGGAGGAATGTTATTGCAGTGGTCAAAGGCGTTCTCTCGCCATATGTCAGGGTTCCCCTTAAAGTAGGTCATTCAATTCCCAAAATGAATTAAGCTTGGGCAGGTTTTCCCTTCTCCTGTGTGAGCAAATGAGTATGGGTGAGGTGTGTATAGTATGTATTCTGTGTGCTGTGATAAAATCTGGGCTTGCCGCATGGAGGGTGGGCTCAGGAAGCCTGTCCCAAGCTTGTTGTTGGACTACAACTCCCATCATTCCTAGTAATCAGGATCAGTGGTCAGAGGTGATGGGAATTTTAGTCCAACAACACCTGGAGGCCCAGGTCTAAGAAACACTGTGTCTGCCACTTGAGGTATGGCCATTTCCCAAACAAAATGACTGACACCCCTTCCTTTCCTTTCAGGTGTTGAACCTGTTCCTTGCCTTGCTGCTGAGCTCCTTCAGTGCCGATAACCTTTCCGCTCCGGATGAAGATGGGGAGATGAACAACCTGCAGCTCGCCCTTGCACGCATCAACAGGGGGCTCAGTTACGCCAAGCGTGCCATGTGGGATTTCTGTTGCAGTGTCCTCAGGCAGCCGAAGGCAACGGCTGAAAAAAAAGCCATGATGAAGCTTGCGGCTCAGAACCCAGCCGTCGTCCACAACTGCGTCAACAACCACACTGGCATGGAGTTTGGCAAGGAAGAGGACCACCACAAGGAGAACCACACCACCGGCGGCGGCGAGGTTGAGGGAAACCGGGAGAAGCAGCAGGTGGACCACAACGATGACTTCATGACCAACCCGAACTTGTCCATCTGTGTCCCCATTGCTCCGGGAGAGTCTGACATCGAGGATGATGAGCAGAGCACATTTACGGAAACGGACCAGGTAAGCTGCTCATCCTTCAATAATTCTTTGATGTGGTGAACAACTTTTGGGAGCCTGGAGGCAATGCAGTAGACATTGCTATTGTCGCACATGCTATGTGGCTTCCCACGCTGTGGGGTGGAGGTTTTCTCTTGTCTTCTTAGCCCTGTTGCTAGCAGTGGTGCAGCACTGGGGGAAGAGGCTGCAATTTGATCCTGAATCTATGGTAGCCTCACAAGCCCAGGCCTACGCCACAAGTGGCACCCTAACTGCAGGTTGGACATCCAGGGGTACAACCATAGCATCACCCTTGGCTTGGCTGGGTATTATAGTATATTTGAAGATACATTATAGCTGAATATAATTTTTAAGACCAACTCCTCTTTGTATATTACTGGGCTTGCACCTCCTGGTAACAACAGGGATGTTTGTCTCTATTGAAATGGGAGCCAAATAATGTGTTGGAACTTTTTGGTATGCAGAGAGTTCAGTGTATGGCTTGTGAATTTGGCTAAAGAGTAGACGTTGCATGTTTCAATTGCATGCACAGAGAGATGCTTGTAGAATAAGAAAATACAGTGGTCCCTCGACTTACGAATGACTACTTACGAAATATTCTACTTACGAAGGGGAAAAATGGCCGCATGCTAATGAATTTTTTCGACATCCGAAGGGAGCAGGGAGCGTAGCGGCGGCGAGGGCAATGATCCGGCAGGAGGCCGGCAGGGCAGCGGCGTTGAAGAGGGCCGGATGAAAGGCTCCCTCGAAGAAGCAGGAAGCGCAGCAGTGGGGGGCGAAAAGTGGAGCGCTGAGATGCGACTGCCGATCAGCTGTTCCGCGGCTTTAAAGCGGTCTCCCTCAGCGAAGCTGGCAGAGCGGTGGCGGCAAGGGCAATGATCCAGGCAGCGAGAGGATCGTTGCCGTTGCCGCCACCACTCTGCCGGCTTCGCCGAGGGAGACCGCTTTAAAGCCGCAGAACAGCTGATCAGCGGTTGCATCTCAGCACTCTGCTTTTCATCCCCCACCGTGCCTGCCGTGCCACCGCGCTTCCTGCTTCTTCAAGGGAACCTTTCATCCGGCCCTCTTCACTGCCGCTGCCCTGCCGGCCTCCTGCCGGATCATTGCCCTCGCCGCCGTTGTGCTCCCTGCTCCGTGGTGCGAGACTGCTGCACCCGTTTTTCCCGCGGCTTTGGGGCTTTTTTCTAGGCTCTGGAACGAATTAATCCGTTTCCAATGCATTCCTATGAGAAACCGCGATTTGACTTACAATTTTTTCTACATACAAATGTGCATTTGGAACGGATTCAATTCGTAAGTCGAGGTACCACTGTTTATTATAGGAAATACGTAACTCGGATTTTAAGCTAGCTAGCTAATTTGGAGAAGGGAAAGGCAGCTATGCTTCTTTTGTTTCTAGAGGATAGAGCCAAGGTCCCAGAGAGAGGTATGAGGAGGAGGAGGAGGAGGAGGAGGAGGAGGAGGAGGAGGAGGAGGAGGAGGAGGAGGTTGCATACTGGATGAAACCTAAGATGTATCAGTCTAACTGTAAAGACATAGGGAGGTCAGCAAAGAGACCGAAGGTCTAGGAATCAGAAGGTCCCTTGTTCTATTTGTTTTAATTCCATGCAAACTCCTCTCAGCAAGCTTCCAACGATTTCTGTGGCCTACAAGGACCTATCACTATACTCCTGGCTTAATTTTAGCTGTCATTCCCTCTCCCTAGGGAATCGTGGGAACTGTAGTTCTGTGGGGCATCTAGGGATCCCAAGCAGAAAATTCTCAGTATCCACATGAAACTACAATACCTAGGATTCTTTAGATAAAGCCACAACAGTAAAAAGCACACAAAACTGGTGCAGCTTTGTAGAATAGATGTATTCTAAACGTCATTTCTGCCTGCGTTGTGGTTGCCTTCAAACCTTGGCAAAGTACTAGAGATGGGCTTTTATTCAGGCTTTGGAGTTTAGAGCGGGGAGAATGTCCTAGCATGACTCAGTTTCTTATACCCTGTGAATGCTTTTATGTTTGAAAGTGATTACTATAAAAATGGCTGTTGATAATGCAAGTTATAAAATAGAAGAGAGCCTCTTTGTAAGAAGGTTGTAAAGTTTCTTGGTTCGATCAGCCTCGCCGAGGCCTCAATATTGTGTATCTCTTTCTGAGGAATCCCAGAGACGGAAATGTTACTTCGGGATGATATGTAGGGAAAAGGGAGCAGCATGTTTCTTAGGAAGACAAGGCAGTAAATGAGTTCCTTATCTTGTCTCCATTTTTGACATCTTTATGTCCTTTTGATGTCTTTGGGGCAGTTGGATAGGGTCTTTATCTGGTGCACTGAAGTGGGTGTTTTCATGGCATTCCCATTTTTCATACAGAGATTGTGTGTGTGTGTGTGTGTGTGTGTGTGTGTGTGTGTGTGTGTGAGAGAGAGAGAGAGAGAGAGAGAGAGAGAGAGAGAGAGAGAGAGAGAGAGAGAGAGAGAGACTGAATGAATGAATGAATGAATGTGTGTGAAACATTGCCAGTTGTGAGCATGTAAAAGACTGAGGAGAGGACACCGGAAGACTCGCTCTCAGGCCTTAGGGTCATGGTTGTGGGAAATTTTGAATTGATCAATGACTGAAAGGGCTAGCAGTATTTGGTCTGCTCACAAACTCCTGTCGGAGCCAAAACTCTCTGGTTAAGACCGCTGTTTCCTCCAGCAACAGAAGCTTTTTTGGAGTCCTCTGCGTATTATGCCCTCTTCACACCTTTGCTTCTGTTAGGAAGTGGCTGGCTGTGCCGCATAATAAAGGGAAGCAAAACTTCTGTTCCATTTCCCCCACACTTCCCCATTTCCCACCAAATTTCCTTCCTCTTCTCCAGCTTTCTAGGCCAGCCGACCTACTGATTGGCAGCTGCCATTCCACTGCTTGCTTTTTGATATCACCAGGCATTTCCTTTTGATTTCCTCCGGAGATCAGCTGCCGCCAACCTGCAGCCCTATGCATAGGGGAAAGCAGATGAGGGGTACAACAGAATGATGAGACGGGAAATGGGCTCTCACTGAGAAGCCTGTGGGGTCTGAGATCAACGTGCAGCTCATCAGCTGCCTAGCCCAATGATTTTCAATGCTGCTTCCCCCCCTTTTTTTTAACCTTCGGGGAATCCTTCCTATTTGGGGGTCATCTCCATCAGGACCTCTGTGCACTGCAGGGAAGAGAACGCCTTAGGATCCTTGCATGGTTTTCACATAGCAGTGGCCCAACAGATCTAACTAGGTGCCCCATATGAACTATTGCAGGCACGTCCAACAGGTAGATCGTGATCTACTGGTAGATCACTGGACATCTGTGGTAGATCACTGGTAGATCAGTGGCTCCCCCCCCAAAGAAGCTGAACAACTTTGGCTCCCCTAAAAAAAGCTCAACATTTTGGCCCTTCACCCCCTAAAACGGGCCTTCCCTTCTCCCTAAAAGAAGCTGAACAAGTTTGACCTGAACCCCCCATAACAGGGCTTTCCTTCCTAAAAAAAAAAGCTCAGAAACTTTGACCTGAACACCCAAGAAACGGGCTTCCCTCTTCCCTAAAAAAAGTTCAACAACTTTGACCTGAACCCCCCAAAAGGGCGTAGATCACTGCTAGTCTTTAACTTTGTGAGTAGACTGCAGTCTCTTAGGAGTTGGCCACCCCTGAACCTAGACATTAGGCAGGAATCCTTGTTTTAGACACCAGCTGAAAACTTTTAAAAATAAATTTCAGCAAGCCTATCCCAGCATATAATTTAGTTACTATTTTCTGTCTGTCTGTCTGTGAATTGTTTTGAGGGTTTGGGCTGCATTGTATCTTTAATGTTGTCCTGTGCATCAGTTAGAAATCTCTGTAATTAAGCAGTTAATGAATCTTTCCAGAAAAATGAACGATAAACTGTGAGTGCCAAACAAACACCAGAAAGTCACAAATGATGCTTGGCTTCTATGCCATTTATGATCCTTTCCACCACGAAGCCTCCGCTGAACCTGTCCATCTGGGTCCCATTGCAGGGAACCTCTTGATGAATCCAAGGGAGTACAGTTTGAAGACTGCTCTCCTAAATTCTACAGTAATGGATTACCATAAATTATTCAGCTCTGGGCTTGATTTCTTACAGCTTGCAACCGACACAGATCCAAAGGCCCTTGATCAAATCCTTTATCTGGGTTCAAATTGGAGTCCATTTCCTCCTCCACCCAGCCTTTGTGAAGAACATTCCAAAAGCTGTGCATATCTAATTGTTATTCCTCTTGAAGGAATTATTCCAGCTGGAGGAATAATTAATCAACTGTGCACAATTTAGACCTAGACTGACAAAGATAGGCAGGACAATACTGATGTTTTCAGTGCTGCATCAGTGGGGTTTTTGTTGGTGTTATTTCTCCATCCCTTAAGCAAATGCTGCTGCAACCTTACAGGTCCTCATCTGAGTGGTTCCTCACCGTTTTCACGCTGCGCCTCCAAATATTTAGTTAGTGGTGGCTGTTTGATGATGTCGCAGATGCAGTGTGCAATCAGGTTCATTGAAGAATGAGATCAGTTGGGTTGATATCTTTCCTAAGCATGTAGAGACCACCTGATAGAATAGCCTTGCAAATAAATTTGGAAATGTTTCCAGCCCTGAAAATATTTTACTTGAATACTTGACTACCCACACCTGTATTGACCACTTTTGACCTAGAAGGTGCCAGCTCACGTAAGTGGTTTTTAACAGTCTCCGTCCAGAGAATGTCCTCCCATGAGGACAGCATTGCTGGATCAGTACAAAGGTCCCTCTTGTTCACTATAGGAGCAACTGCAACTGGGTAGGGTGCAAAAAGCTCTTGATTCATAGAACTGTAGAGTTGGAAGGGTCATCTATTCTAAGCCCTGCAGTGTAGGAATATTTTGCCCAACATGGGGCTTGAACCCACAATCCTGAGATTAAGTGTCTTATGCTTTACTGACTGAGCTATCCCAGGTCCACAGCATCCATCTCCACCATCTTCAGGTAGAGCTGGGGGGGGGACACCCTGTCTGAAGCTCAGGAGGACCACTGTCCATCATCTGATAATCCCCTACTGTTAATGATTTCTTCCCTTTCAAACATCCACTACCACCTCCTTCCCTCAGAACAGCTACTGCAGGAGACCCTTTGTCAAGGGAAGCCCAGTGGCTTTGGAAGGGGTGATTGTGTTCTCCTAACTAATTTAACTAATATTCCTGATCAGACAGAATCCACGTGCCTAAGGAGCTGGCTTGCATCTCAACTATTTTCTTTTAAACACTTCTTTTTTAAGTTGGTTCTGGGAGTTGGAGCATGTTGTCTGGGTAAAGAAAGCTCATTCTTTCCGCTCATCAGTTGTCCCAGGCTCATTGATCGTTGGCCAATACGCATTTTCTGCACGGCATTAATTCATTCTTCCCAACCTTCAGCAGCGGGTTTTCTCGGTAGTTCTGCGTCTGTCTGATCAAAGAAACGGATCTTTCTTCTTGATTGCTCTTGCTTGATTAACTTTGTTTGTTTTTGTATGGCTCTATTAGCAGATTTACTTGTGTTTAGTTCCTGGCAGTGGGAAGAGGCGGGCGCAGAGCCATCTCACAGAACTGCAGGAAGAGAAAGAAGTGTTATCAGAACAGAGAGCAGGAAGTGTTTGTTGGTTGGTTGGTTTGCCGAAAGTATTTACCTTCTGCTCTATTAGTCTGAAGACTTTCAGAGCAGCCTACAATAAGACCTTCTTAGAAGGCATAAAACAAAACAGCCACAGCAGCGCTCTGTCCAATACAGCGGAAACAAACCTGAAAGGCGAAAGAAAAAAGGCTGGGCTAGATAAAAAAAAGTCCTTTCAGCTGCCACCACCACCACAAATAGATGCTAGGCAAGTTTCCTTGGGGAGGGCATTTCAGAACAGAAGGAGCCCCGGTGGAAAATGTCATTTCCTCCATCACTGGGTTCCTTACTTCAAAGGCAGGAGAATGCAGAGCAGACCATCTTGTTGTTGTTTAGTTGTTTAGTCGTGTCTGACTCTTTGTGACCCCCATGGACCAGAGCACGCCAGGCACTCCTGTCTTCCACTGCCTCTCACAGTTTGGTCCAACTCATGTTGATAGCTTTGAGAACACTGTCCAACCATCTTGTCTTCTGTTGTCCCCTTCTCCTTGTGCCCTCCATCTTTCCCAACATCAGGGTCTTTTCCAGGGAGTCTTCTCTTCTCATGAGGTGGCCAAAGTCTTGGAGCCTCAGCTTCAGGATCTGTCCTTCCAGTGAGCACTTGGGGCTGATTTCCTTCAGAATGGATAGGTTTGATCTTCTTGCAGTCCATGGGACTTTCAAGAGTCTCCTCCAGCACCATAATTCAAAAGCATCAATTCTTCGGTGATCAGCCTTCTTTATGGTCCAGCTCTCACTTCCATACATCACTACAGACCATCTTAGGATGATCTTAATGTCCAGGCATATTTGCGTGGGAGACTCTGGTTCTGCAGTTACCCAGGTTTTTAGCTGTTCAGCACGTAAAAGGAAAGAACTGTCATTTTGGAGAGTGCTTGGAAACAGGCTGGTATCCAGGGTAACTGTTTCAAACTTGGCATGATGTGCTCCCATCCACTGGCCCTATTAGAATTGTACCTGCTGTGTATTGTAGCAGCTGAAGTTTTGGACTAGTCTTCAAGGGCAGCTCCTCTTGCGATGCATCACAGTAGTCCACGTGTGTTGTTACTGGAGCACAGTGTGAATCCTATCTCTGTCTAGAAGAGGATACAGCTAACTTGCCGGACTTAACTAGTGGGAAATGCTCTAGGCCACGGGAAGCTCCATACACGTCTCCAAATATTGTGATGCAGGTTCACTTATTTTCAAAGAATTCAGCCTGATTGCAACATGCCAGTGGCAGGAGAAGGCCAGAGGCAAAAGTGAGCAGAGCAATAGATGTGACTCTTACCTTTGTACCATTGGGTACATTGCTTCCCTGCAAACGCCAGAGAATTCTAGACACCCACTTCTCTCCATTCTCCAAGCAAGAGGCAGTGCCACACTTCAAGGGTATGTTCCAGCTAGAGGAGGGTGTGGAGCAGGGCCCATGAAATGAGTGGCATGGGAAAGGAAAGTCCTGAGGGCCAGATAGAGAGATTTGGAGGGCCACATGTGTCCCTCCGGCCCCGAGGTTCCCCACCCTCTCCTAGGAGGCTATGTCTCTGCCAGCCTCCAGAGTGACTCCAGGAAAACTAGTTTGGGGGAGCAAATGGCTGCCAAAGGCCACAATTAGGAGAGCTAAGATTTTGGTATACACATTAAAGCACAAGTGTGCTGTGACTGAGGTCTGGGTTGAGCGAATGGGGCAGCAGGACCATAGCTGCCAACTCTCCCATTTTCCCCAGGAAATCCCCATTTTTCCAACTGTTCCTAGCTGAAAAAAAGGATTTTTTTGTTTTTCCCCGGTTTATTCTGATGCGGCGGCCATTTTGGAAGTGGGCGGAGCATGCTCAGAAGCGACTTTTGATGCTGCTTTGCCCAGTTCCAAAATGGCTGCAGTGCGACTTCTGGCACGGCGGCCATTTTGGAACTGGGCAAAGCAGCATCAAAAGTCACTTCTGAGCATGCTCCACCCAGTTCCAAAATGGCGGCAGCGCTACTTCCGGTCTGCTATTTCCGGCCCGGTCCCTTATTTCTCTGACAGCAACTTGGCAGGTATGAGCAGGACAGCTTTGGGGAGGGAATGTCCTCTTGCCCATTGCTACCCCCTGGAGTCCTCCCTGCCCTGCTTCCTTTGCTATGGTTGCCTCCTCCATTGGTTTGTTTCCCTGACCTGCCCAGCTGTATCCTGAATAGCCCTCAGCTGCCCCATCTGACCCACAAAGCACCCTGCCCACCCATAGCTGCCAAGTTTTCCCTTTTCTCGCGAGGAAGCCTATTCAGCATAAGGGAAATCCCTTTAAAAAAGGGATAACTTGGCAGCTATGCGCCCACCCCACCTGGCATCTAGGAGGCTGGGCCTCTGCCCAAGAATGCCAGAGGGCAGAAAAAGCAGAGATCGCTTTCAAAGAAAAGGCAAAGACATAAAGACAGCATGGGAATACAATCAAATGTTGATATAAAAAAACCCCTTACAGTCAATCAATCTACCGATAATCTATTCAGCTGATATTTAGCCTTCACAATATGACAACTACACTGGCTCTCTGCATCACTTCCCTCTGTGGGTTGAATTTGATGTCGTTCACCCAAGAAACACGGCAAAGGCAGCAGATGGGTCTGTGTTCCTTAATGAATATCCGTGTCTGACATCCATCACAGGGGGGAACCCACCATTCTGCCCCCATATTTTTCCTTGGGGGGGGGATTCCTGTAATGAAGTAGATTTGTCTCGGGAGTCGCTGCTGATATAAATCAGGGCAAGCAAAGGGAACTCGGATACATGTGACGGCAAGTCCGGAGCAAGACAACTATTCCCTCCACACGCACAGGAACCCATCTCATAACAGGGCCGCTTGCCAATGCGATTAACCCATTGGGCTGGGAGATAACTCGGAATGTTGACATACATATTTCTGCATTTCCCCAAAGTGCAGTTAACGTAATGGATCCGATACCAAAGTCCACTGAAGAGCCGAGCAGTCAGTGAAAAGCGTGGGGCCTTGCATGGTTCAGCTTTGTGTAGGATCACTTGAGGCGATTGATTGAAGCAGTTATTGTATTCGTTTCTTACTATGTTATGCATGATTGTGTTTTCATTATTTAAAGTGCCCTGTGATCCTCAGATGAAGGACGGCATAGAATTGTTGTTGTTGTTGTTGTTGTTGTTGTTGTTGTTGTTGTTAGTTCTCTCACTACCCTGCCACCCAAAGACTCGGGTGGAAGATTGTTGTGTTTCGGAGACTTTTGCCTTGGGGTCTCTTAGTCCAGTGTTTCTCAACCACTGGCTGGTGTGCCGCGACGTGCGGCGACGAGAAGGGCGATTTTGCAGCTGCAAACTCCACCTCCCTGGGCGTCCTATTTCTTCGCCCCTTCTAGTTTCCACAGACCAATCAGCTTTCATTATTTCCATTTCCCCCATGCCTCACGTGACAGGATCATCCCAGAATCCTTTAGCCAAGATGGCAGCCCCCAGCAGCTAATAGTGCCGCACGTGTGTCTCTTTTTTGGAAAATCGAGCGGACTTCAAGTAGCTACTTTTAAAATATTCAATCTCCATCATTCAAAAGGTAGTTTGTTGCTAATTCACGGAGGCATGAAAACCAAATCGTCCTCTCACAAGTCCGAGAACACGCACAGGGTAAGATACGGGACGGCGGGGTCGGGTGGGGTGGATCAGAAACCCGGATCTTTTAAGAACTCGGCAGCGCTGACCCGCCGGAAAGCAATATTTGGCAAGTGTTTCTTACAGTTATAATTATAATATAGGGCGGCACAGAGTTAATTTTTTTAACTTTTTAAATGGTGGTGTGCCTCGTGATTTTTTTCACGGAACAAGTGTGCCGTGGCCCAAAAAAGGTTGAGAAACACTGTCTTAGTCGGTGGGTCTCTGTGTGGGTAGCACAACATGGCTGTCAAAAGTGCTATGGATCTCAGCCTGCAAACCGAAACTGCTTGTTTTGTTACCCAGGGAGAAAAACCAATCCTGGAACATGCAATCTAACACAAAATTGTATTATAACTTCCTTCCCTACACATAATGCAAGGGAAGACAATGCTTCGTACCCTCAGTATGAATTGCCTTTTGTGTTGATGCCAGATATAACTCATCAGATTTGATTAAGTGAGGAGCCGCAAAGCCAATTCAAAGTGAGGACAGTGTTCCATTCTCTGAATCTGAATTGGCTTCACAAAGTTGCCACATTGCCAGATCTGATTAGCTATATGCCATCACATTTATTATTGCCAGTAGTACATGTGAAAAAGATCTTGGGATCTTAAGTAAGTCACAAGCTACTTAAGTGTGATGCAGCAGCAAACAAAAAACAAAAAAAAACCTAATGCTACTCTATAGGCTACATCAGCAGAAGTATAGTGTCCTGATCAAGGGAAGTCATAGAACTCTGTTCTGCCTTCGTATGACCCCACCTGGAGTACTATGTCCAGTTCTGGGTGCCATGATTTGAGAAGGATATTGGCAAGTTGGAACATGTGCACAGGAGGGCAACCAAGATTATCAAGGGTCTGAAAACAAAACATTATGAGGAATGGTTGAGGGAGTTGAGTATGTTTAGCCTGATAAAGAGGAGATGTGGTAGCCATCTTCAAATATCCCAAGGGCTGTCACATGGAAGATGGAGAAAGCTTGTATTCGCCTGCTCTGGAAGGTAGGACCTTAACCGATGGATTCAAGTTACAAGACAGGAGATTCCGACTAAACATCAGGAAGAACTTTCTGACAGTAAGAGCTGTTCCACAGTGGAACCGTCTCCCTTGGAAGATTGTGGACTCTCCTTCCTTGGAAGTTTTTAAGCAGAGGTTGGATGGCCATCTTTAGCTGAGATTCCTGCATTGCAAGGAGTTGGACTAGAGGACCCTCGGGGCACCTTCCAATTCTACAATTTTATGATTCTATGATCCGTTTTCTATACTGTACCAACTAAATTTTCCTGGCTTAAATTGTGCAAACCAAGCACACCTGCATAATTTCTCTTAACTTTATTCCATGATTGTTGCAAATGAAACCTGCAATTCTCAAAGAGCCGGGTTCTGCACCCACTTCCCCATTCTATGCTTTCCCCTGACATCCCATGAAGCCATGCTGCATCAAGCACTGTATAGGAGTTCCTGTCCTAATAATAATAATAATAATAATAATCTTATTATTTATACCACGCCCATCTGGCTGGGTTTCCCCAGCCACCCTGGGCGGCTTCCAACAAAATATTAAAATACAGTAGTCCGTCAAACATTTAAAAATAATAATAATTTATTATTTAAACTCAGTTAAAGGGGGCTGTACTTGATCATTGCCCTTCATGATCTTGTATAGTAGAGAGAGACAGCAAAGATTAGCAACAATGGCCACTCTTTTTCTTTTCTTTTGTCGGGTACTAGTGTTCCTGAGCTCCCACTGCAGTGAAGAGCTCATCAGATAACAGTCTTAACAACAACAGAAAAAGTCCAGGAATTGAGTTTGGGAGATGCCCGGAGGACTTCAAGAAAGCAGGGTGCATTGTGCTTTTGAGCACAGCAGTTGGAAAGTTCAGATGGTGAGATAGCATTTCCTCCTGCTGTTGAGTGTTGTGTAGTTCAACTGAGCAGAATTTAATTTCCATAAGTATTTCTCTATTACACTGGGCAACATCCACCTTTGCTGAGCAGGGACCAGTTTTGAGCAGTGAGTAGAATCATAGAATCATAGAGTTGGAAGAGACCACAAGGGCCATCCAGTCCAACCCCCTGCCAAGCAGGAAACACCATCAAAGCATTCCTGACATATGCCTGTCAAGCCTCTGCTTAAAGACCTCCAAAGAAGGAGACTCCACCACACTCCTTGGTAGCAAATTCCACTGCCGAACAGCTCTTACTGTCAGGAAGTTCTTCCTAATGTTTAGGTGGAATCTTCTTTCTTGTAGCTTGAATCCATTGCTCCGTGTCCGCTCCTCTGGAGCAGCAGAAAACAAC
Source organism: Zootoca vivipara (assembly GCF_965207765.1). Taxonomy (NCBI): domain Eukaryota; kingdom Metazoa; phylum Chordata; class Lepidosauria; order Squamata; family Lacertidae; genus Zootoca; species Zootoca vivipara. The sequence continues at coordinate 49,762,027 of NC_142594.1, read as the reverse complement.
CTTTCTCCCTCCTCTATATGGCATCCTTTTATATATTTGAACATGGCTATCATATCACCCCTTAACTTCTCTTCTCCAGGCTAAACATACCCAGCTCCCTAAGCCGTTCCTCGTAAGGCATCGTTTCCAGGCCTTTGACCATTTTGGTTGCCCTCCTCTGGACACGTTCCAGCTTGTCAGTATCCTTCTTGAACTGTGGTGCCCAGAACTGGACACACCTCTGAAAATATCCTGTGCCTAAATAGGAAGCTCTGGGAGAGGAAGAGCAGAGCAAAAAGTACACATCATTTTCCCTTTGATGTTTTCCATGGCACCCAAATATGGCATCCATTTGGGCGATTTGTCAACCCTCTTTGTGAAGCTTGCAAGGACGGCAGAGCATCTGGTACATCATGTCTCTCGCTCCTCTCATTGGAGAAGGGCCATGATGTCATGATAGAGCAAACCTTTTGCATTCAGAAGGTCCAAGACTCAGAGCATGGCAGACCTGGAAAGAATCCTGATTGAAACCTTGGAGAGGCATTACCAGTCAGCGCAGACAATAATATAATAAATAGAACAGAATGGAATAAATCTTCATTGTCATTGTACCCTTGTGGGATCAACGAAATTTCTCGGTTGCTATATCAACTCAAATAAGACACTCCACATAAATTAAAATACTAATAAGCACAATACAATACAGAACAATATAACAGATAAATAAGATGACTTCAAAGCACAGAGTTTCCATTTAAGGCCAAAATTGCTCTAGGAAAGAAACTGTTCTTGAGACGGCTCGTTCTCGCCTTCATTGTTCTATATCTCCGTCCTGATGGCAGGAGCTCAAAGACGTGATGACCAGGATGCAATGGGTCTCTTGATACGTATATCTAATGCCTTTCTGTGGCATCTGATGGGATAGATATGTTCTAAGGTAGAGAGTGAACAGCCAATGATACTCTCTGCTGTTTTAATAATTCTACACACCACTATCCTTTCCCGAGAAGTGCAGCTTCAGTACCACACACGGAATGAGCAGGATAGCTTCAGTGTAGGGCATTCTTATGTACTGTCTAGCCCAAATGTAGGATTTATTGGTTCACATCTAATAGCACTCTGTTGTAGGGATCATAGAATTGTAGAGTTAGAAATGGGGGAGAAAGTTCCTTTGTTCACTTCTTCCAGCAGACTGACCTCTTCTGAGCTCCCGAAGTCACCAATGGGTTGAAGTGCAGCTTCCAGTTTGTTGTTGTTGTTGTTGTTTAGTCATTTAGTCGTGTCCGACTCTTCGTGACCCCATGGACCATAGCACGCCAGGCACTCCTGTCTTGCACTGCCTCCCGCAGTTTGGTCAAACTCATGTTCATAGCTTCGAGAACACTGTCCAACCATCTCGTCCTCTGTCGTCCCCTTCTCCTTGTGCCCTCAATCTTTCCCAACATCTTTTGGGTCTTTCCCAGGGTCTTTTCCAGGGAGTCTTATCTTCTCATGAGGTGGCCAAAGTATTGGAGCCTCAGCTTCACGATCTGTCCTTCCATTGAGCACTCAGGGCTGATTTCCTTCAGAATGGATAGGTTTGATCTTCTTGCAGTCCATGGGACTCTCAAGAGTCTCCTCCAGCACCATAATTCAAAAGCTTCCAGTTACATCACATATTTCTCCAGATTTTGAAATCCATTTTTGGCACACAACATTATTCTCAAAAAATAAGTGCTTTACATAAATGTTTGTACAAAATGAAGTGCATATTGGTTTTAAGAAGAAAAAAAAGTGCATAAGATGTATACAATGGCACAGCACAGGCTGGAATAGAATGCCAGGGATGGGGAAGAAATATGATTCAGATCGTGTCAAAAAAATGAACCAGCCCAATTCACACTTTGCAAAACAATGCAACAACTGAAAACACAGCTGCCCTTCAAAATTCACACTTCTCTGAATTTAGCAGTCCCGTTTCCAGCCAAGGAATGTGTACAAAAATTACATCTACTAGGGTAAACTGGGTTAGGGAAAATTGCTCAGCAAAAAAAACCCTTGTGTTTTAGGCAAAATTGCACACAAAAATGTATATTTTGAAATCAGGAATGGGAAACCCTTGGTCCTTCAGATGGTAGTTGTAGTCAAACATCATCATCCCTGACCCAACAGGTGAGTCCCACATCTGGAGTGCCAGACATCCCTGCTTTAGATAGTTGCTTGGGACGCGGGTGGCATTGTGGGTTAAACCACAGAGCCTAGGGCTTGCCGATCAGAAGGTCGGCGGTTCGAATCCCCACAATGGGGTGAGCTCCCGTTGCTTGGCCCCAGCTCCTGCCAACCTAGCAGTTCGAAAGCACATCAAAATGCAAGTAGATAAATAGGTACTGCTACAGCGGGAAGGTAAACGACATTTCCATGTGCCACTCTGGTTTGCCAGAAGCGGCTTTGTCATGCTGGCCACATGACCCGGAAGCTGTACGCTGGCTCCCTTGGCCAGTAAAGCGAGATGAGCACCGCAACCCCAGAGTCGGTCACGACTGGACCTAATGGTCAGGGGTCCCTTTACCTTTACACATATAACCCCCCCAGGTAGTAAGGCTGACTTTCTACCACTATCAGGGCCTTTTCTTGGGTGACTGGAGTTGTTGAATGCTGTCCACTGTCTCTATGCACCCCTTTCGCCATTAGCAAGAACTGTTTCATCCCATTGGACACTGGGGGTTTGGCGAAGATTCTCATTGTTTTCATATAATTTAAACTCTTTGTTTTTATTGTTTTTGACTCTCTTTTTTTTGCATGGAAATTTTATTATTATTCAATTCCTGAAGATGACCCGTGACCATTCTCTCCTGAATGGCAGTCTAGAAATACAGTGGTACCTCTGTTTATGAACACAATTGGTTCCGGAAGTCTGTTCATAAACTGAAGCGTTCATAAACTGAAGCAAACTTTCCCATTGAAAGTAATGGAAAGTGGATTAATCCGTTCCAGACGGGTCCGCGGAGTACTTAAACTGAAGCGTTCATAAACTGAAGCATGGGTGTAATTGGTTCCAGAAGTCTGTTCATAAACTGAAGCGTTCATAAACTGAAGCGAACTTTCCCATTGAAAGTAATGGAAAATGAATTAATCCGTTCCAGATGGGTCCACGGCGTTCATAAACCGAAAATTCATAAACCGAGGTGTTCATAAACCGAGGTTCCACTGTACAGTATGGGTTTTTTGTTTCTTTGAAGTAGCTAGAAATCAGAATTTTGATGTGCATACACAGAGAGAATTTAGTGTTATAGCTGTTTCATTGCTGCCATTTTTGACCGAGGCAGCTTTTGGGGCGGCTGTTCTTCACTGGCATCCTTTGCAACGCAGCACACAGGGACTGTGCTAAACCAGCTTAAACTCGTCTTCGGAAGTTGCCTGTATACATTTGTTATGATGGGCTGACTAATTGGGTCATATGGACATGAGTGAGCTGCCTGCTGCTGCTGCGAGGGAAGCCTTTGCACTTATCTGAAGCACCCAAATGTAACTTCTAATTTTGACACACACACATCCTTATTTTAAGCTGTGCTCCGTTCTGCATCAGATTTGAGCCACGGTGATTCTGCAGAGCAGAGGAACGCAATGGCACGGAGGAATCTGCCATATTTTGAGCAAGATCATTGGCCCACCTAGCGCGGTTGCTAGTCTCCTACTGACTCTTGGGTGTTTCAGGCAGGGGTCTTTTCCTAGTCCGACCTGGAGATGCCAAAAATTGAACCTGGGACCCTTTGCATGCAAAGCATGAGCTCTGCCATTGAGCTACAGTGCAATAAAGAGGGTGGGAGGGGGGTATGTACAGTGCTGTGTTTGGGTGGTCCACAGGGTAGATCAAAAATTCCCCTCAGCCTAGAGTCAAGGCAGGAGGGAACGTAGGTCAGCAGGAGTCCATCGGGGCATCTAGACAAAACACTTACAGATCTAACACCACTCATATGCCCCTTTCAGACGTTACTCCATTTAAGAGGTCTCACTGTGGTCTAAGCCAAGGGACTCCTGCCACATGGAGACCAATTCATGCATGAAAGGGGCTCTAGAAGTTACCTCTGCCCCAGTGCTGTTTATTGACCCCATTCACATAGATGATGGAAATTTAACCTGAGACCTTTTGTATGCAACACATGTGTACTGCCATTGGTCTACAGCCTTTCGCTTCCAGCTGAAGCCCTTGACTGAACACTTTCCAGTCCCAAGGGTGCCAAGTCTTCGGAGTTATGAACTCTGTGCATTCCCAGCTTGATGCCTTTGCCCCTCAATAGGTTCTTGGTGAATGATGAGCTTCAGAATATACCACAGTGCAATAGAAATATTAGATTCTACACCTGCTTTGCAAATCACAACACAGGGTTTAAGATTCTCTGTCCACCATTGCCAGGTGGGAAGGATCTGCTATGCTAGCTTCCCAACAGGTGAGTCATGGTTGCTTACCAAGAGGGACAGACGGAGGGGTGTGGAGGTCAGTGCAGTGCAAATTGGTACCAGATTGGCTCCTGCCAATGTGTTTGCCCTGTGCTGACCTCATAGAATCAGAGAATCCTAGAAACATAGAGTTGGCCGTGATCCCAAGGGTCATATAGTCCCAATACCCCTGCACAGCAGGAGGTTTGGACTAGATGACCCTTGAGGTCCCTTCCCACTCTGCATTTCTGTGATTCTGTGAGGTCAATGCAGCTCAAACATATTGGCAGGAGCCAGTCTGGTGTTCTTGCATGGTAGCTTCACCCCACACAATGAGCTGCTTCTGCCGCCTCTCTCCACCCCAGAGTCTTCAGTACCCCTGTATTCCTATGCCTGCCCTCCTTTCAGTTAAGACCTGGTCATTGTTTTTCCTCCCATCACTTATTTTCTCCAGTGTAAGGGACGCTGTCATAGACACGCTTACCCCAAAGATTTCTGAGTCGCTTATTCAGGACAAGGTGCTGTAGTATGGCACCTAAGGTATGTGAAGCAGTAGAAGACAAATGTAATAAACCACTAGTAGTCACAAAAATCCATAGCTCTCGAATGAATGATTTCAGGCATTGCTCATTTGACAACATGCATTTGGACAAATGCTCAGACTTTGGCCTATATGTCACTCATGGTCTGCTGGGTAGTATTTCAAGGCTCCCTCTTTCACCCCCAGAGCAAAAACTCTGCTCTTAAATGAGCATTTCACACAATTTTTGCTTTTGGGGAGAAGTCACACTGCTACTCAGAAATAATCAAGGTTTTTTGGGTGGGTGTGCGTGCATGTGTGATTTGAGCTGTTGGTGCTATCCTGGAGCCACAAACCAAGAAACACTGAATAGATGCCCAAGACCTAAGTATGTGGTTCTTTCCTTTTTAAACTCTCTAGATTATCAGAGCTTTCATTTCATTTGCAGAAGTAATCTCTTGAGTATCTGTCATATATTGCAAGCTTCTGGGGCATGTATTCAGCTGCCCACTCAGTTCAGGCAGGGTTCACAAGCAGATTTATTGGATCCTATCATTTGCTGTGCTCATGAATGCACCAAACTTTCTTCCTGCAATGTTGGCTAAGGAAGGTAGACAGCTGTCATTGGCAAAGTCTGCTGGATCTGACCAGAGGTCCATCAAGTCCAGCATCCATCTCAGTGGCCAAAGGGATGCCCATGGAAAACCCTCAAGGAGGACATGGATATAACAGCCCTCTCTCCACTTGTGAGGGCTAGACAAATTCATGAAAGGCAGTGGCTACTAGCAGTGATGGCTATGTACTTCTTCCACTGTCAAAAGCATCAGGCATCTGAATACCAGTTTCTGGGAATCACAGGTGGACTGGACGGGCCATTGGTCTGATTCAGCAGGCTTGTCTTACGTTCTTATGGCTTGGCTTCCTTTCAGAGTAGAGGTGGCTGGATAATTTATGGTGGTTTTGTAATACTGGTCTTATTTGCAAACATATACATAGAGCACAGGTGACAGTAAGCAGCATCGGCACTCCTACAAGGCAGGAGCCTCCAAGTTCTGCCGCCCCAAGTTGCCTTCAGGTTACAGCTCATAGCCCAGTCCTGTCTCCGCTTCTCCCTTTCTCAGAGTTCTTTGATTTTTACGTATTGTTGCACATAGAATCACACAAATCTGCCCCCCTCCCTTTAGCTCAGGTTTGAAGAAGCTCAAACCTGGAGACCAGATGTGTCCCTTCAGGCCTCCAAGGCATCATCATGAAGCTAAGCTGGAGGTAGGACTGTCCCTTATCACTCTGGGATGGGCGAGTTTGTAAAGAAAACTGTGGCAAATTGTTGTTGGCATCTGGCTATCTCAACAGACAATGGAGTGAGCCTCTGGAGGTGAAGTCAAACCGCTGTGTTTGCAGTTCTGAAGTGACCTCCCTGGGGTGCAAGCCTGGGCAGTCTGCATGGAGGTCCTGAGCTGCCCAGATGACAAGACCTTGCTGCTGTGGTCTAAAGGAGAGCAGAGCAAGATGTTGGGCAGTACCTTGGCTGGAGGTGTTGCTGGAAGGAGGCATACAAGGCGCTATCCATCAATCTTAGGGAATCCACTCCAGATTTGTGTAGGGTTGAGACCCATTGGCTACCCTCACCTGGTTTAGTACTTGTGCAGATGTCCTGAAGAATCACTGAATTTGGGAGCAGGAGAAGTGTACTCGTCATAGTCCACAACCTGAGTGGTTAAAATGCCACTTTGGCTCAGCCCTAGAATATCTTACAGTTTTATATATGGTTTTGGACAAGAGCACATGAGCCTGAGGATAGCTTCTGATTGCAAACCACAGTCCCTGCTCCAAAGTCATTCTTGTGCGAGTTCTCTGTTTTTCTTATGGGTTTCTCGAAACAGTGAAACTGCAAAGCTGCGCTGGCTTCGGTTGATCTGACACCTCTGACTGCTTTGGGTGGACGTGATGGTACGAGGCTTTCTCAATCAGGGTGAAAATGTACGAAAAGCCCTAATTGATTGAAAAGCATCTTCTGCGGTTATTTCAGGCAGTGCCTGGGAGCGGACGGCAATCGGCAGCGAATGTTAGAAAGCGCACTCCAGTCTTTAAGAGACTGTGTTTGTCAACCTATTATGTTGTAATACCTGATTCTTCGTATTGCATTGTGGAGAGAGCCCAATTACCAAGAGGAAAATAAAGTGCACGCTGATTAAAACATCGTCGGCGGGCAATTTCTGCTAAAGGTAGTGGCTTTGGGCTCTGCACAATGAACACTTATGAAGCACTCTTGTGCCTTTTGAACTGATAACAGGAGAAATTAGCATTGCCAATGCTGCCCTTTGCCAAGTTCTCCCACTTACGGCTAATTTTAAAAACAGAACCCTTAGAGGAATGAAGTTGTGTATGTTTTAGAGGAAATAAAGCTGGGCAGGGAGATTTGTATGAATTTAGGGATTGAAGGTGCACTGAATATTCATCATTGTTGATGGGAAAGGGGGTTGCTGAGTGTTTGTGTGTGTGGGGGGGTACCTCCCAAACAGGGATTTACAGCCTGTTATTCTCCCCTCTTCCTTTGCTGATGTTTTACTGACATCTTCCTTTGCCTTGACATCCTTCATCTTCTAGTAATCCCATCAGGGATCCTGTGCAGAACGTAATGGCATGGCAGGACCTTGTAACCAACCTGTTTGGGTTGTGACGGTGTCCCAAAGCCAGTCTTTTATCCTCAGGTGTTCCCTGTTTTGTCATGCTGTGGGAAGCTTAGGAACATAGGAAGCTGCCTTATACCCTATTAGTCCATCAAGCCCAGAATTAATTACACTCGTTCTGGTAGGGGCTCTCTAGGAATCTTTCCCAGCCCTGCCTGGAGATGTCAGGAATTGGAGCTGGGATCTTCTGCATGCACATAGCACGTGCTCCACCACTAAGACGTGACCTCTCCTCTTAATAATATTAGTTAAAACTAACTTTGTTCCTGATTCAGATGTTCAGAGCACCGTCACCCACCTGCATGTTGAACTGCTGCTGTCAGTGTTGGAAAGGAAATGTGCACAGGTAGGGTTTATAAGCTTTAGGTGTGCTTCCAGTTTGCACCTCTACAAACGCTCCTACTCAGATATAGCAATAGCCATGAGGTAGGGGCATATCTGCAAGGTCTGGATCTGCATGGAGATGGGATAACAGGCTCTTGCCTAGCACAAAGGGTTAATTAGCTGGTTGCTGCCTTCTAGTCTGATCTACGAGTCAATGCCAGACAAAGTCAATCCTAGGGAGTGTTGTGTTGAGCTACTCAAGTCAGTGCTTGATGGTTCTTAGGCAAATGAGTAAATTGGGGTGGAGAACCTTTTACATCATGGGCAAATCTCTGGGGCCTGTGTGTCAGTGACGTTGGTGGTGTCAGAGGTACAATTCGGACTGGGGGGTGGGAGTGCAGAATCAATTTATAATAACTTAAAATATGCATTGAGTCCCCATGCCCTTTGCAACAGGAAAACAACAATATGATTTCAAGTAAATTTACTGACAAACCATAGCAGTGTTTGAAGGCGTGTAGTTATAGTATGAACACAACAAACGGAAAGCATTTTATTTTATTACTGCAGTCAGTGACGACCATATGTGAACTCGCCTTGAGGATACATCAAATGCCCTGGGATGTATGTTATGAAGAGCCGTATAGAAATTGGCTTTAATAGATAAATCAGCCTTCCCCAATCTAGTGCCCTCCAGATGTTTTGGGCTACAACTCCCATCAGCCCTCACAATTGCCTGTGCTGGCTGGGACTGGTAGGAATTGGAGTCCAATAACATCTGGATGGCCGAACTATATATTTTCATGAGTAGGGTTGCCATATTTGAAAAAGTGAAAATTGGGCCACAAAAGCTGCTGAGTTTTTTTTAATTTTGCCCCAAAGCTGTTGGGTTTTTAAAAAATTATTTTAAACGAAATTTGCCAAAAAATCTACACTTCTAAGTCTTTCTAAATCTACATTTAAGCAAATTCCACCCGGACACTGTTTCTGACGGCCAAATCCCGGCAATGTCTGGGAAATTCCAGACATATGGCAACCCTACATGAGTCTAAGCAGAAGCCTTAAGTTCTCAGTTCTTATTTAGACAGGAAAAACTGTATCTGGGCTGCAACGCTTCACAGTGCAGGTGTGAGAGCTCCTTCACCGGATGTTTCTCAATATAGAAATGTCCTTGCATATGAAAAAAAATGAGATATCAAGGTGAATGCTAGGCTAGAATCCTCCTCCTTAAGATGTGCAGGGAGGGAACAGAGGGTTATTTCATGTAAACTATGTATATCTCTCCTTTCTGTATGGTAAGGTACTCAGCCTTGTGAACTTCCGCCTGCAGCCTGAAATGGCAGGGCTGGAGCACAAGGAGAGCTCTTCACAGAGAACGAGGCTGTAGTTACACAATTTAAATCCCTGTCTCCAAAAGCAGCTCATGGAAAGCTACTCTCACACCCCAGTTTCCATTTGTATGCATGAATTTATTGCCTCGCTTGATGTTTCCTACTTTATAAATTACAAAAACCACTGATTCAATAAATATTAGTATGATGAATACTGCCTTGGCAACTCAGCGCTTGACATAAAACAATTACAAACAGATTACATAAGCATCCCGCAGTGGGGAATCTTTGCTGTCAATAAAAGTACTATTGTTGCAGCAAACATAATGAATTGTTTGGAATTCAAAAGGAAGTTGTGTGTGTGTGTTTGCACACATATACATACACATGCATACAAATCTGGTTGAGCAGGGAACATGCCTGACAGTTGTCTGTGATGTAGTTATTTCTTTTGGAAAACAGTAATCCATTTTCTTTGTTCTACTGATTTTAATGCAAAAATTCCTGCCCATGTGTTCTCAAATTCTGTATATTATGCTCGGGGGTGGGGGGGGGGTGAGTTCAGTTCAGTTCAAATTTTAATGCAAACCTTCCTAATTCGTACTTTGCAACCCAAAATAAAGCTTTCCTTTGGAAACGACACTTCTCTGAATTTTGTGGTGCGGCTTCTCCAACTGAATAATGTATTCAAAAAATGTGTCTATTATAGAAAATTCTGCATAAGATGCATGTTTGTGGGAAAACAATGAATTATGCATTATATATGGGGAAATTGCTTGCAAAAGTGGATATGTAAGGCAAAAATCCTTGCAAAAATGTGTACATTTGGATACGATTGCTCTAAAACGCTGAAGTTCAAGAGAACTTTTTTTTGAGGGGGTGATTACAATGTTACAAATAAAGTGCAATGTTAAAAATGCTGTGGGAAGGGGGTAAGTAGGATTTATTTATTTATTGCCTTTGTAAACATAGAACCTTGCAGAAAAACTGGAGTGGATCTCATGCATTGAGTTGGTTGACCAACCCAGAGATTTAACTCCTACAGGCTCTGAGAAAGAAGTTAACTGCCCCCCACCCCAACTCCTTATGCAGGAACAGTTCCTGAGATGTGGCAATTCGGTCTCCACTTCCCCTTTCCAACTGGATTTAGGGCTGCAATCCTTGGCCCACTTACCAGGGAGCAAGCCCCACTGAACTCGATGGTGTACTCAGAGCTGAGTAGACATGTATAGGATTCTGCTGTTTTGTGTCATGTTACATTTCATTGATTATGCAAAGTGCCTCAAGTGTAAATGCTGCATCTTATTGTCTTTTGCATAAAGCCCCAATTAGTGCGAAAGAGCTGTATGAATAAAATTATTTGTATTATGCTTCCAATTCGTTTGGGGGTGGGAATGTCGATTTTAAAGAAATGAAAAGTTAATGCGGCTGATTTCTTGCCCTGCTTAAGGTTCTCCCTTGTCCATTATGGACTGTTTTTGATGCAGACAAAATTCCAGCTCTCCCTGATTGTATCAAAGTGATCTTTTGGCCTGTGGAGAATTGATTAAAATACATGCCCAGCATTTGCTTGCAGCACTTTCTTAAGCCCAGAGTACAGTTTGGGGCTGGGGGGGGGCGGGGGCGCGGAATCAATTTGTAGTAAGTTAAAATATGCATTGAGTCCCATGCCCTTTGCAGCAGGAAATCAGTAATATAATTTCATATAAATTTACTGAAAGATCATAGCAGCGTTTGAAGGGGGTGGTTATAGTGTGAACTCGGCAAACGGAAAGCATTTATTTCTCCGCCTCCAAATTACTTAGCCAAAAAGCATACTTTTGTCTTTACTGCTATTTCAGTCTGAAATGAAACATTTTTCTCTGGTTCTGCTGTGCTGTTCCCTGCAGTGAGGGAACTGTCCAACCATGACAGGTGGGCTAATAACCGTGACATCAATAATATTAGGCTCATCAAGCACGGGCAGTAAAACATGAGGATGTGGCATGAGCCAAATGCAAAGAGTTGGAAATAACCATTGTTTAAAAAAACCTGTTCTGCTTGTAATTGCCTTTTTAAACAGCAGGGAAAGCCCCTCCTCAAAGCTCTCCTTAGCAAACCATTGAAACCAGGCAGAGCGATGTTAATGTGTTTCAGTAGCAAGGGGAGTTAAGGCAGCTTGATGCAGTTGTACAATGGCCACGCACATCGCCCAAAAAGGAGAGCCAAAGAGAACCTAGATTTTGCATAAAATTCGCACATGCTCATTTGTATGTGTCGGTGCAAATTTAGAAGCAGTTATTGTAATTTAAATAGAAATGCAAACTATCTGATCATCGTGGGGAAGACTCTGATCAGGTAATCTGCATGCCTGCTTAGTCTATACTCCAGGTGCCAACCGTTGACAACACACTTCAAGGCCCCTGCTCTCTCTCCTTATGTTTTTTAATCTTCAAACTATATTTGGACCAGGCAGCCCTGTAAAGAGAGGGCAGCCCTCTTGACACACAGCCACTCTGCAGAGTTTGCCAGAAAGACCTGTGCAATAAGAACAGCTTAGGTGTCTGGGCACAAATCTGCTTCTCTTTTGGTTGGGAGCATGGTGTGGAGGCTGGCTCCTGCATTCACTGGACTTGGGCCTGGAAATAAACATGACAGTATGTTACTTGGGTGGTGCTATGGTCTAAACCACAGAGCCTAGTGCTTGCCGATCAGAAGGTCGGGGTGAGCTCCTGTTGCTCGGTCCCTGCTCCTGCCAACCTAGCAGTTCGAATGCACGTCAAAGTGCAAGTAGATAAATAGGTACCACTACAGCGGGAAGGTAAACAGTGTTTCCGTGCACTGCTCTGGTTTCACCAGAAGCGGCTTAGTCATGCTGGCCACATGACCCGTAAGCTGTACGCTGGCTCCCTCAGCCAATAAATCGAGATGAGTGCCGCAACCCCAGAGTCATCCGCGACTGGACCTAACCTTTATGTTACTCCCAGGAGAATGAATGTAGGAGTGCACTTATAGCTTACCTCAAAGGTGAGGTGCACATTAGAGGCATTCAAATTCTTCTTTGGCTCAGATTGCATAAGGGGTCTTCTGTCCTTCAGCCCTGCTTTGAAGGTCTGCCTCTAGGAAAACTTGGGCCAGAGCCCCCCAGAAAAATTCCATGTGGGATGAGATGGCCACCTGCAGGAATATGCTTTGGGTTCCTGCTCCCAGTTTTCCCGTGGGCCAGTTTTTAAAAACTGCCCTCACAAAATAATGGAGATATGTTTCACCGTGACTAGTGGAGAGCTCTGAAGAGCAAATATGTATTGGTTCAGCAATTAATTGCTTGGGCGAGAAGCAGTCTGTTTCACTTCCGATCTAATGTGAGTTGTGAGCAGTTCCTCTGTCTCTAAATGCTGGGGACAGCTGGTTTGAAACCGACCCTCTTTCCTCAGGCTACCATGCCCGAGCGGCAGAAGAAAGGAAAGGGCATGGAGCAGTGGGCCAGTCTTAATCTACACTGTTCACCCTTATCTACCCACACCCAACTAACTCATCAACCTCCTATCCTCCTCTTGAGGAGCACAGGACCTCATTCTGCACAGGGTTTAGTCCCTAGCAGTTTTAACATGCAAACTTGGGAGGTCTTGTCTTGGCTTAGCACAGGGGTGAGGAACCTCAGGTCCAGGGCCTGAATGCAGCCCTCCAGGCCTCTCTGTCTGACCCTTAGTCTCTGACAAGAACACATCACTTCCCCAGACAAACCCCCTAATGGCCCTGCTTCCACCCTCCTTAAGAGATTTTTGCCTGGCAAGAAAATGTCCTTCGCAACCTCTGGCCTCTTCTACAAAGGTAATATTTATGTTTAGTGCTCCACCTCCTTTTTTCTCTGCCCCAACCTCACCACTGGCAAATGGCCCTCAGGGAATGCAGGCCCTCCCACATCCCACTGATCAAAATGGGTGGGGCTGGGTTTTTATTTTTGTAAATCTGGATTAAGGGGTTTTCTCAGGACGGTGGAGGGTGTGTGTGTTTTGTCCCATTGGAGTAGCCCTTCTTCCGATAGGAAATGCTCGGCGGCGGCGGCGGTGGGGGTGTCCAGGAGGCTCAGTTGCAGGGAGGAGTGAGAAATGTGCCTATTTTCTCTGGAATCTCTCTATTTTCTTCTGAGGGATGTTAGAGGATATCTATTAGTGAGCAGGTTAGCCTGGGGTATCTGACAAAGGGCAGTGAGGCCAGAGGAAAGGGCAGGGACTAATTAAGGAGCAGACTCCGCCATCTTTGCGAGATGTGTGTGTTTGTTGTTGCATAAAATCCGTGCTGCTGACAGGAAGGGGAGGTTCATGAAAGGGCTGTGACCAATCCCAGAGGAAAGCATGGAGTAAGGCCAAGAACCAAGTAAAAGCTGCTTTGGCCAAACGAGGCCACGAGTTTCCCAGAGAGCTGCTGTAGCTCAAAGGTCTGTAGTTTGAATTTGCCTGAGTCTGATGACCCTGTCAAAGTGCAATGGAAATTATTGTAAAAATTGCACAGTTAATTAAATGCAATCTTGTTCCTTCACCCTTTGCTGCCCCGAGGTGCCACTTTTAATGAGCATATTTGACGCTGATTTTCTGTTCTTACTGGGGCCTTATGTGTCTGTCTGTGTGTTCTGCTTATGAAATGAGCATGCTGGAAAAAGGGGGGGAATAAACCCATTTAGGATTATTTCCACCAGGACAAACAACAGCAACTGAAAGGGCAGCGCTACAAAAGCCCAGCTGTTCGGAGTCAGGCCTCTGAGATTTGCGAAGAGTTAAGTGAGTTGCAAACGGACAAACAGTCAAAGGACGAGGCTCCGGTCCCGCCAGTAGGGGAACAAGAGGTAACCGTTTGCTGCCTGCTTTTTGCATGCCGTCCGTTGCTGGAACTCTGTACTGCATGCAGTAGAAATTGGCAAGGCTTGCATGGGGCATGTGGGCGGTCATTTCCTTTATAAATGAGCCTATCCAGTGCCAAAGAAAAACAACGCAGAATGGCCACTATAGCTGTGGTAAGTATGGAGAGAATTAAAAACAGAGAATTCATGCAATGTCCAGGAATGGAATTCCAGGATGCACCATTTGGAAAAAACAAAAGCTGGTTACAACTGCGAGTTTCAGGCTCAGGTTATGAGCTGGGTTCTCTGCTATAGCCTGAAATCATGTCTATCATTAAACTAGAGGATTTGGAGGAAATGCTGGTCGTATAGCAGTTTCCGTCCTAAGCATAAATTCAGTTGCACATAGCATACATTCACAAATGCAACCACCCTACAGAGCATGGGGGAGGATATTGCATAACTGGAGGTGCCTGAAGTTTCTCCTGGCGGTGGAACCACACATACGAGTTAACTGAGGCAGCAAGCTGTTTTTCTGCTTAAAAGGTACCTTGCCTGCTCTGCCTGTCATAGAAGCATTAAATATATCGCCAGCTGCATACAGAGCACATGCATATAACTTTGTTGAATTGCAGGCCACGTTTTTACAAAGTTGAATATTTAGTAGTTAGGGGGATGATTTACCACATACAGCATGAGAATCAATGCACACTGACTAAGTGAACAAGAAACTCAGACAAAATGCATTGACTGGGAACCAGGTGCACTCTATACGAAACAAAGTGGGGAAAGGGAAACGACATGCTTCCATTTCAAGTCGAACTTTCTGAATGGCCTGGTCATAGGAAGCAGCAACAGCAACAAGCTTGCTTTCCTCCTCCACCTTTAAATGTGCGCAGAACACAAATGCCATCTCCAAAGAGCACAATTAGATTCTATTTGTGACTGTGTAAGAGGGAGATCAAAGAGCATGGCACCTGTCCATGGAGCAGTGAAAAAATGAGGCAGAAGTTCATGTGAGGTGACAAATGCCAGCAACAATGCCCAAACAATGCTATTTTTGAAGACTTAGCTCCATGTGGGACATCGCATGCAGCTGGACCCACAATTTCATGACCAAGCCCTGGGAAGCAGGCAGTGGCTAAACTGTCTGGTGGCTCATATGGCAACTAGCTCAAGTGCATGGGGCGACCCAGGAAGTATGCCAACAGCTTTGTCAAGCCGCCAAGAGAAGAGTTGGGGGCAATGCAGAAATCATAAGCAGAATTCACAAGGAGAATCCTATGCACTGGAGTTAGGCCAAGCAGAAAGCTCCAATTTCTGAACTTTTGGCTAAAAGTTGCAGAACAGGGGTGAAACTGAGGCCTAAATAGAGGAGGGACAAGCCCAAATCAGCGATCCGCACCACCAGCTTCTTGATATTTTCCGTACCACAAACGTGTTTCACTGCCCCAGCCCCCACCTCTGTTTATATGGATGACTCTAAAATGGCTCTCAGATCGCTTGCAATGCACTGTTGTTGTGGCTTTTTTAATTGTGCTGCTTCATTTCTGGTTCCTCTCTCATCCCTCCTGCGGCTTTGCTGCTGAGTTTTGCAGATATTATAATCTTTCCTTTTGTCACTGTCAGGTTATCAGGCTGGGGCTTATGCATGCTGATGCAACAGCGAATGTATTTTCTCTGTTCACCTGCTCGGTTAATCTAATGTTTTCTTTTTGGAGTCTCTGCTTCTCCTTTCCCCAAAACCTGATACCAGGGAGGGACTTTAAGGCTGAACCATATGAGAGGTGGGGGGTCTTGGTGCCTTTTCCTTCTCATTTTGAAGCCTGGCTGAGCTGATTTAAAGATCAGAGACACAGTGCTATTAGAGATGGTACTTAACTCTTTCCTCCAATGAGGCGCCCCTCAGTGTGCTGATGTGTTAATTTGGGGGGTGTTGTGGGGATGTTTTCTCCGATAAGCTGGGGAGGGGCAGGAGGGATCTGAACTGGAGGATGAATTTGAGCACCAAATCAAATCACCATCTTCAAAGCAGGCCCTCGTTATCAAAGCAAACATTGCAAGCAATCCTGCATTGCCCGCCTTGTGTCGAGTTTACTCCTTCTTTTCAAAGTGTGGTATGGTACTTCCAACTCCCCCTGCCTTCTTTTCAAGCATTTTAAGAGGAGAAGACAGACAAACAGCCATCCTGGGATGTTTTATTGAAATGTAATCACAGTTTCTAAGGGCATCACTAGATGAGACATTAGAGACCTTTGCAGCTCCTAGGGGCTTTTGGATTGGGACCGCAGTACTGCAGGGGGTTAACTACCCCACCACTACCACCACCACCACCATTCAACCCAGAGCTATTATTTCCCCACTAAGAAAAACTTAGGTCACGCCACAGAAAAGCACATTGCTTTCCAGCAAAGAATCCTGGGAGTTGTAGTTTGTAATCTCTCAGAGCTACAGCACCCATAACAAACTGCAGCTCATAGCTGCCAAGTTCTCCCTTTTTTAAAAGGAAATTCCCTTATGCTGAATAGGCTTCCTCGTGAGAAAAGGGAAAACTTGGCAGCTATGCTGCAGCTCTCCCATGATTCTTTGGGGGAAGACATATGCTTTAAATGCATTTTTTTAAATGTATGCAGCCTTTGTTACTTCTTGTCTAGTTTGGGCTGTAGTCATCAGTATAACTTGGTTTACCAAACCTTTTATTCTTGGTCTCCCTTCATAATCAATTTTTGAAACAGGATCCCAGTTCCTGAAAATGGCCCCATCATTCTCACTGTATATGTTCCCAGGAAGTCTGCAGCAGCCCAATAATCAGCTGCTCAGATGTTTTCATTTCCATCGCAGAAGGTTTTTTTTTTTTTTTTTAAAGGAGCGTTCTTCACGTAAATCTCTAGAGAGCTGTTATTTCTGCCCTTAATCTCTTCTTCTGAAGGTAGTGCTTTCTCTCTGTCTCGTGGATTCATTTGAATTGGGGCGGGGGAAGGGGCGGGAGAGAAGCAGGGGGCTGCAATTAGCCACAAGGTAAAGATCATCTCTTCTCTCAAACATTGCTGAAGAGGCAGATATGTCCATATGGAGTCAGTTCCAGATTGCTCTTTGAAAGCTAGGTGGTTGATATTTCTTCCTTTTTATCCTGGAACCATGCAAGCAACAACAAACCCAAAAACCCTTTGTGCTTTGGCAGCACAGGAGCTCATGAAAACGTTTTAAAAGACCAAGGACGCAATAAGATTCGAACCGCCAAGATATATTTATCCGTGGGAGCGGTAAATCTTATCTGCCTCTACTTGCTGAGGAACCTATGAGCACATATTCCAGGAATCTTGCCCTCTGCAAAGGATTCTTGGTCGTACTCTAGAAGGTGCTTTCAGATGGTGGAGGGCTCTGGCCATGTTGGTAGGCCTTACTGTCACCATAGGTGAACAGGGAGTGTGTCAGAAAAAACATGCCTGAAATATGCTGACCTAGTTCTACCAGTGGGGAAAGGTGTGGCTGGATGCTCCTAACTGCACCAAGAAAACCAGATGTTAGGAAGAAGCATTCTAGACTTCTCCCAGACATGCTATTTTCCTCTGTAGTTGAACCTTTTTTTTTTCATGGAGGACCAGTTAGGGATTGGTGGGTAAATTTATTCAGTTCTTGGAAGAAGAACCTGCACCCATTACTTGTTATAAGTGGGATAGGGAGGTAAGTCACATGGCATGTTAGTTTTAAATTTCTGTATTTCTATTGGGAAGGGCTATATATTAATAAAAAAGTACTTTTTAAAAGTACTTTTTTATTAATATAAAAAGTACTTTTAACCAAAAGTATTCAGTTCTCATTTTAACACACTCTTACAAAATTAGCATTTTTCTGAACCTATATGCAAACGGAAACACAGATCTCCTTTGAAATTGGCACTTATCTTAATCTTGCCCGTTGCTAAGCAAAAAGTCGCCTTTATTACAAAATGCTGCTGTGCAGTTGTTTCATTTTTACATATTTCGTTCATTTGTGGTATGCTGCATCCCTTTTGCAATGGTCATTGGGTGTTGTATGAAAAGGCATGAGCAAACCTTTTCTTCCTTTCATCCTCTCTCCAGCTGGCTGAATCATCCATCTCTGGCTCCTTCTTGAAAGCACAGCCACTTCCGTTAAGAGGAGACTGATTCATGTTCTTCCTCTCCTCACCTTTGCCCCTGTTTCTCCCCTAGAAGTTTGACGAAATCAGTCTGTCGGAAGGAAGCACAGTGGACCTGGCAATCCCGCCAGAGCTTCTGGAGCAGATGCCTGAGCTGGCAGAAGAGATGATGGAACCGGAAGACTGTTTCCCAGAACGTAAGGATGGGCTGCTTTCATTTCTTTTCCTGACTTTAAGCTAGAAACGCATTATCAGAACTGTCGCATGGGGCAGCTTTCTTGGGCTATTCCACTTCAGGTTGAAGCTGGAGAATCACAGAAAAGAGGGCAGAAACTTGCTATCTGCTGCTGCCCCAGAGGGCAGGAGTAGATCTAAACTTACAGGAAGGGTAAATGTGGGTTGAACATTACATGAAAACTGATGGTGGCAAGAGTAGTTTAATTATAGAACTACAGTGGAACCTCGGTTTATGAACACCTCGGTTTACGAATTTTCGGTTTACGAACGCCGTGGACCCATCTGGAAAGGATTAATTCACTTTCCATTACTTTCAATGGGAAAGTTTGCTTCAGTTTATGAATGCTTCAGTTTGTGAACAGACTTCCGGAACCAATTGACACCCATGCTTCGGATTAAGTACGCTTCAGGTTGAGTACTCCGCGGACCCGTCTGGAACGGATTAATCCACTTTCCATTACTTTCAATGGGAAAGTTCGCTTCAGTTTATGAACGCTTCAGTTTAAGTACTCCGCGGACCCATCTGGAACAGATTAATCCACTTCCCATTACTTTCTATGGGAAAGTTCGCTTCAGTTTATGAACACTTCAGTTTATGAACAGACTTCCGGAACCAATTGTGTTCATAAACCGAGGTACCACTGTAGTTACCTAGAAGAAGGAATCTGGGAGAAACTTGATTCCATTCACACTGAAAGATGAACTTACCTAATTTGTGCTTTCCCAAACAATATGTGAAACAAAAATCTCACATTAATGAAACCATCATCAAAGCACAGATCACACCCGAGTCCATTGACTAATCCACAGAAATCAAGTGTCCTGCAATCTCCAGCACAGCCATGGTGCAAAAAACATACATCCAAGGCACAAATCCTTCTGGGGTCCCGGAGGCCCTTGGGATCCAGGAGGCTTGATGACCCCCAAACTAGGGGAAGGGAGAAGCTGTTGTGAGGCTGTCCCCTCCACCTACTGGCCCCATGAAACACACACACACACACACACACACACACACACACACACACACACGTAGCTGCCCCAGTTCCACCCTTGCTTCTCACCATTGGATTGCACCGAGCCAACTCTCACGGATGTTTCCTGTAACCTTGAGCTGATTGCATCAGTCAAGATGCCTTTTTTACTCTTAAGATGAAAACATGCCTGTGTTTGGTAAACACTCAACTCCACCTGCCACTGAAAAGACAGGGATGCAATGTAGATTTTTGCTGCCTAATTCTCCAGTTAACAAATGCAATCACTTGACAGCCTTGAGTCTCTGTTGCAACTGATTGTTCCATGGGGTTCTTCCTGATGTGTTGGAAGGTGGGGAGGGAGGGAGGGAAGAGATGGAGAATAAGGTGAGTTAAACTGTCTTATATCCATGAGCGTGCATATCCCAGAGGATTATTTAACTCAGAAACAAGCCTGCTTAGCGGGGATCAGAGGGGGATAACTTGCAAGAAATGCAAGAGCCCCTGCAGTCAGCAGAACGGTATTTTGGCATGTGAAAGATGACCAAATGAGGTAGCAGAACCCCAGCAGGGCACGGGGATGTCTGTAGTTCCCAGGCTTTTTCTTGGTAGCTCTGCTTAAATGCAACAACCCAACATGAATTCACTTGTCAGAAAAGGGTTTGGTATGACGATGCAAGCATTCCAGTTTATGCAATTCTTCAGTTGTTTGTTTCTAGATGCCCCCTGTTTTCAGTACCGGTACTTTTTTTTTTAGTATAGCATAATGCACAAAATAAATAGTTCAGTAAGACAATGACTTAAGCATTCCACCCTCTTCTCGGCTCCAGAGCCATTTCAATCCAGCTTTGGCTCTGATTTTGGGAAGGGAACGGCCTCTGTAGATGACCTATTGCCAGAAACTGGACAGGGGGAATACTTTTCTGTTAGTTGTGCTGGACCTCTCAGCACCATGCCACTGAACAAGGCACACTTCTAGACCAGTTTCGTTCTAGAACTTTCTGGGTGGCTTGTTCCAGATGGTGGTGCTCAGGGCTTTTTTTCAGCAGGAGCTCACCGGAGCTCAGCTCCAGCACCTCTCTGGTGGGCGCCATTGCCATTCTAAGAGAACATGGTGAGCTCCAGCATGGGGATTCGTATTCCATACCTTAACAGTTGCTCTTTGGGGTCCTACATGCCCCTACTTTGTTCCCCATGCTTAATATTTACATGTAACCACTAGTGGAGGTGATTTGGGCTTTGGCATCACCAGTTTGCACCCCTTCATGGATCAATGCCTTGTCGTGGCGAAGGGGCTTGAATAACTCAGAGAAGCTATGAGCTATGCCATGCAGGGCCACCCAAGATGGACAGGTCATAGTGGAGAGTTTTGACTAAACGTGATCCACCTGGAGAAGGAACTGGCAAGCCACTCCAGTATCCCTGCCAAGAAAACTCCATGGACAAAGACAACAGGCATATAAAAGTTATGACGCTGGAAGATGAGCCCCTCAGGTCGGAAGGCGTCCAACATGCTACTGAGGAAGAGCGGAGGACAAGTACAAGTAGATTCAGAGCTGATGAAGCGGCTGGGCCAAAGCCGAAAGGACGCTCAGTTGCAGATATGCCTGGAAGCGAAAGGAAAGTCCGATGCTGTAAAGAAAAATATTGCATAGGAACCTGGAATGTAAGAACCATGAATAGAGGTAAGCTGGATGTGGTCAAAAATGAGATGACAAGAATAAATATCGACATCCTGGGCATCAGTGAACTAAAATGGAAGGGAATGGGTGAATTCAGTTCGAGTGACTATCATATCTACTACTGTGGGCAAGAATCCTGTAGAAGAAATGGAGTGGCCCTCATAGTCAACAAAAGAGTGGCAAAAGCTGTAATGGGATGCAATCTCAAAAATGACAGAATGATCTCGATACGAATCCAAGGCAGACCTTTTAACATCACAGTAATCCAAGTTTATGCACCAACTACTGGAGCTGAAGAAAGTGAAATTGACCAATTCTATGAAGACCTACAACACCTTCTAGAAATGACACCAAAGAAGGATGTTCTTCTCATTACAGGGGATTGGAATGCTAAAGTAGGGAATCAAGAGATAAAAGGAACAACTGGCAAGTTTGGCCTTGGAGTTCAAAATGAAGCAGGGCAAAGGCTAATAGAGTTCTGTCAAGAGAACAAGCTGGTCATCACAAACACTCTCTTCCAACAACACAAGAGACGACTCTACACATGGATATCACCAAATGGGCAGCATCGAAATCAGATTGATTATATTCTCTGCAGCCAAAGATGGAGAAGCTCTATACAGTCAGCAAAAACAAGACCTGGAGCTGACTGTAACTCAGATCATCAGCTTCTTACAGCAAAATTCCAGCTTAAACTGAAGAAAGTAGGAAAAACCACTGGGCCAGTAAGAAGATACAATCTGAATCAAATCCCTTATGAATACACAGTGGAAGTGAGGAACAGGTTTAAGGATTTAGATTTGGTGGACAGAGTGCCTGAAGAACTATGGATGGAGGCTCGTAACATTATACAGGAGGCAGCAACGAAAACCATCCCAAGGAAAAGGAAACGCAAGAAGGCAAAATGGCTGTCCAACGAGGCCTTACGAATAGCGGAGGAGAGGAGGCAAGCAAAATGCAAGGGAGATAGGGAAAGATACAGGAAACTGAATGCAGATTTCCAAAAAACAGCAAGGAGAGACAAGAGGGTCTTCTTAAATGAGCAATGCAAAGAAATAGAGGAAAACAATAGAATGGGGAAAACCAGAGATCTGTTCAAGAAAATTGGAGATATGAAAGGAACATTTCGTACAAAGATTACCATAATCAAGGACAAAAGTGGTAAGGACCTAACAGAAGCAGAAGACATCAAGAAGAGGTGGCAAGAATACACAGAGGAATTATACCAGAAAGATATGGAGGTCTCGTACACCTCAGGTAGTGTGGTTGCTGACCTTGAGCCAGACATCTTGGAGAGTGAAGTCAAATGGGCCTTAGAAAGCATTGCTAATAACAAGGCCAGTGGAAGTGATGATATTCCAGCTGAACTGTTTAAAATTTTAAAAGATGATGCTGTTAAGGTGCTACACCCAATATGCCAGCAAGTATGGAAAACTCAGCAATGGCCAGAGGACTGGAGAAGATCAGTCTACATCCCAATTCCAAAGAAGGGCAGTGCCAAAGAATGCTCCAACTACCGCACAATTGCGCTCATTTCACACGCTAGCAAGGTTATGCTTAAAATTCTACAAGGCAGGCTTAGGCAGTATGTGGACCGAGAACTCCCAGAAGTGCAAGCTGGATTTCGAAAGGGCAGAGGAACCAGAGACCAAATAGCAAACATGCGCTGGATTATGGAGAAAGCTAGAGAGTTCCAGAAAAACGTCTACTTCTGCTTCATTGACTATGCAAAAGCCTTTGACTGTGTCGACCACAGCAAACTATGGCAAGTTCTTAAAGAAATGGGAGTGCCTGATCACCTCATCTGTCTCCTGAGAAATCTCTATGTGGGACAAGAAGCTACAGTTAGAACTGGATATGGAACAACTGAGTGGTTCAAAATTGGGAAAGGAGTACGACAAGGTTGTATATTGTCTCCCTGCTTATTTAACTTATATGCAGAATTCATCATGCGAAAGGCTGGACTAGATGAATCCCAAGCAGGAATTAAGATTGCCGGAAGAAATATCAACAACCTCAGATATGCAGATGACACAACCTTGATGGCAGAAAGCGAGGAGGAATTAAAGAACCTTTTAATGAGGGTGAAAGAGGAGAGCGCAAAATATGGTCTGAAGCTCAACATCAAAAAAACCAAGATCATGGCCACTGGTCCCATCACCTCCTGGCAAATAGAAGGGGAAGAAATGGAGGCAGTGAGAGATTTTACTTTCTTGGGCTCCTTGATCACTGCAGATGGTGACAGCAGTCACGAAATTAAAAGACGCCTGCTTCTTGGGAGAAAAGCAATGACAAACCTAGACAGCATCTTAAAAAGCAGAGACATCACCTTGCCGACAAAGGTCCGTATAGTTAAAGCTATGGTTTTCCCAGTAGTGATGTATGGAAGTGAGAGCTGGACCATAAAGAAGGCTGATCGCCGAAGAATTGATGCTTTTGAATTATGGTGCTGGAGGAGACTCTTGAGAGTCCCATGGACTGCTAGAAGATCAAACCTATCCATTCTTAAGGAAATCAGCCCTGGGTGCTCACTGGAAGGACAGATCGTGAAGCTGAGGCTCCAATACTTTGGCCACCTCATGAGAAGAGAAGAATCCTTGGAAAAGACCCTGATGTTGGGAAAGATTGAGGGCACTAGGAGAAGGGGACGACAGAGGACGAGATGGTTGGACAGTGTTCTCGAAGCTACGAACATGAGTTTGACCAAACTGCGGGAGGCAGTGCAAGACAGGAGTGCCTGGCGTGCTATGGTCCATGGGGTCACGAAGAGTCGGACACGACTAAACGACTAAACAACAACAACATCACCAGTTTGCAGATAACACCCAACTCTATCCCAGTTGTCCATCTCATTCAAGTGAGACTGTGGAAATCCAGAACCAGCGGACTGGATGTGGGAAAACAAGCAGCACCTTAATCCAGACCAGGCAGAGGTGCCCTTGGTCAGTACATCAGAAGAGGGGTGGGTCTTCCCTTGAAAATGCAGGCACATGGCTTGGACCTGGCTTTGAATTTTGGTGTACGCTGTACGCCGGCTTCCTCGGCCAATAATGCGAGATGAGTGCCACAACCCCAGAGTCGGTCACGACTGGACCTAATGGTCAGGGGTCCCTTTACCCTTTACCTTGAAATTTGGTGCTTTGCCCGGCTGAGGCTGGTGTGCAAAACACACCCATTTCTGGAGACTGCAGTTCTGGCCTCAGTGAAACATCTTTAGTTACATCACATCTGGATTAATGTAGTGCGCTCTGGATTTACTGGCTGACTTTGAAGAGTACTCAGAAGCTGCAATTGGTCCAAAGTGCTCTGGCCAGGTTGTTAACTGGGGCCGCATATAGGGAGGACACAACACACACACACACACACACACCTGTGAAGCAGCTGTATTTCAACTTGTTTCTGTGGGTAATTGCGATGAGTCTTAAAGCCAGGCTATTGTGGCTCTGGTCACAGTTAGCAAATGGATAATCAACTCCTTACACATAATTTCTAATCATTCTCTTCCTAGATGTTTAGAAGAGCCAGTTGTGCGGTGGGTATTATGCTACGATTTGTGTTAATCTCCTTAAACGGAGATCCAGAACTTTTATTCTTTTCCACAATCCCACCAGAAATGTCTATAAGTTCCTACCAGCTGGTATCCCCTCCAGCGGTATAGAATCTATACATTATAACCTCTGTGGTGTTAAGCACTGCCTATGAGCCATTTTAAATTCCATTTCTTAGTCTCTAACTGAGATTTACGGTACCTAAATGGGGATTTGCTCCATCCTACCTGCCATTTCTGTCCCTTCAGTTTCAAACTCCAATCTTGCCTTCTGTACCATTTGCTTGTAATAGCAATAAGCTATGGTATAGTCTAGAAATTAAACCCATAGCATTACTATTACAGCGTTTCACCAACCCTTCAGACTCTGAAAGTTTATGTGTTGCTTCTTCTCTTTCCACCTTTTGAATGGTAGAAAGTAGAGATCTGCCTCCACAGAAGCCATGGTACTTGTGTTTCTTCCATTTTATCTCCCCCATGTTACAAATCATGCAAATAATAGATTCCCTTAGCCCTCCACCCTCTTAGTGTGGTTTATGTGATAAAAGAGTAGATGGAAAGGCAAGGAAATTAAAGGGGGTGGGGCTAGAGCAAGTACAGCC
This sequence comes from Zootoca vivipara, assembly GCF_965207765.1. Classification (NCBI taxonomy): domain Eukaryota; kingdom Metazoa; phylum Chordata; class Lepidosauria; order Squamata; family Lacertidae; genus Zootoca; species Zootoca vivipara. The sequence goes on along the minus strand of NC_142594.1, from coordinate 49,736,792 downwards.
ACCTTCTAAGTCAACAGCGAAACACTGGAGAAAAGAGTGTGATATATGTGGGCTATTTTGGAATTATTGCTATTTTTTTAAAAAAAATCGGCTGCACATGGGCAGACTACGTGATAAGCATCACATCTCCTTTGGCCCTCTGCTCAAGGCTTAGAATATTTCTATTATATGTACAATAAGTTGGCCATTTCTAGCCTTTAATTCATTTGCAGATGTTTTTTCTCTGATTGAGCTTTCCTGAGCTGTGACAACCTGGAATTATCTTCCACTTGTAGCAGCAGTAAAAGCCTGCTGTTCTAGTATACACTATGCTCAGCTTGCATGCATGTACACACACAGAGAGAGATTTTATTGTGATTTAAGTTAGGATTTTTGAATGAAAGCCTAGAGCTGGGTGGGGTGGGGCGGGGGACCTGTCCACTATGAAAAGAAAATGACTGCATTCAATGGAAAGGACTTAAATGTTCCCTATTGTGGAGGGAGGTGACAGTGTCTGTGTGAATGATAAGGATCGTTTAAATGGCATCAAAAGCATTGCCGTTTCTGGAACACATTGCCCAACAGAGCTACAGGGATGCTGGCAACACTGTACCTGTTGTCAATGAGTTACATCAAACCTTGTAAGTTAGTTAGATGTTATTCACCATTGACAATAAGTATAGAAAGGAGATGAAGCTGCTGCTTTAGCTTAGGGATGGGGAACCTATGGCCCTTCAGATGCCATTGGACTACAACCCTCATCATCCCTGACCATTGGCCAAGCTGGCTGAGGCTGATTGGAGTTGGAGTCTAATAACATCTGAAGGGCCACAGGTCCCCCATCCCTGACTTAGCCAGCCTTTCCCCACAGTGCATTTCAATTCATCATTTTCATCATAGTAGAACTATTCTTTTCTGTATCTGTTTTTTGCAGAACCAAAGACTATAAATTGGGTCATAGGAACCGTGCATTTCAATAAAAACCACAAAGACTAAAATAGATAATGTAGATACCGGCAATTAATTTTACCAAGGCTATGGATAAGCATACGTTAGTTATTTGTAAACTAGCCATGAGCCCATTTCCTCCAGGTTGCATCCCATTAATGGCCTTAATGTTACTAGGGGGTAGATTTTTGTTCAGCACCAAGAGATGGACAGCAAGAGTGGTTTTACAATGGAAACACTTGCCTCAAGAAGTGGAAACCCATCTGCTGGGGTTGCTCTAGCTCTGGGTTTCTTTCATTGAGTAGGGGATTGGACCAGATGGCCTACAAGACCCCCCCTTCCATCTGTGTGAATCTATGAAACTCTGTAATGAAGTGGAAGATGAACAGAACGACAGAAATGAACTTCAGTAAACTGAAGAGACTGAAGACTGCATTCGTGCACAAGATTAAGACATTTAATAATGTTGAGGCGAGTAAGGGGTGACATGGTAGAAGTGCCTAAAATTATGCATTGCATGGAGATAGTGAATAGAGAAAAGTTTTTATCCCTCTTTCGTTGCCCAAGAACTTAAGCACATCCAATGATGCTGAATGTTGTCAGATTCAGGACAGATAAAAGTGGCCACATTGAGAACAGGATGTTGAACTAGGTGGGCTATTGCACTAGGTCAGGCATCCCCAAACTTTGGCCCTCCAGATGTTTTGGACTACAATTCCCATCTTCCCTGACCACTGGTCCTGCTAGCTAGGGATCATGGGAGTTGTAGGCCAAAACATCTGGCGGGCTGCAGTTTGGGGATGCCTGCACTAGGTGAACCATAGACCTTGATCCAGCAGGCCTTCCTTTTGTTTTTAAATTGGGACAAGGGAGAGCCCTCATAGTAGCTCCTAGCATTAAACAACTCTTTCTGGTCTTCCTTTTATCATTTCAGCTTGTGTCCGATTCTTCCCGTGCTGTTCAGTAGACACCACAAAATTTCCCGGCAAGATTTGGTGGAGACTGAGGAAAACGTGCTACCAAATAGTTGAACACAGCTGGTTTGAAACTTTCATCATATTTATGATTCTCCTGAGCAGTGGAGCTCTGGTAAGCTTAAAACTTGTTATTTTCCATTATTACTTTAGACTTTTAAATATGGGTGGTTGTGTGTTGAGAGAAGACATGCCAGCGAAGCTTGCTTTTACTTTAAGATTGGATATAAATTTCAGGCGTGTATAATCCCCATCTCTAATAAGAAGCGGGCATTAATTAGACCCTTGAGTTCTTCTCTAGCTTGGGTTAAATCCAAGCCAGGGAAGAATTGCTGGCATCTCTTGTTTAAAGGATCAATTGGGAGGTGATGGGAAGCATCCTAGTGCAACACTGCATATACCCCTCCACACACACCAGGGCTGCAAATTATCATATTTCTTGCACGGTATTTAGAACAGACAGCAAATTCATGATTTCATTGTAAAGTTTGCCACCATATGGCTTCATTGGTCAATTCTGACAGGGTAATGATCAGTATAAATATTCAGTGGCATGTAGTCATTTATTCACAGAGCCTTTTCTTAAAGAAAAAAAAATTCTCCCCAAAGACAACATCTGGAGACTGTAGCACTCTAATTCGCCACTTTGTACTTCCAGGCATTTGAAGACATCTACCTCGACAAGAAAAAGAACATTAAAACCATGTTGGAATATGCTGACAAGATCTTCACTTACATCTTTGTTCTAGAGATGCTTCTGAAATGGGTAGCTTATGGCTTTAAGAAGTACTTCACCAATGCCTGGTGTTGGCTTGATTTCCTCATTGTAGATGTGAGTATTGTGTTTTCCCTCTGGGTCGGTTCATACAGCAATGTGGAATGAGTTCAGTCTTGAACTATGTGAACACAGTTCACGGTTTGAATGTGGACTAAGTTACATTTGGGTCCTATGAAGGACAGCTTAAAATGCCCTTGTGGCATTTGGCTTTTTTTTTTTAAAAAAAGTATAAAGTGAAATGATAGAATTTGCCATTCTTTTCACTGTAAAATGAAATCTATAGATGCAAGAGGTAAGGGGACCATTCAGTGGTGACATCTGAGCTGAGAGCCCTTGGCTCAACTCCCATAGAAGAATACCAGACTGTGGGACAGTAATGATTTGTGATAGCAGTCCCCCTTCACCCCATTCACAACAAACCATTTAAAGTTGATATTTCTGCCAAACTCAAAGTACGGGAATTTTGGATCTCTCTTTTTAAAGGTATATGGCCACCTCATGCTTTAAGGATTCTCAGCAAGGTAAAAGACTTCCAGTTAGTAGAGAAGGGACACTGTTGTGCCAGAACTTCTGAAGAGGGCATTTGGAGCAATGGTTTCAAATTTGAGGGAGCTGGTTCTTAGGAACTGCTTTCACCCTAACCATAAAGCTGTTTGGGTGATGAAACTTACCAGGGCATCTCAGTGGCAGGGAAGGTTGGGGTCAAAATACACATCTTACAAAATACCATACATTCAGTGACTTCCCTCCTTAACCTTCCATGATCCATTTAATTTATCCACCATTCCTGTAGCCATTTTATTCAGTTCTTCTATCTTATATCACTCAAGTGTTTATTATACTGTTGAATTTACCTTAATGCTGCCAATGTTTTCAACTGTGTACAATTATTTTCCATATATTCAGCAAAGATTTTCCACTCCTCTTTAAATACATCTTCTTCTTGCTCTCTTATTCTTTACGTTAGACCATCTAGTTCCACATATTCTATCATCTTAAGTTGCTAATCCTCCCTAGTTGGGACCTCCCTCACTTTCCACTTTGGGGCTATCAAAACTTGGGCCGCCGTTGTTGCATACATAAATAAGTTTTTCTGACACCTAGGAACCTCTGTCTTGAAGGATTCCTAGCAAAAATGCCTGTGGTCTTTTTGGGAAGGTTGTTTTAAGCATTTTTTCATCTCATTATAAATCATTTCCCAATATTCTTTAAACTTTCTACGTGCCCACCACATATGAAAAAAGTTCCCTCCATTTCTTTACATTTCCAGCACAAATCTGATTCTACTTTATGCATCTTAGCCAGCCTACTCAGGGGGAGATTTCTGCCTCAAAAGGCCTTTAATCACTCTGGGTTTTTTTAACCAAGCTTCTCCCAGTGTCTTTTTTTTTTGGTACAGTTGCTGCTCCCAATGCTTTGGCTGTGACAAGGATGCTGAAGGAATCAAGACACAAGTGTTCCTTCTTCCCAATTGCCTGCCACTCATGCAGTTCACACGCTGCTTGGATATGTGGCCCTGGTAGCAGTGTGGCATTCCTTTTCCATGTCCCTTGCAAGTTCTTAGCTATCAAATCAGCCCTGCTGTTAGCACATGGCATTCTCCGGCAGCTGCCCGAGTCCCCAACATCCCACCAGGGCCCACTGCCGATGTTCGCCCTGAACCCCTTTTAAAACCAAGCCCAGAAGATAAGGGCCAAGGATGAGACAGGACGATGCAGCAGTCGCCTATTACAAGGCATGACATCCTGCAGAAAACAAAACAGTGGAAACATTTGAGACTGGCAGCCACTTCTTCCTGCAGCTGCAAGCATACCCCTGCACCCCAGCCCTGCCTTGGGGGACACCTAGCTTACTCTTTGCTCCAATCAATGCTCACAAAGCGTTAGACATTGCTCCTGCTCTTAGGTAGAGGGTTGTTGAGCTATCAGAAGAATGGTGCCTTGCATACCGCACTGCAATTAGCATTGCAATTAGTGTGTGGGTCATTGGAGCTGCTTTGTTGTAAACTGTTTCTGCAGCCATCGCGTTACTAAATTGGGCTTCATTGGTTTTATACCGTTGCGTAATAATTACCCATTTGTCACCAACCATGAAAAGCCCGGATTTTCTACATCTCTCTTAATTCTAGAACCAGGGGCTGACCATCCAATGAAGGTGAAATGTGGGAGGTTTCCGATAGACAGAGGGAAGGATTTGCCAGCACAAGCTGTGGTGATGGCCACAAGCTTCAATGGTTTTAAAAAGGGTCTAGACAGATTCCTGAAGGAATACTAGTTATGATAGTTGCATATAATCTTGCATGTCAGTGGTCTAAACCACTGAGCCTCTTGGGCTTGCTGATCAGAAGGTCGGTGGTTTGAATGAGCTCCCATCGCTCTGTCCCAGCTTCTGCCAACCTAGCAGTTCGAAAGCACGCCAGTGAGGTACCGGTGTGGCGGGAAGGTAGGCGGCGTTTCTGTGCGATCTGGTTTCCGTCACGGTGTTCCATTGTGTCAGAAGTGGTTTAGTCATGCTGGTCACATGACTTGGAAAGCTGTCTGTGGACAAACGCTGGCTCTCTTGGCCTGAAGTGAGATGAGCTCCGCACCCCACAGTCACCTTTGACTAGACTTAACTGTCCAGGGGTCCTTTACCTTTTCACCTTTGCCTCTGGACACCAGTTGCTGAGGAGCACTAGGGTGGAGGGTGGTGGCACTCGTGTCTTACTAAGAGGCTGCTTCCCACAGCAATCTGCTTGGCCACTGTGGGAACAGGATGCTGGACTAGATAAGCCTTTGGTCTGATCTAGCAGGGCTTCTCTTATGTTCTTATGTAGGTTTGTTTAGCAAATTTGGACATAGCTGCCAAGTACCCCGTTTTCCCCGGGAAACCCCCGTTTTTACTTACCTTTTCCCGTTTTTCTCCGTTATTTTCTCCTGCCAGCGGCCATTTTTTTCTGATCTGCCCTTCTATGGGCACCAAAAATGGCCACCGGCAGCTTCAAAAGTCGCATCTACGCAATTCCGGAAGTGCATAGACGTGACTTCCAGTGTCGCCGGCGGCCATTTTTGGTGCCCATAGATGGGCAGAGTGACACCGGAAGTTGCGTTGACGCACTTCCTGACATGCGTCGAAGCGACTTTCAAAGCCAGCGGTGGCCATTTTTGGTACCCACAGAAGGGCAAAGCGACACCGGAAGTTACGTCGACGCAACTTCCGGTGTCACACGGCTGCCGGTCCCGGATTCTTGGAAGGTAAGATTCCGGGACTTGGAAGGTAAGCCCTTCTGTAGGTCACACATCTCTCATTTCAGTAGGAAGGGGCTTATTTACACAATCCATGACATTTGTAGATGCTGCAGACTAATTATGATGTCATTGTTACCTACACACACACACACACACACACACACACACACACACACACACACCCTTTAGGGACCCGGTATTCTCCAAACTCAGCTGGTCAACATCCACCTCTTGTGCAAACTTCTTCCATTGGGTGCTGTCCATCTATTTCCTGCTTATTTATATTCTGCTGTGTCCTTAATATATTATGTGGTACAGATAATATTGTTCTCCTCATTCCAGCCTCCCTATTAATATTTTAATTTACCTAAATTTGGAAACATGGGCACTCCTCCTTCTCAACTTTTGATACCGAGAACCACTTTATTTTGGATAGAGTTCATTTTTAAAAAAAAAGAAAAGAAAAAGAAATTTTGAGCAGCATATAGGATTACACTTGGCACTTGTGGCTTTTCAAGTGTTAAAGCACTTTTCAGTGCTTAGATGAAATATGAACCCTAACACATGAGGAGAAGTTTCAGTGATTTGAGTAGAATGGAGGAAAAATTTCAGTGAAGCGGACCTACCTCCTGGCTCCAACAGAGTCCCCTTTTAGTGGTTGTTGCCTGGGGCTGAGAATTTCTTTTAAGGCACTTAAAAGTCAAACTAAACACAAGGTGGGCATTCTGTCCCCTAGTATGGAGAGGGACCAATTAGCCTTGGGGGCACAGTGCAGAGGGAGGGAGGATCTAACACATTGCTTGCACCAATTCCCTGGTTTCAATAGCTTCCCCTCCCCAAGCCTGCAAACAATGGTGGATGAAGCATGAAGACTTAAATGTCTATGACCATTAAATGTTCCCCCTCTGCAGCTTTTTGTCTCTCTCTCTCTTTTTGAAAGCTGGCAATTTGATTTGGGGCAATTGCATAGTGGCAAAATTCCCTTTTCCACAAGCCCAGTTAAAAAAAAAAAAGAGTTAAATGAAGGAACTTTTCCATCATGTGCGGTTTTACCCTGAAATCTAAAAACAAGATCAGCAACTTAAAAGGGCAGTAAATCCAATTCATTTTTAAAGTCAATGCTTGGGTGCATCCCTCCCCCTGCTCCCTCACCCACTACTTACCCAGCTCTGTGGCAAGTCTTTGACACTGATTTCTACATGTGGCGCAGTAAAAACCATTTCATCATTGTGGATTATTGAAGCAGATTCTCGCTTGCTCCCATAATCCATCAACTAAAGACTATTTTTGTCCAGTGGAGAATCCCTGAAGGCTGATCTCTGATAATGGGCTCCAATGTATCTCAAAGCAATGTGCCTCTTTCGCAAAATGCAAAAGAACCAAAACTTGAAAAAGCTGTGTAAAAATGCATATTATCTGAGCAGCCCATGCACCATAACCAGCAAAAACATATTTGAGATAAAACAAAGCAATTTCTGACAACAGGCGTTCCATCACTTTCTTCTGCCCACCTTGCCCAAAGTCAGCTCTCTTGCCGAGTGCCTTTATTTCATATTCCTGGAATTGGGCTCGTAAATAGGTTGCTGAGCAAGAATATGTCATGTCACAGTCTCTTTTCAAAAGGCGACTTCAAACATTAGCTCCATTATCATAATAGCCCATTGCATTTCAGAAAGTTTTGCCCAATAACTTGGGCTCTGGATTTTCATGGTCTCATTTCCTTCTTCTCTCATCTCTCTCTCTCTCTCTCTCTCTCTCTCTCTCTCTCTGTACGTTCCACCCTTAATCTTTCCATGCTAGCTGCCAAACTTCAGGTGCACTTCCCAATTTTGTTTCAAACTTGCCAGTTCTCCCTCAGTCAAAAATCACAGTGGTGGGCTGCAGACTTGAAACGGTGGGATTTGCTTTGTGTTGCACTGTACGATACTAAAGTTACCAAAGCCAATATTGTTGTTACTTCCACTTACTCAGCATAACTTTCCTCTGCTCTCCCCTGCATCTGATTCAGAGGGTTGGAGGATCTTCTGCAGAACAAATTTTAAATGTGTGCACAGGGAGAAGAAGGGAAAGTCTCATTGTGCTAATAGAAGTTTGCACACACAGCATTTTGGACAACCCTTGTAGCTGTAAAGCGTGATCACCTGCCACCTTTTTTTTAGGTGTGCATCAAATGTTTTTCACATGTGCACCTGTGACTGTGATAAACAGGGTGCTTCAAAAACACATGTATCGTACATTATTAGGAGAGCCATGGTCAGCTTCGATTCCCTGTTGAAGGCACGGAGAGTTCCCATTGCTGCTTTGGTGGAGCTGTAGCTGTGCCAACTATAGTGATTCTGCTCTTCCATGTGGACTGGTGTCAGTCAGCATGGTGTTGCAAGTGTTTGGTATAACCCAGTCAACAATCTTCCACTTCATCTGTAATCAGCCTTAGGCAGAGGAAACCCTCAGTGGCCCCATCATTGTGGAGCAGTGGTTCTGGATCATGAATGGTTCTAGAACAACAATGTGGTTCTAGAGGAGAAGTGGGGAACTAGATATGGCCAGACCACTCTAACACTCACCTGACATTCTATGACACCAGGTGAGTCAAAGGTCACGTTGTGGCTGCAAAGGAGGGTTCTTCCTTCACAACCCCAGCTCTTCCTTCACACCCCTGGCTTGCCTATGGGTTATCCCTTTGCAGCCAAAAGTCACCACTTTTCACAGTAAGACAGAAAGAGGCACTAAATCCAAAAAAGTGCAGACTTTTGGCTGCAGAGTAAGGATCAGGAGCTGATGTTGTGTGCTCATGATTTGCAGCTGCAGCTAGAATTCAAGCCCGGGATGCAAATAAAGATTAAATAAAGATTCTTCCTTGAACTTTCCCTTGCCTTATGACATACGAAGTCCACCACAGGAAAGGTGGCCGTGGTTTGCTCAAAATGAAACCTCTGAGGCCTGGAAGGCCTAGCTAGTTTCCCCATAGCTGTTCTAGAGCAACAGTATTTCTAGGGCACAACTCTGCATGCCCATCATTTGTCACAGGCAGCAAAGCTCTTCCCTCTCTTTGTGTGTGTGTGTGTGTGTGTGTGTGTGTGTGTGTGTGTGTGAATGCTCAGCCGCTTTCTCAAATGGTTTCCTGGAAAGCTATGCCTCTTCCAGGATTTCCCCATTAAATGTAGAATGTCTGGCTGCAGTACAAGTTTAACAAAATGCACAGACGTCTGGGCCAAAAGAGAGAGAGAGAAAGAGTCTTCTATACAACGCTTGAGTGGCTAGCAGGTTAACAACATCTCATTCAAGAATTAGACTGAGTGCCAGCCTTCTGCCAAATCGGCTTGAAAAAGAAGTTGCCGTATGGAGTAGATGCATTGATGTCTCCTAATGACTTTTAATTGTTTTCTGGATTTCTTTCCCCTGTTGATTAGCAAGATGGAGGTTTGTGTTGCCTTGGCAGTAATTGCGCAATCTGCTGTAATCAGTTGTTCCCAAACAGCCACCACCAGACTCAAATCGTATGTTGTTGTTTCTAAAAGTCTTTTATGCGAAGGTAGTGGATTTCCAATGCATTTTTGTTATAAGAGAAACAGCAGATTGCTTCAAGAACAATGTGGCACTGGATCTAGCAATAACAATGGTGCCAACTCCGGTGGAGAAGCCTTTTGCAAGTTAAGGAAGCCCACAGAGTTTGTGTGATGGTGTGACATTGTAAAAAACAAACCAGTGTATTGATCTGGTCCCCAGTGCACTTTATTGGCTTGCTACTTGGAGGGGTGGGGAAATGTATCATTCAACAATGCCCCCCCCCCAAATATCATTGGCTTATATTTAGGGTTGCCAGACTCAATAGAGGACAGGACTTCTGTGCCTTTAATTGCCCTGCTCTCTTTTGAGTCTGGAAACCTTAAAGAGAAACCAGCAGACCTTTTGTTTAATTTCCAAGCAAAGGGTCTGCTGGTTTCTCTTTAAGGTTTCCAGACTCAAAAGAGAGCAGGGCAATTAAAGGCACAGAAGTCCTGTCCTCTATTGAGTCTGGCAACTCTACTTATATTGTGTGTGTGTGTGTGTGTGTGTGTGTGTGTGTGTGTGTGTGAGAGAGAGAGAGAGAGAGAGAGAGAGAGAGAGAGAGAGAGAGAGAGAGAGCTTGGAATTGGAAGATAACCCACCATCCACTACCTCTAGAATTAACACATAACTAGCATTGCTAAAAGAGGAGAAATAAAATGTGCAGGAGTCCTGCTGGTAAATAAATCATGCTATTTTTAGTTACTTCATATGCACTAGGGTGGCTTTGGAGTCTGAGCCTAAATCATGTGAGGTACTTTCATGGCTGCCTTCTGCAGGATGAGAGAGAGAGCGTGCAGGAGGAACGGGCAGAGCTTGGGTGTTTAGTGGGAAACCACAAAATGTGTTTTCCCTGACTATCTCTTCGTCCCGCCCTCTACTGACCGGAGGAATGCAAGCAGCCATGTCACATGTTTTAACCTCTATCACCCGCCTATCTCTTTATTAAGTTAAACACATTTTTAAACCATTTAATGTTTTAAAAATCTCTTAAGCACTGCATGACATAAAAATAGGCAACTTAATTAAAACAAAAATACAGCATAGAATGGTGATATAAAAGCATATGAAAACCAATAAAACAGGAATTCAAACACACAAAACAGGCTCAGGGAACACCTGGGGCAAGGGTAGACTTTGCCTTGAGCAAAGACAAAATTTGGCGCCCCACTAACTATGGGTAAAGGTAAAGGGGCCCCTGACCATCAGGTCCAGTCGTGTCCGACTCTGGGGTTGCGGCGCTCATCTCGCTCTATAGGCCGAGGGAGCCGGCGTTTGTCCGCAGACAGCTTCTGGGTCATGTGGCCAGCATGACGAAGCTGCTTCTGGCGAATCAGAGCAGCACACGGAAACGCCGTTTACCTTCCCGCTGGAGCGGTCCCTATTTATCTACTTCCACTTGGGTGTGCTTTTGAACTGCTAGGTGGGCAGGAGCTGGGACCGAGCAATGGGAGCTCACCCCGTTGCAGGGATTTCAAACTGCCAACCTTCTGATCAGCAAGCCCTAGACTCTGTGGTTTAACCCACAGCGCCACCTGGGTCCCTAACTATGGGTAGGTACCTGTAAAAATATAGGTTGTTTATTGTTTATGTTTATTATTATTACTTTGTGCCTCCTTGGCTCAGTGCCCTGTGCAGAAGAACCACCTACTCTACCCTGAATCCAGCACTGCCTGGGCAAAAGGGTTGGGTATATTGCTTTACAAGATACCTGAAGCAACTGATAGCCGAGGGAACGGCACTCCGCACTACAGGGGGAGTAGCAGGAAATGCCCATTTCCACATCACCGCCCTATGATCTTCTTTAGGGTGGTGACACGAGCAGAATTTCCCCAGGGGATCCCATTAACCTTTCAGGTCTGTACAGGGGCAAGTGGTCTTAATGACATTTACTTGAAAGCATTATGAGTCAAGTTTTCTACAGTCATACCCAAAGTGACATGTGAGCAAAAGAGCAAAAAAACAACAACAACGCTGAACAATTTAAATAAATAAATAAAACAGCAACCAGTTACAGATGCAAGCATCAATAAAAGCAAGTGAGAACGACAGCAACTACAAAAGCATAAAATGGTAGAAAATAGGGAAATAAGTCTCATTGAATGAAAAGTAGTTTTAATTTGATTCCTAGGTCTCTTTTTTATTTATTTATTGCATTTATGAGACACCTCGTGAAATAAATTCATAATAGCATAACTGTACCGTGGTACAGAAGTAAACATAAGAGATTCCCAGCATGAAACCCCAAAATACCTGTACAATAAAGCAGTATACATCACATTAATGAAGGCTTCTCCTGAATCTATTTATGAGAAGGTATTCTTAGAATGGGGATGCGGGTGGCGCTGTGGGTTAAACCACTGAGCCTAGGGCTTGCCGATCAGAAGGTCGGCGGCTCGAATCCCCACGACGGGGTGAGCTCCCGTTGCTCGGTCCCAGCTCCTGCCAACCTAGCAGTTCGAAAGCAAGTGCAAGTAGATAAATAGGTACTGCTACAGTGGGAAGGTAAATGGTGTTTCCAGGTGCTGCTCTGGTTCGCCAGAAGCGGCTTTGTCATGCTGGCCACATGACCTGGAAGCTGTATGCCACCTCCCTTGGCCAATAATGCGAGATGAGCGCCGCAACCCCAGAGTTGGTCATGACTGGACCTAACGGTCTGGGGATCCCTTTACCTTTATTCTAAGAATGAGGCCCTACCACTATAAGCATCCCCTCCCCAAGAGTTGCCTCGTGGGATATCTTCGAGAGAAGATAAAGCTCAGGAGTAAAACCTTGTCAAATTTGGTGTGGAGTCCCTAAGGCAGTTGGATGGCGCCTTGCATGCCTCCTTCTGGCAACTCCTGCAGCCAAGCTGGCGCCAAGCGTCTTGCTCTGCTTTCCTTTGGATCACATCAGGTCTTGTTGTCTGGGCAGCCCAGGACCTCCATGCACACTGCCCAGGCTTGCGCCCCAGGGAGGTCACTTTGGTGCTGCTGACGCAGTGGTTTGACTTCATCCCCAAAGGCACACTCCATTGTCTCTCAAGGCAGATGGATGCCAACCACAGCAATATGCAAATAATAGGGGAAAATTCACACTTGCCTACAGTTTGTCATATGTGGAGGAATAGGGTGTGTGAGAGTGAGAGAGAGGGGAGGAGAGACGGCCCACTGAACGTTCAGAAACATCCCACACCATTTGGTGGGTCACAAACAATATATGTATGATATATTCTGGAAGCAGGAAGAATGCCGTGAATAATGTTGCGTCTCTCAGTCAGACAATGCAGCTTTGCTACCAAAAGAGCAAATGCACAGCCAGTGACACTAGAAGAAGCATTTTACTAATTAGCCTCCAGGCAGTACATTTCCTGCCAAGAAGTTGTTAACACCAGGTGATTCAATGGAATCTGAAACTACTCTAGAAAGTGCTTAGTTTCAACATTTACATACTTCGTTCCCTGTCACAGCTGATTAGTAATAGTATTGTTTGGTCTACTTTGCTAATGATTCTTGATCTGCATATTTTCAGTCGATTCAGAGAGATTTTGGTAAACCTTAGAATCCGCACTTCCAGTGCTTCCGCAGGATTTAATTGCCTGGGGCTCACTTCATGTCTGTGTTTCAGTTGAAAGCCCATCATCGCCTCTGTCCTCAACACCAAATAGGGGGAAGGCGGATGGCTATTATTTTATTATTATTACTACTATTAAATTTATTACACGCCCTACACCAGCAGTTCCCAGGGTGGGTTAAAACAATGAAACATTACAAACAGTCAAAACAAATTACCATCGTAGGAATAGGGTGGGCACTTCAGGTGGCAAAGGCAGGGTGAAAAGGTATGCCTTAAACATTCTCTAAAAGTTAGATGTACCTCTGTGAGGAGGGAATTCCACAGCTGAGGGCCTGCCAGGGAGAAGGCCACCACACGGTGAACTTCTGAGGGAGGTGGCGCTACCAAGAGGGCCTCTTCAGCTGATCTTGACACCCAGGAGGTTCTGTAAGGAAGGAAGCAATATCTCAGGTTTGTAGTACAGTCAGTGGTTTTTTTTCTGGAGGGACGCAGGGATACGCATACCCCTATATATTTTGTGAATCTAAGGTTTGCCTCATTGAGGGGCAGTATTTCAATATGAGTAGGAAAATGAGAGTACCCCTAAATATTTTTTTAGAAAAAAAGCACTGAGCACAGTCGTACTGTTATGGAAAATTGACCCCCAATATGATTTATAACAGTACCTTCAAAGTCGAATGGAATCCATTCTGGAAGTCCGTTCAGACTTCCAGAATGTTCAGAAACCAAAGCATGGCTTCTGATTGGCTGCAGGAAGCTCCTGCAGCCAATCGGAAGCCCCGTCAGATGTTCGGTTTCCAAAAAAAGTTTGCAGAATGGAACAGTCGCTTCCAGGTTTGCGGCGTTTGGGAGCTGAAACGTTCGCGAAATAAGTTGTTCGAAAACCAAGGTGCGACTGTACATATTTGTAGTACAATATGTTATAGAAAACCAATTCCAACAGAAGGCCTTATGATGGAGGAGATACATAGGCAAAAGATGGATGTGGAGGGAAAGTTGGAGGAGGAAAAGGCTTAGCCCCTGAGGTTCCACAGACTGTGCTTCCATGGCTCTCTAGGGCCCACACCCACACCTTACACTGAAATCAGATGGCTTCCCCCAAAGAATCCTGTGGATGTTAGTGTGTTGAGGGTGCTGGAAATCATATCTCTGAGAGGGAGTAAACTACAGTCCCCTTGATTCTTTGGGGGGGGCATCTGCTTTAAATGTGGTTTAAAAGTACAGGGGTTGACATGACCTAGGTCTATTACCTGAGTTGTCGCTTCCGATGGCTCTCGCAGGCACAGTGTTCCAATTGCTGCATCTTCCCTTGGACACAGATCTGAACGAACAGGGGACGGTCAATAATTGCCGACAAACAGAGCTCTGATGGAAATGCTCTGGTTTGTCTGGATGCCAAAAGGTATTGAGTTTTTGCTTGAGTGGATACCCAGCAACCGGTTTCCCCCAAAGCTTAACATCAAGTCACCAGCCGTGATGAGCTAAAAATGTCCGCAGCCAATGAGAGTATGAAACAGGTGGGGCCAGGATATCTATAAACGCTGAGGATTACGGGAGGGCTCAGTGTGGAAGAAGCGAGGGTAAGGGGGGCTGGGGACAGCCTGCATATTTTTGGCCTGAATTCACCTTGCGTGCCCTCTTCTCCGAGGCTGGGTGTCACATAATGCCATCTATCTGCAGCCATACCCCTGGGACAAATGCTAGGAAGCCTTTAATGATGTTTGAGCTTATCTTTCACTTGGCTCTGAACTGAAATGAATGTGGGTCTGGAACAACAACAACAACACAGCCTGCTCATTATTTATGTTCTCTGCCACTGTTCACCACCCAGTTATTGCCTCCTTTCATTATCCTCACAACCAGTCCTGGGAGGTCAGTGAAGGTGTGAGAGAGAAATGGCTGCCCCCATTAGCTCAGCAACTGAAATTGAGCATGTGACGTTAATGTCAGTTCAATACCAGATTTTCTCTTTGCCGCTGGATAGGTCAGTGGGTAAGTGCTGTTGATTCCTCGCCTTTGTTTCCCCAGATGCATTCTTGGCCCTTTATTTCCAGGACTCTTAAGCATGGCAGCCTCTTCCCGTTGGAAGCTAGGCATGCAAATTGTTCTCGGTGGAAGATGGTTATTTGCATAATGGCTGCTGCTGTCGCAGGGACATTGCTGGCTACCTGAATGGTAGTCATGAGACTCATCCCACCAGGTTTCAGTGATGCCTATTGTGTCATATTTAGTTTGCTGTACCAAGAGCTCAAGTTCATCTTGTTTATTTCCCATGCTCTGTGCATTAGTATACAGACATTGAAGACCATTGATCATTCCCCCATGTCTCTTATTTAAGGATACTTTCCTCCCACCACTAGGTCTGTGTGCTGTTTGCTCCATTTGGTCCTTGACATTTGGATGGTCATCTTCAGCACTTGATAGACTCCTACCTTCAGGGCCACTGTCTCCCTCCCCCACATAAGTCAGTTTAAAGCCCTCCTGATGAGGTTTTTGAGTTTTGAGCTTGAAACCCTGCAGAGCCAGTCAGTGTGGACAATGCTGAGCTAGATGGAGTAATAGTTGGACTTGGTGTATGCCAGCTTCCTGTATTCCTAAAATGATCAACCCCAGTGCAGTTCATAGGACCAAGGGTCCTCTCTGGGGATTCTGCCCCTTTCATCTGGAAAAGAGGCATCCAAGTGACCCTTCCCATTGGGAACTGCATAGGGGTCATGGACTAGTTTGACACAGAGGAATGGTGGGAGGAACCAGCTGGGGAGCCACCAAGCAAAGCAGGATCAGAACCTGGAGCATGGTGGTGGGATGGTGATGAGGGGTCAGAGGGAGAAGGCTAGGAAGAGGTGTTGGGAGCTGGGGATGTAACAGGGCTTAGTGAGCAGGGAGAGCCTGTGGCAGAGAGAAGCCCAGAATCAGAGGCAGAAGCTGAAACAGGTGAGAAGGGAGGCCCAGAGAAAGAAATAAGTCAGGCTGGTGAAGAGTCATGGGTGTCTCTCCTCCTGCTGCAACAAGCTCCTCTCCCCATTTGTCTCCCAGAACCAGAATAGGGCTGAAACGGGCAGAGCAGTGACAGGGTGCATGCAGGCATAGTCTCTGATTGCTTGGGGAAAGCCCTGAAAAGGAGGGGACTTAAATGGCTGTAGGGAGCCAGGGACTTTGAGTCTTGGCAACTGAATCATGGGGTACGGCCTACCGAGGATGAGCTGCTCATTAGGCCTGACACTCAGCCAAGTCTGTAAAGACTGTGTTTTTGCTAATAAAGAGTTAAGGTGTGATTTACTGTTGGCTTGCTCTTTGACAATAGTTTTATGTATCCACTGGTGTCGATGTGGCGGCAGCAGCCATTTCACTAATCCCCATCCTCCTCTCGGAGCTAGTTACATGCCTAGCAACCCATGCTGGGTTTTGCTAGCAGAATTGACCACCTTCCCCTCCACTCCAGCTTTCTAACAGTACTTCTTCCAGCTGCATTGGCAAGTAAGTTCAGGTCAGGAAGAAACATAGCTGCCAAGTTTTCGCTTTTCTCGCGAGGAAGCCTATTCAGCATAAGGGAAAATCCCTGTTAAAAAGGGATAACTTGGCAGCTATGGGAAGAAAAAGTAGTCAGCCTTGCAGCCTCACAGGGATGTTGCGCTGGGATGTTATCCTGTGCAAAAATGGATGCTTTACGCATCCAAGAGATTATGGCCGCCCAAGTTGACGTATCATTTAGAGTCTTGCCTTTACTTTCCTCTCAAAGAACTTTTGTTATCGGGCATCTTACAAATGTTGTAAACGGGAATTGTAATTAATACGAACAATGTGTGAAATGAGACCCCAAGCCTTTCCAGAGGTATAAAATCAATTCCATACAAATCACTAGAAGGTGCGTGGAAGTCTTGCATTTGGAAGCACTGCTGTGTGGCATTCTAGCAGGACAGGATAATGGGTGCAACATTCATAGGGAGAGAGAGGCTCAAGGAGATGTGTTGGAAAGAATCAGGCCTCGCTTAACAAGCTTGCATTGGGGGGCAGGGAAGCGCTCTTTGAAAAGTGCTGACTTCCGCGTTTGCCTGGGCTATGTGGGGCAGTCAGCACGGATTTTGAAAGCTGTTTGATTATTTTAAAAATATCTTCCGAGGTCACATTTAATCAAGTCCAAAGCGCCAAGCCTATACGATTGAGGTTTCTCCCATGAATAAAATTTGACAGGGAGAATTGAAATGCCTCCAAAATCAACAGCAGAGTATTTAGTCAACTCACCTCAACGCATGGACTGTGTCCAATGCTGCAAAAGAGTTGCCAGCTATTGCAGCCTTTCCCTGCCTAATCCACAGATTAGACACCTGATAAATCTATGTCAGGAGGACAGCAGCACCTGTAGTGCATTTCACGGTTTAAGTTTACAAGAGTCGTAGAGTTGAAAGGGACCCTTAGGGTCATCTGGTCCAACCCCCTGCAATGCAGGAACTGTGGGCACTCTGCATGCAAAGCAGGTGCTCTCCCACCCAGCTGTGCCTCCTTCTCAAGGTTTGGCCTTACTCATGAATGAATTAGGTGCACAAGTCAATGAAATGAGGGTGCCCCTGTTGCATCTAGTTACTTTAATCAATTCAGCTGTTGGTTTTGTGAATCGCCCTTCCTCCCAAGGGAGCCCGGGGCAAGGTACGTTAAAGATCGAAGCAGCAAAGTTCATCTCGTAAAGATAAGCATAACAAATCACCTCATAAAACGACAAAATAGCCATAAAACCAGAATGATAAACACAAACATAAACCAACCAGCAGCTGGATACTAAAACAAACCTAATTTGATTTGTAAAAAAACCTTGTGGCGGTGAGGAGGAAGAATGGGGAGTACTTGGGGCAGAAAACTGGGAGGCGGAGAAAATTGAAAAATTGTAGCGGAGGCTTCTTGGGACACCCACAGTGGCAGCGTTCTGCTGCACAATGATTTCCACCTGTGCAGCAGAACTTCCTTCCCCTCCCCTCTCCTCTCACATCTCCTGTACTCTCCCCAAATCTGCTCTGGAGGGTTGGAAGAAAACCTAGAACAAATTTGGGGGAATGCAAGGGGAGGAGAAGTTCTGTTGCCCACTCAAGAGTCCGTGAGCCAGCACATCTGCTTCTTTGGATACTGCCCTGTATTGTGTTGTGCCCGAGGCATTGTTGGGAGCAAGGAAGATGGCAGCCCCGCCACAAACACTGCCACCTATCCTGGTAGGTCCCCTGTCCCCAACCCCAATTTCTCAATTTTATTCCCACCCTCCCCAGATTTTGACCGTCCACTACTCCTTCATCCCAATGACCCCGGAGCTGAATGTTTAGCTCGGCATTCATTCCACTGCACAGCCCATTTTTAGCACTTTCGTGAGCCACGTGGCACATCGAGTCGCGGTGGAGCAGACCCTTTGTTAGAAACGTAGCCGCTGTTCGCTCACAACCTACAGCTGCACTTGTATCAAAACGGCCAAGTGAGTTTACCTGGGTTCTCAGAATCTTCCCCTGGTTGTGCTGTTCCTTTTTCTCTCTGTGTCTCTTCCTTTCTCTCTTTGCTCGCCTTGACCAATAATTTCCAATTCCATTCGATCTGCACAGATTTCAGTTATTTGCCAGATAGGATCAATTCTCGGCTATGACCACCTGGCCGCTATGAAATCCCTCAGGACGCTGAGGGCCTTGAGGCCCCTCCGAGCCCTGTCCCGATTTGAGAGCATAAGGGTAAGGGTTGTCGTCTTTCAGTGTCTATGAAGTGTGTTCACCTCCAGTAATCAGCACCTTCTCTCTCTCTCCCACAGGTTAATGTGCCATCAAGTCTTTCCTTAAGGTGCCACATGGCGGCTTCATTTTGCTAGTCCAAAGCAAGGCAATGGGCACAGTTCTTTATAGAGAAGGGTGTGACATAGTGACACAGATCCAACGCCAATTAAAACACACACACAACAAAATTGGGTATTACAGAGATACATCACAGGCTATGGCATTCTTTTTCAAAGGATCAGAATAAATGGCTGGGTCTTGCAAAGTGATTCATCTTGAGGGCACAAAATTACAGTGTTTGCATAATTTAATAATGGGAGCTGTGCCCACATCTCTGCTGTTTCCATTCAGTTAATAATAATAAAAAATCAACTGCACATACAAAAAGTTTGTGTTTCAGGAAAACATTGCCAGAATTAGACTTTGCTGGTCCTCCTTTCTTCCTTTTTCTGACCAACTTTTGACATCAGTTGGAGCTCCATGTGGTCACCTTGAGGAAAGTAAGACAACATTTAAGATGGGGGTTCCCTCTGGTTTTGAAGTCTTGTGGTTTCATTTTGCACTGGAAATCAGTGAATGGGTCTATATCCTGAAGGTCTCCTGGAAATGATTTTTATACGTGAGAATGCTGATGGGGTTGCTTTGCCCCCGCCTTCGTGGTGGGTTAATGCTATATATTTTTCCTCCTTTTAGGCTCTTTCTTCATCAGTTGATTAACCAGGCTTATCTTTACAGGTGAAAATCCAGAGAAGAGAAGCTGAATGGTAGGATTTGTGCTAATGGTTTGGACTTTTCCATTTTGTGTCTCCATTCAGGTCTCATTAGTAAGCCTCATAGCTAGTACACTTGGATACTCCGAAATGGGTCCCATTAAATCCCTTAGGACCCTCAGAGCTCTGAGACCCTTAAGAGCACTATCACGATTTGAAGGGATGAGGGTAAGATTCAGTTAAAACCACAACCCACATGACCCATCATTGAAGCCCATCTGTCCATGGACATCCACCAGCATGTTGTGAGGGCCATCCTTCCTTCCTTCCTTCCTTCCTTCCTTCCTTCCTTCCTTCCTTCCTTCCTTCCTTAGTTGTGTTTTTGTTTTCGTTTTTCATCCTAAGCTGTAAATGAAACAATCGATAAATGCCATATGTTGCAATATTCCCCCTCTTTCGCCTCCCTCCTCCTCTGACAAATTCATCCAGCTTGCTTGTAGGAGTAGAGTAGCTTCAGCTCTGACTGATGCCCATCCTGGTGGATTCCCTTATGAGCTAATCCTGCCGCATTCCTTGTCCTACAGCACTTTACAAACACATTTCAGGCTGAGCACACATCTTGCTGACAAACCTGTCTCAGTAATGAGGTGCTCCAAAGAAAACAATTTGGCTTCTCCAGCTTTAAGGTGGCCTTTTGTGCACCCACAAAAGCTGCCAGAAGGTGAGGCAAATGTCACAGAAAGGCTGCCTTTGGGTGTTACAGCAAACCATGGTTCACAGTGATGCGAAGGAGCCTAGGTGCAAGCCAGCTTCATAATCCATGGTTTGAAGTTCACATTACAAACAAGCCATGGTTAATAATAAACCACTGGTTAAGCACAAACCAGAGCTGCTCTCCTCCAGAGCCACCATAAGAAGGAAGGTGGCTTTGCTTCTGGGAGGGGAGGAAGAGTGTATAAGCCTACATCTCATTCTTGCCTTGCTAAACTATGGTTTGGTGTGATGTCCTAATTGATTGGTACACTATATAGTTCTACAGTTCATCATTCCTACCAAATCCTGCCTTGAGTTAACATAGACAGATCTCTCTTCGGCCTGCCTTCCCCCCCCCCAGCTCCTTCTTTGAACAAATGCAGAGAGCCACCCCCACATTAGGAAAAGACCTCACCTATCTAGCATGTGTGTCTCTCCTGCTTCTGAGACTACCAAATGGCCACACATTGGAAGTAATATTTGCATAGGGCCGGGAAACTGGACAGTTTCAATCCAGTTATTCTGGGCTTCATGGATGCAGGTGTTACGCAAATGTTATGTCTCAGTGTGCCCAAGGAGAGGGAATGGTGTGAGGGCACCACCCAGTTTCTAGCGCACATAACCCCCCATGCTTAGAGATTCATCTAAAGCAAGATATTTTACTACTTCAGTCTGTATCTAGACTAGTGCATGAGCTGATTAACATTTTGCTGCTTGAACTCGGCTACCGAGAAACCCCCACATTTAAATGGCAGAATAAAACTGTAGGGCACCCATTGCAAATGGTGCACATGGGTTGAAATGGGCCAGGTTCCCACCACCTGCCCTGTTGTTGCTGCTGCCAATAAACCAATGGCAAGGCAGCGTTAAGAGAAAGACTAGGCTCCCAGTGCCGTGTTTCTTCCCAAGAACCCAGCCACTGAAAGTACATACATGTGATGTCCCTAACCCACAATGTTATGCGTATAGTTCGACATTTCAAGTCAGATATTTCTTGAACCTAAAAATGTCAAATGCATGAATCAGCCATAAGCTATATAAGCTACAAAAGCCTTCCTCAACCTGGTGCTCTTGAGGAGTTTTGAATTGCCATAGGAATGCTAATACATTTGGGTGGCTGGGAGCCATCTTTTAGAAGACAATATGAAACATTTTTTCATGTTTGCTGTTGCCTGTCTTTCTGGGGCTTTTTTGTCTCCTCCACAGCATACATTTAGGGCTCGTCCACGCTTTTTGCCCTGCACTTTCTATGTACATGTCTGTGCTTTAAAGCGCTGTGTCCGAACCCATTTTTTCCATTCTTCCCAGTGCTTTTAACACTAAATTGGAACAAACGACAATTCAGGTTTCCCTGAATTGTTTTGCTCCAATTCAGCAGTAAAGAGTGTGTTTTCACGGGGAAAGCTGGGGCACAAAAAAAGCATTCAGACACAGAATTGTAGAGTTGGAAGGGACCCCCAGGACCATCTAGTCCAACCCCCTGAAGTGCCAGAATCTTTTGCCCAATTTGGGTCTCGAACCCAGGACCCCGAGAAGAAGAGTATCATGCTGTCCCGACTGAGCTACCATCATGGTGCCTTAAAGCGCAGGCCTGTGACTAGAAACGCAGCACAAAAGGAAGTCTGGATGAGCCCTCAAAGCACTCTATTCCACTTAAAGAGTTACGGTTCCCCCCTGAAAATCCTGGGAACAATCATTGGTAAGGGAGCTGAGAGCCCTTAGGAAACACTTAAACTCCAGTTCCCAGGATTTTGGGGGTGGAGGATCCATGACTCTTAAAGAGGAATAAGAGCGCTTTAAATCAGGCATCCCCAAACTTCGGCCCTCCAGATGTTTTGGACTACAATTCCCATCATCCCTGACCACTGGTCCTGTTAGCTAGGGATCATGGGAGTTGTAGGCCAAAACATCTGGAGGGCCGCAGTTTGGGGATGCCTGCTTTAAATGTATGGGGTGGATGTGGCCATAGTTTGCATCTTGGCTCTAGAGTTTACCAGGCCTGGCTGAGATTTAACACACAGCACTGATCTTTATGTAGGATTAAGGATTGAGAATGGACCCTGGGACTGTGCTGTCTTTCCCTACAGCCTCCCGCCTCTCATACACAAATTCATTTTCACACCCTTTACCAAATTTCGATTTCTAGAAACCCAAATAACCCAAAGTTTTCCCCAAAAGACAGTGTGCACTACAACTGCATTTAAATGTGAACATAAAAGAAATGTGGCCAAATCATTTGGAGGATTCCTGCTCAAGAAATGCCTGGATTAGCTGCGCTTGCCATGCATGGGCCATTCCCTGCACCTGCCTCTCCTCTTTTCCATTTCATTGCACCTGCCACTTGCCAATCCATAAACATTTGCATGCAGGTACCAGAAGCATTGGCTTTACATGATGAGTAGCACCTTGTTCATTCCCATTCATGGCTTGTGACATCCTGTGGCTGGCCTGCTGTTCGCTTGGAGCCACACAATGCGTGAAGGATCCTGCCTTCAGCTGGGAAGATGGAATTGATGGTCTTCTGCCCCGCTTCCCATTCTGTGTTTCTGTGTTTGCAGTGTTTCAAGCTCCTCTCTATTTGCAAGAGTTCTGAGCTAGATGCATGTAAATAGAGGTGATGCAAACCACAAAGTTCGAATTCGGAAACAGAAAGTGCAGGTTTCCGTTGTACAAATACATTGTCAAAAACAACAAAATGTTTTCTTTTTTGAAAAAAAGAAAAAAGAAAAGAAGCGTTTGCAATAAGCAGATATGGCTGTTTCTCCCCACCCCCCCTTTTAAAGCAAATGCTCACAAATGTGCCAAATTATCATTGCTAGCATGTGATGTTCTGTCAAATATGCAAATGTTTGGAAGAAAGAGTTTGCGTTTGCAGCCCATGGCTTGCTTTCCTACAAAGCACCTTTGCAATTGGAGATGTAGACATTAATATGCTTGTTTACGCCCTCACCCGTTTGTGAACATTGTGTGTGTGTGTGTGTGTGTGTGTGTGTGTGTGCGTGTAGGATTGCAATCCCTTCTGTATTTTTTGGTTCCCTTGTGCATGTCTGTGCCATATTTGCATATATAATTTTCTGTCTAGGAAAGCATTTGGACCAATGTTGCTTGTAAGATGCATTTTGTCAGGACTCCACAATTGCATGATTCTATGTTACTCCCATCAGCCCCAGCCTCTGGGTGCTGGCACCACTTAGGGGAAGGCTGGAACAAAGTGTTAATGTGCTCTAAAAGATATCAGCCTGGAAAATATGTCATAGGGTCAGATCAGCCAACCTGGTATACCCTCCATATGTTTAGGACGTTTATTTACCACTCCCTTTCCTTTGTTAGGCCACCTCTGTCAATCAAACACACATGCAAGATGTTTAAAGGGGGCATAATGCCTTTGTTCAGATGCACTGGTTATATGTGTGTGTCTTAGAGTTATGTTCATTTTGGTATACTAAAAGTGCAAAGATCAATGCAGAGATGATGACATGGGTCAATGCCCATTTTGCCAAATCCATTTCTTCTGCAGCTGCTTACAATTTGGGCACCCTAAAAACTGCTGCGAGGCCTCTTAGTCAGTCCTGCAGGCTCTTCTAATTATTACCTCTTAAGAGTCATCAAATTTCAGGGCTTGGGCAGCCTACACAGGTTTTCTTTTAAAGCAGGATTTCAGCTTCCAAGTAGAGTGGAGCTTAGTCCCATTTGTTATATTCTTGCCTGCTGCGAAGCTGACACTGCAGGTTTAGGCAGAAATCCTAGACATACTTCCCCAGGAGTAAATCCCACTGGGCTCAGTGGGGCTTACTTCTGAGTAGACTTACATAGGATTGCACTGTTTGCTAGTTTTTGGTTTTTTTTAGTTTTCTCTGCTTTGAGAAATCATTTGAATCAAAAAGTGAGAAGTCATCAGATAAATAAAATCATCACTTGGCTGTTCGTGTGTGTGTGTGTGTGTGTGTGTGTGTGTGTGTGTGTGTGTGTGTGTTTAAAATTAAAGGCTGCTTTTCAGCTGTTGCAATTCCTCCACCCCAAAAGGGATTTAACGTACATGAAAGAACAAAATGAAATTAAAGCACAAATTAGGTCCAGTGTTAGTTATACTCAAATTAAACACACTTAAATGAATGGACATGACAAATTTAGGCCCATTAATTTCCATAGGTTTACTCCAAGTAAAACATTGGTAATACAATCCATAAATCTTAAAAAGCAAAAGTTTAAAAATTTCAGTTGTATATTGCCAAGCCATGCAGATAGTAGTAGTAGTAGTAGTAGTAGTACAGTAATGGTTTTATTATTTATACCCCTCCCATCTGGCTGGGTTCCCCCAGCCACTCTGGGCGGTTTCCAGCACATAAAAATATACAGTAATCATAAAATGTCAAACATTTAAAACTTCCTGATACAGGGATGCCTTCAGATGTCTTCTAAACATTGTGTAGTTCAATAATAATAATAATAATAATAATAATAATAATAATAATAATAATAAACTTAATTAATTAATTAATTAATTAAGATTAAGAATGTTTTCACTGCATGCATGAATGCTACCAGGGATGGAGCTCGCACTATAGAAGGGAAAATCTGCCATTGGGAAAACACCACAAAAAAGGCCCTGCCCGGCGCTCTAACCAACTGAACCTCTGCATAATGCCTCTGTTAAAATCATACCGTATGTTCATTTTAACAAGGTATGTTCATTTTATTTAAGCAATATGGCTATAATGGTAAAATAAATAAATAACCTTTATTGTAGGTGAGCAACATGCTCACCTACATATATTTTTACCCACTCATTTAATGGTGTAAGCATGCTCTGCCATTCAGAAGAATTATTCCACTGTTGTTTTAGTTGTTCACAAACTATGCATTTAAATATTAAAATTTTCACAGCTAGATTAGTGTTAGGGTGACGAGTTACACAGCCCTGCTCAAAAAAAAAAAAAAAAAAAGCACTGCCAAAACAGAGAGCACCAATTTACATCAAATTTGCACATGATTTATATACATCAGGCTTCCTCAACCTTGGCCCTCCAGATGTTTTGAGACTACAATTCCCATCATCCCTGACTACTGGTCCTGCTAGCTAGGGTTCATGGGAGTTGTAGTCCAAAAACATCTGGAGGGCCGAGGTTGAAGAAGCCTGATATACACAGATGCAAATTTAGAAAGAATTATTATCAATTAAATAGGAAAAACAGTACATCTCTGCCTTGTTGGGAAGAGCAGCAGACCTGTTTGCCCTCAAAACAGAGGGTTGTTGTCTATAAAGTTGGGCACAGGACCACCCTAAAAACTGAGGATAATTTAGTTGTGAATTGAAGACAAGCCTCCTATTTCACCACCAAGGCAGGCAACCACTTTCTGCCTCTGTGTATGTGTTACTGCTATGGGACGTGGGTGGCGCTGTGGGTTAAACCACAGAGCCTAGGGCTTGCCAATCAGAAGGTCGGTGGTTCGAATCCCCGCAACAGGGTGAGCTCCCATTGCTTGGTCCCAGCTCCTGCCAACCTAGCAGTTCGAAAGCACGTCAAAGTGCAAGTAGATAAATAGGTACCGCTACAGCAGGAAGGTAAACAGTGTTTCCGTGTGCTGCTCTGGTTTGCCAGAAGCGGCTTTGTCATGCTGGCCACATGACCTGGAAGCTATACGCCTGCTCCCTCGGCCAATAATGCGAGATGAGCGCGCAACCCCAGAGTCGGTCATGACTGGACCTAATGGTCAGGGGTCCCTTTACCTTTATGTGTTACTGCTAGGGAGGGAAGAATCTGTCAGTTTTGTTTTTCTCCTTTTCTCAGTCTTAAAATCAACCCCCCACATTTTGCAAGCTTAAAGAAAAAACATCCTCATGAAAATTCATTAGCATTTTAGCGCAAGATTTTCCTAATGAACACAATTCTATATGCAGTTTAGACTAATGTACATATTTTTTCAAGCAAATGCATTTTTGTATGCTATTTTCACAACAAACTTCATTTTATGCACCTTTTTCCTGAATAATTGCATTTTTGCATATTTTGGTTGGAGAACTGCATCACAAAAAAGTGTGAATTTCAAAGACTAGCTGTGTTTCAGTGCGCATATGGTTTCTGAAAGTGCGAATCTGATACATTCAGCTGTAAATGTGTTACTAGTCGAATTTCTTCTCTGTCCCTAGTGCCTGCTGTGCTGGACTGGCCCCTTTTCTTCCTCTCTTGATGCATTTACTTGTTGAGATTTGAGTGGGGAATAATTCCGAACACATGCCCCAGGAAAATCAAGTTATTTCATTTTTAGTAGATTTAGCCACACTTAAACCATGGCTTACGGACAGTAAAACTTAGCATTATTACCAGCTGACGATATGCTCTAGAGTGCAGAAGGAAATTCAGCCCCCTATAAGAGATGTATGAAGTAGTTTTAATACCCAAGTACAAACACATCAAGCGGGGAAGGATGATAATAGCTCGTGGGTTCATCCTGTGGGAACACATTATGAGACAATAGCCTAGTTTTCAAGCCAATGGACTTGGAGAAACTTCTTTGAAGTTAATGGGGCCTATGATGGTGGGCTAATCAGAGCATGAGGACTGAATGTGAAGGGAACGTACCTTGAGGCAAGGGTCAAATGAAGTTTCCCCCATCCTTGATCTCTGCTAATACCTAGGTAGTCGCTCCATCCCCCCCCCCCGCCCTCCTTCCTGTTTTTATTTTAAACTCTGGCTCAGGACTGGTTCATGCAGTGGTTGGCTGCACAGTGAGGCATTGAACTGTGGCACACATGCAGTAGACTAGGTTGCTGAGGGCTATTGTCAAAACTTGCCCAAGCTCACATGGGCGTAGGCAGGGGGCAGGAGGGGGCAATTGCCCCCCCTAGAAGCAGAGCCGCTGGCCAGCCTGCCCCGCTGCCCGCCCGGTGCCGTCTCCCTTCTCCCTGGCTGGCTGTGGGGCGGGTGGAGGGAAAGCCCCAGAGCCGCGCAAAGCGTTTGGCTGGCTTTCCCTCTGCCCGCCCCACAGCCAGCAAGGGAGAAGGGAGACGTCCCTTCTAGCTGGCTGGCTGTGGGGCGGGCGGAGGGAAAGCCAAGCAACCGCTTTGTGCGGCTCTGGGGCTTTCCCTCCACCTGCCCCGGTGATTGCAGAGGGGGAGGAGGGGATCGGAGCAGCCCAATTTCGGGCTGATCCTGGCTCCCCCTGGCCCCTGCCGATCATGGAGGGGGAGGAGGGAGTCGGAGCAGCCCGATTTCGGGCTGATCCTGGCTCCCCCTCGCCCCTGCCGATCGCGGAGGGGGAGGAGGGAAAGCTGGCAAGGGAGAAGGGAGCTTTCCTTGCCCCGCTGTGGCCCCTCCCCCTGCCTCTTGGTCCTGCCCCTTGGCCCCGCCCCTTCCCCCCTGATTTTCATCCTGGCTACGCCCCTGCAAGCTCAGAGACAGCACCATGAGGCCCATAGCTGAGCTCTAGCACAGGCAGATCAGAATTCAGATTCTGGAGAGGCAGACAATGGTCCACAGACACAGAATGTGGCCCAAGTAGGCTGGTGGTTAGTTCTGGATCAGAGGGCAAAACGAGGCAGAAGTAGGAGGAGAGGCTACTTGCCACAATGGCTATGTTCTACCTTCGCTGTGATGGGAGACACGATGCATCTGAATACCACTTGTCAGGAATGGGCTGGTGGGCAGAGTGCTGTTGTACTCAACAGGCATCTTGAAGGCCACTGTGAGAACAGGGTGCTGGACTAGACGAGCCTTTGGACTGATCCAGCAGGCTCATCTTGTGTTCTTTTGGCATCGTTTAGAATGAGGAGCTGGCTCACAGCCTGGTCATGGAGGTTGGCTGACAGCATTCAGGATGGTTTTGAAGCCTAGAGGGTGTCCTTGACCTACAGAGCATAGTCTGCTTGGTTTGCTGAGTGCTGAGAATGTTGGTGTTGTGTGGAAATAAGGTTCCAAAAACAGGCTTTGGGGGACCTGTGGCTCGAGACAGCACCTGAAGGAATGCATGTGTACATTTGTAGCCATGCATGCCCAACTGCTTCAATGGGGACCCAAGTATGTTGCACATTCAGGTACAAATACATAGGCCCTGCATCACCACTCGCTCTGCTTCATTAAAAAAAACCCTTCTGCAGGGCGGTTTTGGCATTTTGTCCTGGCAGCAGAGCAGAATTACTGGCAGCAGCTGCTGCTTCGCTGCAACAGGTGGAGAAGGTACAACTCCCTACATCCAAGCAAAGAGTTGAGGTGTCATTTTCAGGGGCAAAGTAGGTGTGACATTTGTTGTTGTAGTAGTATTGCATTTATATCCAAGGAGCTAATGGTAGCATATATGGTTCTCCCACACCTTCCCATGTTCTCCTTGCAATAACCCAGATTAGGCTGAGTGACAGTGACTGGACCAAGGGTCACCCAGCCAGCTTCATGGCTAAGGGTTTTTTTTGAACCCTAGTAATTGCCCAGCATGCCTAACTATTACACACTGGCTCTCAATCCTGCTATCAGCAACCAGGAGCCTCTCCCCACTTCGTGAACTGGAGCAATGGGGATGGCTTTGTGGGGGTGGGGGTGGAACAGTGCTCCAAAGCAGGACTTCAGCAAAAGGTTAAATCCCTCGCCCCTTCTCATAGTCCCACCTAGATCAGCAGCTCTTTTATAAAAGGCCATTTGCGGAATTTCTAATCTCATGAATAAAGTAACGTCTCATTTGTCCTTCATTCAGTCAGAGCTCAGCTTGGGCTCCTTTGGCCTCTGCAAGACAGAAAATACTGAGGAAACAGATCTGTTGTTTTCTTGACACATAGACAATCGGAGAGAGCAGGTGCTTTACAATCTGCATTCTTTTCAGTGAAGCTAATGGAAAGGAAAAGAAACTTAGGTTAAACATCTAGAAGGACAAGCTTCCTTAGACTTGCAACTCACGTTGAGTCATGGTAATAACCTCACATTTTTCTAAACACCCAACTGCTGCCATCAATGGGTCTCAAAGAGAATTGTGCTTTGTGCCCTGGGACATCCAAGGAACAGTAGGATCAGCCCAAAGGTCTCTTTAGTCCAGCATCCTCCTCTCACACTGGCCAGCTAGATGCCTCTGGGAAGCCTGAAAGCAGGGCCTGAATGCCACAGCACTCCTTCCTATTTGTGATTCCCAGCAACTGGTAGCCTTGAGCATAGCTCCCTACACATAGTGAGTAGCCATGGATAACTTTGCCCTCCAAATGTTTTTGTGTCCAAGCTTTCTGTACCATGTCTTGTTACCGGTACCTGAATGAGCTTTCTTTGACGTGTTCAGAAGGCAACAGGAGAGAAGGGAGAGAGAGATCCTTTTGCTTAACCTGCATGCTTGTGTCTTGAATGCATGCATATTCCTTTTCCCACAGCGTTCCTCATTTGGAAATTCAAGTCTTAAAATATCACATGTGTGTGCCATGCAGTAGTGCATTTGCAGTAGTTCTGGGTTGGCCCACAGATGGACATTGAACAAGGACCAAATGTGCGTGGTTGCATTCACCGCACACACAGCCCGCACAAAAGATTTCGTGTTGGCCAGTATTCGAAAAGGAGCTGCTTTCTTAATGCAGTGGTACCTCGGGTTACAAACACCTTGGGTTACAAATACTTCAGGTTACAGACTCCGCTAACCCGGAAGTAGTACCTCGGGTTAAGAACTTTGCCCCAGGGTGAGAACAGAAATCGTGTGGCAGAATACGACAGTGACAGAGCCTAAGGCTAATTAGGGAGAGGCCATGACTCAGTGGCAGAGCGCATGGTTTGCCAGCTTTAATCTCTGGCACCTCCAGGCAGGGCTGAAAAGAGTGTCGCGAGATCTCGCCGGAAGCTGCCACTTATCCTTGCTTCCATGGCGTCCGTAGGGGCACATCCCTGTGAGATTCTGCTGCCCAAGGTGGCTGGTTCAGTCCACCTGAAGGGCTGGCCAGCCCTGTTATCAGCACAGCACAGATGTGCACTCTCATGGAGGCTATTGTCTATTTTATAATAATAATAAATAATAACTTTTTATTTATACCCCGCCCTCCCCAGTCAAAACCGGGCTCAGGGCGGCTCACACCAATAAAATTACAATAAAACATAAAAAGCAATTAATTAAAATACAGATTAAAATACAATATTAAAATTTAAAATGCAGCCTCGTTTTAAGTAATCCATAAATCCAAGCCATGAGGGAGGAAAAACTCAGAGGTCAGACTACCGGTAAGTCCGACCCAAAGGCCAGGCGGAACAGCTCTGTTTTGCAGGCCAGGCCCTGCGGAAAGATGACAAATCCCGCAGGGCCCTGGTCTCCTGTGAGAGAGCGTTCCACCAAGTTGGGGCCAATACTGAAAAGGCCCTGGCCCTAGTAGAGGCCAATCTAGCCACCTTATGGCTCGGGATCTCCAGAATTATGTTGTTAGAATATTGTTATGTGAGCTTAAGTGCATTGTTGCATACCCCAGCACACCTTGATGGCATTCATGACACACAGTCCAGTTCCCTGCAGCCAGGTTCAGATATGATGTCAAGCAGAAGTCTGGAGCATTCCTGAGTGGGGTCTCTACAGGATAGTCATTGACCACATCTCTCCTGTTTCCATAGAAATCATTTGTCCCACAGCAGTCCCTCCTGTTTCCTTCCAGGGATAAGCAGCACAACTTTATACAGCAGATGTTATATTCGAACGTACTAAATGAGAGGCAGCCAGTGTAATAATAATAATAATAATAATAATAATAATAATAATAATACTAATAATAATAATATTTGCACCCTGCCTATCTGATTGGGTTGCCCCAGCAAATTATTACATTGCAAGTGACCAATGTTCTATACCAACAGAACACATGGGAACTTGAGACTCTCCAGATGCTGTGGGGACTACAAATCCCATCACCCCGACCGCTGACCTGTGTGTGATGGGATTTGGAGTCCAGAAACATTCGGAGGGCCACATTCCCTCTCCCCCCCCCTTACAAAAGAAGAATGTTTGTTAACAATTAAAACAGGCATCCCCAAGCTGCGGCCCTCCAGATGTTTTGGCCTACAACTCCCATTATCCCTAGCTATCAGGACCAGTGGTCGGGGAAGATGGGAATTGTAGTCCAAAACATCTGGAGGGCTGAAGTTTGGGGATGCCTGAATTAAAACAAATGACTGCCTCATCCTTGATTTCTAAAATAAATTTTTTAAAGTCATCATCATCAGGTTTTTTCCCCAATGCACTAGAACAAATCGCCTTCCTCTGATGTATAGTCTCTTATGATCCTGCTTCTTTTCTTCTTCTTCACAGACGCTGGCGCTGCAAATACATAGCTGCCAAGTTTTCCCTTTTCTCGTGAGGAAGCCTATTCAGCATAAGGGAATTCCCCTTTAAAAAAGGGAAAACTTGGCAGCTATGCAAATATCAATGGTGAAATCAATGTTATATTATGGGCTTGTCAGAAAGTCAGACACTGGCCTGTTAGACGACAAGAAGTGATGTTTTCCATAATCTAATTCACACATCACTCAAAATGTTATCCCCTCCCCAGTTCACTGCCACTTTGTCTCAGTTTCCAAAATGTAAGCAGATTGAGAGGAAGGTTAAGTAAGATGCTCTCGGAAAAGCAGATCCTACGCACAAAGACACAAACCAAGAAGGAGGCAAATTCACAGCTGAGAAAGCCACAAAGAGTAGACCAATTATTGCATTCTTCTACTTCAGTCTTGACAAAGAGTTGGCAGTGTCTGTGATAATGCCAGATTTATAGAAGACTTTCCAAGCCTTTAATATGTCTCAGTAAGATGGAAACAGTCCAACAAAGGTTTGCCATGACTGAACCAAGCACAATTTTAAATCAATAGAACTTAAGTTAATGCATCTAAGCTCCATTCTGCTGCTGGATCGTGACTTACCTTTTGCTGGATTGGGCCCCAATGTAATGCTCTGCATGCATGTAAACCCTTTGTACCGTACATATGGTGGTTCAAAACATTGAGTGATGTGTCCGTAATTTGATGGTCATATTGTCCATTGGAATGCATGTTGCCATTACTATTTCCTGCCAGGGACGATATTATGCGTTTGCTACATAATTCATTTTTGCTGCTTCAGAACCATATTGCAAATGTGACTTTTCTTCCCTTGATGGTATTATCTTGATTGATCTATGTCTTATTTGGTCCCAAACCTTTCCAAAAGTCAATCGGCATCATTCTCACTGACATCATTGGGCTTTTGGCCGGATGGTATATTATCATATCCTTAATTGTACAGTATTATTTTGCATGCCCGATTAAACATGTTGTGTTGCTTATGATCCTCTTTACAGTCCGTGAAAAAATGTAGGTTTTAGTAGATAATAAGATGCAGGAGGTGGCAATATAGGTACAGTGGTACCTCGGTTTATGAACACAATTGGTTCCGGAAGTCTGTTCATAAACTGAAGCGTTCATAAACTGAAGCGAACTTTCCCATTGAAAGTAATGGAAAGTGGATTAATCCGTTCCAGACGGTCCGCGGAGTAACCGTTCATAAACTGAAGCGAACTTTTCCATTGAAAGTAATGGAAAGTGGATTAATCCATTCCAGACGGGTCCGCGAAGTACTTAAACTGAAGCGTTCATAAACTGAAACATGGGTGCAATTGGTTCCGGAAGTCTGTTCATAAACTGAAGCGTTCATAAACTGAAGCAAACTTTCCCATTAAAAGTAATGGAAAATGAATTAATCCGTTCCAGATGGGTCCGCGGCGTTCATAAACCGAAAATTCATAAACCGAGGTGTTCATAAACCGAGGTTCCACTGTACTGTGTACCAGGGAAATGAAAGCAAGGGTTAAATAGTGGCAGACCCAGTTGGCCACTTACAGGGTGGCAATCCAACTCTAAATTAGGACTGGAGGGACAGGGATGCACCCCTTTCCCCCATCTTGCATTTCAAGTAATATGTGAAATAGAAGCTGGTGACTAATTCGTTCCTCTTACAAAAGGGGGGAAAGATTGTGCAAATCAGCACCATGCGTATCCACCTCACATATTGCTTTAAGTCAGCCATCCCCATCCTGGTGCATTCCAGATGTTTTGAACTACAGTTCTCATCATCCCTTTCCATTGGCTATGCTGGCTGGGGGCTGATGGGAATTGGAGTCCAGCAACGTTTTGAGGGTTGTGAAAGGCTGTTTTAGGTGCAAGGTGCACATAGGGGTCTGTTCCTCTGCCACAGGACTTGGAACACTGACTGGATAGAATGTATATGCCATGGCTATTGCCACGAGCCTTCCAGCATTTCTTTGTTTTCTAATCGGTGGTGTCTTGGCCTCCAGCCCAGATTATATTTTAACTTTTAGATCGAGAGTCATTGATATGGTGATGTTGGACTACAGCTCCCAGCATCCCTGGCCATTGGTCAATATGGCTGGGGCCAATGGGAGTTGGAGTTCCAACATTATCTGTAGGGAGCCATGCTGGCTATCCCTGTCGTAGATCTTTAAGGAGCAATACTGTCCCTGTTGAAGATTATGTTAAGGTTTGGATTATGAGTCTTGCCTTCAGCCACAATGAACTAGTTTAAGCAGTTATGTAAACTGGGCTGCTTATGATGGTAGTACACCATTATGGACTTATATCATTTCATTAATTAGTCTAAAAAACACCTGCTCCATCTTAGACCTTTGAGGATCAATGGTACGCAGCACACTACTAACCAGGAGATAGCTGACAATAAATATTTTTTTAAAATAGCCAATCTATCCAAAGGACTTGTGAATCCTATACATGTCCACTTAGAAGTAAGTCTGATTGAGTTCAATGGGATTTACTCCCAAGTAAGTATGTATAGGGTTGCAGCTTGATAACCATGTATAAAGTAACATGCTTCTGACTAGCTGAATAAACTAGGAAGCCGGCCGCATTTGGCACCAGCTGTAGCCAGCCTTGAACCAGAGGCTTCGCTATTGCTCTATCTGCTCCAGCTCACCCAAACAATGTACGTATGGGTACTGTGGCTTGCATTCTGGCACTGCAGTTGGTCATTTTCCCCACTCAGCTGTAGGAAGCAGAACTCCTGTTGTGCTTCTGAATAAGTTCTCGTTTCCTTGGAGCTGTTAAAAAGCATGGGTGTCTCTGGGTCAGGAGCTGGCAACTTGATTTCCCATCAGTCATCAAAAGCAGCCCAACACATTGTACACTCAGTATTATGGGCATGGTGTTACCTAGTCTTTACTAGGCTGTGTTCATTCAGTGACTTTATCATACATAGACAGTTTAGCTGTTCCTCGGTTGAAGGATCCTAGATGAATCCATTGAAACGTATTCTACTAGTTTATCATTGTTCTTGCTATCGACATTGAATGTCATTCTGCCTTTCTATAGGAGTCCCAGTCTAACTCAGGATAGTGGGTGTAGAGTAGCAACTTTGGAGTTGTGACTTAAAGCAGAACCCCTGCAATAACTGTGTTCTTTCTTCTCATTCATCGAAGGTGGTGGTCAATGCTTTGGTAGGCGCCATCCCTTCTATCATGAACGTCCTGCTTGTCTGCCTTATCTTCTGGCTCATCTTCAGCATCATGGGAGTCAACTTGTTCTCTGGGAAGTTTGGGAAATGCATTAACAACACAATAGGTGATGACCCTATGAACCAAACATTGGTCAACAACAAGAGCGATTGCCAAAACTTGAATGACACTGGAGAGTTGTACTGGACAAAAGTGAGAGTCAACTTTGATAATGTTGGCGCCGGCTACCTGGCTCTGCTGCAAGTGGTAAGTTCACTACTACTTATTCATGTTGTTATTAGGCAGTCGCACTCACCAAAGGAATCTTAAGTCAATGTATTTATTTAGTAATGAATTCATTTATACACCACTCTTAATTTAAACACACACACACCCCGCACAGGGTGGTTCACAAGTGGTCAAATGTATAACACAGCAAAACAAAACCGTAAGACCATCTCCAGCCTTAACAGAGTAGCAAGTCAATAATCATGTGGACTGTTCGATGAACCAGACACTCCCAAGCCTATTTGGCAATAACCACAGGGAAGTCCAGGGCATTAGAGAAGAGGTACATTTTTAGCACTCGGTGAAGCTGGAGTAGACATTATGACCGGAACAGTATGAGCTGTAGATGATTGAGTGATTGAATCAATTTGCATAAATTTCCCTTTCGGGGGGGGGGCGACCCAATAGTTCTGAAGCAGGGATGGAGAACCTGTAGGCCTCCAAGGGTTGTTGAAGTCCCATGAGCTTCAACCAAAATGGCCAGTGGTCAGGGGTGGTAGCAGCTGTTATCCAGCAACATCTGGAAGACCAAAGGTTCTCCGCCCCATCCTTACTAGAATGCCTTTTCTAAGAACATGTATGGCACTTGAAGCTTAGATAGATCTGTTGGCCAATTAATTGGAGGAATCCATTTAGCCATTCGAAACAGTTTGAACTGATTAATCTAACCAATGAACTGTCTAAATCTTCCATGTCGTTATGCTAGTGTGCCTGTTCTTGGGGTAGGGTTGCACATCAATTAATTTAGGGAATTTATAAGCCACCCTTCAACACAAACAATACAATAACAGTTAATAAACTTCAAACAGGAAGCAACAGCATTGATCCGATAAAGCAGTCTGAATCATAAAACAGTGTGCAAAATAAGATGTCCAAGGTAGAGTTCAGACAAATCTGAGCCAAGAAACAGTGGGTTAGAATAGCTTGAGTGAAAATCTTTGGAAGGGTCTTTCTCACACCTCCACTGCAGCCCCCCCCCCAGATGATTCCCGAGATCTGGGGGACCCTCTAGAATAGCATGAGTTGTACATAGGAAGTTCCTTCATACAG
This sequence comes from Zootoca vivipara, assembly GCF_965207765.1. Classification (NCBI taxonomy): domain Eukaryota; kingdom Metazoa; phylum Chordata; class Lepidosauria; order Squamata; family Lacertidae; genus Zootoca; species Zootoca vivipara. The sequence goes on along the minus strand of NC_142594.1, from coordinate 49,700,818 downwards.
AGTCAGGCTGTTGGCTTACACTGAGTGGTTGTGGCTCTCCAGGATTTCAGGCAAGGGTCTCTATCCCAGCCATACCTGAAGATGCTTGGGTTGAACCTGGGACCTTCTGCAGGCAAAGCATGAGCTACAGCCCTTCCCCAAAGATTGCAGAGGGAGGTGGAAATCAGCACAGAAAAGGAGGTAGGGGCTCATGGGAGTGGTTGCTCTTCATACAACCCCCTGCCATGACATCCCACAAAGAAATAACTTTCCAGTGGGTGCAAGAGGTTGCAGTGGTCAGGGAAAGTCATGTAACTTGAATTTCCACTTACATTACTCTGTATCCAGGACATTTCTCCCCTCGAGCAAATTCTCTAAACCAATAACCAGTCAGATGCCCCTGGAAAGATGGAGATAGCTGTTCCCTGTTATGTGTCCCCATCAGCAGGAACTGAGTGCTATACTGCTGCTGATCATGGAGGTTTGGCTTCCCCAATATGGCTAATGGCTGTGGATAGACTTCTCCACTGTGCCTTTATCTAACCTCTTTAAGGGATGTTCTGGAGTACAACTCCCATCAGATAGGGTGGCGAGCACATGAGACAGAGCCTTCTTGGTGGTGGCCCTGCTTGGTGGTGACTGAGGAAACCCAGCTAGATGGGCAGGGTATAAATAATGAAGTTGTTGTTGTTGTTGTTGTTGTTGTTGTTGTTGTTGTTGTTGTTGTTATGGAACTAACTCTCTTCCATTTAATATTCACTCAGCCTCTTCAGGCATTCAAGAGAGACTTAAAATATTTTTACTACTGTATAAGAGAGTTTAGCATATCAGAGTCAGGCACCTATTTCTCCGTATCTGCAAAATGCTTCATATTCTGCTGATTTAAGCTTCTGTTGTTTTTATTCCTCTTTGTGTGCCACTGTGCCATGATGGCTCGGCCCTGGAAAGCAACTAGTAAATATCTGGAATTAAGTAATAAATCTAGTTCATGAGTACAGTCAGACACTGGTCCAGGTCTGAGATGGCTAGTCAGGGTCAGGAGAAAAGCGGTGCAAGTCATTTTGTAATTTGTTGGAGGTAAGGTGTCCTTAGGCAAATATGTCACCACCTGTTCTGCTACCAGTTCAACCCCCTCAGATGCCTCCCAAGTTTTTAACATGCTTTGCTCTTATATGACCTTCGCGCTCTTCAGTGAACACTGTGCGAAGAACGTTGATGAGCTTATGCTGGAAGCTGTTGTGCCCTTCCAGACATCTCTGAGTATTCAGATCACATCCTGACTTACTTCCTACTTTGTTAGCCAATGTTAAGCCAGCGTCCCCCCCGTTTGGGCATAATGGGGCACTCTGGCTTAATGCAGACCAGAAGTTGGTGTGTAATGGGAGAAATGGAAGAGAGGGTGAAGGAAGATGACTCAAGGAGCAGGACTCAGCCTCTACACTTATTCCTGGTTTATGAATCCAGGAATGATGAGTCAGCCCAGGCCTGAATGTGTGTAGGGGAGTTCCTACTTTCAGAGGAGAGAATTAGATTGGAGGCCCCTGTCTTCACTGCTCACACCTAGTGAACCAGATGCGCTTATTAGCTTGCATGTTGAAGACTGTAGAGCAAATATATCCCTGCTTTTTCCTGTTTCTACCCTGGAAGCGAAGCTTACAAATGTGTGGTTTTTTATACCGATAGAAACAGTCTCTTTTGAAAAAGAGGGAGCATTGTGAGCTGTGTTGCAGTTTCTAACTTTCCGCTAAATTTACTAGGGCATTTCAGAGATCGATGTCATGACGCACCAAATATTTCTAGACTCTGCACAATTTGAGAGCCAACCTTTTTTGTTTTCTTTTTCCCTACTTGCAATTAGTAATATTCAGACAGGGGACTTAAAATAGCAAAGAGCACTCTAAAACAAAAGAGGAAGCAAAAAAAATTTTTTTAAATAACTTTTATTAAATTTTCCAAATAAACAAAAAACAACAACCACAAAAAACTAATTACATTTCATCTTAAGTTCCCCCATCTCAGCCTTTCGCTCAGTCGAGCTGTGACTTCCCTCCCTCCCCGTCATTCGGCTTTATTTGTCACGCTTCTCTCACAGTTCCTTTTTAAAGTGGAAGCAAAATTTGAGACATGAATTTTTGAGGGTCTGCGATGGATCACCATTTTGTGTCCCCATTAGTACTAGATGGAATTGTGGGGGGCCATAGGCCTTCTTGATGGGGAACAATCTGCCCCCCCCCGGCATTCAGTCTAATGCATGCCTATCACTGCAATCCTGCACACACTTATCACAGAATCAGAGAGTTGTAGGGTTGGAAGGGGTCCCCAAGGGTCATCTAGTCCAAAGTTGGAATTGCAGCTAAATAATCACTGGCAGGTGGCCATCCAACCTCTGTTTATAAACCTCAACTGAAGCAAAGTCCACCACCTTCTACGGCAGTCCATGCCCTACCGTCATAAGGTTTTTCCTAATGTTTGGTTGGAAGCTTTACTTATTAGGAGGTGAGTCTCACCAAACTCAGCAGTACTTACTTCCAAGTAAACATGCTCAGGATACAATGGTCGGTATCGTTTGAACATGCTCCAGCCTCACCAAGGCTGCGTACACACAGCAGTTTGTTAAGCAGGTTGGGAGCTGTTGCTCTATAAAAGGCAAACTACAGTTCCCAGGGCTCTTTGGGGGAAGTCATGTGCTTTAAATGTCCTTTAAATACATGGTGTGTTTGTAGGCTAAGTGAGGAATCGCTGTTCTTTGTATCTGTGATACAGCACTGCAGGCTGAGTATAAACTTGCACCAGTTATTGAGGCCTGATCCTCCTTCTCCCTTGATGGTCACCACGCCTCTAAGTTCTTCTCTGTATGACCCCCCCCCTTTGTAGCCTCCTGCGCAATGACACACCCCTTGCTCGCCTGCCCACTTCGCAGGATGCAGAAAGGATGGAGAGATTGGAAAGAGCATTTTGGGTTCAGCCCTCCCAGTTCAACTTCCTTGGGAAACATTGGCTTTCTTTTTTTCTTCATCCTCCAAGGAGACAGGGTTGCTTAGAAAGTGTGTGGGTGATGATGCCTAATGAAATTCCAGAAGTCAGAGAGGGGGCTGAGCAGAATTTCCTGTGGACATATGAAGCTGCCTTATGCTGACGCAGACCATTGGCTGGGACATGTAGCCCAGTACTGTGTGCTCAAACTGGCAGCTGCTTAGGCATATAGGTCTTGCTTAGCTCTGCTGCTTGAAGATACTTTTATTCAAGGGGGGGGGGTTCTTCTTAAGACCGGGGATTGCTTTCCCCCAGGAGGAGCCTCTTGGGGGCCCTGTGCTGGTGGCAGGCGAAGGCCAGCGGCAAAAGCAGGCAGAGGAATAGATGTGACTTTTGCCTTTATACAGTCAACTACAGTATAATCTTGCAAAAATCAGAGGATTTTGCAAAAGCATTTGAGTGGGGCTGGGAGTGGAGGTGCTGTCTGGAGAGAGTGCTAAGGGCCAGATAGAAAAGCCTAGGGGGCCACATTCAGCCTGTGAGCCCAAGGCTCCCCACCCCTGCTTTAATGAAGGTACCAGAGGTTGAGCTGGGATCTCATGCCTGCAAAGCAGATGCTCTACCACTGAGCTACAGCCTGTCTGTTAGGCAAGAGACCAGACCAGACTTCAGTGCACAGGAGCAAGAAACTATTCCCCGTTGCACTGGGGCAGACATAGTTCCATACCATACTATTCCTCAGTTTTCCCAAACAATGTTATTGGCATTGGAAGTAAAGTTCACAAGAGCTGAGCTTGCTGTATCAAAGTTATAGATAGCTGAGATCTAAGGTTTTGCAACCAGCTTAGGTAGGTGGTGGTGGTGATAACATTATTCATAGTAGACAAGGGGGTTGTTTGTTTCCTACACAGGCAGGTACAACAACCAGCCCTGTGATTTAGGCTTGGCCACTCCCATAGCTGGCCCATTGGCCAAAGCATAACTTGACCCCTTTCAGGCACAAACTTGAGATCCCTGCCTTCCTCTGTTGCCTATCTGGTCTGGTTTTGTTTTAGTTTGATTTAGCCACAGTCTGATGGTTCTAAGCCTCAAGTAAATATACCACACAAGCCTTCTATGCAATAGCCCAGGCATCCCCAAACTGCGGCCCTCCAGATGTTTTGGCCTACAACTCCCATGATCCCTTGCTAACAGGACCAGTGGTCAGGGATGATGGGAATTGTAGTCCAAAACATCTGGAGGGCCAAAGTTTGGGGATGCCTGCAATAGCCTAATCATCAGCTGTAAGCTTGACCCCAAGATGAATTTATCAGCAACACACACACACACACACCAGCCCATAACTAATTTCAATAGCAGACAGTGTTTTAGCTGAACCTATGTCATGCAGGACAATATCACACAACACTTCCATAAAGATCTCACCACCTTCAGATCTGGTCTGTAAGTGGTTACTAATTCCCCGTAATTTTATTTCCCTCCCAGTTACGTTCCCCACCTGCCTTTCACGATATCACCACTTCTTTGCAGAAGTGTCTTGCGAAGGATTCCAGAAGCCTAACTGAGCTCTGGATTATCTTACTACTAGGCTCCTCGGGAGTTTTTTTGGGGGGGGGGGAGCTGGATGGGACAAAACAGCTTTGTAATTGACAGCTCTGCCATCCAACAATGCCTTATTACCATCCAGATCAGCTCATGAACTGCAATTGTGAAGTTCAGAAATTGCCATGTTCTTTTTTTCCAATGCTAAACGCCCCATTTATAGTCCAGCTGGAATCTTGGCCAAATCATGCCCCCAGATGGGAATGCCATGCAGAGATGGAAGATTGCTTTGCCAATGGGAGAGAGCTGTGAGGAAAGATTAGAGCAATTTGGAGAGTGAGGGCTCCACAGAGCAAGCAGTTCAACCTCTTTCTCCTCCTCCTAACCTCTTTTGGGCAAGAGAGTTGGCTTTTAAGTGGAAAGGGACTAGAAGGGGCTCAGATTGCCACCCGCAGGATTATGGAAACGTTGGGAAGCCACTATTAAACCACCTGTAAAAGGGATCAATAGTACAGGATTAAATCCTCATTTGTTTCAGTGAAACAAGCTGCTGTATTGCCTCAGGCCTCTCAACCCTCCTTTTTCATATTATGAATCAGTCGGTTCCAAAAAGCACGCTCAGGTTTTACTGAGGGAGGCTTGTCCATTAGAGAAAATGAGGCAATACACCTCCAACCTCAGCCAGCTTTCACGTGACCTGCCTTCTCACTTACATCCAGTCCAGGGGGTGGCAATACCTGCCACCTTCCCTCTCCTCCTTAATTTCAGTGTTTCCCCTTGTGCAACTCAGCAGCGATGGGACGGAGGGATGACAAAACTAGGACTTGTTGGCTCTGCCTGTCATTGGATCTGGCTCCCCCTACTGTTGGCCTCCCAGCCTTCTCACCTCCCAATTCCCATGGAAATCAGCCAGACAGGTAGGAAGGAAGTATGTGTGCCATTTCAAACCAGGGTGCTACTTAGGGCAAAGCGGACTGCCTCTCCTGTTTCCTCCAGTCTCCCTATCACACACAGACCAGTGTTTCAGATCACACGTGATCCCCCCAGAATTCATCCCACTGCCACCCCACCCGGTCCCAGCAAGCACAATGCTGCCTCTGACCCACGTCATGGCTGTTCAGTGGGGCAGCCAGAAGAGGATGGCAGCCTTTCCTTCTGTGAACCTTCTTGAGCTAACTTGTCTTAGGACCTAAGCCGGTGCCTATTAAGTTAAAAGCTTGTTTTCAGTCATTAAACAAGCATCCCCCATAATAGAAGACAAACTGCTCAATATAACTCTGTTCCTTTACATCAGCCCAAATTCATGGGGTGTTTTTTTAATTGTATTAACAGTGAAAAATATTTTCCCCCGCATAGTAGTGCAAATAAGGTACAAAGCTATTAAAGTAACCATTAACGCAAATGCATATTATAATTGTCTTAATTACATGCATTGCTTTTCTTTTTCCTAGGCAACTTTTAAAGGTTGGATGGAAATTATGTATGCTGCTGTGGATTCACGAGAGGTGGGTAGCTCAGATAAAGGACTTTCGTCCACTAATGTCTTGCATTGTTTTATTTCTTTGTATGGTGTTTAAACCAGTGTTTCCTGCTTGCCAGTAATGAACACAATCTACTGGGAAGTTCTCCTGCAAAGCCCCGATGGGAGATGCCCAGAAACGCCAAGGTGACTCATTCTGAGCACCCTACATTGTACTAAATGGGATCTTCATAGGAGCAAAGTGATGCTCATTGATGAGGCTTGTGCAGAAGATTTTTCCAGTGAATCATTCTCACTTCTGCTCATGTTTTAGCATCAGTTTGGGCTTTTCTTCTTATATTAATATTTTTTGATGATGTGTGTTATTTAGTTTAATCATGCTTTAATTGGCAACTAGAAACACCAAAGTTCCTCCCTTGATAATGGATAAAAAGATCTTGCAAAAATGTAGGGAGCCTTGAAATTTGGACTATTTTAGACATTAACTCTTTTTAAAAAAATAGAAGAGACACATTAAATGCAATTAGCCCCATCGAAAGAAATAGCCATCAAGCTAAGATAATTAAAACTCAGTTCACACAACAAATGTGCATACACTCATCATGTGGAGCTAGTAGTGCTCAGGCCCTCCAACAACTTCAAACTGAAGGTCAGGACAGAGGTATACCCTCTGTTCTTCATGATGAGCAAATACTGTCTCATCCGAAAAACAACTTTTTAAAGGTAATTCTTTTCAGATGTCGTAGGCTATGCAGTGGGTGGGGCTTGGTATCCACCTAGTAGGCAAATAATTTCTCTGAGCTGTGTAGAAGGTGTTGTGCATTTCAAAGGAGGAAACACACACCTTGGTTTTAGTTTAGGATGTCAGTGGACGTTCATCGCCCTTTCTTTGTTTTCTCCGTGTCGCTTTTTTTGCAGCGTGAGGAGCAGCCCGTCTGGGAATATAACCTGTACATGTACCTCTACTTTGTGATCTTCATCATCTTTGGATCCTTCTTCACTCTGAATCTCTTCATCGGTGTTATCATTGACAATTTCAATCAGCAAAAGAAAAAGATAAGTAACACCTTGTCGGCCAGGCAGCCGTGAGTTGTGGAAGGGGGGCAGGGGTGTCCATAGCTCAGTGGTGGACCACAGACTTTGCCCAATATCCAATCCCTGCCGTCTCTAGCTGGAAGCACCAGGTAGCAGGTAGACCTCTTCCTGAAAGACACAAGAGCCCTGCAGCTGGGTCAGGCCAATGACCCATCTAGTCCAGCATCTTCTCCTCCCAGTGGCCAACCAGATGCCCATTAGGAGAAGCCTGAAAGCAGGACCTGAGTGCACAATGGTGCAAGATTGCCAGGACAGTGATTGGGTAGGGGTCCTCCCCCCCTTGTGATTTGGTTAATTCTTAGATGCCAAAGTACCGGTAGTTGTCCATCCAGCCCATGACGGTCTATTCCAACCAGCCATGGCTCTCCAGAGTCTCCTCCTCCTCCTCCTTCTCCCTGATCCTTCTAGCTAGAGATGCCAGGGATCGAACCTGGTAGCACCTTCTGTGTGCAATGCAGGTGCTCTGCTGCTGAGCTGTGGGCTCCTCCCTGTCACCTGTTTTCATGCAACTGCTGGTCAGTATGTTGTGATGCACCTATTCCCAAACAAATACTCGGAAGGGAAAAGACAGAGAGAGTCAGTGAACAGTATCTCCTGAAGTTTGCACAAATGACCAAAGAAGACCCCCCCCCCAAAAAAAAGGAAAGGAAAGAGGTTATATAATTACAGTGGTACCTCTACTTACGAATAACTCTACTTACGAATGTTTCTACTTACGAATGGAGCTCCGTCCGCCATCTTGGATGCAGTTTAGATAGGATTTTTTCTACTTACGAATTTTTAGATAGGGTTGCTTCGACTTACGAATTTTTTCTCCCAATGCATTCCTATGGGATTCCACTTACAATTTTGTTCTACATACAAATGTGTGTTTGGAACGCATTAAATTCGTAAGTAGAGGTACCACTGTACTTCCATTGTGCAAAATGGTAACAATGAAAGGATGGAGGAAATGCAATCAAGCACTCAGCTAATTGTATGTAGTTATTCCTATCAAACACTCTTAAGATTGAAATAAACATGGAAATCTTGTGACCAGTACATAGTCCAAACCATACCACCCTGAGCTCCTTGGAGATAAGGTGGCATATAAATGCAATAAATAATTCACTGCTGAATAGCAATGGATTCTAATCTGGTTCTGAAAAAATGCTGGCCCAGTAATCCATATCAGTTCCTCTTCTTAGGAAGGAGGAATGAATCTGTCAATTTGGGTTTCTCTCTCTTTCTGTTTTCCAGTGTAACATTCAGTTCACCAAATTTCCCATATGTCTGCAATTTCCATACCTCCCCCCCCCAGTCAAGTCCTCATGAAAATTCATCAGCATTTTACCATTCATTTCTCCTACTGTGGGGTGTGAGGGGGGGGTAGTACGTCCAGTGGGGGGACGCATCCTTCCTTCTGTGGTCCATACCCTGCACGTAGAGAAGACAAACACTTATCGTAAACCTCTGCTGCCTTGTGGGATATATTCAGGAGAAGAAAAGGCTAAGGAGTAATCCCATTACAAATCTGGAGTGGAGTCCCTAAGATGCTTGGATGGCGTCTTCTATATCTCCTTCCGGCAACTCCTTCAGCCAAGCTGGTGCCCAACATCTTGCTCTGCTTTCCTTTAGACCACATCAACAAGGCCGAGAGGGGTGGTCTTGTCATCTGGGCAGCCCAGGTTCTCCATACGCACTGCCTTAGACTTGTGCTTCAGAGCGGTCATTTCAGTGCTGCTGATGCAGCAGTTTTTAATTCACCCCAGAGGCGCACACCATTTTTTCTTGAGACAGATGCCAACAACAATCTCCTAATGTGCATGTTTTGTATTCAATTTAGCCCAATATATACATTTCGGCAATATTCCCCTTAATACAATGCATTTTTGTGTATTATTTTCACCAATAATGTGCATTTTTAAAAATTAACTTTATTAAATTTCAAATCAATGCACATAATCTCACAAATCATAAAACTTACAAATTTACAAATAAAATAAAAAATACCATCTAATACACAAATCTATTATACATTCCGATCTATTCATTTACTCGTTGTACAGTGGTACCTCGCTTTATGAACACAATTGGTTCCAGAAGTCTGTTCATAAACAGAAGCGTTCATAAACTGAAGCGAACTTTCCCATTGAAAGTAATGGAAAGTGGATTAATCTGTTCCAGACAGTTCGTGGAGTACTTAAACTGAAGCGTTCATAAACTGAAGCAAACTTTCCCATTGAAAGTAATGGAAAGTGGATTAATCCGTTCCAGACGGGTCCGCGGAGTACTCAACCTGAAGCATACTTAACCCGAAGCATGGGTGTAATTGGTTCCGGAAGTCTGTTCATAAACTGAAGAGTTCATAAACTGAAGCGAACTTTCCCATTGAAAGTTATGAAAAGTGAATTAATCCGTTCCAGATGGGTCCGTGGCGTTTGTAAACCGAAAATTCATAAACCGAGGTGTTCATAAACCGAGGTTCCACTGTATATTATATTAAATCATGTTAAACCATTCGTAAAAAACAAAACAAAAATAACATACCAAACAAACACACAAACAGAAATATCCTCACCTTCTCCCTCCATAAGATTTCCACTTATCTTCATTTCGGGTTAACTAAATTTTAATTAGTTTTTTTTTACTGCTTCCATTATCATAAAATGCTTCCCTAATGCTTCATCGTATAAATATAATTTTTCCAAACAGTACAGAATATTAGAAATAGATCCAGGTTTTTAATGTGGGACATTGGCCCAATAATGTGCATTTTTTGTGTGCACTTCCTTCTCATACACCCATTTTTGGGGCTGGAGAGCTGCATTTCAAAATTTAGAGAAGTTTGCATCTTGAAGGAGAGCTGTGCTTGAGTTTATGTATTGCTCTGGGAAATGTGATTTAGTCACAGACTTACCCCTCTGGTGATATTTCTCCTGGAATTTCATGGTCATCCACTGGCTGATAACAGATAAGGCAGACAGCACTTCTTCAATTCCGTGGAGCTGTTGAATTTTGATAGGATCAATATCTCAGTAAAAATGATTAACAAACTTTCTTCGGGATACCTACACACAGTTTTTAATTCTTACTAAAATATAATTAGATAGCTTAATGATTGTTACCAGGAATGGAGGTAAAGGAAGAAAGTGAGACCTTCAGTAATTAAAAATGGTTTTGCTTTCCACAAGCAGCCATTTCTGCCGTCCAAATTAATGTTAGTTTTATCTCCCTATACTTAGGTGGACAAGACATCTTTATGACGGAGGAACAGAAAAAATATTACAATGCCATGAAAAAACTGGGATCCAAGAAACCCCAAAAACCCATCCCACGGCCAGTGGTGAGGCATTCCGTGGATTTCTTTAGCTGATACCAACTGGCCCCTTCAAAAAAAATGTCCACCAGAATTGTATTCATTGTAGTTAACTTATTTATATATTACATATATATGTATACAAGCATTCTGTCATATTTCTAGAGAGGTTTATATAGCGCCAATCAAGAAAAACAACAACAGTATGTTAGTGAGTGTGGCTGTAAATTGAGCTCTGTTAAAATATTTTGGAGTTTTCCCATTGACTTGAGTGGAAAGTGTTTGGGATGGGGCACTCTGTCACCAAAAAACACGATGCTGTTCTTCCATTCCAAAGAATGCTTTGGACCAACACTGCAGTCCCATATGAGGGCCTTCTGGCGGTTCCCTCACTGCGAGAAGCGAAGTTACAGGGAACCAGGCAGAGGGCCTTCTCGGTACTGGCACCCTCCCTGTGGAATGCCCTCCCTTCAGAAGTCAAGGAGATAAAGCACTCTATAACTTGTAGAAGACATCTGAAGGCAGCCCTGTACTGGGAAGTTTTTAATGTTGGATGTTTTATATGTGCTGTGGGCCGCCCAGAGTGGCTGTGGCGACCCAGCCAGACGGGTGGGGAATTATTATTATTATTATTATTATTATTATTATTATTATTATTATTATTATTATTTTATTATTATTATTATTTTCATCATCATCATCAAATTGCAACGTAGGGTTGTCCACCTCTGGGGCCAACAAATACTTCAACCAACAAATATTTGAGGCAGCTGCTAGGACCACAGTCCTCCTGACCACTGCCACACTTTCATATGGTGCTGTGCAAGTGTGAACACTCACAGGAGCTGGTGACAAGGAGAGGTGGTGCTGCAGACCTGGCCTTCTGGCTACCATGTACCAGAACGGGGCGGGGGGAGGAATACCAGCAGAAGTGCTGAACTGGCTCCACCAGGGCTGATGTCGCTGCCACTCAGCCCTGACCCTGCACAGTCCCCAGACTTTCCAATTATGCTGTTGTCAGGAGCCCACCACTATGTGGATAGGTGCCCCTCCCTGCCGGCCACTGCTGAACACCCAAACTGCATAAAAGTTCCCATTTCAGGCCCAAATAGGTGCAAACATATGGCACTATCTGAGTTGGCTGCTTTGATCTATTGCAGTAGTTTGCATAAACTCACCCCGTGCCCCGTACCCTATTAAAAAAAGCATTATTCAGAGTAGTGGTTTGCATGACACACTAATAATAACACAATAAAATTAAAAACAGTAACAATTAATTGCACATTTATTCAAAATCCAATCAAAACTATTCAGTTTAACTGATGAGCTTGATTCAGGGATACTAGCTTTTCAAAGTCTGATAGTTATTTGTACCTCCAGCACGGCCCATCCCCCGCCACTCCCTTATCTCTTAGTAACCCCCAGGTAACCTCCCCCCCCCCAAGCCATACCACCCATTTTGGGAACCACTGATCTAATGTGTCTTTCTAATATCTTCCAGAACAAGTATCAAGGCTTCATTTTTGACGCTGTCTTGAATCAAGCCTTTGATGTCTGCATCATGCTCCTCATCTGCCTCAACATGGTCACCATGATGGTGGAAACTGACGACCAGAGCCCAGAAAAAGTGAACATCCTTTACAAAATCAACATGGTCTTTGTTGCCATCTTCACTGCAGAGTGCATATTAAAAATGGTGGCTCTAAGGCACTACTATTTCACCAATGGGTGGAACATTTTTGATTTTGTCGTCGTCATTCTATCAATAGTGGGTAAGTCAAACCCCCAACAAATGCAGAATTTGGAGGGGTGGATTTGCCTAGATCCACGTGGCCTGATTGGCTTCAGGGGTGAACCAGATGTGAATATTTCTCGGGAGCAGGGACATATTGGCTCTTCTTGGGCCTAATCCAGTGCGTGTGCAGCACATCAGCTCATGGCCTCTGGGCTGAACCCATGGTGCAGAAGACCCACCTGTGCTGTTGGTTTCCTCCGCAGCATTTTAGAGCACAGGTTACTCAACAAGGTGGATGTATGGGAGCCATGAACTGGCTACCAATGGCTATTAGTCATGTTGGCTATATGCTGCCTCCAGGATCAGAAGCAGTATGTTGGGAAAGAACAGGGGGGAGAGGGCTATGCTTGTGGCCTGGCCACTGTAGGAAGGAGGATGCTGGCTTAAATAGACCCTTGGTCTGATCCAGCAGGACTCTTCTTGAGTTTATGAACAAGCCTCCTGGTATCCAAAGGCCAACATGGTGAGATGCCCCTGCATGTGTGTACCGAGCCCCCCCCCAAAGGAAGGAAAGAAGGGATGCAAGAGCTCAACTGAGCTCTGTGCGGATCCTTACTCGCATGTCCTTAATTGGTAAACCTGAGATGCTACTTTCAACCAAAACGCCATAACCGTTGCTAGTTCACTAACTGGCTATTCCCTTTCCTCCCCCCAAGGCTCTGTACTTTCTGACATCATCCAGAAATACTTCTTCTCCCCTACCCTCTTCAGAGTCATTCGCTTGGCTCGGATTGGCCGGATCCTGAGACTTATAAGAGGGGCCAAAGGAATCCGAACTCTTCTCTTTGCCTTAATGATGTCCCTCCCTGCGTTGTTCAACATCGGCCTCCTGCTTTTCCTGGTCATGTTCATTTACGCCATTTTTGGCATGGCCAACTTTGCCTACGTTAAGCAAGAGCACGGGATCGACGACATGTTCAACTTCCAGACGTTTCCCAACAGCATGCTCTGTCTCTTCCAAATCACTACATCCGCCGGCTGGGATGGTCTTCTCAGCCCCATTTTGAACACCGGGCCGCCATATTGTGATCCAAGCCATATCAACACAAATGGCTCGAGGGGAAACTGTGGCAGCCCCGCAGTGGGAATTCTGTTCTTTGTTACTTATATCATTATATCCTTTCTCATTGTTGTAAACATGTACATAGCTATTATTTTAGAGAACTTCAGTGTCGCTACTGAAGAGAGCACAGAGCCTCTAAGCGAGGACGACTTTGATATGTTTTATGAAATATGGGAGAAGTTTGACCCCGAAGCCACTCAGTTTATTGAGTACGCCGCCCTTTCCAACTTCGCGGACGCTCTGTCAGAACCTTTACGCATTGCGAAACCAAATAAGATCAAGCTCATAGCTATGGACCTCCCCATGGTGAGTGGGGACAGGATCCATTGCTTAGATATTTTGTTTGCTTTCACCAAAAGAGTGCTGGGGGAATCTGGAGAGATGGACGCCCTCAAGATACAGATGGAGGAGAAATTCATGGCTGCCAACCCATCAAAGATTTCTTACGAACCCATCACAACCACGCTCAGGCGGAAACAGGAGGAAATTTCTGCCGTTGTCATCCAGAGAGCCTACAGGAGCCATCTCTTCCAACGCTCCCTCAAGCAGGCCTCATTCCTATACCGCCAAAAAGCCTGCCACCTAGGGGAGGACGCTCCCGAGAGGGAAGGCCTCATCGCATTCATGATGAACGAGAACTACGGGAGGCCGATAAACAAGTCAGAAACTCTGTCCTCCACCTCCTTCCCTCCTTCCTACGACAGCGTCACGAGGGGCACCAGCGACAACTTCCAGCTGAGGTTGACTGACTCTAGCAAAAGCGACGAGCATCTAGACGATCAGTTGTCGCCCGACAGAGACAAAGAGTCGATGGTTTAAAAAATATATATGAGTTTTTCATTTAGGACACTTTAAGAATATTGTTTACAGAATGTAACCACACAACAGTTGAAGCAGCCTTGTTAAACATTAGTTGCAAAGGACACAGGAAGGGAGGTCAGCCCTGAACCAGGGTATGTCAAGGCGCTGGCAGACGTCTAACCTTTGACCCTTCTCTTTTCAACTTTGCTCAATGTTTATATTTCTATATGCACAGGGAGGGGCCAGGGAGGGGGCCGGGGGGGTTCCAGCACAAGGTCCTGGGCTGTCCTAGCAGTGGTCTGTTTATGGAGACGCTAGACTGTAACACAGCAAGTACTTTATAACTATACACAGATAAAACCTGACCGCATACTTTCATTTTAAGGTCTTACTTATATTAGTGCGTTTACTTACGGCAATGTATGACCTTGCATTCTATAATAAGAGAGTGAGGGCGAAGAGAGAGAGAGAGAGAGAGAGAGAGAGAGAGAGAGAGAGAGAGAGAGAGAGAGAGAGAGAGATGGGTGGAGGAATCACGTAGCTCCCGTAGCAGCAATGTAACACTTATTGTATATGTTGTGAATGGTCTTTCATAAATTTATTATATTTGATATTTTTTTACTTAAAATATATATAAATATATATAAATATAAAATTGTCTCCTTTTCCATGGAGATTGATGATGCTACGTGATGAACTAGGAACCAGAGATGCCCCCCCCCAAAAAAAATGTCAGGAGTTGCTTGCCGAGGAAATTAGGTTGCAAGGGAAAATACTGAGTCAGCAACATTTCTAACCTTGTATTACCACAGAGACACCCGCCTGGAATCACCAGCCGCTTCCTGGCAGTTGATAACCAAGGGAGCGCAGAAGGAAGGAAGTGACGTCAGATAAAGCAAGACACGGGTTGCATTTTATTTTTATTTTTGTTCTATCCTGCAGGATATTAGACACTAATGGATTCTGCTTGTAAACCTGCCAATAAAAGCACTATTTTTTTACCATGCTTCAAGAATCTGCTTTGCTTCCAGCAAGGGATCTGCTCCAACTCCTTTTCTTTAAAAAGGGGGGGTTCCTGGCTTTTGAAAGTAGTTCCCCCCCCCAAAAAAACAACTACAAAAACCATGCACCATGCGGCCCAGACGCTGCCAAAGTGACCGGCTGCTGGGATCTTTTTTCACCGATAATTCCGTTTCAAGCGGAACAAGCTTCGAGTTCATCTTCATGAGCATTAAATAGTGTTGTTTTTATGAGACCAGACTGGTTAACTGATGTGGAAGAACTGCTATTGACAGCATAAGAGAAGAATTGCCTAAGGAGGTTAAACAAAGGGTTCCTCAACGGCGCAACAGAGGGAGGCTCTCCCCACGTTAAGGAAGTACCATATGAGATTCCCCCGAGTGTAACGAAACGACATCTGGCAATTTTGAGGGCAAAACACCTAATTATAAGGCTGATCCCTGCCCTCCGCCCACTTCTCTGAAATTTGATCACTGCAGTTCATTCTAGACATGATGATACGTGGTGTGATAACTGGGTACCCAGCTGCCTGATCCTGCCCGCTTCTCTATCTTGTCTGAAATGAACCGAGTGCTTCTAAATACAGCATGCAGTTATGTAATTGTGATGACTTTGTGAAAAAGATTAGAACAATTAATCAAGGATAAGAACATTCACAGCAGGGACAGGGGAGCTATGGCTCTCCAGATGATTCCCATCATCCCTGGCAAAAACTCCAGCACTAAACATTGCCTTAATTCCTTAACCAAGGTGCCACCACAGAGGAGGCCCTGTCTTATGTTGCCCAGAGCTGGATTAAGACCTTCAGAGGCCCAAAGCAAATTATTTTGTTGCCCTCATATACATCTAATTCAAAATATAAATAATAATAATAACCTGCAACATAAATTTTTATTTTTAAAATGAAACGAAACCTACAGTACGATGGGAAATGATGTTTCATTTTCTATACTTCCACTTTAGTTACATTTTTTTAAAAAAAATCTACTTTCCCTGATTGCAAAGTCTTTGATCATATCCTCAAAACTAATCTTACATAACATGCTTCTATACTTAGTAGAGATAAGGCATCCAACCCGCTTTGTTACACAGTTGTTCTGTTGGGATTTTTAATATACTCGAACATAGAAAATGAATGTGGCCAGTAATGTGAAAAATCCAACAATGGGAAATTCATGCAGTGCCCCCCTTCCCTTGATGCCCTAAGCACATGCTTATTTTGCTTAATGCTTAATCCAGCCCTGATGTCACAACTCAAAGCGTTTCCTCCAGAGCTACAAGACAAAGGGTTTCCTAGAACCAGGCAGGCTAATACTGGGAGAGGCATTCTGTACAACAGAAAACAAAACATCATTTGCTGTTCAAAACACATATACATGAGCCCTATTGATGCACGACTCGTGTAGGGCCTTGCCTTTTCAACAAAGATGCAGGACCCAGGCCCGTCCTAGCCATAGAGGCTAGTGGCGCAGAGAACCACGGTGCCGGGCGCTGCAAGGGCGCCAAGTGAGCACAGGGTTCCGGCGATCTGGCCAGGACTGCGCTCCTTCTCTGAGGACTCCGCGCTGTGCCTCCTTCTCGTTTCCCCAGCGCTGGGTTCCGCTCAGTCGAGCTTCACCACCAGCGCGCGCACAGCACCCAAGCAGCTCTTGCTGGTCCCGCGGTGCGCGCGCTGGTGGCGAAGCTTGACTGAGCGGAACCCAGCGCTGGGGAAACGAGAAGGAGGCATAGCGCAGAGTCCTCGGAGGTGGCCTCCCGCTGCTGCCGCGGTTCGCTTGGCACTCCCAGGCCCTTGGAGAGGCTCTGGAGGGGGGCGCTGGAGGGACCTAGTGCCAGGGCGCTGGGTGGGCTTAAGACGGCCCTGGCAGGACCACACATTTAGCCCTGCTCCCAACATGGCTGCACTCTGCAACAGTCCACCCAGTGTGAAATTCCAACACCTGAATAGGGGCTCTGCACGATTGGCACTGGGCCATTGGGTCCCACCCAGCATAAGGCAGTTTCAGATCATCCAACTCCAAAATCAGGAATGTAACAGAGGCTACAATAAGTAGGGCACACAATACCTGCTGTAAAAAAAAATAATGCTAAAAAAACTGCTGTATGCCATTCATTTGCCTTTTCTGCAGCTATTTGCAAACTTTGCCACCTTCAGGAAAAATGAGTCACAGCCATAGCACTGGATGAGAAGGAGAGCCTAAGACATCTTTGCTGCCTGAGGTAGAACAGCCTTTCCCCAGTCCCCAAGCCCAAGGTGCTTGGTGCCCATAGACCAAGGCACAGTCAAGTGAGACAAACAATCCCAGAAGCACCTCTTTCCACTCCCTGGCAGTAAAAACACAGTCATGATAAATTAAAGAACTAACAGTGTCCTGCCCTTTCATGTCACCCAAAATTAACTTCCTGAGATAGTTGCCACACTAAAATGGACCAGCCCTGTTGCCTAGACAACCAGGTGACCCTATCACTTCCCCTGCGGTGATCCAACTCATGGCACTGACTGAGAAGAGAGGAGGGGGCCTCATGGGTGTCTAGGCAATGAAATGATACCACTCCCTTTTTCCTGTGAACTTTGGCACTTTTTGGCAACCCCCTCCCCCCACAAAACCCCCACACACAACACAACTGTTATGTACTGAGCTGAATCCTAGAACAATAGGATTCAGAAACAGCGGGAGCTACCCAATCCAACTCCAGGTGGAAGTGAATCCGCAACCTGATTGGCCTGCTGGAGCAGCCAATCAGGCGGCGGGCAGAAGTGAATCTGCTACCTGATTGGCCTGTAGGAGCAGCCAATCAGGCTGCAGGCAGAAGTCAATCCACAATATAATTGGCCCACAGGTGTAGCCCTGAAGTAGCCAATCACGCAAGGCCCATTGTGTAAATAATGTATATAAGCAGATGGTTTTGGGAAAAGAGCCATTCTTCTTCTCCTCTTCTCCTTGATGACTATGAGCTGAATAAAGAGCATGAAATTCACTCTCGACTCCGAGTACATTTCACTGGCGACGAGGATGGGATCCTGCTGAGCTGACCGCCACCACGCACTGCACCGCAGCACCGCCACCTGCTGCACCGCTGCATCGCACCGTGCATCCAGGCTTCAGCTCCAGGACCCAAGGAACCCAGAATGGCAACCGACAGCAGCTTCTCGCCATTCAAACCAGCATCAGGAGACTGGGAAGGGTACGCTGCCCGTTTCAACTTCCTCCTGCAAGCGAAAGAAGTCACCAACGATGCCATGAAGAGGGCGACATTCTTCAGCGTCTGTGGAGAGGAGACGTTTGAAATCGCCCGGGCTCTCCTTGCACCTAGAGATGTCGCTACCGTCTCGTACAAAACAATAATGGAACGGCTGAAGGAGCACTTCTCACCACAGCCCTCGGTGGTAGCTTGCCGAAATGCCTTCTACGCAAAGTGGCAAGCCCCGGGGGAAACCATAACTGGGTTTGTGACCTCCCTCCGCCAAGCCGCCCGGCTATGCAACTTCTCAGAGTTGGAGAACATGCTTCGTGACCGCCTCGTCGGTGGCCTGAGGGACGAGATGTTGCAACGACGCCTCTACGCTAAAAAAGACCTCACGTTCCAGATTGCTCTGGAGGAAGCCCTGGCAACCGAAGCCGCCGAGAGGTCAACGCAAGAGGCACGACCGGCCCCGCCATCCCAACCGAGGGTCTACCACGAAGACCTCACCGACGAATCCGAATCTGACAGGGAGGAAGTACACCGAGTACAGCGGCGCACTCAAGCAGCACACACACCACAGCAGCCTCGACGAGAAGGAGGGAACTGTGCAAGCTGCGGGGAGAACCACGAGAGGAGGACCTGTCGTTTCCGCAACGCAGAGTGCAGGCAGTGCAGAAAATTGGGACACATCGCCCGGGTGTGTCGGGCTCGACTCACCCGTCGACAAGCATCAGATGACCGACCCAGGAGCCCCAGGTCACATGGCACCATGCACCAAGGCAACTCGACGGAGATCACGGACTACCAGGTATTCCAGTTGCCCCATCCCAGCACAGAGAAAATTTATATAGAGGTACAGATAGAGGGAGCCCCATGCCGCATGGAGCTGGACACGGGTTCAACTCTATCCATAATCTCGGCCCGAACATTAAGGGAACTGTGCCCTAATGGGGGTCCCAAACTAAGGCCGGCCCCATTCACCCTCCGGGACTTCCAGAAACGTAAGGTCCCTACAATGGGGGTGGGGACCTTCAGGGTGCAATATCGAGGGCGAAAGCAACAATTGGACTTGCTGGTAGTTAAGGGCCCCTACGTTAGCTTACTGGGACTGGCATGGTTTGGACCTCTGGGGCTAGCCGTTACCGGGGTGAACCGCACTAGCTTACAAGTGGACGTGGACGCCATATGCAAAGAGTTTCCAGGGGTTTTCGATGGGGCATTGGGACGATATACAGGACCCCCCATTGCCCTACAGCTAGACCCCGCTGTACGACCCATCAGGCACAAGGCCCGCCGGGTCCCGTTCGCCCTGAAACCCCGCATAGACGAGGAATTGGACCGACTCGTGGAGCAAGGAGTGCTGGAGCCGGTGCCCAACGCCCCCTGGGAAACTCCAATTGTCACACCCGTCAAGCCTAACGGTTCGGTCCGCATCTGTGCAGACTACAAATGCACCATAAACAAGGCTCTCACGGCCCATGCATACCCAGTGCCAGTGGTCAGCCATGTCCTCGCCACCCTGGCTGGGTCAAAAATCTTTGGCAAACTGGACTTGGCCCA
This sequence comes from Zootoca vivipara, assembly GCF_965207765.1. Classification (NCBI taxonomy): domain Eukaryota; kingdom Metazoa; phylum Chordata; class Lepidosauria; order Squamata; family Lacertidae; genus Zootoca; species Zootoca vivipara. Next base: position 49,681,026 of record NC_142594.1, on the reverse strand, counting down.
AGCGTATCAACAGTTGCCTGTGGACGAAGCCACAGCAGAGGCTCAGACGATTGTGACGCACAGAGGGGCATTCAGAGTAAAGCGGCTGCAATTTGGCGTTAGCGTGGCACCAGGCATATTCCAGAATCTAATGGACTCTCTCCTTAAAGGGATTCCTGGCGTCACCCCCTTCTTCGATGATGTACTGATCGCCGGGCCCACACCAGAGGAATTTGAGGACCGCCTCCGCTCCGTCCTGCACCGTTTCCAGACGGCGGGCCTCAAGGTGAAGCGGGAAAAGTGTTTACTGGGAGTGCCGCAGGTGGACTTTCTGGGATTTAAGGTGGACGCAGAAGGGGTCCATCCAACCGGTGACAAGGTACGGGCCATTTGTGAGGCCCCAGCGCCCAAGAGCAAGCCCGAACTTCAGTCATTCTTGGGACTATTGAACTTTTACCATGCCTTTCTTCCGCATAAGGCAGCGGTAGCGGAGCCCCTACACAGACTCCTAGATAAAAGGGCCCCTTGGGTGTGGGGCCAGCGACAAAGGGCCGCATTCCAGGCAGTCAAGGACTTGCTCGTCTCGAACTCGGTCTTGGCACACTTCGACGAGAGGCTGCCAGTGGTGCTGGCATGCGACGCCTCTCCCTATGGCATCGGCGCTGTCCTGGGACACCAACTCCCAGATGGAAGAGAGGTGCCGGTGGCATACTTCTCCCAGACGCTTGCTGCAGCCGAACGAAACTACTCACAGATTGACAAGGAGGGTCTGGCAATCGTGAAGGGCGTAAAAAAATTCCATGATTTCTTGTACGGGCGGCCCTTTACCATAGTGACTGACCACAAGCCGTTGCTTGGCCTGTTTGCCCCCGAGAAGCAGACCCCCCAAGTGTTGTCTCCACGTGTCCTCAGGTGGTCAATTTTCCTTGCCGGCTACCAGTATGCACTAATCCACCGCCCTGGGAAGGCGATGGGCCACGCAGACGCCCTCAGCAGGCTACCACTACCAGAAACAGGCCCCGACCCAGCGCCTGCGCAAGAGGTTATGACCCTGGAGCTGCTTCCCGACCGACCCATTCAGGCACAAGAAGTTGCGCACCATTCCACAAAAGATAGGGTCATCTCCCGGGTCCTGGACTGGGTGTGGCGAGGATGGCCCAGCAGCAGCCCCGGGCCAGAATTCGCTGGCTACACAAACCGCAAACATGAACTGTCGGCCCACAAGGGGTGCTTGTTATGGGGAAGCAGGGTTGTTGTTCCCCAGCCCCTCCGCAAAAGGGTCCTCACAGCCCTACACGAGACACACCCAGGGGTAGTGAGGATGAAGGCCCTTGCCAGGAGTTATGTGTGGTGGCCGGGGATTGACAGAGAGATAGAGGCCTGGGTCCAACACTGCCAGACCTGCCAAGAATCCCGCCCGGATCCCCCAAGGGCCCCAGTCCAGCCCTGGGAGTCCGCCCGACATCCATGGTCACGCTTGCACGTGGACTTCGCTGGACCCTTCCAGGGAAAAACATTCTTCATAGTGGTGGATTCCTACACCAAATGGCTGGAGGTCGCACTGGTACCGTCCACTTCTACGGCGGCAGCCATCCGGGTACTACGTAAGCTTTTTGCAACCCACGGGCTCCCTGACACCCTCGTCTCGGACAATGGAACCGCATTCACGTCAGAGGAGTTCCAGACCTTCACAGCGCAGAACGCCATCCGCCACATCCGCTCAGCACCATTCCACCCTGCCACCAATGGCCAAGCGGAGCGCATGGTGCGGACCACCAAGGACAGCCTCCGCCGCATGACACAAGGGGACTGGGAATACCGCCTTGCCGCATTTCTTCTAGCACAGCACAGCACCCCAAGCACAACGACGGGCCGGAGCCCAGCTGAACTACTAATGGGCCGGCGCCTTGCAACTAGACTGGACCGACTTCACCCCGACAGAGCTCAGGATGAGGTAGTGGTGGGGAAAGGCAGGAACCCCCGGACATTTGTGGCCCAGGACGCAGTGTACGCAAAGAATTTTGGGGCAGGCCCAGCATGGGTACCCGCCACAGTCACCAAGGTGACCGGTCCCGTGTCGTACGAGGTACTAACGGAAGGGGGGCAATGTTGGCGCCGCCACTGCGACCAGCTACGGCGACGATTCCCAGGAGGAACCCGGGAGGAGAGCGGGACAGAGGGGTCCCAAGGGGACAGCAGGGCAGTGAGGCCTGTAGAGCGAGAGGGGTGGGCAGGGGAAGCAGAAGCAGAAGCAGTAGGCACAGAGGGGCGCCCCGAGGCTGGAAGGACACCGGAACCAGAGCCACAACCTAGTGGTTCAGTGGCGCCAGACCAGACAGCCCCGGCACAGCCAGCAGCCTCGGAACACGAGCCAGAACCAGAACCCCTGACCAAGGAACACCCCAGGCCACAACGCACACGGAGGCGGCCAGCAGACCTTGGGGACTACGAATGCAACTTCCCGGGCAGGACTGGAACTTAGAGGGGAGGGGTGTTATGTACTGAGCTGAATCCTAGAACAATAGGATTCAGAAACAGCGGGAGCTACCCAATCCAACTCCAGGTGGAAGTGAATCCGCAACCTGATTGGCCTGCTGGAGCAGCCAATCAGGCGGCGGGCAGAAGTGAATCTGCTACCTGATTGGCCTGTAGGAGCAGCCAATCAGGCTGCAGGCAGAAGTCAATCCACAATATAATTGGCCCACAGGTGTAGCCCTGAAGTAGCCAATCACGCAAGGCCCATTGTGTAAATAATGTATATAAGCAGATGGTTTTGGGAAAAGAGCCATTCTTCTTCTCCTCTTCTCCTTGATGACTATGAGCTGAATAAAGAGCATGAAATTCACTCTCGACTCCGAGTACATTTCAACAACCATATTGAGGAAAGTGAGACAAACTTCACAGCCCCCGATGAGGCTGTGAAACTTATATTTTGGCTAATCGTAAGCTGATACCGCAGAACCGCAGACACTGTTTTGCATCCAGGAAATGGGAGATTTGATTACATCCTTTTATGAACTGGATGCCTTCAGAAGAGGATGCTTTTCTGGTGCCAAATGGCCTGGCTGTTCCAGAAGCTGCAGCAATACCTTCATGTCTTCTTCTGCAGCTAAATGCAGGCCGCTATGGCTCTTGCATCTTAAGAGAAGGTGAATCAATGAATCCTTCCCAGGTAACCCTTTTATCGGGAGGTTAATTGCTACACTTGAAAAGGCTTGCTCTGAAGTGTGTGGCATGATCTATAGAAAGACTTCCATTAATTTTAGGTCACATTAAACTGAGCTTGTGAAGGATTCCCTCTCCCCACCCCAGCCCAGCCCCTACTCTCCAGTTGCCACTTCTGGAGATGGGGCCATGGTAGAAAGAAGCAATGAGGAGTTGATGCCTTGTTGAGATTTCAGGAGTCTGCTCTTCCCTTGCTCAACAGAGCCAAAGGGGGCGATAAAACAATAGTCCCGGTTCAAACCAGCAGCCTTAAAAGCAAGCACTTGTGAACGTATTTCAAGAGCAGCCATGAGAAAGCTAAGAAGGGGGCCTGCAGGATCAGACCAAATATCAACCTACTCCAGCACTGTGGCTCCTACAGTTGTCAACCTGGTGCCCCTGGGAAGGCCCCAGGCAAGACTGGTCCCTCTCCCATCTGGGTTTCCCACCAACAGGTGTTCGGCGGCACCCTTGCAACGGGAAATTGCAGCCAGAAATTGTTGCAACTAAGCTCTTCATCGGAGATAGGCCAGAACAACTCATGACTCGACAAGCTCGATGCAAATCCCTGGTTGTGTTTTGTGACCTGTCAGATAGTGTATGTGTTAAATAAGGAGCAAAGGGGGGTGGTGTGAGGCTGTGGAAACCGAACAGCCGTTGGCAGAGAGCAAACACAAAATAATAATAATCCTCCAACCTTGCTGATAGCCCCAGGGTGACGAGTGAAGGTGCCGGACTGCAGAGCAGTAGGTAAGCTTTTGTCAGGTCCTCAGTGTGAGCTATTTTTGCAGCTTGACAAGCCAGGAGCTCAATTACCTTCACATGCCCTGGGCTTGGACTAGTGCTGTGGGAGTGTGTGTGGAATCAATGCCATGCTTGAAAGTTCGGTCATTCTTTCCCGTGCTCTTTGTACTTGGCACATTCGCCCAGGTGCAGAGGTCCTCTTGGGCTTGGATTTCTCACTGGGTTGGGCTTTCCCATTCATATCACAAAGCTTACACGGCAATTAGATTGTATGCATTCGTGCTGATTTGCTTGCAGGGAGGTTACATGACGAGCATTCACCCCGAATTTCACTGTGGGGTTTAATACGTCTTCCCACGAATCCTTCATAATCCCCTCACATTTCCTGCCACTTTCTCAACCGTAAAAAAATTATTTTGTTTATTTTTGAAGTGGATTTGTCACAGTAACAGAGAGCTATAAAGGTAAAGGTAACGGGACCCCTGACCATTAGGTCCAGTCGTGACTGACTCTGAGGTTGTGCGCTCATGTTGCATTATTGGCCGAGGGAGCCAGCGTATAGCTTCCAGGTCATGTGGCCAGCATGACAAAGCCGCTTCTGGCAAACCAGAGCAGCACATGGAAATGCCATTTACCTTCCCGCTGTAGCGGTTCCTATTTATCTACTTGCATTTTGACGTGTTTTCGAACTGCTAGGTTGGCAGGAGCTGGGACCAAGCAACGGGAGCTCACCCCGTCACAGGGATTCGAACCGCCAACCTTCCGATCAGCAAGCCCTAGGCTCAGTGGTTTAACCACAGTGCCACCTGGGTCCCTAACAGAGAGCTATACTCCACTTTAATTGTGAAAACCTACATTTTTTGCTATATGCTTGAATCTCTCCAGCAAAATAGTGACAAGTCTGCAGGCACCCTCAGTCTGGCAACCATGCTGCAGACATGTCTCCGCCTTCGTAACATGTTCCAACATCCTCTGCAATGCGCTGTGGGGCCGACATGCGCGGCAGACAGCATGCTTGGCCACCAAACACATGTAAAAGAGGCAGACCCAATCCTTGAGAGGCGGCCTGTAATCCTTACCCAGCAAAAATGCTACACATAACACACCAGGCTAAATAAAATCCCCCCTTCCATTAGGAAGGGTGAAATTTCCCCCTCCCTGATCCCAGTCACCTGGCCCACTTTTATAGCTATGCCACAGTCCAGAATGTCAAAGCCACACACTGGAGGCACTTTGTCAGCGAATCTGAGTCAGCTACTGTGACTCACCGGCATAGTTGTACAGGCAACCTGGGTCTTCTCCTAGCAAGTAGTTGGTTTGGCTCATCACAGATACAGGCAAAGGGTTTTTGTCCCAAACACTTGTCTCCTTGCTAATCTGCTTGAAGAGTCAGAAGGTCTGCCTGTAAGACGAATGGCTTATTTATTTCTGAGTGTTGAAGATGACGCATTGCAGTCATATTCTTATAGCTGAATTCAGGCATAGACAGGGCAACCCAGAGCCCTCTAGCTGGGCTTGCTACCCTCTCCCTGTAGAGATGGACATTGTCATGGAAGGCCTAGAGGAGGCTGCCTCTCTGCTTTTTGGGGTCAGCTCCTATGTCTTTAGTAGTGGCCCAACGACTTTATCTCATGGTGGAGTTACTCTTTGGGCAATAGATTTACATTAGATTGAACATTGCATTGCACTAAAAGCACGGGGTACTGCCCAAAACAGCAGTGGTGGCCAACTTTTCACTTGCATGTTGGGAATCTCTTTGTTTGGTGACTCCCAGGGGGGCACATGACAATCAAAAAAGAAAGTCCAATTCACAATGAAAACATGTATATTTGCAGTTTAAAACTGAACAGCTAGCTAGAGCATTGAAACAACCAATGATAAAACTGTGCTAGCAAATCCATTAAGCAAACAAAGAAACGTTGCAACATTAAAACCAGATTGTATGGATGGCCTAGGCCAGGCGTCCCCAAACTGCAGCCCTCCAGATGTTTTGGCCCACAACTCCCATGATTCCTAGCTAAGAGGACCAGTGGTCAGGGATGATGGGAATTGTAGTCCAAAACATCTGGAGGGCCGAAGTCTGGGTATGTCTAGCCTAGGCAAATAAAAAGGTCTTCTCCATCAGGTTTGGTGTCAAGTGAATCTCCCTAGAGGACACTGCACAAATGAGACGTCATAACAGAGAGATCCTCCTCTCTCTCATGACCAGAAATAAAATATTTTAGAAATGCACAATCAAATTGAACAATTTCCACATAAGTCACAACAAGATATAAACTATAACAAATTCCCACTAAAATTCTGGTTCATTTCATGAGGCTTAAAAAAAAATTAAACTAAATAAATTGCAAGCTGATATGGAAATGTTCAAAACTGAACTTCAGGTTGGAAAAATGAGAAGCTGAGAGGAACTGAAATTGACATAATTTGCCTCCCCAGCTGCCATTAAAAGGCACAGGAGCTGGCTGAGATGTATTTTTCTAGCCAGTTGGCAACCATGGTGTGATCAGAGGCATGGGGTCTTCCTGCCTGCTTGCAAAAAGCAGCCACTGGAATGAACTCCACAATCCTAAGTGAGCTGCTTCATAATCCCTTCTATCTGCTTCCGTCTGTCTCATTTTAATGCTATTTGCCAGTCACTTTAAAAAAGACAAAGAAATATTTTTAGCCTCCTGACCGATCTGACATGCAGGATGTGTTTTGCAAATAATCTCACTGTCTCGTCGTTCAAGGGTGTTTTATTATTATTATTATTATCATTATCATCATCATGATGCATCGTGATTTTCATATTTTCACTTTTGTACTTTGTAGCCAGTGGCTAATGCCCCAAATTAGTGTGAGATCTCTTCAAAGGGGGCTTTGCAATGTAATCAAGGCAAAGTTGAAAACATTATCTGTGCTGCAGAAGCAACCCTGAACAAAAAGGGCTTGTGATCAAAATCCAGGACAGATAGCAGTGAGAGTCATACCATGGGCCATCTCCCGTCTCCCCCCACCCTCCTCTCTCATTTGGAATCAGGAGATGTCCCTCCTGCCCCCACCCGCAATTTTAACATATCCCAGTGCAAGCCAATTGCGGTTATATAATACTGGCTCCGAAACAGATGCTACCATGTTAGGGATGGCAGATTATAACTGGAATGCAAAGCTAATGGAAGCTTTTGGACAAATGCAAACTCCCCTGCCAGAAAAGAGAGAAAGAGAGAGAGAGAGAGAGAGAGAGAGAGAGAGAGAGAGAGAGAGAGAGAGAGAGAGAGAGAGAGAGAGAGAGAGTGTCACAGATGGATTGTCCCCTTTTGACTGTCTCTTTCTGGAAATCCAGAGAGATGGGGAGGCAATTCCATATACACCCCCACCCATTTGTCACCCTATTGAGTACTGGAATTAATTTTACAAGACTAATAACGTCCCAAGAACATGTCCCAAGGTATTTTAAATCTGAAGATAATTGTGGACGTAAGGGATAAATGTATTTTGTCAAGCCAGGTCTTGCCGCTTGCATTTGCTTTTGAAAACTCCCTGTTGAGGGATTTGTGGGGTGAGGAACACTTTAAAAAGTGCTGTACTGGACAAGCCTGTACTTTACGTTATTGATGCCCAAGGTGAAATGCGAGAAGGGGGGGGGGGGAATTCTAAAAATGAATTTTGCATTCTGAAACAAAATGCCATTTCGCCCAGTGAATGGCCATTTCACTCATGACGAAGCTTCACACCTGAGCAGACGGCGGATGAGTGGCTTTTGCCTTCCCATGGAGGTAAATGCCATCTGCACATGCACAGAGACAAGCCCCTTTATCACAGCTTCACAGCTGATTGGGTTGCAAACTGTTTTCTGGGACCCATTTCCTGTCTCCAGTTAAGTGTGGAGCCTGGCTCATTTGCTTTGGTCCTTGTCCACAGAAGGAATGCTGGGCCACTTGCCTGCTTAGCAAGAAATCCTCCCCAGCTCAACTCAGTGGAATGCATAAGCAGGTGGGGCTGGGCGGGTGTTGTGGGGTCTTATCGGAAAGCTGACGGACAGCCGCAGTTGTCCCGCCTGGGCATTTCTCATCAGCCATGCTGAGCATGGCTGAGGTGGCCTTGTGGCTCCACAGAGCTGCATATTTCTGCAGGCTCTTTCTTTGGAGCCCAGCTGCACATTTGATGGATCAAGTATCCCGCTGCCTGTCTGAGCAAGGCGGCCGAGACACACGCCAGGGGAAGCGCAATGCCCTCACCACAGAGGGAAAGGAACTTTCTGTCCGTAATGAGAAAAAGAGCACAGGAACACCATCCGGACCTGGCATCCACCTCTTCATAGAATCGTAGAGTTGGAAGGGACCCCAAGGAATGCAAGCAATGCAGGAATCTCAACTAAGGCATCCGAGACAGATGGCCAGGCAACCTCTGCTTTAAAACCTCCAAGGAAGGAGAGTCCACCATCTTCCAAGAAAATTCGTTCCACCGTCGAACCGCTCTTACTGCCAGAAAGTTCTTCTTGATGTTTAGAATCATAGAATCATAGAGTTGGAAAAGACCACAAGGGCCATCCAGTCCAACCCCCTGCCAAGCAGGAAACAACATCAAAGCATTCTTGACATATGCCTGTCAAGCCTCTGCTTAAAGACCTCCAAAGAAGGAGACTCCACCACACTCCTTGGTAGCAAATTCCACTGCCGAACAGCTCTTACTGTCAGGAAGTTCTTCCTAATGTTTAGGTGGAAGCTTCTTTCTTGAAGTTTGAATCCATTGCTCCGTGTCCGCTTCTCTGGAGCAGCAGAAAACAATCTTTCTCCCTCCTCCATATGACATCCTTTCATATATTTGAACATGGCTATCATATCACCCCTTAACCTTCTCTTAGTCGGAATCTCCTTTCTTGTAACTTGAAGCTCATGTCCTAGCCTTCAGAGCAGGAGAAAATAAGCTTGCTCCACCTTCCATGTCACAGCCCTTTAGATTTTTGAACAGGCATAGGCAAACTCAGCCCTCCAGATGTTTTGGGACTACAACTCCCATCATCCCTAGCTAATAGGACCAGTGGTCAGGGATGATGGGAGTTGTAGTACCAAAGCATCTGGAGGGCTGAGTTTGCCTATGCCTGTTTTTGAAGATGGCACCCGATGCCTCTACATAGCTCCATCCTTATTTCAGGCATCATGATGTATCGGTATATCACAATGCTTAGCTGATGATACAGCACAATGCTGAAAACCAGATATCGCCCAGCCCTACTGCAGATCCCAGTCCTTGAAAGGGGTTTCCAACTGATCCTGCATTTTAGTTGGATTCCCGACTTCAACCAGGAGACCTGGATTGGAACTTCACCAGACAAACCCTGTAAGAAAACTTGCTGGACAAAAGCTTAGCATGTACCGTCGAGGTGCTCAGATCCAGGGAGTGTCCTATGCAGGGCACCCCACATGACCTCTGCTTTGCAGCTGTCACAAAATCAGCTGCTCTTGGGCGGCACATATCTGAGCAAAGCCAGGCAGGTGCCCAGAGAATGAGCAAGTGTTGGGAGAGAATGTTCACACTCCCAAGCTGTACACAGCGGATGCTCATGACTAAGACCCTCCAGCTCTCTGGGGCTCCAGACATCCAAATCAAATGCCCTCTGCCACCCAGAGGCAAACAGTGCTCCCGTTTTAATCGCTAAGTATTTGACTGGTGTGCCTCTCTGTATGGCCCACATGCTGCTTGGATAAAAGATGGTGCATTGCATAGATTGGCAAGTGAGTCTTAAAGGAAGTCCCTGCCATTTGAATTGATGAACCAGGGGGAAACCTGTGGCCTTCCAACTGCTACTGAACTGCAACTCTGGTGATCCCTGAGCGCTGGCCGCAACAGGTGGGAATGTTTGGAGTTGCAGCCCAGCAATATCCGGAGGGCGGCAGGTTCCTTATGCTCTAGCGGGTGGAGACCTGCACATGTTTTCAGACAAACAGAGGTTTCTATCCCACCTTTCTGGTATGTTTCAGGGCAGCTTGCAGCTCTATAAACTCTCAATGCAAACACAGCGCACCAATAAAGAGCGCAGCATGAAAATGCAGCAAAGGCAGAGGCCACAAGTAAAACAACCGTTGCAACAGGTGCTTAGGCAAAAGCCTCCAAGAATAGACTTGTCTTTACCGACTGGAGAAAGCCAAGCCAGAGAAAGGGCCACTCGTGCTTCATGGGGCAAAGAACATAAGACATGACGAGTCCTGCTGGATCAGGCCCATCGAGTCCCGCATGCTGATCTCACAATGGCCAACTAGATGCCTAAGAGAAGCCTGTAAGCAGGACCTGAGTGCAACATCATCCCTCTCCCCTCCAGAGTTTTCCAGCAACTGGGATTCAGAAGCATGCTGGTGTGTGTTTTTTACTATGGAGACAGCCATTGCGACTGGTAGCCATTGAAAGCCCAATCCTCTTCTGAAGCCATCCAATTTGGTGGTCATCGCTGTTCCCTGTGGCAGTGAGTTCCACAGTTTAACGAGGCACCGTCTGAAGAAATGCTTTTCTTTTCTCTGCTCTGTATCTTCCATCATTAGTGTATTCTAATATTTCTGTTGGAAGCTGCACAGAGTGGCTGGGGAAACCCAGCCAGATGGGCGGGGTATAAATAATATATTATTATTATTATTATTATTATTATTATTATTATTATCATTCAGGTTCACTAATGTCCACAAGTTCTAGTGTTCTTCTCTTCTCTATCCCCTTCCTCTATACTATGCATAATTCTATATACTTTTACCATGTCGCCTTTTCTTTAAAAGGTGGACGTATGTATGTTCACAAGTAAATCCTCAGCTTCGGTGTTGTTGTTTTTATTATCCTGTTGTCTTGCTGAGAAAAATGGAGCTTGTACAACTACTCACCCACACACTGGGAGATTCATAGGGCCCACATGAGCGAGTCCTCTTCTGAGATGAGTCAACGTGCGGTGAAATGTGGAAACATAAGTCACTCGTTTCTCTGTGGAAGATTCAGGACAGGCAAGAGGAAGGACTTCTTCACACAGCACATGGCTAAGCTATGGGATTAACTCCCACAAATTGCTGTGACGGCCACTAATTCAGAGGTCTTTAAACCTGAATTAGACAAATTTGTGGTGCAATGACTGCTAGACGGGATGAAAGGATCTGCCAATTTTGCTTCTCGGTTTCTTTTTTTTCCCCCAATCTTAAATTCAGTTCTCCACATCTCTGCAGCAATTTGGTTATGGGTTTGTTTGTCTTTTACGCCTCCATGGCAATTCAGCAGCATTTTAGTACAATTTTTTTCCTAATAAACACATTTTGTGCACAGTTTTGACTAATGTGCACTTCTTACCAGCATTTTCCCGTAATACCATGCACTTTTGTAAGTTATTTCCACCAATATATTCATATTTACGCACTATATTCATATTTTGTAAACATCATTTGGTTGGAGAATTGCACTGCAAAATTCGGTTCGGCGCGAATTTTGAAGGGTCGCTGCATTTTGGGTTTGCACGTTGCTTTGGAAAGTGCAGATTCCATACATTCCCCTTTAAATACAAACTGAACTGGATTTCTCTCCCATCCCTGGCTACTAGCCATGATCAGAGAAAGCACGCCTGACTATGAAGACCAGTCACTTGGGAGCAAGAGTATTCTGATGTCCTGCTTGAGAGCTTCTTATAGGTATGTGGTGGGTCACTGTAGGAAGCAAGAGGCTTGTCTACTTAGGTCTTTTGGTTCTTAGATTCTTCTTACAATCTCCACCACACACTGCAAGGCATGCATCCACCCACAGTGTAGGGCAGGGCAGGGCAGGGCAGGGCAGGGCAAGCCTGGGGCCCTCCAGACATTGCTGGATTCTGTAATGTTGGAGACTCCAGATTTAGGTGGGCTTCAGTTCGCCATGGTCTGGAGCAGCTCTGGTCCAGGTCCTACAAAAAATAACTCTAGCGACTGGACCCTGAGGCAGCTAAAGACATCGATTTCTAGTAGGCTTTCCTTGTGCTTGAGCTAAGTGAAGGGTTTTGGTCCCCCTCATTTGTGCATAAAGTACTGTTGCACTGAGATCTGGGCTGGAATGCTCCAGACCTTGGTGAACTGAAATATACATAAAACATGGACTGGGCTGCCCTTTCTTCAGCTAAATGAAACCACCCACTGGCTTTTTTTTTTGAGATTGTTCTAAATAGAACATTTTGAGCTTGCTATGCTTCATGCATCTTACGGACTCCAGCACCCACCATCCCCAACTATTGCAGTAGTTGCAATAAATGAATACTGGCTACACAGTCTTGGCCTGTCTTGTGAGTTGGAGTGACAGGTTCCCCAACCCCTGGTGTTGGGAGAAAAAAAGTAAGCTGGTGCTGCCCTGTGGATGCATTCAAACCTTGGAGGGGGGGAGGCCTTGTTGTCACTGCATGGCAGGTGCTGCAGTGCTGAATAGTCCTCTTTGTGGTTAATACCCGTGGAACCTACTTGAGCGCAGGACCCTTGCGAGGCCCTTTGCAGGAGAGAAAGAGGCTGCTCTATCAGCACAGCGGAGATGCCAGCTCAGTATGGATTTCAGGTAAATGCCTTCAATTTTCCCCTTGCCTTAGGATAATATTTTAATCCCTTTTGTCTGGTTTTATGTTTGACTGGATATAGTTAAGCTACTTATAGGAATATGAGGAACATGTTTACGGTCAGGCTGTGGAGCCTTTGGGGAGCCGAGGACAGGTAGGGCTTTTGCCCATGAAAGGAAGAAAATGTGTTTAGAAACAGACAAACAAACACCCCAGCTTTGGGCCACAATCCACTGGAGAGATAGATAGGCCAGGATGGGCTGTAGCTCACTGGTAGAGCATTTGCTCACTGGTACAGAAGGCCTCAGGTTTAATCTCTGGCATCTACTTGGGAGGGTTGGGAGAAACTCCTGCATAAAACTCTGGAGAGCTTCTGCCTGTCAGAGTAGAGAATACTGCGCTAGATGGACCAAAGATCGGGCTCAGTATAAGACAAGCTTCCTATGTTTCGATTAGGATCCAAGTTCCAATGACTCAGACTGAGCTTCAGTGTATGTCGCTCTCAACTAGACTGTGGTCTTGATTACTATTTCAACATGAGATTGCATGGGCCAGGATTTTTTAAAAAAAATACTCCAGAGCATCAAAAAGCTTGCCCAGTTGGTATCTCCCCCTTCCAACGGAGATGGGGACCTGCTGTTCAAAGTCCAATGTTCCAAAAGATCCATCCTTGGGGTGTTCGGTGTTGAATGTGTAAAACAGCCATGTTTCATACTAGTGATGCCCAACCCCTAGAAACGTGGTTATGTGATTCAAATGGTCCAGTGCATTGTTCTTCAACCTTGGGTCCCCATATGTTGTTGGACTACAACTCATCCCTGGCCATTGGTTAAGCTGGCTGGGGATGATGGTTTTGTAGTCCGGCAACATTGGGCAACCCAAGGTTTAAGAACATGGGGCTATGGCACTTCTCAGGTGGGCACCATTGCCATTATAAGAGAACAAGGGAGCCATTATGAGAACAAGGGAGTTGTTAATGGTGAGTTCTGGCACCTCTTTTTCTAGAAAAAACAGTGCTGGCGATACCCATTGTGTCTCTGCAAAGGGAGGTCACGATAACAAAAGCTTCATGATGTCTGCCAGTCATAGGGGCTGGGCCTGTGCACTGTACCTTCACAGGCCTGAGGCCTAAGTACACGTAGTCTACAGTTGCTTGCCAGCCCTTAAATCAGCCTTCCCCAACCTGGTGTTTTGGACTACGATTCCCATTGGTCTTAGCCAACCATGGACAAAGGTGAAGGGTGATGGGAGCTGTAGTCCAGGGTGCCTTCCACTGAACCTATCAAGCTGCCATATACTGGCCATAACACGGCACTCAGCAATGCCCACCCTTTGACTGGTAGCAGCTCTCCAGGCTCTCAAGCAGAGGAGGTCCTTCCCATCCCCAACTACTTGAGATCTTTTAATGGGTGGTGCTGAGAACAGAACCAGGGAATTTGTGGATGCAAAGAGCAGGTGCTCCAATACTGAGCTGGGGTCCCCCTCTTCGCCCCCAATTCTGCAGCTTGTCACTTTGGTATCACACCAGGTGTCAATGCTCATCCGAATCAACCTGCACTGTGAGGGCTTTCAAATGTTAGTTGTGTTTGTTTGTTTGTTTGTTTGTTTAAACCAGGCATCCCCAAACTGCGGCCCTCCAGATGTTTTGGCCTACAGCTCCCATGATCCCTTAGCTAACAGGACCAGTGGTTGGGGAAGATGGGGATTGTAGTCCAAAACATCTGGAGGGCCGAAGTTTGGGGGTGCCTGGTTTAAACAGTGTTTCTGTTGTTGGGCTACAACTCCCATCATCCCTGACTACTGGTTCTGCTAGCTAGGGACGATGGGAGTTGTAGCCCAACAGCAGCTGGAGAGTTTGAGAAACACTGGGACTTCGACATAATAATGGCGTTTCCTCTCTCTCCGTGCAACTCATCCAAAAGGGTTTGATTTTATTTTTGCCGGGGAGCAGAGGGGGCCATGCTCTGTGACAAGGGTCACTGGACCCTGAACCTCTTGCCTCTGCCAAGGGATCGCTTTTAGCCCAAGGTGTCATTTGATATTCCCTGCCAAGTGGGATGCAGATATGTCTTGGATGCCTCTCGCCTTCGCAGGGAAGGACAGCTGCAGTCATGCGAGATGGCCCCAGCATCCTTTTCACGGATCAACGGCAGACAAGTTGCGAGGGATGGTGTGTGTGTGTGTTCGTGTGTGCACACACGCAATGACGACTTATACTGCTGAGTCAGATACAGCTCTCCATTTCCTGGCCTGAGGTTGCCAGCAAAAAGGATGTTTGCAATGAGCAAGTCATTGTGTTTCTCTCTCTTTCTCTTTCTCTCTCTCCCCCTGGAAGGCATGCCAGTGATTTACTGGTCCAGTCAGTCCCGAAAGCCGGAAAACTGCAGGATTCTGCTTAGCACCACCCAGCAGTTTCTTTTGGGGCTCCTCCTCCAACCAAACTGGGTTATGTCCTGGGTTTATGTCCTGGGTTACATCATCTTCTCCAAGGTTGTGTTCTTTAAAGTCAAACAGGGACAATCCAACTTCCTGTGAAGCCTTGTGAAAGGTGGGTGTCTTGGTAGCATACCTGCCAAGTTGCTGTCGGAGAAATAAGTGACCGGGTGGAAGTAGCAGACCGGAAGTAGCGCTGCTGCCATTTTGGAACTGGGCGGAGCATGCTCAGAAGTGACTTTTGATGCTGCTTTGCCCAGTTCCAAAATGGCCACCACGCCAGAATAAACCGGGGAAAAACAAAAAATCCGTTTTTTCAGCTAGGAACAGCTGGAAAAACGGGGATTTCCCGGGGAATACGGGAGACTTGGCAGCTATGCTTGGTAGGCAGTTATCAAGTGGGAATTAACTATTTATTATTATTATTATTATTATTATTTATTTATTTATTTATCACCATCATCATCATCATCCTGCCTTTTCCCCAGACTGGTATTCAAGGCAGACTATGCAAATTAGAATAAATGCAGACAAAATGCAAAAAGATAATAATTAAAAAGCAGTTAAACTCAATCAGAATTAAATACAACATGAAAACAAATCTGTTAAAATGCTAAAAATGGTTAAAATAAAATAAAAACAGCATAGAACTATTAAAGCCCTTTCCTTAAAAAAAAAGCATTCCATTCCCAATGGCCTGTCAGAATACAACCGTCCTCACTGTCTCTCTTCCCTACCAAGTATGCCTGCGAGGGTGGTATAGGTTGAAGACCAGGGGCTCAAGCCAGCAGTAAGAGCTAAGGGAAAGAGCAGGGGACCAAGCCAAGGGGAAACCAAGAAAACCAGCAAAGGAAAGTTTTGCAGCCAAAATGAGTCCCACCGCAAACAGTAAGCCTCTGTCTGCTGTGCACAGGGCTCAAAGTTACAGGCCTCGCAGCTTTGGCCATAGGAACCCATTTCCAGATTCCTCTTCAACCTCAGCCTTGGACTTCCAAGACTGAGGTGGCCCAGCCTAGAGCGCTTGTCCTTGCAAATGGCTGGCTTCCAGTAGAGAGGCTGAGCTAATGACTAGCAATTGTGTGCTTTTTCCAATGATGAGCCCCTGTTGGTGGGATTCCCCCGTGAGGGAGACCTGCCACATCTGTCCTGCAGTAGCTTTTGAAGCAGGGCGCATTAAGCAATTATTCCTCTCCTCCCCCATTCATTTAACAGGATGTTTCATCTCATAATGGATCTGGCTGGACTCACTCACTATCAATTACTTGCAACTTAAATGCAGGACACCTGGGAGATGGCAGTCTAGGAGAGGGCATTTTTCCCCTACTCACCTGGAAGTAAGTCCCACTGAACTCAATGGGGCTTGCTTCTGCCTTGATGTGCACAGACTTGCACTATGAATGCATGGAAGTGATTTTAGCCGTTTGAATTGAGTTTTTAAATTGTAATTTGAACTCTCTCTCTCTCTTTTTAACCTGAACTTGCATTCACATATTTTATTGTAATCTGATTTGAGTTTGTTTTATAATGAAAAACAAGGTCTAATTTATTTATTTATAAATCGAAGGAACACCTATTTTAAGGACAGTTCCAGCGCAGAGTTAACCGATGGGCATCCCCAACATATCTCCCTTTAGGGCAAAATGCGGGGAAAGGGATTTACCAGAAAGAGAGCGCACAGAAAATACAGCCTCTCCCTTGTAAGCAGGGCTACACTGGAACACAAGGTACCCATTGCTGATGGCTGGAAGGTCGGTGATAGATAGGGACCACTTGTCCCAGGAAGAGATCCCTGCAATTGATTCCTGGAGTTGCAGCAGTGAGAAAGCTATAGGAGCAGGAGATGGAGTGGCAGGATCCGATTTCTCTTTCAGGGAAAGCAAAATGATCAAGAGGGCTTGGGAACAGGCTCCCTTGCCGAAAGAGCAGAGAGCGATTTCCTACTTAAAAAGTGATTAATCCAAATGCTCTTCAATTTACAAGGCAGAGATCAATCAATAATTATCCCACTTAATCCCAACATAAATCCTTTAAAAAACATTTAATTAAAAGCAATCAAGCCCCACAAGATGTGGTTATTCGCCACACAACATTAACCCCTTGGGGCCCCGCACCCAGGCAGCCTCCACGACTGCAAAGGATTCCTCTCTGCAATTGTTTCCCAGAGCCTCTGAATCAGAGGAGTCGAGAGGGACAGATTCCAGCACTCGTTTTCACAGCCGCCATGGGAAGAATTGCTTGTTATAAATGCCCACCTAAGGCAAAGTGACACGTCTATTAGGCCCTTAATTAGACAAAATCCACAGCTGACATCCCTGTGGCAAAACCGTCTCTGTTAAACAGTCACTTAAAGTATGAATTGGATCGGGCTAACCTTGCTTTAATTAACAAAGCCGTCACCGAGGCGAGGAACGTGCGGGAGACTTAAAATCAACATGCCTGAGTTGACACAGAATCCCACTCTGTGGCTTTTCAAACTTCTCAGACCTGCAGTACAGTGTTGTTGTTTTTCTGAATAAAAGTGAAAGGCACGTTTCTTGTGGAAGAGGGATGGAGCTTGCCTCTTGCACCCGAAAAGAGGAATACTTAGAGGAGCTTCTCTATTGCATACGAAGAGACCAGGAAGTGTCATGCCTGGATCATGTCATCTATTGAAGAACAGGGAGAGACATTCTAGAAGGAGCTTCTCTATTATACCTGGGGGGGGGGGGGAGAACCAGGAAGAGGTGTGTCTGGAAGAACTATGAGCACAAAAATGCAATGGGAGATTTCTGAGAGAAAGTCATTCTAGCATGTGTGACTGGATCATTCCAATATATCAAATGAGAGCATCGATGTTGAGTAACAGAAATTTAATAAATAGCAAACCAACGAGAAAAGTGGCTTAGAGTTCTGGGCTAAAGGTGGACTCACTCTGCCATTCTTTAAGTTTGGACCACCCTACCTAGCAGTGCCAAGCAAAAAGGAAGGCCCCAAAGGCTGTGCTGTGCCAATTGTCTTTCGAGTTTCCCTTTTCCTTTCCTTCCTCATTGCTGAATGAACCCAGTTGTTGCTTCTTTCTCCTGATTCATGGGCTCCTCACACGTGCAGAAGCCCAATTCGTGTGTCAGGGTGTGGCGTTCCCATGCTCCTCAACTGCATTCCTTTGCACATGTGGAGTAACTTCCCATCGCTGATGTGAAAGAGGAAGCTCAGAGCGGCTTCACGGATAGGTGGAGATCTAGAGCAGGGGAAGCTCTAGATCAGGCATGTCAAACCTGCAGCCCTCCAGATGTTTTGGCCTACAACTCCCATGATCCCTAGTTAGCAGGACCAGTGGTTGGGGAAGATGGGAATTGTAGTCCAAAACATCTGGAGGGCCAAAGGTTGGGGGTGCCTGCTCTAGATGATTTCCTCAACAATTTGCTCTAGGCCTTTTCTTACTGGCCTCTCTGCTTCTCCAGGGGAGAAATACCTTTCCAAGCCCCGCCTAAAATGGAAGTGAGGAAAAGTAAGGAGGCCCTCCAGCTGGCACTGTGGATCCCCTGCACTCTCAAATAAATGCATAAATGGAACAGATGCACCTCTGTAGTTCAGCACCAAGAAAAGCTTGATTCTGCAACCTGTATACATTTTGCAACCTGTATACATTTTGCAACCTGTGCATATTTTGCTTCCTTTGCATAATTACTTTTGCTTTCCGCAGCTGGAGTTACAACAAGGATGGAGGAACGAATCCTACCTGAGGAAATGTACTGATCCAACCACGGTTGTATTGCTTCCCTTGAAATTCCTACAGCGAAACTTTCAACTCAAATTTTGCTGTAAGTGAAACATGTCGGCAGTACTCAAGCCCCTGACCCTTAACTCCCCCCCTCTCCCCTTGGGTGTCTGAGAATCACTGGGCATTGCCCACATGCTGCCAAGCTTAATTTCAAGACCATAGCCGTGCTCTTTTAAAATAAAAGGAATGGGGGAAAATTTTCAGGAGGCTAAATGAAGTGCCTTATACTAAATTCTGTACTTGTGCAGAATCGTGGGTATCCCAGAGAACTGAACAGCATTCCATGTGTGCTTTTATCTCAGAGAGATTCCCCCATGATTTTGATCCTCAAAGAGGAATGCTTCTCTTCTGTTACAGGGATTAGTTTTTCTGCCGACTCACAGAACAACTCCAGAATGTCACAGGGACCTGCCGGCAGCTGCTGCTGCCGCTGCTGCTATCACAGAGGAGATAGGCTGCAAACTCATTAGTCGTCGTTATCGCCATGGCGGTTTCTCAGCGCTCCGGCGAACAAGAGCTACCGTGACAACAACAGACAGTGCATTTCCCGGCACAGATTCTGGGTGGGTGCAAAGCTCGAGGGAGGGAAAGTGCAGATCTTGGGCAACAATTACTCATTTGGGAGCAGCATGAGTGCAGAAGGGAGATGGCAGCATTCTAAGCCTGCTGCAAATGCTTATGCACACTGCTAGGAACCTCAGCAGTTTGCACGCCTCTCCAGTGCCACTCGGGGCTCTGCTTCTGGAATTCTTACTGTGAAAACCAGTCCCTTACTAGCACACAACAACAAAGCACGCCAGGGGCTGGCATCATTGGGGCCCATGCTCCAATAGCGGACTCACTGTCAGCTCCTGATGCCTCCTAGCTGCCGCCCATCCTTGCTATTGCTGCCTGTTCACTTGCCCTCTCTCAGCTAGCAAGTAAGGAGATGAGCAATGAGGAGGAGCAGAAAAACTAGGCATTGATCCATGTAGTTCAATATTGCCTACACTGACCGGCAGCGGTTCAGTGGGAGTCTTTTCCCATCCCTACCCAGAGATCTTCTGAATGCAAAGCCACTCACCTACCCTGAGTTTGCCCTCTCCCTTGCGGCAGTGGTACAGACTGAGAAAAAGGTGGCAATGGGGTTCCTTTGGAAGCAGGGCAGGTGGGAAGCACAATGAATAAGAATAATAGTCATTAACAATGTAATTACAGTGGAACCTCGGTTTATGAACACCTCGGTTTATGAATTTTCGGTTTATGAACACCGCGGACCCATCTGGAACGGATTAATTCATTTTCCATTACTTTCAATGGGAAAGTTCACTTCAGTTTATGAACGCTTCAGTTTATGAACAGACTTCCGGAACCAATTGTGTTCATAAACCGAGGTACCACTGTATGTAACTTATGTCATTTCGCCACAGCAGACAGCGAGGCAAACAGTGTCGTTTTTGGCAGAAGCTGAACTGCAGCAGAACGGAAACTGCTGCATGCAATGAAACGTGGGGAAAGATGCCACATGTCCCTAGTCATATCCAATGTTAACAATAGAAGCCCATTGAAATTAATGTGGGTCCATTGATTTCGATGGGTCCACTATGAGTATGACAAATGTTGGATGCAACTCTTGTGCAGGGGGGGGGCAGGGCTTTGCTGCAATGCTGGTGGTCCTCAAATGTGGGTTTCTAAGCCACAGTTGGGTCACGTCAGCAGGCAGATGACCACCTCTTGAGAGGAGACGTAAAGGTAAAGGGACCCCTGACCATTAGGTCCAGTCGTGATGACTCTGGGGTTGCAGCGCTCATCTCGCGTTATTGGCCGAGGGAGCCAGCGTACAGCTTCCAGGTCATGTGGCCAGCATGACTAAGCCGCTTCTGGCGAAACCAGAGCAGCACATGGAAATGCCGTTTACCTTCCTGCTGTAGTGGTACCTATTTATCTACTTGCACTCTGACATGCTTTCGAACTGCTAGGTTGGCAGGAGCTGGGAACGAGCAACGGGAGCTCACTCCGTCGTGGGGATTCGAACCGCCGACCTTCTGAATAGCAAGCCCTAGGCTCTGTGGTTTAACCCACAGCGCCACCCACGTCCTGAGAGGAGACAGAGGAGAAGAAATGGAGACAGAAGAAGAAATTTAGAGAGAAGAGAACTTCCAGATTATTTAGCTACATGATGCTTCCAGATGGGTATTTATGGAGGGATTAATCCAGGTTTTCTCTTTTGGGGGAATACCAATAAGTTTTTTTAATAAAAAAAACCTGTCTCCAGCAAACCCCACCCCTTTTTAAAGTTTTAAACTGCCATGATGAAGCACCCACAGATACGATGAATTAAAAGTGCGCAAAAAGTTTCCTGTTTTGGAAAATACTTCTGTTTTGTACTAGGTTTGTAGTTTACACTGAAGCTTGCCAGCCAACTCAGGCTTATTTGGGATTCTGAATATTTTGGTACTTTGAGAATGAGATGCATTGTGAAAATATGTACAAATTTATGCTATACACACACAGACACACACACACACAAAAAAAAATGTGCGTCCTTCTGAGTTGTAGGGAAATGAGGTTAATACCTGAACATTCCTCTAGTTGCAGATTCCGCCTCCCCCCCCCCCCCGATCCTTTGAAAGTGCCCCATCTGTACTATATTAGGTCCCTAAACTTGTTTTGATCCCAGCTTCCTTGTGTATCATAGAGCATGTCAATGAAGGGATGATTTGATGCTTACTACCAGGTTACTATGGCAACCTTTGCCAATCAGGTGCCCTCTAATTTTGTTGGATGGGGCTGGTGGGAGTTATAGGCCATAATATCTAGCAGGTGATAACTGTGCTATGGTAACTAGAAACAGTGGAGGCTTGTCCATTAGGATGAATGGGGCCCTCAGACAGCTGCTGTCCTCCCTTGTTACTTACAACCAGTCCAAGGGGTGGCACTGGCTGTCACCTTCCTCCTCCTTGGGCTCAGTTTTGCCCTTGTAGAACTCAGAGATAAACTAGAATCAACCAATTCTACTGGCCATTGGCTATGGCGCCACCTACTGTCTGGCTCCCTGCCTTCCGCCCTACCAGCTCCAATGGGCACCACCAGCCATTGCCTAGGAAGCAGGTCTCCCTACATCCCAGTCTCATGAAGAGCATTGGGGGGGGGGGCGCAAACATGCATGAATGGTTGCAGCACAGAACCAGGAACTGGTGAATATTCCAGATGAATAAACCCAGGGGTGTGTGAGCAGCATTGTTTACACACACACACTCACACTCTTTCTGCTGCACCTACTTTCTCCCAAGGAATAAAGGCCCACTCCATTTGTAGCCAGGAGGCTAACACTTGAGCGATTCCACCACCACCTCCCCATCAAAGTTCCCATCATTTTCAGCGCATGAAATATTAGAACAGCTGCTGCCAATTCCACCTCTGAAAAGCAAGAACATGGTGGGTTGCTGTTGTTTCTTTCTCCTCTCCTCTTTCTCTCTCTCTCTCTCATTGCCAGTGATGATTTAATCCTCTTTGAACTCTTAAACTCCTAAATATCAGATGGTTGCTCTGTGGGGTAAGAGGCTGCATGTTTATTATTGTCTGTTCTTTGCAGGCGCTTCTGAAAGGTGAGCCAGAAGTTGGGAAGTGTATCCCGGGGAGCTGGGGAATGCAAAGGAGACGGCGACTCTGGCCCTCCGACAACGGGAGGGCAATAAAGCACGAGCCGTATCAGGTGTTAAAATGGCAACAATGCCCAAAACATCCTGGGAAAATGCTGTATGGCAGGGGGGCAGGGGAGAGAGAAAGGGGGTATTGCAACACTCTCGTTTCTTTACTAAACAAAGTCATGGTAACGCCAACTGCCCAGTAAAGGAGACCCTGGGTAGATTTGCATGAACTTTTGCTGCTTGCCTTGAGATGTGGCTTGTTCTGGGCGCATCATGCTCCGAGCACAAAGTGAAAGTGGAGCACTTTTTTACTTATTTCATCTTTGCACTTCTCTCTTCCTTTTTGGCAGAGGCAACCCAGCCTGATGGGCAGGATATAAATATTATTAAATGCAAGCCCCTACACAAAGAGACTTACTTCTTCTTCTTTATTTTTAATATTATCATCATTATCATCATCATTATCAAATAGGTTTCATCATTGTCATAATTTATTCCGCACCTTTCCTCCTAAGGAGGTCAAGGCAGTGTACAAGGAAAAAAATATTAAGCATCTCCTTCTTCGTCCATGAGGTGCCCAACAGAGGGACCAGGATGTTCTGCAAGACTTTTGTGTGCACCTGACTTAGCCCATGACTCAGGGAAACCCTGAAAGCTGGGATGGAGACATTTCAGGGAAACGATCAGCCAAAAGGATCTGGCCTCTCAGCAGAGTCAATGGGGTGAACCTCTCCCTCTGCTGCAGCCTGATGTAAGGACAAGATAATCGTTGAGGGAGAGGGACAGCAAATGTCAGCTGAACCGGTGGAGTAGCCCTGCTTCTCATCTCTCTCCCTCTCTGCTTCCTTCTTTGGTGATCACTCGTAGCCAAGTAAGATTGTCTTCCATGACAATGGTCTTAACAGTGAGTCCGTAAGTGACTGTGTAGGCCAATTCTGGATCCACACATCCTTCCACAGTGGGGACATAGGTTTCTGGGCGGGAGTTGATCACGGTGAGGGTTTGCCAAACATGCCTTCCTCTTAGCTCGTTTCTCCTTTTCATCCTGAGTTTGTGCTTCTTCAAAGTCCATGGCGCCAGCTGGAGTGCTCACAGGCCAGTGTTTCCCAGTTATTGGTGCTTACACTACACATATATATATATATATATATATATATATATATATATATATATATATATATATATATATATATATTGCCTTGTAGTGTGCGCACACTCAGAGGATGACCTCCAAACATAGCTGCCAAGTTTTCCCTTTTCTCGCGAGGAAGCCTATTCAGCATAAGGGAATTTCCCTTATGAAAAGGGAGAACTTGGCAGCTATGCCTCCAAACCATCCTAAATATATTTGCAGGAGCTTGCAGAAAGCTTGGCCTATCGCTCAGTATCCCAAAAAACCCAAATTGCTGCACCAACAAGCACAAAACAACCCCTCCACAGCGCCATAAATCCAACTTAATGGTGTAACATTGGAAAACATCAACCTTTTCCCCCTCTCTGCTACATCCTTATGGAATGGCTGCTTCCTGGTGGTGGAGGAGAGCCCAAGGCAGCTAGACTTTAAGCAGATCTGATGGAGTGGGCCCTGCTTCCATTCTCTCTCTGTGTGTGTGTTTCTCTCCTCCACCACCCCCTCCCACCCCCTGCTTCTTGTATTCTCTTGCCTTTTATAATGTAATAATTTGAGCTAGGTTGAACTGAGCCACCCAAGATCAGAATCTCACAGCTCCCCTACAAAAGATTTCCCAAGAGTTCCCTCCATACATCTGCTTCAGGGACTTTGCAAATCAATGCAAGCTCTAAAAGTACAGTTCCGGGCAATTTTTAAAATATATCTATGGAGAGAGAGAGAGAGAGAGAGATGCAAGATAAAGCCTATTCATAGGTGGAAATGGCTGCCTAGCTTTCCCTTTCATCAGGAGTGTTTCTCAGCAAGCACTCTGCTTGTGCTACTACCTTCAATATATTGATCCCACTGGACAGCCATTTCCCCACGGTACACTTTGCTCATCGAGACAGAACAGTTCTCTCCAATCTATTTTAAACAATACTTACCTTCGTATATGAATCCCGTCAGCCCATAGCCGTTTACAAAGCCTTTATGGATTTCTGCTGCAGCATCAAAGGTTGCTTAATGCAACTTTATGTTTCTCTCCCTGCCCCAAATCCATAAGCTTTAATCAAGTGTTGCAGTTGTAGCACATTGGGGTGAGCAAGCCTGTTTGGCTGACTAAGGTTCCTTGTGGGTGGGTTTTGGAGGGTGGGTGTGCCCTGCTCTCAAAGGCAGGGATGTGGGAACCTTCATCCCACTGCCCAATTCAGGTTCACCAGGGCTTCTACTCTGGCCCTGCGAGGTTATTTCCCTCCAGACCCACACTATATGATGTCAGATCCAGGGCAAGGCAAAAGCTTCCTGCATTGCAGGGGGTTGGTCTAGATGATCGTCGGGTTCCTTCCAACTCTACAATTCTATGGTTCTAAGATGGCCTGCTGCAGATGGAGGTTGTCCTGATGACTCTTCCAACTCTAAGATTCTACAATAAGGCGCAAGCTTCAGTGGGAAACGCTAGAGTCTCTTTAGAAAGGAAAAGCAAGCAGCTCCTTTTGCAGGCTCATTCCATACCCAACAAATCAAGGGCAAGACCTCTAGGTAGCCATGGGTTGTGTGGGCCAGCTATTAGCCACAAATGCAGGCCCTTCCACGTGGCTTCAACCAAGCCTAATAGCTGCGGTGATGAATCAGGCTACAGTCAGGAGACGCACAGATTAATTAAAATGCTCCTTCTGAAACCGCCACATCAGAGACCTTCTGTGTTCTTTCTGATGAAGACGCTTGAGCATCTTATCCTGCTTTGGCAGCATTGCAAACAAATTTAAATGAACTGGCTGCGCTGGAAGGGAAGAAAAAAAAGCATCTAAAATGAAGGGTGTTTATTTTTTCAGAATACAGAAGAGGAAGCCAGTCAGATTCCACAGTCCCTAAAACTGGGGTGTGGAACTTCAGGTCCAGGGGCCAAAATGTGGCCCTCGGGGACTTTCTTGAGACTCCGCCCCAAGCCACACACCCTCTGCCAGACCACACCCCCTGCCCTGCCCTACTTTGCATCCTGTTTGAATGTTTTGGCCTGGTTGGAATGTGCCCTTGAAACTCTGATAATGCCTCCCAGGATACAGGACAGAGAGGGGTGTGTGTGCGCAGAAACCTGCCGGCTGCATAAAGGTAAAAGCTACATTCCTTTCTCTGCCCACTTCTGCCTCTGGCCCCCAGAAGCTTTCCCAGAAGGGAACATGGCCCTGAAAAAAGGGTCCCCCATCCCACAGCTAATGTGACAGATTCCATGAGCCGCAACGTGATACAGCAACTGCTTGCCACCCGCTACGCATCCCCTGCGCACAGCCAGGAATCTTGCTCCACATAGTTCAGCTTGGCGTGCAGCGTACATATAGAATGCACCCTAAGTGGAGCTGATAAGATTGGTGCTCCAGAACGTGTAATACTGAGAATGCTCGCTGCCCTTTTTATCAGCCAACTGAAAAGAGAGAAAAAAACTTTCCAAAGCTTCCAGGCCATCAGCTCCAACACCCTGATGGAGACCAGACGACAGGCAGACATGATACCCAACTGCTCTGATACCAAAGAGGCTGAGAAAACAAACAAAAAAAGGACTCGCGCTCAAATGGCATGTGACAATCGGGTCATGTAACTTTTTTCCCTCGAAGGGTCGTGGTTGTTATTTTTAAAGCAAGGCAATAAGTGGAGGAGCCGCTACAGGGAAAGAAAGTGAGGGGCTTGTTGAACCCTTTCCCTGCCAGCTACTTGGTGCAATCCCACTTCTATCTCTCTCCACAGTGAGAAAACAGCACATAAAAAAGCAACTGCGAGCAGGTAGAGCCAGTTTTGAGCAAACAGGAGGGAGGGAAAGGGTCAAGCAGCCCCCCCCCCCTGCCACCAGACCCTTAACTCAAGACTGTGGGAAAGAAGACTGCTTCTTGTTTCAAAAACAGCTGTTTTTAGTTTTATACATGGTTGATATTCTCCGCTTCAGGGTTTTCAAAAGCAAAAGTAAAGTTTCATCTACATATGTAAACATGAAATAAAATTTCATAAAAGCATTTTTGCATATACAAAAAATACAGTTTAAAGATTGCTGTGTACATCTATTGACCTGGCTTACTGCTGTATTTTAAGCAGGATGTCAGATTTTATGAGTGAGAATAAAATATAAGGTTCAACATCGCCTTGGAATTTTACACGCCAACAATCAACAGACAGACTGAATTTTTCAATATATTTGTTTGGTGTGTGTTTTAAGGATAATAAGCATCAAAGGAAAAGAACTGTTCCCAAAACATTTTCTACCACGGGTGGAAATGTACCTTGGTGTTGTGTGCGTGTGCATGCGCAAAACACTAACAGAAAGAATCGCACCAAAGAGGAGCCACACATAAGGTAGTTTGGGCCCGCTGACTCCTTGTGGTAGCCAAGAATGCCCTGCTAAGAAGCTGCTGGCTGGCTGGCTGGTTTTTTTACTTCCTTTCATCCTCCATGGTCTACACAGAGCCACCACCACCCCCCAAAAATATCCTTGGACATCTTCACTATACATTGTTACCAAAACACCACTCAAAATTCCTCCGAGGTTTCCCCCAAGCGGTGACGTCCAAAGTTGTTGTGAAAGGTGAAATCTAGGAGACGACTACAGATCTTGTCAGCTTTCTGACCCACAGAGGGGTGGGGTTTTTTTTGGAGGGGTTGCAAGCCCCAACCTCCCACCAAGGCACACTATGCTGGCCAAAGGCAGGTAAGAGCCGCAGTACAACTCGGGCTCTCTATTGCTAGCCCACATCAGCTCCGCAGTGTGTTTTTCCATAAGTGTGGTGTAGTGAGCCAAATTCACACCGCACGTTTAAAGCATGATGTTACCAATTTTAAGCAGCCATGGACTTCCGCATGGAATTCTGGGAGCTCTGGTTTGTTCCGGGTGCTGAGAGATGTTATGAGGCCCCCATTTCCCTCACGGAGCTACAATTCGCAGATTTCCCTGTACTAAACCACTCTGGAAGTTGTTGCTATGTGAGGGGAATAGGGGCCTCCTAAAAACTCTCAGCACCCTCAAGAAACTACCGCTCCCAGAATGCTTTGGGGGAAGCCATGACAGTTTAAGATGGTACTGTAGTGCTTTAAATGCATGGTGTGAATGTGGCCATTTTTTTATTTTCAAGGAGGAGCAGGGGGACCTGTGGCACTCCACATCTTCGTTCTATTTGTATGCCGCCTTTCCTTAGTTAAAACCACGCTCAAGGCAGCTTACAGCGCAGAAAGATCTACATCATTGCAAACACAGGAGTCATAAACAATGAATAAAACATGTCAAAACGTACACAACCAAACTGAAAAATTTCTGCATAAATCTTGGTATCAAAAAATAAAGATGCAAAAATAATAATATCAATAACAGCAACAACAAAAACAAAAAACCAAACAATGTCCCGGCCTAAGAGCCTGTTCAGCATCCTCAACTTTTGTAGCCCTCCCAAACTAGGTTGAAAGAGGCGAGGCAAGATAGGGGAGAGAAGATCTTCCAGGACTCACGGACAAGATGGTGTTGAGCCTCCTCAGCGGCCTCAGCTTTTGGAGCTGGAGTCAGCTGGGCTCTCACCAGCCCCACCAGAAAGGCCAACGGACTCAGGGATGGTGGGAACTGGGGCCTATCAATATCTGGAGGGCACTGTGTTGACTACCCACCCCCCTTGTTGCAGCCCCATCTCCAAGTACCTATGGCCTGACAGCTGTGAATTTGACAGCCTTGCTTTCAGCACCTTGTCACCAAATCATTCCTTGCAGAATCACTTCAGGGGCTTATCCCTTCCTCTGCGCCTCCATCAGCTTGTTCACACTCGAAGGTCACATAACCTTCTATCCCAGATATCACAAAGCCCTCCTGGAGCAAGATTACAAGCGGAGCAATCAGGGGAAAGAACTCTCTCTCTTTCTTTCTCTCTCTCTCTCTCTCTGGTTTTTTTTTTTCTATAAAAAAAATCTAGCTAAAAATATAAATAAACAGGACACACACCACTGGGCCCGCAAGATGAGTTTAGTGGCCTTGGTGGGGCCTCAGGGTGCACAACAAGAGGGAGGTCATCCCAAGGCAGCCTTCCCCAACCTGGTGCCCCTCCAGAATACCCCCTAGGTGTCCCACTAGCCAACACAGCCATAACTGAAACAAACTCCTCAGCTCAGAATTATTCAACCCTACACATTACACGGGACCCAGGTGGCACTGTGGGTTAAACCACTGAGCCTAGCGCTTGCTGATCAGAAGGTCGGCGGTTCACATGACCTGGAAACTATACGCCGGCTCCCTCGGCCAATAATGCGAGATGAGCGTGCAACCCCAGAGTCGGTCACGACTGGACCTAATGGTCAGGGGTCCCTTTACCTTTACCTTTACACATTACTGGACCAAATTTGAAGTACTGGCCTTAATGTTTAAACAATATGTACAACTTTAAACAATCTGTACAAAAATTTGATCCAGCGTACTTGAAGGAGCGCATGGAAGTCACCCTGACATTAAGCTGTATGTAAATCAATAATTCTGGGGGCAAATTCTATAGATCAACTACGTTCTTTGTGGAAAAGATTGTTCTTTTGCCTGTCCTGAATCTTTCAACATTCAGTTTTATTGGATTGCCCTGGGTTCTATTATTATATATTATATGAGGAGAGAGAGAGAGAGAGAGAGAGAGAGAGAGAGAGAGAGAGAGAGAGAGAGAGAGAGAGAGAGAGAGAGAGAGAGAGAGAAGAGAGAGAAATAACCTTCTCCCTGTTCACTTTCTAAGGAGAGAGGCTCCTATAAAACCCTGAGTCTAAAACTGCAGTACTGTTCCCTCTGTCATATTTCTCTTCTCTTTGGCGATCCCTCATAGCCAAGTAAGATTGTCTTCCATAAACACGGTTTGAACAATGAGTCCATAAGTGACTGTGGAGGCCAATTCTGGATCCACACGTCCTTCCACAGTGGGGACATTGGTTTCCAGGCGGGAGTTGATCACGGTATGAATTTTCCTCTTAGCACGTTTCTCCCTTGCATCCTGAGTTCGAGTGTCTTCAAAGCCCATGACACCTTTGGTAAAGGCTGTTCTCCAACTGGAGCGCTTGCAGGCCAGTGTTTCCCAGTTGTCAGTGTTTATACTACATTTTTTTAGATGGCTGGGAGGACCCCCTTTCACAGTGTGAAGGCTACAAACTCCCTAGGTGCTTCTCTAGATGCCCATGCATGCTGGGAATCAAAAAGTGGCCAAAACCCCAGTTAATTCTGGAGTTCGCCTGCATTTCATCACCTGCAACTTTACTCTGCCAAACCACAGCACTATCTGTTTATCTGAACCATGTTTAGGGATAACCGAATCGAGCAATTTTGGTTTCCCTCTGTTTCTCATTTTTGCAATCTTAAGTTTAGCTCTCCACATTTCCGCATCATGCTGCAACTTTTCTTTTTAAGTCCTCGTGAAAATTCATCAACGTTTTAGGCTTCTAATAATGCCTTATGAGGAACGGCTTAGGCCGGGAGCTGGGTATGTTTAGCCTGGAGAAGAGAAGGTTAAGGGGTGATATGATAGCCGTGTTCAAATATATAAAAGGATGTCATATAGAGGAGGGTGAAAGGTTGTTTTCTGCTGCTCCAGAGAAGCGGACACGGAGCAATGGATTCAAACTACAAGAAAGAAGATTCCACCTAAACATTAGGAAGAACTTCCTGACAGTAAGAGCTGTTCGACAGTGGAATTTGCTGCCAAGAAGTGTGGTGGAGTCTCCTTCTTTGGAGGTGTTTAAGCAGACGCTTGACAGGCATATGTCAAGAATGCTTTGATGGTGTTTCCTGCTTGGCAGGGGGTTGGACTGGATGGCCCTTGTGGTCTCTTCCAACTCTATGATTCTATGATTCTAATATACATATGTCTGCATGCATTGTTACCTAATAATGGCTTTTGGGGGGTAAACTAAATTCCCCTAAAATAACCCATTTTTGTGCTAACTATTATGTGCATTTTTTAGGCACACATCACTCCAGTAGGTTCATTTTCCTATGCATTCCTTGGCTAAAGACCTGCATTGAAAAATTCAGAGAAATGCGGGTGTCAAAGAACGGCCATGCTTTGGTCTGCATATTGTTTCAGAAAGGGCAAATCTGGTAGGCTTCTCTTTAAATGCGAACAGAACTGAATTCATCCCCGATCCCGAGCCCATTCGCCTTTCACATGCAGTGAGTGGCCCCTCATAAGGGAAGCACACAGAAAACAGCTTCTCTGTATGGACAACATTCCTATTGTGCATCAAGGCACTGGAGCATTCGTGACTCATGTGGAAAGCCCAGTAGGGCAACGTAAGCAGATGATCTGCCCCTGCTTTACATTGCAAACTTCTGCTCAGCTGAAAACCTGTTATATATACATATATGTGAAGAAAAATACATACATTTAGCTCTGCACTCTTTAAGGCAGTAGACTACATGATTTGGGAAAGTGTGCGCACGCTTTTGTGCCGGAAGCTGTGCCAGATTTTGCCTGCAGGTTCTCCTAACCGCAATCAGGGTGCAACGTAACACATTGTGCACAGAGGCAAGGCAGGCGGGCGCTGATAGCACAGGCAGAAAGGCATCTAGAGATAAATAGGGATTTGTAAATATTAAATGTGAACCTTAATGGCCTCAAACTCTCTGCCAATGCAGTTTACAAGTCAGAGGGATTGCTATGCAGTAAACAAAGGACTCCATCCAGCTCATTTGAAACTGATTTTATTTTATTTTACTCTGCTGTGCTTGTTAAAAAAACAAAAAACACCCTTCACTATTTAGGTGTCTGGGTAAGGTAAACCTATTTACACTGCAATCCTATGCATGTTTTTGCAGGAGTAAGCCCTACTGAGTTCAATGGAATTTGGGCCCAGATAGGGACCCAGGTGGCGCTGTGGGTTAAACCACTGAGCCTAGGGCTTGCTGATCAGAAGGTCGGCGGTTCGAATCCCTGTGTCGGGGTGAGCTCCCGTTGCTTGGTCCCAGCTCCTGCCAACCTAGCAGTTCGAAAGCACGTCAAAATGCAAGTAGATAAATAGGAACCGCTACAGCGGGAAGGTAAATGGCGTTTCCGTGTGCTGCTCTGGTTTGCCAGAAGCGGCTTTGTCATGCTGGCCACATGACCTGGAAGCTATACGCCGGCTCCCTCAGCCAATAATGCGAGATGAGCGCGCAACCCCAGAGTCGGTCACGACTGGACCAAATGGTCAGGGGTCCCTTTACCTTTAGGTATGTATAGGATGGCAGCTTCAGTCATAGGCAGTGGGCACACCAATCTGTTCATAGCACAACAAATGTAGCTTTTCTCAATCCTCAACATGCTGCTTTCAACCTAGATTGAGTCTGGATCCTGCCATTCACAAAGGTGAATGTGTTTAATTGATTCACATGTGAAAATGTGCCCCTTGTTTGGTTTTCCTCCCTGCACCTGTCCCAGGTAAATGAAAAAGGAAGTGGCGATTGCAATCTTGGTATATATGCCCACCTGCCACGTCGCTGGGAAGGTGTGGATACATATCCACCCTGCTGAGACCACCTAAGTCTGTTTCCAAATGGACACACTGCAGAGTAATGCAGAACCGTGGTCTTGCAACCCCAGATTGTGTTTTACACACACACAAATCTGGCAACAAGCTGAGAGTGAACCAAATAAAAAATGGAAGGGAGAAGCTTCCCCACCCGTCACCCCGAGCCAGACCATTATTTTCCTTTGTCAGGCAACCCTACCCACTCTTTGGACTCAGATGAGAGGAACAGGCTCTTCTGTAGTCCTAGCTAAAGAACCACCAAGAGGATGTTATTGCCAGCCCATTAGAGGTTTATGTAAGAGTCTTGGTTGACGTGCAGGTGGTGGAAACATCTTCCACAAGCTGTGCATCTTCCATAGTTTGCAACTGCAACATGCAGCTGTTGGCCAGAAGTGAATTATTATGCCCCACCTGGTGCTGTGCTCCCACACTATTTAGGGTTTCCGCTGAGTCACACCGGCGATATTGGGCACTGTAAGACACCCAAGTGGTTGGAATAATTTGTCGACTTCAAGATCATACAGTCGACACGTCGGGTTGCTTTAGCAACCTCGTTAAGGTCTGGCTGAGTCATGCTGATTAGGTCCCAAGGCGCTGAACAAGCTTTCTCAGAAGGAACTAACACTACTACAATCTCCAACAAATCATTACTGCTCTTCAGCAAGGGTGGAAATGACGGCTACCTTCTATGAAATCCACTACGAATGGTGAACGATTCTGTGTCACAGCCAGAACCTGACATAATTACCATTATAACATCATCATATCTGGTCGGCCTTATGTGAAAGCACCAGCCAAGGAGAAAATTGACAAGAAATGAGAGGTTTTCCTAAGCAAATAATTGCAGAGGGATCCAAAGCTCTTATGGCTCTCTCATCAAGGATGGAGCGAGAGCAACATGTTAGGCTGAATTCACACATAAATACACATGCCTGGATGATCCGCAGATGTAAAATGGGCATCATAGATAGGATACTCTGTGTCCTATTTGTGGAAGGGTATCGTATAACCTGGTACCACCTGAGGCATCACACTTTTCAATGGAAGCCATTTTCGTCTTCCTCTGTAAGTAGGTATGGGAAGTAATTCAATGTAGTTTCGCTTTTAAAGACAAATCTACCTAAGTTGCGCTTCCTGAAGCAATGGGTGAACTGAACCACAGGCATGCCTCAAAATTTGCACTTCTCTGAATTTTGAAATGCATTCTCCAGTCAAGAAATGTGTTTTAAATTTTTTTAAAAAAATGCATATACTGGAATTAAGCTTGCAAATCAGTAAAAGTAACACAGAGAAAAATGCATTATAATAATGCAAATACAAATATCAAGGAAAATATTCAAAAGCATG
Organism: Zootoca vivipara; assembly: GCF_965207765.1. NCBI lineage: Eukaryota > Metazoa > Chordata > Lepidosauria > Squamata > Lacertidae > Zootoca > Zootoca vivipara. Next base: position 49,647,808 of record NC_142594.1, on the reverse strand, counting down.
CATATTGAGCAAAATTGCACACAAAAATACAAATGTATTAGGAGAAATATATTAGGAGAAATCTGCAGGTGAATTTTCATAAGGATTCTTTAAAAATAAATAAATTAAGGATTCTTTTAAAAATCACAAACTGATGTGGTAATGTGGAGAACTGAACTTAAAATAGGGAAAATGAGGAACCAGAGTTTACAGGTTTGCCCGTCCCTGGAAGGTCGAAACCACAGAGGGATAAAATGATGTAAAGTCATGCATGGATCAACCTTTAGATTCTCACAATAATTAGCATGTTCAATTAAGATTCCAGAGTTTACGGCTGCAATCCCAACCCCACTTACCAGGGAGTAAGCCTCACTGAATTCAATAGGATTTACTTCTGAGTAGACAACGTTAAGATTCTTCTGTAAATAGCTACATAGAGTTGAAATTGGTATGTGACAGATCGTCTAAAGAAGTGGGGTTCCATGCCCTGACCCGCCCCTTGACCAGCTGAACGAATTAGGGAAATGAAATTTCATATAAAGTACACCGGTTGCGGAATTCTGCATTTCTTGGCACGAAATTTGGGCTGCCTTAGTGCAGAATTCTGAAACATTCAGTGGAAACCAAGTACTGTTCTCTTTGCACTCAATCTCAACTCGTTTTAACAACAAATCTTGCATCAAGATGTGTTCCAGGATGTGTTTGTCACCCTGGAGCTTTCCTGTTAGAAGGAGTTTGTGCTTCACAGCACGCCACAATGGGAGTGTTCCCTCTATTTGCACAACATGCTGATCACTATGCAAAAAAAATCCCCACTGCCTTTCATAATACTCAGTTTTGTACCAATGGCAGAGACGTAAATCTCACCCCTAAGCAGAATTTGGAACCCGCCCACTTCATACCCCTCAAACCTAAAAAAAAACACCAACCCTCCATACAGGAAATACTGGCCTTTCTTTTTAAGAAACGGGGGTGGGGAGAGAGGGGGGGGAGATTATGAAGAGGTGGGATGCAAGGGAAATTGTCCTTGAAAGGTTAAAATTTTGCAATGCCAACCCTTCCAGCAAATGCCTTGGGTGAGCTGATTTGCTTGCAACCTGAGAATTTAGGGTAGAGTCAGACCTCAGGCTCCGTGAAGCTCTGTTTATTCATCATGGCTTTTCAGCAGAATGTTTATTATAATCAAGGAGAAGCCTATGTAGGTCAGAAACACAGAAGCGAGTAACCGCCACCCTCCCCTTACCCAGGAACGAAAAGCAGCTAAGACTGTGTGTGTTGTTCCAACCTGAACTTTTACAAATCTTGGTTGGGGTGGCCCAACATCAGGGCTCAGCAGGGTCAGGCCAGAGGCTGAACTATCCTGGCATCATGCTCTCACAGCCACCAACCAGAAGCCAATGGGAAATCTGCAATGAGGGCTCAAGCGAAGCAGCTTCTCCCTACTCGTGATCCCTAGCAACTGGCATACAGAAGCAATTCTAAGCAAGCTGGACCAGTGATTTCATTCATTTCCTAAGTCCTAAATCACAGACAGCAAGTCCCTCCTCTCCATCTTTTGCACAGGGATGAGATGTTGTTGCGACTTCCTTGGAAAGGAATGTGCAGGCGCATCATGCAAAGGTCAAAATGCGGTTGGATTATTCTTTGTTTGATTGCATGGCCCAGAGCCAACATTACCATACAGTAGAGTGGATTAATTGCTTCAGGTAGCAGCACCCAAAACAGAGTGAAAGAGCTCGGTCAAGAGTGGGGGGGGGTGAGTGGCTGAGAGATAGCAGCCAGGTTTTGCTGCAGGTACATAAAAGTTTAAGGTTATGTCACTGCCTCTTCCTAGCTAGACTACAGCTCCCATCATTCTTGACCAATAGGAATGGGACCAAAATTCAGTTTGGTTTACATTAAAATGAGAACCTACCTCTCCTTTGCACATCCTGAAACAATCTGTGAACTGAACATAAAGCTATCCCTGAATTTTGCAATGAATGCAATTTTCCAGCCCAAAAAATAAAAAAGGTCTATTAGGGGAGAACGTGCATAAAAATGCAAATATTAGTTACCTTAACATATCAAGAAGTATTGTATTATGGGAAATTCCTTGCAAAATTTCACACTGAAGCATGTAAATTAGGAGAGATGCACTCTAAAATGCTGCTGAATTTTCATGAAGACTTTTAAAAATAATTTTATTTATTGTTTTCATTTATATACATTACAGCAATTATTCAGCCATAATTCTAACATTTCAGATCCGAGTCCCTTCCCTCTCTTCCTATGTTTCTTTGCATTTATTTTCGTCTTTTCCTGCATACACCAAATTATCTTATTCTTTTATTCATCTCTTCTCATAGATATCTCATATATCAGGCATCCCCAAACTTCGGCCCTCCAGATGTTTTGGACTACAATTCCCATCTTCCCTGACCACTGGTCCTGTGAAAGCCAAAGTGGTGTTTTGGTCTCCAATATGTTTTCATATTTATCCCATATTCTATACAATTTTTTCCCTAATTATGTGGTTTGTGAAACCTTTATGTGCTTTCACCTTTTCATACCACAAATAAGTGCGCAAACCCAAAACTATTATCATGACCTTCCAAATCTAAAATATTCTTCAATGACAACCATTGGAGAATACACACACACACACACACACTGCAAATGGATGCTGAGATGTAGCAAACTAGTTTTAAGATTCGGAAAATGAGAAAGAGAAGAGAAGCTATCACTGGCAGATTTTCCATCCCGAGCTCAGCTCAGCAAGTGCTGTACCTGGAAGGGTTCTTGTCTCTGCCTTGGATGCAAAATACAGTGAGACACTGCCCACTAATGGTTACAGCACCGGCAGGAGATAAGATGCTAAGCAAGAAAAACTACCCCTCAGCGAGGGGGAAAGAGCATTCAGGGAGAGAAAGGCTTTCCAGCAATATCTGAGTGGCTGAATAATAAAAGGGAGTGATAAAAGACAGCCCATAGACAAAGCAATTTTCTCATTCTTCCTACCCTTCACTCTCCATTAGCTGAATGGCTTGGCCTAGGCTTTTAAAAAATTATTATTAAATATACAAGATTTTTCATTATAGAATTTCGTTTCCCTCATCCCCCCGGCAAATGCCCCTCTTAGGTTCTCCTTTTGTGCATTCAACAAATGGCACAAAAAGTCAGGAGCCAATTAAAACAAATATGATTTGAAAATTCAGGCCGGCTCCCGCAAGGCCAGGTAAGAAGAGATTAAGGTGCAGAAAGTGCCTTTTGGGTTGGCAGCCAGAGGAGGAGGAGGTGGTGTAACCTGGGTGTAAATCCGTGTCGGTGGCTTGACTCCCAGTTTGCTTTCTCAGGCCAAGGGCTTAAGTTCTAAAAGGAGACTCGGCAAGCATTAGTGGGTGACCATGCCAGCCGGACAGTTTTATTGCTGTTACCAGGGCGCCATCTGCACTATACATTTAAAGCTGTACCATAGAACCATAGAATCTTAGAGTTGGAAGGGACCCCAAGGGTCATCTAGTCCAACCCCCAGCAGTGCAAGAATCTCAGCTAAAGCATCCATGACAGATGGCCACCCAACCTCTGCTTAAAAACCTCAGAGGAAAATTTTCCTATCTTCTTTTTCTAACTTTTCTTGCCTTTTCTTATACTTATACTTATTCTTTCTTCCTTTTCTTTCCCCCCCTTTCTTCTATACTTTTCTTTTTTATTAACAACATTATTGAGAACTTTGTATATATGTATGTAACTGTAATAGTTTGTTTTGATTTTGTAATAATTATGCTAAATCAAGCATCCCCAAACTTTGGCCCTCCAGATGTTTTAGACTACAATTCCCATCATCCCTGACCACTGGTCCTGTTAGCTAGGGATCATGGGAGTTGTAGGCCAAAACATCTGGAGGGCCGCAGTTTGGGGATGCTGTGCTAAATTAATAAAATTAATTTTTTTAAAAAAACCTCCAAGGAAGGAGAGTCCACCACCTCTCGTGGGAGCCTGTTCCGCCGCTGAACAGCTCTTACTGTCAGAAAGTTTTTCCGAATGTTTAATCGGAATCTCCTTTCTTGCAACTTGAAGCCATTGGTTCAAGTCCTACCCTCCAGAGCAGGAGAAAACAAGCAGGCTGCCTCCTCCATATAAAAGCCCTTAAGATATGGCTAGCATACCTCCTCTCAGTCTCCTCTTTTCCAGGCTAAACATACACAGCTCATTCAAACGCTCCTCATAAGGCTTCGTTTCCAGACCCTTGATCATCTTCCTTGCCCTCCTCTGCACACATTCCACCTTGTCCACATCCTTCTTAAATTGTGGTGCCCAGGATTGGACACAGTATTCCAAGTGTCACCTGACTAAAGCAGAAGAGTGGTACTAATACTTCCCTTGAGTATACTATACTTCTGTTGATGCAGCCTAGAATAACATTAGCCTTTTTTGCTGCTGCATCACACTGTTGACTCATGTTAAGCTTGTGGTCCACCAAGACCCCTAGATCCTTCTTACATGTACTGCTAGTAATCCAGGTGCCCCCCATCCTTTCTGCAAATTTGATGAGCAGGAAGATGGCAGCCAGTGGGCCAGGTGATGGAGCCTGGCTGTGCCTGGCAAATCAAGGTGGAGCCTTATAAACCAGGCATAGGCAAACTCCGGCCCGCCAGATGTTTGGGACTACAATTCCCATCATCCCTAGCTAACAGGACCAGTGGTCAGGGATGATGGGAGTTGTAGTCCCAAACATCTGGAGGGCCGGAGTTTGCCTATGCCTGTTATAAACTGCCAAGGAATGCTCTCAAGCCAAGCAGAAAACATCTGATCTTGCGCCTTTAGAGTGGAATTGGGCTTTTAGTGTAGCGACACCCGCACTTTGGAGCTTCCTCCTGTTACATATTAGACAGGCACCATCTCTATTGTCTTTTTGCATGCCTCCTGAGGATCTTCATTTTCCAACAAGCCTTTTAAGAGTACTGGTAGATTTTCTTCCATTTTTTTAATCTTCATTTGAAATTGCTTTGACTGTTCTAATATTGTTATGTATGCTTTTATTGTTAAATCACATTGAGAAGCTTCACAGGAAGTATTCATAAATAACATGTCATCACTCTGCCCTGATGGCATGATGCTGATCCAGCAGGTTCCATTCTGGATCCATGAGAGGTGCAAGCTCCAAGATTGGAGTTTTATAGGGCCTGTTGGATAGGGACCGGCCATTAGGGTCAGCTGACTGTGTACTGGGCCACGTGATAAGGCTTCGGTCGCAGCCCAGGTGGCATCCACAACGTGGCTGCTGGGAGCTACTGGAGTCTTACTCCTTCATATGCCTATTGCATTTATATTTCATTTAGCTGTGTTTTCTTTTAAAGACACATTCACATTGTGTCTGAGAAGCAACCTCCGGCAGTTCGCAGGACTGCTGTTTTCATTCTCAGAAGGTGGAGGAGCCTGCTTCGGAAAATGCCAACAAAGTGGGTCGTGTTCCTCTAATTCTGCCCGAACTGAACTCTCATGAACTTTTCCACGGCAGAAACGCAGAGGGTATTGTGTGTGTTAGAACATGCATTTACAGCATATTACAGTTTAAGGGAAATTGTCACTGGCGTTTCATAATGTGCTTTGCTGAGCAGGCCTGGGAGAGAAGGTCACGCAGAGACAGGGGAGGGGGGGAGGGCTCTGACTTTGCCGGCGCTTCTTTCCTCCCATTTTGTGATAAATATGCTGCAGGAAAAGGAAGCTATTTGAGCAAAAGCAGCCTCTGGGGTTCTCCCATTGGGACAGGTGAGATCATGACAGGTCAGTGGGCTGAGGGCCGTGTTCCTTTCTTGTCAACCTTCCAAGGGCCACATGCCAGCAGTGGGCAGGACCAGTGGGAAAGGGGGCATCTAGTCCAACCCCCTGCAATGCAAGGATCTCAGCTAAAGCATCCATGACAGATGGTCATCCAACCTCTTCTTAGAAGTCTCCATGGAAGGAGAGCCCATCTTGCCTATCTTGATTTCAGCAAGGCCTTTGACAAGGTGCCCCATTATATTCTTGTAAAGAAGCTGGTAAAATGCGGGCAAGACAATGCTACCATTCAGTGGATTTGTAACTGGCTGACTGACCGAACCCAAAGGGTGCTCATCAATGGCTCCTTCTCATCCTGGAGAGTGGTGACTAGTGGGGTGCCACGGGGTTCTGTCTTGGGCCCAGTCTTATTCAACATCTTCATCAATGACTTGGATGATGGGCTTGAGGGCATCTTGAGCAAGTTTGCAGATGACACCAAATTGGGAGGGGTGGCTAATACCCCAGAGGACAGGATCACACTTCAAAATGACCTTAACAGATTAGACAACTGGGCCAAAGCAAACAAGATGAATTTTAACAAGGAGAAATGTAAAGTACTACACTTGGGCAAAAAAAAAAATGAAAGGCACAAATACAGGATGGGAGACACCTGTCTTGAGAGCAGTACATGTGAAAAGGATCTAGGAGTCTTGATAGACCACAAACTTGACAAGAGTCAGCAGTGTGATGCAGCAGCTAAAAAGGCCAATGCAATTCTGGGCTGCATCAATAGGAGTATAGCATCTAGATCAAGGGAAATAATAGTACCACTGTATTCTGCTCTGGTCAGACCTCACCTGGAGTACTGTGTCCAGTTCTGGGCACCGCAGTTCACGAAGGATACTGACAAGCTGGAACGTGTCCAGAAAAGGGCAACCAAAATGGTCAAAGGCCTGGAAACGATGCCTTATGAGGAACGGCTTAGGGAGCTGGGTATGTTTTGCCTGGAGAAGAGAAGGTTAAGGGGTGATATGATAGCCATGCTCAAATATATAAAAGGATGTCATATAGAGGAGGGAGAAAGGTTGTTTTCTGCTGCTCCAGAGAAGCGGACACGGAGCAATGGATTCAAACTACAAGAAAGAAGATTCCACTTAAACATTAGGAAGAACTTCCTGACAGTAAGAGCTGTTCGGCAGTGGAATTTGCTACCAAGGAGTGTGGTGGAGTCTCCTTCTTTCGAGGTCTTTAAGCAGAGGCTTGACAAGCAAATGTCAAGAATGCTTTGATGGTCTTTCCTGCTCGGCAGGGGGTTGGACTGGGTGGCCCTTGTGGTCTCTTCCAACTCTATGATTCTATGTTCTGATGTAGTCAATTCCACTGGCAAGCAGCTCTTACCATGGGAAATTTCTTCCTGGTGTTTAGTTGGAATCTCCTTTCTTGTCAGACTTAAAGGATACATTCCAGCCAGGCAAAACCTGGCTGGGCATGGAATGTATCATTGGAAGGCAGGGGCATTTTCAGTTTCGTGGGCAAAGCAGCTACCAATGGCTACTGGCCATGAGGCTACGCTCCGCCTCAATGGTTGGATGCAATAAGGCTTCTGAATAACAGTTACCGGACACCACAAGAGGGGAGAGTGCTCTTGTGCTCGGGTCCTGCTTGTGGGTTTCCTACAGGAATCTGGTTGGCCACTGTGTGAGGGCCTGATCCAGCCCGGGGGGGGGGGGGGGCACTGCCAGGCCTACCTGGAGATGATGGCAGAACCTGGTGCTTGCCGTATCTGCAAAGCAGGTGCTCTCCCACTGAGCTACAGAGAGGCCATGTCATAGAATCACAGAGTTGGAAGGTACCCAAGGCTCATCTAGTCCAACCCCCTGCAATTCAGTTCTGTATGTTTCGTCGCAACCTCCGTTCTTGTCACTTGAAGCCAATGGTTCGAGCCCTGCCCTCCAGGAGAAAACAAGTATTTGTTCCCTCTTCCACAATAGTGGAGGTCGCCTTCCCAGTCGTTTCCCCCCCCCCCAAAAAAAAAAACAAGAAGATTTCTCTTCCAGGGCAAAAACAGTCAGGAGGAAGGTAACAAGAAAGAGAACCCGCCCCTGGTAATTAGGAACAGCTGGAGAATATGAGACGGAGTGAAGGGGTGGGGGGGTGGGGAGGAGGATTCACAGAGAGCTGCAAAACAGCATAGAATATGCAAGCATATTGCCTTTCCAGACTCCTCTGGGGGAAGAATGAAAAAATTGCACAAGAGTCCTTATTCAGAAAGGCAGCTATGCCTATTTTGCTCGATTTGCAGAAGTGGGTTTAACAAAGCGCCTGTTAAGAGGTTTCTCTCTTCCGTGTTATTTAGCTAGTTGCCTCAAGGACTTTTAAGGAGGAATTCCCTACAGGTGGCTCTTGCATGCTATCAAAAGCCTGTGCCTCAATTAACACCTACACCAGATCTGTCTGCAGGCTTACGTGGTGTGCGGATGCTGCCCTCTGCTGGGTGGAATCTGAGCCTCTTGGGAGCTTGGCTGTCAGTCATAGGACACACCCACATACCCAAGAGCATTTCATTTCTGCTTGGCGGGGCTTGTATTCCTTAGGGCCCAGCTAAACCAAAGGCTTGAATGGGCTTAATGGTCATCTCTCTGCTTCAGGGAATGCTGGGTACTGTCATTGGGTTGTTTAGGAACCTCCAATAGAATTGTCTGCTGCACCAAAACAATAATTCTCAGGATCGTCCGGCAAAGCCATAACAAAGTGGGGGCAAAATCAATACTAGATGGCAGCTGCCTATTTCACATTTTATTTACCCCCCCCCCCCAAGGCAGCATTCAGGAACCCACCCCACCATTTTGCTTTCACAACAGACCTGTGAGGTAGGTGTGTGTGAGAGAAAGACTGAGTGGCTTACATTCCTCCAGTTAAGCATCACGGCTAAGGCAGGATTTGAACCTCAGGCCTCCGTTGCCCTAACTCCAAGACTCTAACCACTACACCGCACTGCCTCTTATTGGGTACGGCTAATTATTATCAGGATGGTGCGATGCGGCTGATGTTCTGCTGCAGAGGTGGGTAACCTACAGCCCTCCAGAGGTTGTTGGACTCCGTCACCTATCAGTCCCAGCCAACATGGCCAATAGTCAGGGATGATGAGAATTGTAGTCCAGCAGCATCTGGGGAGGCATACTTTCCTTTGGTCAATGACAACCAAATTAGGTCCATTAAAACCTCACAGAGAGCATTTTTGTAATCCTCAAGTAAGCATGAATTCCAAGTAAGGCTAAATGTAAAGTATGTGCCTCCCATCTGTATTCCCTAGCATTTCACATGCAAAATTCTGGTGATAGCTTGGACGTCTGTTTGCAGAGACGTACCTAGGTTCCCTTAAGGATGGATAGGTTTGATCTTCTTAGAGTCCCATAGACTGCAAGAAGATCAAACCTATTCCCTGAAGGAAATCAGCCCTGAGTGCTCACTGGAAGGACAGATTGTGAAGCTGAGGCTCCAATACTTTGGCCACCTCATGAGAAGACTCCCTGGAAAAGACCCTGATGTTGGGAAAGATGGAGGGCACAAGGAGAAGGGGGCGACAGAGGACGAGATGGTTGGACAGTGTTCTCGAAGCTACGAACATGAGTCTGATCGAAATGTGGGAGGCAGTGAAAGACATGAGTGCCTGGCGTGCTCTGGTCCATGGGGTCACGAAGAGTCGGACACAACTAAACAACAACAACCTAGGCTCCCTTGGCAAGGAGGTGCATCTGCGCCAGTGTCCCTTGCACCCCCTTTGCAAAGGAGCCTGTGCACTTCACCGGGTTGCCCGGAGCTACAGTATGTGGCCAGCGGCCTGCATTTGGGTTGCAAGTTGTGTAGGCTTGAACTAGACAGGTTCATTAGAAGAAGAAGAAGAAACGACCAAATATAGCTACTAAGTGCCAGCTCACACAGAAGTGTATTGCATTTGAAATGTGAATGAAACTTACACTCAAACTATGATTGGTCTCCACAGGAGATTGTTGGAGTCAATTGCCACCGAGAGCATTTCTCAACTAACATTCACGGTTCTTACTTGGCACAGGGTTTATGCTGGAGTTAACTTTTAAGTGATACGTATTCATAGAGACTGTAATGGTACATTGCAAAGAGGTGCCCTTTAACACAAGGTTCCCCAAATTTGGGTCTCCGTCTGTTTTTGGACTACAATTCCCATCATCCCTCACCCATGGGCCCTGCTAGCTAAATACATAAGATGGGGAGTAACACAAAGCACATGTGTGTGTGCATGCACATGTACACACACCTGATCAGCAGGTGAAATCATTACTTTAGGCACGATCAACTGGAAATGTCTTCTGGGCCATTGAACAGGATGCAACCCAAAAGCATAGGCCACAGATGGAGAACCTGGTTGCCCTCTAAATGATGTTGGACTTCAAGTCCTATCAGTCCCACCGAAGATGGCCAGGGGTTTAGAATGATTGGAGTTATAGACCCACATAACATAGGTTCCCCGTTCCTGGCACAGAGGAAGGAATTTTGCTGTGCTCTAGCAGCTGAGCTCTTGCAAAGCTTAGCTTACTAGCAGCTGAGCTCTTGCAAAGTTTCTCCTACTAACAACAGTTGAAGCTGAGCAGGAGGAGGTCAAAGTGCCAGAAGGATTCAAATGTGGATCCCAATAGTGGGAATGGTTTACTTCTAAACTAGGGACAGCTGATCATTCTGGTCTTGCCTGACCTGATTCTCCTAGTGCTCGCAAGATTCACACACCACAAATTATAAAGTAATGTCTTCCCCAAGATTATACAGAGCTCTAACCACTTCTGTGCTACTTCCCGTGACTATTTAGATGGAGGTTTCTGTGACACACACGTGGACCATAAATTTGCTCCAGCCTCTGTTAAGTTCTCCCTTCCCTCATTAACTTCTAAAATAACTGCACCAGTAGAAGGTATGTTTTTTCTGCCCTTGATATATGCATGTAATTCCCATCTGAGTTCTGCTGAGCGTTCTGACAGGAGAATAGACCCCTATTAGGAAAGGTGGCAGCAAAGAACAACACAGTGATTAAATGCAAAATTGAAATTATAATGAAAATTGGGGCACTGAAAAGAAATTTAATTAAGTAAGCAACGGCAAATCAAACAGAAATGTATTCATTATTTAATCAAGTAGTGAAGTGCAAAATCTCTTCTAATCAGGAAAAGTCTCCGAGAGCAGATAAAGAAGGAACGAGAGAAATCAAGGAACCAATTTAAAAGCAGGAGGAAAATACCACACAGCTGCAATACAAAAGACCATTTGTCTGAGAAAGAAAAGGTTAGCTCAGGGGTCTGTGGGGTTCCCCCCCCCCTTTAACCCAAACACCATGTCTGTGTGATTAACAGAGGCTTGTAAGCCTCTGTGCAATTCTCAAACTAGCAAATGTACAAGGCAGGTTGGCTAAAAAGCCCAGCCCAGCCCCAAATCAGCCAAAAATATTATCAGCAAGCCTTGACCCATGGAATATTGGTACACTAGTGTTTTCTTCATCCCTTTCCCCTCTCACCACCCTCCATGTTTCAGGCTTTGAGTTGCCAACTTTCTTTTTTAAAACTGGCACTGTTCCTGTGCCCTTAACAGCAGCCTGACTTGCAGAAATTAAGCAGGTGGGGTTTTTTTTTCTTTCTTCTCTCCTCCATCTTGCAGGCAGAAAAGCTTCACTGATTATATTTCTCTCCTTTCTCAAATGGGGTTCCCTGAATGCCTCTGCATGCAAAGCTTGCTGGGAGGGACATTGGAAGTCCTGCTTACTTCAGCGGGTGAGGGAGGCTGATGGGCCAAAGAATCACAATCTGGAGAAACATGTAGGGGTGCCCATCTTGCAGAGATCAATAGCATCCATGACCAGGTTGCAACTTGGCAGACTTACACAGGAGTGGAAAATGCCAGGATGGAGATGACAGCCTTTCATGTGGAGACTCTGTCCCTGCTTCCCCTCCCTCGCCAGGCTTGGCAGCTGCTTGTTCATGGCAAATGCACTGGAGCTTGCTCAACTGCAAGAATTTGAAAAGATCCCATGGCATCCCCCAAGCACCAAAATTCAAGAAGACAAGACCAGCCACAGCTTGTCCTTCTAGCAAATGAATCGGATGGCTGGTTTAGCTCAAGGAGACAACTGCCTTGCACACAGGAATGCACTTTCGGTATAAATATTGGATTGCCAACTGGTTTCCTACAAATCACGCATCTGAATCCTTCTAGAAGTTTGGCTTCCTTCTGTTCAGTTTCATTTGAAAGGTTGCCAGTAAAAGTAGCTTTGCAAGAGCTGAGTGGCTAGTAAACTAAGCTTTGCAAGAGCTGGAGTCAGGGATGGGGACCACAAGTTCTGTTATTCTAAATGAAATATTCTAAATGCAAAAATATCCATGTTTTGCTTTTTAAAAAGTTTAAAAATAAAAAATAAGTAAGCAGCTTCTTTAAAGACAAGCAAGACAGATGGCTGAACCAGTGTTCAAATTTTCTGAAGCATGTCTGCCATGCAAATTAACCCACTGTGGCTGCTCCTTAAATACGATGTCTCTCTTCACCCTTGCAAATAAGACTAACATACTACAGGCGTACCTTGGAAGTCGAACAGCCTAGTTCTCGGACGTTTTGGCTCCCGAACGATTGAAACCCGGAAGCGACTGTTCCAGTTTTTGAACGTTCTTTTGGAAGCCGAACGTCCAACAGGGCTTCCACGGCTTCCAATTGGCTGCAGAATCTTCCTGTAGCCAATCAGAAGCCGTGCTTTGATTTCTGAACGTTTTCGAAGTTGAACGGACTTCCGGAATAGATTCTGTTCGACTTCCAAGGTACGACTGTATTTAAAATCATATCATTCAAACAATGGCCATAAATCAATTTGAGCTATACCATACTGAAGAGTGGGCAGCAAAAATCAGGTTTCCCAAAACTCATCGAGGAGGTACAATATTGTAATGCACAAGAAACTCGTTTGAGACTTCTGGAGCTGCTACAGAAAAGGCTCGTCACCCTTTTGTCACTTGTTAGTCGTATATGTGAAACAGGCCTTGGGGACTGTAGGAAGGAAGTGAGGGAGGTGGCGTCTTAGAATTGATTCTGGGAGGAAGAAAGGCAGAGTTTGGAACCATCCTCATTTGCTTTTTTCCTAAGTTGCAATCACTTGGCATAACCAGCCGAATTGTTATACAGCAAACTGAAATCACTTCCACAGCTTCTGTAGAATCTGGATTTAAAATAATAAAAAATGGCACAACCTCAAGGTCCAAAGAGAATTGGAATTTGTGCTTCTGCAAGCACGGGCTTGTCTTCGGTTCAGTCAAGCTGAATCAAAAGTCGTTGTCCCCCCCCCCCCCCCCGCTTTTAAGTTGAGGAAAGATGCAAGCAAATAATAATTTAGCGTGCTGTTTAAGTACAGCGTGCCTGGAGCCTTAACAAGAAAACCCTCATATTTAATTAGCAGCTTAATTTAGTGTTGTGTGAATAGTGACTCACTGTTATTAAGCAAGGGAGGATGAGACTCATGCAGGCTGCCTGTGGGAAGGAAAAGAAAAGGGAGGAAGGAGGGAGAGAGAGAGAGAGAGACAGATATTTATGAGTCTAGCACAGATGAAATTGGACAAGGGTCAAAGACAACCATGACACAAATATTTTACAAAGCTATAGCATAGGTAGTGATTAGGTAGAGGAGGGGGGGGGGGGACTTTGCTGAAGGAACAAAACCACTCTCTCCCCCTGAAAAAAGGCTTTCAAGCATGTTAAAAGGAAGCAGAGCCGGCACAGCCATGAGGCAGGTGAGGCTGCTGCTTCAGGCATCAGAAGCCCCCAGGTGGCACACCTGAACAAGCTAGGGTACCCATGTGGTGCATTTGGCTTGATGGATCATAGATTTTGCAGGCCTTCCCTACTGTGCATTATAAAACACTTAAGGATTTCCAAGCAATACAAGTGTTCACCGAAGCGAATGCTCTGTTAAATATACAGCGGGAATTACACCAACCCAGGAAATAGCATTGCTAATTGTTTGCAGAGAGGATTTTGTTGAAATACAATTGCATTGCAAGTCATGGGGAGAGGAATCGGGAGATGAAGAGCAAAGGCGAGGTGGGGAAAGGGGAGGCAGTCATTGACTTTTGTAGACCTCTTGAGCAACATTGTTGTGCAAGGCGCTTGAACACTTGCTTTTCTATAGGACCACTCCTGTCTTTGATCAAGCAGGTTTTGTAGGTTCTTGCGGGGCTGCTGTGAAAACCCGCAATGCCTGTTTCACTCAAGGATGAACCAGTCAGTCATGATAGACCACCTCCTGTTTTCTTCTCCTGTGTGCGCAGGGGCTGGCTCATCCACGAGGGAAGATGAGGATCCACAGGGGTACCAGATCCAGCCTCCAAGGAAGGCATTGCCCCTGCTGTTGCCATGGTAGTAGTAACAGCTGTTAAGTGCTCCTTGGAGACTGGATCCTCATCAGTTTCCCCCTGCCACCATGGCGCTTCGGTTGCATTTTTGTATATTCTGTTGAAAGCCACCCAGAGTGGCTGGGGCAGCCCAGACAGATGGGTGGAATAAAAAAATAAATTATTATTATCATCATCATCATCATTATTATTCTACAGTAGCTTTTTGGAAAAATGGGAAGTGCTACTGGTCTCCCTGCCTCCATCCTGACCCAATGTAAAAAATTATTCCTCCCTTGTTCCTGATGTAGATATTCACACACACACTTCTTCTGGTTTTAACCTTCAAAGACCCTCGTACCTATGAGACCGCCTCCTCTGGTATGCCCCACGGAGGACCTTACAGTCTGCAAACAACACCACTCTGAAGATCCCAGGCCCCAGGGAAATTAGACTGGCCTCGACCAGAGCCATGACATTTTTGGCCGTGGCCCTGGCCTGGTGGAACGCTCTCCCACAAGAGACTAGGGCCCTGCGGGATTTGACATCTTTCCACAGGGCCTGCAAGACGGAGCTGTTCCGTCAAGCCTTTGGCCAGGGTGCAGGTATAAGAACAAGCATGAAGGAGGCCTTCCAGCCTGTTCACAGATCAGTGAAAACAGTTGGTCCTGGCAAGTATTAACTGTTCTCAATCCTAACCAGATAACTGCCATTTGTCCAGATTTGTATTTGTCTAAATTAATTTAAAGATGTATTTTAATTAATTGATGCCTGTTTTTATGTATACTGTGTTATCTATATGATTTTAGCCGCTCTGAGCCCGGCTCCAGCCAGGGAGGACGGGATACAAATAAAATTATTATTATTATTATTATTATTATTATTATTATTATTATTATTATTCCCTGGTGGTAGTGTGAGACATTTTGTGGTTTGCCTCAGGTGCCAAAATATATTGGGCCAACTCTTTTGTGTTGGATCACAAATAGAAGGCGCAGGATGTGGCTTCATACAGCTGCTCTTGTATGTGAAAACTTCTGAGCAGATCATGCCTCATGTGTACTACAGTGGCTGAATATGATCCCTTCCATTAGCCTGGAAACTGATGAAGCACCGCTCCCCCCCCCCGCCCCCCAGTTGAGGCCACTTTGAATGATTGAGCACTGCCACACTTATTCCACTTGAAGCAATGGCTTCGAGTTACCAGAAAGAAGATTCCAACTAAACATCAAGAAGGACTTTCTGACAGGAAGAGCTATTCACCGAAGGTATAGAGCTGACCTTTTTAAAAAAAGCAATTGGCACATGGATTGGATTGTTTGCACGGGTCATCGGGCAAGTGCATTTTGCGTTCCGAGTGCCCCCATCTTCTCCGACCTGAGGAAGGGCCATAGCTCAGTGGTAGAACATCTATCATGAATGCAGAAGGACCCATGTATTGATCTCTGGCATCTTCAAGTAGGGCTGGGAAAGTCTGCTACCAGAAACCCTGGCGAGCCGCTCCCAGTCAATGTAGGCAATATAGAGGTAGATGGACCAGCGGTCTGACTCAGAAGAAGGCAGGTTCCTCTGTTCTTACTGGTTGAGGGGCCCACCAATGGCCCTTTCCTGGTGGCCTCCCCACTCCTGGCTCTGTCTCGTTAGGTGCTTTTTCATTTTTTACAGTTTTGTACCCTTTGCACGTTTGCCGAGTGGCAAAATAAATGTGTTGCTGCACACCATGGGAAACGAGGCCTCTCAAACAGCTTCCAAGCCTCTTAGAAATGACCGTCTGTCTCCAGCCTTAGCTTCATGTAACCGTGCCCCAAGATTCACTGGGTGGCCTTTAGGGAAAAAACACACAATTAACGTCCCAAGCCAGCTTCCTCTCCGATATGGCTGTATCGGGAGCCAGCATTGCGCCGTCTGGCAGTCACGTTGGCACATTTGTGCAGTGGGACTTGGCCTGCATCGCTAGCCAAGGACTTACCTGGCAAGAGGACAAGAAATCACAGGAAACAAACACTCATGACAAATGGATGGGGTTCAGCAGCCGTATTGATTTTAGACGTAGAGATTACTGGAGATGGAGAGAGGCTCAGAGGCTAGGAGGATACTGTTACAGACTCTTGGTCAGGGCCGTTTCCCAGAATTCGGACACATTTGCAGCGGTGTCGTCTTACTAATCCGAAGGAGAGGACTTAATCTTCCTGAAAATGGGCTAGATCATGTCTCCTTCTGCATCTCTCTATGGATGCCCTATGCAGCCTCAGCAACAGGTAGAGGACGAGATAAGGCCCAAATGCTTCACTCTCCTTATTCCTGTCCCATGTGATGCATTTAAATACAAGGAAACTATTCAAAGGGAAGGGGAAGAGAGAGATCTGATGTGGTGTAGTGGACCTGGAATAGAGAGACCTGGGTTCAAATCCCTGCCTGGCTATGAGGCTCACTGGGTAGCTGAGAGGAAATCACTAGCTCTGCAACCAGCACACATTCATATCAAATAATAAAATGTGTATTTGATGAATTTTCATATGGATTTCTTTTTAAATCACAGATTAATGGGATTTGAGCACTAAATGCAAAATTTAGTGCTCAATTTATGCTGCAATGCAGAACATGTGTGAATGAAATTGACAGAGGTTGGAAATGTAAGAAAAACACTGGGCCCTAATTTGAATAGTAGAGTGCTTGGTGTCTGGTGGGCGGGGCTTGTGTGTTTTGCTTCGGAATCATCCCCTCCCTTCAGTGTGTGTTCCGTTAAGACTGAGCATCACTTAAGAGGGACCAACGGCCTCTTCTTGTTTTCTTGCCTCATGATGCTGTTATTTTATTAAGGTTTTCTCTCAGTTTGTTATTAAAACTTGTTTACATTTACATGAGCCACTTATTTTTCTCAACTGCTGAAGAATGGTGGAATATCCTAAACTTGGGCGAGGGAGGGGATATTCCCAGTTTCCCACATCTGCGCAACAGGAAATAGGTGTGAGGATGGATCACAAAGAGCCTTTTAACTTGAGTTGCTGAGTGTTCGTAGCAAGAAATCTCAGGTGCAATCAAAATGTGTACACACACACACACTTTTGTACTCGCTCCTCTAAAATTGTATGTGGGTTTTCTTTTTTGCATTCCAATTTCCATTAATGTGTTTATAACATCCATCCTAATGAATTGCTTACACATCCCATTTAGTGCTAAATAAAGGTCAGGCTGATCACCTATAAAGCTCTTGATTATTTTAATTCAATTAATTAATACCAGATTTTAAAATTACTAGGCGCTTAACAAGATTTTTTTTAAAAAAAAAAAGAAAGAAAGAAAAAGAAAGCAGCAACAGAAAACTGCAACAAATCTGTCTGGAGCTCTTCACATTCATAGAATCATTTTTTATTATTAATTTATCTTTTTGCAGAGTTGGAAGGGACTCCTAGGGTCACCTAATCCCCCTACAATGCAGGAAGCTCGACTAAAGCATCCATTTTAACTGAGGGTGGGCAGACAGTAGATCCAGGATCTACTGGTAGGTCTCTTGGCATCTTGAAATCAAGTAGATTGGCAAGGGCGTCTGGCTCCCAAAAGTTTAACAATGGCAGCAAAATGAATCTCAACCCACCCACCCCCACCAGGAGTGGATCCTTGCGTGGAAGGGGTCCGAACCATGCTCAGTTTTGGTGCAAATTCCTGGGTTCAGAATTCTAGCACAGCACTCTGTTCCCACAGCAGCCAAGCAGATGCCTATGGGAAAACCACAAGCAGCAATCCCCAACCCCCAGCAGCTAACATGTGGTTCCCAGCAACTGTCTCTGGGAGTGGAGGTGGAACATAGCCACTTGTTGCTAGTAGTCACAGATAGTTTTATCCTCCACTGATGCTTCTAACACGTCTTTTAAAGCCATCCAAGTTGGTGACTATCACTACTTCCTGTGGAAGCGAGCCCCACATTTTAACTAGGGCCTGTGTGAAGAATTAGTTCCTTTTGTCCTGAATCTTCCAGCATGTCCCCAGATCCTAGTAATAATAGCAGTTATAATAATTGTATTATTTATATGACACCCATCAGACTGGGTTGCCCCTGCCACTCTCACAGAATTGTAAGGGAGCAAGGAAAACTTCACCATATCCACAACATGCAGAGTTTTATACCCCTGCTGTCATGTAAGGTAAAGGGGCCCCTGACCATTAGGTCCAGTCGTGACCGACTCTGGGGTTGCGCGCTCATCTCGCATTATTGGCCGAGGGAGCCGGCGTATAGCTTCCAGGTCATGTGGCCAGCATGACAAAGCCACTTCTGGCGAACCAGAGCAGCACACGGAAACACCGTTTACCTTCCCATTTACCTTCCCTATTTATCTACTTGCACTTTGATGTGCTTTAGAACTGCTAAGTTGGCAGGAGCTGGGACCAAGCAACAGGAGCTCACCCCGTCACAGGGATTCGAACCGCCAACCTTCTGATCGGCAAGCCCTAGGCTCAGTGGTTTAACCCACAGAGCCACCTGGGTCCTGTCATGTACTAAGTGCATATCTTTTGTACCAGCCCTCCACCTGGCAGGTCTTTGTGTTCCAGTTAAAAGCAAAGTGGATCTTGCAAGCCTTAAAGCCTGCCCAACCCTGATCTAGCTACCATGTTCCCTGACCCCAAGTTATGGCAGCTATTCTGAAGTTGCATATCCAGCATGCTTATAATTCATCACACTGCTGTATCATAGATCAACGGAATAAGCCATCAGATCTCTGGCCCTGGTTTTTTCCTTAGCTTGCATATGGTCCAACTTCCCCCATTAAGCTTAGGACAGCCCCTATTTTCTCATACCTCTCTGCAGTCAATTGCTGTAGCTATTCTGGGTTTGGGGTATTAGGCCGCCTTCTTTTTTTAAGGCTGCTAATGTGTGGATATTTGCACCAGCTTCCATCCCATTCCCACTCTCCCAGCTGCTTATCCAGATAATAAAATGTTTGAGTGTGTTCTGAGTGGCAGCCATTTCTATTAAAAGCACAACCAGATCTATTTCGAAATGAAGTAAAACAAAACAAAATGAAGGCCTACTGTGGAACATTAAAGGCCAGCTCCAGCCAGAATTAAGCACTTTCAGAGCCCAGCGATTGTCACAAAAGAATGAAGTTTGAGGGTAAACCATTTCCAATTCAAATAAATAGGTTTGAAAAAATGCTTAGCTTTTGGACTGGACCATACCAGGGTAGGGCAATCATACAGCGGCAGGAGAGGGAGAATCTGAGGCAGAGGAACAAGTAAAGTTGTAACCTTGGAAGTTGAATGGAATCCATTCCGGAAGTCCATTCGACTTCCAAAACGTTCAGAAACCCAAGTGCAGCTTCTGATTGGCTGCAGGAAGCTCCTGCAGCCAACCAGAAGCCCCATCGGACATTCGGTTTCCAAAAATAGATCACAAATCAGAACAGTCACTTCCGAGTTTGTGGTATTCGGGAGCCAAACCATTCAAGAACTAAGCTGTTCAAAACCCAAGGTATGACTGTTAGTGGAAAACTGTGCCAACATTTCCCCTTTCCCACCTTTCTTCAGATGATTTGTTTTCCTAGATTTTCCCTCCTGCGCCAGCTCCAGGGCTGGCTGGCAACCTCTTCTCCTCCTGTTCCAGGTGTGTCGGGGAACAAAAGGGCTTTGAATCCAGCTGAACACACTATCTTTTAAAGTTTTAGGAAAGTTTCATTGTAAGAAACAAAATATTCCTAAATATTACAGCATAAACAATACCCAACTGTATAGCCATCTAGAGCACCGCACACTAACTTCAAATACCAGGTGCAGGTGAGGAGAATGATTTCTAAATTACACTTTTGCATTTCTCTGACTTTTAGGTCCCCTTGGGGACTATTCTTAAAAGTAGCATTTCCAACTCCAGACTGTCGTTACAAATTTAAACAAACCAGTTATGAGTCCCAGATCTGTGTATACTTGTGTTTCACCATCTTCTGATTAACAGAAAAGAAGGTGGTCACTCCAAGTCGCTGAAAATCTGTTGCCTTTGGGTCTCTTAGTGACTCAAGGTGGCATGTTAGTTTCTCCATTACTGCCAGGTCCCAAAGTTTGAATGCTTGCTTTGTGCTTTTACCGAGGGCAGAGAGCTGACATGGGAATGGCAAAGGCAGCAGAGATTTCGGCACATTCAGAGGGGTAGATTTGAGAGGAAGGCCTCCTTCTCTGTGCAATGGAGAGGGAGATCCCATCTATGCAATGGCCCCTAGAGGCTGTAGCACACAAATGCTGCTTTTCTCTTCTGTTTTAAAGGAAACTAATGCTTAGCTTGCTACCACACCTGTTTCTGAGATCTCTTTCTGCTGCTGCAGGACAGGTCAATGCAGAATAAACGATTTCTTCAGAGGAGAGGCTTCGTCAACATAGAGGGAGTGCGATAAGGGTGGGGTGAGTTGCATGAAGACAAGGCTGTCCCCCATTTTCATCTTCAAAATGTGGGAGGGCATGAATTTGTGCCCCACCAAAATAAGCCCACGGCGCCCAATGAATTCCTGGCCCAAGCGCAAAGCATTCAAGGCAGGTAAGCCTAAAGGATTAACTTGGTTGCTTGACCGGCTATCCTCAAATTACCAAGCATGGGCAAATGGCGCCCTCTGCCTTCTGGAGACAGAAGGCTGGCTCTCTGCTTTCGATTCCCTACACGCCGTGGTGCCAAAACAACATGCAAATATTCCGTCATGTAATTCCTAAATCGCTAGCTCAGCTGAACCAGTCGTGATCCAATACCAAGTTGAAGGTCTCCAACTCTGAAGCTGTTAACTGTGGACGTCTTTCCAAGATCCCAGCAAATGTGTCATGTGAACTACTAGCGATTCCGCATTTAAAGCTCAGGCATGTGTGTGTTGTATAAGGTTAGCCCATGTTTTTGCCACCCCGCCCCTCCATAATGTTGTGGCCTACAAGTCCCATCAGCACCAGCAAGTTTGGTCAATGTTCAGAAATGGTGGGAGCTGAAACTGAGAACTTCTGGAAGGCTTCATCTTGGCTGCCCCTGGGTTACATTCATGGAGGGAGCCGATCTCTCTGAACAACACGTGTTAGTCGTGGATCTTCCACCTGAGGAGTAGGTGCTGGGAGCCATACATTGGGGGAGGGAAAGCTACCATCATTGCCCTGCTTAAATGGTTCTCAGAAGTTAATACCTCTCCTAGCAATAATATAATCGATGTGCATTCCACTTTACAAAGTACAAGATGACAGAGTCCTTGCCCTGAGGAATCTACATGTAAAACTCACCAGAGGGGAAACACAGAGGGAGTGAGTTGGAGATATGTATGCATAACTCAATCAAGGGCCATATTTAGCCCCAATTATAGTTGTGGTATGGTATGGGGATTTAAGGGTTTGTGTTTGCCAAAGGCAGCACAGAAAAGGTAGGCTTTTGAGGTATCTGTATTTTAACAAATTACAGTTCCCAGGATTTTGGGGGGGGGCATGTGAATTAAATCTGTGGTGTTTACATGGTGTGTACAGGGTTTTTATTTATTATTTCTTTTTTAAAAAATAATAATTTTTATTGAAGATTTTCTTGGTTTACAAAAGTACATGCATTGTCTCTTATTTCAGGTTGTAAAGTTTTTTCTACAGATCAGTTACATTTGTTGAGAGACAGTGTTGAGACAGTATAAGGTTGGGGAAGAAAAGGAAAAAAGAAAGAACAAAGGGGGGAGAGGAGGGGGAGTGAAACCTATTTTCTTTTTTATAGTGGACCTGTGGGGTTTTGTGTCAGCGTCAACTGGATAGGTCCTCTTTCTATTTGCTTGTTACATTTCCTTGGTAATGAGATGCATTAAGTGGTGGTGGTGGGGGGGGTCTTTTTGGCCAGTATTCCTTAGAGAAAGTGATAATTTTTAGAGCTTCTCTCTGCTCAAGACATCCAAGCACTAGCTGTAGAAACCACCTAAAAATGTTGCTCCCAAAAAACGTTTCCTCTTAAGCCAGGGGAACCTGTCCCTTTTTTCCCACCTTGTCCTGCATTTGCTATCCAGAAATTTGCCGAATCTCAGTGTGTGGGGGAAGAAAAACTCTCCACAGGAGTGCCTTACTAGACAAATGCCTCTTATTTTGAGCTCAAGAGGTCATGATTTCACAGCAGCAATAACATTATATCTAATTTTACCCACTTCTTAAAAGATGAACACCCCCCCCCCAGCCGGTATGGATGCCTTTCTGCTCTTAAAGCCACAAAAGATAAAGCTTTCCAGTTGCAGGAAGCAGTATGCCGCGTGCCTTCTGACAGGGGCCATTATATTTGGGGTGGGCGGGTGGGATGTGCCCCCTTGATACTGTGAACTCCCGCGGCCCAGCTTTTCTCCCCCACCCCTTCTCATCCTCCATGGTAAGGGAACATCTGGTTTTCAATGAAGACCATCTTCTTTTCAAGCAGCACCCCCCAGTGGCAGTTATTGCAGGGGGGAAACAAAAAGCACAAGTTTCAACTGAGCAGGCTGCGGCCATTTTGTTAGGGGCCCTTGGCAGCCATCTTGCAAAAGGCCGCTGCTGCGGACGGTGTCAACTTTTCCATTCTCTCAATAGGCAATAAAGCACTTCTGTGACACTTGAAGAAGAAGCTGTTAAAGTAGCATTACAACAGCCACCAAACAGGCCACTAAACCTTATCTCGGGAGATAAGGCATCAAAGTGATTCGATTCCTAGCTGGGTATGTCATTGCTAAAACTTCACCAGCCAGCAGCAGGACATGAAAACTCAATCGCTGCCCAAGTGAGACTGAGGGCGGAGAACAGGTTGTCAAATTCTCGATGCCCATTTTTGGGTAACCTTTATCTTCCCGCTCTTTGCGATAATTCCCAGGAAGAACGGAAGGGCATAAAGCTTTTTGAATGTCATTTTACAGGCAAGCATTAAAATTAAATTTAAAAAACTATGGAGCGCCTCCTCCAACAATGCAAGCTTAGAACGGCCAATGGTGAAACAACAAAATGGCTGCACCATGGTTGTGTCAGGGTGGCCATGTTTAAAGTCATTTATGTTTTCCCGGGAGTCATGGGAGACAGGAAAAGTACCCGACTCCTGAGAAAATGTAAATGAGTTTAAACATGGCTGTGAGATATTCCCCTGAAGAACCAAGTGTGGCTTGAGAGACTCCCAATTCATTTACCTGGAGGAACATTTTCAGCCAGATTCTTTCCTCGGAGTAAAATTACTCAAACTATTTGCCTCATGCGAAGCCGGCAAATAAAAGGAACACAATACTCTTAAAAGAAGCTATTTCTGCTGAAAACATATATACTATGCCTGGATTCTAACAAATTGCATTGCTGTATTGGTGAGTAAGCACAACAATTTGCGATGGGAAAAACAATGTTCCATGCTGTGATACATCCTTGTCATTTTTCAGTGGGTTAAGTCGGGGGTGGCAAGCCTAATTCAGCCCAATGGCCACTTAAAAAAGAAAAAAGAGTATTTATAGCCTGCTCTTCACAGAGTATTTCAAGGCCCAGAGCAGGGAACAAAGTAACAAGAAAAACAATACGCAAAAGTCATGCAAACAGACAAACTAGTCCAACCAACACCAAAGTAACAATTCTGTCGCAAGGTAAACATGCTAAACTACATTGTCAAAAGCATTAGATTTCCAATCTAACCAAATAGCTAGGAAAAAACAAAACCTATGACATTTAAACAGATTAAACAACCAATGGACTTGGCAACTGTTCCCGCCCTGTTTTGCACTTATGGCAGTCCATTCGCTCCCCACTGGCCTCTCGCAGGAAGAAAGCCCCATTCTGTGCAAACCGACCACACTCTTTTGAGCAAACTTAACACCTTTTCACCCCACTCTCAAGAGCTCTCACATTGAGTGCCACAAATTGCCCCCCACAAGCATCTGCAACAGGAAATGCCCACTCTTTATCCATAGAAGCAACAGAGCAAGAAACAAACAAACAGGGGGAAACTCACAGGCCTCAAGATCGGCAAGGCATGCAGGCAGATTCGCTGGCCTCGCTTGCTTTCTCTTCTCCTTGCTAGCCAGCACAAAACAGCACCCAGGCTCCTCAAGGGCCTTGGGAGAAAGGGCTGTGGCAGCACTCCTTAGATAGGGATCTCTAGGCTGAAATTCAGGCAGGAAGCTGCAGCTGGGGCTTATCTCCTGCTTACGAGTCCTGAGGAAACTCACAGGCCTCAAGATTGACATCCATCCAGGCAGGCAAGAGGCATTCAAGAGCACATTCCAGTCAGGGGGTGGGAGACACTTGGGGGTATAAAACCAGGCAATTTAGGGGGTGCAGCCTGGGGAGAGTTTCAAGGGCCAGGTAGAGGGGTCTGAAGGGCCACACTCAGCCTCCAAGTCTGAGATTCCCCGCCCCTGAGTTCAGCTTTAAGTAAATACATGCAGAACATGGGTCGACGCCGTGGGGTGGTGGTGGATGGGCCTAGGGCCCAGTTTGTGACAGGTGGCCACAGGCTCTGGATCCGACACAACTAAATTTATCCATTATTTATTTATTCGATTCATATACCGGTCTTTATCAAAAAGACCCCAAGGTGGTGTACAACATTAAAAGCACATTGCAAAACACGGGTGATCAAAACGTAATAAGGAGTGTACTGGCAGACAGCCTAATAAATCTGTATTTTAATTAATTGCTTTTTATGTTTTATTGTAATTTTATTGGTGTTAGCCGCCCTGAGCCCAGTTTTGACTGGGGAGGGCGGGGTATAAATAAAAATTTATTATTATTATTATTATTATTATTATTATTATTATTATTATTATTAATAAAAGAGTTATCACAATAACAGTCCTCTCCCGGACCACACAAGTGGTTTTGTGTGAATCAGAGGTAGGAAGTATAAAACATGGCTGCTGGAGAGCTGAAAGCAAATCGGATAAACAAAGCAAGTTAGGGCAGAATGGGTACAAAGCAACGTGGTGTTAGGCGAAAGAGAGTCTGCACTGTTTGCTTAGATTGAGGGGCTAACCTAGAAAGAAGGGTTTATTAAGTCTGGTTTCTCTCTTATTTGTTTGGGGGGGTCAGCTGATAGCACACAGACCGCCACCACAACCTGGAGACTGTCCTTGCTCTCTAGAGCAGGGATGAGAAACTTGTGCCCTTTCAGAGGTTGTTAAGACTATAATCCTTATCATCCCTGGCCCCCAGCCCTGCTGGCCGGAGCTGATGGGCATTGGAGTCCAACAGATTCCCTTGTCCTGCTAAAAAGGCTGCGCTGGCAGGCTGGTTGAAAGCCTAGAGCCTTCGTGGCACAAGAGGTTAAGCACTTAAAAGCTCCCACCCCCAGTACATTACCATCATATTCCTGTTTAAAAGCACGACCATTTTCCAGACTGTGATTGTTGTGTAGGTGTGTGAAATTGCTCAGGAGTGTGTGCATAGAGAATTGCTTAATATACAAGACGTGAGTGGCTGGGTGGCTCTTGACTGTGCTGGTTTGAGCTGTAAAAGGCTACCCTTGCAGGACCCTAGAACAGCCCATAATACCCCACCCCAGTCTACACACTTAAATAATTTTCAGGGTTGAGAAGCCACGCGTGACAGACTTTGTTTATTTACAAACTGCCACTGAAATGACTTCCTATGCTTGGGGAACATACGAACATAGGAAGCTGCCTTCTACTGAGTCCGACCATTTGTCCATCCACCTTGATAGTGTCCACACTAACTGGCAGCAGCACTCCAAGGTTTCAGGAAGGGGACATTCCACCTGCCCCACACCCTGCCCAGAGATACCAAGTTGGCTTAGTTTTAACATTGTACTTATGTTGTATTCATTATTGCTGATAGTTGCTTTGAGGCTTTTGTGTGGGAAGTAATGCACGAATAAAATAAGTAAATAAACAATACCTTTCCAGAAATAATCCTATAAATTGTAATAGAATCTCAGCAACTACAATCCTGGAAATTGTACTTTTCAAATGAAAATTATTTGGGTTTCCTATTGCCTTCCCACTTCCCACAGCTCCCTGGGAATCATAGAATTATAGAGTTGGAAGGAGCCTCAAGGGACCTCAAGGATAATCTAGTCCAGGGTTCCCCAGCTGTTTTAGGACTACAATTCCCATCATCCATAAAAACTGGTCCTACTAGCTAGGGGTGATGGGAGTTGTAGTCCAACAACAGCTGGAGACCCAAGTTTGGGAAACCTTGACCTGGTCCAACCACCTGCAATGCAGGTGGAGCGGCTGCTGAATCATTTTAAGTCTGTGGTGTTGATCTGACCCAATAAGGGACACATTTGCAGTGGGAATCAGGAGGCAGAGTATTTCTTGGGTTGACATCATCAAACTCAGTTGGAATTGACTGTTTCTTTATATGAAGAAAGGTGGTTGGGGGCCCTGGGATGGAGAAACAAGCGGTCTTATTTGTCTGGGTGTTAAAAGCGCTGCAGGGTTTGCACTGTTACCGGATTTTACACTGCTAAAGGATTCGCATCAATTGTCTCCTCGGGGAGTTGCTGCCCAGCTATTCCAGTCCCCGCCCCGTGTCCGCCCAACATTCTGCCTGCCACCAGGTCCCAGAATGTGTCATATCAAGCCCTTCATTCAATGGGACTGCGGGGAACAGCATGTCACCATGCGAACGGACCTTCAGGATATAAGAACATCACTTATCTGAGCCTGGAATGGTGTGGAGAAGGTGCTGGCTGATGGGAGATACGGGCAGGCGTGTCTGAAAGAAGAGCTTTCCCTCGCTAAGTGTTGTGGCAGCAGCTCCCTCCTTTCGGTAAGTTGTTTTGAGATTTAGCTCTAATGGACACCTGTCAGAACAAGGGTGGCGGTTTTGGGAAATTGAAATATAAGCGCAAGGAATGTGTTTACGTGCATGTCCTGCCAAATCTAAAGGGTTCGTGGTAGTACTGGCTTTACATAAATACATGGGTGCGTCCCTAATCTCGAGGTAGCCATGAGCCGCCATTGTCCATGCTGGCTTGGACGGATGGGAGCTTGTTAGCCCCCACAGCAGCTGAAAGGCCACAGCTTCCCCATCCCTGTTCTAGAGGAAAAGGCAATGGCAATGGCTCTTGCAGGCATTTGCTTAGAGGAAAGATCTTTCTATTCTGTCCTGTTGCTTTGCTCTCACAAGTCTGCCTTCAGCAAGTTGCAGGGAGAAGTGAGGCCTCAGTTTTAGACACCATGTCCAGGCTGCTTGGTCCTCTGGAAGTGGAGTACAGAGCTTTCCTCAGACCCCGATAATGAAAAGGATGGATCCAGAAACACTAGCATTTCCCTCTCAGGGAAAGGGGAATAGTTTAAGACAGTATTTCCCAAGTTGTGGGCAGGGCTGGCTCTAGGGGTCGGCTGGGTGGCGTGGGCGCCAGGGCACCAGGGGGGCGCCGCGTGGCACGCAGCGCCCACCCACCAGGGCGCCCAACATGCTTGAGACAGCCCTGGTTGTGGGCCATGACCTTCAAGTGTGTCACAGGCTATATTGTTGTTGTTGTTTAGTCGTTTAGTCGTGTCCGACTCTTTGTGACCCCATGGACCAGAGCACGCCAGGCACTCCTGTCTTCCACTGCCTCCCACAGTTTGGTCAAACTCATGTTCGTAGCTTCGAGAACACTGTCCAACCATCTCGTCCTCTGTCATCCCCTTCTCCTTGTGCCCTCAATCTTTCCCAACATCAGGGTCTTTTCCAAGGATTCTTCTCTTCTCATGAGGTGGCCAAAGTATTGGAGCCTCAGCTTCACAATCTGTCCTTCCAGTGAGCTCTCAGGGCTGATTTCCTTAAGAATGGATAGGTTTGATCTTCTTGCAGTCCATGGGACTCTCAAGAGTCTCCTCCAGCACCTCCAGCCTTCAGACAACAGGCACAGGCTATATAAGTAAACTCAAAAGATTTACTGCTTGGGAGCCTTAGCTGGTATGATGAATCTCCCGCGTGACTTTTCCGTTTTGTTTGCCTATGTATGACAAAACTGCTTTCATGCTTGTGACCAAACTGCAGTTAGGCTTGAATCTTGCATTTTAACTCCTGTCTGGCAGCTGGAAGCAGATCCAGAGTGCGCCCAGCAAAAGGTGCTCACAGAGGGAGCCACTCTGAGTGACCACCACCGCAGCTTGCCTTAGGTACCTGCACATCGGAAACAAGCCGCGGTGGCAGTCATTCAAAATGATTCCCTGTACCACCAGCAAATCACCACTGGATTTTTCTGCCAGGGTTAGTCCGTAGTTAAGCAAAGGCGGTTTGAAGTTCTTCATATCTAACACTGCTTACGTAACTGTAATGTTTTTAGAATACATTTTTATAGAAATAACCCACAATCAGGTGGTTGGTGTTCTTGCATTCCCATAAACAAAACTGTGAATAACTATGCAAGTATTATAAATAGTTCAACAAATTCCACATTAATAGGGGCATTAAGTCCATATTTTGCTTGGATGTCTCCAGTAATGGTTATAAAAGAGGCAGCTAAAATGCACAAAACCAACAGCTACCATTTCCCACAGACCAGTGATCCGAAATCCGTATGTACATCTATTCCAGCAGCCTATTCTCACAGTGGCCTAATAGATGCTTGTGGGAAACCCGCAAGCAGGATTCAAGCACAAGAACATTCTCCCCCTCCTGCAGTTTCCAGCAACTGGTATTCAGAAGCATTACTGCCTCTGACGGAGGAGGCAGAATATAACCACTGATAGCTTTATCCTGTGAATTTGTCTAACCCTCTTTTAAAGCCAGTCTACTTGGTGGCCATCACTGGCTCCTGTGAGAGCAAGTTCCGTTGTTTAACTACGCAACTGCCTGAAGAAGCACGTTCTTTTATCTTCCCCTGAATATTCTGACATTCAGCTTCAGTAAATCGGCGGGTCATCATACCAAGTAAATTTGGGCTTGTGCGCCACCATGCTAAAAAGGTTGGGAATCCCTGCTTTGAACTTTAGAATAGGGAAGGCAGCTGGGGCTTGGAGCTGGCTCCTTGCTTCTCCTGCCTTAACCAGAGATTCAGAGAAGACAGCTCTCCAAGTCAGATCCATCTAACTCTGCCTGATTGTCTCCACTTGGTTCCTTTGGCTCCCGGTGGATGCGCCTGTTACTCTGCCAAGTTAAGACTCGGAAGCCATCTTTGATGCTCATGGAAGAACCTAAGTCAGGCATGTCCGACGTCCGTTTCTGGGGCCTAATCCGGCCCGCCGTTCAGCTTAATCTGGCCCCTGTGGCAGTTTATTTCCTGAGGTAAAATCCTAAAAACAACAACTTCAACCCTAAAAAAAGCTCAACAACTTCAATCCTAAAAAATAATAATCCAACAACTCTACAACTTTGGTCGGCCATCACGGCCCTTCACTTCATCAAATCTGGCCCTTCACTTCATCAAATCTGGCACAGCAGAAGGAACAGAGAATTCATAAACATTTGTGAAAGTTATCTGAAAAGGGCTTGGTATTATTTTTGTATTTTTCTCTAAGGGGATTCGGGTTTTTTTTGTGTGTGTGTTGCTCAGGAAAACTCAAGCAAGCCATGCGGCTGCAAGAGTTAATTTGCTTTATGATAATACTATTGCCTCAAGATGTATTTTCCACAGGACTCTCCACTTTTCCTCCTCTTTGCCATAAGGAGGCTTGAAAGGCCTCTATTACTTAGCAACCAAAGCAATTAAAGCAACATAGTTTCCCTCAGGTTCAGGTGGGTGAGGGAAGATTGCTAGAGACGTGTGCCTTTTTATTTTTATTATTATGGTGCTATTTTATAAGGTCCTGTTGACATGCAGATGAATGGTCAGTCATCTGGGTAGGTCTTTCCCACCTTTTCAGAATGGATAATGGTGACTACATTTTTGGATCTATTGTTCAGCAACATCAAGTACAGTACTTTGAACCAGATAAGCTGCACATTTTGAAAACAACCCTTCCCACGCTTCAGAACATCCCAAGAACACTTAAGGTTCAAAGAAAAAAATCAACTTGCGTTATTTGTTACCACAAGGGTACGCTGACAGCCAATAGCTCAGATGAGGTCAAAATGGATTTGATATAAGCAACGGCAGCTAAATATGGAACCTCTCTTTTTAGAGGTGGAGCACCTCTGATTTCCACTCGCTTGGGGCAGCCATTCAAACCTTAGCCTAAATTCAGTAAGGCAAGCGGTAACCAACCTTTTGGGGCCATTTGGAGTTTTGAGGAAATACTGGTAGGTGCCAGTCATGAAATGGTGGCCACTTCTAAATATGTAAGCAGAAAGAGAGACCAAGCCTCTTACAAGTGAAGGAAGAGGCATCTTGCTTGTGCTCTGTGCTTGCTTGCACAGATAAGCTTTTTGCACTTTCCCCTCTGTTTAGAAACAGAAGGGAAGGTGGTTAAATCACTGAGCCTAGGGCTTGCGGTTCGAATCCCTGTGACGGGGTGAGCTCCCGTTGCTCGGTCCCAGCTCCTGCCAACCTAGCAGTTCGAAAGCACATCAAAATGCAAGTAGATAAATAGGAACCGCTACAGCGGGAAGGTAAACGGCGTTTCCATGTGCTGCTCTGGTTTGCCAGAAGCGGCTTTGTCATGCTGGCCACATGACCTGGAAGCTATACACCGGCTCCCTCGGCCAATAATGCGAGATGAGCGCGCAACCCCAGAGTCGATCACGACTGGTCAGGGGTCCCTTTACCTAATGGGCTATGTTCAATGTAGGAGAGGCCAAGCGAGGTCAAACAGCAGCTGAGCAGGAAGAGCAAGCGGCCTCTTGTGGACTGTGAATTTTTGAGGGGATGCTTACTGAGACGATAGGGGGTACGGGGGGGGCACAATGGCAAAGGACTGGTGTAGTGAGACAGATCTTTCAGAAATAATAATAATAATAATAATAATAATAATAATAATAATAATAATAATAATTTATTATTTATACCCCGCCCATCTGGCTGGGTTTCCCCAGCCACTCTGGGCAGCTTCCAACCGAATATTAAAAACAGTACAGCATCAAACATTAAAAACTTCCCTAAACAGGGCCGCCTTCAGTTGTCTTCTGAAAGTAGAATAGTTACTTATTGCCTTGATAAGAAAAAAGTGGAACCTCAATATTTTGTGGGGGTTCCCCACTTTCACCCAAAATAATTTTTTTTAAAAAAAACCCTGATCCTTGGCCAGAACCTCAAAGTGTGACCTGAATTCCACCCCCTGGTGTTTAGCGCTGAACAACAGCAACCCTTAAGTTCAGTACGTGAATACCCCCCCCCCTTTTTTTATTTCCAAACATATTCAGCTGAAGATACACTATCCAGGACACATGTCCCATTTACATCCTAAAAAGAAACCCCAGGAAGCATTTAATGCTTAGTCCTTTGGAAAAAACCCTCTGAGAGAATGCAGGGACAATTAAAACTGAATGCTTGATGGCTTTCATCATGCTTTCATTTTTCCGGATAGCATTAAAATATGTCACTGTTAATTGTAGCAAGCTATATTTCCCCCCTGACAGTGCCTTTCACTTAGCATTTGATGAAAGGATTTTTAAAAATCATATATTTTTGTTACGGAGCGGTGGTTTGTGTGTGTGTGCGTGTGCGTGTGCGCGCGCATCTGCACACGCTTTCCTCAGGACAATGATGTTGCTTTACATTTCCATGTGCTGTACTTACTTAAATTGCTGCACACAATAACCACGCCATACTCTCAGTCATGTGAGAGTTTATTCTCTCCAGTCAGCCATGCACACCATTCACCATATAGCAAAGTTTCTGTAAGAAAGAACACAACTACCTTTAACGAAGCTCATTCATAGCAGGAAAGCTTCGCATCCACAAACCATTTTGTAGTAAAAGGCTCATATCTCCTTCTCCTTCTCCTTTTTAATGCCTGAAATAAAGTCAAAGGTAGCCCTAGAATGACCATATTCTCACTCCTTTCCCGCTACTATGCTGCTAGGAGCTGTACATAATATACACCGTGACCAGACCAAGGGCTAAAATACACGTGACATGAAATGTGTAAATGCATTTATGCGTCGATTTTTCCTGTAATAATAGCAATCACGGGAAGAAGGGGTGAGCAGGATCAGGACCACGATTCGAGGGAAGGGGATATTTAACCCTTTTGTCTTGCTGGCAATTGCCCTAAGCTGCATTGTTGTTGTTGTTGTGTTTATTACTTGCCCCTCACCAGCAGGTCCCAGGGCAGGTTGCAACAATTTTATAATTCCGAATTAAAAACAGTTAAAACAAATTACAGTGGAACCTTGGTTTACGAACTTAATCCATTCCGGAAGTCCGTTCTTAAACCAAAGCCTTCTTAAACCAAGGCGTGCTTTCCCATAGCAGCGGGGAACTCAATTTACAAATGGAACACACTCAACAGGAAGCAGAACATGTTCTGCTTCCAAGGCAAAGTTCACAAACCAAAACACCTACTTCCGGGTTTGCAGCGTTCTTAATCCAAGTTGTTCATAAACTAAACTGTTGTTGTTCATAAACTAAACTGTTCTTAAACCAAGGTACCACTGTACAGTTACAGGAACAGGGTGTGTCCTGAAAACAAACATCTCAAGTATAAAAGGCTAGGGTAAAGAGGTGTGTCTTTATATCCACAGAAAGTAGTGTAGTGAAGTTGCCAGGCACACCTCTATGGGGAAGGAATTCCACAATGTAGGGGCTGCCACAGACAATGCCCATTTCCACGCCACCAGAAACACACTGAACTTCGGGGGGGGGGGTAGAAATACCCCCCCCCCAACACCTGAGAGAGTCTGTAGGGAACAAGGCAGTCTCTCAGATATCTGAGGTATTAAGTTGTTTAGGGCATTAAACACCAGCAGCCCGAGCGCCTTCAATTGGGCCTAGAAACAAATACAGGAGAAGGCGTATAAAATCTTCATTTAGCCAATGCTTTCCCCCTTTCTCTCTCTCACACAGGAAAGACTGACTTTTCAAGATGGTACGTTCTGCTATATATACAACCTAAAAGCAAAATTTCCCTCCATGCATGCAAATGAATGCAGATTTAATCAAATAAAATCCCTTTAACCAAGCAGGAGCCCAAGCAGTTTCATATATATGGGGTCAAATTTGCTAATCATGCTTATTCTTATCTCAAAGTTTGTGGAGAAGGGGCAGCAGGTGTTGCCCCCCCCTCTTTATACACACACACACACACACACACACACACAGAGAGAGAGAGAGAGAGAGAGAGAGAGAGAGAGAGAGAGAGAGAGAGAGAGAAGCAACCAATCAATAAGCTTCATCCAAATACGTGCTGTCCTTCAGAGATCACTTTGAAAGCAGGCAAGAACTTGCACTTATTTTTTTAGAAGCTCCAATTTTGGCAAAGGAAATGTCTTCCTGATTCTGCTCATAATTTGCAACCCAACAAGAAAGAGCATTTCAAATGTCACTTGGCTGATCTTCTTGACTGGTTTGTTTTGTTGAGGGTTCTGTCTTGAGTTATATACCAGTTAAGCAATCCACACAGCTCAGCATTCTTTTGAGGCCCACTATAAATATACAGGTGAAACTCGGAAAATTAGAATATCATTGAAAAGTGCAACTTTTTATTTTTTATTTTTCTTTTAATTTTTACAAATGCTTTCTTTTGGAAATTCCGCAGTAATAAAACAAATACCCTGTTTCTCATATTTTAAGGCATCCCCATAAAATAAGCCATAGCAGGATTTTTAAGCATTCAAGGAATATAAGCCATACCCTGAAAATAAGACATAGTGATAGGAGCAGCAGCAATGCCGGCCGCGGCAGGAGGAGGAGGAAAAAAATAAGACATCCCTTGAAAATAAGCCATAGTGTTTTTTTTTGAGGAAAAATAAATATAAGACATGTCTTATAATATGAGAAACACGGTAGTTACAATCATACAAAAATAAACATTGCTATTACATTTCATTAATTACATTCCATTTATAATTGACCCGCCTAACGACATATAATTACAGTTTCAACAAATAAAGGCTTGACATATCTTGCTTTGCATGCCATGCATCTATCTCATATATTGGTTTCACCTTTTAAGTTGCATTACTGAAATAAATGCACTTTTCGGCGATATTCTAATTTTCCGAGTTTCACCTGTATATAGGATGCGGAGCAACATGGGGATAAAGCAATGCTGTTCTGCAATTCCAACTCACTATCAAACTTTGGTATCAAAGAGTGTGTGACACATAGCCCTGCTGGGAAAAGTTAACACATCATCTCAGACCCTCAGAAGAACAGACTGGAACAGATTTGTTTTATACAATGTGACAATGATTTATTAATTACATCAAAAATGGTGTCTCTCAAATGCATCCAGAACCCATTAACCAGCCTTTCCGGAATGAGCTGTTAGGATAGCCCTCACAAAGCTCGATCCCATATTCTGGTCTTACATTCAGCACATCTGTTTCTGTTTAAATATATTTTACCTGTACCCAGTCTACTGCAGTGAAAACAACAAACAGTCTTATCACACCTTAAACACAAACATATTTTACTATAGCACTTCATGCAGTCTAATCCTCAGTTACGCATATATTATAGGCACATGGTTGTAAGAGGGGAGGTGGAGTTGTAGGCGGTGGGGGTCGAAGGAAATGAAATGCAAAACGTGCAGATAATGGCACTTCAATCAGAGTTAGAATGCGTGCAAAATAAGCAGGGTGACCCTTTACAACAGGCATCCTCAAACTGCCGCCCTCCAGATGTTTTAGCCTACAACTCCCATGATCCCTAGCTAACAGGACCAGTGGTCAGGGAAGATGGGAATTGTAGTCCAAAACATCTGGAGGGCCGAAGTTTGGGGATGCCTGCTTTACAACATGGATACTAAAACAACCAACTGGACAATGCTGAGTTAATTAATATCTGCAGTGGGCTAGGTAGGAAGAAGCCATTTCTTCTATTAAGACCCAAATAGATAGAATTCAACTTCTTGATTGATTGTGATTCAGTTTCACACTGAAGCCTCCATCAGTGTGACCAGCTGCCATTTGCCTTCTTCTTTCCCAGAACTGTTTCCTGCATCAGCTGTGGTACTTGAATGTTCCTTATTTTCCTCTTCCCTTTCTCCAGCACCACACAGGACGCTGAGCCAAGGGGCTACAAATTTGAGAAGATCCATAATTGAGAAGGTCCATTTGGGGGACGGCAAATTTTGGCCTCGCACGGAGTGCCATGTTGCAAAAGATTACCAAAGTCTGCCCCTGCTTTCCCCTTTTGCATTACGTCTCTGTTATTGTAAGCCATTATTTTAAACTATGAACCACTTTGATTGCATTGGCAGAAAGGTGGTAAAGAAATGCAACACATCAACAAACTCTGGAAGATTGCAGCCTGGGGCTTAGAGTGGCTTGCCCAGGCCTGGTGAGTTTAAGGAAAAGAACAAGACTCAATTTGGGGAATCCCTGATTCATAGAGCAGCCACTATAGTGAAGAGCAGCCACACTCATATACTCGCCCTTCTGCAGCCCAGTGTTTGATCTTGCTGAAACTGCCTCCCTATTTTCAGGTTGTCAAATTAGCATTTGCATCAAGTTAATTTTCACATGAGTCACTGCTAAATGATTCAGTCTCTATTTGCACAGCCTTGAAATGGAACTGACCTTTCTCTTTCAGCTGCAGGCACAGGTAGGGATTTTAAAGGGGGAGGAGGGAGGGGGAGCTAGTCACACACACAGAAGCTAATGATCAAACAGCTTAGGTAGCCAGCATGTAGTACACACATGGAGAATTGCTTCCTCTTGTTGCCCCCACTCTTTGATCACTTCACAATCCACTTGTTACCTTTAGAATTCCTAAAAGTGCTTTAGACAAACATAACAGGCTTCAGCATCTAAAAGTATGCCACTGACAAGCTCCAGCACATGCACACACACACACACCAAAAACAAAACCCCAGGAGAGAGTGGTGTGCAAATGATTAACATCTGTTCAGACATTATTTAGCACTATTTCTTATTTTCCTTTGACTGTTGTTGTCGGGAAAAGGTTTTGGAAACAGAGTTGTTTTGGTTTTCCGAAATATGGAGAGCCATAAGGTCACTGGTGTTGTTCCTTCGAAACGAGAGAAAGGGTGGTGAGAGCCGCTGTGATAACAGCAGAACATGTCCAAAAAAGCGCAGGGCAATTTAACCTGGATGGAGAAGGGCAGTTGTTGAGTTCATTTCAATCTGGAGATTGCATATTACTTTCCCCCGTGGAAATGAATGGCACTCAACCACTTAGGTAGGAGAAAATAAAGAGATACCCCTGAATGGAGACATTATTGCATTTTTCTCCTATTAAACATCGTGCCTGTTCCAATCTTCATAGCTGTTAGTGTAGGCAAACATGTGCATGCCCAAAATGCTATTATTCCTGAGAATGTATTCACCCAAGAATCCACCAATTTCGTCTCAAGATGTTCTAGTTCTGAAATCTTTATAATTCAATGCTTTTTCCCTCCTCTCTCTGCCCAATATTTTATTTGCCAGGAAAGAAGTGCAGCTTCTGCTCTAGAGGTGGACTTCAAGGGCAATCCTAATGTAAATGTTAGATAATAATCCCTAGGAAAACGTGTCCATGTGTCTGTATTTATGTCCCTACAGCCGCATAAAGGAGAAGCAACAAGGCCCGCGGGGCTTGGACATAGATGTGCAGAACTGGCAAGTGCTCTAGATTGGAAACAAAAACTGATAAATGTGCACTTTGGTTTTCTGTCCTCAAAAGGGTATCGGGGGCCAAGGAGAGCTCAAAGAGACGCCGCATGCTATCCCCTGACTGTTGGCAGGGTGAAACAGGCAGCATGCTCACAAGGAGCACACAGTGAGCTCCAACTCTGTGGCTCCCACTCGGTTTCCCAGCTTTGCTTGTGTGCTCCAGATTCTACCTATGTTTATGAGAAGAGCTTGGAGCAGAAAAGCATGAGTCAAAGGATAAGAGCCTAATGGAGACTTTGCTTTGCTTTGCTCCTCTAGGAAGACGGGTCTGGCTTTCTGTATTACTGAAAGCCAGCCATAAGGACAGACAAAGACCATAAGCAAAGCGTATCTAGTCCAGAATCCTGTTTTTCAGAGGGTGGTGAGCCAAGTGCCTTTGAGAAGCCCGCAAGCAGGATATCAGGACAGTGGCCGCCCTCTCTCCTGCCCAGTAACAGTGGCAGATACCTATAATCCTGGAGGTAATATTCAGCCAGCCACAATGACTGCTCCACACATCAATGGGGGGCGACTTTTGCGTGGTCGCGCGCAGCCCCCTGATCCCAGAGGGCGACTCCCTGGTACTTTGGGGTTGGCACCGCCTTCCCAGGTAGGATGCCAGGGGTTCTCCACCTACCCAAGCCTAGCATCCAATCCTGCCTGGGGAGGTGTTGCCAGGGGATGGCCAGGTAAGGGGAGGGACTGTCCGGCTCACACAATAGAATTTGAATCTTACCTCCAAGCACCAGTTGGTTCCAGAGCTTCTCCCACCCTCCACACCCTTCATTCATGTTCTTTTGCAGGTTAACCTTTTCTCTACAGGTACACAGGCGCTGCTACATCAAGGCCGCTGTTGAAGGGTCAGAAAGGAATTTTCCTGCATTGGCAGGTTTCGCCTTTCCCATAGCAATACGTCACAACTTTGGTGGTGTCAGGCCTTGGGCGGAATTCTTTGGCGATTTTCCTAGAGGGAGGGGCGTGAGCCGGAGACCTCAACCCCCCCCTTGCGGCAACAAGATCAGGGTATTGGGGGAAGCCTTGACCATGCCAATAGGCGTCATCAAGTCCCCCTTCCAGCAGCGGCGAACAGGGGGCGGGCTCTCTCTGCTTGAACATATGTTCTCCAGAGCCAGCCCCAACCCCCATACATGTGGATAACCCCGAAGCCTCCCAGAACCCCGACTGGGGACTGGGAAGGATAACGCCCAATGCCTGAGCATGTAGGTCTCCCTACATCTGAATCTTAATAAAGTTGTGGCCAATTTGAATCCCATAGCACGTTGTCCTGCATCTTTATTCCGCTCAGGGGGTCGTCTGGGGTTTTGGGGGACTCCGTCTGTCCACGCAATTACTAGTTGCTGTTGATAGCCTCATCCTCCATTGATGTCTAATCCCCATTAAAGCTGTCTAAGTTTGGTAGCCACTACCAAGTTGGCCATAGGGGTGAGCTTTTTCCCTCTTCCCAACCCAGCCTGGAGAAGAGAGTTCACTGCATGTGCACCTTAAAGCACAAATTTAAAAACTACAATCTCAGTTCTTATTTTCTATAATAATAAAAACAGAATATTTAGAAATACAGCTGTGTGGGGTTTGTTTTCCCTCTCTCAAATTTCAGCTCTACTTCTTCATCTTCATCATCTGTCAAATTCAGCATCTTTACACGCTACTATGTCACTGCTGAAGGGGTTATACAATCTCTCAACCCCACCTGATAACTTTGCTCATTCATTTATCTAGCTGGGAGCCATGCTGTTAACAAGAAAAGGAAAAAAGAAAGAACCTGATTTGTGTACAACAATAGTGGTGTTATTTAAAAGCAGTCCTGTTGCACTGGGAAGATGTTAATGGGGGGCTATCTCATCTTTTGAAATAGCACAACTGTTAAAAATCCATCTGGGAGAAAAGAATCTTAATGCAAGGTAATAAAAGGAAAGGTGATGAATTTCCTTTTGTAATTCCCCCCGTTTGTTGCCTTAATTGTTTAATGCACTCCAATAGACAGTAACTCATCACCACCCCATCTCCTTCATTTGATAGGCAGGCCTAGCAAAGCTAAAAGCAGTACCAATTGGGGGGAAATGTGTGCAAACCTATGTCTACCCGCATGTCTACCCAGCAGTAAGAACTGTTGACTCCCAGGTAGGTATGTAAAGAATGGCAGCCTTGCAGTGTATAATTTGCTGCATAACCTTATGGCGAAATATAAATATGTGTATGCATATGTCTGTGTTATATTTAGTGAAGAGTGACCATGAAAAAGATATCAGGAAATATTTTGCAGGCTTTGGGAAAGATTCTTCTCATATTTTTATCATATGCTTTCATTTAAAAATCTTTACTCCCCCCCCCCAAAAAAAACCCCAAGCCTCTAATGGCATGCCAAAATGGGTACAGGGAGGGGAGCACCATCCAGCCAAAGATTTGAAATCTCATTCGTTTGAATTGGAGCACCTGCTTAGATCTCCCCCAGGATGCACTGGCTCCCGGTGGAGTACAGGATCAGGTTCAAAGTGCTGGTTTTGACCTTTAAAGCCTTATGCGGCTTAGGACCCTCGTACCTACGGGACCGCCTCTCCCAGTATGAACCACAGAGGACATTACGGTCCACAAATAATAACATATTGGAGATCCCGAGTCACAAGGTGGCTAGGCTGGCCTCGACCAGGACCAGGGCCTTCTCAGTACTGGCCCCGACCTGGTGGAACGCTCTGTCCCTGGAGACTAGGGCCCTGCAGGATTTGTCATCTTTTCGTAGGGCCTGCAAGACAGAGCTGTTCCGTTTGGCATTCGGACTGACGCAGTCTGACCCCACGGTTACCCTCCCCTAAGGTTTTATTTTATAATGGTTTTATCTTATTCGTAGATTTTTATTTTAAAATTGAATTTTAACATTGTATTAATCTGTGTTTTAACTGAATTGCTTCTTTTATATTTGTGCTGATATTATTTGTTGTTAGCCGCCCTGAGCCCGGTCTTGACTGGGAAGGGCGGGGTATAAATAAAAATTATTATTATTATTATTATTATTATTAAATCAGTTGAACTATGAAATGGATCGTGTCTATAGCATAAAAACAAAAATACAAACTCAACTCACATAGAAAAACCATTTAAAATCATACCATCGTAGCAACACAGCAACGAGTGCCTAAACTTTATGGCATAAAGGTTTTCCCAAGGAAGATTGCTTTAGAAGTTAATTACTTTTTATTTGAATTAAAAATGGCCAGAATTTGAAACTGGCTTGGCTACGGCTACGTGTGGAGACTCACACAGAATCAAGGAAGGGGTGAAGACATAGAATTTGTGAAAATGGCAGTTTTTCCATTAAAAGAAAGGCAGTGAAAATTAAGGTTCGAAGGTTACAGATTGTTCAGACACTGGTGCCACAAACTTAAAATTAAACTTTCTTTTTCAACACTGTCATAGCAACAGATAGTTATGTATGATTGATTGTGCAGCAACTATTTCTATATTTATTACATTTTATGCAAACTCCTAATGTTCAAGCTGCTTTCAGAAGGTTTTTAGGGAGGATGTGTGAAATGGAAATGAGGGGAATTCTGTTGTGAAATTCTTTTTTCATAGGTCAGAGTCACAGCTTTTGGATCTTGAAGTGCTGCTAATTAACACCCTGCTCGTTTGATTTACACCCCCTCCCAGGTGTAAGTTTTGTAGCCTTCTGCAAGGATATTTTGCTCACCGTTGCAGAGCATCACAGATAGGCAACACCGATCTGATTAGAGCAACGGTGTATCCTGGCAAGTTTGTTTGTCTTAGTGGAACCCCAAATGTTTGTTTTATAAATTCTGTTGCAGATGGAATCTGACAGCGATGCTAGGTTTCGAGAGCATACTGCAAGGTCCCGAGAAAGAACGAGAATGAAGGGAAGGGAGAATGAGAAAGAACAGAGAGTGTATTTTGCATATAGCGCCATGCTAGGGTCGGGTATGGATTGCACGATATGGATTGTGCCACGACCTCGACATCCAGCATGAATTTGGGCATGGATTCAAAGGGGTGAGGCATCAGTGGGGCTGACTGAGGAGGCGCAGGGCTCAAACCCCACCGCTGAGCCTCTGACTCCAACAATCAGGGACCTCCTGAGCCTATAAAGACTGCAACTCCCAAGCCTGGTTGCACTGAGGAGGCAGCTTCCACACTCCCAAGGGGTTTGTACTCCACCCTGTGAGCCTCCAAGGCAAGGAGTGCACGGCATAAGATCTTGGAGATGTGACAAGAGTGGCAGGCTCCAAGCCAGAGGGTTGCGCCTTCAAGGCTCTTCGAGAAGCAGAAAGCGAGAGGGATAGTAGTCTGCACCAATTCTATCTGCCAGCCTCCCTGTTGAGTTTTAAGGAGAAGGGGGTCAAAAAGCAGCGCCACCTTCTGGACTAGTTGTGAATAAGGAGGGCAGCAAGTGGGAAGCTGGCTGGGGTCAGAATGAAGTTGCTGGGGCATTGCTCCATTCTCCAGCCTCCACTGGGGCCAGGGAGTATAAAAGGGCTCAGTTGAGACTGCTGTTTTTGTCTTAGCAAGTCATCTGCTTCTGGGCTCTGTCTGTGGTCCTGAAAGCCAGGGCTTTGGGGAGGGGATTCCTGTTCCACACTGAATCCTGCCTGTCTGTTTCCCCGCTTGCTTGCTTGCTTGCTCCCTCCCTCCACCCTAGGCTGCTGGTCAAGTCTGCCCCCCCCAACCCTGCATTCTGCTCTGCTTCACTAGGCACTTGAAAAGGCATTGCTAACCTCATGCGGGTGGGGCTGTGGTCTAAAACACAGAGCCCAGGGCTTGCCGATCAGAAGGTTGGCGGTTCGAATCCCCGCGACGGGATGAGCTCCCATTGCTCGGTCCCAGCTCCTGACAACCTAGCAGTCTGAAAGCACGTCAAAGTGCAAGTAGATAAATAGGTACCGCTCCAGCAGGAAGGTAAACGGTGTCTCCGTGCGCTGCTCTGGTTTCACCAGAAGCGGCTTTGTCATGCTGGCCACATGACCTGGAAGCTGTACGCCGGCTCCCTCAGCCAATAACGCGAGATGAGCGCCGCAACCCCAGAGTCAGTCACGACTGGACCTAATGGTCAGGGGTCCCTTTACCTTTTAACCTGATGCTTATGGCTGCTCCCCCTTCTTGCCTTTTTAGCAAAACAGCAGGGACAGAAGGGCTTAGGCTGTTGGGACAGCTGACATGAAAGTTTAACTTTAAAGCACCCATACTTTCCCAGCAGCATATAGGGTCTAGACTCTAGACAAATGTTTGAAAAGTCAGCAGTGATCTTAAAAAACACATGCCTGATTTTTTTTTTTTTTACATGGGACAGTGCCGTGGGCACACACCCCGTTTTCATATCTGGCCTGTTCTTCCTCTCTTCCAGCTACACCCTCTGTGCTGCTTAATAAACCTTGATTGAATTAAGTAAGTGTTTCATACCAGATACATGGACATGAGGCTAGCCCCATTTCCTCTGCTTTCTAGTAATCTAATCGCAGCTGGATAATTAATGTCTTCTCCCCTCCCCCTCCTAGTGTGTTGAGCTTCAGGCATGTCCTGGTTTGAGGAGCAAACACAGGCTTCCTCCTACACAGGTTGTACAGCTGCATTGCCATGTCACGTGTCTGTGAGTTTGCACGTGTGCAGGCATGCTCATAACTGTTTGTGCATGGATTCCAAGTGGGACTGACAGGACTGGTAGTCCAAAACATCTGGAGGGCTCCAGGTTGGCAAAGGTTGCTTTGCTTTGACTGCTGCATTCATTTACTCTGCAGTGTCTTTTAAAAAAGAAAAGTGGGTGCTTGTTCTTTAGGTTAAAAAAGTGGTTCTTAAAGGGTGCCAGGAGAGGATGGAAACGGGGGAAGAAACATTTAAACATTTCAGTATAATGTATAGTATAGAATAGTAATCGCATCACATCGCATAATATAAAAAAATGTGCAGAATATGGATAGACATCTTTTCAAAATGAAAGCAAGAACATCAAGTGAAATGAAGGACAATCCTAGTTGTGTTTTCCAATGTATTTCTTGCCAATAAAGAATTCGGTGTGGCACAAGCAAATGTTTATTCAGAAAGTGTAGCCCAAAGGAAAAGGTTTGAGAACCACTGGGTTAAAGACAAGCTAGAAAAAGAAACCCAACCATATTGTGAAATGCTGTGTGAGCGTTACATAGCACCTTAATGTTTGTGCATGCTAGGATACATATCTGGGCATTAAATGCAATATGTACCCATCCACTCAGATATCGTAGTTCTAGAGAACCCTGGGGAGAAAGCTGAAACCCAAAGAGGAGGAGCACTCTTCACAATCTGCCCTCACAAAAATTGAACAGGACTTCTCCAGAGTGCAAAAACTGGGAGTGGTGGGAGGGGGAGGAGTGATTTATCTGGGATTCATCCCAGAAGATAAGAAACTGTATATAGTAAATGGGGATGAATGGAGAGCAGGGAACAATGAGAAGACGGGTGCAACAAGCAA
This sequence comes from Zootoca vivipara, assembly GCF_965207765.1. Taxonomy (NCBI): domain Eukaryota; kingdom Metazoa; phylum Chordata; class Lepidosauria; order Squamata; family Lacertidae; genus Zootoca; species Zootoca vivipara. The sequence continues at coordinate 49,604,668 of NC_142594.1, read as the reverse complement.
TATTGATGCAGATATCAACTTATATAAAAACTGCAGTTCATCCTCTCCGTTTACTATGTCAAGTGTGTGTAGCCCTTTGCAACAAGCAGCGCTGATGCAGACATCAGCACCCTCACACCATAGTTGGTCCTCTTGCTTTACTGTGCATGTGCAATCCTATGGCAAAAGCTGCTGGCTTTGAGACCGGGCTGAGTAGCTCCATGTCCTTTTGGCAGCAATATATATATTTCCCATACTCCCAGCTCTCAGGCAGGTGGTTCCCTGCCTGTGTCGACTTTTTTCAAAATGTTCATCCTTAATCTCTCCTTTGTTAAACGTGCCAGCAATAAACCTGCACTATTGTGCCTCTCAATGTTGTTCCAGCGAGATCTATAATCTGCAAGCTTTTCGCGAGGCTTTTCTCAGACTTTGCACACCGTATGTTTTTAGATGCGATTAAGGGGAGGGGCGGACACAAGTCCTCCCCCCCCTTTCTTCTTGGTCATGTTTTAATGTCATGTAGCAAGGGGACGGGGGAAGGGAGTTTTCCAGGAAACAATTCAATCAATTTTGTTTCCTTAATATGCTATAATAAGCACATTATTTGCGAAAGCTGAATGGCGAGAGAGCCTGAAGCGGCCAAGTCAAGCTGCCAGTGGGCCTTAGGCTGAAGCGAATGGCTAGGCAAGGTTTTGTGTAAACAAGCCCCAAGGTGAAGGCTTTTTTCAACAATGCTAGTGGGTTTACCAAACCAAGATCATGGCCACTGGTCCCATCACCTCCTGGCAAATAGAAGGGGAAGAAATGGAGGCAGTGAGAGATTTTACTTTCTTGGGCTCCTTGATCACTGCTGATGGTGACAGCAGTCACAAAATTAAAAGATGCCTGCTTCTTGGGAGAAAAGCAATGAGAAACCTAGACAGCATCTTAAAAAGCAGAGACATCACCTTGCCTACAAAGGTCCGTATAGTTAAAGCTATGTTTTTCCCAGTAGTGATGTATGGAAGTGAGAGCTGGACCATAAAGAAGGCTGATCACCAAAGAATTGATGCCTTTGAATTATGGTGCTGGAGGAGACTCTTGACAGTCCCATGGACTGCAAGAAGATCAAACCTATCCATTCTGAGCCCTGAGTGCTCACTGGAAGGACAGATTGTGAAGCTGAGGCTCCAATACTTTGGCCACCTCATGAGAAGAGAAGAGTCCCTGGAAAAGACCCTGATGTTGGGAAAGATGGAGGGCACAAGGAGAAGGGGACGACAGAGGACGAGATGGTTGGACAGTGTTCTCGAAGCTACGAACATGAGTTTGACCAAACTGCGGGAGGCAGTGCAAGACAGGAGTGCCTGGCGTGCTATGGTCCATGGGGTCACGAAGAGTCGGACACGACTAAACGACTAAACAACAAAGTGGGTTTACCACAGCTATCAATGCTTTGCTTAACAGTTATCGACCAATAATTATGCTTACAGCAAGTTTGGAAAGAGTTCCTGGCTTGCAGCTCCCCTAAAGCGACTCCCTTTGTAATGCTGCAGCAGCATAAGTGGAAAGCGATTGTAGCCACAGCTGGTCAGTTAAGAGAGACTTCATCGGGAGCAGGTCATCAAGAACAGCCTGAACCATAGCCTAATTATTATTATTATTAGCCCTGTGAGTTGCTTGCTACCCAAAGGTCTCCAAGTGATTTAAAACACATTTAAAAACATAAACATAGATACATTATACCATTAACAGATTTCATTATATATAACACTCCCCCTTCCCTCCCAGATACCTATGTCCACCTACTCCTGTTATCCAACAGAGAGAACAGGAGAACACAGAGACATCCTGTCTTCCTGGAGCAGAGCTTGCATAGAGAATAGTTACACCAGAACTCAAGTGTCACTAAACCCCCATGTGCAAAAAAAAGTCCCATGATTAAAAAGGTGTTGCCTAGTCTAGTACAGTTCATCGCCATAGCTGCCAAGTTTTCCCTTTTCTCACGAGGAAGCCTATTCAGCATAAGGGAATTTCCCTTAAAAAAGGGAGAACTTGGCAGCTATGTTCATCGCTCCTCTTTCTTCCTGCCTACATGGGAAGGCACTTGCTTTAATACACACACACACACACACACACACACACACACACACACAGTGTTTTAAACAGCTACAACGCATGTTGTTGTTTAGTCGTTTAGTCGTGTCCGACTCTTCGTGACCCCATGGACCAGAGCACGCCAGGCACTCCTGTCTTCCACTGCCTCCCGCAGTTTGGTCAAACTCATGTTCGTAGCTTCGAGAACACTGTCCAACCATCTCGTCCTCTGACGTCCCCTTCTCCTAGTGCCCTCCATCTTTCCCAACATCAGGGTCTTTTCCAGGGATTCTTCTCTTCTCATGAGGTGACCAAAGCCTCATACAGGAATACATATTGCTCCGCTAGGCCATTTTTGCTTGCTGAGGATGGAACCCGTTCTTCACTGCTGCTAGGAGGTGAGCAAAGGAGGCTGGCTAGGGCTGTGTAATATGGCATCCAGGTACGTGCATGTTTATCTCAGGTCATGATTGCCTGGCATGCATTTTTCAGACCTTAAGTCCTGCAAACAAGGCAGATTAGGCTTTGCTGATCAAGGGGTCTCTCTAGGCTGCTGTCAGCCACTTGGGACAAACCAGGCCTCATAAAGACCTCGCATCCATCTAGTTGAAGAAAAGAAGAACTGAAATATGGTTACATGTTCATTGTCCATTATTTGTTTCATATTGGTTTTTGTGTTTTCTTTTGAAGTTTTCTTTTCTTTTCTTTTATTATTGTGTGTTTGTGTTGCAAAATAATATATATATATATATTTAAAAAACAACAACATAAAGACCTCGGATCCAAAGTGACTGTGAAATTTGAGCAATTTGCCTCATCTGATAGCCTGATCCCAGCCCCACCTCACTTGCTTGTGGCTCTTTCGAGCCTCATCAACAGTTACAGAGTTCTCAGCATTCCCCGAGATACAAATCTGCTGCATTTCAAAAAGGGGGGGGGTTTCACCACAAAAATGCCAGCTTAGAAGCATTTTCCTCAATCACTGTGGTTTTGTTTGTTTAAAAAATAAGAAGACTTAATGTATCTAGTCAAGGTTGGATTCATTTTGAGAAGGCGGAAGAGTCAAACTGGAAAGGTGTGTGCATACACGCGCCGAGACGGGATTTCCTCTTGCGACGTTCCTCGGGGAGCTGTAAATCCAAGCTCCGCTCCAGGAAGACAGGATGTCTTGTACTTCACTCTCTGCCAAAACCTAATTTGAACTAGAATTAGACAGGCATTACTAATGTGTACAGTAACTCAAATTGATTAGCTGGCAATTAGAAAGAGTTGGTTGGTGGCTGCTGTTATTTTTGTTGTTGTTGTTGTTGTTGTTTCAGAGCAAGAGCCGGCACAGCTTTACCTCAAGAGGAAAAGGAATCCTCAAGGAGATCAGGCAAGTTTTAAAATCATAGCAGTGGTCTAAAGCTTTGCTACTCATAAAAAAGCTTGTGCATTAGTGGAATTGCTGTTGTGCTCCATTTTTCTTGCTTTCTCCGCTGGTGAAATGTAGCAGAGTTGGGGCAGGAGTCAAAACACTATGTGCTTCTTCATGCAGTGCACAGTTAAAACTATGGAATTCAGTCCTGCAAGAGATAGTGTTGGCCACCAGCTTGGATGACATTAAAGGAGGTTCATACAAATCCATAGAGGATAAGGCTCTCCTTGGCTACCAGCCACCATGGCTCTATTCTACCCCCACTGCCTCTGAAGACCAGTTGCTGGGAATCGCAGGTGCAGAGGATGCTGTTGCGCTCCAGTGCTGCCTTTGGGCTTCCCATGGGCATCTAGTTGGCCACAGTGAGAACAGGATAGGATGCAATGCTAGATGGGTCTTTGGCAGCAGGATGCCTTCTTCTGTTCTTACTGGCATGGGTTCCAAGTCTGTGCTTTTCATTTCCTGATTAAGGTCTTCTTCATGTTTCACCATGCAATCTTTTTTTGCCAAAGGTTCATGTCTTTGGCAACTAAAAAAGAGACGCATCGTCTGCAAAGACTTGTGTTCCAGAAGTACTAAAGGAGTGCAATTGGCTGTGGGCCTTGGAGACATGTGTATTTTTATAGAAACGACTAGCTGGCCCTGCACACGTTGCTGTGCGTTAGTCTGTGAAATGGAGGGTAATAGCCCCCCTTCAGATACCCCTGAGCCTCAGAGTCACCCTGAGTCGAGGCGAGATACTGTGGAGAGGGCAGGTTTCATCCCTGTGTCGTCGTCCCCTGTTCTGACCCATTACGTATCCCTGCCCTCTATTCGCCCCCCCACCTCCACTTGGCCTAGTCTGGAAAGCGGCCTAGTCTGCAAAGCCAAGGTGAGATATTGTGGAGAGGGCAGGTTTCATCCCTGTGTCTCCCACCCCCTGTTCTGACCCATTACGTATCCCTGCCCTCTATTCGCCCCCCCACCTCCACTTGGCCTAGTCTGGAAAGCGGCCTAGTCTGCAAAGCCGAGGTGAGATATTGTGGAGGGGGCAGGTTTCATCCCTGTGTCTCCCACCCCCTGTTCTGACCCATTACTTATCCCTGCCCTCTATTGCCCCCCCCACCTCCACTTGGCCTAGTCTGGAAAGCGGCCTAGTCTGCAAAGCCGAGGTGAGATATTGTGAAGAGGGCAGGTTTCATCCCTGTGTCTCCCCCCACCCTGTTCTGACCCATTACTTATTCCTGCCCTCTATTCGCCGCCGCCCCTACCTCCACTTGGCCTAGTCTGGAAAGCGGCCTAGTCTGTCTGATAATGGCCGCCTTGGTGGTTTCAGTTGCTTGGTTGATGATGTCATTTGGTTTGTGGGTGTGGCTTAGATTTCACAGGAAGGGAGGAGGTGGAGGAGGGTACTACGCCACTTGAGGGTGCTGTTTGACTTGGTGGAAAACCAGGTCTACACCTGCCCAGGTGTGTGATTTGAGGGATTTTTGCCCCCAACAACGCTCGGGGAGTGGCCTGGATCGTTGTGTCAAAATTCAGGACGATCGGTCAAGCGGTTACGGAGAAAAGTGTAGAACGCAGTTTCACAATTTTTACATTTATATATATAGATAGATGACAGTGGCCTTATAACGATTCAGACCACTGGTCCACCTTTTCTATACTACGGTGACTTTCTAGGAATGCAGGCAGAGGTGTTCCCCATCATATGTTACTTGATTCACTCACACTGTAAATAAATAAGTAAACTGGAAATGCCGAGGCTTAAACCTGGGGCACTTTACCACTGGGCTTTGCCAAATCCTGCACATTTACGGCAATGAAGTGCTTGTGAAACCTCCACAAACATGTGACGGGTTTGGGAAATGATATTGCACGATCCTTCCCAGATTTCTGCAGGTGTATTGGTAACAGGTAGTGCTAGCAAAATTTACCAGGGGCATTTTGCCCAGTCATGGGATTTTAGCTAAAGCAAAATAATAACAACAAACAACAACAACTATAAAGTGAAATTTGAGGCGGAACATAAGAATGAAAATGAAGTGTGCTGGATCAGGCCAAAGGCCCATCTACCGGTAGTTCAGAATTGTTTCCCACAGGCTCTTACTATTGGAATTCCAAGAGAAGCTGAAAGAACAAAGGGGTTGATTAAGACTGATTGCTTCTTTTCAGAGGGATTTTGCAAAAACTTTGCTATGCAAGTCATAGCATTTCCCCCTGCAGCACACAGTATGGCCTTGAGGGTGCGGGTTGATGAGAAGGGGAGGTGTCGAACTAGTTGGCCTATTGGTGGTCCATTCCCAGTATGTGATGAATTCCGACAGAGGACTGGACAGGTTAATGGAGGATGAGTGGGTACAAGCCAAGATAAATCCAATTAACCTCCAGGTTGAGTTGTGGTTTACTGCTTGGTTTCAGTTGCAAGAGTAGCAACAGCAGGAGAGTTACCAGTTGCCTTCATGCCCTGTTTGTGCGCTTTCTAGAAGAATCTGGCAGACAGGATGCTGGAACAGAGAGGCTTCTGTTCTGATCTATCATGGCTGTTCCTACATTCATATTGCAAAAAAAACACTCAAAAAACCTGCCAGGTGGGAATGAAACACCTAAGCCTCAGTCACTTTCACACTATACACTTCAAGAGGCTAACATGTCTATCAGGTTTTCATGGAGGGCAGGTGACCTGAAGTCTCCCACACACAAGGTATGGGATGGAAAAAAATGGATTTGCATAAATTGCATTGATTTGCATAACTTGTGCAATTTATTTTTGAATGGCCACCCGCACTTGTGCAGGATGTGAACTCCTGCTTTGACATCTCAGCCATAGTCCAATTTACAAAAGGGCACTTGCTGCCGGCTTTCTCAGTGGAAAAGCTTGTTCAGTGGAGCAGAAATCCGGTACAGGAAATGGAACGAAACTAGCCAGTCAACCTGCTTGATTTTGCCCCGGGGTTCCCCTGCACTGCTGGCAGCCTCTCCTCTTTTGTCTCACTGTTCAGATGCATCCATCTGGAGCAAAATGCTGTATGAGATCCGACCAGCAGCTGCCTGCCTGCTTCCTCCAGTTTCTGTTCACAGCTAACCAGGTTGAATCTATCTCACTCTTACAGGTTCAGCAAACTCTAAGCATTGCTAGGGGTGTATAAAAGATGTGCCGGAGCTGTGTCGTCTTCCCCTGCTTTGTATTGATTACGGGGCCAAGCCAATCCATAAAGACCTTTATGAAACTGTGTGTACTTATACCCATTTCTGGGCCAGGCAGAACCAGGGAAAATATTTGGTTGGGTAGAGCAATCCAAACTCTGTGACTGGGGAGCATTGGGCACTCACAACAGCCAGGATAGAAAATCGGTGGTAGTGGTTGCAGGGTGTTTGTGTGTGTTATATTTGATTCTATTTTATTGCTGCACCAGATTCATGCTTGCACATCTGAAGAGCTGGAATAGACATCTATTTAGGGCAGGCATCCCCAAACTGCGGCCCTCCAGATGTTTTGGCCTACAACTCCCATGATCCCTAGCTAACAGGACCAGTGGTTGGGGAAGATGGGAATTGTAGTCCAAAACATCTGGAGGACCGAAGTTTGGGGATGCCTGATTTAGGGGAATGGGTCAATATAGGATCCAGCAGATCCATGCCTGGCTCTGCTCTGTGCTCACCTCCGCAACACCCAGTTTCAGGGCCTAATGGGGGGTTCTGATGACAAACCAGGAAGTGGTGGGGCAGCAGCACAGACTATAAAGCTGCTCAGCTAAAGCCTAACCAGTGTTGAAACAACATCTGTCTTGCTGTGTACAATCTAACTCATGGCTGGACAGCTCCCCTGCACATCTGAAAGTCCTCATCCTTGATTTGCTGGGCAGCTCCCTGTAAGGCAGGGTTTTGAGCTGCATGGTAAGAACTGAACACTCAGTGGGGATACAAAGTTGGGTCTCTCTACCCCTAGTCCAACACTCTAAATGCACCATTACACTGGCTCACCTATACCACACAAGCTAACCCATCATTTAAACATATTAGGTGAGTCCTGCCCACATGTGGCTGCAGGTAGATAAAGGGAAACTCATGACAAGATGGACAGGATTCATGTGACTGAATTATACTGAAGAATAGAGGTGGAGGATGGAGCACTCAAAATGGGGAGCCGAGTGTGATGGCTAGACCATCTCTACATACTGTACTGGTCCAAGGGTAAACCAAGAGGCAAGGTCCAGGGCCAGTCCAAAGTCTAGAGAGTCCACGAGAGGTCAGTCCAATGAAGCTGAGGCAGGGAGCAGGGCCATAGCTGCCAAGTACCCCGTATTCCCCGGGAAACCCGTTTTTCCTTACCATTTCCTGGCGGTCTCCCGTTTGAGCTCCTCTCCCGTAAATCTCCATTAAATCCGCTCCTGCCAGCAGCCATTTTTCTGGTGTCAGTTTGCCCATCTATGGACACCAGAAAATGGCTGCCGCTGGCGCCGGAAATAGCTTCTACGCATGCCCGGCGGCCATCTTGGGGGTGGCCACATGGCGACAGCCATCTTGGAGGTGGCCGCATGGCCACCCCTAAGATGGCCGCCGCCATGCAGCCACCCCCAAGATGGCCGCCGGACAACTTCTGGTGCAACTTCCGGTGCCACTGCTATGCTGATCCCGTATTTTTCTGCGGGAGACTTGGCAGGTATGAGCAGGGCAAGAAACTAGGTGAGGTCAGGAGCAGGAACACAGGCAGCAATCCAGGGCAGGTCAGGAGCAGGAACACTGGTAGGAATCCAAGGCAGGTCTTGAAGCAGGAACATGGGCAGAGATCCAGGTCAGAAGCAGGGAGACAAGCAAGAACCTATGGCAGGGCAAGAACTAGAGCACAGGCAGGATCTGGCAATCAGCAATGTTGCTCCCGTAACCTGGGGCAGGATCTGCCGAGGTAATGGCTAGTCCCGATCCCCCGATGACTCACCATCCTGCCTTGCCTGAATGCGAGCACTCCTCCTGCACATACTTAGGTTTCTCCTCCTCTCAGCCCTGAGCCTCTGTAGCTTGGGAGACCCCGGAGGGTTACTGGACCCAGGAGCTGCCTCAGCCCCAGCCGGCAGTGGGCCAGCTGCTAGTGACGAGGTCTCTCCTGCACCTGGACCCAAGGCAGGCTCAGGCCCCAGATTCGGCTCAGCTTATCCTGGTTGCAGGGGAGGCTGAGTAGACGGAGGCTCCTCAGGATCAGGTCCCAACCTCAGTTCAGCCTCCCAGGCAAAGGGTCCAGTGCAGGCTGCGATTCCTCCGGCTCCGAGTCTGAACCCAAGTCCCAGGCAATCACACATACTCATTCATCAACAGTACGCATTGTATAGCTACTACACAGAGGTGGCTTCAAATTGCTTCACATAGTAGCTGTGTTTAGGTATAGCGGCTCATCAGGGAGATCGCAACAATTCAGTCGGCTATTTGTGATGGCATGAAAGAAACCAATGCACCTGTGTACCAGCTTTCATTTTACAGATGGTTTTAAAAAACAACCACAACCACCAGCAGAAGACTATTAAGTACATTGGAACTGGTTCTTTGCACGCTGCAAGTGAAACCTAAGCAGAAATTATGAGCCAGCTGACCTCTATAAACACTCAGGCTTCAAACTTGCTCCGTTTTTAAAAACTGCAAGATTGGACAAATCTAGAAATGTGACAGAATAGAAAGCTAGGCAAGAATTTACCTAACCCATGGCAATGACAAAAGTACAGCCTGGGACAATCTGTGCCCTTCAGAGATTGTCCAGGGCTAAAACTGTCCTAGTTCAGAGCCAGAAGAAGCTCTTTTGTTGCCCCGTCAGCTTCCAAATGGTGCCTGCAAGCACAGCAGCCAAGCAAACGACCTCTCCCTGCTGTCACTCAAGCTTCAAAGAGAAAACCAGGGGTGGTGTTGGTACCAGGATAGCCCAGAGCTGACTCCTATCTGGATGTCACACAGTCCTCAGGGTGGTGGCCCCTGCATGTGGCTGCAACATGGATTCTATGGTTCTGCTTCACTTTGGTGTGCAATGGATCACTTGTGGGTTGTGCATCAACAGTCAGTCAATGTTAAAAACAACCATGTTGTTGTTGTTTAGTTGTTTAGTCGTGTCCGACTCTTTGTGACCCCATGGACCAGAGCACGCCAGGCACTCCTGTCTTCCACTGCCTCCCGCAGTTTGGTCAGACTCATGTTGGTAGCTTTGAGAACACTGCCCAACCATCTCGTCCTCTGTCGTCCCCTTCTCCTAGTGTGCCCTCAATCTTTCCCAACATCAGGGTCTTTTCCCAAGGAGTCTTCTCTTCTCATGAGGTGGCCAAAGTATGTGACCAGCATGACAAAACCGCTACTGGAGCACGGAGGACAGTGACGAGTGCCGGAGCGCACGGAAATGCTGTTTACCCACAGCGGTACCTGTTTATCAACTTGCACTGGAATGCTTTCGAACTGCTAAGTTGGCAAGAGCTGGGACAGAGCAATGGGAGCTCAGCCCGTCGCAGGGATTCGAACCTCTGACCTTCCGATCAAGAGGCCCAGTGGTTTAGACTGCAGCACCACCCGTGTCCCATTGTCAATAGATGACTTGGTAGCTGCTGTTCTTAGATAGAAGATTTGTGGAAACCACAAACTTAACATTGGCTTGGTAGTCATTTCTCTCTTCCCCTGTGCAGGAGTGCTAAACTGTAGCTTTGTGTAGGGATGGGGGTGTTAGAGATCTCTAGCAGAGAATTCTCAGCACTGTAACCTAATTTCATCTCCTAAGGTTGTTGTTGTTTAGTCGTTTAGCCGTGTCCAACTCTTCGTGACCCCATGGACCATAGCACGCCAGGCACTCCTGTCTTGCACTGCCTCCCACAGTTTGGTCAAACTCAAGTTCGTAGCTTCGAAAACACTGTCCAACCATCTCGTCCTCTGTCGTCCCCTTCTCCTAGTGCCCTCCATCTTTCCCAACAACAGGGTCTTTTCCAGGGAGCCTTCTCTTTTCATGAGGTGGCCAAAGTATTGGAGCCTCAGCTTCACGATCTGTCCTTCCAGTGAGCACTCAGGGCTGATTTCCTTAAGAATGGAGAGGTTTGATCTTCTTGCAGTCCATGGGACTCTCAAGAGTCTCCTCCAGCACCATAATTCAAAAGCATCAATTCTTCTTCTTGATGGTCCAGCTCTCACTTCCATACATCACTACTGGGAAAACCATAGCTTTAACTATATGGACCTTTGTAGGCAAGGTGATGTCTCTGCTCCCCTAAGGTGGCACGGAGCTATTAGTTATATTGGTATACTAAAATGGATGTATGTTTGTAGGTATCTCAGAAATGCCACACACAAAAATCTATTATTTGTATTCTAATTTATAAGCCACTTTTCAGCTCAAGGGCCCCCAAAGCAGCATGTAACCAGATATAATACACTAATATGAAAAACATCACCAAAACAGGGGGTTGGACTGGATGGCCCTTGTGGTCTCTTCCAACTCTATGATTCTATGATTCTAAAAGAAGATAATTCCCATATGTGATGGATTTTTGTTAAGAAAACTATTTTACTGGAAAGAACTTTCTGAAATTATTGAAAAGTTGTAAGAAGTATAAGTAACACAGCTTGAATATATTGAAGGTATTGTGCTAAAATATATACAGGAATTTGTTTTTTTAATTTGACAGTCACAGCAAGAATAGCCACCTAGCAATGTGATGAACTGGGCTGTGATCATTTGACATCACATTTCCAGAGCACTCATTCTGACTCATGGGAATTACTAGGACTGACCTACACTATCATCTTAGGTGGTGAAGTTTTCTCAGGGCGTGAGTCTATGAGCTGGTACTATTCTACCATATCATTTCCTAATATTTAATGCTGTCATGACATATGGTGACTCAGCAAAATTGGTCATTTACTGGAAAAAGCCGGCTCTTGAGTACTTCCCAGGAAGAGACTGAGAGTGTTGAAAGCTGCTACACAGATTAAAGGTAAAATTACACATGTTAAACGTAAGGCATTGTCCGTCTGCTACCCCCTTGTTCAAAGTCTTCCATTATATGGAATTGAACAAAGCTAGTTGCCTGCATGTCTTGTACCTTACCTATTTCATGCCTGGAACAGAAAGCTAAGGAACAAGGTCAGCATGTATTATCGCATCTAAAATAGTTCAAGAGCCCTGTGAAAACTCCCCACCCGCTTTTACATTTGGCTAAAGCTGTTGCTAGGGTGCCATATGCATTGGTCAATCACTTTATATAACCAAGGGATGTAAATATTAAAGGAACTGTGCTATGTTTTTGGATTTTCTTGAAGTCCATTCAACACAACTAAAGCCTAGCACCAGAAGAACTATTGCACTTGTCCAATGCAATTGTAATTGCTACTCTTTTAAAGTTTTTGGTACGCTTGTACGTTTTCACAAATTGATGTAGTGAACAAGTTTCACTGCTTAACAGTTTAAGTTTTTCCTGGAGCAGAATGTGGACGTTAAAGAGCAATGGACAATAATGAACTAGCTGTGCTCTGAAACATACAAGGTAGCTTCCTACATCCATATTTTGCAAAACATATTCATAGGTTGAGAGTTGGACTTAAAATACCTGTAAGAGCAATATCTGCTTCAGCCACAGGACCCTGCGGAGAGGACTCTGTGGAAAAGCTGCTTCTGATGTATTCTTCTCTCTGGGGCACCCTACTTGAGCCAACCATTTGGGAATGTGCTTCATCTCTTATATTTATTCACAAATTCTCCGTATAGCAACCATTCCAGGTGCAAAATGCTTATCTCCAACATCTGGTGATGCATAGTTACTTTGAAGAAGATGAAGAGTTTGGATTTGATATCCCGCTTATCACTACCCTAAGGAGCGGCTAACATTCTCCTTTTCCTTCCTCTCCCACAACAAACACTCTGTGAGGTGAGTGGGGCTGAGAGACTTCAGAGAAGTGTGACTAGCCCAAGGCCCACAGCAGCTGCATGTGGAGGAACATAGACATGAACCCGGTTCCCCAGATTACGAGTCTACTGCTCTTAACCACTACACCACACTGGCTCTCACACTTTGCCTAAGCAGAGGCTGCAAATATTTGACAAGGGTGAAGCATGTTGTGAATGATGTGCTGTGCATCAGGACAGATGCAAAGTCCCTGTTATTCCACTGTGACTCCTTTACAACATATTTCCTCTTCTCATCGCAAGGCATGTCAGAAAAAATTACTTCGGTTTCGCATACCATAGAGGCTGCCTGTCCACCATCACCACCATACATGCGGCATGTTCCATCCCAACCTCTATGGTCGGTTCATTTCTTCTTGATAGTTGGACAACAAATGAAGCAGAGCAACCCCACAGTGCCTTAAGGCTATGAGGAAAGATTCAGATGATGTTCACAGTCAGCAAATAGCACAACTCTATTTTGCATCCTCGACATATCAGTCAAAGTTGCATTTTTTTACCTGATAAGGCCAGCCCTTTTCAGTAGGCAACTGTAGGCAGTTGACTAGGGTAGCTACTCTTAATAGGTGTGTGCAAGATTCCCCACCCTCCATTACTTAAAAGACTAGTCAGTTTTGTGTTTAGTTAATTAAAATCTCATTTGTTTTGGAGCTCCCCTTTGTCTTTGGGTATTTCCATCCCACCATCCTTGATCATTATTCACTGGTGCCTATAGCAACAGCTGGTTGATTTGTTCCAAGGCCTATCACACACACATCCGAAAAAGGCAGCTGCCAGAGGGAAAAGGGAAATTCCCTATCTAACAGTGTTTTGTAGTCCTCCTTGTGTTCAAAAATTTATTCGGAAATCCTTTGCAATCCAGTTCCTTCCCTTGGATTTGCTTGCAATAGCCCAAATCCTACTTATGAAATATTTTAATGTTGCTGCCTTCCTTGACTTGCCATTCTCTGAAGACCGACGTGCGCTTAGATAGCTTGAATGAAAACTAAGTCTTTCTCAACATGGTTCATTTGAAACAATGATTGTTCTACAACTGCTAATTTTGCCCTCCCCAGGTGGGAAAGCACCTAGACGCAGCAGTCTGGAGACTATGGCGGCAGTGCACTGCAGCGCAGCATGCCGTGTCGGACCTAAACAGGAGAACAAGAAGACCTACATACATCTTCCTCGACTCCTTTGACCTAATCCATCCAAGTGGACCCTCAATGTATTTTTAGGCAAAACCTTGAACCATTGTTCTGCACATCCTTGCAACTTAAGCGAACACCAGGTATCCCATTAATTATGGCAGCAGGCTGCTATTAGGAAATGGCACCGCTAAAACTATGCGTAGGTGGCGTTGATTAGACAGACTTGAATCAAGGGAAGGTACATTTCCCTCCGTCCCCGCTGATTGCAACTCTTTTGCAGCGTGGAGAGGGAAGCTTTTCCTGTGCACTTATGGGAGGAGCCCATTCAAAAATAACATGGCAAAAGATTGCTGCTTGTCTCCCCAGCAGAGTCAAAGCCCCTATAGAGCACTTTCTCATACAGTATATAATATTTTGTGTGTGCCCTCTCTCTCTCATGTACAGTCATTGCTAGGCAACACACATTGCCACAGGAAGAATGATCAGACCAGGCAACTTGTTTAAATACAGCTGAACAGCTGATGGTTCTATCTGCTATGTGGTGGCTAAATGGAATCGACAAGTTCTGAAGCGGTATGCTGCTAAACGCAAGTTGTGCGGGAAGGGGCAAGAGGGAGGAGATGGGGAAAGAGCTTTTGTGATTGGATCCTGCTTGAGGATTGCTTACAGGCATCTGGGTGGCCACTGTGAGAACAGGATGCTGGACTAGGTTGGCCTGATCCAGCAGGTTCTTCTTATGTTCTTAAGGGAGTGTCCATGCCTCGCTTGCGGGTCTCCTGGGGGCATCTGGTTGGGTTGGCCACTGCAGGGAAACAGGAAGCTATCCTAGATAGGATAGGATTCATCCTGATCCATGAAGGTTCTTCTTAGGCTCTTAGCTACTGAGAGCTGGTGTGGTGTAATGGCAGACACTGACCTGTCAATCAGGAAGTTCCCCTAATTTGAATCTCACATCAGCCGTGAACTCACTTAGTGACCTTGGACAGGCTAGTCTCTCAGACTACTCTGAAAAATAGGAAACAATAATACTGTCTTATGGTGCTATTACGAAGATTGCAACTTGAGAATTGGTGTGAAGCACACTCAACACTTGTGTGGGATGGAACACTGGGGCAGACAAGTCACAACAGTTCCTAGAGTGTCCACTAACAGGAACTCACCTGGAGGGACACCTGACTAAGTTCAGTTCCTGTTCCTCCAGATATGCAGATGAGATGGATTAGCTGGCAGAGAAAAGCCCCTAGCCAGCAGCCATTCTCTCTCTCTTAGCCATTTCTTCTTCAATGGGAACACATCTCCAGAATCTCCAGTTAGGATGGTTCTCCCTCTTGGCCTGCTGACAAGAGAGAGACCAGATGGAGCCTTACTTTACTAAGTAGTCTCCACATGTATATATTTGTAACTTTTCTACGTAAGCCTGCCTTTCTGAGATTATGCTGTTAACTCAGGATGCCATGTGAGTAAACTCTATCTTATTTTAATACTATTGTGTTGTGTATTTCTTTTAAGAGGGACAAAGGGGATTTGCCAGGAAGTATAATATTGAAGTATAATATTGTTGCAGAGGTTCTAACAAACCTAACACTCACGCTTTGCTGCGCACAAAAGGGGAATGTCACTCTGCTGATATTGGAAGCTTGATAACACAAGCTTGGATAGGATCTATTTAATAATATATCCTAATCCACATCCCTAACATTCTCACAACTTGAAAGTGCCATACTATTATTGGGAGTGCAAGTGGGACCCTGCAATGAAATGGGGTGCGTATGCATGTGGCTGTGGGGGAAACTTCAAACATCTCTCTTCTCAGGCACAGGGCTGCCCAGAGTGTGTGAATGGTCAGACAAGTAGCTGGTTCCAACTCCCATCTGCAAGAACAGGAGATCTTTCTGCCTGCCTTGCAAGGTTCTTGGATTCTAGGCACCGGTGCAAAGACTTTCTCTGCCTCCCCTCCAGCTCTGGCCCCATGCTGACCTTCTGGAGGGAGACAGCAAGGAGGAAAGGACCTGTTGGACGACTTCTGGCACCTAACTAGGCCACGAGGAGGAAGATGGATAGATATACAGGTAATTCCCCCTTTGTTTTAGGCCCAAGGTGTGAGGATTTTACTTCGTGGTGACAAGTCTCTTTCCCAACAGGCACGCTTCATCAGTTTTGGGGCAGAAATAGTAACACCATCATGAAGGCACGAGGTGCAACAAGTTGTGTATGTAAATAGCACTCCCAAATTGAGCTTGACCACTGTCTCTTTATGCAGCCGTCTGCAAGGTGTCTGACGAGGCTCCAAGCAGACACGACCAAGTACTGGGGTACATGAGTGCTGTTGTGCTCAGGTCCTGCCCTCAAGCTTCCTATTGAGGCATCTGGGAATTTTTCCA
Organism: Zootoca vivipara; assembly: GCF_965207765.1. Taxonomy (NCBI): domain Eukaryota; kingdom Metazoa; phylum Chordata; class Lepidosauria; order Squamata; family Lacertidae; genus Zootoca; species Zootoca vivipara. Next base: position 49,588,786 of record NC_142594.1, on the reverse strand, counting down.
CGGTGGAAAAAAATGCTGGACGAGGTAGGCCTTTGGTTCTGATCCAGCAAAGTTCTCCTTTAAGGCAGAGCAAAAGAATGGTCTGGCTTAGGACAAATTCCCTCTGTGGGTGCTTCCAAACAATGTGCTTGTCAAGCAATCGTCCTGATTTCTTTGCAAGGAGATGAGATGACATTGGCTATTCACTCTGATTTTGCCCCACACACTTTCCCCATCACTTTCCTTATGGCAAAAAAAAAAAAAAATCTGCCAGTATGCGATTGAATCCCAGTGGAAAATAGCATCAGTCTGGTAGCACCCTATAGGCTCTAAATGAAAGCACCAGGGGTGGAAACTAGGCCCTGGCTATCAGCATTATGCCTGGACTCCAGGGTAATAGTGGTAGTACAGAGAACAACAGAGGAAGTGTCCCTCAGTAGGTGAAACAAAAGAGATGGCTCCAATAATCAGAGAATTCATTCACCCTTGTATTCCATTGCACAACCCCCAGCACAAGGGTGCCATAGTCTCAGTGGAAGACTCCAACTCTCACTGCTAAAATAGGCAAAGGACTCCCACAGGAATTCTAAAAAATACCAACATGGAACTAATTGTGTGGATATTTTTTTTAACATAACAAACACACACTCAAGCCTCTGGGTATTCCCATCTGAACAGGATTGTTGCAGAAATGTGGGGTGCTGCACCTGTCACAGAATTTGATAGACGGAGAGTTTCAAGATTCCGTTTCGAGAAATAAAAAAGCTCTCACACAACTATACATGCCAGTTCTCATAGAATCATAGAGTTGGAAGAGACCACAAGGGCCATCCAGTCCAACCCCCTGCCAAGCAGGAAACACCATCAAAGCATTCCTGACAGATGGCTGTCAAGCCTCCGCTTAAAGACCTCCAAAGAAGGAGACTCCACCACACTCCTTGGTAGCAAATTCCACTGTCGAACAGCTCTTACTGTCAGGTAGTTCTTCCTAATGTTTAGGTGGAATCTTCTTTCTTGTAGTTTGAATCCATTGCTCCATTCTCAAGTTTATGCCTACGGAAACTAGTTTTAAAACATGCAATGAGCCTCTTGTGCAAGAGCAGAAAGCAGAACATGCTTTTTACCAGTGATCAGGGTGGCTGCCCAGCACTTTTCCTTGGCTTCCAAAGCAAGTATAAACACTAATAATTTGCAGTTTCTGGGAGCTTGTGACCAGGACTTGTAAACAGGGAAATTTGTGAGGGTGTTTTGAGGGGGAGGCCCAGCAAGCTGTGTCACAGTATTCGCAGAACCGAGAGACATGGACAGTGATGCAGCTGTTGCAGGAGCTGTGCCATGTTTGTTTCCCTGCCTGAGAATGTGAGAAACTATACCTACAGCAAGTTCAAACTGGTTGCCTTGCTGGAAGAGAAGATACAGCAACTCAAGGTCCACCCATCCACACTTCAAGCTATCAAGCAAGATGAGGGATTTCTCCATAGAGCAGAGCAAGTTGAAATATCTGAGATACTCCCTGGAAAGTGAAGTTATCTCACATGTTCTGCTGCTGCGTGCTGTATTTCTGCCCATGCCAGGATTTTTCTATTGCTTTTATTTTATTTTATTGGCATTATATTGTATCCATTTCTGAGTGTTTATCAGCACAAACCATATACACTGTGGAATAATTCAGCCTACAAAGCCATTTTCCCCAGGTCACATATGACACCCGTGAGTAGGGTAGGAAAAGGCACAGCTCCCTGCCAAAAGCAGGGTTTGGGGGGATGTGCAAAGTTGTTTTCCATTGCCCACACTGTTTGATTTCAAAACCTGCTTGCAGGCAAATGAAAATGCTTCATCTGATGTCATTGTGACATCAGATGACTGGCCCATGGGGAGTTGAGGAAGGACAAGATCCAGCCTACTAGCCAGATCCAGCTTCCCATCCCTTTTTTAAGTGACACCTCAGAAGTAAATCCCATTGAGTTCAATGAGGTTCACTTTCAGGTTAATTGGGCAAAGGATTGCAGCCTCAATGTCATATTCTCAGCTGCCCCAAGCATTTTCTTTCATATGTAAAGGCAGGATATGAATACTTTAATAAATACTGTAAATGCCCTCAGCCACCTGATTCCTGATCTGTCTCCACCCAGTCTCCTTGATACCCGATGCCCAGAACTGCCTCCCAGAATGACGATGCAGTGCTAACGCTTCCCCACACCCTTCACAATTCTCCCCCAAACCCCAACAGTTCCAATCAATGACCACAGCAAATTTAAAAACAAACAAAACAGTTGCTATCTTTCAGAATGCATTTCTCATCAGCTGGGGAACTAGAGCTTGGTATCAAAATATTTTGCTGCGTGAGACAGTGGCATTACTTTCACGCAGTTGGCGTTCCATTATGTTTTTGTGGAGATGCAGTGACTAAGGAACCAGGAGGCATTTGTATAACCCTGCACCGCTCAGCTGCTCTGTGAAATTCATGCGAGGGCAACGAGAGAATGTGGCACAAACCAAGTGGTAAACAAGGCACAGTGCAGGGGAGAAGCTATTCACAGGAGCAATGGGGGCACATCTCTTCTCACGCTATCACATACTGGCTGTGCAATGTACTCTTGTAAGTGCTCTGAATCGTTTTAGGCTTTTTTCTTCTGCTGCTCTCATGTGGACCAAAGGATGCTACCGGAACATTGAGTGCCTGTGGTGCTGTGGCAACGTCTGGTTGGCATCCATCTTTCTCGGGAGACATTGGAAGAGTGTGCCTTCGGTGGTGAAGTCAAACTGCTGGAGAGTTACAGCGCCTGCTGTGGCTATAGAGACACGTTTTGTTGCAATTGTTGAAGGTTGCCAGCAGAAACTTCTGACAAATGTAGAAACAAAATGGCAAGGCTTGTCTTCTAATTTTTGCAGCTTATGAAATTGCACTTTAATACGAGCACGGGTGGCGCTGTGGTCTAAACCACAGAGCCTAGGGCTTGCCGATCAGAAGGTTGGTGGTTCGAATCCCAGCAAGAGAGTGAGCTCCCGATGCTCAGCCCCTGCTCCTGCCAACTTAGCAGTTCGAAAGCACGTCAAAGTAGATAAATAGTGGAAAGGTAAATGGCGTTTCCATGCGCTGCTCTGGTTCGCCAGAAGCAGTTTAGTCAGGCTGGCCACATGACCAGGAAGCTGTACGCCGGCTCCCTTGGCTAGTAAAGCGAGATGAGTGCCGCAACCCCAGAGTCATCCGCAACTGGACCCAATGATCAGGGGTCCCTTTACCATTAATGAAACATGCAAACCCTGAATGGGTGTCTTGACAAAGATGTACTGCCTTTTCGTACGCTTATCAAAAAGCTGGAATTATCTGACATGTCGGGGTATTCCTCCCACACCATGTTTATTTTTATTGCTTGCTCTTATTCAGAGCTGCCAGTGGCTTTCCATCCAAGGGACTGATCACATCCATACCTGCTTAGCTTCAACTATGCTGCTGTCATTAGGTACTCCCGGACTATTCACTGGGCCTAAGATGGTGTCCTCATTTTAAAAAAGCAATGAAAAGGTGCCAAATACAGAGCCACTATAATTGTAATATAGCAGGCATTTCTGTGGTACCTTGGCAGAAGAACTCTTTTCCTCTCTGTAGCTCCACAAGTCTTTTCTTTTCAGAAAACTACATTTATTTGCTTCATCTGGGTTTTCTGTAACCAAGAGCATTTTGGTTTAACGTTAATGTCAATGTAGCAAAGTAGCAAAAGGGATTTAAGGTCCCCCACCCTGTTGGAAGCTTAAGACTCCAGAAGATCAGCCTTGTGATTATGAAGAAACAATGGCAGGATAAATATGGAAAACCATGTTTCAGTTCTCATCTAATTACTAGAACTGACTGTTTCAAAAATTACAAAATTCCATGGCTATGGAAAACTAGCATATCACAGAGGTTTGTAGGTTTTTAGTTTTCAATGTCAGGGAAGAGAGAGAGAGAGAGAGAGAGAGAGAGAGAGAGAGAGAGAGAGAGAGAGAGAGAGAGAGAGAGAGAGAGAGAGAGAGAGCCCCTGAGCCTTCAGGCATGAAGTCTTCTATCTCCATTCTTCTGTATGTGAATATGAGCAACAAGGGACTGCTAGAGGAAAAGCAGCACCTCCACATGATATCTTCTTCCTCACTGCAGGTTCCTTTCTTCCCAGCCCAGTGCTATGATGGGAAGAAAAGCCCATCCCATCCCACCTGCTGATCGACAGAAGTGCAGAGGGGAAGCTGTAGGTTTTCTTGTGTGTGTGCTGCATGCCTGTCCACATTGCATGTGCTGCTATGAGTATAGTGCAATCCCCATTTTCACTTTGGCTATTCAGCCTTTGAGAAGAAAAATGTCAGCCGCCTGTGTTCTAATAAAAAGCATTTCCATGCTTTCTTATGCTTGTTTGCTGGAGACTGTGTTGCTCCTTTGCTATTTCTGGAGGAAACCCAAGTCCTTTATCATCTGAGAGCAACCTGTGTTGTTGTTGTTAGGCAGTATTATTAAGAACGATACAATGAAGTGTTCTTTCTGTGACTTCAAGTCATTGAAGTTTGATTGTGAATTTTTTTAATATAAAGGTAAGGCAGCCCCAGCAACATTTCCTACAAGAGTGGAAATTTATTCAAAGAAGGAAAATGTAGGCATGAAATGTAGGATTTGTAACTGGGTTATACTGCTAAATAGTACTGCATGTCACTCAATTGACCACATATTATCAGCTGATAGCCAAAATTATCTGATCAGTCATATTGTTTAAAAAATAAGGATCCCACTATGTTGACAGCTTACCATTTTTTATTCCATTATGGTGTCATTTGTTAGCAAGGGCAATAGCGAGGCTACTTGCACTCTAGCCCTATCACAGACAGGGGCAAACCTAGCAACGTAGCAAAGCTTCTCTTACTGGCAACCTGAAATTATAGCAGGCTGTGTCCAAACACAAGCAGAGAAACACAAGCAGCCATTGGTGGCAAAGGTCACTGCCCAGAATTCAATCTTGCTTGTTACAGGAATCAAGGAGGAGGACCCTGTCAATAGGAACTGGCTGTCTGCTCCATAAAGTTCTTGCGAGCATTTAGACTGCGATCTTAGCTGTCAAAAGACACATAACATTTTTCTCTGAGAAGGCTTTCCCCTGCGGCGTGTAGAATAAAAGCAAGAGTCAAAATCTTGGGGAAACGTTTATTAAAAACTTGCTGGGGAACTTCCCCCCGTCCCCTGGTTCTTGAATCATCAGTTTACACAAATAGTCACTTTCAAATGAATTTGTTCTCAAGTGGCATTTCTAGAGATTTAGAGGAATGAAAACAAAGGCTGAAAAAAAATACAGCTCGCAAGGAATTGTATAATACCATTTCTACGGCATCCTGTTAGAAAAGGAAAGTTATATCTAAGGGAGGTCTACTTATATTCCCAAGATGACCATTTTCTATTTTTCTTATATTCCAGAAGAGATTCTGAATAAAACTTACAACAGTTGATGGATTTAGAAAAGGGCACAAACGAGTGACCTTAAGTCTCATTGCCAACCTGTGCCACAGGAGGCATTTAATTTCTCAGCAAAGTGCTGCACTTTGAGTATAGGCGCACAACCAATGGGGAGGCTTGTCCAAGTTTTCTTCTTAGTAGTAGCAGAGTCTCTGTACAACAGTTCCTTAGAGAAAACACACACGCTAAAGAGTATATACGTATACGTATTAACCAGATCTCCCTTCTCTAGCTTCCATTGACTTTTGCATTGCTAATTCCTCCTCCTTCTTTTTGTAAATCTTTAAGAGATATTCGTCAGGCTCAATTCCCTTTTCCTGTAATTCAGACATGATCTTTCCCAACCTTTCCAGTGTCCTTGCGCTCTGCAACTTCCGAGTGGTGATGTACAGAGTGAACTCTTCCAAACTCATCAGCTTACAAGTATCAACCTCACAGATATTTCTAATGTCTTTAGTTTTATTCACCTGTGGGAAGAAAACAAGGCCTGACATTCTCTCCAGGTCTTCAATACTAACTTGGAATTCCGGCAGCTGGCGGTCAAAGCCAATAGCGTCATTGGGTACCACGAAGGCCCCAAGTACCAAAGGATCAGTGGATGTTTCACTTCTTCGGGCCAGAATCACTTTGTAAAGATGTGAAGGTACAGCCACATCATCTTTTCCAATTACCTATCAGCAGAGCAGAGAGATTATATCACTCCAACTCATCTGAAAGGCCATAATCCTCCCAAATCTAGAACTAAAATTTTCTACATAATGTGCAGCTGCCAAACAGATTAAAAGGAACACCATACTGAAGACTCCACTACCCCAATATCAAACCAGCCGCAGTTCTCTCATGTAGAGCTGCCAAAATAAACTCAAGCTTATAATTGACAATGTTCCCATTCATGAAATACATAAATGAAATATGGTAAAAGGAAAACGTGATGACTATCTTCTATAGTTTAAAAACCAAAGACAAAGCCCATGGAATCTGTGAATAGTACAAGAGGCAATCAATATCAATATAATAGATTATTATTATTATTATAACAATGATATTGAAGTAATAGTACATAAGAATTTATTTGAAATGGTCTCCAATTGTAACACATGGAAATTAGGCACAATGTAGTCAAAAAAGCACTAAAAAGACCAAAAATATAAATTTCCTAGTGAAGAAGAATCTATTACAGAGTTATTGGTGAGATCTCTCAAAAGTCTGACAAGGAGACAAGAACAGATTTTGGAGAAAGACAGCACTGTAAAAAGCAGCATAAATTCTCTGTGAAGGCATGTTTACCCTACACACAATCTGGTTAAATAGCAGTGACCCTGCCTTCTTTTATGGTATCCTGGGAACAGATTAGCAGTCTCAATTATAAAGAACAAGAGGGACAAGTGACAAAATGTATAGTTTTCAGTTCAGGGCCATCACCTTTTCCAAGATACTGTACTGTATTCCCTTTCCTTCTCCCCTGCCCTCCATTTCTCATATCCTAACATACGCCCCACACAACAGTCAGTCAGCATTTTGTGATCATCGAGCATGCTCTTTTTTAAATTACTTTATTTATACTTATGCATCATGCAAACACTAAATAAAACAAGTAACTAATACCATAACAGAAAAAATACAAAGCCAGAAATACAAAAGTACAAATCATTCAGCATGCTCTTCTTTGGGCTGTTTTTTTAGGGGGGGGGTGTCTCCCCTCCCTTTTTCTGGACTTCTGCAAACCTTGGGGTTCCCCTTAGTCTGCTGATGCACTCTTGTGCATGGATATAGTAGCTTTGGCTAAATAGATATCAGCTCTCAGAGAATGTTTGCTATAAGTGATTCTTTGATCTTCTGGAAAGCTGACAAGTCTACTGTAGTTGGTTTTAAGGGAGCCATGACAATGAAACCAGTTTTAAACTGGCTTATAATGGTACTGCCAAGCTTGGGGAAAACATTTTATCAGGAGGGTTAAGCAGATGCTGCCTAAATCAACAATGATGTTTGTCTTTTCCCCACAGATTGTTTCAGAACACTGATTGCAAAAATTTCCTCTTGTACCCTATACAACTGATTTGCCATTAAACTGATCAAAATGAAGAGGTGCTAAATTTGCTGTGATTGCAGGAAAAGAAAATATTTACCAAAGTTGGATGTCTTTCATTCATAACACACACAAGTTGTTTTCCAGGTCATAGCTGATTACTTAAAAACAAAATGGTTTTAGTATCAGTACATCAGACTTAGGACCAACACCCTCTGCTTCACATAATAAAGTCACATATATGAGAGCAGGGTTTTCACCCAATTTATGGAACTTCATATAATAAAGTCACATATATGAGAGCAGGGTTTTCACCCAATTTATGGAACTTTTTTCACAAGTCACTGCATGAAGACAGGACTGCATTTCTATTTGAAAGCTACTCTGGGAGTAAAAATGCTTTAAATAGGCACATAAAAGCACACTGGAGCACGTATGCACATATCTGAGGGTAGAGCAAGGCCTGAAAAAAAAACTGCTTCCATGTGACTAGGGGCTCCATGTTGGAAGTATGAAGTATATATTTGTGCAATATCAACCATCTCAGATGCTACAATCAGCAGTATCATCATCATGTTGGTGGTATCATCCCTGAGGGCTGCCCAGCTGGCACTGAACTATGACAAGGTCTTTCCAGTGGTAGCTCCGTTTGTGGAATGCCCACCTAGTGAGGTGTGTCCATATTGACTTTCAGAAGCAATCTGAAAACATTCCTGTTTAGCCAGGCATTTGATGGCTGAAAGGAACTATTCCTGGCAACCTTGAGTTCTCTGGTTAAGATAATGTTTTTATTACAGTTTTTAGAATATTTTTAATATTCCAGTACTGTTCCAGTACGGATGTATTTGCTGCCTTGGGCTCTTTTGGAAGGAAGGGTGGGACATAAATAAATAAATAAATGTATTTATTTATTTATTTATTTAAATATATGTATTTTTTAAAAATAAATAAATGTAAAGGGTGATATATGCTGGGAGGGGAGAAGAACACTGGCAATGGAGGATCATCCCCCTGCTCAGTTGGAAGGATACACTTGTTAAAAATTCTGGAATTCTCAAACTGATCTTCCTCCTCTTTCATTCCATTCCATGTAGGAAGTCTTGAGTGACACACACACACACACACACACACACACACACACACACACACACACGGAGCACTCAGCTGTGTAGACATAATAGCTTTCTTGTTCTGTTCAAAGTTACAGAATCCGTTTTGTGAACAGCATGGAATCATGGAATCCTGGACTTCCGTGGTTCATGGGAGGGAAGTGGGTGGTCTCTGCTTGTAGGGCCCACCCACCCACCCACCCATGAGGCAGAGTGAAGCAGCCTGCCTTGGGTGGTGATATCTTGCGCAGAAGTGCCCACGCAGGTGCTCCACCCACCACAGGTGCAGTTGTGCAGCTACTGCTGCAACTTCCAGCGAGATCTCATGAGATCTCTCCGGAAGCTGTTGCTGTGTAACCCCAGGAAGTGAGGCTTCGGGCGTGGGGGGGGGGGCAGCATAGCAAAGCACCTTCCCTATTTTGCCTCCAGTGGTAAAATGGAATGGACTGCCTCTGCCTTCATGCACAGAGCTCCAACATCCACAAGGATCCATCAGTGCCTCTGGAGCACAACAAAGTGGATAAGGACTGTGTACTTTTATGTGATCAGCTATGGTAGTGCTTTCTTATTTGTAATGGGAGGTAGCAGTATCTTGCACAGAAGTAGCGAAAATACCAATCAACTGACAAATAGAGCAACAACAAGAACAAGAGACTAACTCCCACCACGTGAACGGCACTGCAAAAGACTTTTATGATTACAGTGCATTTTTGAGACAGGTAATGTGCATTGTTCCACATGACTGCTCAGCCCAAGCAAGCTGAAAAAATATCAGCATGTTCATAAGCTATGTCTTTATAGGTTTAAAAGTAATGTCTTCATTCTGAGAAGATGTTCAAGCATGGGACTCTGGATGTTTTATGCCCGAGTGCCACCTAGTGGCTTTTTAGATGTAGGTGCTCTATTCAAGAGCTTGCACATCAATTTCCATAATTTAGATCCGACACACATTTCTCTCGCTGCTTGACTGAGACAGACAGAGAGCATATGCCCTTATGGTAAGTGAACAGAAAGCATCTGAAAACTATTCATGCACACATGTCTTCTTTGATTTGTGATCATCTATTCACATACAAGGGATGATGAGAGTCACCATTTGCATCTTATGCTGCAGCAGCGACACAGTCTGGCCAGAGAACAGCAGTCGCCTTTTTACAGTGTCAAAGACTTGTCGTGATTTAAAAGCTAGCACAAATAAAAACAAACTACAGTATTACATAATGGAATTTGGTCCCCCATCATGCTATCTAATTTACTGTTTCATTTGTACGATTTATATCCAGCCTTTCATCATAAAATGGCAGGTCACAAAATACAAAAACAGTCTTTAAAAATAATAAAACTTAACAAATATGGAATCTGGTCTTGTATACACTGTTTATTTTAAATCATTTTTATACGGTACCACCTTTCATTTTTAAAAAATAACCTCAAAGCATGACTCACACCTCACAGTGTAACTGAGGTGGTCTAGGAAGATACCATGGTTAATTGTATCACAAACCGCTGAGACATCAAGCAAGAGCAACAAGGTCACACAGACCCTGTCCCTCTTCTGGGTCATCCATTAGGGCAATCAAGGCCCATTCCCTCCTGGAAACTGGAATGGATCTAGAATGGGTCTAGATAATTGGTCTTCCTCCCACCTCAGAGCCTTGCAAATGGACTACTAAGTACCTTCCACAAAATGGGCACAGTAGCAACCAGATGGTGCTATAATTAGCAGAAGGAGAGGATCCAAAAAACACAGTTCATAAGGAAATGGAGCAAGACATTGCTTAGAGGGTGGGGAAAATAAGTGGTTTAATTCAGGTGGCGCTGTGGGTTAAACCACTGAGCCTAGGGCTTGCTGATCAGAAGGTCGGCGGTTCGAATCCCTGTGACGGGGTGAGATCCCGTTGCTTGGTCCCAGCTCCTGCCAACCTAGCAGTTCGAAAGCACGTCAAAAAATGCAAGTAGATAAATAGGAACCGCTACAGCGGGAAGGTAAACGGCGTTTCCATGTGCTGCTCTGGTTTGCCAGAAGCGGCTTTGTCATGCTAGCCACATGACCTGGAAGCTATACGCCGGCTCCCTCGGCCAATAATGCGAGATGAGCGCGCAACCCCAGAGTTGGTCATGACTGGACCTAATGGTCGGGGTCCCTTTACCTTTTATAATCACAGTTACAGGATTGCTGAACCTCTATCAATTTTGTTCTGCTAACTTACTATATATAGATTTGTTGACACCACTGGGTTAGTTTGGAAGACTTCAGTATTGTGGGAGACCACAGAGAGTGGCTTGCCACCACACTGTTCTGATTTTGCTGAGACTGGTATAAAAAGGAACAGCTAGCAGAGGCATACCTTTATGTTAGATCTAACATAATTACCTTTACCCGAGTTGATTTAAGATAAGGTGACACCTAGGCTTTCAACAAAGTCTCCTTGCTAGTTGATTCCAGGATGGCATGTCTGTTCCATCAGTGAAGCTTTGTCCTGGGCTGACCAGAAATGCTCTCTCCTGAAGACAGGAGGGACCAGCCACACCAAATGTGTACAGTAAGCCACCATTGTTCAGTTATGATCATCTGTTGTAGTTAAACCTTTTGGGACCAGCAACAAGATATGTTGCACCAGGACCTTGTGGGTGATTTATTCGAAGCTGGGGGAAAATGAGCTGCTTTGTTGTTTTTGTCTATGCTTAACCCACATAAATGCCCCAAATTCACCAGCCACTGCTAAATCTTATTTTATGAGATCCTGTGGCTGAGAAAACTGTATTTATTTCTGGGGCACTCACAGTGAGGGGTGCTAGCCCCATCACCTGCTATTAGCATGTGAGGGCTTTGTTCCAACCTTAGTACTTCCTTTGAGGAAAGTCTTCCCATTTTGCAGCCCACCCAAAGAAAGCAGCTACAACAGGTCAATAAAGAGAGGGGAAATGCCAATCTGCTATGACAGGTAAGTGTGCAAAGCGAATGATTACAACACAAGGGGGAAAAAGAAATGTGTCTGCATTTCTGTCAATTACTGAAAGTATACCTGGAACAATGTTTCAGTGTAATAGCTTCTCTCAGTTTCGTACTGCTGCAGAAATCTGGGTCTCATGACTTTGAATCGTTTGATGGTGTTTTTCAGCTGGAATATTGGTCAAAATTTCTAACTTTACTAGACACATACCACATTATTCATAGGACTGAATGTCAGGAGCCACTGTCCCTTCTATTCTACCCTACCTGGGAGCAAAATAAATTACCCAAAACAAACTGTTTTCACAATGGCTACTGCACAACCCTGAAACTGGCATCAGTAGACGACCTGACCCAAACCCAAATCTGAACTTCTTGTAGGTGTCACAAAAACATTTATTTGAACTTAGCATTTGGTGGTGGGAATACATGCTGGCAATATGATGGGGTTTTAACATTCAAGGCAGAATCCAAATAAAAGTTGGTGTGCAGTTAAGTAATTATAGTGCAATCCCATGTTTAGTCATGATTATGTTGAGGTATATGGGCCATAGCTCGGTGATAGAGCATCTGCTTTGCATGCAAAAGGTCTCAGATTCAATTCCTGGCATCTCCAGGTAGGGCAAGGGAAGACTTAACCTCTGCAACCCTACCACTAGACAGCATAGACAAAACAAACAAACAAACAAAAACAGCTAGATGGACCAGCGGTATGACTCAGTATAAGGCAGCTTCCTGTGTTCCCAAGGAGATCAAAGCAATGTAACTGTGCTGGATTGCATTGTTAAGACCCATTTATTTCAATGGAATTTAAGCATTGACTATGATTGAAAACCAACTGAATAACCATCTGCCTTTGAAACTATTTATTGATTACATTTAGATAAATCTGCATATTACCCAAATGCCAATGTAAGTGCTTTTTTGAAATACCGAAATTAAAATAACTTTTCATAGATCATAGAATCATAGAGTTGGAAGGAACCCATCTAGTCCAACTGCCTGCAATGCAGGAATATGCAGCTGTCCCATATGGGGATCAAACCTGCAAACTTGACATTATTTTAATATTTGATAAACAAAAACTACTTCTAATTGTCAGAAGGAAACACCATCTTTAACAACCTATTGTAATTTTCCAAACAAAATTAGTATTTAAAAAGCAAAAGTAGTCTAAATTTACTGTCCTGTGAATTATAAGTGACCTTTAATCAACTACAACTTTCATTGACTAATTTACCAGTTAAACCCTGTAGTCCTATTTATTCTTCACTTTTTAAATTGGAAGTGGTATCTCTGGGAGTATGTGAGCTAACCCCCACCCTAAACAAATAGATAAGGTTGACTAGCATCACATCTTCCATTTACAAAATGTGGGTTTTATGGCACAAAACTGGCCTCATTTTTATGGGACAGAGAATACACAGAACTCTCTAAAAGTATCAAGTTTTCCAATACAGTGGTACCTCGGGTTAAGAACTTGATTCGTTCTGGAGGTCCGTTCTTAATTTGAAATTATCCTTAACCTGGTGCCACTGTAGATAATGGGGCCTCCCACTGCCACCGGGTCACTGCTGCACGATTTCTGTTCTCATCCTGAAGCAAAGTTCTTAACCCGAGGTACTATTTCTGGGTTAGCGAAGTCTGTAACCTGAAGCGTCTGTAACCGAGGTACCACTGTACAAAAATCCAAATGGGTCATAGAGGCAAGTAGTGTTCCATGCTTCCAGAAAGTCATTGAAAAACCCACCACTTAAAACTTAGAAGAAAAATGCATTTTCACCCAGCCTTTCCCTTAAGTTGGTAATACGAAACATGGTAGAACTTTGCCTGCCAACTGTTCCCCAGATCAAGTGTTCTTTTATATAAATAATAATAATAATAATAATAATATATACTGTTTTAGCAACAGTATCATATAACCCTTCTCCAGCTGTAGCAAAGAAAGTGACCGGAAGAAAATATTAGAAAAATACACCTAAAAAAGAGATACTTGCTCTGTTGGCAACATAAACAGGCAGAGTGTAAGAAGAAATATATTAAGATCTTTGTGAGTCAGTGCCCTCTAGTGAGTGGGCAATGCAATGCTGCCACTGTAAACAAAATTAGTGGATATCACTGGACCTTTGCCTCAGAGATGGCAATTACCTGAGATTTCTGCAGGGTACGGTCAATAGAAATCAAATTTCATCAAGACTTAGCTGCCAGCACACATTATCCAGCGCTGCACACTTCGCCTTGCATCAGAGGCAATGTTGTCAGATGCATTAAAACAACATCCACAGAAACTCTGTGCGCCCCAGTGACCCTTTCCTTCCCGAATGTACTTTAGAATCCTTGAAATCTTGGTAGAACTCTGTAGGCTCAGAAAAATAACCTTATTCCACCTCATCCTCAAACTATGTTGTTCAGCTCCAGGCAAGGCTTTGCCACAAGAACTGCCATACCAAATCAGGCTAAAGAGCCATCTAGCCAAGTGCTCTGCCTCTAATGGCGGCCAGCCAGGTGCTTCAGGGGAGCTCACATGCATGATGGAGATAGCAATCCCCTGTAAGCCTACTACCCCTATGAGTGATCTAATCCATTTTTAAAGCTGCTGGTGCTACAGGCCATCAAAACATTCTGTGGCAGTGATGACCACCACAGATGTGGACATACTGCTCCACTGGTCTGCCCTGAATCAAATTTTAGTCAAGTTCATTGGATGACCTTAGAATTGTAGCCTTTTAGAAACACATAAATCAGAGGAATTAATTTAACTTTCAAAGTGAGCCACAGACAACATTATTGATACTCATTTTTAATCAGCTATCTAGGACCAGAATAACGAGAAGGTGGGGTCCAAAAAATCATTTAACTGCAGTATAATTCTGCAGTGATTTCTAGACACACTATCCTCGTTTCAGAATAAGCCTGTGGCTTCCTTGGGCACAGTGTCTCCAATGAAGTGTTTGGTTTTCCCAAGCTGTTACTTGAGCGATGACATTGACCATTAAATATCTTCCTGAAGATAACATTATTCTAACAGATATCACCTCAGGCCTGGCCCGTTCACTTGAGCTTTATTATAAACATCCTTTACAGAAGGGAACTAACATTGGTGCTGTGCAGAATTCCCTTCTTCATTAGATTTATTGTTCTGGTTACAATTGTCTTAAAACAATATGAAGTATCCACTACTCCATTACTCTCCGGATTCCTGTTGTTATTGGGTGCATTTTACTGCTTTTGTCCTGTAAACACACACCCAGCTTTTCAATCTCAGAAGGCTCTATCAGGAGGAGACTTCAGGGAGCTCCAAGTTAACATGAAGTGAAACCTAAACTCCTAAGGGGCTTCTGCTTGATGTTACTTCAGTATTTACTCCCACTTTGGTCATATGTACTGAAATAGGAAAACCATGAAAGCCAATGAAATATAGGACATGTCTCTTGACCTGGATATGATTGAATCCTTTTGTGTCCCCCTAAAGGTGTAGACAGTACCACTAGGCAGCAACAAATGTATTGTGTCCTGCCTTCATTGTTTAAGGTAATTGTCCTTGAAATTAATGATTAAATGATAACATATTCTTAGGAGATATTATTAGCATTCATATTAATTCTGCATCCCTCCTTCAGACATTGTTATTCTTTTGGAATGATGTTTATCATTTCAATCTTGTGTATTAAATAGAAAATCTGCCTGCTGTGTCTATCACACTCTCTTATTCCCCATCAGCATATAATTTATTTTTTAAAAGCATACAAATTTTCTTAGCAAAATTATGAGTTGGTACTGTTAGTGATACACTTGTTTATTTTCTCATAATGCTTTAAAAGCTACTAGTCATCCCTCCAAATGTAAAGAATATTTGCAGAGAAAATGCCGGTAATGCTTGAGAAATCATAGAACTGTAGAGTCTGAAGGGTCTGCGAGGGTCATCGTCCTACCCTCTACAATGCAGGAATCTCAGCTAAAGCATCCATGACAGATGGCCATTCAACCTATGCTTAAAATCCTCCATGGAAGGAGAGTCCACCACCTCCCGAGGGTGTCTGTTCCACTGTCGAACAGCTCTATCAGAAATTCTTGTTTAGTCGGAATCTCCTTTCTTCTAACTAGAATCTATCTTTTAAACTCTTTCTTAGAAAAAAATACAGTGGTGCCTCGCTTAACGAATGCCCTGCTTAACGAAATTTCTGCTTAACGAAAGGTTTTTTCTAGTGGAGGTTGCCTCGCTAGACAAATTCATTTTATGAAAAATTCGTCTAGCGAATCGCGGTTTCCCATAGGAATGCATTGAAATTCAATTAATGCATTCCTATGGGCAAAAAAACAATTCAATGCATTCCTATGGGATTCGCTAGACGAATTTTTCGTTATAAGAAAAGACCCGTGGAACGAATTAAATTCGTCTAGCGAGGCACCACTGTATATGAAGTTTGTCCGAAAAACCCTCAGTGAAAACAGCTGGTCAAAGTTCTTTAAAAACAACTGTTTATGACAGACAGGTACAGAAAAAAGTTTTTAAAAAACCTTGTCATTAAAACTCAATTAAAAATATTTGCTAAAAGCCCAAAACTGCTTGCCAAGGCTGGCAGGGGAAGGGTTTGTCCCCAGTGTTGTACTCAAAACTTTTTCAGATCAATAATTAGTAAAGTATGATTCCCCAGCATCCTTAGAAATCCATCAAAGAAGCATAATGGTTCAAAATGTAGATGATCTGACCTTCCTCAGAATGAAAAATCCTGAGGTTTCATACAGGAGGTTTGTAAGACCCATTATCCACATGCTATTCACATTTTTAAAATAAAGTGAACAGAATAATTCAACATCATTAACAGTGAAAGGCAAACATAACTGAATAGCTATAATTGAATAACAGGGCAGACATTAATTAATGTGTATGCTTAATCAGCTAATTCACAAGCCATTTAGATTTAAGGTTTTGTAGTTGGGAAATCCCCTCCCAAAGTGTAAGGGCAGTTCTGTAAGAAAATGACCATTCCTAGAGGGCTTGTATAAATTCCCTTCTTTATTTGGCTGGTTTCATCCACTTTAAATCTGTTGGGGGAGGCAATCCAGGGCATTCTCCAACTCAGGGGGGGGGGGGAGACTAGGGATCTGATCCATGCTTATTTAAAACAAATCCAAGCCAGTAAGCCATTTTTGGTGGCAAATGCTTCCTCAGGCAGTTGGATACATTAACACATCACTAAGAGCCTCTGAACAGCTCTCATAAACAGTGGGCTGCATCCAAGCAACATATTCACAAAGTAAACCTGATAAAAATCACCTTGTAATGTTTTTAATATGCCAAAAGTCAGCGTGAGAAATAATCTCTTTGACCATCTTGCTTTCTGGTGGATGTGTTTCATGGCAGAAGTATATTTAACAGTGCAATTCTACACAGTCCTGTAGGACTTTGTTCTCAAGAAACTGTGTATAGCTGGTGTGGGGAAACTTTGGCCCTCCAGATGTTGCTGAACTACAACTCCCATCATCATGACAGCTGTGTTTGTGGGGAGTTGTAGTTCAGTAACATTTGGAGGGCCAAAGGTTCCTCACACCTGGTGTATAGAGATGCTGCCTAATATGGTTTCTCACAGCAGCACTGTATTTATTCATTTGTGAGAGTGATACTATTTACAGTCTTGTTTGCAAAAGAATTCTTATTTTTTCTCAACATATTTCGTTTGATTCATAATTTATCTAGTCATTCTCATTGTTTAAATTAAACATAGTTAGGTTAAAAATAAATGCTCCAAGTCTGTACATAGACTTCAGCAATGAAATCCCCTCAAATAAGAGACTTTCAATGAAATATAAAGCATATATAAGAGGGAGAATCCAGAGTCTGGGAATTATGGGTGACAAAATTATAAATTTTGCATTTAATATGGGTTCAATCTGAGTGAAATGTAGAAGGAAAAATGATTGCAAAGAGAGACATTTAGAAACAAAGATCTGCTAGCAGACAAAAGTTACTAAACTGACATTCTCCAGAGAACAGCAGTCTATAAAGCAAGATGCTGTCATTTTGATTTGCTCTGGACAAAGATGGAAAACCTGCTCCTGCCTCTCCAGTGACACAGAAGAGATTCTTCCTGTTGGCATTCTCTTTTACGTTTTCAGACATACATTTATATTCTGCAAATGTGTCTCCCAAATATCAAGTGTGGTCATCAATCTGTATTTGCAACAAATGCTTTCACCAAGGCAGACAAAACGATGGCACAGACCTTGAGACACACCAAATTCAGCCAACAGATAGCAGCAGCTTCAGATTAATTTCTTTGGTAATGAGAAGTAAGTGGTAACATAACCCAAGCAAGGAGCAATGCCATAAGCAATACTTTGGGAGTTCCTCTCTTTGCTTAAGAGATCTAAAAATAATCACATGTCCATAAGGGCAAAACAAAAACACAAAAACAATAGTCTAAAGTTAACTTTAAACAGTGCACAGCCACTGGCTGAAAACAATTTAAGTGAGCTTTGAAGAGGATATGGCTGTAAACCAGAGCTAAAATAATTATCTATGCATGTTTATTTATTTTTTTAAAAAATGTAAAGCATGTTTTAATCTCATATTTCTAGAATTCACAACATTACTTGCATCATATTACGCAAGTCACAGAACTTCACTTTTCTGGATGCATAATTTTGATTTGTTTCACACACAGTAATCACAGTTTTGTTAAAAATGCACCACTTGATTTCTAGTATTTACTGTCTGCAGAGATGGCATGCACTGCATTGCCTCTCACTGTTCTTACTCAGTTCTGTTTGCTGCCCACAGATTGTCACTACTCCTTCCTCACAATACATGACTTAAATTTTGCTACTTGGGCCACTGGACCTATTCTATGCACGTGATCCCATATTTATATTCATCAGCTGAGACCACAAAGCAAATCCAAAAGCATTACTCACCAGTATAAGGCCTCAAATGGTGCAACCTTACCACTAGTTGTTATTGCCTTTCTCGCACATGCAGTTCCAAGTTCAACTCCTAAAAAAAAACTGCATGGCAGAAACCCCTCCAACAAAATCAAAGGGGACTTTGTTCTAATTATATGGCTAGGTTCAACAGCTTACCTGATACACAACCCGTTTTTTCCCATCATCATCCATCTGAGGTAATGTCAAAGGTCCAGAAACAATCCAGACATCTTCAAATCTTTCAGTCAGTTCCCGGCAATACATTTCTAGCCTGAAATGAAGCCAAAAAAGTTTAAACATATGGACTAGCTTGGGGCTGGGGCATTCCAAACATACCTACAACAGAGAAGGGCAGTGGGGCATTTTAGGGGTGGGATAACATTTCCCAAGCTAAGTATATTAAGGTAAGCATGATGAGCAAATGTGAGCTTTAATTTTAAGTTTATTGCTGTATGGCGCTTTAGCTCGGTAACCAGATCACAAATCAGTTCTCTGCCTTGTTTGCTTCCATTCATATGTATCTTTGCACATGCTTGTGTTATTGTTTGCTCTGTACCATGGGGCAGCTATTAGTGGAAATTCTTTGTTTCCAGCATGTTGAGTCAATACTTTAAAAAGCCAATACTTTATTTGCACCTTTTATATTCAAGTTGATTGGTAGAAACAGTGCTTTGTTTCCAACATGCTCAGCAAGTAGAGGTCAGACTCAGAGTGTATCTGTTTACACTGAGTAGTAGGCGGAGACCCATTCCTGGACTCACCCACATTAGTAGCTACCAAATTAACAGAAACCATTATCATACTGTTTTCCCTGCTTGAAGCGAGCTAATTCTATTTCTGTGCTAGTGTGTGTCTAATTAATTGAATTCCATTCCATTCCATTGGATTTGTAGGCTTTAAAATGCCGTGCACTGTATGCCTTCAGGAAGAGAAATATTATAAATCTCAATAAATAAATATATGAACCCTGGACTCAGGCTTAATATGCCTGCCACTTGCCCTGGGCAGCACTTCTCTCTTTGCATAAACAGACTATAGGAGCTTTCAGGCTAGATCACCAGAATGCTAATATGTGTGCTCCTCCCCGGAGAAAGCTACATAGTTTCTCTAGTTTATTTCTTTATTTTTGATGCTTCTTCCCTTGCCTCCCTCTCTCCAGGTTAGGCTGACACATTATAAAAATGTTTAAAATATCACTAAACAAAATTTTACCTTGAAATTAGTTAATCTAGTAGCAATTTACCTATTCCAGAATCCAGCATTATTCTGAAAGTTCTGGGGTACAATGTTGGATAGATAAAATGTTTCTGCCATAGCCTTCTGTAAGAAAAAAAGAATTGTAAACTGAATTTTGGATGGATACCTAGACTTACTTAAATGCTCAGAATAAAGCAATCAAATGTCAATGTTTCTCTCTTTCAGTAAGAACCACTAAGAACATTCTAATACATTTACACACAGAACAACACTGCCCCAACATCATTCTGTTACATGATGTATTGCATTTCAAGACTGGTGCCTTCAAATTCAATCTGCTTTTTAAATTACTTACTTCCCCCTGGTCACTATGGGCTAGCACAGTCCTCCCCCAATTGTTGGTCTCCAGATGTTCTGGAGTACCTCTCACCATCTCTAATCAATGACCAACCATATTAGCTGGGGCTAATGTGAGTTGTAATCAGTTGGGTGTCAAACTGGAGAAGGCTGGGTTAGCAATATTTTCCAGTTCTCTCAAAGCACTTTCACAGCTCTGTCATTGATTTTAGGAACCATGGATTCTGTTCCAGTCCCATGCTTAAACTACTGCCTAGCTCTGCTGAAAACATGACGTACAAATTGTTTTTAATGTTCTTTCCCCTCCCCTTCAAACAAACAACAGGCCAAGAATTAAGTAGCAGTCCTACTGGTGAATATTTGTTATCCCCAGCTGGTGCCATATGGCCTCGTGACCAGCCACTCCCGATGTAGTCTTCATTCAAGGCAGTGAATATTGGAGGGATGCTAGGATCTGGTCTAAATTTGCAGTGTTTTCTGTCTGCATTGCCTGAGGAACAAAAACAAGTTGTTCAGCAAACCTTTTCTTTTTTTAAAAAAACAGAAACTATACTAAATGCAACTGACAAAACTGCAAAATAAACAGCAATCCTGAACAATATCCTAGAATACAGTCCGTTCACATGATATTGTGATATTGATCTCCATTATTATCCTGTGTGAGCTGGCAGTATGCATTCAAGACTCCCATGAAACTCTGCATTGCAAGGAAAAACCAGTAGGTGAGCTGTCTTTCAGGGAAGATTGTCCTCTATTACTGATGTTTCTTACTGAGAAAACTGGTAAGCCTCAGATGAGTTCTCTACTCCTACACACGTCATGGCACTTTGCCAATCACGCTGGTGCCCCTAGGCACCAACCCAACATTGCCTGCAGAGATCCACATGTTTAAGGGTCACAAAGGGAAGAGGATGTAGAAAGGGAAGGAATCACATGGAAATGAAAGCCTCATTAACTGAAAAAGTCCATATCAATGATAAACAAAAAGAAGGGGTTAATTACATCGATTAAAATGCCTACAAGCTTGAACCAAAACTAGTAGACATCCGTAGGATATGCTCTTAAATTCCACAGACATCCACTAACTATCTTGCACCTACTGTATCAATTTGAAGTCTCACCCATAGATGAAAATAATATTTCTGGGCTAGCAAGCAGCACCTTCATGCTCACATATGCTTTCTTCAGGATTTATAAATTTTGGCTGAGCTTGGCTTCTAGCAGGCAGTGAGGTTCAGTTTTCTCATGTCCAGATCCATAGAGGTAAAGTACCTGCTGCCCAGGTACCTGCTGCCCAGCCACTTCTGCCAACCACATCTATGAAATCTTGTGCTCTTTACAAGACTGAGATTGTTGCCCATTGACAGCTTGTGTATGTGGACAACATAATTTACCCACCTGACAGAAGAATCCTATGCATTTTTTACTCAGAAGCTCCACTATGCTCAATGAGGCTTACTCTCAAAGGTCCTATTACTCATGCACAGCCAGTGAACTGCTTCTAACCCACAAGTAAATTAATTACAAGTGATGTACAAATGCACACAAGAGTTCACTTACCCAAAGTCTTATGTTTGGAAATATGTTCAATCACCCACCTAGGCACTCGTTTTGCCTGATCATAAGATAATGCATGATTGGTGTAATATCTGATCTGTGTTCCAGCTGCAGGAAATCCATACTTTTCCAACACAGTCTCTGTTATGGGTTCTAAGAGAGAAATGAAGAGTTTTAAGGCCAGAACATGTGGGCTACAAGTGTAGCCAGAAAGGCATCAAATACCTAAGAACCCCATTAACAACTGAGAATTTACCCAAGTCTTACAAAACTCTTTTCATTTCTGGTAGTTTCAAGTGTATGAGGCTAAGCTCTGTTTCCATGCAAAGCACCACATACATGGGTGGTGCCAATATTATTGCAATGCGCTCTGTGTAGGGGTACCCTTGGGCCAGGTTGCGATGCTCCAGCTGGTACAAAATGCTGCAGCTTGACTGCTGATGGAGGCAGACTGCTGCCAGCAAGTAACACCAATGATTATCAGCTTGCAATAGCGACCCTTATGTTACTGGGCCAAGTTCAAGTTTCTTGTATCAATTTTTTAGGCCATTAACAACTGGGATCTAGAGTACTACCTTCAGGATTGCCTGGCTTCTCAATTGCCTGATCACTAAGACCATTAAGGAAGTCTCTGTTAGTTGTCCCTCATAGCCCAGGAACTATGCATTCAGTACAGTCAACTGATTCTGCGGAACTAATGATTAAAAATTCACCAGTTTTAATCCTCACAACAACCCTGTGAGGTAGGTTATGCTGAGAGAAAAGTGACATCATTAGCCCATGACCACCCAGTGAGCTTCTTGCCTGATTACTGTTATAAACTAATTATCATTAATATTATTTATTATATTTCCATACCACCCTTCATCTGAAGATCACAGGGCAGTTTATAATATAAAAAAACAAACATGCATACTGTACCATAATAACAAAAGCCTAAACCCCAGTTGAAATGGATTAAAATATCTGTTTCTTCCAAGAGCACCAGGATCTGGTCTGCAATCACCTGTTCAAGAACCTTTCCCAAGAAGGCACTACTAACAGTGTATAAGTTCTAGTGATCCATATTGATTACCTAATGCAGAGGCTTTAATGTAGTGGATCCTACTATCTGGAACACCTTTGCCCTGGAAATAAGGCATGCACTAAGTATTGCACCATGTGCTTTCAACACATGCTGAAAGCTTTACTTTTTACCCAGGCCTTCCCAGATTAGTCTGCAGGCGACGATTTATAGTATACTATGTTGGTTTATTTTATTATGTACTATTGTTCTGAACTTTTGTGCAATGTTTTGTGGTTTTCGAAATGTTAAATGGTTTATACATGTTTTAAAATAAAATAAATAATAATAAATAATAATTGAACTGGAAATTGAACCTGGGCCTCCCTAGTTCAAGGCTGATACTCTAGTCTAACCACTACACCACGCCGGCTTATCCAGAGGCATGTAGGGGCTACTGATGGAAGCAGAATAATGGGCTGGATTGACTTTTGGTCTGATGTGTTCTAACAGCAGAGGAGTCCTGCCACAAAAAGAGATAGGACCGGCCCAGGCATCACCCAGCAACAGAGAATTTGAAAGGGAGGTTGATGAGAGCCTACTTCACTTATCGCAAATTTAAAACTTTCTATCCTTTTTACTTTCAAAACATTTTAAAATGTTGTTGGGTTGAGAAGTGATGTGGGCTTATTGTGTACTTGTAACCTTTTGCCCACCACTTCAGATTGATTTTTTGATAACAGTTATACAAATACACTTAAAGCCACCATAAAATGAAAAATATGTCATTGCTAGCAATTTACTGCTGGTGTGATACAGCCAGACAAAACCACTTTCTCAATACAGTGCTGATTGATTTTCAATGTATACAGGGAGAAAAGAGGCAGATGTTATTTTTAATTCAGTTTATATTTAACAATTCAGGAACAAACCACAGGTTGTTTGGTTCGATTTTTGTGCCATGCTAAAAAAAACCCAGTTGTTTGCATTAAAAAAGTACTACTTTTGCAGAAACAAAAGGAAACAAATGTTTAAAAACAACTTATTTCAACACAAATTGTTATAAACAGAAAGCAATAGATAAAAGAAACCAATACTTTGTTCTCTTGTGCACAATTTTTTCAGACCATGCTGTAAAATGTAACTAGCAGGACTCCTAAGGGCCTAAAATGCCATATTAATGAAAGGCAAATTCACTGTAAATTTGTGCAATACTATTTTCCTTTAGAAATCGCTAACAGGGTTCTAGTGGCTATAGAAGGAAAACGTTTAACTAAAGATAGATAGATATGAATGGGAGACCACCAGGAGTCCCATTTCAAAGTGGAGTCTAGATAAATATCTTTTTAAAAAAATCAGTTTAAGTGTTGAAGAGAAATGTAAGCATTTGAGGAAATGTTAACATTTCATTTTCAGCCGCTTGCTGAAAACAGTATGCTGGGCTAAATGAACCTTTGGTCTGATCTTGGGGAAGGGCGATAATCAGCTCAGTCACACAGGGTTTCCCAAACTTGGGTCTCCAGCTGTTTTTGGACTACAACTCCCATCATCCCTAGCTGGCAGAACCAGTTGTCAGGGATAATGGGAACTGTAGTCCAAAAACAGCTGGAGACCCAAGTTTGGGAAACCCTGGTAGAAGACAAGCTGTCCCCAGGATATTCCTGGTTCAAGCCCCAATGGCACCTGCCTGAAACCCTGGGGAGCCTCTGCCAGTCCTTGTAGGTAGGCAATACTGAACTGGATGGCGCAACGGTCCCGATTCAGTGCAAGGCACCTTCCCATATTCCTATTTAATTTGAAACTGCGCCAGATCAACAATAAGGTAAAAGGTAAGCACTAGGAAAACAACACGGAAAAACCAACAGCAAAAACGTCATGAACAGCAGTACTGTAGTTTTTTGTTTTTGTTTTACATGGCGACCAAACAGCTACCCCAAACCGGTGCCCGGCAGGAAAACAGAAAACTCTCCAAATTATCTCGAAACTGTCAAAATTAGCTGTTGCGTATTCCAGAGAAATCCCTTTATTAAAAAAAAAAGATGTAATATTCTATCAGCAATATGCCTCTCCGGTCTCCCTTTTTTATATGATGCTCTTTTCTGGAAAGCTCTGAGGGCGCAGGCCCGCCGCTGAGCTGACTGAGGGCTGCCCTCTATATACCGGTAGCAGGCCCCACTTTCCCCCTCAGCCGCGCGTCGCCAACGGGCGCCCTCAGCCATCGCTCCGGCCGCCGTGACCGAAGAGCAGAGCTCCTGCAAGCGAGCCGGGTCGGCAGTTGCGCCTGCGCACTCGCTCGCTTACCCTCCTGAGGCGGCGGCAGCAGTGGCGGTTGCTGTTTTGCCGAGGCGGCGGCGGCCGCGGAGCTCTCCAGGGACGCGGGTGGGAGGCGGGGCTCCCCGAGGAGTTTGCGGGCAGCAAGGGCGGAGGCCGCGGCTCCCAGCGCCGCCCCGCACACGAAGCCGCCGAAGAAGCGGCTCCGGGCGAGGCGGGCGCCCAGCGACCCGGCCATGATAGCGGGCCTGAGGGGAGGGAAAGGAGCCTTGCCGCCTCCGCCTGCGCCTCAGTCAGCTTCTCTTTGCTCCGCCTCGTGAGGGGAGGAAAAAGCGCGCGAAAGCCAAGCTCGGCAACGTCCTGAAGCAGGGCAAAAATCTGCTATCCTCACTTGTGCAATCAACTACTTGTGAGACGGGTTGAAGAAAGAGTCCATAAACGTATTTACTGCAGTAAAATGCGCCCGCCCCCAAGCAGGGCCGGCGCAGCCGTGGGTGAGAGCGGCGGAGCTGGTGGGCGGAGGCGGAGCACAGCCCCGTGGAGCGCGAGTTCGGCGTTCCCGCCCACCGCGTTGCGCCCTCCCTCCAGCTCCGCGTCGCGCCCTCGGCCTCGGGGCTTCTCCGGCGGGACAGAGGCTGAAGCTGGGCTGCCCGGGGACGGAGGGCTGCGTGCGTGCCCAGGTGTCAAGTCGCAGCCCGAGCTATTCTGGGGCGCCCTTGTGGCTCAGCAGCAGGGCCGGTGCAAAGGGAAAGCGCCGCGCAAGAAACTGGGAGCGGGGGCGAGTGGAAAAGGCAGGTGATCTCCACGTGCATAGCGAGACGGGCTGCTCGACGCCCCAGCTCGGTCCCACTAGACCAGCCCTGTGGCCTACCTCGCAGGGTTGTTTTGACAAGGAAGGCGCACGAGAAACCCGTTTGCAAAGAGGGAAGGGCCGCAGGAGCAGATGGCAAGCCCCAGCTGGCGGAGAGGATCAGCAGCCTGTGAGGCGCGCGCGCCCGGCCACGGGAGGAAAAGGCCGGAGGTGGGAGCGCTCGGTATGTTAACTTGGAAGCAAACCTTCGGCCCTTCTGCCAGGCAGCAGCTCCCCACGACTGAGGCCATAAGCAGGACACACCCTGGGGTGGGGGCAGCCACTGGTCTCCTTCAGAGACCACCTGCCTCTGGTCCTGGAGCGCCGAAAGGATGATTAGCCTCTGCCAACTTGTCTAATCCCCTTTTAAAGAATGCTTTAGTTGAGATTCCTCCATTGCAGGGGGTTGGACTAGATGACCCTTAGGGTCCCTTCCAACTCTACACCTCTAGGATCTATAAAGTCATCTAAAATGAGGGATCACCACAATCTGTAGCTGCAAAGCTGTAGCTTGAATGCCCTTTTGCTCCCAGTCTCCCTCCCACCCATTCTGCCCCTTCCCCTTCTACAGTAAAAGTGTTGTAACCTTTCTGCAAGCACAACTTTCATAATCCCTGTTTGGTTTTGCCAATTTGAAAGTGGGCAGAGAGAGACAGGGATTTTTTTTTTTGCTGGTTCGTTTTTAAAGTGACAGTATAAAAGAGAGTTGTCAGTTCTTGTTATGTTTCCAAAATAAAGGTTTGTGAGGAATAATTTTTAACTGACAAACAACGTATTTTCAAGAGGAAAAAAAACCTATTCCCTACATTGCATCATCATACTGAATAAACTATATTTGTGTGTGAATTTCAAAAATGTAAAAGGATAAACAAAGTTTTATAAAGGGTCCCATTACCTTCCTCTCCTGACCTGCCTCTCCTGGGGGGAGGGGAGAAGGCCAGGGGCTGCAGTGCCCACCCCTCCCTTTGCCCCTGGATTGCAAACCAGCCATCTATCATGTTTCCTGGGCCACTTCCTGTGTGCAGGACATTTCCTCTGGGGGACTTGCCCCTTCTCCCTACAGCCCCACAACGTTTGCTCCTTGGGGTGGCTCAGGCTGGAGAAAATGAGACTCTTAACCTCAGGGTCCTGAGTTCGAGCCCCCTGTTGGGCAAAAGATCCCTACATTGCATGGGGTTGGACTAGATGAGCCCTGTGGTCCCTTTCCAAATAAGAGTATCATTAGCTCCTTTGGCTTACACTTCCCAATGGAGCAGTCTAATAGAATCATAGAAAAGGGACCCCAAGGGCACATGGACCTCCCTGCTCCAAGCCACCTTGCTCCCCCTCTTTCACGGCTGCCCTTACCCTATTTCTGGCTGGTCCAGCGCAGATCTTGGCTCTTGGCATGGATGACCAAGTTGACCTCAGCACGCTCTGAGAAATACCTCTGCACCCCAGCCAGGTCCTCTGGGTGCCACATTTTAAGAAGGGTGTTGACAAGCTGGAAGGAGGGCGACCAAGGTGGTCAAGGGTCTGGAAACCACGTCTGATGAGGAATGGTTGAAGGAGCTGGGTATCTTGAGCCTGGAAAAGAAGAGGATGAGGAGAGATATGATAGCCATCTTCAAATATCTTAAGGGCATGGAAGAGGGAGCATGCTTGTTTTCGCCTGCTCTGGAGGGTAGGACTTGAACCCATGGCTTCAAGTTACACAGAAGGAGATTCCGGCCTAAACTTCAGGAAGAACTTTCTGATGGTAAGAGCCATTTGACAGTGGCACAGTCTCCATCAGAAGATGGGGAACTTCTTCCTTAGAGGTTTTGAAGCAGAGGTTGGATGGTCATCCATCAGGGATGCTTTAGTTCTAGCATTGCGGGGGGGGGGGGTAGACAGCCCCTGTGGTCCCTTCAAAATCTACAGTTATTTAATTATAAAGTACAATAATTCCACATTCCGTTTTATCTTGGGAAAGGTTTTTTTTTAACTACGTATTTATGAATAGAACTGTTTTATTTGCTTTACAGGTGCATATTTTATTGCTGTAGATGACCTTGGTACTTTGCAGTGAAGGGGGATTAATAAACCTATGCGAACACAGTTCCAACTCCCATACAGATACTTGCTGGGCTGCTCTGCACTTTGTGGGAGGCTGTTTTGCCTTGAGAGGGGGAAGGAGGGCTTTATTCCATCAGAATCCCATTTCTTTAAAAAGAATAAAATAAAAATTATAGAATAAGAAACTACCTGTTTTCCCTCAGCTGCCATGTCTGTTTGTGGCATCACTGACAGTCCATACATAGCTAGGGATGGTGAAACATCTGCCCAGCCCTACTAGGCCTCACATTGGGGGGGGGGGGCACTTGTTAATAAAGAAATGACTGAGGAGTCCCCTCACATCTACTTAGCCTTCCCCTGCATTGGCTAAATAATCACATCCCTCATTTGTGTTGTTGGGATAAATTTATATAATATCCCAATGAACTTAGAGAAGAATATATCTGGTATACTGTACAGAAGAATATCAACAATCTGGCACAGATAATTTTACCCATGGTGTTTTGTTTTTCCAGAATCTGCTAAAACAGAAGGGAGAGGTCAGCCGTTACCCGTAAGGGAGGAAATATTCCTTTGAGAAGCTTCTCCCGAAATGGAAGGCACACGAGACTCTGTAATTCTCTTCTTTGGGAGGTGGGTGTCGTATGGGTGGCCTTAGCAAGCTGAATGCGAAGGAGGCAGGTCTCAGCCCTTTGGATTGTGGCAAGAACAACCTGGGAGCATCTCTCGGCTGCTGTGCTTGTACCTCCTCACTCTCCCAATCGCTACCTCCGCACCCAGCCAAGAACAAAGACCAACATCTCTTGTCCTTCGAGCCCCATGTTGGGCAAAAGATTCCTGCAGGGGGTTGGACTCGAAGACCCTCGTGGTCCCTTTTAACTCTACAATTCTGAGATTCTGTGATCTAAGGGCATTGCTTTCAAGTGAACAACGTCATTCTCAGTGCCCTGAAACACATTTAAAAGGCATTCAAAGGTTCTTATAAAAATAATATTTACTAGTTTTCCAATTGAAATTGTCGTATGATCTCAACAATCAAGCAGAAACCACCCAAAATGGCATGAGATATGAAGTCTTTCTTCCTGTACCTGAGAGATTTGAAGCTGTTAAAAGGGACCAAATGGGGAAATCCTTTCGATTCCTAAGAGGCAGTGAGTTGAGGGAGGCCAGGGCCACATCTATACCATTCGTTTAAAGTGCCATGAAGCAGCTTTAAACACTCGTGGCTTCTTACCCCAAAGAATTCTGGGAGCTATAGTTTGAAAAGGGCGCTGAGAGTTGTTAGGAGACCCCCCCTGTTCCCCTCCCAGAGCTACAACTTCCTGAGCGGTTTAACCACCCATCCTTCTTGCCAGGAAACTGGGAATTGTAGCTTTGGGAGGGGAATGGGGGGGGTGTCTCCTAACAACTCTCAGTCCCCTTAACCACCTACAGTTCCCAGAATTCATGGGAGGAAGCCATGCCTGTTTAAAGCATCATAGCACTTCCAATGAACGGTGCGAATGTGGCCTAATGTTTCCTCCCCTCATTTTTGTCAAACTGCTCATCTTGCCCCTGCATTATGGTATATAAGCTTCCATGAACCACAGCTCGTTTCATCAAATTGATGTTGTGACGTCCTGAAATTCACAGCCATGGTGAATGGAGAGGAGAAGAACACTCCATCTCTTGCAATCCAGCAGATCTCCTCCTGCAGTCTCCAAAGCACCTTCCTTCAGTTATGGCCACGGCCTTGTCCATTGCTCACTGCCAGTATTTCACGTTCATTTCACCGATGAAAACAGGGACGTCCTGTGGTTCTCTTCATGACTTTCATGGCTGGTCTCGGGGAAAAAGTTGCCGACTCCGGACATCCCTGAAAGGTAAAGGCAAACAGGACAGTGTCCACCCAGACACCTCCACTGGTTTCTGTCTGCCTAGGGCATCCATTGACATCATTTCAATGCAAATGCAAACTCCACCAGCCTCTACCTAGGGACATTCACCCGCTGCCATTGGGTGCCTTCCCTCCTCTGTTTGGCTGCCTGTTAACAAACCAGGCTTCCAAACCAGTTTTCATCCATCTCGGCCAGCGTAGCCTCGCGGCATCCACTAGCCTGAATGCAAACTCTTCCGGCAACCATCCACCACCTGCAACCTTGCCAGGTCCATTGCCAGACGACCGCCTGCTTCAGAGCTGAATATCGGCTGCCTTGAAGTAGCGATCCCACCAGCAAGTAAATTTTGAACTTGCCTTCTCCTTGCTCCACAGCATTTCAGTACCGGGTGATCGCCTCCTCCTGCCTACCAGCTTGCCGCCACGGGGCAGGAGACCACTAGAGCGGAGTGCCACCGCTGCTGCCTATTTCTCTCTGGGGAGGGCAACTGCCTTGGCCAACATTTATACCCACTCAGCTGCCTTTTTTTTTTTGTAGCATCACAGTCAACACACAATGGTAGTGGCTGGGGAGGCATCACCATCACCCTCTCAGCCCTCACAATGGTGGGTGCAGCTCAGCAACC
This sequence comes from Zootoca vivipara, assembly GCF_965207765.1. Taxonomy (NCBI): domain Eukaryota; kingdom Metazoa; phylum Chordata; class Lepidosauria; order Squamata; family Lacertidae; genus Zootoca; species Zootoca vivipara. The sequence continues at coordinate 49,558,551 of NC_142594.1, read as the reverse complement.
ATTGGCTCCTTGGCCTATTACCAAGGAGATACATAGGCAAAATCAGGTGGAGAAGGAAGAGCAACTGAAGAGGGAATGCCATTTGCAGTAAACGGGACAAGAAGCCACGGGTCTTGAAAGCAGATGGGCTGGCACCACCCTTGACCTCCCCTCTAATATCTCTGTCGCTCTCAAGTCTCAAGGTGTTCCTTCCACCATCCTTGTTTTTAGATATGCAAGGTTTCTCTGGATGCTGAGGACAGCCTCCCGAGTCCAGTTCATCCACATCCTGCAGGAATCCACTTGTGTCCGGCTTTCCATGGGAGACCTTTAAATTGCTTGAGACTCTCCAGAAGTGGCTTCAGTTTCTTCCCAGTAACATGGAGCTTCTCGCTTCTCGTGAGCTTCAACATAATCTCTGCCAGATTTGATGATCAACTGAGTGGAAATCTACAGTGTTGACTCGCGGCTACTGATCGAGAAGCTCTTTCTCCAGTTGCATTAATTCTCTTTGGCTCTCCTGAATTGAGGATCAGCATTTCTTCATCCCAGCTTTTTTCTCCAAGGAGCTCGAGATGGTGTACGTTGCAGCAAAAACAATGAACACAGCTACCTTGCCTACCAGAGAAGAGACTAATGGAGCACACTTCTGGGTGGTGTTGCTTACGGCAAAGTTTAAGAATGTATGATCTAGAATAGCAGTTTGCAGACTGATCCAGGGGATCCTGAGAGACATCAGACATTGCCTGTGAGAGGATAGTAGATGCAATTGAAAGGCACTTTGTCTTTTTGGATCTGCCACCTCTACAGTGGCTTGTTGGTGAATTGGAGGCACTGCTGGTGTCCTCTCACCCTTGTTCCTGATGCAGAACTTCACTCACCTCTTCTTCCATGACAGAGGAAGTGCCATTTTGTGGTTTGCCTCAGGTGCCAAAATGTCTTCAGCTAGCCCTGCCAGCAGCCATAAGGCCCAACCAGTCTGGCAAGTGCTCTGCGTTAACAGTATGTGTACTCTGTAGAACATTTAAGAATTGTAGAGCCTTTTTGGCAGAAGAAGCAGGTTCAAATGCTTTGAATAAATAAAATCAGTGCTTTTTCTGGGGGGGATGCAGGGGTACACATACCCCTAAACATGTTGTGAATCTTAGTTTGGCCTCATGGAGGGGCAGTATTTCAATATGAGTAGGAAAATAAGAGTACCCCTAAACATTTTAAAGAAAAAAAAGCACTGAATAAAATAACCCACTGTGGCACAAAGGGGTCCCAAGGCAGATGCTCTGTGACTTCTCTTTAGAAAGGTCAATATGGAATGTTCTTTGGGTTCCTTCATCAGACTGAATGAGGATGAGGGGAAAGCTGGCATGGTGTGAAAGTCACAAAGTCTGCAGTTGTAATAGCTTAAAGTGGAGTCCTGGAGGAGACTTGCAAGCTAAGGAATGAATGAATGAATCATTCATTCCTTCATTCATTGAATTTATATACTGCCTTATACCTGGAGGTCTCTGGGCGGTTCACAGAATAAAATCGAAATATAAAACCACACAATACATAATCAAAATAAAAGCACCAACCCCATAACCACCCAGGTTATTGTCAGGCTGAAACCCTAATCCTAGTTATCGTACTTGGGAATAAGCTCCATAGATTTCAATGTGGCTTACTTCTGAGGAGCCATGGTCAGCAAATAGTCATGGCACATGCCCTGATTTTTTTGGGGGGGGGGATAGGGAAGTTGTCCCTACAAATCACCAACACAGAATATTTGTAATTTACTGTTTATTTTAATATACAAAAAAAGATAAATTTGAAATAGTTCTTTCTAGGTTTTTTTCCTCCTATTTGTTGGAGCGGAGCTGCTTCACACAGGGCAAAAATACTACATTCATACTGGTTTATTCGGGCACCCTGAACTTAGCTGAAGCAGCAATACCCAAACTTGGCAGATCTAATTTCAAACATGAGACTCGTTTCTAAAATACCACAGTAAAAAGGAACAAAGATCCATTGCAAATTTATGAATTATGATACAATGTTTCAAAACATTTCCATTTCATAACTGCATACAGTGGATGTCTTCTTTAGGCCATCTTACATATGTATATCTATATTTATATATATAATATATATAAAAAAATCAGCACAATCCAAAAGGGGTTACACCAATGAGCTCAACTCTCTGTATACTTTTTTGTGTTTGTTTGTGTGTGTGTGTGGATACTTTAATATAAATCTTGTTAAGTCAGTAGTACAAGCTATCTCTGGTCTACTTTTTTAAAAATTTTAAGCTACAAGAGTGAAATATAACCTACAACATTTACGTTTCACGTATCTTGGTATACAAACAGTACATTGGAATTTGAGCCAGGACCAATAGTCATTTTAATTATTTCACCATCTGGTAGAGCTTTCTGCATTTATCAATTTCCTAAACTAGTTACTTAATTCTCATTTCTGAAGTTTTCCAAGAATTCAAGTTGGAAATCTTGCAGGAATAGGTTACTGCAAACTCCTCTGCAGGCCTTCTATGTACAAGTTAAGTAACACAGCTTAATAAGACATAACTATTCATCATAAAACTGATACACACATCTCACTATGCTAGATTAGTTTTAGGACTTTTATTTCCTTGAATAAAGCATACCATTTAGAAGTAGTTGATAAAAGGAACAATGGTTTTTTTTAAAAAAGAAAGTGTATTTCATTTTTTGTGCCCCCTCCCTTCCGAATTTTGTTCTATCCTGTGATGTTTACTGTAAGCATCTAATGGTATAAACAATGCAGAAAGCTCTTTCCACAAGAACTGACAAACTGTACTTAAGTCAACTTTACAGTAGGAAATTCACCAAACTTAAGGACAAAATGTGACAAGTATTCACAGGTGAAAGACTGTAGGCTTCAGTTCCGATATTCAAATAGTGGTAGATTGGCAAGAGGAATGCCCTGGCTTTGTGCAAATGTAGGGGCATAGAACTGGAGACCGAGAAGCATGTTTTAAAATCCGCAGTAACCACCTTTTTGCGGTATCAAAGCATCACGATCTTGCTATATGACAAAACTTTTAACTTCATAGGAAGTTTTGGAGGGGACAGGTAGTTCAGTCTCCCCTTCCTCTGTAACCATTAAAAACTTCACAAATATTTTACACTGATAATTTCGAAAGGCATTGGCGGAGGCAAGAAAAAATTATCTCCAACCTGCCACGAATTTCAATTTTGATAGGAAGGTCTCTCTTATATTGGTAAAACAGCATGTGTTTCAATGACCAGGAATAAAAATTGTAAGACTGAACAGATTATTATTATTTTAAAAAACCCAAACTATTCCCCCTACCCCCCTCCTAAAAAACCAAGATCAGTGAAAATAATGCTATAGATTTCCATTCCAGAGAAAATTGTAGTGCTCTTATTTGGAGAAGATCAGTCTCTACTAAAGGGCTCAATATGGATCACCCCGTGCTCTGTCCAAGTTGTACCCCTTTGGAACTTTATGTGCAGGGTCATGATAACCGGTGGCACCTAGCCGCCATGCCTGATGTTCCAAGTAACTTTGACCAGATAACCAGGAAATATCTCCCAATAAAACACTGAACACAGTAGAAATCAAGGAAAGGAAGCACTTGTTCATAACGCCCTCTTGCTGTACATACATCCAACACAATTAGAGCTTGACACACAAAAAAAAGCCCTTTTGGTTTAACTGGGAGTGGGGAAAGGAACCACAAGCTTCTAAAATGAAATGTAAGCTGCAATCCTTAGGGATCCATTTCCATTTGTTTCCTTTCTGCATATAAATTATATAACGTATAACTTATTTAACACTCGTGTGTAGCATGGTTCCTTGTCTGCGCATGTTACAATCTTGCAGCACAAAGAAGATTCCGGAAATCAACACTGTTATAATGTGAAGTTTGAGGTAACTGGTTCTTGAAATACCTGGATCACAGATTGCATCCAGAAACAATGATTGGATAATGAAAAGCAGTTTCTCTTCCCCTTCTCTCTGTAACATCCTGATTTTTTTGGGGGGGGGGAGGAATTAAAAAGAACTTACAGCAGTTGCTTTGCATGAAAATAAATGAAGGCACAAAGAAATAGCTTTAGACTTCGGAAATGAAGAGCTAAAAATAATGTTTCCACAGTTGTGTCTTAATATAAAAGGAAGAACTCTGTCCAAAATCAGGCTTTTTAAATTAAAAGTTGTATGTGTGTGTGTAAGAAACAGAACATATTGAGCAGGTTTTTAAGACAATGAATTGGAAACTTTTTATGTGTGTAAATGACAGAATTATTGATCCTAAATTTGACTACGAAGTGGTGGGCCTATGATTCAAGTCTGGCAGCAGCCTGAGCACCAGAAGCATGTAAAAGGAGGCTTCTGAAAACACATTCACAATTTGTATTTTAGAACATGACACTCTGTGGTTTAAGCAGTTTGCTGAGCTGCAATAGGAAGTTCAGCACCATGAAGACTGCAAGGGGTAAGCCGTCAGTCATAAAAATGGCACATGAAACTCATTTTTCATCATGGTAATAGGCGACAGGAAAACCTTGTGTCGTCCCCTCCCTGCTGCTTTCCAAGCCAGCCAACAATCTGATGGAAAGGGATCATGTGACTGACCTTGCTGTGTGTGGGCTCTTTGCTAGCCAGATACTGGATTAGCTTCCAAGTTGCTCCGGGCCCTCAAAATAACCTAAGATTTTGAGCAAGGATATCAGTCTCACCCTGAAATTCCAAGCTTAAATAGAAGATGCTTGGTTCAACAACTTCAGGGATCCAAAGTCATGAAATCGACATCCTTGGAGTGAAAAACTCAGGGATATTCTATCTCAGCCATGTTGTCTAAGTATATTTCTCAATCTTTTGATTAAGAATTTGGAAGCACCTGGTGTGCACGTTCAACAATTCTTCCCTTCTCTTTTTAGGGTTAACCACTGTGTGTAGCATCAGTTAAGGCTAGGCAAGATTAGCTTTAAACTGGGTTTGCCAATAAGCTTTAAACCTTGGTTGCAAATTCTATTTTCAAGCTTACCATGGTTAGCGTTAACAAAACACTATACTATACTGAAAAGGGAAGGAACAATGGAATTTGTGGAGGAAATAAGTAGTTGGGGGCATATGTGCCTGTAGGGTGCCCTTGATCTCATAACCATGGTTACTAGTTTGTGAAGTGTTAACTTTGCATTGGGATGCTGAGGAAGCAAAAGGCATTTTAGCTCTTTTGAAACTCTTGTTAGTTCACCATCTGTTTACTATGGGAAACTTGGCAGTGCCCCATTACTACTGTCAAAAAGTGAAACAGAAAGCGCCTTTACATTGCCCATTGCTTTGGTTACAGAAAGCAAAAGGCTAACTTTTATAACCCAGAGAAATTTGATTTGCAAATATTAATCAGTGCATTTCAGCAAGATGGGAAGAACTACCTGGAGCCCATTGCCAAAGGAATGCTGACAGAACATCTCTTTACAGATCATATTGTCAATGTGGTACATATACCGGTAGTCACTATAAACAGAACTGTTGGCATGTTATGGAGCACAAATCTGATTTACTGTGGTTTTCATAAATGCTTAATAGATAAGGCCACACAAATTATCACAAAATGCATCAAAATGTATGTTTTCCATAAGGAATTTGTATGAAGGCTACTAAAATATTTTTGATGTAGTAGTGGTGGTAGAATCTTAAGGAGGCCATGAAAAAACAGTCAAAGTCTGGGGCTTTGTTTCTGTTTTCGCAAAAGGGATTATATACAAGAGGAATACATAGCGAAGTCCACAAAGTAAGTTGGCAATTCATGAATTCAGGCCACCTTTTCTCTAGCTAGTTTTAAATCTGGCTTCTTTTTTGCTGCGACTGCACAGGATTCTTGTTTTCCATTTTCCTTGCAGAAACATTGGGCAATATTCGACATTAGCCATACTCAAGAGCACACTACTGAAACAGACTTAAGTCCATTAATTTCATTGAGTCTACAGTACTCTGATTAATGTTGGGTGTCATCCATTATTTTTTTACAAAATAATTTGTGTTACGAAATAGTTTTTTTCAAACACAGTGCAGTTTTCATTCTTCAGGTGTGTATGTATGTATTCAAAGGTCACTTCCCTTCTATATAGACATTTAAAAATACAGTAGACAGCATATTGAAATAATCAAGAAGCGAAACTCAGTGCTGAACATCTGTTTGTTTCTTAACTCTAAAAACATTAGTAGGACAATACTGCAACAGCGTTATGATCGTGCTTTTATATTGCCTTTAGAAAATTTGGATTTCTCACCTTTATTAAAAGCCCACAGCACCTACTGCAGCATATTACAATTGCTACTACAGGCAGACAAATCACCAAGTGTTCTGCTATTCTAAACCAGAGAGAAGTACTTGTTTTGCTTTATAGCTGCCACTTTTGAAAAAAGACATCACTTTCATATTAACAAATTTCAAAAGGGAACAAAGTAAGCACAATTTTAATATTCTTAAATTAGCACAAACAAGTACTTATCAAGGAGTGACATTTAGAAGCCCAGCAGAATAGCTATGTTTTAAAATATAAGCACAGTTATGATTCCTTTAATGCATTGCGGGCTGATAATGCAGTGCTAATGCTGCAAAGATCTAGATTAGCGGCGAAAACAATCTTGCACAGGGTATTTTGATATTGGTTACTGAAGAATGAAGGCTGCACCATAATTAATTTAACCCCTGTAGGATTCCCCTCTGTGTGAAGTGGGAAGATTTAGGAAGCCGAATAAGGTCCAGTCTGCAATCCTATTCCCACTCACCAGGGAGTAAGCCCCAATGAACTTAATTCTTAGAAGACATGTATAGGATTGCACTGCAAGAATAGTCAATATTTCAGGAACCAAAGTAGTTTAGAATGACCACAAAGGGTTGATTTAATGTTCGCAGCAGGTTTGGACTTAAACCAAAATCGTATAGGGGAAGAATTTACTCTCATGTCCCAGTGGCGAACTACTTTATTGCTATATCAAGAAGCAGCTTTAAATCAGGTATACAGAGCCAGCTGAGGGCCGGGAAGACTTAAAAAATACTAGGGATTCTGTGAACCTTCATAGTGAAAGAAAGCTTTGATCAAACTAACTGAGAAAGCTCAATCATACTGATGCTAAAATATTTACTATCAGTTCATTAAGCACATGTATCAGACACAAACGCTGTTATATTGCCAGAGTGGTAGCTGATGTGCTAGGAACGAAGGACACAAGACCGGATGTTTGCGAGCAATAGGCATTTTTATAGCTGACCACAAAGTTTTGCTTAACCAGCCAGTGACAAAATGATCTGTAAGGAGCTGCAAGCAGAGAGATGCCATCAACAGGTATGAAGCGGTTAATTTTGGTCGGGGGAAAAAAAATTGTGCGTCCTGCAGTAAAACAAGTTTAATGCAACTGAGAGTGGGAGATGTGGACATACTTCTCCCTTCACATAAAGGGAAGGTTGAAGTTGTTGTCTAGTAGGCTATGAAACTCATATGGCACTTTCAATAAATACTTTAAAGCTTCTTAAAGAAACCAGAATTTTGTGTGTTTGCTTCTAAAGAAGAGAAAAGCAACTGCTGTAAACCAAGCCTGTTTTAGCTATTACATAAATAACGCTGCAAGAAAATTTAAAAAAAGGAAATCCAAAGCAGCAAAGTTCTTAACAATAATTAAAAGACAGCACATCTTTTTCTCCACCACCATTAACAACCTGGATCGTTAAATCTCACATTGAAGAAGATATATAGGTTCGAGGTGTATTTAAGCTTAATTGTTGTTATTTCACTTCATCCTCTCCGAAGCTTCTGCCGTTCCTCTTTACAACATCAATCACAAAGATAAAAGTTACTTTGGGTCTTTTACACAAATTGTTATGTTGTCCCAGTTTGAGCCTGTTTTACATGTGACCAAATTCAGCCGAACCAGTTCAAGGTTGGGACCTTCCGAGTGCTTAGCTCTCACCCTGCCTTCTTGGGGATAGCAAAAGGAAGGGGTTGTTGAAACACTGCACAAGCCACAATGCCTAGTGGGCCACACAAACTGTGCAGCCCTCTCCTCATTTTGCTCCACAAAGGAGAGCAAACTTAACATGGGTCTGGCTACTCCAATCTCTAGCTAGCACACTCTGTGTTCTGGATTTACAGAGCGAATCCCAAGTCAGGTTTGTGAATCAAGTAAGAGTAGTTAAATTCAATACAGAAACACAGTGAAAAAGCGTAAACGGGAAAAGGCTTTGCCTTAAAAAGTTACCTCTTGTAGTATTTCAGCCAATAAAACGATTCTCATGTTTTAACTATTAGTATTCAGAGTTAGGCTCAAACATGATAGCCTTTAAGAATCATGGGTGGGGGCAACCTAAACATCAAGGAGGGTGTCTGCATTCGTCACATACAGCCATCTCCTGTATTTTAAAAATTAAATAGGTGCACACTCCTCAACTCTGAATACATTTGATCCTTAAAAGTAAATCACACTGGTTTCAGTGGAGTTTACTTCCAAGTAACTAAAATTTAGAATCAATGTGAAAGATGCATGTTTAAGCACTGTTGAGTCTAAAACTGGTTTGGATGTTCAAAAGATGCAGAGGGAGAGGAAGAGGGAGTGACTGCTTCTTCTTCTCACTCTTCTGGACCTCGGTTGTTCCCCCAAGGCAAGGGGTGCAATGCCCAACCCCCAGCAATGGAAATGCATTACCCCCCCCCCCGAATTGCACCTGGAAACATAGAGACACTTGCTCTTTCCTATGCAATGTCAAAAGCAACTCTGTACTGTTTTTATGGGGGATGGGGAAGCGCAATCCTTTGCAGGACACCTGCCTCATCAAATCCATCCAGTAGCAAGCCTACAATTTTTATTTTTATTTTATTTTATTTTTTGGAATAGTCTTAACTATAGGTAGTGAAACTGCCTTGGCAGAAATGGGCTGGGAATGAATAGCCCACAAGAACATATTTAAAGGTAATTTTTTAATACTATTATCGTCCTGTGAGTGTAAATAAAACAACTTTCTTTTGCAGATTGATGTTGTAGCCAGAGGAAAAAGTTAAAATTTCATGAGAACAAAACGAAAAGATGCACTGATCTTTCACTAAAAGAGCTTGTGCTCCCCTCCCACTGCCCTCCAAAAAGAAAGAGAATGGAAACAGCCTTTGCAAAGAACAGTGAATAATGCCCAGAAACCTTTTTATAGGCAGTTATTCTAAAACCGTTTACACTTATTTACAATGGTGCTCTATAAAAAAAAAATGGTAGCACTTCCTAAAATATTTTGGAACTTTTTTTTTTACTTTTTTTTACTTTTTTTTTTAAAACTCCCTCGTCGTAAAAGCCAACTTACATTAAAATATACATACTACAAGACAACACAACTAACAAAATATATAATAAAACTCATACAAGTAGAAAATTCTGAGGTATTTCTGGTTTGAGGTGATCTGTGGTCGTGAAGTTTTTTCAAAACTTTTTTTTTTCAGTTTAAACCTCGGAAGCCACGTAATGCGTTATGTGTGTTCGATTTTTTTCTTTTCTTTTAAAAAATCATTTGCATGGTTTGCAAGTTAAAAAAATATTTAAATGTTGAATCAGCAGCATTAGAAACATTCACTGATTAGAGCGAGTTTATGGCATAAATAGAATCGACTGTATTGAAAATACGCACCGCTGTTAAGATGAAAGAGTTGGGTGACAGAGAGTTCAGAGAACGAAGAAGTTGTCAACCAACTACGAACCTTGGCCTGGGTGTGACAGGCCCCAATGGGACAATGGAACTTACTTCCAAACAATGTCTACCAATATGCTTAGGATCGGGGCTGAGAAAGTACAAATGCACAAAGTGGTTTAAGTGCCATGGCTTCCATTAAAGAAGACTGGGAAATTTAAGTGTTGGGAGGCATTAATGCTTAAAATAAAATAGAAGCCCACAGAACCACATGCCCTGCCCCGACAATTTCATTGGAGATACCAAAAGAAGCTAAAAAGATTTGGAATGGGTTTTAATCTGTCACACAGATGTGTTCCAAGACACGAGCAGACACCATGGTTATCTCCACATATCCAACCATCCCTGACCACTGGCTAAGCCAGCTAAGGGGCTGGGGGGGCACCACATTAGCCAACCCCCCCGAATTAAGCACATTTGGGTGCATCAGGATATAACGGCTGAAATCCAGAACCTTTAAGAATTTCACTAGCCATGGTTCTCAAGCACATTCACTTGGAAGTAAGCCCTACTGCTCACTGGGACTTCTAAGGAAATCAGTTTCCGATCACAACCTTCTGCATTACACGCCAAGAACTGGTTGCAGGCATTAACGGACTTCTTTTTTAGCTTACATGTTTTGTTTTCCCTTGTATTTTTATTTGAAAACGGACTTTTAGAAACTCCAAATATTGCCCCAATCAGACGCCACATGGGAAATTTGCCCAACGCAGCGATTCAGCCCCAAGACCGCGTTCTCTGAACTTTTTTTTATTTTTATTTTAATAGGGGTTTTCTTTTTCTTTTCTTTAAATACCACAGAAGCCTGAGATAATGAAAGAAAACTAATTCCGCCGGCGATTCGCTGTGACCCAACTTTCTCCGTGCTCCACAGCGGTTTTTAATACTCTTGCCTCAAAACTTGCCCCTTCCTCTCATGAACTGTTTACCTGAGAAGTAGCTCCCTAAGCAGGTGTTTCTCCAAAATGCTGCCCGAGTTCAACGTCTCTCTCTCTTCTCTCCCGAGTCCCAATACTAAACTTTCCCCTTTCGATTCTACACCGTCAAAGAGTCAACCTTCTTCTTCTTCTCGGCTCCTCTCCAACTCCCCGCCACCCCCCCTCAACCCCCACATTACGGCGACACCCGTTACACCCGTAAAAGACACGTCTGCTTTTTTTTCTTCCTTCTTTTTTTTTCTTTTTTAAGCTCACTGTCAAAAATAGAAAAGGAACAGCAGAAAAAGAAAAAGTTGCGGGGTGTGAGAGTCTTGTTATGAGGTGTGATCTTATGTAACAGTCTTTTTAAGCTTGCAGCATGTCCTTGCAGATGGGTTTGCTTGGCATCACCGATGCCTCGCATAGAAAAAACAGACCGGACAAAAGAGAAAACCCAGAAAACAGGAATTATTTTTTCTTTTTTTTAAAAAAAAAGGAAAACAAAGCGAGTCCATTGAGGTCTTGAGGTACCTGCACCTTTATCTGCATTCATTAGTCGGCACTCGAATGCTTGCTGAGATGTCCTCTTTTTCTCTCCCCCCCCCCTCGTTTTAATACAGTAGAGCAATGTGCTGGTAAAATTGATCCAGTCAAAATAATAATAATAAAAACATCAACGACAATAATAATAACAATAATAATAATAACAATAAAAAGTCAAGATTAAAATAGCAGCTGCATTCATGTGTGTGTGTGTGTGTGTGTGTGTGTGTGTGTGTGTGTGTGTGTTGGATTGTGGTTTAACTTCTTTCTTTTTTAAAAAATCCAGTGAGTCTGGAAAGACCACCAAAAAAAAGAAAAGAAAAAAACAAAAACCGCGAACCAGGGTTTAGATACTTGACTCTTTGGGCAACAAGTCCACGTTGGTGACGGAGGTCACAATGGAAACGAGGCAGTCCGAGGTAGTGCCGTTGACTGATTTGCGTATCTGAGAAATCCGCTCCTCCACGCAACCTGCCGAGAGCCGTGCCTCTGCGTCGTGGTCCCAGCATTCTTCTATCGTGACACAAAGCTGTGCCAAACCCTGGATACAGAGGGTAAGAGGACAGGGGTGTTTAGCTCATAGGACACCGAGGGTGGAAGTCAGGAATGGCATTAAGCATAGAATCCCACTTTCCCTTCCCACCATGACTGACCCCCGCCTGGCCGCTACTAGCTGCTGCTTCCTCAAGCTGGGATAAAACTGGCTTATGTGTTTATTCTTTGTGTTTACGAAAGGCGAACCATATCACACTTTTTATATTGCAATTTACTCATTTCGGAACATTGATCGCCCACTTAACTATTGAAGGAAAACCTCTAAGTGGTGGGCAACATGTAAAAGAACAATACCAAACTATTATGAGTCAAATTTGTGGAGTCCGGCTTCAACGATTGGATTCAGTCGTAAAGAAAAGCCAGAGTGGATAGGTAAAGGTAAAGGGCCCCTGACCATCAGGTCCAGTCGTGTCCGACTCTGGGGTTGCAGCGCTCATCTTGCTCTATAGGCCGAGGGAGCCGGCGTTTGTCCGCAGACAGCTTCCAGGTCATGTGGCCAGCATGACAAAGCTGCTTCTGGCGAACCAGAGCAGCGCACGGAAACGCCGTTTACCTTCCCGTTGGAGCGGGAACACTTTGATGTGCTTTCGAACTGCTAGGTTGGCAGGAGCTGGGACCGAGCAACGGGAGCTCACCCCGTCACAGGGATTCGAACCGCCGACCTTCTGATCGGCAAGCCCTAGACTCTGTGGTTTAACCCACAGCGCCACCTGGGTCCCAGAGTGGATAAAGAGATGTCTAAAAACAGACAAGAGGGGCATCCTTTGCAGCAGAGGAAAAACAGCATCCTGAAGTGCCCTGAAAGAAAAGGCCCGAACCCAAGTCATCTCCAAACAACAGCCCATGGTGCAAGAAGCCCCAGCCATCTTGGCCAACAGTCAGGAATAATGGGAGTTGTAGTCTAAGACACCTGGAAGGTACTCTGTAGTGCTGCCAATAAGGTGGACGATTGAAGTGATCTAATAGATCTAAATACAGAGGCAGTATTTCGGGTAAACTGGCCAGGAGTAGTCAAAGGCACTGCCATGTTGGCAGGGCTAACTTCTTGTCTTCCCGGTCCAATCTGTAGTCAAAAGAACTGACAGCTCAGACACAGGCTTACTGCTTCAAGATCGAGGCCTTTGTGGCATGTTCTACAGATACTATTTTTTTCAACCAACACAATCTACCAGCCTGGGGAATTCATTTCATTAGTTCAACTCTCTTTTATTTTCCTTATGTCTAAATGGATGCCCAGAAGTGTTCTAAGGAACTGCATCCATATATTAATTGGAGCAAAACCCAGAAATGGTTTTAAAACAACTGCAACAGCAGCAGCAGCAGCAGTAACAACAACAACAACAACAACAACATAAAGCAGGTTTCCTGGGTCTACACAAAATCAACTCCTCAGAAAAACTGGTCACTTAGACCAAAACTCAAAGAACTTTCTATGTAGACAGGGGCTTGAGAATGCCTCTCCCTGACCCAAACGATTGGACCTGATTTTACACCTCTGAATCCTCTGAATTTCTGTTTCATTCACTTTCATGGTGTTTCTTTCATAAATGTTCTTATCCGTGTTTGTTTCTATATTATTTTTAAAATGTTAAATGCTATAAAGGTGCTTTTAAACAGATAATAAGATACATAAAAGCTGAGGAGAGAGAGAGAGGGCTGTGTGTGTCTGTGTATAGAAAAACAGGCCTGCCACTCACATCACATTACACCGCAATCTGCTTTTGAAAGTCCCCTCCGATTAGAACATAAATGAACAAAGAAAGCTGACGTAAAAAGAAAACACTGATCCAAATCTCGGCACAGTGCTTGGAACTAGTTCAAGGTTCCTCGAATTCAAGCCACATTATAATTTGAAATAGGGTTTCTTCTTTTAAATCCAACTAGAGAAACCAGGATGACCTGCTAATCTCCCTTTCTCTTCTCCTTGCTCCTCTCACTGCACTCAGAACCACTGCAAATCCAGGCAATGCTAATAGTATGTAATGCTGATATGAATACTAAAGGTAAAGGGCCCCTGGATGGTTAAGTCCAGTCAAAGGTGACTATGGGGTTGCGTCGCTCATTTCGCTTTCAGACCAAGGGTGCCGCCGTTTGTTCACAGACAGCTTTCCGGGTCATGGGGCCAGCAGGACTAAACCGCTTCTGGCACAACAGAACACCGTGACAGAAACCAGAGCGCATGGAAACGCCGTTTACCTTCCCATCACCTGGTGTGCTTTCCAACTGCTAGATTGACAGTACTAATACTACCACTACCGGTAGTAATAATAAACCCCACCAAATTTTAACCTAGAGGGTTTTGTCTTTTTTTAATGCTGCAAGTCAAAGACTTGTGGTTGACTTGAATGGGGCTTCCTGCTCTACAGCGCGGTACTTTTTTAACCAAGTTGCTAGAGAAGGGATTTAAACAGTATTAATGAGAAAGGACGTACAGGGTGTTTAAGCCAGTGATCCTTGAATGCAGGGCGTATCTTCTTGTGAACCACCACTTCTTGCAAGTCCTCGAGTGATGGATGTTGACCGATCTCCTCTTCGAAAGGCAGCACGTACTCATCTACTGGACCTGAGTTTGAATAGGAAGGAGAACATCATTACATGGCAGAGATCCTTGGGAAAGATAGAAAGCTCTAATTCAGGGTGACCTATGGTTGTGTACACTATCAGCTTAAAACAGAGCTGAGTTGTTTACTTTTTCTCAGTTTGGATCAAAGCTGGGGGGTTGGGGTTTTTTGGGGGGGGGAACCACATCAAAACATAATATTTCATAAGAAGTAACAGGATAGATACAGGATGAATATGGATTATGGCTAACGTCATGGAAGTGAGTAAGGAGGAGCATGTATACTGCCTATGTCTCCACAACACCAGAAAGTGGCAAAGATCACATTTCACACTTACATGCAGGTCCCACTATCAGAACTCTAGTTCTCCAAAATCTGTTACCCAAATAATTATGCCCAAACTTCAGTACATGAATGGCTGGCTCAGATCTCCAAACAGCCAGAGTTTGCCCACTTCCTTACTTGTTTTGCTGGTAAAGGTAAAGGGACCCCTGACCATTAGGTCCAATCGTGACCGACTCTGGGGTTGCAGCGCTCATCTCGCTTTACTGGCCGAGGGAGCCAGCATATAGCTTCCAGGTCATGTGGCCAGCATGACTAAGCCACTTCTGGCAAACCAGAGCAACGCACGGAAACGCCGTTTACCTTCCCGCCGGAGCGGTACCTATTTATCTACCTATATTTACTATTTCGTAAGAGTTTATATACTGCTTGATTGTTGGGGTGGAAACCTTAAAAGCGGTGAGGTGACTATGGGGGTCCCCACTCTGCTGGCAACATCCCAGGTGGGCAAAGGCACTCACAGAATTTCCTGGAAACCAAAGACAGTGGGAGTAACCCTAAAGTTGTATACACAATAGAGACCTTGATACTCACCATCAGCTGCTTTGCACCTGGAGACCAACTCCCACAAGACTAGCCCCATGGCATACATGTCTATTCTGAGGAAGGCGTCTCTCTGGAAGTTTATTGCTCCCTCTAACACCTCGGGAGCCATGTATCTTCTTGTTCCCACCTGAGTCAGAAAGAGGAATCAGCCGCTGGGACCGAAGGGTGGCAAATACAGAACCCCCATCCTTAACTGCAGGTATTTTTCTTCTTTAATTTACACCATACTTTTCCGTCTAGAAGGTGCCCCCTATTTTGGACGACTCAAATTTCAGAAAATGCAGAGGGGGAGATTACACAGGGTTGTTGAGCTTTTGGGAGGGGGGGGAAGATTGCTGTAAATCACTCACACGTCACAAAATCCGCCTCCTGTTTGTCCCCTTGCCGGCGGAAGCTGCCGATCGCCCGCCCAATTGCCGCAGCGTCAGCCAATCAACACCACCCATTGACGCAGCAACCAATCACACGCACAACAGACGCAGCAGCAACCCAAGCAAATGCCCACCCTATTCACTACCCATGTATAAGACAACACCAATTTTTTAGCATGATTTTTCAAGAAAAAAATATAGTCTTATACACGGAAAAGTAAGGTAGTCATCATTTGCAGAAGTAGGTGGAGGAGCAAGACTTTCCCATACCCTATGTAGGGCAGGTAGGGCTTCCCTCCCCCTGCCAACTTGAGTGCCATTAAGGTCATGAATCTGGCCATAAAGCATTCTCCACATTCAACGCTGCAGGGAATTCAGTGGGGTGTGTGTGGATGTGTGTGTTTGTGGACGTATCAGTACAGAGCTGAATGGTGGGGTTGTGCCCCCTCCATCTGCCCATCCCAAACAAAGAACTGTTGAATGGTCGAAGCGTATCCTGCAACATCCAATGTCAGCTTCTAGTCTGTGCAATTCTCTAGCTGTATTTTGACTGGGCTGGTCGCTGGGATGAGCCACCGAGAGCTCTTAGCATCTGCAGCAGAATCAGGCGGAAAGAGTGGCCCGCACTACGCCAGCCAGTTTCGAATGTTTCGCCACATTAAAGAACGTGCTAGCAAAACAACAAACACTTCACAGAGAAAGGTCCCAGGGTAACCCACTCACTGCTGTGCCTGGTATTCTCCTTGCAGGGAGTTGGATTCTTGAATATATTATAATACAGTGGTGCCTCGCTAGACGAATTTAATTCGTTCCACGGGTCTTTTCTTATAACGAAAAATTCGTCTAGCGAATCCCATAGGAATGCATTGAATTTTTTTTAAAAAAAATTTGCCCATAGGAACGCATTAATTGAATTTCAATGCATTCCTATGGGAAACCGCGATTCGCTAGACGAATTTTTCGTAAAACGAATTCGTCTAGCGAGGCAACCTCCGCTCGAAAAATCCTTTCGTTAAGCGAAAATTTCATTAAGCAGGGCATTCGTTAAGCGAGGCACCACTGTAATATAATCACACACACACACACACACACACATTTTTTGTGATTATACTCACTGCTACTGAGTGCTATCACCACTACTATTTCCTTTGCTGATCATGGCAGTCATTTGGTGTTGGCACCCATGGCACTTTTGTCAAGATGTGAGTACTGGCATCTCTCTCTCCTTTGATCCACCCCCACCCCACCCCCACACCGGATCTACAGGTGAATAATAAATTTTTAAAAATAAAATAATTGGAAGCATTCAAAAAATTGAAGCGCCAGTGGTTGAATAAAGTGGCAGAGGCCCATTCTGCCAATTGAGGACTTTACCACCTGATTCTGCTGCATGCGTAGTCCAGGGACTCTGCTGGACAGCACAGGTGGATTCCGAGAACAATGATGTGATCGCATGGAAATGTGGTTTTCCCAACAGTCAAGCCATAGTGAAGGTGACAACTAAGTGTGCCCATTTGTCTGACAACGACTACATCTTGTCCCCAAAAATGGTATAATTTCTTGACCCAAGGAAATGCTGTTGCATGCACTAAGAGGTGTTGCTAAGGGGGTTAGCGGAAGCAGACACTTTTGCTAAGCCGCAGGTCTTACCTGTCCGTGGGTGTCTCCTGGAGGTTTCCCAGGTTCAAACCGTACAGCCAACCCAAAGTCTGCAAGCACGGCTGTCAAGTCATTCTTCAGCAATACGTTTTTGCTCTTGAAGTCCCTGCAAAAAAAGGGGGAAGGATAATAATAATATTAATAATAATAATAATAATTTATTATTTATACCCCGCCCATCTGGCCGGGCCTCCCCAGCCACTCTGGGCGGCTTCCAACAGAAATATTAAAATATAATAATTTATTAAACATTAAAAGCTTCCCTAAACAGGGCTGCCTTCAGATGTCCTCTAAAAGTCTGGTAGTTGTTTTTCTCTTTGACATCTGGTGGGAGGGCGTTCCACAGGGCGGGTGCCACTACCGAGAAGGCCCTCTGCCTGGTTCCCTGTAACTTGGCTTCTCGCAGTGAGGGAACTGCCAGAAGGCCCTCGGCGCTGGAACTCAGTGTCCGGGCAGAACGATGGGAGTGGAGACGCTCCTTCAGGTATGCTGGACCGAGGCCGTTTAGGGCTTTAAATGTCAGCACCATCACTTTGAATTGTGCTCGGAAACATACTGGGAGCCAACGCAGGGCATGTAGGATAGAGAAGGGAAGTAAGGTCACAGATACCATCGCTCTGAAATAGGCAGTTCCAGGTGAAATATTGACTCGTCCATAGCCTATGTGAGTTCCGCTACGGATGTGAGCATGAGAAGTGGGTTTGATCTTGTTCTTTTCATTATCGGAAAGACCAGGAAGTAAAATAAGGCCAACCTGGAGACCAGCTCATCCTACACTGCCACCGGGGGGGGGGGCTGCCCAGTTGATACAGGCCCCCCTGACAGGGCCTTTTCAGTGGTGGCTCCCCAGAGGTGGAATGCCCTGTCTCGGAGTTTCATCCGTCTCCATCATCAACCTTCAGGAGGAATTTGAAAACATTCCCGTTTACCCAAGGATTTGGGGACTGAGTTATTCTGTTCCAGGCAACCATAATATTGTTAGATGGAAGAGTGTCTTTAACTGCTTTAAGACTAACTGTTTTTAGATGTTTTTAATTGTAACTTTTTAAAAACAACAACAACAACTGTTGTCTGTTGTGCATGCACTCAAAAGCTTATACCAAGAACAAACTTAGTTGGTCTCTAAGGTGCTACTGGACAATTTTTTTATTCTTTTATATATTTGTTTTGGAACGTTTGCTTTGTTATTGTATTGTATTATATGTTTGAGGAGGGAGGGAGGGATAGAAATTCAATAAATAAACAAAGACACGATAAGCTTCCAACACCCTTTGCTGTTTTTACGCCATCTAGACTCCTCAGCCAGGCCTTTTCCGGAGAGCTGAGTTAGGTGCTGTAACCGTAGCTGTTGCCCTGGTTCCCTCACTTTTTGTCCTTACCTACCCTGTAAGTTCAAAAGCCCTGGCGATTAAGTCATTCCTGAACTTTCTAACATTTTCAGCGTGGCGTGGGTTAAGAAGAAGGGATGTGGGTGAATATAATTAAATTACAGCCCTTAGGCAGCAGATGGCAAGCCCATGTGTGTTTGGCATTATAATTCTCCTGCCATCAATTCAATTCACTGTGGTAACCCTGCCGGTCGGATCGCGGGACAACCGCGGGGCCCAGCGACATAATTAATGAGGGCAGAGACAATTGTTTTCTGAAATCTCCTGTCAGAATACGTTACGGAGAGAGACACCACAGCAGAGAGAGGAGGAGAGTTCAGTGAGTTCCCAGGGTACAGAATACCCTGCAGGGGAACGGCATCCTCTCGCAATTCTCTATTCTTCTGAGAGAAAGATCTCCCTCACATCCTAAACATTGGAGGTATGATACAACTGGCACCACAGATTCCAGTGGCCCAGCTGGAGGGAAAAGACGTGGCACTGAAATTGGCGAGAAATATTTTGACAGAATGTTATTTATTCTACAGGGGCACCAACTGTTGTCTTCTGCATCAACAGCATCTGGGCCGGCCCTATGGGCAGGCTGGGTGGCGCAGGGCACTTGCCTGCCTGCCCGCCGTGCCCGCCCAGCACTGGCCGCGCAGCTCCGCCCGCCCGCCGCACTGGGAAACGGGGCAGGGCGGGGGCGCCGGAGGGATCCGTCGCACCATGGTGCCAAATATACTTAAGACGGCCCTGAACAGCATGGTCAAGAGAGATGGGTATTGTGGTCTAACAACATCTGGAGGTTGTGTTGTTGTTTTTATCATCATCATCATCATCATCATCATCTCAGGGCTGTTCACAACATAAAATGAATGGGCCTAATTAAGTCATGTGCATTCATTTCAACAGGTCTCCCCCGAGTGAAGCTTCAGCTGAATGCCTTCCCCGTTTTAAGAAAGTAAAACGGACAAAACGTCTGGAACAAAAAAGCCACTGATGACAACAATTGATGCTTCTCTTTCATTTGTTTAGGATTAAACAAAACAACTTTTGTTTAATACTAGGACAAAACGCCCAGGTAACCTTCATGAGGGGTGACCAGTGCGTTGCCATCTCAGAAATCCCCCAGCTTCTCTGGCCAGCTTTGATAAAGGAAAATGCAATAATCTCAGTGGCTGAACACATGCAGAATGACTCCAGCTTTGATACCCAGCAAGCAGGACAGGGAAACCCTCAGGAACTGCTGCCAGGAGATGGGCCAATGGCTTGGCTTTGTCTATGACAACTTCCTGTGTTCCTAGAGCTGCCCTTGAGGCACGTGAGCACCAATGCAATGTGTGAAAGGCTATGAATAAGGTAAGAGTTAATTGCATGGCAGAATAAGACACCTGGCCTAGCCAGATGGGTCTGCTAGAAATTGTTCCGGGTAACCCCGACCCCCATCTCCAAAAGACATCATGTCCCAATGAACTTTTAAAGCGATTGCTAATTGTGAATGGAAGCCGCTTGCTTTTGTTTAGGGGCAATAACAGAAAGCGGCGGTGGAAGGGGGAGAACGTTAGAGGAAGGAAGGAAGGAAGGAAGGAAGGAAGGAAGGAAGGAAGGAAGGAAGGAAGGAAGGAAGGAAGGAAGGAAGGAAGGAAGGAAGGAAGGAAGGAAGGAAGGAAGGAAGGAAGGAAGGACACCCCAGTATGGATTCAAAGAGGGGGCAGTTGCTTACGAAAACGGAAACCTCCTCCTCCTGCACTGCAGGGGGTTAGACTAATTGACTCTGGGAGTCCCTTCCAACTCTACAATTCTATGAAATCAAATTCTGTTACCTTGCTGGCAATTTAAGTGTGTGCAATATAAAGTGCCGTCAGGGGGCAGTGCAGCACTTAGAAAGCTAGGACAATAGTTTCCAGACTTTCTCCCGTCAAGGAATCCTTTCTGCATGGACATTATCCCTACCGGTATATATCTTCCATGAAAGCACTGCACACATACCGCCACCAACCATATCAACTGACAGTGCAAGCCATCTTCCACAGAGCTCCTCTGGCATTGCAGGTACCCTAACAGAGGAACCTCCGAGAAGCTTCCACACAGTCTGAAAGCCTCTGAACTGAGGCCATGCCAAACGGGGCTGGCGCTGATTTGGATTTTCATATTTTCAGCTGTGTTAAGTCTCCTGCAGTGGCCCTGACAGGAAGACTTGAGGCTCCTGAATGTTATTGCAGCATAAGCTTCTGTGGTCCAGATTCTACATGATCTGGACCCCTGGAGACTGAATGTGGACCCTCCACGCCTCATTATCCGGCCCTCAGAACTCTCCCACCAGGCCACCTTCCTCACTGGCCCGACTTGGCACGCCAAGTATCTTTGCCTGGCTGGATTGGCCCTTCGAGATCTGATGGAAGATAGAGGGGGCACGTAGGAACTGTTGACCAGAGCTAAAAATTGCATTTTCTGTTCTGCCCACTTTTGTTTATAGCTCTGCCCAGGGCTGGGATGTGGCCCTCGGAAGCTTGCCCAGAAGGTAATTTGGCCCTTGGAGTGAAAAAGATCCCCCATCCCTGACCATTATCAACTGATGAAGTAGATTCTTGGGCGCAAAAGCTCTTATGCCTTAGCCCAATGACACTGGACGGCCCATCACTGGCTACTCCTCAATGGAGTGTGTGTGTGTGTGTGTATGTGTATGTGTGTGTGTGACCATCTCTCCACCTAACTCACCTCACGGGGCTGTTGTGAGGATAAAATGAGATACCTCCATTTTATCCTGAGCTCCATGGAGGAAGGAGATGCAACACGATCAGTGAGCAAATGAACATTTCGAATCCTTGCTGTGCACCCTTATCATTCCCCTCTCTTGTCCGCTAAGAATTTCACTGTGCTTGAACACCTAGGTGGGTTCACACATGTAAGTAAAATGAGACTGGCCTGGTCACACACTGAGAGTTGTGTCTCTTTTCTTTGTGCTGTAGGTCACAGGGCTTGCTGGATAGAAGTGCTTCTCTCTCTCTCTCTCTCTCTCTCTCTCTCTCTCTCTCTCTCTCTCTCTCTCTCTCTCAACACACACAACTCTTTCTCCCTCTCCCTCCCTCCCCCCCTCTCTCTGCTTCAGAACTGAGAGCGGCTCCTTCCCACACAAACAAGTTAATAAGACTTGAGCAAAACGTCTTCCTTGACCTGACAATGTATTATGAGGGCACGCTCCTTATATAAAGCACCGCATAACACTGTCCTGATGCCTGAGGTTAATAATGACAACAAAAACAGGCCCCACGTTTGCTAAGAGACAGAAACTTGTTCAAAGTAGGGGAAAGAACTTGAACCAGGGTCTTCTTGAATCCGAAGACGGCTCTCTATTCACCGGCACTACAATGACTCATTTATTCCCTCTGCGCAGGCGGCGGCGGGGGGGGGGGGTGTTGCATTTGTTAGATGGCAACCCATTCTCTTCCCATTGCTCTCCCTCCCAGAACGTCTTCCATCATTGCAGCTTATGAAACAGGCACAATGTTATACTTACCATTGCTTGGTCCCGAGGAGCATAACCTGGTAGGGAAATTTGTATAAACCAGACTTTCCCAACCTGGTGCCCTCCAGCATTTTTTTTTTTGGGGGGGGGGGTTGTTAAAAATGGTACAGCCGTGTTGGTTGAGACTGATGGAAACTGTATTAAAAATCAGCAAGGGGGCATAAGATTGAGGAAGAAGGCTCCCCTTCAGACTGGTGCTGTATTGCAGATGAACACAGCTGAAACAGGGGACCTTCTGCATACAAAGTACACACCTTTTGATTTGTGGCACAATTGCCTACATTAAAAAAACAAACAAACAAACCTCACGTACCTGTGTGCTATAGCAGGTTTGTGGCCTTCTCCTTTACACCAAGGGACATCTTCATGCAGGTAAGAGAGTCCGCGAGCCATGGTTTCTGCTATATGACAGAGCTCGTTCCAGCTGACAATGTTCCCTTTCAGGTAGTCGGTCAAAGAGCCCTGGAAGAATCAGAACACGATGTGTAGAAAAGGATTCCCTTCCCCACCCCCACCCCGGCCGCTCAAAGACCCTTATTGCAACTAGATGGTTATGAGGGGCATTCAGTTCATAATATTTATTTATTTAAACAATTTGCCGTTATTCAGAGACAATGGAGTGTGCCTGCCGGGGTGAAGTCAAACCCGCTGGAGAATCACAGCGCCTGCTGTGGCTGCAAAAACCAGTAACTGCTGCTGCTACTTCCCATGTGTGTGTTTTTGTTTTTGCTGTGTTAGCAGCATCGAAGTGACCTCTCTGGGGTGCAAGTCTGGGCAGGATGGATGGAGGTCCTGGACTGCCCAGGCGACAAGGCCTCCTTCTTGGCCTCTTAAACAATTGCTTAGCTACAACAGTCACTACAGTGGTTTGCAAGAATACAATACCAAAGAAAAAGTCAAAGCTATAAAACCAGTCTTCAATTAAAATGCCAGCTGGAATTTTAAAAAAAAAGTCTTTAGTAGGTGCTGGAAATTCAGTAGGGAAGAGGGCTATCTGATGGCTGTGCATTCAAGCCTTGGGGAACCACTAACAATAACCCTTAACTTGGCACAGTAGCCTATGGGCAGCTCATGCAGACTTCTGGGCACTGGAGTTGTGTGCTGGCGATAGTCTTTCCCCATCAATGGTCTAGCCACAGCCTCTTTGCACCAACTGGAACTTCTGGGCCAGGCTCAGGGGGGTGCCCCATTTCAATGGCAGACTGCATTTCAATCATAGCTTAATCCTGACAAAGCGAAGCGCTTTAAGGCTGCCATCCAGTGTACATTTACCTGGGGGTTGTCCCACTGAACACAGTGGGAATTACACCTGAGTAAAAACAGGTGTACGATAATGAGTTGCAAGTAGTGTTCATTTCAATGGGGGAGCTAAAAATAGGCTTCAAGTTTCCCTTCTGGAATAAAACGGAGTTTAAAGCTGCTTAACGTTTGGCTGCATGGCACCAAACTGTCTGAAAAGCCCCTATTGAGTTCCAGCTTCTGCGAAGCATTTCGACAAGGTTCTTGAACCTTAGGTTGCACCCTGAGCAGAAAAACCCTCTCTAAAAGCAGAGGCATGTTTTCATTTTGGGCAGTGGACATAAGAAACCCACGCATAAAAAAACAACCCTCTGGGCTAAGCAGCCTTAACTGTGGCAAAATGGCAGAACCTGATGATGTTTGTATAAGAATGGCAAGGGAGCCCCACTGTGGTTCCCACGTGCGATATTGTGGCTGATGTGCACATACCAGGTTCCACCCGTACAGAGAGGCAGCCACACCCTTGGTGCCATAAACTCATTTCCAGTGCCACCTACCCTACCCTATAAAAAGCATTAATCAGAACCCTGGTAGCGGCGGCGGGGGTGGGTGGGTGGGTTGCACGACCCACCAAGGAACATAGTAATGCAGTGAAATTCAAAACAGTAACCATCAATTTCACATTTATTCAAAGTGCAATTAAAACTATTTAGTTTAATTAATTCTACAAAAGTGATCTAAATCCAGTGACACCAGATTTTCTAAGTCTGATGGCCGCTTGCACCTCCAGCGGTCCCCCTTCTGCCCCCTTGCCTCTTAATTCCCCTCTAGGCAATCCCACCGTCTCTCAGGAGGTGGAAGCACTGATAAAGAGGGTCTTTGAATTGGTGGATAAAGGAAAGAGGTGTAGGATCTGTCACTAAACTCCTTCCTCACTGTTTATCCCATCTCTTTCCCTTCTCTTTGTTTTGCCCTGCTCCTGGGAGGGTTAGTGGGCTTTAAGAACCTGCCTCACCTCTCGGCTTCCCCTACAAAGGGGGACAGAGGTGTGTGTGTGTGTGTGTGTGTGTGTGTGTGTTTAGAGCTGCTTCCCCTTCAGTTTGCTTCAGGTCTTCCTGCAGCTATCAAGATGACAACACAGTCACACATCTGCTACCTTGTCATGGTAAGCTGTGATCAGCCACAGCTCTGCCTCCAAGTTTGTTCCCCGCTTCTCTGCCGCGATGAACTGCAAAAGGTTTTCGTGCTTCATGCCCGGGGTGTTGAAAATCTCCCTCTCGCTCTGCCAGGATTGTTTATCCTGTAGATAGGGTGGAGGAAAAGAAAGATAAATGCTTTGGGGGGGGGTTGCCGTGTGGAATGGGCAATCCTACAAAAATGTGCATTCGTGAAGCTACGCAGCTGAAAATCTCGTACAAAAAGCCTGGGATTTAAAAGTTCAGTAAGGTGCTGAGAAGTCCCTGTTAAGAGATTCTTAGTGCTCTTCCCCACTCGGCACAGAACTCTAGGAGCGTTTGCACAAGGGCTCTTAAGAAGTGGCTTCTTCAGAGGTTCATTTCAACATCAAAGTATGGTCCATACACCCCCTCAGCCAAACATCTGATTGCACCCATGCATATTCACCTATGAATATTGAAGTGTTTTGGACATGCTGCCAGTCTTTGTCAACAGCACTGGAGCTAAATGGAGAGTCTGACCTAGTATATGGCAGCTTAATGCTTTGCAACGGGAAGAGACTTATATTGCTTTCTTGCGGGCAGGATAATCTCCCCAGGAGAAGGAAGAATTTCAAAACTTGTTTGTTGCCACACTATTCCAATTCAGTCGCTTCTCCGTGTCTCCATTTAAGCTTGATGGGCGTAACTTTCTAGTGTCAAGCTTAACTGATGCTTCCCCCTTTGCAATTTTTTTGAACAATGCAACTAAAATTACATTGGTACAAAAAACCTAAGAGAGGAGAAACTGCACATGTGTTTGCACGTAACACAAAGCCATGGTTTGTTTTACATGCAAATGAATAAGCGACGACTCCTTTCTCCAAAGCTTGGCTTATTTTCCAGCTGCTCTGAGAGCCTTCTGCCTCTGTGGCCTTGCAAGTATCTGAGGTGGGGTGGCCAAACAACCCATGGTTAAGATAGGTTGCTGGGTTCGGACCAAACTAGAGTTAAAAGTTAAACAAGCCATAGTTCATGAGCCAACAACAAACCTTGATTTCAGATTGTGGTTTGTTGCTAGAAAAGAAACCATAATTAGGCTGGAGGGGTGGGTTCAGATATGCAAACAAACCTTGACTTTGGTTGAACAAACCACGACTTAGCTTTATGTGCAAACCATGCCATTGTACACCACCTGAGATACCTTCTTTGGCAAAACAACACACACACACAAGTTGTATTAAATAATGGAACTATTCCTACAAAACTCCAGCTGGAGAAATTTTGCAGTTTCACTTAACTAGAAAACGTAGAGTTTCAAAATGAAAGTTCTGTTATCCAACATTTCCCACCTATCCGTTGTGTCAAAGAGAAAGGAGAACCAAGGAAATGTCAAATAAAGCTTAGCTAAAGGTTTTCAAAAGCAGCACAGAAAAAGAACAAGGACTAGATAGACATTAACCAGATTTAAACCTTTTGTGTGTAATCTTAACAGTTACAGCTTTCTAATCTGGATTAGGGCAGGATATCCAACTAGTTAGTCAGAGCTGGCTTGGAACAGATGACATTAAAATCTTCTTTAAATCCACGACGGCAAACAAATTGTGGAGGATTAAAAAGAATAAGGGACAGTGTTTAAAGATTTCTCAGAATATAGCCAAACTACAGACTTAAGAACTGGTTCAACAATCATTCCCACAGTCATGGGGATCCATAGGAATTTTACTTCTGTGGGGAAAGAGAAATAGGGTTCCCTGGTAGAGAATTCTCAGCATCTTCATCCTGCTCTCAAAATTATTTGGGGAACATCGCAGGGGATTAAACTGGCAGAACAGAAAGTATGGGTAGGCCTGCAGACAACTTGTAGATGTATACAGTATATGCTTCTCTGTTCCTTAATTCTAGTCATGAGAACTCTGAAAGCACAGCTGAAAATTGTGCACCAAGACAACTTAAGCAGGCATCTATAACCTGTATGCAGACCCATTAATCCCCTTCCACACCTCTCTCCTTGCTAATCTGGTTTCATCCTCCAATCAACGATGGGAAAACAATGTATGGACTTCTTCGACATCACCAAAACTGGCAATGGTGCATACGATCAACTTCTGGCTTAGGGGTGCTTCCAATGCTGCGTAAGCAGAGTTCCACTTGTGCAACAGGATTATTTTTTTAGAATCATAGAATCATAGAGTTGGAAGAGACCACAAGGGCCATCCAGTCCAACCCCCTGCCAAGCAGGAAACACCATCAAAGCATTCCTGACAGATGGCTGTCAAGCCTCCGCTTAAAGAACTTCAAAGAAGGAGATTCCACCACACTCCTTGGCAGCAAATTCCACTGCCGAACAGCTCTTACTGTCAGGAAGTTCTTCCTAATGTTTAGGTGGAATCTTCTTTCTTGCAGCTTGAATCCATTGCTCCATGTCTGCTTCTCTGGAGCAGCAGAAAACAACCTTTCACCCTCTTCTATATGACATCCTTTTATATATTTGAACATGGCTATCATATCACCCCTTAACCTTCTCTTCTCCAGGCAAAACATACCCAGCTCCCTAAGCCGTTCCTCATAAGGCATTGTTTCCAGGCCTTTGACCATTATGGTTGCCCTCCTCTGGACACGTTCCAGCTTGTCAGTATCCTTCTTGAACTGTGGTGCCCAGAACTGAACACAGTATTCCAGGTGAAGTCTGACCAGAGCAGAATACAGTGGTACTATTACTTCCCTTGATTCTAGATGCTATACTCCTATTGATGCAGCCCAGAATTGCATTGGCTTTTTTAGCTGCTGCATCACACTGTTGACTCATGTCAAGTTTGTGGTCTACCAAGACTCCTAGATCCTTTTCACATGTACTGCTCTCAAGCCAGGTGTGGCCCGTCCTGTATTTGTGCCTTTCATTTTTTTTATTTTTTATTTTGCCCAAGTGTAGTACTTTACATTTCTCCCTGTTAAAATTCATCTTGTTTTCGCTTTGGCCCAGTTCTCTAATCTGTTAAGGTCATTTTGAAGTGTGATCCTGTCCTCTGGGGTATTAGCCATCCCTCCCAATTTGGTGTCATCTGCAAACTTGCTCAAGATGCCCTCAAGCCCATCATCCAAGTCATTGATAAAGATGTTGAATACGACTGGGCCCAAGACAGAACCCTGTGGCACACCACTACCGTAGTTACTTCTCTCCAGGATGAAGAGGAGCCATTGATGAGCACCCTTTGGGTTCGGTCAGCCAGCCAGTTACAAATCCACTGAATGGTAGCATTGTCTAGCCCGCATTTTACCAGCTTCTTTACAAGAATATCATGGGGCACCTTGTCAAAGGCCTTGCTGAAATCAAGATAGGCTATATCCACAGCATTCCCTCATTTTCTCTGATTCTCTCTGGCTGCCCCCACCAAATCTACTCTGGGCATTTCCCCAACCTTCTGGATCAGACTTTGAGGGGCATGGGGTGGGGCTACAGGAGGAGGTTCTGTTGCACAAGCAGAAGTTTGTTGCATGAGCAGAACGCAGCTTTGCTTGCAACTCTTTAAAGACTTGGATGCCCACAAGCTGTAGGCATCCTTTGAACAAGTGGGGAAACAAACTAATAAGCCACAGTTAACCAGTGTTTCCTGTGACAGGAAAGCTTAGAACTATGGTTAATGGCTTCTAAGCAAGCCAGGATTTGTAAGATCCTGTCTCGTTTGGAAGCTGTGAATCGGAGTTTCCTGATTCACACATCGTCAAGCTAAGCTAAGGCCGACTGCAGTTTTCTGACTTATGAGGGAGGAGCAAAAAGGCACCAATGACTCAGCACCAAGCATTTTCTCTATAGCGCCAAAGTGGCACACTGTTCTGTTATGTTTCCAGAACAGAAAAGAAGTGTGGACATTTCAGAGGCGTGTCTGTTTAGAAAAGAACCAAAAAGAAACAACCAAGAAAACAATGTTAATTGTGCAGGAGGTTAAGTGCTGTTCTTAGATAAATGTGTCACTGATTTTTTTCCGGTACAAACAGCAATTTAAAATAGGCTATTTGCTTTCAGCCCTGGGCAAAAGCCTTAATACACAAAAATTGGGGGGGGGGAGTTGTGTGGGTGGAATGCCTAGAGGTCTCCCAAAGTTTTCTTAAAACAGAGCCACCTCTGATAATCACAAAACACTTGATTGGCTCAGATTTATAATGCAACCACAGTGGAGATGATACACCACTTTTGCAATTAACCATTGAGCAGGTGGCTTTTTAAAAGGTAAGAGCAAGCACAGGCGGCGATTGCACTTTGCATGGGTAGAAAATCCCCCGTTGGCATCAATGCAAGCATATTTTTTTTGGGGGGGGGGTACCTGCAAAAATTCCATGGCACCACCCCATCAGCTAGGGTCTCTATCTGAACTGGGGGAAGAGGGGGGCATCTGCAATTTACTTCTTAAAACCCCATTCACGCAACTGCTTATTGAAATAATGGAGCCTTGTCTAGTTTGGCTCTACCACGAGATCCTTTCCGAGACCTTTTGCGTACTGCAGAGCAAAGTTCTTTCCTATCACTACCAAAACAAAATATGTTAACATCTGAACTCAAGCTAAGGTGCCCTGCAGATGTCAATGTGTGGTTATCAGCCCAGCTCATAAATAGCAAGCGCTGCGGGAGGTGGGGAGATAAATGTAGTGGGAGCCCTTGAACGTTTGTGTCCAGCGAGGATGCTAAATGTTGCCCCCTTTATCACAGCAGATAGCCAACCTGAAGGCCCAAGAGTTCAAGGAATTCTACATTTGCTCATGGGGTAGACCTCCCAGCTCCAAGGGCACTCCCCCTCTTCTATGCACCTTAGCCATTTTCTTACTGATTGAAATCTATGTAGCTGAAGGAGGATGGCATTTAATAAGACGCTGTATTATGCAGCAACAGAGAATCCTGCCACAGTCACTGAGTTTTACCCAGATCAGACCCGTATATAATAAAAAATAAACTGGCAACTTGCTGCTGGCACCAGCCAGATTCCTATAGTTTCCACTTCTGCGTGCTTGGTCAGTCTCCAGACTTTCTCACATATTCTGTGTGCAGCCTGCATGTAAGAGACCATCTCCCTGTGGTCTGGTCTCACTGACCAATCCACCCACATAACTTAGCAAAAAGAACACTAGATGTTGGGAAGGGCGGCAACGTTCCCCACTGTAGTCCTTCATTCAGGCGCTCCATGGCGTCTCTGCAGGTTTGTGGTTGAAGACGGGAGACGACGCATCCATTGCATTATACTGTTCATTGTTGTTGTTGTTTAGTCGTGTCCGACTCTTCGTGACCCCATGGACCGGAGCATGCCAGGCACTCCTGTCTTCCACTGCCTCCCGCAATTTGGTCAGACTCGCGTTCAATATTGTTCATATTGATTTTTAATTGCATTTTTATTGCATCTTTTATTTCTTGTATTGCATCTTACTGCACTGGAATTTGAATGGTATGAAACACAATACATAAGAAATAAAAGAAGCAATAAAAAATACAATTTAAAACCATACAGCATCCAGCTGCAATACAGGCAGAAAAAACCATCAAATGGTCCACTAAGACCCTCAGTGATTCTCAAGGGGTCCAAAGGGCGGAAGTTCAGGAAGCGCCGACATAGTGGGGATTTCATATCCCAATATCTTTTTAACGAGACTTTTAATTCTCCATCAACCCACAGTACTTTTATATTCTGTCTCTCAATTATAATTGCTCGTGGCAGCATATAATGCAAAACAAACCAAGAGTACACTGGGGACAACCATACCAAAGTCTCTGGATAGCTCAGTTGGTAAGAGTGTGGTGCTGATAGAACCAAGGTTGCAGGTCTAATCTCTGTATGGGATAGCTGAATATTCCTGAAATTGCGGGGGGTTGGACTAATATCAGGCGTCAGCAAACTTTATCAGCCATGGGCTGGTCCACTGTCCCTCAGACCTTGTGGGGGGGACCGGACTATATTTTGGGGAGGGGAAATGAACAAATTCCTATGCCCCACAAATAACCCAGAGATGCATTTTAATTAAAAGGACACATTCTACTCATGTAAAAACACGCTGATTCCTGGACCGTCCGCGGGCCGGATTGAGAAGGCGATTGGGGCGGATCCAGCCCCCGGGCCTTAGTTTGCCTAGCTACGGACTAGACGATCCTCAGGGTCCCTCAGAGTCTATGGTCAAGAAACAAAGAAGCAGCAAACAAACCCAAAGGAGAAGGAATAAGGGACTGCAGAACCTCTGGGCCTCGATATGGTGTTGGACTACAACTCCCATCATGCCCTGGCCATTGGGCCGTGTGGCTGGAGCTGATGGGAGTTGGAGAAAAATAGCATCTGGGGAGCCACAGGTTTCCAAACGCTTGGCTTGAAGTCTGAAACAGCCCATGCGGTCTCCAGGTGCGCCAGTATTTCCGACCCTACAAGTGGTCAATCAATTAAAAACGGGCTCTGGTTAAAAATCAAGTTACCAACGAGAGGCGGGCAAGAAAAGGTTCCTGCATTGCAGAGGGATGACCCCCGCAGTCCCTTCCAACTCTACAATCCAATGATAATATACCTGGACTCCCTGCTCCAAGCAACCGTTGGGAAGCAAGTAATTCTGAACGGCAGGTACAATGCTGGCACTCACCTGTATGGGGAATATCTTGACTGCCACGTAGTCATTCATCAGCTGAGCTTTCCAGACACAACCAAAGCGGCCCCTAGCCTTGATCTCCAACAGCTGCAAGGGTTTAAGTCCAACCAACGGAGAAGGGGGTGGCAGACCCGGGTCCTGCGAACAAGATGTGGGAGATGATGTAGATAGACAAGTTGGAAGTTGGGGACATTTTTGTTTCAGGTATGACCCAAATGTGGGGTTTTCCCTAACCCAGGCTAATGAACTGATGCTGGCTTGGCAGATGCCTCCCCCAGGATAAAATCAGAGGGTTCCCAAGGAGCCTACAGGCAGTCTTTCTCATTCCAAACCAGGAGAAGCATCTCTTAGGTCTTCCAGCCTGGGCCTGGTGACATAAATGTAGGCGAGGGACTCTCCTTTTCCCAAGAAGCTTACTCAGGACTTTGCCTGCCTTTCCTGCTACCTTCCTTGGGAAAGTGGACCACCACTTCTGTTACTCGATGCCATTCCTTACACCCACTATTTACCTTTAAGGTCGTTTTGCATGTTATGTAGAAGCAATCCTAGGTTGTTGCCGCTGCAGGTAAACTGAATGGGGAAGCTGCAGCCAATCTCAGCCCCCTGGTGAGTGTACCCATATGAGACATACTTGCAGATATCTGGTTGTTGCATGCCTACGTTTAACACGTGACTGTTTTAAAAAGCTGAAAATGTAAATTGCCCAAGTCTCCAGACTGTAAGGGCTCGACGAATACAAAAGTCTGACCTTGGTAAGTTTTATCCCAATGCATTTGAAAAGGAATAATATGTTGTTCTCAGTGGCCTTAACACTTAAATGTACCCATCAGTACACTTTCAGTGCTAAGGAATGGCACTGAATTGTTTCTGAACCTCAAAAGTCTGATTCAGTAAAGAAAACAATGAAAAGAAATAAAAGAAAAATTTCCACCACCCCCCTTCCAGCGTTTCAGTTGACTGGCTTTAGCGTCATATTGTTATTCAACAGGAAAATTAGGCCAATGCAAACTCAAGCAACTTTTCACCCAACAGTCACAGAACTTTTAAAAAGTAATATTCTGTATGAAATATTCAAGGTTGATTTGTGGTGACTATGGTATTTTTTCTTGGCAATACCTTAACCGCTCTGCCTTCCCCAATTACATTTGCAACAGAATACAGTTTTGTTTTTGTTTTTTGTTTTAAAAAAAACACAACAGCAACAGCAAGAACTGGGTGGAAAGGTCTGTTTAACCCAGGCATCCCCAAACTTCGGCCCTCCAGATGTTTTGGGCTACAATTCCCATCATCCCTGACCAATGGTCCTGTTAGCTAGGGATCATGGGAATTGTAGGCCAAAACATCTGGAGGGCCGCAGTTTGGGGATGCCTGGTTTAACCCATCATCTAGCCAAGTAGTAGCCAGTTAAGACACCTCTGGGAAGCTCACAAACAGTGCTCAAAGGGGCGGTTTCCTTCTCCTGTTTCCCCCCAGCATCTGGTTCTGGGAGGTAAACAGCCTGTGTTCATGGGATTGCGCTAAGTTAAAGGCGCTTTGCAGCATACGTATTGTGCAGTCAAAACATTGTTGCGCAAGCGGAAAGGCAAGTACATCACTTAAGGTACTTACACAACAGGTTGCACAACAGCAACCAGCTGTTGCACGAGGGGAAAGAAAACCACGTGGCCGAAGACTGTCGTGCCACAGATTCCACAGCAAGAACCGGCTATTGCCCAAGGAGAATCGGCTGCTGCGCAGGAAGCTTCTCCCCGTTTATCTGCCCAGCTCTCCCTTTTAAAATCCTGTTTGCAGGAGCAGATTCTGCAAATGCTTAGCCGCCTGAAACCACCCTTACGTTTCCCAGGTACCCCTTGCTTCTCGCCTACCTCACTGATGTCGACGTGCCCGTAGGGGGGCTTGCGGTGACGGTACATCCAGAAGGCAAGGAGAATGGCGATGGAGAGGGCAATGATGGGAAGCAGAGAGTAAACCAGAATGTTGAGCAGCGAGAGGCTTGGCGGCGGAGGCTCATAGACCACTGGAGGAAGAGGAGGGTAGAAACAGTAAGGATCCCAGGCACGGTGAGAATTGTCTTGCCGCTTAAGACGAAATGACCCTTCGCTCCAGCACCCCAAGGCAGAAT
The DNA here is from genome assembly GCF_965207765.1 of Zootoca vivipara. Taxonomy (NCBI): domain Eukaryota; kingdom Metazoa; phylum Chordata; class Lepidosauria; order Squamata; family Lacertidae; genus Zootoca; species Zootoca vivipara. The sequence continues at coordinate 49,525,340 of NC_142594.1, read as the reverse complement.
TCCATCATCCTGGCTGGATTTGGGTTCTTCATTTATTTTTAATTTGTTTATTGCGTTTATACCCCCAAAACAACCCTGTGACGTTGGCCAGGCTGAGGGACAGTGGCTGCCTCCACGGTAACATATGGCTTAATGGGGATTTGAGTTTATACAAAATGTAATAGGCTATTAATATCTGCATGCGTAATAGGATAATAACACTTTATCAATTCATATAAGACTGTATGGGAGTTTATTACATTGCATTTTTGTTTATGCACCTCTTTGTTCTCTGTTTTCACACACAAACAACCACACCGACCGTTCTGCCCTCACAGGGGTCAGTTATTTAGTGATAGCAAATCTGCATATTAGTACTGTATTAGGGTGAAGGAATAACAATGCTGCCCCTTTAAGAAAAGATAGTGCCTTTCCTCCCTTTTGAGACCCCAAGGCAGGTTGGGAAATGTAGGCACAGCAATAGTCCACTTCTATTGGCTCTGCCAGAGAGCAGGAAAATACGTCCCTTCTATTGGCTCTGGCCAAAGCGGGAAGAAGCCTCCCTTCCTCCTTTGTAATCTAGTGGCAGCCTAGTTATGGCAAAGCCCAAGAAGAAGGGCAAACTCACTTCGTCCTTATAGAGCTCCACAGAGAACTTTATGAAAAGCTTCTACTGTAATCATCTTCATTCAGAGCCATAGAACAGACTATTGGAATGTGAGCAATATTTCTACATGTGCCTTGATTATCTTCAATAAATCTATGTATGAGAGATTTGTGGAGTTTTGTTAATACTATCCACAAAGAGAGAGAAATCTCCAGACAGAACATGAATGATGCGTCTCTTTCTCTCTAACAAGAATTTGCAACTGAAAGTGGTTTACAAATCAGCCTTCCCTTTGTGCATGTGAAACCAGCCCTGTGGGTCTCCCAGAGCAATTTACAAATGCAAACAAGGTTCTCAAAGTATCAGCCTGCAAGCTCCCTAGCCCTGGGATTTTCCCTACCCTCTGCCTTGAAGAAAAGTGCATCCTGCTTTTCCTAGCAACTCACTGAAAACTTATGCAACTGAGTAACTCTCCTCACCCAGCAAACCTCCTCCATTGCAATTCCATGGACGTGCTAATTCTCCACTGCAAAGCCCACTTTTCCATTGCAAAGCCCAGGTACCTTCTGAAACAGCTAAACTGAAAGATTACAGGAATAAAACCCTCGAGAGAAAGCCACACCTCATCTAGTGTAGAGATATAGTACTGCAGCCTTCCAATTTTAAGTGTACAGTGGTACCTCTACTTACAAATAACTCTACTTACGAATTTTTCTACTTACAAATGGAGCTCCATCCGCCATCTTGGATGCGGTTTAGATAGGATTTTTTCTACTTACGAATTTTTAGATAGGGTTGCTTCGACTTACAATTTTTTTCTCCCAATGCATTCCTATGGGATTCAACTTACAAATTTTTTTCCGACTTACAAATGTGTGTTCGGAACACAATTCGTAAGTAGAGGTACCACTGTATTTGAACCAGATTCTTAAAGAAAATGGGAGACCATTCTGAAAACACAACCAAACAGGGGATGAGACAGGAAGCAGCTTCTGATACAACTAATGGTGGCACAGGGTCTTCAGCTCAAAACAGACTTGGGAAGCTGACCCCCAAAATGAGAGCTACCTTAGAGAGGAACAGAAGGCAAATCAGCTAAGGCAGCTTGACAGAGCCTGGGAGAGGTTGCAGAAAGACATTCTGGAGACGGATGGGGCAACACTCCTGGAGAATATGCCTCACCAGAGGACCCGCCTGGTGCAATGGACATCTTACACAGATTGCCTCTCCGCCATTTTTGCGCAACTACAGCCTAGTGATACCTGCGATGAGTGGCAGCTTCTCAAGCAGGTGAACGGCCAGAGGGACTCCACTTTCCATGAAGCCATGAACGCTTTGGAGAAGCGCCATAAAGGAACAAGAAGCAGGGCTTCTCACAGAGGCTGACAAGGCAGCTGATAGACCAAAGACGCATTCTCAAGACAGTGGGCCAGGCTTCTCTACTGTTAAGGTCTTGCTCCAGCTCCATCGCAAGTTCGTCAGTAGCCACTTCAGGGCGCCACTCCTCACAGCACAAACACTCTCCTTGTTCTCGCCGCTCCTCGCTGACATGGAGCTCTCATGCCCACTCTTACGCCAACAGATCGTCTTATCCATCCAGAGCATCATGTATAGCAGATGAAGTAACCCTCACAAAGGATGAGGCGGCAGCTGCGGGAAAGCGCGCTGAGAAGGAAGAAGTCTTAAGGAGAGAAGCTGCGGCTCTTGAAGCTAATCTTCGTACCTTGAAACAAGAGGCAGCAGCTGCATAGGTTGTCACACTCCCTCACCCTCATCTTGGATCGATCGCCAATCAGATTCTCAATCTGGATCCCGAGGCACCGATTCTGCTGCTACTAGGAGCAAACTGCTCTGACCTGCTTTGGGGCACCTTTCACCAATGTGGGCCGTGACGTCTTCAGACCTTGGAATGTGGTTTCATCCAAGACAAGGGGAGGTCAAGCTAACAGTAAGCGCTGGGCAGTTCTCTTTACGTGTTTGAGTATCCGTGCTGCCCAAATCGAGGTCCTTGTGTTCATGGGACACTTCCAGCCTCATCAATGCCCTGAGAAGATTCGTGGCTATACGTGGGCCTAGCAGACTCCTTGGGTCTTGGTTGTGGCACAAATTCTGCGGGTGATTTCTGCATGCAACCCTCAACATACAAATATGTTGCATCGCCCCTTCCAGTCGCTACACACCATTACCTCAAGTTAGAGAAGATAAAAAAGAGTCCTGCTATATCAGGCCAATGGCCCATGCTAGCGCAGGATCGGGGGGGGGCATGTCCTGCTTTGCCACCTGAGGAGGAAGCAGAAGTCTCACTTTCCCCTGCCCTGTCCCTCTCACCATACCTGCTACCACCAGCACTGCTTCTCTGCCCACACTCTTGCAATTTCGGGATCATGCCCGATCTGAGCAATTTGGGGTGTGGTTTTAGCTGATGCTGGCGGCACTTCTACGCTGGCAGCAGGGCGCCTATGGGGCACCCACCTTAGGGGCTTCTTTTGCCCCTTCTTTTGCCTGAGGCCTCCTCCTCAGTCTGCTTGATGGCAGAGCTGGCTGCGCCCGGCATTCTGTCCTCCGTGGCCAAGCCCACCAGCAGAAAACTGAACACAACAGCACTCTCCCTGCCTGTGATCAACTATTATCCAGAGGCATGCTGCCTCCAACAGTGGAGGCAGAATGCAGCCATCACGACTAAGCTTTCAGTTGGGAATAGCTTCAAACTAACCACCTGGCTGGGTTAAAGGTGCTGGTACCAGTGTACAAAGAAGCATTATACTTCCTGGGACCAAGATACTCAAAAGATTGTCTTGCCCTTCATATGTGAAATTGATCACTATACTCTGCATGGGAGGGCCTCCTTGTAGATACCATCTCAACAGGACTCCTCTTTGGTGGGGGGGGGCTACCTTTTGGAACCATTACATCTCAGGCAGGCACTGTCTCCAGGGCCGTCTTAAGCCCACCCAGCGCCCTGGCGCTAGGTCCCTCCAGCGCCCCCCTCCAGCGCCTCTCCTAGGGCCCGGGAGTGCCAAGCGGACCGCGGCAGCAGCGGGAGGCCACCTCCGAGGACTCCGCGCTGCGCCTCCTTCTCGTTTCCCCAGCGCTGGGTTCTGCTCAGTCAAGCTTTGCTACCAGCGCGCGCACCGCGGGACCAGCAAGAGCTGCTTGGCCACTGTGCGCACGCTGGTGGTGAAGCTTGACTGAGCGGAACCCAGCGCTGGGGAAACGAGAAGGAGGCGCAGCGTGGAGTTCTTGGAGAAGGAGCACAGTCCTGGCCAGATCGCCGGAACCCTGCGCACACTTGGCGCCCTTCCAGCGCCCGACGTTGTGGTTCTCCGCATCACTAGCCTCTATGGCTAGGACGGGCCTGACTGTCTCTCTCTTCACTTTCTGGTGTATGCCGAAGACCTTCCTTTCCCCACCAATCTTTTAAGTGAAGATTTTTTTTTACCCGAGTCTGCATCAGTACTGGCCTTCATCTTGTATACAGATAAATGCTTTTGCTCTTGGTGTTTTTCACAGTTACATTGCTAGATGAGTTTAAGTGCCCCGAGTCTCCCAAGTTTTTTAAGGGTGCTGCTAATGAAAAGTTTCACCTTGGTCACTTTTCTTTTTTAAAAAAATGCACTTCAAAAGGACTATAATGTGTTGCTCGCAAATGGTCTGTTTACCCCCGATCTGATTCAGCAAAAAAAGAAGGGAGAAAAGAAATTATTTTTCCCTCCTGCATTTCAATTAGCTTTGTCATCACATGTTACTCTTAACTAAAAGCATTATTTCGAAAGGGAAAATATATATATCACAATGCACCTTGCTCTAGCTTTCTGTCTGTGGCTTATACCGCTTGGCCTAGATTTTGATTTTAACAGAGATCCTGGTTTTGAATTCTTGTTTGCTTCAAGCCACCTGATTATTTGGGCCAGCTAGTTCTGGGCTTGAAAGCTGGCTTGCCCAAATCTAGCCTCTGCACTGGGGGAGGGCCGTAGCTCAGTGGCAGAACATCTGCCTGGAAAGCAGAAGGTGGCAGGTTCGATCCCCGGGATCTCCAGGTAGGACTGGGAAAAGACCCCTGCCTGAAACACTTGGCTGCCCCCTGTGAGTGAGAGTAGACCATGCTGAGCTAGATGAATCAACAGATCGTTACACAGCAGCTTCCCATCTTCCTCAGCACCACCACTTACTATGCCAGCTGCCATTTGGACAAGGGCTAATTGAGAATCTTAGCTAAATCTGTGTAAACCAGACTATCTCATTCTCTTCCCACAAACGTTCTGCCTGCAGTGATGCGCCCCAGAAATCCTGCGACAGAAAAGGAGCGCCTTTCTTTTGCTTCACGGGTGGAGAGAGACTAGCGTGCAATTCATCTCACCTGGAAGACCGAGAAACAACTAAGCGACATTCTGTAGAAACTTAAAATTTTTGAGAACTCCTCGACTTTGCAATATGAAATGCCACTGCTCTAATTAGGTTCTGTGTTCTATTGCCGAGCCAGGAATTCAAGGTTAGCAGAAACCCACTGAAGTCAGCTTCCAATACAAAGAGTTTTGTTCTTGATAAACAAAAGCCTCACCTTCTGGGCCAGTAACTTCGGGTAAGTGTGTGAACTTTTCATTGCAGTAGTTTCCCTCGCAGCAGCAGAAAAACACTTGTGGGCTCTCTTCTGTGGCCACACATTCCTGCCTATATATATAAATATATACAGCAAGACAACACAAAAGAAAATAAGATAAAAGTCAGTGAATTCTTATATTGCCCTTAGAAGAAAGGTGCACAAGGAATTATCTTTATCCTATTTAATGCCGGCTTTCTGCTGTATTTTGCCAATCCACTGAACCTTTTGTTATAAGGAGGCAGAAAGCTCGCCGCATGAGATCTCAAGAGCCCTTTACGCGCACAGGAACTTTGCAGAAGGGCGAGTTAAAACTCTTAAAGGTATAGCTTTAATATACAAGTTTAGCTCCTATATCCTTGCGCTTTGAGAACATATACATGCCCACACGTTACTTCCCTCTTGTATGTCAAAGGAAACAGGCAGAAGGGACAAGGAACCTTTTCAACACCACACAGAGCCACTGCAGCAATGTATTATGAGATGGAAGGCCAGGGCTAAGCGACCTGAAAATGCCAGCTGCCCCCAAGTTTCGTCCCCAGAGGCGTGTGCAGAGGGGTAAGGGACATGAGACGGCATGGTTCTTTCATGGTGCCATTAGAACATTTCCCAAAGTTAAGACACTATAAGCAGCAGTTTGGGGGTTTGCTTGCTTTTTTTTTTTTAGAAAAACAGTAATTTACAGGTGGAACTTTGCTGGCAACAAGCTAAACGCACCCTGTAAATGATTCCAGCAAATGCCTGCCAGCACAGCATTGCCGCAATTAAACCGCACCTGTATGAAAGTGGGCGCGGCCCTCTGCTTCAAATGACTGTGCTGCAAATGATGTTTGCCCCAGAGCTCGGAAAATTCCATTTTTCAGAGGAACCCAATCTCGTTCTCGAGTTCAACAGGTCCCCAAAGGAACAAGTTCCACTTTGCGTTCGTCCCTTTACAAAGTGAACTAGTTCCGTTCGTGTTCAGTTCACAGTTCAATTCAAGTTCATCCAAATGACCCTCGGAAACTTCAGCATTTGGATCGTTCAAAGCTGTGGTGCTGAACTATAAAATAGGATTTAAAAGCCCAAGGGAAAAAAAATCAAAACTAAAGTGGAATGTGAGTTGTTTACTTTCCCCTTAAGCTCTAAGGCCTGAAGAGTCTAAATAATAGTTTTTTAAATTAATAGATAGATAGATAGATAGATAGATAGATAGATAGATATGTAAGAGAATGAACTTGTCTGTATCCTCCTTCCATTATTTCCTCCATCCTGCAACAAATTAGTATTTGCTATTAGCACAATTGTGGTGTGTGTGACGCATTTGAGTTTGTCAAAACATTTGAGTTTGAATACTCAAGGGAGAAAATGTGGGTGAGTGGGTCGTTCACCTGCAATTTGTTATTTTGCTACAAGAGAAAGGGCTTGGCGGGTAGCTTTTGTGGGGATAACCCTGTGAATTAAACACGGCACTTTCCCCATATTACAAAACAGGCGTGGAGACTGAGTGCGAGAAGGCAACAGCCTGACCAAGACTATGCAGCTAGCTCACTGACTGAACTCAAATTCTGGACCAAGGATGCCCTAGCTCAAGCTTTCTACTTGCATCACAGCACCAACTCTTCCACTTATCCATGGTTGCTTTTGAAGTGTATAGACTAAACCCTTCAAGGAAGCAAAAATAGCTTTATGATATGTTTCCGAACCACAGATTTTCCTTCTTCTGCACCAGTCTGACCTGCTTCCCCTGGTCAAGCGATGATCTGAGCCAATGTGATAAGGGAGAATGATTTGTGGCAACTGCTTCCTGTGCGATGCTATCGAGCAATTGAGTTGCAGCTTATCAGGCAGCAAGCTCTGAGCTCATTTATAAGTTATGCCCGTTGATTCATTTGCACAAATAGCTGCTCACACTTGTGGCCAATGCCTCACGTAGGAATTGCAGTTCGCTCCAGGAGCTCTGTACTGATGGAAAGGGAGAAGACAAGAGAACAGAAACTTTGGGTAACTACCTCAAGCTGTCTGTAACAGAAGCAACCGGTATATGCCGACAAATTTCCCTGCAGTGCCCTCTCTCCTTTTTTAAAAGATTCCCCCCCCTTTGTTTACTTTCCCCCCCTCTTTGCATAACTTCCAGAGAGGATTCAGTCAGTGGCTATTGATTATATCAAGCTTCCTCAAACTGGGCCTTCCATGTGTTTTTTTGGCCTACAACTCCCATGATCCCTAGCTAGCAGGACCAGTGGTCATGGATGATGGGGATTGTAGTCTCAAAAAAATCTGGAGGGCCGAGGTTGAGGAAGCCTGGATTATATGGACCATAGCATAGTGGCAAAGCATCTGACTTGAACACAGAAGGTCCCGAGATAAATCCCTGACTATTATTTTATTTAATTAAATTAAATTATAACGTGTGCAGAGGCAGGTGACCAAGATGATCAAGGGTCTGGAAACCAAGCCGTATGAGGAATGGTTGAAGGAGATGGGTATATAGCCTGGAAAAGAGGAGACCGAGAGGGAGATATGGTAGCCATCTTCAAATATCTGACGGGCTGTCACATGAAGGATGGAGCAAGCTTGTTTTCTCCTGCTCTGGAGGCAGGAGAACCGACGGCATCCAAACCGACGGCTTCTGAACCAATGGCTTCAAGTTACAAGAAAGGAGATTTTGACTAAACATCAGGAGGAACTTTCTGACCTCAAGAGCTGTTTGACAGTGGAACGGCCGTCCCTCAGGAGGTGGTGGACTCTCTTTCCTTGGAGGTTTTTAAGCAGAAGTTGCATGGCCATCTGCCATGGATGCTTTAGTTGGGATTCCTGCATTGCAGTGGGTTGGACTAGATGACCCTTGGGGTCCCTTCCAACTCTACGATCCTATGAGTCTATAATCATTAAATGTGCATCCCACCTATCTTCCTCCCAAAGGAGCCCATTCTCATTGTCCACCTTTTCCTCAGGGCTCAGTCTGCGCCACTTCCCAAAAGGAGAGGGCAAACTCAGGGTAGCTCAGTGGCAGATAATCTGCTTTGCATCCAGGAGGTTCAGAGGTTCGATTCCCAGCACCTCCAGGTAGGGCTGGGAAATGATTCCCTGCCCCAAACCCTCAGAAACTGCTACCAGTCAGTGTAGACAGTACTAAGCTAGATAGACCAATGTTTTGACTGACCGTGTGCTCCTAGGAATTGTTTCTGCTCTATTAGTTATGGTCCTCCACTTTCAGTTATTGTTTATTGTTAGAAGCACATCTCCTGGTATGCCCCACGGAGGACCTTAAGGTCCACAAATAACAATATTTTTGAGATCCCGAGCCATTAAAGTGGCTAGATTGGCCTCAACTAGGGCCAGGGCCTTTTCAGCATTGGCCCCGACTTGGTGGAACGCTCTCTCAGAGGAGACGAGGGCCCTGCGGGATTTGACATCTTTCCGCAGGGCCTGAAAGACGGAGCTGTTCCGCCTGGCCTTTGGGTTTTGATTTGGGCCGTTTTAAAATGAGGCTGCATTTTAAAACAATTTTAAAATCTAAATTGTATTTTAAACTGCATTTTAATCAATTGTTTTTCTTTCTTTTACGTTTCATTGTAATTTTTTGATGTCACCCACCCTGAGCCCGGCTCTCACTGGGGACGGTGGGGTATAAATAGACATTTATTATTATTATTATTATTATTATTATTATTATTATTATTATTATTACAATACCATAGCTGCCAAGTTTTCCCTTTTCTCGCGAGGAAGCCTATTCAGCATAAGGGAAAATCCCTGTAAAAAAGGGATAACTTGGCAGCTATGCAATACTGGCCTGGGGAGAAAGCCCTCAATACATTTCAGAAGTCTTCCAAAGCCTTTGGCTGACGGTAAGCAAAAACCTGAGTAATCAAGGGACAAGATACAATGCATGTGTATGTGTGAACAGGTGCAATGGGGAGGCAAAATGAAAACAGCCGCTCTAAAAGCAGGGCCATTATCACCCTGGCTATTAAGTGTGCATTTCTGCTCTAGTAGGCAGCTCCGAATGACTAAGTTCTCTTTTTCTGCAGCACGTGGCTCTCAGAAGAACACGCTGCTCTCCACGTAATTGTACAGAACATTTCTCAGGGCACGCCAGAAATTATCGAGCATTTACTGTGTGAAAACACCCGAAAGCTCCGTAGCCTCCTGGATTTCACAACTACGAGGAAAAGCAGGCCTTTAAGGTTTGCTCTTATATGTAGATACACCAAATTAAAGGAGTGGAAAAGATGGGATTTAACAGGCCTGCAGTCATGTATAATAAAACTGCTCCTTGTTGCTGAAAAGATGGGAGTATTCCTTCCCTCCTCTATCGCAACCCTTTCTGGTCCCCAGTCTCCAGTGGTTTTGCGAACTTTCCGCAGGTTTTCAGGCATGGGATAATTTGATGGGGGCAGGCTAGTAAACTAATTGCAGTTACTTTAGTATAAGGCTCGCCAGTGACGTGGCAAATGGGGCTTTTTGAGCACTTGTGCTTCCAAGGGCGGGGAGAGGCCAGTAAACAGGAAGTGATGTCATAAAGCAGCGCCGGATTTAAGGCGATGCAGGTGGTTGCCCTGCACAGGGTGCCGAGCTGAAGGGGCGCAAAATAATAGTCAATAATAATTATTGTAAAAATAAGAAATATCTAAGGGGGTGCACCAAGTGTTGTCCTTGCTCAAGGCATGTTAGCAAAGTACGCCCCTGTATAGAGGAGAGGAGTTTGGGTCATTTATTAAGAGGGATGAGGAAACCGTGGTTCTTTCAGGTGTTGCTTGACTACAGCTCCCATGATCCCTGCCCACTGGCCATGCTTCCTCGGGCTGATGGGAGTTGGAGTCCAGCAACATCTGGAGGCTTGCATATTCTCCCTTCCCCCCCCCCCCGCCCCCATCCTCATGGGATTCTTTTAAGAGGAGGGTATGGCAAGCAGAAGTGGCAACAGTAGACGCTGGCATTAGATTACTCGTCGTCATCATAATTTATTCTCATTTATACAGGTGAAATTCGGAAAATTAGAATACCGTCGAAAAGTGCATTTATTTCAGTAATGCAACTTATTATTATTTCTTTCAGTAGCACCTTAGAGACCAACTAAGTTTGTCATTGGTATGAGCTTTCATGTGCATGCACACTTCTTCAGATATCTGAAGAAGTGTGCATGCACACGAAAGCTCATACCAGTGACAAACTTAGTTGGTCTCTAAGGTGCTACTGGAAGAAAAAAATAATTTATTTTGTTTCGACTATGCGAGACCAACACGGCCACATACCTGTTGTTGTTGTTGTTGTTGTTGTTGTTGTTGTTGTTGTTGTTGTTGTTGTTGTTGTTATTTATAATTTTTACAAATGGTTTCTTTTGGAAATTCCCCAGTAATAAAACAAATAGTTACAATAATACAAAAATAAACATCGCTATTACATTTCATTAATTACATTCCATTTATAATTGACCCGCCTAACGACAAATAATTACAATTACAACAAATAAAGGCTTGACATATCTTGCTTTGCATGTCATGCATCTATCTTATATGTTGGTTTCACCTTTTAAGTTGCATTACTGAAATAAACGCACTTTTTGACAATATTCTCAATTTCCGAGTTTCACCTGTAGAAGCAATTCATATGCTAGGTGCGCTACACAAATAAAAAAAAACCCACGTATCACAGCAATCCATAAATTAAAGGCGACCAAGAAATACGCAGCAGCACAAAGCTTGAGATGGGGGTGGGAGATATTGGCAGGAGGGGTGGGGAAAATAAAGGGCACTATACCGGCCAAAAGATGAGAAGGAAAGAGCCATCCCACCACCACAGCCTATGAGACTGGGAAGAGGACGGGGCAGTGGGTAAAGGTTAATGAGCCATAGAGAAGCTTAAAAGTGTTAAGAGAAGATATAATGAAAATGTGTTATCGTTGGTACCTTACCCCAGTGAAATTGGCTAAGATTTATAAAAATAAAAATTCAGACCTTTGTTGGAGATGTAAAGTAGAGGTAGGAACAATGTATCATATGTGGTGGGGGTGCAAGGCGATTAAACAATTCTGGACTAAGATACATGAAGAGGTGAAAAGAATATTTAAGAGCACAATTCTTAAGAAACCAGAAGCATATGTGATGGGCTTACGGTAATAACTAATGATATTCCCAAAGACAAAAAGAACATATTCCTCTACGGGACAGCAGCGGTGAGACTACTAGTGGCAAAAAAAAAAAAAAAATTGAAAACAGGAAAAATACCAGAAATATCAGAATGGAGAACCAAGATTTGTGAATTTATGGCAATGGCAAAATTAACAGCTTCAATTAGAGGCAGCTCCAAGCAAAAAAAAAGTTAACGAGAGATTGGGAGTGTGTAGAGACATATATGGAAAAATATGGTCATGGAAATAGATTTTAATATAAACATAAAAAGAAATACTCGCAAGGATACAAGATATTACAAAGGATAGAATCCTTAATTGTTAACACAACAAGAAACAATAATATAAATACCAATAAGATTGGAGGGAAGCAGAAGGTGGTATCTGAAGAATTATTAAGAACCTTTAAGAACATGATATAAAAGCAAAATGATATATGTAATTGGAAATATGTTGATTGATTGTGGCTGTAAGCTTTTTATTTTCAAATAAAAAGTAAACATAAAAAAGAAGAAGCAGCCTAAGAGTGGTAATGCCAACTGGAGAAATCTGGTTTCTGTAGGAGCAGGAGGAGAAAAAGACTCCGAGAGGGAGATCGTGTAGCATGGCTGATCTGCTAACTGCCGAACAGCAATTTAGAAGGCTGAGCAAGGCAAAGAAATGACAAGGAACATAAACTAAATTAGGAAGATTAAAAAAGCAGGGGGACGATGACGTGCGGGAGGGGGCTGAGAGCAACATCGCTGGCTAACAGATGCAATGCAGAAATAGGAAATGAATGAATTGCAGAAAAAAAGTAGGGCGGGGGAAGAGAACACTTAAGCCCTAGGAAGATAAGAGAAACTGCAGGAATAGAGGGAACTGCCTTATACAGAGTTGGAACAATGGTCCATCAAGCTCACTATTGCCTACACGGACTGGCAGAGGACATTCCCAGCCACTCAGCCATGGAGGAACAGGCTGAGACGACAACCCTAAACACTATTATCTAGGAATAATTCTTGTTAAAGTCATTGTGGCTTATTTCTGAGTGGACATGTATGGCTGTGCTCTTCAGCTGAGGTGGGGTTTGTGTGTGTATTTGGAAATTAACCAACTGTGAATGGAATGAACAGAATTGTCAAGTTGCAGTTAATATAGTAAGAATTGTAGATGTCAGCTGGTATTTTTGTTTCTTTGTCTTTTGTTATTTAAATTATTAGCAAATAAAAAACTATTTAAAAAGATTTATTTATTTATTTATTTATTTATTTATTTATTTAAAAAAAACCACCAGTCCATTTCAATGGATACTACCAGGGCTTTTTTCCCCCTCTCGCACCATTGCCATGATAAGAGAACAAGGGAGGTGTTCATGTTGAGATCCGGCACCTCTTTTTCCAGAAAAATAGCACTGGATAAAAAAGTGTTTCAGCCACTCTGAAAACTCAAGTGTTTGTGTAGGACGGGTGGCAAAATTTGCATCCATTGCTCCGCCCACTTTTGCCTCTGGCCCCGCCCAGCGCTGACATGTGGCCCTCCAGATGCAAAGCGGGAGAAGGCTCCCCCAGCTTGGCGTGGAGCTGCTATAAAGAAAGCTCCCAGCCTGAGTGACTTCATGGCTGAAGCTCTAAGCTCCATGGACAAGAGACACCCAGGCACACATGTAAGAAGGAGCGAGGGGTGTGTTGCTGCTCCCTGGTTCTGCCTGTGCCCTCTCACCTGTCGTAGCAGTTGAAGTCGTCAAGCCAGCACCCTTTCTTCACCAGTTCGATGGAGCCGGAGTTGTTTCTCCAGGAGGCGTAGCAGTGGAGGCGTTTGTCCTTCTCCCCTTCACAGCGCTCCACCCCGCTCTGGTTGGTCTTTTCCAGCTCCCAGTTGGCATTGTAATAGATGCACTCCCGGGTCTCGGCCTCACCATGGCCTGGCCCTGCAGGGGAGAAGCAAAATGGACATCGCTTAATGACAACAGTGCCCGGGTATGTGCCGTCACTACCACGTGCTTAGCAAGAGGGACAAGACAGCCATACCAGCACGCTAAAGGCTAACACAGTGGTTCCCAACAGGTGGTCCGGGGACCCCCAGGGGTCCGCGAGCTATGCCAGAGGGGTCCGCAAGATGCTATTAGAATAAAAAATATATTAAATATATTTCGCATGATAACAGATTTTTTGTTTTGGCCGCTTCCTGCATGAGCAGAGTCTAGCGCAAAACTAGAATTAGATAGAGGCAGTAGTTCTGCTGTATGCCGTTAGGTGGCTCTTTACAAACACTACTGTTTTTCAAAGAGGCAGCGCACGCATTCTACTAACGCTCACCTCCCCAAGATGCTTTGCGCATGTTGGCTTCATTTGTGCGCTACTGCGCAGGTACCCTGTCTTCTCCATTCCCCTCCCTCCTCCCTGGCGCGCGCTGCCTCTTTGCAAAACAGCCGTGTTTGTAAACAAAGCGTTGTTTTTCGCGGAAGCTACAGTTCGTGTAGTTAAAAATGGACCGTTGGTTAAAAAGTGGTTCATCTCATTAAGAACTGAAAATTAAAACTTAATGTATACTGATGGAGTACTCTGTTGTAACTGTAAAAAACGTATAAATATAAAATATAAAAAGACTCTTAATTTGGCTCTCACTTTTTAATTTTAGGATTAGGAATTAATGGGGGTCCTTGTCACAATAGCGGCTCGATGAGGGGTCCTCGAGAAAATTTTGTTGGGAACCCCTGGGCTAACAAATTTATTATGGCGTGAGCTTCTGGGGGCTAAAGTTCGCTTCATCTGATGCACCATTTTTTGGTAATCCTTGAACACTTACGGAATAATACATTTCCTACAGTGACGCTTGGCTATTGTTTCATCTCTGCTATAAGCCCATGGCTAGTTGGCTGCCCCTTGGGTTGCAAGGATAACAAGCATCATACCCAACACCACACAAAGAGCCAGTGACAGAGAGGAGGACGTTTAAGTTATGCCTCCAGGTCAAGCATAGGCAAACTACAGCCCTCCAGATGTTTGGGACTACAATTCCCATCATTCCTAGCTAACAGGACCAGTGGTCAGGGATGATGGGAATTGTAGTCCCAAACATCTGGAAGGCCGGAGTTTGCCTATGCCTGCTCCAGGTCCTCCGAGGTGCTAGGGTTGTTGTTTTTTAAAGGTATGAAGGCTTGCCAATTGGCTTACTGAGAAGGGAAATTTACATGCATATTCTGCCCAACCAAAGTGTGATGAAGCCTAAGGGGTTTAACTATTGACACCACCAGAGGAAACATGATGAGGAGCTATAAGCTTCAGAAATAAATAGCACGAGCCTCTTCCGTATGTATTTAATAAGGTGTCATTTGTACAAACTGCACATACTGTACTAGATTCACCACAACAGAAGATCCTGTTGCCCAGCAGTTTCACAGCAGCCTAACAAACAAACAAACAAACATACACACTGTGTTTGTTTTTTCAATCTGAAGAAAAACAGGAATGCAAAACCTCAACACTTATCTCCAACCTAGAAACATGCGCAAACCTTACAGTTCCAGTAACACACAAATGTTGAAAGGTGCATCGCACACAGAGGCCGCCCTCCATTTCTCCTCCCCCGTTCACAAAACAACAACAACAACTGCAAGTGATTAAGCAAAAAGTACTGTAGGTAGTATAGAAATACACACATTCCACCATTGCTCTTTCTTATCGCTAATATTAAATTAAAAACCAAGGTGCTCAAATTAGCAGTTGCATTGTTTTCCAGGCTAGCTACAAAGTAAGCACTTCGTTGAGAACTTGGACTGGGATTGGCTGAGTGCTACAGAGACCCAATTGACAAAAATGTTTGCAGAGCTTATCCAACTTCAAATAGATGTGGGACAAGAAAGAGTGTGTGGCTTTGAAATTCCTGGGTTGTTGCTGTTTTTAATTGCTTGACATTCTCCTTGGGAGGGCTGCTCCCATCATGATATTATTATTTATTATTATTTTAAAGAACGGTTTTATATAGACTATATAAAGTCTATCTAGCGAACCCATGTTGCCAAATCCAAATCCAAAACCGTAATAGGAAACTGCATATTTATGATGCGAGTTCAATGGGGCTGTAATATTCTCTGGCAAACGGTATCCATTATGCTGTTTGCAGCTGTGCTATTTTGGGGGGATAAAAAGCAGCAACTACAGCTTCCTTAATCAGACATCTGGCAACCGTGGTATTATCCCACTTTGTCCTTCAGTCAAAAGGAGAGGCCATCCTGCTGTCGGATGTTCAGGAGCCAGGGTATCAGGTCAAAGCTCGTGTGTGCTTGGGAAGCCATGCAAAAGACTGCTGCAGATTTAGGAGCACAGAATGCTACCTTCTACTGAGTGAGACCAATATGCATCTAAGCTCAGTATTCTAAATGCTGACTGGATAGTGGGTCTCCAGGGTTTTCAAGGCAGAGAATATAGGTGCCCGGAATTGACCCTGAGACCTTCTGCATGCAAATCAAGATGCTCTGCCACTGAAATGCAACCTTTTAAAATGTGTTTGATGTCAGGAAAAGCTGCAGCGGGGTCAGAATCCACAGGCAATGCTTCACCACCCCTTCAGTCAATACAGCAGCCTCCCCCCCCCCAAATCATGGGGAAATCCTTTTCTCCGAGTCGGAGGATGTTCATTAGATCTATATATAAACCTGAGCTAAAATTCAGAATCCTGAGCTACGAAACCCCAAGTGTGCTGTCAAGAGAGGCAGAACCCTGCAGCCCGTGAAAATGACACAAATTTGCATCTATCTCCTCGCCTTGCATTATTTATTCTCTTGCAGCTCATCATAGGGAAAGTAGAGAGAGCTTTCCAAGGTGCTTTCTGCATTTTCCAAGGCACAGCCTACACACCCAGGGCTGGCAGAAAGCAGATCAGCATCTTTTGGTAGATCAGCTAAGTAGACGAACTCCCAGTTTTGGAATGTTAGCAACAAGAGCAAGGAGTAGGCTTTGGTCTCACACACTTAACTTGCCTGATATATACAGGTAGGTAGCTGTGTTGGTCTGCCGTAGTCGAAACAAAATTAAAAAATCCCTTCCAGTAGCACCTTAAAGGTAAAGGTAAAGGACCTCTGACAGTTAAGTCCAGTCGAATGGCTCTGGTGTTGCGGCGCTCATCTCGCTTTACTGGCCGAGGGAGCCGATGTTTGTCCGCAGACAGTTTTTCCGGGTCATGTGGCCAGCATGACTAAGCCGCTTCTGGTGAAACCAGAGCAGCGCGCGGAAACACCGTTTACCTTCCCGCCGGAGCAGTACAGTACCTATTTATCTACTTGCACTTTGATGTGCTTTTGAACTGCTAGGAGCTGGGACCGAACAACAGGAGGTCACCCAGTCGTGGGGATTTGAACCACTGACCTTCCGATCAGCAAGCCCAAGACTCAGTGGTTTACACCACAGCGCCACCCGCTGTGTATCTGAAGAAGTGTCCGTGCACACGAAAGCTCATACCAACAACAAACTTAGTTCGTCTCTAAGGTGCTACTGGAAGGAATTTTTAAATTTTGTTTTGCCTGATACATGAGCAAGTTGTATATCTCTGAGCCTCGGTGTTCACAAATTGTAAAATAGGACCTTTCGGGGTTCAGACCCCTCATTGGGCAAAGGATTCCTGCACTGCAAAGGGGTTGGACTAGATGACCCTCATGGTCCTTCCAGCAACCTGACAATTCTGTGATGCTATCGCCATGTCAACATGAGCAAGGATACCATCAGCATCCTACCCGAGAAAAATACAAAATGTTTTTACGAAGGTAACGATATCTTTGCTGTTGACAAGAGTCTCCTCTTGCTTTGTATGTTGTTATTTCACAAAAAACATAATTAACTTGGATTTATTTATTTACTTGCATATCCAAGGTTTTAACACGCTTCCTTTAAGAAAGGGTGCACTCTCAGAAAGTGTTACGGGTAATTATCTGGCAATCGTTTTGTGCCTTAAGCTTCCGTGCAGGGTGGTTTTGTGGCAAGCTTTGCCCTCTATAGCAAAACTCCTTTCTCCCTCCCCTTTTCAGCTTCGTTCATTCATTCATTTTATATACCGCCCTATACCTGGAGGTCTCAGCTAGAGAGCTAGAGAGTTCCAGAAAAACGTCTACTTCTGCTTCATTGACTATGCAAAAGCCTTTGACTGTGTCGACCACAGCAAACTATGGCAAGTTCTTAAAGAAATGGGAGTGCCTGATCACCTCATCTGTCTCCTGAGAAATCTCTATGTGGGACAAGAAGCTACAGTTAGAACTGGATATGGAACAACTGATTGGTTCAAAATTGGGAAAGGAGTACGACAAGGTTGTATATTGTCTCCCTGCTTATTTAACTTATATGCAGAATTCATCATGCGAAAGGCTGGACTAGATGAATCCCAAGCCGGAATTAAGATTGCCGGAAGAAATATCAACAACCTCAGATATGCAGATGACACAACCTTGATGGCAGAAAGTGAGGAGGAATTAAAGAACCTTTTAATGAGGGTGAAAGAGGAGAGCGCAAAATATGGTCTGAAGCTCAACATCAAAAAAACCAAGATCATGGCCACTGGTCCCATCACCTCCTGGCAAATAGAAGGGGAAGAAATGGAGGCAGTGAGAGATTTTACTTTCTTGGGCTCCTTGATCACTGCAGATGGTGACAGCAGTCACGAAATTAAAAGACGCCTGCTTCTTGGGAGAAAAGCAATGACAAACCTAGACAGCATCTTAAAAAGCAGAGACATCACCTTGCCGACAAAGGTCCGTATACTTAAAGCTATGGTTTTCCCAGTAGTGATATATGGAAGTGAGAGCTGGACCATAAAGAAGGCTGATCGCCGAAGAATTGATGCTTTTGAATTATGGTGCTGGAGGAGACTCTTGAGAGTCCCATGGACTGCTAGAAGATCAAACCTATCCATTCTTAAGGAAATCAGCCCTGAGTGCTCCCTGGAAGGACAGATCGTGAAGCTGAGGCTCCAATACTTTGGCCACCTCATGAGAAGAGAAGAATCCTTGGAAAAGACCTTGATGCTGGGAAAGATGGAGGGCACAAGGAGAAGGGGACGACAGAGGACAAGATGGTTGGACAGTGTTCTCGAAGCTACGAACATGAGTTTGACCAAACTGCGGGAGGCAGTGCAAGACAGGAGTGCCTGGCGTGCTATGGTCCATGGGGTCACGAAGAGTCGGACACGACTAAACGACTAAACAACAACAACAAACCTGGAGGTCTCAGGGCGGTTCACAGAACAAAATCAAAATATAAAACCACAAAATATATAATCAAAATTTTAAAAACCAACCCAATAACCCTCCCCCCTCAAAAAACAAACAAACCACATTTTAAAAGAGCATAGAATGAGATAAAGAAATTGGAATAAGGAAATTATTCAAAAGGAATAAAACCTTTATTACTTTTCTTTTTCCCAAACTGCTAATAAAAGGCAGGCCTTGAGATGCAGAGAATGTGTTTAAAAGGACACATTATAACTAGCTCACACTGGTGGGAGGATGAAGTGAAGATTCTGTTTCTTTGAACAATCTCAAGACTTTTTTTTAATGAAAAGGCTTTGCTTTACAAAGTATTCCCCACCACCACCAAACAACAAAGGATTTATGATACTGTATTCAGTTGCTGAACATGGCTTAAGCCAAGAAAGAGAGACCATCAAGTGAAGAGTGAGGATAAAAGCTTCCATTTGACATTACGTGGCCTGCTAAAGTAAGCAATGCTTTTGGACTGGGAAGTCTGGGGTTCCAGTCTCCATTCTGCAAGGAAGCTCATTGGGCAGCCTTTGGAAAGCTTCTTTCAGCTTTGGGGAGCGTTTCACCAGATCTCGTTCTGCAGATCAGAGGCAAGACACATGAAACAGCCATCACCAAATGAACAGGAAGCGAGGGTCGCAAAAAGACACTTGGAAGTCAAATAAATCCAAACTTCTGGTTAAGGTAAAGGTTTTAGCACAGATTCCAACACAGGCTGAGCAAATGAGCTGTCCTTTGTAGCAACATATCTGTGGAAGAACAAGAGGAAGGACACAGGTGGTGGTGAGGAGGTGAACAGAACATCCCATTCCTGCACCACTAAGCTTTTTTTATTTATTTTACATTTGCTGTTTTCGCCCCCACTGCCATGAGGACCCAACCTGTGTTAGAAACTTAGATACGTAAGAGCTAGGCGCCAAAGCTCCTTAAACCAAGGTTGCAGTCGCCAAAACGGAACGTCTAGCTGCCATGCTGGGGCAAGACATATTTTTTAAAGAAGAAAAGTCACTTGATCCAGGGACAGTCCACATGTCTCTTGGTCTATTCCGACCTCTTTTTTCTTAATGTTGACAAGGACCGTTCATAACGTAGGGATATCCTTCACAACTGTGAGCAGAGCGGCTGGGTAAGTGAAGACAAGTGACAACAATTCACTGTAACGCCGTTCGCTGCTCCTGCTTAGGCTGCACAGAAAAATCACTTTGGTTCCCGAAATTCATTCCGATTGTGCAGATAAAATATAATGTGCAGTAGTCCAGATCCAAGGATTCCCCAGGCATGCACCTCCAGATGGTGGAGATGTCAGGCGCCATCCTGGCGCCCAGGCATCATTATTTGGTCGCAAGTGGCCAATAGTGAGGTGCAAAATGCGCCTGGCCCCTGGCTAATTTCGAACGCTGGACTCAGCATGTGCTCACTTTCCGTCTTCTTCCTTTTTTTTGGTAAGAAGCTGAAGCTGCTAAATTCCCCATGTGAAGAATTCTTACTTTTTGGATTTGCTGGCACTGCACAAAACCACCTCCTGTTTGTGCATATATCGCTGTCGGAACTTAACTACACCAGGCGTCTTACAGCAATATTTCCCAAACTGCGAGTCACAACAGGCAAGTAAGCCACAAGAAATAAAAAGTCAATTAATTACTAATTGAGGGCCTCTGGGAGTCCAAATTGTGCCTTCGACAGGAGGTGGCACTGCAAGTGCCCTGCATCTCTGCATGATGTGGCGTTCTAGATTCTGCCGCACACATGGGCTTCTGAGGCTTACCTGTATATACATTGGGTGCAACATTCGTTCTCACAATGTGAAGACGAATCAGAATTTTTTTTAAAAGGTAAAGGACCCCTGACAGTTACCGTGTTTCCCCTTTTTTAATACGTAGTCAAAAAGTAAGCCATGGCAGGGTTTTTAATCATTTGAGAAATGTAAGACATACCCCGAAAATAAGCCATACTTCCGCGATGTGCGGAGCAAGACCACTGAGCGCCCCAACCAGCTAGCGGGACCCAGCACGCTGGCTGTAACAGGAGGAGGAAGCCTGCCGGGTCGGGTCGGTGCCCGGAAGCGGCGGCGGCAATGCCGATAAAGCGTGCAGCAGTGCCGCACGGAGCACCGAGGGCACAAGCTAGCAGGACCCAGCTCCTGCAATGCCGGCCGTGGCAGGAGGAAGAAGCCTGCCAGGTCGGGTCATTGTCCGGAAGCGGCGGCAGCTGCAGCGCTAACAAAGCGCGAAGCAGCGCCGCACGGAGCACCAAGGGCACGAGCGTCAGGAGGAAAGAGAGAGAGGCTCGTTGCTTGTGAAGAGAAAAGTGTGGGCTCGTTGCAGGTTTACCTCACAGCTGAGGGGGCAGCAGGGGCCAAGCACCTTCCCACCCCTCCCCAGAGCCCAGCCCGCAGGCTGCTCCCCTCAGGAAATGCGGCTCTTCCCGTCCCCGAGGAGAGCCGCCGGCCCTGGAGCGCCTCTCTGCCGCCCGAGCGAGGCTCTCGAAAGGCCGTCTCAGAAGCGGGCAGCTCCCTTACGCCATCTCCGTATCCCGCCGGCGGGGTTACTCAACCCGTTCGGCAGGACTGCCCCCGCCCCCGCCTCTTTGCAGAGTTTGTGCAGCTTGTGCGGCTCTGCCTAACTTCTTGCGCGGCAGGCAGGCGGGCGTCCTCCCATCAGCGCGGCGAGCTTTGCAGAATCGGGTGCTGCAACTCGGAAGCCGGCCAGGCGAAGCTTAGCTGCCAATCAAAAGGACAGGGGTGTATGCAAGACGTTCTCCTTAGTTGCTTGGACCAGTTTGGTGATGGTGATAATTATGCCCTTTGTTGAATCGGTAGAATTGTAGAGTTAGAAGGGACCCTCGGGGGTCATCTAGTCCAACCCCCTACAATGCAAAAATCTCAGCTAGGTCATACATGGCAGGTGGCCATCCAGCCTCTGCTTAAAAGCCTCCAAGGAAGGAGAGCCCTTGACTCAGGATGGGTAGGAGGGGAAAGGGAGAGAATGCATAAGGATCCCAGGTTTAACCGCCAGGTACCCCCAAGTTTGAAATCCTGGAGAGCTGCTGCCAGCCTGGTTGACAGCAATAATGGTAGAGGACACACGTAGCATGACAAAAGAATAATTTTTTTTAAAAAAATCCCAGTTTCAATTGCTGCCATTGCTTGCTGTGTATTATGTATTGTATTTAAATAATCACCTTATTTTCTTGTTTCATTTAATGGATGTTATGTACATCATGTTGTGCATTATGTTACAGGATTATGTTGTAAAACCTGGATAGCTCAGTTGGCTAGAGTGTGGTGCTGATAATGCGCGTGGAAGAGAGCGCCGAGCATCCTGAGCCAGTGGGACCCAGTTGTACCGGCATTTTTAAAAAAGAAAAGAAAAAAAGACACCCCCTGAAAATAAGCCACCGTGTGGTTTTTTGAGGGAAAAAGGTTATAAGACGGTGTCTTAAAAAGGGGGAAACACGGTAAGTCCAGTCGCGAACGACTCCAGGGTTGTGGTGCTCATCTTGCTTTACTGGCCAAGGGAGCAGACAGTTTTTCCGAGTCATGTGGCCAGCATGACTAAGCCGTTTCTGGCGAAACCAGAGCAGCGCACGGAAACACCGTTTACCTTCCTGCCGGAGCAGTACCTATTTATTTACTTGCACTTTTTGGCGTGCTTTCGAACTGCTAGGTTGGCAGGAGCTGGGACCGAGCAACAGGAGCTCACCCTGTCGCGGGGATTCTAACCGCCAACCTTCTGATCAGCAAGTTTACACCGCAGTGCCACCCGCTTCAAAGGAGGCTGCCCATTGTATCCCTGCATAATTTTGCCTCCTTCAAATAAGACATGTGCTAAGATTAGTGCCTCATAGAGAAACACGGGCAACTGTTGCTCTCACATGCCCCAACAGTTAGCCTTTTCGGCTGTGAGAGTTAAGTGTGCCTCATGTCCAAAGTACTCCCAGCCAAGGAAGTTCTTCTCCTACACAGAAGCAGTCATTGCTCTTCCCCTCTGGTTCTTGGGAGACAGCGGGGATTCGAGCGCACCACCCCTCACCTTAACAGCCTCTTCCAACGCTCTCTGTGGCACCGAACCCCAGAAATCGCTGGTCCCCTTTCCTGGGCCAGCCCCCCGACCCTCTGCCTCCACCACAACTCCTCAGAGCCCTGCCACTTCACCTCTCAGGTGTTTGTGAAACATGCTGCTCGTATGATCTGAGCAGGGGCGCCCCAGTTCAATAGCCAACCCCTAAAGAGATTCATCAGGGAAGAAGTTTCAGATCTTCTCTGAAATGTGCTGAGTCTACCAAGACTGACCCCACCCACCCACCCTCCAGAGCTTCCCTATTGATTCTCCTTGATATTTTCAAATACCACAATTCCAAATTCAATTTGGTGGTAATTTGGTGGTGGGGGTGGAGGGACGATGTAATGCATGTAAGCAGGCAGGAAGAAGATGAAGTCCAGAAGGTCAAGTACCGGGCAAACTAAGCCCCCGAAGAACGAAGCTGTGCTTGTTTTCCTTTCTTTGCACCCTGTTCCACCTGAGAAATCAAAGCTCAAAAGCTGGCAGCCTTCTAGGCAGGTTGAAGCAGAGAAGGGAAATAAAACTGGACAATATTATCTCTGGGTTGCCAAGGCAGATTGTGTAAAACGTCGTTAAGGTACCATGGAAGAAAACTGCCTTATTGCAAGGGACCCCATGCCTTGGCAAAAGTTTTTGAAAGCTTCGCAAACTACGGTGCCCAGAATTCTTTGAAGGAAAGAAGGCGCTTAAAGCAAAATGTTAGAAACTCAGATATATGCTGGTGTCAAATGGCACCTTAAATCTAGGTTGTGGTCGCCACAACAGAATGTCTGTTCAACAAGGGCTTGGACTATTCGCCAAGGGTTCCTTCCAATGCTACAATTCTATGATTCTACAATCTCAGCTACAGTACATTGCTTGACTGTAGCTTGCTCTTATATTTCACTTGTCCCAGTATGCAAGAAGGAGAAACACACACACACACACACACACAGTGGAAATGGTATTAATCACAGACTGAGGCCGGTTTTTAAACTGTGGTGATCAACCTGGCGCCCAGAAATCTCATCATAGTCACAATTGGACCCGTGTCAGTAGCAAAACGCGCCTGGCTAATTTCTAACACGGTTTTAAAGGTATATGTGTGTGCACAGCCTAAGGCTCCAGGGAAGGCAGGATGAGGGCTTCTGACCACCACTACTAACCACAAAGCCAGCAGATTACTGCTGTTGTATTTATTTATTTATTTATTTATTTATTTATTTATTTATTTTAAAGCCAGGCGTACCATACTTGAAATGCCTGGGTGGAATCGTTGTTAGCACAGAGCCAATAAAAGTGTGCGACAGCTCTGTTAGCTGTGGCTACAGGGCCCACAAGCAACCCACTTTGGAGGGTGGATGTATGGAACTTGCCCCTCACCCTCCACCCCCACCCCCAACCCAACATGACCCTCCTGTGGAAACAGCCGCTGAAGGATTTTGAATACAGTACTTAGGCAGGGGGGAGGGTCCTGTGGGGAGGAGCTGCTCTGCCTCCATGTTGATAGCGACAGTAGCAGCAGCAGCTCTTCAGGAAACTGCTAAAGGTTTCAAGAGTGAGAAAGACACCATTCTCAATTTCATTATCGTTTTGCTCCAAGTCACACATATTGGCCATTCGTTGTCAAACGCCAAGACCCCCACCCCCCAAGCATCAACAAAGGGAACTGTTTGTTAATATTTTTATTCTGCCCTTCCTCTTCCCCACCCCCCTACCCCCACCCCCACCCCAGAAGCTCAGGAGCCCAGGGCTAAGTGCCGACTGGGACATAGGTCTCCCCAGCTGCAGTTCGAAACTCTAAAGCAGACTAAAGCATCCGTGGCAGATGGCCACCCAAACTCTGCTCCAAAGCCTCCAAGGGAGGAGAGTCTGCCACCTCCCAAGGGAGTCCGTCCCACTGACTTAACATCTCTTACTTGTCAGAAAGCTCTTCCTGATTGCTCAGTCAAAATCTCCTTTCTTGTAACTTGGATCCATCAGCTCAGGGGTCCTACCCTCCGGAGCTGGAGAAAGCAAGCTTGCTCCGTCTTCTGTGTGAAAGCAGGAATGGGTTTCAAAGCAGAGGTTGGGTGAAACATCTGTCCTGGATGCTATGGTTGAGATTTCTGCATTGCAGAGAAGGTTGGGCTAAATGACCCCCCAGGGTCCCTTCCAACTCAACAATTCTATGCTCTACGTCGGGATCTGCTGCCCCCGTGGATCCTGCCACCTGAGGTGGCCTTGCCTCGCCTCGCCCAAGCGTCCTGAAGCTGTGAGCGATGTGCTCCTTCCACCAGGGGGCAATGGAGCACTCTTGGCAAGTGGCGCTGCGGAATGCTGTTTACAAACTCTTGCCTGTTTGCAGCAGAAGTGTTGATTAGGGGACTCTTGACCTTAGCATGGGTGCATGAAAGAAAGAAAGAAAGAAAGAAAGAAAGAAAGAAAGAAAGAAAGAAAGAAAGAAAGAAAGAAAGAAAGAAAGAAAGAAAGAAAGAAAGAAAGAATATAGAGAACGAAGCATGTCCTCTCGCTTTCGAAGTTTCCCTTCATTCAAAACTGGGAACTGTTTAATAATTTGTAGCAGCAGAGAGCACCTTTTCTTAATCTGCTTTCCTTTTAAGATGGCAATTTCACCATCGTAAAAGTGGCTTTAAATCATCTTTTTTCTTTCCTTTCTCGACACTTACCACCCCTCCCCAAACACATACCACCGGACCCTGATGTGAAACTAGCCTTGGACGAAAAGCAAAACAGGAGGGAGTGAGCAAAAGGGCCATGGAGAGTCAGGAAGCGAGGCAAGGTCTCGCTTTTGTCAGGACACACTGGTGCCTCAAGGGGACCAAAAGGAAGCCAAGGCATTCCTGAAATTCTTCCAGGGGGCTAAAGAGGCAAACACACTAAAATAGAGACACTGGGGCCTTCCAGCTTTCGCATTCCAGTGGAAAATCCTGCCATCCCCCCACCTACCCATCCCGCTGGCAGCCAAAGACTGAACAATTAGCTTCTCCCCTAGTAAAAAACCATTGTATTTGAATGAAGCCACAAAGGAATGTTAGCCCCCCCCCCCAAAAAAAAACAACCCACACCAATAAAGAGCTTCCAGGAATTGTTCCTGTCACAATGATATTGGTGTTGTTGAAAGCAGGAGGCGACTTGGAGGACTCCCTTTATTTCGCAAAAGTGCGTCCGTTCCGCCTTTATTTCACACCATACATTTAAAGCAACATTGCTTCTCTCAAAGAATCCGGGGGGGGGGCGTAGTTTACTCCCCTGCAGAGCTATGGTTCCAAGCACCCTCAACAAACTACAGTTCCCAGGATCTTTCGGGATCTGCTTTAAACACATGGTGTGTATATAATAACCCAGCTCTTCCATCACCGGCTGTCAGAAAGCCTCCTGCCCTCTTAAACAACTTGGCCTCTGTCCTTATTCCTGGAACGCCTCCCAAAACACATAGCGGTTCTGCCTTTCTATATTCAAGTTTCTCCATGAAACCTGCCTTTTCCTGGAAGCTTTTAGCTTACAGCAGGCATCCCCAAACTGCGGCCCTCCAGATGTTTTGGCCTACAACTCCCATAATTCTTAGCTAAGAGGACCAGTGGTCAGGGATGATGGGAATTGTAGGCCAAAACATCTGGAGGGCCAAAGTCTGGGGATGTCTGGCTTACAGCCTGTGCCCCCCTCAGGTGTCCTTGGACTCCAACTCCCATCAGCCACCACCAGCCAGCATGGCCATGGGAATTGTAGTCCAACATCTGGAGGACTCTGGGGTTCCCACCACTGCCCTAAGCTATCTTTCTCCCTTTTGCTAATTCTCTGGTTTTCGCACCGTGGAAAGCTGACGCTTCTGTGGAGCTGGCATCCACATTCTAATACACTGGCATGCATTCTTGGGCTTAATGGAAGAGGGTGGTTTTGATCTTTTAAAGCCCTGAACAGTTTGGGAACTGAAGAATCACTTTCTCCTATTCATGCCTCCTTAGGGTGGTCAACACGAGAACAGGGCCTTTCCTGAGGTGGCTCCCCATATGTGGAATTCTTCCCTCAGGGAGGCTCACCTGGTTGGTGCCTTTGTTACGTATCTTTAGGCTCCGTGTGAAAACCTTTCTCTATAGTCAGGACTTTGGCTGATGAAACTATCTTGTCCCAGTAGCGATGTATGGAAGTGAGAGCTGGACCATAAAGAAAGCTGATCACCAAAGAATTGATGCTTTTGAATTATGGTGCTGGAGGAGACTCTTGAGAGTCCCATGGGCTGCAAGAAGATCAAACCTATCCATTTTGAAGGAAATCAGCCCTGAGTGCTCACTGGAAGGACAGATCCTGAAGCTGAGGCTCCAATACTTTGGCCACCTCATGAGAAGAGAAGACTCCCTGGAAAAAGACCTTGATGTTGGGAAAGATGGAGGGCACAAGGAGAAGGGGATGACAGAGGACGAGATGGTTGGACAATGTTCTCGAAGCTACCAACATGAGTTTGAGCAAACTGCGGGAGGCAGCGGAAGACAGGATTGCCTGGCCTGCTCTGGTCCATGGGGTCACAAAGAGTCGGACACGACTAAACAACAAGGGCCTTTTAAATGTGATGGTGGGAGGTGGTGGTTATTGGTTTGTTTCTGCATTTCTGTTGTGTATTTTTGTGTTCTCATTTTGTATATTTATGTTGTGAACCGCCCTGCGATCTTTGGGTGGAGGGTTTCATACAAATTTAATACAGAAAATAAAACTATTTGGCAGCTGAGATCTTGCTGTGCGTGCCACTGGACAACTGAGCCCGAGTGAACACATATTCTAAAACTTCAGTGCTGGCTCCCAGAAACCTTTCAGTATTATTTTTCTCATAAGAGATATGAAGGCACCGTTTGGGTGAGCCGTTTCCCTGTGGACGCAAGTATCTTCAAATCCAGATATCTCTCTTGGTAGCAACGTGCTTTAAAAACAAACACCACTCTCATTCCAATGCAACTTTTGACTCCACGCGGCAACTTATTGGACCAATATATTTCTCACACATACACTCGGCATCGACAGCTAGGGCTGTGTGCTTTCCAGCTGGCTTTTGTGAACTTTGATAATGCACTGCAGTTAACCAAGGACAAAAGGCAGCAAATCTGTGATAAGATGTCACACACAAAAACGCACTCACTCACGCACACGCAGACAAAAAGCTGAATTGGCCATCTGCTGCCAGTGTTCTGGGCATGCATGAACAGGCTAATCCTCTAAGCCATATGCATGGCGGCCCTTCTCCAAATTCCACACACTGAGCACCATCTCTGGAGGAGGAGGAGGAGGAGGAGGAGGAGGAGGAGGAGGAGGAGGAGGAGGAGGAGGAAGAAGAAGAAGAAGAAGAAGAAGAAGAAGAAGAAGAAGAAGAAGAAGAAGAAGAAGAAGAAGAAGAAGAAGAAGAAGAAGAGGGGGCCGCAGAACTGGCTTCACAATAGGTCGGTCACCCATCATTAACTTGCCTTTTTGAAACGGGAACACACTAATGGAGATGGATCTCTTATTCAAGGCTCTGTCCAAACTATCTAATGCAGCAGAGGACTGTAAGAATCAAGACATCCCTTTATTCGTTAAAATTTATGTCCTGCCCTGTGCCAAGGGAACAGGCCAGATTAGGCATTTTTTACATTAAAAAATACTGTGTGTGTGTGTGTGTGTGTGTGTGTGTGTGTGTGTGTGTGTGTGAGAGAGAGAGAGAGAGAGAGAGAGAGAGAGAGAGAGAGAGAGAGAGAGAATAAGCCCATCTATATTATAATGAGAGACTCGCCCTTTCTGTCCTGAAGTGATGTTAATAGATTTGCAGTTCGTTAATGCCTTCAGAGAAAGCTTTGACAATGCAGTTTTGCACAAAAGGCATCGTCCTGCGGAAACCTAATAAATAACACCTAATAAAAACCCAATAAACATCTGCACCATGTTCTTCAGCTGTGCAAAGCACATCACTTTGTTGGTCTTTCCTGCATCAATATTATCCCCGTGTCGGAGGTGAAGGCAGCTGGGTTGAAGTTGAGAAATTCATCAGGCCATCTACTAGGTTCATGGCTGAAGCAAACTTTCAGCCAAGGACTTCCAGGCTTGTTCCGCCCTCCGCCCCCCCTGCAGAGTCCGTACACTAAACCCTCCCTTGGATTCCAGAAACAGAATCCATTTGCCTCCCCAAACTTCCAGTACAGTAGCTGTATTTCTAGCTTCAGGCTAGCACACATGCACATTTCATGCATGCTATTTGCCAAAAGTTTCAAACTGTTACTTAACAGCATTTGCAAAACAGTCACTTGTCTCTTAACCAAAGTGGTAGGGAAGACTCCGGTGGCAAAAAACAACAACCCCACAAACACACCCACCACCCTGATAACCTGTGATGCTGGAGGACAACTTCCATCTACCTTGACCATAGACCATGGGTTGGTTGTGGCTAATGGTCCATAGCTCAGTGCTAAAGAATCTGCTCTGTATGCAGAAGGGGTCCCAGGTAGGGCTGGGAGGAGACCTCTGGTCTGAAACCCTGGGGAGCCACTGCTACCGGTATTACTGAGCTAGATGGGCCAGTGGTCTGACTGTATAGGGCAGCTCCCTATGGGAACTGGAGTTCAAAACATCTAGAGTTAAGTCAACTCTTCCCATCCAGGGACACCTGAGGGCTATGACTGGGCCCACAGTTAGAAGGGTAGGGCCAGGTAAACAGAAGCTCCGGTCAGAGTGAAAGTGGGCAGAACCACCCCTTTTGCAGGAGCTGCTCCTATCTAAGCCAACGAGGGTGCTTTCCAAAGCAAGAACAGAAGTATCGTGTCCAGGTCAAGGGAAGTAATAGGACTGCTCTATTCTGCTTTGGTCAAGCAACACCTGGAATACTGTGTCTACAATTTAAGAAGGTTGCTGACAAGATGATTAAGGGGAAGAGATGTGATTTGTTTTTGTTTAGTCGTGTCCGACTCTTCGTGACCCCATGGACCAGAACACGCCAGGCACTCCTGTCTTCCACTGCCTCCCGCAGTTTGGTCAAACTCATGTTTGTAGCTTTGAGAACACTGTCCAACCAGGCTTCCTGTAGCTACAAGATGCAGCGTTGCTTTATGGCAAAACGCACCTGGGTTTAGAGCAGGGCCCTGATACCAGATACGGCGTTTAACCTTGCTAGTTTAGATGTGTCATTAATTGGGGACTTTCTCCCCTCGTGCGCTTGGTGTCCCCGGCCAAGACACTGCCAATTAATCCCCTTCGCAGCTTCAATTCTGTCATGCTATACAGTTGCTGGGGCTACGTGGATGCTATGAGCAGGCAGAAGGCCCCGTGCTCTTTCCATAGTTACATCACTGTTTTCTTTCCTATGAGAAATCCAGGCCTTTTCAAACTCTGATGGGCTGGTTCAATTATCCTGGGGAATTCATTTCAGCCTGATTTGTTTAAGGGATCCACGATTAAAATGAACTGGAAGGCTCAGGCCCCATCGGCAGTATGCATTCAAAGCACTATAATGCTCAAGAGAATCCTGGGAAGTGTAGGTCTGTTAAGGGTGCTAGGAGCTGTCGGGAGACTCTCATTCCCCTCACAGAGCTGCAATTGCAGGATTTGTACCTGAGGGTAGTTAAACTGCTCTGGGAATCCAGACCTGAGTTGTTAACGGCCTCGTCAACTTAATACAAGGACTATGAACCTGAAATTAACACAAGAACCCAGAACCTGACCCTTGCCCACTTTCACTCAAGGGCTGTCGTCCACAGCTGCGAAATTAAGCCCTTGCCCAAGTCATCAGCCACTTGTTGCTTCCTGAAAAGTGGTTAGTCTCCAACCTACCCAGTGCTAGGAAAACCCAGTGCTAGGAAAACACCTTGCGCCCCCAAACTCACCCTTAAATAAGGTAGGTCCTCATCTCCACAGTGCCCCAGAAATGCAGCGACTCTCTGCAGTTTTATAATTTGAAATGGAAATGCCCGGCCCCTAGAAATATTTGTTTAGATGGGGAGGGGTATAATTTTTTAAAAAAATATATGTTATATATTATTATACACCCCAGACCTATATTTCAACATTCTTGGTTCCAGCATCAAACCCTTCGGCCGTCGGGAACAACAGATTCCTCAAACTCCCGTGTACAGCACAGCTTTCCACAAACCATCTACTAAAATAGATTACAGTATAAGCCTTCAGGAAGGACACTTGTCTTTTAAATACTTGCATAGTGTATGGCTGTTTAAATATTAATAGCGGTTTGGATCATCTCGAGTGGGAAAGTTCAAAGAGATCCCACTTGGTAGTTATTTGCACATTTCCAAGCTGAAGCGGATTTTTTAAAAAATTGCTTGTTGTTTTTTAAAATAAATAAATAAATTGCATGATCCCTGTGGATATTAGAACGGGGGGGCGGGGGGGTCCTGTTTGGGAGCTGAGCTGCTTTCACTCTGCATTTATATCACCGTCAAAGTCTTCTTTTAAAAGGATGTCTTTGTCTTATGCCTTCCTTCACCCGGGGCTGAGAGATCCCACTTGCGCAACTTTCAATAGTGCAACAGCACGCATTGCCCGCCCACCCACCTCCTCCTCAAGAACAGTCCTTGGCCCCTTGAGCAAGGGCTAAACTACATGTTACAAACAGTTGTGCATATCTTTTCTCAGATTTGGGGGGGGGGGGGGACAACAACCAAGAACTGAAATCAGCCTCTGTGGAGCAGCAGCAGTGATGATGCTGGTGGGGGCGGGAAGGCGCGATTTCCCACCTTGCATAGAAACAAAGCAAGTTGCCTTAATACAGGGTGAGACCCCCTGGCATAGCTGCCAAGTTCTCCCCTTTTTTAAGGGAAATTCCCTTATGCTGAATAGGCTTCCTCGCAAGAAAAGGGAAAACTTGGCAGCTATGCCCCCTGGTCCCTCTGGTTCAGTATTGCCGATACTGAATGGCAAGGCAGCTCTATGTGGGGGTGCCTGGGATCGAACCCAGGAGCTTTTTGCATGCAA
Source organism: Zootoca vivipara (assembly GCF_965207765.1). Taxonomy (NCBI): domain Eukaryota; kingdom Metazoa; phylum Chordata; class Lepidosauria; order Squamata; family Lacertidae; genus Zootoca; species Zootoca vivipara. Next base: position 49,493,837 of record NC_142594.1, on the reverse strand, counting down.
GCCAGATGATCTGCCGCTGAGCTATGATGGCCTATCCTCCAACTAGCCATTTCTGTGCTCAAAACGATCCCTTCCTCGAACTATTTTGCTCCTCGTGCCAGATTCAAATGGTCACATTTTGTATCTAAGAGGGAGGGGCATGTCACACGCAGGCATGCACTCAGGCTGCAATATTAAAATCGACACATCAGTCAACCAAACCTTTAGCTGGTTAACCAGCAGGTGCCAATTTTAATTAGCGTTGGCAGATTTTAATTAATAAGGGTTAACAATTTAGGGCATCCCATCTTTTATTTATCTGCAGCTACCTTGGATTCTTGCTTGTTGCTGAAACGGGAAATGGAGGTGAAAACAATACAGCGTACCACTACTTACGAATGTTTCTACTTACGAATGGAGCTCCGTCCGCCATCTTGGATGCGGTTTAGATAGGATTTTTTCTACTTACGAATTTTTAGATAGGGTTGCTTCGACTTACGAATTTTTTCTCCCAATGCATTCCTATGGGATTCGACTTACAAATTTTTTCTACTTACAAATGTGCGTTTGGAACGCATTAAATTCGTAAGTAGAGGTACCACTGTATGCCAATAGTATATGTATTAGAAATGTGGCATTCTTTCAAAAACAGTGACTGGTTTTATTTGTTGTACTGTACATTATCTATAATAATAATAATAATAATAATAATAATAATAATAATAATAATAATAATTTATTATTTATACCAGCCCATCTGGCTGGGTAATACAGTGATTCATCCAGTATTAAAAGCTTCCCTAAACAGGGCTGCCTTCAGATGTCTTCTAAAAGTCCAATAGTTTTTTATTTCTTTGACATCTGATGGGAGGGCGTTCCACAGGATGGGTGCCACTACCAAGAAGGCCCTCTGCCTAGTTCCCTGTAACTTCACTTCTCGCAGTGAGTGAACCGCCAGAAGGTCCTCAGCGCTGGACCTGTGTCCGGGCAGAACTATGGGGATGGAGACACTCCTTCAGGTATACTGGGTCGAGGCCGGTTAGGGCTTTAAAGGTCAGCACCAACACTTTGAATTGTGCCCGGAAACGTACTGGGAGCCAATGTAGGTCTTTCAGAACTGGTGTTATGTGGTCTCGGTGGCCCTTCTTTGAGGTTTTGGCAATATGCAGTTACTTTAATCAGGATGAGTAATCAACTAAAACAGTTCGATCAGTGCACAGCCCTAACATGTTCTCACCGTCAGCATTCATAGGTATGCCTCTTTCCGCCATTACCCTATGCTCAAGGCAGCTCACAACATGTACTACAAAATAGAACAAAATTTAAATTCCTTGGAGGTTTTTAAGCAGAGGTTGGATGTCCTGGGTGCTTTAGCGGAGATTCCCCGCATTGCAGGGGGTTGGACTAGATGACCCTCGGGGATCCCTTCCAACTCTAGAAGTCTATGGTTCTCTGAATAAGTTAACAAAGACTATCTCATTTTCATAGAAACGCAGAAGGTGCCTCCAGTTGAGAACTTTGCGAGAGCTCCAGCTACAAGCATTATATCTGGAGCAAAATCTCCATCTTACCAACCCATAACTTAGCCTGTTATGTTACTTCCAAGACGGGTCTTCAGCTCTTGCTCAGGAGCTCAGAAGTGCAATATTGCGAGGGGAGGGGGGGATTCTCTGCCTCTGTCACAACAGGGAGAACACAAGAGAGAGGCAGCTAAACATGCACTTTAAGAGAGGAGAGCTCTCTTGCTCTGTGTAGCACACGGTTCAGGTAGAGGACGTGGTTCACTTAATCATTAAGTGTTGCCCCAGATGCTGGGCTGGTAAAATGTCACAGTAAATCCAAGCACTTCACTTCTTTCTGGCTGTGGATCATTTTTTGATAATGAATCAGGTGCAAACTAGAAATTTCATCCGGGCAAGGCTGAATTATGTCAACAGCAGCTTCAAAGTACGGTACACTAAACTGCAGTTAGAAACAGGGGAAGGAAAACACTTCCCACATCGGTGGGGGTCTGAGCCCCACGTTGAACAAAAGGTTCCTGCATTGCGGGGGGAGGGGGGCGTTGGACCAGATGAGCCTTGTGGTCCCCCCCTCTTCCGATTCTAGGATTCTTTGATCTGCAAAGATTTTTGAAAGCTGCTGTCCAAAATACCCAGAAGGCACCAGATTGGGGGAGACCGCTCTAGGAGTATAGGCAGGGTCAACGGAACAGAACAAATCTCCTCCCACTCCAAAAAAATATGGCCCACTCTAGCAGACATCTGGAGGACTGTGTACTTATCTCCATTACAGCCATGCTAAACCTATTCTACAGACCAGCCTTCCCCAACCTGGTACCCTCCAGATCAGGCATCGGCAACCTCCGGCCCATGGAGGCCGTTTATCTGGCCCACGGGCCGCCCGTGAACCGAGCCGCACGCTCGGCAAGTCCCCCCCCCCGTGCTGCGGTAAAGCAGCGCGGCGCGGCGCAGCGCAGGTACTCGTCGAACGGCGCCAAAAACCGTGTCTGTGCAGCCACAGAAGCGATTTCTGGCGCTGCAGACATTTTGGAAATGGGCAGCCAGCACTGGAAATTGCTTCTGCACAGCCACGGACATGCGCAGAAGCGATTTCCGGTGTTCCGGAATATGGGCAGCGCGGCACGGGAATCCTCCAGCCCACGGGCAGAAAACGTTGCCGATGCCTGCTCCAGATGTTGTTGGACTACAACTCCCATCAGCCCCAGCAAGCACACAGTTTGCAATGGCTGCTGTAGCCAGCAATAGCCTCCAATTTCTCCATATGACTTCATTCGAGGAAAGGAGCTGACCCGGAATGTCACAAAATGCAGAGGTCGCCACGAGTAGTTTAGTTGGCTTTAAAGAAAGCTCAGACTTCTCTTCCATGAACTTGTCTATCAATGGCTACTATCCATGCCACCGAATATTCAGTATTTTGGCACTGAATAAATAAATCAATAAATAAGCAAAGAAAGCAAGCAACGTATGAATTAGGATGTAAATTAGGGTACAAATTGCATCACGAGTTAAATGGGAAGTGCAAATATGCCTCGCGTGTGCAATTTGTTTTTAGAATAGAAATATACAGAATATGGCTTGATTGTGCAAATCAATGTTTTAAGTGAGGGCCCCCCCCCAATGTTGCAGAATAAACCACACTACACTGAGATTGTAAACCTTAGCAGAAGGGTCTTTTTGTGAGCTATGCCCATCTTTTCTTGTCAATTTCCCACTGAATTCTCTCTGCACATCTGGGAGATATTAGTGGAAAAGACAGCTCAGATCCATGAGGAGAGGGGAATAAGCCAGGAAGGAAAAGAAACAACCATCTGCTCAGACATACTCCACATATTCTTCCCTCAAAAAGTTAAGAAAATCAGTGACCCTTACTCAATCCAAGCAATGGCATTTCTCGGTTCATCAAAGTTTGCCCTTTTCTCCTCTCCCCCCCCACTCGCACCCCTATGAAAAGACTCCCAGGAATCCCTGGAAGAAGAAGAAATTGTGAAATTGCATTCATGGTAAAACAAAAGAATGGCGTCATTTCTGCAGTTTCGAAAACTCAAACCCTTGCCCTGATGTTTTGCTCTAAACCACAACTTTGACGCCAGCTTTAAGGGGGAAAGAATTATTTGAAAAGTTACACCACCACCCCAATTTTCAACCTTGCAGAAAATGGGTTTTGCAATGTTGATGTGCTGGAGCATGAACTGATACACTGACAAATCCTTCTCTCCTACATGCTGTTTTCTCCATCACCCAATGGACTATTTAAGGAGGTTTCCGCAGTGAATTCATACAGGAGAGCCTTTCTTGAGAGGAAATAAAATCCTTCGAATATGTTCAGGGCTTCACCTGACTCTTGGGTGACCCAAGTGAATGGGTGTCTAAGAAAAGGGGAGGGTGAATAGAAATGGAAGAGAACAGAGGACTTGAAAAGAAACTACAAGAGGGGAAAGAGCACCCGGAAATTCTCCTGCACCTGAGCTGTCATGATCAAAAAGATGGTGCCATTCCAATGCTTCATTTCTGCATTTTTAGGAAAACAGAAACCTGCTCTACGCCTTCTAACATTTGTGTACCTCATTTTCTCCATCATGGAACCAGAGGAAGGGTGGATCCCACACAGTCTCCCCCATCTGGGCATTGACCAGAACCAAACCTGCTTCAGATGGTTGTCTGATGTGCCTTTAGACCATTACCCTAAGGCAGGGCTTCCCAAACTTGAGTCTCCAGCTGTCAAAACAATTTGCCACCAATTAGCCCTACTGGTTCATCAGATCACCTGCAGTCTTCTTCCCCGCCACTATCGCTTTGTGGCGCTGTGGAGAGCAAGACCGGCCATTTCCTCTTCCTGTCAGCTGCCCCAAGTGGCACGGAAGAGTAAGGCGCCTCAGCCACAGGATTCCCCGGGTTAACCTTGCTGGCACCTTACGGCCATTTAGAAAAACCACTAAATATCCTTTCTATTGTTCCTAGCACGCTGCAATATAATAACCACAAGTTACTTTACCATTAAAGGGACGCGGGTGGCGCTGTGGGTTAAACCACAGAGCCTAGGGCTTGTCAATCAGAAGGTCGGCGGTTCAAATCCCCACGACGGGGTGAGCTCCCATTGCTCGGTCCCAGCTCCTGCCAACCTAGCAGTTCGAAAGCAAGTGCAAGTAGATAAATAGGTACCGCTACAGTGGGAAGGTAAACGGTGTTTCCGTGTGCTGCTCTGGTTTGCCAGAAGCGGCTTAGTCATGCTGGCCACATGACCTGGAAGCTGTACGCTGGCTCCCTCGGCCAATAACGCGAGATGAGCGCAGCAACCCCAGAGTCTGTCACGACTGGACCTAATGGTCAGGGGTCCCTTTACCTTTTTACTTTACCATTCCCTTCCTCTCCCACGCTTGCAACGAAGGACATTGTTTTAAAGGTCTCAGTTGTCACAGCCTCTGATCTGAAGTCTACATCACCCTTTTAAACAGATGCTGCTGCTTCTTTTTTTAAGGGTCTGCTGCTTCTGTTGAAAATTCATAGCTGCTGCCTCTGACAAGAAACGCTTAATTTATTTACTTTTTAGGAAAAGAAGCAGCAGCTTATCAAATCACACAGAGTGTCTTTGGCTCTTCTGCAGGGAGCCTGTCCAGACACACGACGCTTCTCCCTGCAGGCTGCCCTGGCTGCAAGTTCCCGCTGAAGCGAGTCGCGGCCAATTCACTCAAAAAGCCCCAAGCGAGCTGGCGCCCTGCATTACACGCACTCCATTCCCTGTCAAAGCGCCGGCAAACTTGAGTGTTTTCCTTGGCCGATCGAGCAGCCGAGCTGAACTGCTTTTGCCTGCTTTCCAAACACAACAGGAAGAAAGTGATGACAAGCTGAAAGAGGAGCATGATTAAAACGTAGGAGCTCGGGGCAAGGGAATCAGCAGAAACTTTTAAAACACACACATTTTAACTTACTGGAAATCAGGAAAGGTGTATTAGTCAAGACATCCAACGCGTGAAATATATGACAGGCTGCAACTCTGAGCGGCTTTCCTGTACAATTTGTTCGCCTTGATGGAAAACAAGGAACTCTGTGACAAGTTGTTGAATGTATGTTAAGTATTGCTAATGAGTTTGTGTGTGTATAAGGCACACTTAGATTATACAGTCTACTAGCAGTGCTAGAAACTGAGATGTGAAAGCTAGGAGCTAATTGGCACCTTAATCCTAGGTTATGGGCGCAACAACAGAATGTCTAGGCACACTTTTTTTCATAACAATAATACAAAGCTGAAAATGAATGAACTGCAGCTAAAATAAAATTAAAAAATCCTTCCAGTAGCACCTTAGAGACCAACTAAGTTTGTCATAGGTATGAGCTTTCGTGTGCATGCACACTTCTTCAGATACACAGTGTATCTGAAGAAGTGTGCATGCACACGAAAGCTCATACCTATGGCAAACTTAGTTGGTCTCTAAGGTGCTACTGGAAGGATTTTTTATTTTGTTTTGACTGCGTCAGACCAACACGGCTACCTACCTGTAACTGCAGCTAAAATATTATGTTCATTTTTCACATGGTCTAGTCTTTCCCATGCCCACACCCCTAATATTCTTTAGAGGGTCTTCAGAGAAGTGGGGAGGCAGAAAAAGGTCCTCCGTTCCTTCCACTTTGCAGTTTTCATCTGAAATCTTAGGCGCTGTAGTGGACCCAAAGCCCATGAAACTGTTCGCGCTAATGAAATTCCCTGTCGCAAAATGCGCCTAGAACAGTGGGAGTTTCGGACACTGCCTACTAGATCAGAGTGCTTGTGTTTTGCTGCTGGATTTTAAAGAAGGCAGATAAACTGACACACCATCACACACCAAAAAACCCCACACAATAGCACTCCTTTGTTCAGGGGTGGGGAACGAATGGCTCTCCAGGTGTTAAGACTCCAGATGCCTTCATCCCTTACCACTAGCCAGGTCTGTGGCTGATAGGAGTTGGAGTCACTATCCTTGCCTGTGGTGGTGGAGGAGGAGGTGGAGGAGGAGGAGGATATTCTTTCTGTACATAACAAAAGAAAATGTGTGTATGTGTTTGAGAAAAACAGGGGGAGGAGAGAACACCAAAAGGCAACTTTTAAGAATGTACCCATTCCTCTCCATCCACTCGGCCAAAATCCTGGTTCAAACTGTCCAACTCCTGCTTTGACCACTGCAAGATTTCTGCTTGTCTTTGACCTTCACAACTCAGACCTTTCTCATTGCTATCCAAAAATCTGCTGCCACAATTATTCACCTTTCAAGTTACTTGGGCCATAGAAAGCCACCTTGCACCAAGTTCTGTCCATTTGTCCATGTGGTGCCTCCTTTGACTGACAGAGGCCCTCCAAGGCTTCATGCACAGCCTGTCCCATCAATCACCCACTACATGGTAGACGTTGAAACCCCCCCCCCCCCGGCATTCTGCACAGAAAGCACATACTCCACCACTGAACAGCGGCCCCTGCTCTCAGGCACAGAACCCTTCCCTTCCTTCCCATCCCCTTTCCATATCCAGCAAGAATTCCATTAAAAACCCCGGGAATTTGCCCCAACCATTCCAGCCCTTGTTTCTCTTTATGTCCCTCCAATTGTAGAGATGGAAGGGACCACGAGGGTCAACTAGTCCAACCCCCTGCAACGCAGGGGGCTCTGAGATTAAGAGTCTCATGCTCTACCGACTGAGCTGGTTTAACATTTTTTATTCTGCTTTCTTTTGGTGGTGGTGGTGGTTATTGTTATGTTTGCACTTTTTCCATCAGCAAATCAATAAAATATTAAATATGAGAATCGATAGGTGTACTGTACGTTATTTCACCTAATATTATTTGTGTGTGTGCAACGGCCCCCTCCCCAAAATGTACCCATTTTTCTATGTGGCTTTTGTTTAGAGAATTAATCAGTTGTTAAGAGAATGAATCAGTTGTTAGAACATGAGTCTCGGGGTCGTGAGTTCAAATCCCACATTGGACGGAAGATTCCTGCCTTGCAGGGGGATGGATTAGATGACACCTTTGTGGTTCCAACTCTAAAATTCTATGATTCTAAGTGCAAATTTCAAAGGATAGCTGAATTTCCATTCATTTGTTGCTTTGAGAAGCATTTCTCTCCTATCCCTGATTTCTTATGCGCATGCGCGCGCGCACACACACACACACACAGAGTAATGAATCCACACTTCCAAAGATCTCCAGCATGCAATCTACAATGTGTGCATGTGCGCACATCAAGACAGCCAAGCGTTCCCTCTCTCTGGTTTTGCCTGAAGGCCATTCCCTGAACTAATTACATCCAGCCAGTTAATGGCCACGATGCTACAGCTGTGCAATGCTGTTAATTCTTTCCTTAAGCTAAATCCAACTGCAAAGGCTCGGCTTGACCTCTGCCCTCGCCCCTGAGCCTAATGGCTGGGAGACGGCAGGTGGTCCAGCCTTAGCTGGTTCAAGAAAGGTTAAATTCGAGGAAAGAGAAGAAATCCATGTCAGGGGTTATTCTGAAGCAGAACAAAAGGCCCTGGTGCAGCACGAACCATCATTTCCTCTGCCTTGCAGCAAAGATCACCATCCATCTCCTGTGGGTGGGGGTTGGGGGGAAGCAAGGCAATGAATGCCTTGCTTCAGCCGGCTAAATAAACAAGGCAGAATGTACACTTTACTTCGAGGAAGGAGTTTAATGCTGAACCAAGTGTTACGATCAGTAAAAAATGCCCTGGCCTAGGGATCCGCATGAAGGAGTGTGCAGAAGAACCAAAGTGTTTAGGCGGGGACGCAACTTGTCTGCACACAAAGAGGGGCTCCCTGGTTTTCGCCCCTATATAAAGGTATCCAAGTGCAGTGATTAATTCTGTTCCCATAGAAGAGAAGAACGCCAGACACCCAATTTATGTGATGGAAAGAAAAAAGACCAAAAGATTATAGCGGAGCCCCATTGTGGTAACGGCTTCCCCCTGACCTGCCCCACCAAGGGTGGACTTATTTTGCATCCCAGATCGCTGGCCATCTTAGGAACCAGATCCCCAACCCCCCAAAAAAACAGAACCGTGGGGGGGGAGGGGGAACCACAGACCACAAGTGGTTGCATAGGGGGGGAAAGGAGGCAGGAAGAATCCTGTTCCATGAGTGTGAATTCCATGAATGTAAACAGCAGAATTGCTCAGCCAAGGAACACTAAAATAGCATCTCTCTGCAGCCCACTCAAGCCAGGCGGTCACGAAAGGGTTAAGATGAACCCAGGCCCACCTAAGAGTGCAGAAACCTTTATTTATAAGGTGCAGGAGGGTGACATTTCTCCGTTCCAGTTCCTTTCCCCCCTTTAACCTTCTGCCACCGTGTCACCCTGGCATTTGATCTTTCGCCTCCATTCATTTATTCTTGTCACGGCTATCCATCATTGATTTTGTTCTCAGAGGGGAGGGAGGCCAGCCCTGACGCTGGCCTCTGGGCTTCCCACGCCCACACTCTGGCTCGCCAGCTCTGATCTCCAAACAAGAGCAAGGCCTGCCCTGGGTGCAAGTCGTGACCTTTGCTTGGGGCGCAAAAGGGGCTCCGGGGACCTTTTATCACGCCGTGGAATTTCGCCAGTGGAATTTCCATTCTGGGACCAATGGCTGCCCCAGACCAAGGCAGCTCGACAGTCACAGATATAACTTGCACATTGGAAACTCTCGAGTGTGTCGTTCCCCCCCCCCATGAGCTTCATACCCATCAACTCCCTCCCCCCTTAAAATGAGGCATCTCATTTTCTTGCAAGAGGTCAAAATAACCACTGCAATCTTGTACAGCACGTTTTTCAAGCATAGCACCCCAAGACACAAATTTTGGGGTGACATACAAGATCACTGCCCCCCCCAATGGTTTGGGGGCAGCAATCTTGCACAGCGGCACTGTGTCCCCTTAAAAACACTTAGAATCATAGAATCATAGAGTTGGAAGAGACCACAAGGGCCATCCAGTCCAACCCCCTGCCAAGCAGGAAACACCATCAAAGCATTCTTGACATATGCCTGTCAAGCCTCTGCTTAAAGACCTCCAAAGAAGGAGACTCCACCACACTCCTTGGCAGCAAATTCCACTGCCGAACAGCTCTTACTGTCAGGAAGTTCTTCCTAATGTTTAGGTGGAATCTTCTTTCTTGTAGCTTGAATCCATTGCTCCGTGTCCGCTTCTTGGGGGGGGCATGATATCACACAGGTCACGTGACTCATGCAGGAGTATGGATTTGGAAGATGGCACCCCAGATTTGCACCGTGTCATGTTGGAAGGTATGCAGCTTATTCACACGTGGGAAGTGTTTTTAGGGGGAGCACAGCTATTTGGGGGGGGGGGCTTTGCTGGTTGAACATGCAACAGGAAGCTGCAATAGGGAGCAGGGACTCAGAGCACTGGGTTCCCTAGGAAGGGAAGTTCATCTGGCACCCTCTGTGCAAAAAAACAAAACAAAACACTTTTGGTCCCTGCAAAAATACGCTTCTTTCCCCACCCCAAGGCTTTTTATTACTTTTTAGTGGTTTATTACTTCTCACAGCGGAAATAGTTCTAGGGATTTATCTGTTTGCATTTCTCAACTGCTTAATATTTTAAAAAATCTCTTAAGCACTATGCAGAAATGCTGCATAAAAAATACCATAAAAATAGCGTTGGAAACCAGTAAAACGGTATTATTAAAAAGAGGGTCCAATCTCACGGGTCAGGGAAAGCCTAGGGGAAGAAGAAGACGCATCTTTACGAGACATCTGCAAAAACTGAAGGGTCAAGCTTTGTTTATGGCAGAGGGACGGGCATTCCGGAGTGCAGGGGCAAAAGTAGACGAGACGTGTTCTTTTTTTTACATAGACATGGTTTTGTTTAACAGGGGGACGTGGTTGCTTGAGATGTAATTATGTATATTGACTTCTGCATTTTCTTTTTTTTCTGTGTTGCAGGTTGCCTAGGTTTCAGCAATGCACACATTTTATATGATGATAAAATAACACAACAAACAACACAAACTGACAGTAATATTAATAAGTGGAATGGGGAGGGAGGATACACATAATTTGCTAGATTGGATCATAGGAATCACAGAGTTGGAAGGGATCCCAAAGGTCATCAGGTCCAACCCCCCCCCCCTGCAATGCAGAATGTGCATGGCTTGATCCAGCCGGCCTCAGATCTTGAGGAACCTCCCTGACTGAACCCTCAAAGCCCCCGGGCTGGTTGGCTGCATTCAGATTTGGGGGCCACCCTCCCTTTGCGAGCTACCAGAAGGTAGCTTTGTGCCGCTTCACTGTTATAAAATCTACTCCTGCATTAGGAGGAGGACCAAAGGCAGCCTGGCTCCACGCCTCTCCACCCGCTCCTCAAACTCTCCACACCCTTCACTGGCCCCCGCTTTGCACCCCAAAACGGTCTGGATCATGCCCTTTAAATCTGATATGGCCTCTTTCTTGCCTGGATGGGAGATAAGAGAATAATAATCTGTTGAGCGTGCGCAGAGAAACTAGCCTGTTGTACACAGGGAACATTGACACTGCTTGCCCCGCCCACTCTAGCCTCTGGCCCCTCCCACAACTGGCATGTGGCCCTCGGAACGTTGCCTATAAGGGAATGTGGCCCTTGGGTTCAAAAACTCCTGAAGCGGAGCAATACCTCCTGAATCCAGGTCTTCAGGTCATTGCCCTGAGCAAAGAAAGCCGGCACATTTAAGGTCTCCATCCAGACACATTTGGGCCCTGAGGGTAATTTTGACAAACTCCCTGTTTTCTACAGTCCCGGGCAAAACTAGGTCCCTGATGACTCTGCCATATGTGATTGGTGGGGGGCTGCAGGATTTATACGGGCATCTCCTAAATGGAACTGGTATATCAGCACACAAAAAATGTGTTTTGGGTGAAGATGGTTTCATCCTAGTCTCATCTTGTTTTGATCGCTGCTGCTGCTGTTGCTAAAGATGTATTTATTTTTGGCTAAAAGGGAATACTTAAAACCAAAAATATTTTACGTCCCACCAATTGTGTCTTTTAAAAAATAAATGAATAAATGAAGAACTCCAAGTTGCTGCTGCTGCTACTACTCCCCCTCCCCCCACAGCAGCCGCTTCTGTTGTGCCCAAGATCAAAGCAGCATCAGCCATTAAAATAGTTGAAAAGAATTGTCACAGGGCTCATGTTTCACAGGTCTCGTACCTAAAATATGTCAGAAGCCTGTTAATCTTTCTTTCCTTCTTCCCACCCTCCCACAAACATTAAAGAGCTATTCAGCTGGTAAAAGTAGCATTTCCAAACTGGGCAGAAAGCTGACCAAAAAAAATTAGTCCTTTTTAAGCAATTTTAAATGGTTGCAAAAAAAACAAACCCAACATATCTATGTCCCCCATTAGAAATCTTAAAAGGGTAAATAAATCTTAAATATGCACACACTGAGAGAGCGAGCACTGGCCACAAAGATGGAACTTCTGTCATGCGAAGTGGTTCAAAGAAATTCTGTGGCTACTGTGTGAATAGGGGAGCTGGTGAGTCAGAGCAATTAGAATGGGTTCCTATCAGTGGTTACGGGTTTTCTTGTAATATTATTGAACCACTGAGGCCCAGGCCCTTAGCAGAGATGGCCCAGGAACCCAGGGCATCTGATGTGGGGACTTGCAGTCCTGGAATAGGAGTAATTCTGGCTCCAGAGCTGGAAAACAAAACCAGCTAACCCCAAGCCCACTTTTTGTTGCTAGTGGCAATTTAGGAATACATACAAACTGCTTGCTTGTGCGTGCATCGGGGCCGGCTCAGCCGTGAGGCAGGTGAAGCAACTGCCTCAGGTGGCAATATCCACAGGGGTGGCAGATCCTGATTTAGATCTTTCTCTCCACCACCATCTTGTTCCTGATGTAAATCTTCCTTGGCCCCTTCCTCCCTGGCGGAAGGGAATTTTGGGTTCTGCCTCAGGTGGCAAAATGTCTTGGACTGGCCCTGGGCATGCGTACACCATTTATAAATGTAGCCAGGATTCTCTGGTTCCTGGCGTCATATCAACAGAAAGCCCAACAGCAGATTAGGCCCCTGTGCAACTCTGTGGCAAAATCTTCTTTTACGACTTGGTAGGACGGAGGTGGCTGAGCTCATTTGGGGGTCCAATAGCTCACGGTGGGCTCTGCGTTATGGGCTCTATGTAAACCTAGAAGGAATGCACAATACTGCTAAGAAAAGGCCTGTCTAATCCAGCCTCCTCCTCATCTCAGTGTCCTTACAAGATGCCTATGGGAAGCCCATAAGCAAGACATGAGGGCAACAGCCCTCTCCTGCTATTGTTCCCCAATAACTGGGATTCAAAAGCATCTTGCAAATAGCCAACATGACTAGTAACAGTCAATAACCATGAATCTGTTAAATCTCCCTTTTAAGGCATCTGACCTGGGGGCTGTGTTTGTGGTCATGAATTAAAGTGGCATAAGAGTGTTTTAAATGCATAGTGTGGATGTGATCCAGAACCCAGGGTGAACCAATGGAGCTTTTCATTCCCCACACAGATTTCCCTAGTAATTGTAGCTTTCGGGGCAGGGGGCATAGGGGTGTTAGGGGAGGGGTAGTGCCTTTGGTGGGGGACACGTTGCGTTCCTTCTGGGGTATTTTGTCCGCCTTTGGTCCCCACCCTGCACTCAGCACTCACTTGTAGCTCCTAGAAGCTGCTAGCATGCGACAGCGGTCGCACCCTGGAAAACAGCTTCAACTGGCCAGTTAAACCAGGTGAGGGGAGCTGATGGGTCTCAAACCCTCAGGGAGTTAGGGGCTTCCCCTGCATGCGGAAACAGGCTCCGGAGGATTGAGGGTACGAGACCCATAGTGGGTCCATCGGTCAAAAAGGTGTTTTCTGCATGTGCCATAGAGGGAAGTAGGGGCTGGTGGGAGCTCGTCCACCTGGGACGGTAGCCCATCGAGGAGAATGAAGACTCTGATCCTAAACCTCCACTGCCTTGCGAGATATTTTCTGGAGAAGAAAAGGCTAAAACTCTACACCAGGGGTCCCTATACTAAGGCCCGGGGGCCGGATGCGGCCCAATCGCCTTCTAAATCCGGCCCGCGGACGGTCCGGGAATCAGCATGTTTTTACATGAGTAGAATGTGTCGTTTTATTTAAAATGCATCTCTGGGTTATTTGTGGGGCCTGCCTGGTGTTTTTACATGAGTAGAATGTGTCCTTTTATTTAAAATGCATCTCTGGGTTATTTGTGGGGCATAGGAATTCGTTCATTTTTCCCCCTCAAAATATAGTCCGGCCCCCCACAAGGTCTGAGGGACAGTGGACCGGCCCCCTGCTGAAAAAGTTTGCTGGCCCCTGCTCTACACAAATCCAGAGTGGAGTCCCTAAGACAGTTGGACGGTGCCTTGCACACCTCCTGCAGCCAAGCTGGTGCAAAACGTCTTGCTCTGCTTTCCTTTGGACCACATCAGAAATGCCCCGGGGTGGGGGGGCGGGGGCGGTGCGGTCTTGTGGTTTGGGCAGCCCAGGGTAAAAAGGTAAAAGGTAAGGAACCCCTGGATGGTTAAGCCCAGTCAAAGGAGACTATGGGGTTCCAGCGCTCATCTCGCTTCAGGCCAAGGGAGCCGGCGTTTGTCCACAGACAGCTTTCCGGGTCATGTGGCCAGTATGACTAAACTGTTTCTGGTGCAACGGAACACCGTGACGGAAACCAGAGCGCATGAAAACGCCGTTTACCTTCCCGTCACAGCGGTACCTATTTATCTACTTGCACTGGTATGCTTTCGAAGTGCTAGGCTGACAGAATCTGGGACAGAGCAACGGGAGCTCACCCTGTCGCGCGGATTCAAACTGTCACCATTTTCAGATCAGCAAGCCCAAGAGGCTCAGTGGTTTAGACCACAGCGCCATCCACTCCCCTGGGCAGTCCAGGACCTCCATACACACTGCCCAGGCTTGCAGTGCTTCCTTGCCAACATAGCGGTTTGACTTCACCCCTGGAGGCGCAATCCATTGTCTTGAGAGACAGAGGAATGCCAACAACAGGGTTGGGGGGGGAGACTATAGTTCCCAGGATTCTTTGGGGGGGGTGCAGATGTGCTTTGAATGTATGGTTGGTGTGTACATAGCCTAAGACACATCATGGGTCAACCTTACACACACACACACACACACACACACACACACACACACACACACACACCTTACTAGCTAGCCTGCCCAAACACATGGGCATGGTCTCAAAACAAAAACAGAGCCCTTTTCCCCACCCTCAGTAAATTTATTCTGCCTGTTTGCCTGAAGGCAATTTTCACTTGGCTTTCTGCAAGACTATGTGGAGTTAGCGCCCCACCAAAAAAATGCAAGGATCAGGGGGATGCTTTCATTATTTGGGGTCTATTTATAGTATCTTAGCATATACAACTGCTTTGCTTTCCAGCTCTTTCCCCCCCCCCTTTGTCGCAAGCGCTTGAGCACAGCGAATCACACAGCTATTACGCTAAGGCCATCATTATAAAAAAAGGGGGTGGGCGAGAGAGAAAGAGGGACCCACACAGAGCGGAAAGGCGCACAAACACACACCTCTGATGCCATCTAAAAAAACCCAAAGAAAGACCGTCTTCCTCCCTCCTTCCCACACTACCTCAAAAACACTCGGCTGCAGAAGCAAACCCGCTGTTTGGCAGCCAGCCAGCTGGAAACCAAAAGGGGTTTTCCTTTCCTGCTGCTCACCCTCATTCAAGAGCTTTTTCTCCGTACACAATGCTATTTATAGCTGTTGGCAAGAAACCAGCCGCAGTTCAGCCACAGAACCACAGATTTGACTAATGCGTGTGAGCGCACTCGCGCACAATTATTCTGCTTATGTTATGGCCTTGTATGAACAGCATGACACATGTAAAAACGAGACCGAAGCTGCAAAAAAAAAAGGGAAAATGTCCACAGAGGATGCCCCACATTAAAAGGGAGGAGGAGACGCAGGGAGGATTCAGCAAGCGCGTCTGGCAGAAGTTTGTAGCTCAGGAGTGCAAGAATCTATGTGGTGTGGCTGCAATGCCACAGCCAAACATTTGCTTCCTTCCTCAGAGCATTCCCCCCACCCCACCCCACCTCGGGTTCTTTTTAAGAGCTTCTCCAGGCTGTAGGGTTTTTTTGGGGGGGGGGTATGGTTGAGTTTCTTTATTCTGCAACATTTTATTGGGGTGGATTTATATTGGAACACGCATCCAATTTATGAGCTGGTCTGTGATGTTACCACGTCACAAGGGAGTCTGGAGGGGCCCATTGTGCTCTAATGGCGGGGTGGGGGGGAACTGGACCAAAAAGAAAAATCTTTTAATTACAGGCGTCAACAATAATGAAAGTGTGATTGTGTTTAGGCACTCCAATACCTTCTTGCACACAAATAGCCATTAAAGCACATTTAAAAAGAGAGCATCAAGAGAGACTTGCCCTGAGACAGAAGCCTTCTGAATGTGGGGATCTAAAAAGGAGATCAGAATTTCTATCATATGGAGAGGGTGCTATAACCCTTACAGGCGAGGAAAAAAGTGAGCAAATGAGAGCATCTGCCGATTTAGTTGTCAGCTTTCAGAACACAGGAGGATGGGAATGGAATTGTACAGTATGTCTGAATGCTCTCCAATCATGTCGAAATAAAAATAAGTCTCCCTGCATGCAGAAAGCTGGCACGGAAGATAGAACGCTAACAGAGAAGCCTTCTACCTGCTATGCTAGCTTTCAACATGCAGGGAGTTCAAATAATGAAAACTTTCCCTTCCACATCCCCCTGTGATTTACAACATACTTTTTTTTCCAAGCAGGCACTGAGTTTCAAAAGTTTTCTGCCAAAGGTTTATCCTCTTGTAGCAAACCCTGATTTGCCGTTTCCAACTTCATGTGAAAGTGCTCCTCCCTATCATTAACAAAATTATGAAAGATAAGCACAGTTACTCCTGCATTGTTTGTAGAGGCAACAAAGCAGCAGCTCTTGGTGACAAATTTTGGATTACCATTGTACATCCAGAATTCCTGAATGAAACTTGAGATTGCTTAGCCAACAGAGAGAGCTTCTGTTTTCTAACTCGTACTCCCTCTCCACCCATTTTCTCTAAAGTGTGAATGCTTCCAAAAGAACACCTTACAAGTCATTTCCTATTGTGCATTGTAATTATCTGTTATAATAGGGAATAAAGGCTTAATTAGCTTTCAAGCTGCAGATATGATTTAATTAGCTTTCACGCTGCACATGGAACACCTGTCTAGGTGAAACCAAAGCTTGCTCATTCCGTTTCGAAGGGAAGGTCAGGCTTACGGATTTGCAACCATAAAGGTCTGTAAGCAATTGGATTTTAAGAGCTGAGGGTACTTTCTTCTCTGCCTTAATTAGCAGCAGCTTGACTAAATGCAGTGCTGGGAGTCAGATTATTTCCCCCTGTGCGTGCACACTGCAGATATGGCACCTGGCTGCCTTATAGCACACTACGGACAGTGGTGCATGTTACACCTTTTGAGATGTCACAAGGCGTGAGAGTGGGCTGATTTTAGCACTGGTTGCCGAAACAGAAGCTGCCACATTTGTTTCCTGTTCTGCAGGGCTGGGGAATTCTTGACCAGTGTGCAGACCGTGGTGACGGAAGCCTAGGTTTTAAGGTGCCATTTGGCGCCTAGCCTTCATATCTCAGTTTCTAACAGTGGTAGAAACCCATTGTGAGAGAGGTGGGGAGTCTTTTCGGCTCCCACTGCACAAGCCAACTTTGAACAGGTAGGCAGGGCAAGTTAAGTGGAAACACACATGGCCAACAAATGCCAACCGCCGCCCAAATCCCAGCATCAGAGCTTGGAACGGGGAGCACGGTAAAGGTTGCAGAGCCTGCTCCATGTTGTCAGGAGTATGGGCAGGAGTCAGGCGCTGGGGCCTGTAGTGCTTTGCAGGACTGGGGCCTGCCTCAGCTTGTGCTGGAGAAGCAAGGAGTGGCCACTCAGGTGAAGGCCTCAGCTTGTGCTGGAGAGGCAAGGAGTGGCCACTCAGGTGAGGCCACTTGATACCTCACTGCACCTGGTGGCAGGAGCTGGGAGGGATAAAAGCTCAGCATTTCCCTTCAGCTCTTGGCCACAGCAACGCTATCCCTGCCTGGTTGCCTCTGGCCTCTTGCTCCTTGGACCCTTGCCTTGCCAACGCCTTGCTCCTCAACCCTGGGATCTTTGCCTTGCAGATTCCTTGTTTCTCGACTCCCAGACCTTTGCCTCTGCCTTGCTCCTTGACCCTGCGACTGCCTGCTGCTGGACCCTCAGCCCTGCACCTGTTCCTACATCACCATCTTGCCTCTGGTCCTGACGTCCTCAGTCAGGGCTTCAACCGCCCACCGACCGGACCATGACACATGTGGATCCTTTCAACCTTTTGCAATTCTCCCACCCCCCCGCCTTTCCTCCCACCCCCATGTCAGAGGTGTGCGAGTGCTAACCTCACCAAAGCCCCCAGGGGCCGGTAGACCTCACCAAACCTTTCCCTGCCCCAGGTTCAATGACCAGATTGTTATGAGGCAGTTCTGTACTGAGCTAGGAGGAGGAGGAGGAGGAGGAGGAGGAGGGAGAAGATCACCTAGGCAATTTTAAAAAATAAAATTCCATTCAGGATTGACTCTTAGCAATTCCTGTGTGCTTTTCACTGGCCTGTCCTTAACGCGGTAGCTTATAAAGGCTTGATCAGGCAAACAAATCAAGAAATGGTTGTGCACATGAAGCTACCAAGCTAGGAAATGCCAGATCCAAAAATATATCTTGTGCAAGGGAAATGTGAGTTTCAATTATGCAGGGTTCGCTCCTTAAACACCAGTCGAGAAAGGGCTTCAGATTTATATATCCACTGAGAAAGCTCAGCGGGAGGAAGCCAGCGTTAAGTTCTTTTAAAAATATGGCTGAGAGTACGCTAGCTGCATGATGAAGTCAAACAGGTGATTCATGAAGAATATGGGGGCGGGGAGCAAGGAGTGGGGGCAAGGAAGGAAAGGGCTGCGAAATCCCGGATGCAACGTCTCTGAAACGACAGCTCTATCTCTGTCTGCTTCTGCTGGTAGGCCACACTTAAATTAAAGTGTCTATTTTTAGAACCGTGGCGCACATGCGAGGCATAAATAGAATGAATGAAATCTAAAAGCGGAGAGGCATGCTCTGCCACGCTTTGGAGTGGCACCAATACAGGCTTCCAGAATTCCCAGGGTAGGATTAGTGGGCACTAAGTCTCTAAAAAGCAACACAATGGGACATTTCTACCTTCACAACACACACACACACACAGAGAGTTCCCAACTTGGCTATATCTGCGATGGCTCAAAAGCTGCAGATGACTCTAAGAAGCCAAATAATTTATTTTCTTAAAATTATTTATTATATTTATATGCCACCTTTATCTTCAGAGGATATTTCAAGGCATTGTGCATGGTTCTCCTTCTCCATTTGAACCTCGCAACCAACCTGTGAGGTAGTTTAGGCTAAGAGATGGTGAGCTGAGTGGGGATTTGAACCCTGCTCTCCCAGGTTCTACTCTGACAAGTCACTTTGAGAAGAGATTGGGTGGTGGCCCAGGGCCTCAGCACAGCATTTCGAAGTCCCTTTGCCCCGAATGCCCTGTTCTCCGCACGGCTTCCATGCACGCCTCAAGGCGATGCGCAAATCACAACAAGAACAGCTTAAAAACAGTTAAAAGAAACAACAATACGGAAAAGCAAAGCAAACAAATTAAAAAACAATACACAAAAGTAGACATTCAACTGGGAAAGCTTGTCAGATAAAAAAAATGAGTCTTCAATTGTTTCTGCAAAGTGCAGCGCCTCTTATATCTCTTGCTAAGAGTTACCACGGACCAGGCTTCTGGCATCTCTGGGGCTCGTGAGAGAAGCTCGCCCAAAGACCATAGTAACCTATCGTGTTTACAAGGGACAAGGCAGTCTCCCAGGTAACCCGGTCCTGAGCTGTGTAGGGCCTCATACAACAGCACCAATACCTGGCAGCAGACTGGGGGCCAGTGCAAATCCCACCAGCGAGGTGTTTGGTGTCGGTGGTGTCAAATGTTGCCGCATGCTGCACCAGCTACAGCTTCCGGACCAACTGCAAGGGTGACCCATTGCAATAATTCAACCACGTTGGTTCTAAGGCGGAAACTGAGGGGCCATGTAACACTTGAGTGGGGGTGGGGTGGGGGTATGTTTGGCCCCTTCGTTGCTCACCCCTCATGCAAAGACTTTGCTTTGGCATTTTAGTGCTAACTTGTGAAAAATCAGGTCTAAAATTTACAGAAGCAACTCAGAGTAGCATTTTCTCTATAAATGCATGTGTGTGTGTGTGTGTGTGTGTGTGTGTGTGTGTGTGTGTACACCCCCCACCCCTCACAGTTGTATCTTGTCCTTTGACCAAAGAGCTCAGGGTTATGTACTGTAATCAGAAATAGGGCAGTGCCTTAAGACATAGCCTTATCAGTTGTGGCCCCCAAAATATATGGAATAGCATCCTAAGGAAGCATCCACCTGGCCCTTTCATTGCTCCCTTTTAGATGGGCAGCGGAGACTTTTTCGTTTCAGTTTGATAAGCTTTCAAACACCACTATATCTAACGTCTTTCATACCACTAATGCCCTTTTCTTAGGTTATTTTATTTTTAATCTTGTTGCTTTACTGGTAAATTGTGTTCGTTATTTTGTGCAACGCTTTAGTTCTGATCATAAGGCCCCTTGAATATTTTACAGGAAATATTTATAAATGTTGAAGGCAATGTAAACGAACAGAGAAACAAACAGGGTCTGCCTGTTTTATCCTCCTGACTCTGGCTACATTCACACAGCGGCTTATTCGGTTTGCCGAATGTTCCCCTAACTGTTAAATTCTGCATTATACTTGAGCAACTTCATACCTCGGGTTGCGAATGCTGCAGGTTACACGTTTTGGGGTTGCCCTCTGCACTGAACCCGGAAGTACCAGAATGGGTTACTTCCGGGTTTCGCCGCTCGCACATGCACAGAAACACAAAATGACGTCATGTGCATGCGCAGCAGCTCCGAATCGCGTCACGCGTGTGCGCAGATGCGGCGCTGCGGGTTGCAAACGCTGCAGGTTGCGAACGCGCATCCCGCACGGATCACGTTCGCAACCCGAGGTAAGATTGCAGGATCGAGCACAGGTTTAGCACTCATTTTCCACATTAATAGCAAGTGGGGTCCGCCCCCGCCCCCCCGGAAGCAAACAAACAGGGAATGAGCACTATTGCAAACACACCATAGCACTGGGCTACGTTGGGGCTGCATGCACCAGCTTGAAAGCCAAGTGTGCAACTCCTTCACTTTCCTAGTCGTAACTGAGTGGTACACCTGCTTTCCATGCAGAATGTCCCAGGTTTTAATCCTCGGCAATTCCAGGAACTAGAACTAGTTGGAACTAAAGAGAGGAACTTCTCAGTAGCCATGCCTAGGATCTAAAGCCCCTTTCTGTGGGAGGCTAGTCTTTCTCCCCCTCTCTCGTGGCCAAAGGCCTTCCTTCTTTAGAAATGCTTTTGAATAGTATGTTTCCCAGCCTTGCTTTAATTTCTCTTGCTAGTGGTCCTTTTTAATGCTGATCGCTTCTGCAGTGGTTGCAATGAGTGTGCGCTTTTTTAAACACGGCGCTGCTGGTATAATCCTTTATTCTGTTGCATCTTTCTTTTTAATTCCTGCACTTTTGTCTTTGGTGCTTTTAAATGGGTATGAATGTGTTTGCTGAACTCTAAAGGAAAAGCAAGGTAAACACACACACACACACACACACACACACACACAACTTTAAATAAAACTAGAATGGAAACTGAGAAAAGCACCACACGCCACTCCACAGTGCAGCCCTCAGTTTAACAAATTGTGCTATGGAAACCAAGTACTGTACGCTGTCTTTTGTTTCCGATTCAATCTCACTTCATAATGTCAAGGCTGGAAAGATGGAAATAGTCATAGGTGCAGCTGTCATGGCGCAGCCATGTGTGTACACAAAAAGCCACTGCTTTGGGGTTGCACGCAGAGCACTTTGCTCACTTGGAATCTTTGCTCATTTGGAAGACATTTGTATAAACCACAGACAACAAGGCAAGTGGCTAAATGACAGCCTTTTTTGCATGGTGCAGGTTTTCAAAACAAGAACTAAACCACACATTGATGGGGAGAAATGTGGCTCCCACTAGGGCTCATACCTGCCAAGTTCCGGCCTGAGAAATAAGGGACTGGACCGGAAGTAGCGCTGCCGCCATTTTGGAACTGGGCGGGGCATGCTCAGAAGCGACTTTTGATGCTGCTCTGCCCTGTTCCAAAATGGCCACCGCACCAGAGGTCGCGCTGCAGCCATTTTGGAACTGGGCAAAGCAGCATCAAAAGTCGCTTCTGAGCATGCCCCGCCCAGTTCCAAAATGGCCGCTGCGCCAGAATAAACCGGAGGGAAACAAAAAAAATCCATTTTTTCGGCTGGGGACAGCTGGTAAAACGGGGGTTTCCCGGGGAATACGGGAGACTTGGCAGCTATGCTAGGGCTGGGTGCTATCTGGTTTTCAACATTACGATATATCACCAGCGAAATATCACAATATCACAGTGGCAGTGGGCCTTGCTGGGACAACAGAGCGTCCCGCCGTACTTCCCCACAGCAGCTGGGGGGCCTTGACAGCGGTGGAAGGCCTTAAAATATAAGGAAGCAGTAAATTTAATAAAAATATTAAATAAAGTTCCGTATAATATATTTAATATATTTTCAACTAAGAGTAGTTTAAGTGATTTACTAGTCAAGTTGCATCTGCTCCCCCACTCAGAGGTCCAACTTAGAGGTCCAATCTACGCATGCATAAGCCCCACCGAGTTCAACTAAACTTGCTTCTACTGTACTTTCCTGGGAGTAAGCCTCATTGAATTCAGTAAGGCTTGCTTGTGAGTATACACACATTTGCTTGCACTGCTTACTGAAAAACACCCTCCCCATCATTCCCACACAGTACCCAACCTCCCAGGCAGCCAGCTAAATCTTCTTCCCTCCATCCCTCCCCCCACAGAAGCCTTCCCCACCCCAAGCCCTCATCCCACCAATCTCTCCCTTTTGATCAAAGGGAGGAAGGGAGGGCAAGCAAGCAAAAAGATAGTCTCCTTTAAATTAAAAAGAAACAAAAACCTTCCTTTTTAATATGGAGGAAAGTTATTTAGCGGGAACCAACAACATAAACACCACCACCAAATAAAACTAAAAACTCTTCCCTCTCTTTTTTTCACTGGTGTGGGTGAATGTTAGGGGCAAAAGAGGAGTTTTCCAGTTGTGGGATCAAAGATACTGGTGAAGCTGAAAGGGTTTGCTGGTTTGTGTGAAGGCTTAGACACGGGTGCCTACAAATTATCTGCAACGTACAGTGGTACCTCGGGTTGTGGACCCGATCCGTTCCGGGGTGCCGTTTGCACCCCGAAAAGTCCGCAACCTGAGTGGAGCTTTTGCGCATGCGCGAAAGCGCAATATAGCGCTTCTGTGCATGCGCGAAGTGTGCAGATCGCTTCTGTGCATACACGAAGCACGTAGAACGCTTCTGCGCGCATGGCGAAACACAGAAGTAAACACTTTCGGGCCTGCCGCGTTCGTAACACAAAAAGACGCAACCCACAGTGGACGCAACACGAGATATGACTGTATCACTGTAAAGTATTACTTCCTGGGAAGCGATTAAGCTTCCCTTTTGTTCACCGGTATATTGCCTTGTTGAAACACTTATTCAATGATATGACAATCTATCACACAGCCCTGGCTGCCACATTCCATGAGGCCACCACAAAAAGCATATCTGCCCATCCCTAAAAGCAGCAGTCAATGAACTAGGAGGTCAGGCAGGGGAACACTGAACATGGGGGGCAGAACATCTAATCAATGCTTTTCCCACCAAAAATTACTGGGAAGATGTTTGGGAGGGATGAGAGTTGGTGGCTGCCCGTGCCTTCCCCAAAACATTAACTCGGTGGTAGGACATCTGCTTTGCATGTGGAAGGTCCCAGATTCAATTCCTGGTATCTGCAAGTAGGGCTGGGAGAAATCTCAAGCCTGAGCTGGATAGACTATGGGTCTGACTCACTCACTATAAGGGGTTAAAACAGGAGCACTCCAGGGAGGCAGTAGTTCTCAGCTAGTGTTAGAAATTCCCCAGGAGAACATGGTTCATCCCCTTCTCAGTTAATCTCTACAATGACCCTGTGAGGTAGGGTTAGGAGGCTGTGACTGGCTGAGTGAGGATTTGAACCCTGATCTCCCAAGTCCTAGTCCGACACTCTAACCCAGGGGTCAGCAAACTTTTTCAGCAGGGGGCCGGTCCACTGCCCCTCAGACCTTGTGGGGGGCCAGACTATATTTTGGAAAAAAATATGAACGAATTCCTATGCCCCACAAATAACCCAGAGATGCATTTTAAATAAAAGGACACATTCTACTCATGTAAAAAGACCAGGCAGGCCCCACAAATAACCTAGAGATGCATTTTAAATAAAAGGACACATTCTACTCATGTAAAAACATACTGATTCCTGGACTGTCCGCGGGCCGGATTTAGAAGGCGATTGGGCCGCATCCGGCCCCTGGGCCTTAGTTTGGGGGACCCCTGCTCTAACCACTACACCCCACTGGCTTCCTATGGGGCAGCTATATAAATCAAGTAGGTAAATAAATATGGGGAAAGCAAAATGTCACTCGGAGAAGGAGCTGAAAATATTTTCCGTGGAAATTTGAATTTGTCCTGGATTGTTTCATTTGATGTTTTAATGCGTTGCAAACCGCTTCCGAGATTTTTCCTTTAAAATATAAAGCTGTACGGAAATGAAACGAAAAATAATGACCAACTTCACTGGGGGAAAATTGCACCTAGATAGTCTATTGTGGCGACCGTAACCTAGGTTTAAGGTGGCATTTTGGCGACTAGCTTATACACCCGAGTTTCTAATGCTGGTTCTCACCTGACCTCTGGTTCATGCATGTTGCTGGTGCACACCAAGAAGGCAGGGGATGAGCGGCAGCTAGGTCAGTGCAGTGCAAACCCGTCACCGGAGCCCATTTGCCAATGCCTCGCCCCTTTCCACACTGCCCTGGCACTCAGCATCACTGGGGGTAACAGGAGGCGAGGTGGGCATCGCTCCCCCACTCCTCCAGCTGCTGGTGGGTTAATGACCAGCAGTTCTAGGAAAGGGAACGAGCTTTTGTCCTGGACACCATCCTGTGCTCCCTTGAAATCCTGCTAGCTCCACTCCCACTTCCAGAGATTTACCAGGCATTTCACTCTTTTTAAGTTCTGAAGCTCTGCCACCAAGGCAGCAACCAACCACCCCAAGGATGCTTCCAGTTCAGGGAGAGTCCCTCGCTCGGTAACAGAGCACTGGTCTTGCACGCAGAATATCTCAGGTTAGACCGCTCGCACCTCCAGTTAAAAAAAGGTTCAGGTGTAAAGGTGATGGGAAATACTCTCTCCTGCCTGGGAACCTGGAGAGCTGCTAGCACCAGGAAACAGAACAAGCCCCCCCCCCAAGAAAAGAGGCTGCAAAGACAGGTTTGCTAACTTCCCCTCTGCTGGCAAGTCCCCTTGTTTTCATTGCACCAGTGTTGACCTACCACTGGCAGAAAAGGGAACAAAACGAGGCCTACCCAGTCAATGCAGCCCCTGTGGCTCTGCATAAACTCTGCTTACATTCTGTTTTCGAGGAGCCTGATCTATTGACATGGCAACTGTGAAAGCTCCAGCCCAATTTGAAATTTAAATTGCATTTCTCCACTGCTCTATAAATCCCAGCAACAAACTGCCCCCACCCTGCCACGGTTTTGAAAATGCTTTTCGCCATACAGCTTCCTTCCCTCCCCCCCCCCTGGCCAAAAAAAATTCCGTGCCCCCTCCCCAATCCCTTTCTTTCCCAGGAGAATGCTTCCATACACAACTGTTCTCCTCAAAAGGAAGAAGGGAGAACTGAATGAGGGGGGGGGAGAAGCGAAGCACCTCTATTTTAATGCAAATGTTTATTATCCTGTTGTAGAGCAGCAGGTGTTTGGCCACCCCACCCCCCTTTTCTTCTTTTTTTTTGGGGGGGGGAGTGAGGGGCCCAGCTACTTCTGTCTGCAAGTTCCCAGCGAACGGGGTCCCTCCCGTTTAAAAAAACCTGTACAAAAGTTTTTAAAAGAAAGCAAGCTTTCGTAAGTGACATGCAGATTGGCATGAAGCGAGAATGTTTGCTATGTAAATATGACTCTCCACTGCAAACACTGGAAAGCCACAAGGCAAAACTGTGCTAATGCACTGATTGTGGGGATTTTTCAACACCGAAAGCTTGCAAGATGAGAGAGTTGGTTCGATTTCAGACCAGCCGTTCTTCCGTGCCCAAATGCAAACACCCGAAGCCAGAAGCCCCCTTTTTAGTTCTCTTCCATACAGCAATACCTTTTTGTAAGAAAACAAAAATCACAACTTGCTGCAAGGAGCAGGAAAAACCCACCAGGACACTTTGCTGGGATATTATTCTGAAGGCTGCTTATCTAAGATGTACACAGAATGCGTTGCACGCAAATGGCGAACCAGCAGGGGGAGCACAAGCAGCTTTCAGAACTGGAGCCTCCAATGTAATCAATGATACTATTAAACAAAGGAAATTAACAATACATCTCCAGATGGGAAAGGAATGCATTATTCATTAGCTGCGTAAAAGCAATGCCCACAGGCCGCCATCCGGATCAGGCCCCACAGCCTATGCCATTCAGACCCATTCAGCATGGCCCATTTAGAAATAAAACAAGTGGCACAAAGGGGAAAGGATACCTAACAGAGGGGAGATTTGGAAAAAAACCCTTGGAAGCGAGCTCAGATTTGTGGCATGCTCTGGGCTGCGCACACAGCTCCTGGCTACATCTAGGACAACAAGGCCTCTCTGCCGACCTGCTTGGAACCAAAAGGCTCCTTCCTCTCTTCCCAGGACAGTCCTGACTCCTGCAATGGCCAGTTCACCTGG
Organism: Zootoca vivipara; assembly: GCF_965207765.1. Lineage (NCBI taxonomy): Eukaryota > Metazoa > Chordata > Lepidosauria > Squamata > Lacertidae > Zootoca > Zootoca vivipara. The sequence continues at coordinate 49,467,403 of NC_142594.1, read as the reverse complement.
GTATCACGTAGCCTAACAACATAGCTATGAAAAGAGTTGACACACTTGGGTTTGCTTACTTCCCTCTTCCCACCCTGTTCCTTTGTATCGCTTCTGTTAAAGACTTCAAGCCATTGTTTTTTGAGACTGAAAACTGCCTTTGGAGCCCTGGCAGAGAAGTGGTACATGAGTGCGAAAAGAGAATAAATAAATAAGAATCCAGGATTGCATTGGAAAGAGGAGGAGGAGGAGGAGGAGGAGGAGGAGGAGGAGGAGGAGGAGGAGGAGTTTGGATTTGATATCCCGCTTTATCACTACCCGAAGGAGTCTCAAAGCGGCTAACATTCTCCTTTCCCTTCCTCCCCCACAACAAACACTCTGTGAGGTGAGTGGGGCTGAGAAACTTCAAAGAAGTGTGACTAGCCCAAGGTCACCCAGCAGCTGCATGTGGAGGAGCGGAGACACGAACCCGGTTCCCCAGATGACGAGTCTACAGCTCTTAACCACTACACCATACTGGCTACACTACACTACACTACACTATACTACACTACACACACTAGCATAAATAATGACAACGAAGCTAGGAACCTAAGCTATCATTCAAACCATAGAAGGTAAAACTCATGCCATGTTAGCACCACAAGGCAGCTTCGCCACAGCTGCCGCTTATAGTTTTCAGGCTGGCATGTGCGCACAACAAGCCCCGGCCTCCCCAGGGAACCCAGTCCTTCTTTGTAGAGTGTTATTCAAAACTCTAATGAAAAAATACAAGTTTCAAAAGCTAGACCACAGCAACACACACATCAAGTTACTTCTGTTAAAACTTTCACTGTCTATTCTACTTAGAGCAGGGTTGTCGTTGCTGTTTTTGGTATGCACATGTACTATTTACTGTACTTTTCTGTGTATAAGACTAGGTTTTTTTCTTTTAAAACCATGCTGGAAAAAATGGGGGACGTCTTATACATGGGTAGTGCATAGGGTAGATGTTTGATTGGTTGTTGCCCCGGCTGTCAGCGACTATTGTGCGTGTCATTGGTTGCTGCGTCAATGGTTGGCGTTAATTGGCTGACGCTGCGGTAACTGGGCGAGCGATTGGCAGCTTCTACCGTCGTGGGGACTTTGTGACATGTGCGGGTGAGCGATTTTCGGCAATTCCCCCTATAAAAAAAGCTCAACAACCCTTGGTAATTCTCCCCCCCCCCAAAAAAAAGCTCAACTCTGTGCCATCTCCCCCCCTTTTCTTAAATTTGAATCCCCCAAAATACATGGAAAACTACGGTAGTTATGCGTTTTCAATTATGCTGTCATACCTGGGAGAGTTTGGGGAATGGCCAACCTAAATTATACAATTCCATACGTACATTCTGGTATACCTGTATCAGCTCACCTGCAAGTTTGCTTCATCTTTATTTATTTTTAATCTCTCTCTCGCTCTCTCTCCCTCTCTCCCTCTCTCGCTCTCTCTCTCTCACACACACAAACAAAACAAAAACAAAAACACCAGCTTCACTAGCACAGCTTGGCTTAAAAATCCAGCTTGAACACAGAAGCCAAAGTGCAGAGGTTCCTTAGCGCAGATGGATTAACACATGTGGGAATTAACCGACTGTAATATGGAAAGGAGGGTTGGGGTCAGACTTGGTTATTCGCTGAATTTAAAAAATGACCAAGAACTCTCTTATTCTTTTTTCTTCTTTCCCACCCTTCACTATATGTTTACAAACCAGAGTGTCCCGAATTGATGAAGGTTAACCGCCGAGTTTTTTAAAAAAGAGGGTGGTCTGCTAAGCTTTTTTTCCTAACTTGTTCACATTGAAAGCACTTCAGTAACTCCACACTTCTTTATTTCATGCAATCTTACAGATGTCTGGAACTGGAGGCAGATAATGCAATTTCCAAAGTACAAAAGGGACTGACAAAGAGACCCTCTGCTCTGGAAAGCAAACTCCTAAACTACTTCAAATTATCACACCAGTCGTCATGATAACCTTTACCGCAAGCAGTTTTCGCCACGCCACCATGTGAAATGGGAGTACCCTGCATGGGAGGAAAGGATCAGAGCATGTAGAACTTTAATTTCTCTTATTTACAGAGCAGCCTGAAATGGTTGGCCTGAGCTAACTATCCTTATCTATTAAAACAAGGGACGGACATGGTGTTTGAGACACACTCCCTTGCTAGTATCTTCGCTCATTCATAGGTTGCCAAGTCAGTACTTGAGTAGTTCTCTGCAAATTTGCCGGTCAGTCTGGAGATGAGGCACACACAGGCTTTACTTCCTATTTCCTCTTTCTCTGCCTGCTCACTGTAGGAAGGAGGACTCCGGTGTCACAGATAGACCATGGGGAAAGCTGGCAGGAGAAGCCACCGCTGGCCCCTCTCCAAATTCAATGGAAATGTAAAGGTACCAGGGGAATCTAAGGTCTGTGGCCTAGTAACCCCTATTCACAGCTCTGCAAACTGGCCCAGTTTTCACCTAACACTAAACCATGGTTTATAGTTATGAGGATGATGGTAGGCGCTCCAGTTGGAGAACAGCCTTTACCAAAGGTGTCATGGGCTTTGAAGACACTCGAACTCAGGACGCAAGGGAGAAACGTGCTAAGAGGAAGGCACGCGTAGCAAACCCACACCGTGGTCAACTCCCGCCTGGAAACCAATGTCCCCACTGTGGAAGGACGTGTGGATCCAGAATTTGCCTCCACAGTCACTTACAGACTCATTGTTAAAACCATGTCTATGGAAGACAATCTTACTCGGCTACGAGTGATTGCCAAAAAAGACGAAGAAGGAACAAACAAACAAGGAAACTGGAAGTTTCCACTTCTGTTTTAGATTAACCGCAGTACAGTATGGCGTTGTGTCCAAACTGTTAACAGTCAATGTTAACTATAGTTTGTTGGAACACGCTAGCTTCTGAAACTATGGTTTGAAGAAGCTGGCTTGTTTCTATAAACCATAGTTAAGATTAACCGAAGTTTGTCTTAGTTTGGACATGTGGCTAATCTAAAATAGAAGCAGCTATAGCTCGGTGGTCCAGTTCGTGCTTTGTGTGCAGAAGGTCCCAGGTTCAATCTCTGGCGAAAGACGGTTGCCTTAAATCCTGAAGCGCCACTGTCAGTGTAGGTGCTATAGAGCAAGGTTATTATTCATTCATTCATTCATTCATTAAATAAATATGTATGTATGGACCAAATGACCTGACTTGGGATAAGACAGCTGCCTTATATTCTGCTGTGTTCTCCTCATGTTCCTCTACATCCCTCTAAATTCTCCTTTTGTGCAAGGATTCATTCTCATAAAGCTCAGCTATGGTCTAGTGTTACATCCAATCCAGACCACTTATCACTGTTTTACTGTTTTCATCTTCCTAATCGGGTGACAAAATGGGTCAGTCCAGACTCCTTGATCCTGCCAAGCTTCCCAACTCATCCTGTATTCCAAAACTTCCATTCTGACCCAAACATTTATTGCGAGAGGGTTGAATTATTATTATTATTATTATTATTATTATTATTATTATTATTATTATTATTATTATTATTTTAGGGCGGAGGGATCTTTCTTTCTGTTTTCCCCTAGCCGGAAATGGAACGTATTTTATTTCAGATAAAGTGAAATGCTACTGTTGTGTCCAATTCATGCAGCTACAAATCTCTTAAGAGATTTTGAGATTTAGAATCAGAAAATCGTAGAGTTGGAAGGGGCACCATGAGGGTCCTCTATAGCCCAACCTGATGCAGTGCAGGAATCTTTTGCCCGATGTGGGGCTTGAACCCACCGCCCCGAGATTAAGAGGCTCGTGCTCTGCCAACGGAGCGATTTAGACTGAGACGGTAATCATAGAATCATAGAGTTGGAAGAGACCACAAGGGCCATCCAGTCCAACCCGCTGCCAAGCAGGAAACACCATCAAAGCATTCTTGACATATGCCTGTCAAGCCTCTGCTTAAAGACCTGCAAAGAAGGAGACTCCACCACACTCCTTGGCAGCAAATTCCACTCCCGAACAGCTCTTACTGCCAGGAAGTTCTTCCTAATGTTTAGGTGGAGTCTTCTTTCTTGAAGTTTGAATCCATTGCTCCGTGTCCGCTTCTCTGGAGCAGCAGAAAACAATATTTCTCCCTCCTCCATCGTTAATGTTAACGATGAACATAGTATCACATTTGACTGGGTTGCTGGTGACATGCTTAGGACTCGGGTGTTGGGGAAAGTGCTTTAAAGGGCTGCAGAATAAAGACTCTAGCCCAAGAATGCAATCTGAGACTCTGCCAAGCACATTGCTCCTGTGACATGGTGACAAAGCCCCGCTCCTCTTGTTTCCCAGCTGCCTCAGATTTCTCCATCTCCTGCCTTGAGTGAAATAAAAGACACACACACACACACACACACACACACACACACAAGCATGTGAAACTGCTTGTCCAGCAGCAGCAGCAGCAGTAGTAGTAGTAGTTATGTAGGATAAATTGCTTATGTGATTACAGTGGTACCTCGACTTATGAACGACTCGACAACCGAATTTTTCAACTTACAAATGGGGCTAATGGCCGCGCACTTACGAATGTCTCGACATCCGAAAGGAAACCGCGGCGGTTTTAGATAGGGATTGTTCAAATTACGAATTTTTAGATAGGGTTGCTCCGGCTTACGAATTTTTCCGTTTCCAATGCATTCCTATGGGAAATCGCGTTTCCAATGGCGTTTTTCGACTTATGAATTTTTTGACCTACGAAGGTGCCTTCAGAATGGATTAAATTCGTACATCAAGGCACCACCGCAGGTCCTTTCTGAGCATGACATATACAATACACAGCTGTGTTGTATTCAGGGCAATAGTTTTCTATGGTTTTAAGTGTTCCGTGTCCCCAAATGTCAATTCGCCTTTGGGGGAGGTGGGAATTTTCAAATTATAGCCAAGAAGCTTGAAATACCTGCTTGTTACCCAATCAGCCAATGAGTGAACACTTCATTAGCAATTAATATATCTGTTAAGAAAGCTGCACTTATTTTTAAAAAGCAGACGCATTTCCCCACCCCAACAAAATTGAGTGATCTCTATAAGTAACTGACGTTCTCAAGCAGTTCTTTAACAGCAAGTGTGGGAGTGGATTTTTTTTGATGCTGATATACTGCAAGCAACTTATGTATCTGCTGGTTCTGAAAGTTTGGGGATTCTTGACCGGCATTTAATGACAGAACATTTCCCTTTCAATTCACACACACACCTGACGTTAACCTGTATGCTAATGCTAGTTTGAGTTTTCCTGTGCTCATGCTTACGTAGCTTATGAGCGTATGCTTATGAGTTGCAAATCGTAGTGAAACAAAATGCAACGCAAGAAAATGAAGAAACAAAAAAAAATACGCTTTGGGGGAGGAAACGTACAGCACCTAGCGCAACACCGTTATCGTCTGGGGGGGAGGGAACACTATCAGGAGATGCAATCAACTGCGCCTGAAAAATTAAGCGTGCAAAGTGTGCGCTCTGCCAATGAGCTTCCCAACATATTAATGTATAATTTCAGCAGGGCTTCTGGGATGCTAAGATGTTGTTGCAAAAAATCTTGCCAGAGAGCCACTAATTACACCCATGTGGAGGTTAAGAAACAGCAGCTTGCTCAAGTTTTGCCATCCAAGAGGTCTGCCCATGGGCAATTAATAATAATAATAATAATAATAATAATAATAATAATAATAATTTATTATTTATACCCCGCCCATCTGGCTGGGTTTCCCCAACCACTCTGGGCGGCTTCCAGAAGGATATTAAAATACAATAAACTATTAAACATTAAAAGCTTCCCTAAACAGGGCTGCCTTCAGATGTCTTCTGAAAGTCTGGCAAGAAAGGATTCGATTCCTGGCCTCTGAAGACCCCCAACATTCAACCCACCAACTACTAAATTAACATCTAAGACAGGGCCCTTTCATTATGCTACATTTCTAGGGTGAATGACACCCATGATGTGTCAAGTGCCTGCCTAAAAATGTAATGTGTGAATGCAAAAAAAAGTGTGCCTGCAAACACATACCTTGCTTGCACAGCTGCCCTCCTTAGGGAGTTCCAACTGAGCTGCAGCAGCTCCCTGATGAGTGTAGAGTCTTCGTAATGTGTGAAAAGGCTCACCACATCCAGTCTTGCGAAAAATTCGTCTTGCAGGGCATTCATCTTGCGAGGTACCACTGTACTTACTTTATATAGCTGGCCCGTAGCAAAAGAACTCTAGGAAGCCAGGGTAATGGTCCGCGGGCCGGATTTAGAAGGCGATTGGGCCGCATCCGGCCCCCAGGCCTTAGTTTGGGGACCCTGGGTTAGAGTGTCAGACTAGGACCTGGGAGATCAGAGTTCAAATCCCCGCTCAGCCATGAAGCTCACTGGGTGACCTAGGTAGGGCCAGTCACAGCCTCATAACCTACCCTCATAGGATTGTTGTAGAGGTTAACTGAGGAGTGGGGTGAACCATGTACCTCTTGGAGAAAAGGGTGGGATGTAAACGCAATTTTTAAAAAATCTTCTGCTTACCTGCTTCAGAAAGCTGGAGGGGCCAGGCAGATGGAGATGTCAATTGCCAGCCTGGCATCCAGAGATCTCCACATGGCTGCAATCGGACTCTCGCCATTCGCAAAACGCACCTGGCAAGTTTCTAACACTACTTATAGCCCATGCTTGGAAGTTAATCCATAAAAGCAAAAGAGGTAACAGTATATGCTGCTAAATGCTCATTTCTCTGCTTTAAAGGAATACCTTTGTGAGGAGCTTCCTAAGAGGACAGGGAGGGGAAATATAAGCTGCTTCTTCAGAAGTCCTGTCCCCAATTTTGTACGTAGTCTGTTTCCCAGGGGTATGTGAGAAGAGAAGGCGGGGTGGAGGTGGTTGAAAAACAAGCCATATAGCTTCTTTCAATGTGTGGTATTTTGCGCAGGCAGAATTGGGTAAAGGATGCAAAACAGCTGCCGCCAGAAGAGGAGTGATCTATCTTTTTTCTCTTTTGGGGGTTGTTTGTTTCCCTAGTTTCCCTGGTCCACAGATCTTGCCAGCCAGCGAACAAGCACGGCACTGATTTGTTGCATTAATCTCGCCACAAGATTTTTAAAGGTCTGCATAAAAGCTTTTTTCTTCTCTCTCTCTCTCTCTCTCTCTCCCCCCCCCCCAAGTCCGGAACCTTTATTTTAATCGGAGGCTTTAAACCTTGCGCGCTGCAAAGTAACAAAGCACCACAATGCGTTCCTCAACACTTGCCTGAACCGCTAAAAATCGCTGCATGCAGTTTGAGGTTGGAGTAGCTGAGTGTCTGGTTACAAAGTTTGGCGGGGGGGGGGCGGTGGCAGATGAGGGGGGGGGAGAGAAACACCCAACACCAAATGCCAAACCTCGATACATGCATTATGTTGAGTGCCTGGTCGACACAGACCCATCGTGCCCCCACAGACAATAGACCGCTATTGAAAAATAAGTTAACAAACTCAGCCATTTGTGGACGCGATGCTAAAAAGTTTGGCTCCCTCTCCAATCTGGAGGTGCGCAGGAAGCAAAGTGCAAAAATGAGTCCTGCCAGGGCGGACGTATATGCTAGCTGTGAGAGCTCTTTTGAGATAAGACCAATCAAAGAGTCTTGCAGAAGTCTGCATCCCTCCCCAAAGTCCTTTTGCCTGACTGATGCTTCCTTCAACCTCGACAATGCTTCTTGTTTCCCTGGATGGAAGGATGTATTTGTGAAGAAGCTCCCGACTTTCGTGTGGCTGGGATGTATTCTACCCCCCACTAGCATGCGGCCCTTGGAAGGTTGCTCAGGGGGGAAATGTGGCCCTCACCCCTCCCCTCCGTCTGCTGCAGAGCTCACTCCATGGGACTGCACTGCAAACCACTGTTTTTCTTCAGCTACCAGGTCAGCAGTTGTTTAATGTACACCATTCCCTGAGGAAGGACAGATCGTGAAGCTGAGGCTCCAATACTTTGGCCACCTCTTGAGAAGAGAAGAATCCTTGGAAAAGACCCTGATGTTGGGAAAGATGGAGGGCACTAGGAGAAGGGGATGACAGAGGACAAGATGGTTGGACAGTGTTCTCGAAGCTACGAACATGAGTTTGACCAAACTGCGGGAGGCAGTGCAAGACAGGAGTGCCTGGCGTGCTCTGGTCCATGGGGTCACGAAGAGTCGGACATGACTAAACGACTAAACAACAACAACATTCCCTGAGGACAGAACTAGCCATTTATCAAGACATTTGGGATTCCCAAGCTGCTCTCCCCCCCCCCCCCGCCGCCGCCTCTCTGATACTGAAGGTGGCTTTCCTGGCAGAGAAAAGCAGTGGGGGGTGGGGAGTTTGCAGACAAAAATAATCATAGAATTCTAAAGTTTGAAGGGATCCTGAGAGTCTTCTAGACCAACCCCCTGCAATGCAAGGAATCTCAACTAAAGCGTTCGCAACAGGTGGCCATCTAACCTCTGCTTTAAAAACCCCGTGGAAGGAGCTTTATTAACTATGAACCCCAAAATTTGGGATCCTCTCCAAACTGGTGCCAAAGTTTTTGCACTACCCCCAAACTGAGTAACTGAATCAAACCAAACCAGCTGCGCTGAGCTGTGATATCTTACACAAAGGTAATCATATGACACCTGCAGTATAAGGCAGAATGTGCTTTGCAAGTACAACAGCAAATATTTGTGCAGTTACGTTCCCTTCAGATCTTTGTACTTTACCACTCGCAGGACATTTGGGACATTTGTAGCAGGCAGATGACATGATCACCAAATATCAAAGTGGCACCTGCATATTGGTGATGAAGAGAAATTGCTGACATCTTTTCATTTGCCTTTTTTAAAAAACAGTGCTCTCTTGCTGCTCCAGACAACTTTCTTTCCAGGTTGGGTGGATGATTATCCTCGAAGCATGTTGGCGCTGTGGTCTAAACCACAGAGCCTAGGGCTTGCTGATCAGAAGGTCAGCGGTTCGAATCCCCGGGACAGGGTGAGCTCCCGTTGCTCGGTCCCTGCTTCTGCCAACGTAGCAGTTCGAAAGCACATCAAAGTGCAAGTAGATAAATAAGTGCTGCTACAGCGGGAAGGTAAACGGCGTTTCCGTGCGCTGCTCTGGTTCACCAGAAGCGGCTTTGTCATGCTGGCCACATGACTCGGAAGCTGTTTGCAGACAAACGCCAGCTCCCTCAGCCTATAGAGTGAGATGAGCGCGCAGCCCCAGTCGTCCGCGACGGTCAGGCGTACCTTTATCTACAGGTCCTTGTTCTAGAGGTGCGTCTCTAACGCAACTTATGAACTGTGACCTGCAAAATCTGCATTCTGCTGTGACTTTCCAATATTGTTGTGCCAGGCGCTTTCCTCCCTTATATATTTTAGTTCAAAGCAGACGGACAAAAGACACCAGGCATGTTTTGGGGTGTTTTTTTTTGCTTAACATGCTGCTGTCTTGGCAGCCTGTTTTAGCAGTGTATTGATGCAGTGTGTTTTATTGTTGTAATAATTCCATAGTATTGCTTGGTTTTTCATTATCTGATCTTTAATGCCAGGTATCTCCGCCCTGGGAATATCTGGTGAAGGGCTGATTATAAACATGACAAAATAAATAAAAATATATATACTGTATCTGTTTGCTTCTTCGTTTTACACACTGCTCTTCCTTCAGAGACCGGCTTACATAAGGGTCTCAGAACAGATTTGATACCCCACAAGTGTCCCAGAAAAACCAGGACGCCCCGTTTTCTCACGAGAGAATACCAGCCATTTTGGACACTGTGATCTCATGTGATCTCGGTGCTGCAATCTCCTGAACATTTCCGGGGGGGGGGGGGATCCTGCGGATGGGAGTTGTAGTTCAGCGACATCTGGAGGGCCAGAGGTTTCCCCACACCTGATTTATGGCAATCTTTGAAACCAAGGGAGGTGCTACTGCTTGGGGGGCCATAGGACGGGGCCTTTTCAGTGGAAGCACCCCGATTGTAGAAGCTGCTCTCGAGGAAGACAAGGGAGGCCTTCTCCTCTTTTGTTGTTTAAATGGCTAGCTAAGAACGGTTAGTTCTGCCTGGTTTTGAACAGGTCCTACTTTTATCTCAGTATCATTTTGCTTTTATCTGTTCTCTGCTGGCTTTGAGCACTCTTCACGATAGTATTTTTGTAAACTACCATGCTGGTTCCTTTTTTTTTGCGAGGAAAAGAGATGCGTAGAAATGCTTTGTAAATTATTAATAAAATTTTACAGCAGAACTTAGCTTTTCTTGGCTAAATTTTAGTGCGGACTCCTCCCCCCACCCCACCCCCTACAAGCGCAGAACACCCCATCTCTATTTTGCCTCAAGCACAGCTTATCACATACTGCAAGAAATCTATGCTATTCTCCGCAAACCCTCCCCCCCCAACGTCCCCTCACCTCTCCAAGACACAGCAGCTGTATTCCTTCAGAAAACTAGGAGAATTTCCCAGGCCGAGTAATGAGAAAAGGCTACGGTTAGACTTTAAGAACTACAGACACCAGCAAAGCAGATGGAATTAAGCAGCCGTCTCGGGGTGCAACCGATGAGTCAATGGCAGGGTGGGAGGATGGCACACAGGAGAATCACAGAAATGTAGTTGGAAGGGACCCCAGGGGGTCATCTAGCCCAACCCCCAGCAACGCAGGAATCTCAACTAGATCATACATGCCAGGTGACCATCCAATGCCTGCTTAAAACCTCAGAGGAAGACTTCCACTGTCGAATGGCTCTTACTATCAGAAAGTTCTCCCTGATGTTTAATGGGCATCACCACTATACCACAACGTTTTTGTGTGTTCCCCTGTGTGTCTGGCTTTAGTTGTAGTACAGCTGTTTTAGTCTAGGAGGCAGGGAGAAGAGCAGTGGGAGGCAGCGGAAGGGCCATTAAATTCTCCATGTACACTTAGGGCGTCCCTGTTATGATTGGCTTCTTATATCCCTGCATGGACCTAGTACTTGAGCTTACATGATCTTCCCATGATTTTCCTAGCACTCTTTTTTTGCTGGCATTACGGGTAATATTTGAAACACTGCGTAGCGGCAATGCTTGAGCAAAAGAAAGAAAGAAAAAGGGTTTTCATCTTCTGGGAGAGAAGTGTGGTAAGTCGAACCAAAATATGGAAGCGTGCCTGCCGGCTTGCGAGGGAATGTACATCCTGAAGTTGGGTGTCTTAAACGTTCTTTGCCAAACCACAAGGAAATGGGCTGGCTTGATATTGTTATGATGAATTCCTTATTGGTTTAATGCAAAACAAGTGTTTCATGGGAGAGATTCATTCTGATAGATAGATAGATAGATAGATAGATAGATAGATAGATAGATAGATATAGATAGATATAGATAGATAGATGATAGATAGATGAGAGAGAGAGAGAGAGAGAGAGAGAGAGAGAGAGAGAGAGAGAGAGAGAGAGAGAGAGAGAGAGATGCATGCAAGTCTGTGCTGCAGAGTAACAGCACCCGCATCAAACCGATCATGCTCATGAATCTCTCCAACTCAAGTTCTGGATCCTGGGGAATCCTTCACCCCCAACAGCTACTACACCAGGGAGGGACCATATGAGAATTCCCTTATCTGCCACAAGTTGCAGTTAAGAGCTGTCCTAAATAAATGCCTTTCCGCTAGCTGAACTGCCTTGCACACGCCTCCTGCTCTATCCCTTTTTTGGCATGGAGGGGCTCCTGGCTTTTAGGCTGTTCTGGGCCACTGCCTGGAATACAATATACAGCAGGGTGCCTTGGAAATAAATACTATGTCAATTATATATATATATATATATATATATATATATATATATATATATTAATGGAATGTTGGAAAGATGCGTCTGTGCAATGTCATAAACTGCATAATGCACAAAGGGAGCAGAGACGACTGCATTTAACGCAATGTCCCGTTGCGCGGTCCCAGCTCCTGCCAACCTAGCAGTTTGAAAGCACGCCAAAAAGTGCAAGTAGATTAATAGGTACCACTCTGGTGGGAAGGTAAACGGCGTTTCCGTGTGCTGCTGTGGTTTGCTAGAAGCGGCTTAGTCATGCTGGCCACATGACCCGGAAGCTGTATGCCGGCTCCCTCGGCCAGTAAAGCGAATGAGCGCCGCAACCCCAGAGTCGTCCATGACTGGACCTAATGGTCAGGGGTCCCTTTACCTTTACCTGTGTTAACAACAACCCTGACTAGAGAACTGATGTCCTAACCCTTCCATTCTGATTCTTTAGCTCTCTGTAGTAAGGTATCTCATTACTACACACATACCACCCTCAATAATTCAGTTCCTGGCAACCAAAATGTGCATCAGGAAAGAAAGCTTTTAAAGACATTCCTCCACAAAATCTCTCTTGCACCCTCCTTCAAATCACTCTTGACCGCCTTAAGCCCCCTCCCCAATTTGCAACATGAAGCTAATAGTACTGACCTGAAAATATTTCAGGTCCTTCTCTACGTGGCATTCTGTTTTCCCCAGTCGCCAACCTGGCATCCAGAGATCTCCACATGGTTACAATTGGGCCCGTGCCAGTCGCAAAATTCACCTGGCGCCTGGCTAATTTCTAACACTGATGATAGGTGGCATTAAGTTCAGAAATAGTACAATGGATCTAATGGGAACTTCGTTATTCAGTACTTTTGCTTTATTCTAGCCATGTAAAAGTTACAGGGAACATTCCAGCCATGCGGAAAGTCATCAAGTTCTAAACAGTCTTCTCTATTCAGGTAATAAATGGGTATTATCACAGTTCAGGAGCACATTTCAGACAGGCAAAAGCAGCGCTTGAAGAACTGGTATTGTTATAATAAGGCTATTATTGGATTGTAATTGAAAACTAATTAGAAATATTATTATTATTTTAAAAGCAGCACTTGAGGAGGACTTGCAGCAAGACAATTTAACAGGTGTAGCCTGGGGAGGAGGCATGGCCTGGAGAGAGGCCCAAGGGCCAGGGACAAAGGCCTGGGGGCCACATTCTCCCTCCACCCCCACCCCCCACCCCGGCCGCCTGAAGTTGAAAGGTGTAAAGAAGGCCGGAGATACTTTTATTTTAAAAATGAAAACAAAACAACCCACTGCTCTGATAACCAGATTGTAAGCTAGCCTTTTATGAAACCGAAGTCTTATCTTTCCTGTGGAACAAACACTAAAAGAGCAAACAAAACAAGCCGGGATAAAAGGAGCAACAGAGATAGAAGATGGCCATGCAGAAGGGATTGTTTTGTGGGAATTAAATCCATTAGCTGGGCTGGAAAGGAACAGGTCACGATCTTTCCTGCCGTCTTTACCCCAGGAGAGGAGCCCCATTGGTTTCAGCTTATCTCCCGCAGAGTTGTGTTGCTGCAACCAAAATGAAGAAATCGTAATGGCACCACCAACTTTTCTGATAAAGAGCTGAGGACGAGCAGACCCGACCGACAAACACCCCACCCCCCAATCCGCCTGAAAACGAGAATATTCAAAACAGCCCAGAGGCACAGACTTTTTAATATCTGTATTAAATGCATGCAATTAAACGGCAACGTTTGGTAGCAAACATCTCTGCAGGGCAGCTGCTGCAGCTGCTCGGCTTCGTCAAGTTCTGCCTGTTAAGAGTGGAAGGCAAAGGCATGGGTGATGCATTCCGCAGCGGCGCAGGAGACTCAATCCCCACAATTCGATGGCACGGCCAAAAGCACGCTTAAGAGAGCTGGGCGTAAACCAGAAGCCTTGGTCCCTGTCCCAAAAACTCTCCGCTCCAAATCAGAGGGGAGAAATACCTCCAGGTTCACAGGGCTCCAACCTCGAAAGTTTCACAAACTGCAGCAGGCAGCCTTTGCCAATCTGCTGCACTCCTAACAGGGTTCCCATCAGCAGCCCGAGCCAGCAGGCAGGACTATGCTGGCGAAGGTTGCTGAGCACCCTGTCCCATCTGACTTCTTCCCCCATCCCCGATTTTTGCACAGGAAGGTAAAAGCACCTCCTTGGTTTTTCAAAAGACTTTCCTAGCCTAGACAATGCTGGTTTCCCTTTTAAATTGTTTATAGTTTAAATTTAATAGGGTTTAAGGCTGTAATCCTATTCATGCTCACCCAGAAATAAGTCCCATTCAACCCAGCAAGGCTGACGTATGCATAGGTATGCATAGACTTGCACAGCGAACCTGCAAAAAAATATTATCGTTGTTGTTTTTTCTTCTTCTCTTAGCATTTGTAGGAATTTTTAAGTGGTTGATGTGATTTGATTGTTTAAAAATATTACAATTGCATTTATAATAATATCTGCAGAAGTCATGGCGTATCAAATATAGCTGTGCAATACTGCATAAAGCACCTCTGAATATTAAGAACAATAAATAAAATCTTTAAAAATAAATACTTTTTAAAAAGTAAAAGAATTGCACAACAAGGTGTTACGTAGCTCTGATTTTACATTATTCTATGTACCTCTAAGCACTTCTTGTTGGGAGGTAAATGCAAAGGGAATGGGAAAACACATTTTCTTTACCAGACTATTTTTTCTGTGCAAAAAGGTGGAAGATTTATAAATTTCCTCCCCACAAACTTGTTGAGGTGATGCATAACAAAATACAGTATAATACTTATAGAAATCCCATTCAGAGCAAGCTGGCTTTAAAAACCACAAAGTTCCAAAGTTAAGCTGCTATAAATCCCTGAAGAAATCAAATAGCCGCAGCACTGATTTCACCCCAAAGTCCTAACTGATAGGATTCCAAAGTCGGGTGATTGAATTCTGCTAGCGAGTCCTTTTAGTAAGAAGTCTGGGAATCTCCAAGATGAAGGAACTTATATTCAATATCGTATAGATGCCGTGCAAGAATCAATCTTCTGAACGGAGTACAATTAACTTCCACTACTTAAATAAAGTATGCAATTAAGGCATGTATCTATGATAATGCAGCCTGCTGTGAGTTTGCTACACTGACAGCAAGTGCTTTTCAAAGAACCGGTTTGAATATTCATATACAGTCATACCTCGGTTTGCGACCACCTCCGTTTGTGACCACTTCGGTTTCCGACCACCATGGACCCGGATGTAAACATGTTTACATCCGGGTTCCGTGGCACGTGGATGCGCAGAAGCGATCTGCGCAGAAGCGCGCATGCGCAGAAGCGCTCTATTGGCGCTTCGCACACGCGCAGAAGCGTGCCTCGGGGAGTGACAAATTCGGGGAGCGACCAGCTCCCCGGAACCAATTGTGGTCGCAAACTAAGGTACCACTGTACAGTGTACAGTGGTACCTTGGTTTACAACCATAATCCGTTCTGGAGGTTCGGTTGTAAACCAAAACAGGTTGTAACCCAAGGTGCGCTTTTGCCAATGGGGCCTCCCCCAAAAATGGGTTGTAATCCAAAAAAAGGGACACGCACTTCTGGGTTTGACATGGGAGAAGGGGCCAATGAAATTCCTCATTGTGGCTCTCCACTCCTTGCCTGGCACTCCCTGAGGTGAGAGGAGTTTATGTAGGCTTTAAGTAGAGTGCCCAGGCAAAACACCTGCCTGAGCCACGTAAGACTCAATTTAAGAGCCCTAGGCCCTCAACAATTCGTTGTTAACCTCCAAAGACCTCTTTGTCACAGGAACACCTCGAAAAGCCTGCGATTCCTGGCTTGTAGCCGCGAAGCAAATCAGAGGAATGGCCGGCAGCAACCTTCTTTTTCAAGTAAGGAATTATTTTCTCTCCAAGACACAAAGGTCATTTCATGTACGTGAGAACTGTTCGGCTGCAAAATAAAATAGTATGACCTTTGTCCTTCGGAGGCTGCTCCTTACTTGATCCGCAGCGGCGCTGTCGTCTAATGTAAAGCAACGCATGCAGTTAGTAATCAAACTTAAAGGGACAGAGAAACAATGGAGGAAGAATGCCAGTTAGGAGCTGACACAGAAGCTGCCCAATTAATTTTGAGCTTCTAAAAACTACATCCAGCAGGGAGGCCAAATTGCATCTCACAAGAGCGTTCCCGCCCTTCCTAATGCGCCTCGCTTGGCAATTAAAGTGCAGCTCCTGGACAGGAGATTTATAAAAGTATCCTTGTGGGCCACAGAAGGAAACATAGGTGTTATCAGAACGCAGTTGTGCTGGGAAATGTTTGCCCAGCTGGAAACAGGAACGCATGCGTTTGCCAGAGCAGCCACATTTGAATTTCATTTCACAATACAGATGCATTGAGCATGTGACAGTGAAGCTTCTGGCACCGATTGGCTGAGCTGGCGTGGTGGCACAGAATGTTGTTTCGACAAACATTCCAACTGCTCAGGGAGGAAAGCAGCTGGAATGCTTGCAGTCCCCTTTCTCTGGGGGAAGGGGAGGTTGTCGGATGAAGTTTTTTTCAATCCCAACCATGCAAGACTTGAAACATGAGAGTGCCTTTGTAGGGCCTGCCTGAGGGCGGGAAAAGAGGTCCCAGAATGCAGGAAAGCAAAGGGTCAGGGGTCCCAAGTGAAAGGAGTCCGAAGGAAGAGTGCAGAATAGGCAGGAGACTGAAAAACAGGGTCATGAAAAACGGGTAGGTGAAGGAGGAGTGGCATGAAAGAAAGAGCAGGAAAAACAAGAGGCAAGAAGAGGTTGTGTGCTAGATACAGGGAGAGGGCGCTTGACATACGAGAGGCTGGCGACTGTATTTTTTGGCATTCACAATGGTAGACCCCAACTAATGGGCTAACTCAAAATAAAGCAGCTTCCTATGTTTTTCTTAGCAGTAGCCAATGTTATGGACTGGGAACAGAGGAATGCATAGAGTAAAGTAATAAAAAACGCATACTACGTTGTACTATGTGTGATGGGAAGGAGGGCAAGAACTCTATTGTGGGGCTGCCGTTCAGGGTGGCAGCCATGAGTGTCTTGCAATATGGAGTTTTGCCTTCATTTACAGAAGGACGCGGGTGGCGCTGTGGTCTAAACCACAGAGCCTAGGGCTTGCCAATCAGAAGGTCGGCCGTTCAAATCCCCGCGACGGGGTGAGCTCCTATTGCTCGGTCCCTGCTCCTACCAACCTAGCAGTTTGAAAGCATACCAGTGCTAGTAGATAAATAGGTACCGCTCCGGCGGGAATGTAAACGGTGTTTCCATGCGCTGCTCTGGTTCGCCAGAAGCGGCTTTGTCATGCTGGGCACATGACCAGGAAGCTGTACGCTGGCTCCCTCAGCCAGTAAAGTGAGATGAGCGCCGCAACCCCAGAGTCGTCCGCAACTGGACCTAACAGTCAGGCGTCCTTTTACCTTTACCTTTACAAATAGGAACGTCATGGCCTCCGAGAAGCACTGCACATTATCACTCTGCAAAGATCACTTCAGGCCTTTCTACAGAACAAGCATTGCGTTTCCCAACAATATCTTTTGCATTTTCCTCTGTTGGAACGCTGGGTTTTGCGTAGGCCTGCAAAGTTGCTACATCTGGACAAATGAGTGACTCCTTCATAACCTAATTAAGGGTCAGTCTTACACATACCTATACAGTACACTGTCGCAGGTCCCACTGGTTTCTTCAGAACAAGCATGCATAGGATCAAGTGCTTTTCTTCTTCTTTTTCAGGATGCAATCCACTATCACAAATAATAAGACATACCAGCTGCAATATGGCAGCAGACAGCTCAAATAAGCACAGCCACAGCCAAGTAGGGGTGGGGGTGGAGAACCAAGGATGCCAGCCCGCCTTCCAAAGCTCCATTAAAAACCCACAACTTATCACGTTAGGAGGAACGCTTTCTAATATCAGAAACCTATAAAATATTTCTCATAGCATCAGCTTCAGCCAAGTCCAATATTTTTCCAACTCTAAAAGTGGCCCCCTGAGAGAAATTTAGGTGGACATGTTTTAAGAGGTTAGTGTTTTTAATTTTTAGGATTTCCAGATACCGCAGAAATTATGTTTGGTCTAACAAGCAAGTTGTCTTGGAGAAAGAAAGAAAAGGAAGGAAGGAAGGAATGGCCTCAGTCCAGTATACCTGAAGGAGCGTCTCCACCCCCATCATTCTGCCTGGACACTGAGGTCCAGTACCGAGGGCCTTCTGGCGGTTCCCTCGTTGTGAGAAGCCAAGTTGCAGGGAACCAGGCAGAGGGCCTTCTCGGTGGTGGCGCCTGCCCTGTGGAACGCCCTCCCATCAGATGTCAAAGAGAAAAACAGCTACCAGATTTTTAGACGACATCTGAAGGCAGCCCTGTTTAGGGAGGCTTTTAATGTTTAATTGTTTTATTTCATTTTTCTGTTGTAAGCCGCCCAGAGTGGCTGGGGAAACCAAGCCAGATGGGCGGGGTATAAATTATTATTATTATTATTATTATTATTATTATTATTAGGAAGGGAGAGAAGCTCACGCTGAGCAGGTTAGGGCACAAGTTAATCATTGGGGGAGGGGACCTATCGTCAGGATATCTGCATTAGAATTTCCTTCCACCAGCGCTATGCATGTTGCAGCTAACATCTATCTAGCTATGAAGAGCTGCCTGATTATTGAGAAGAAGAAGGAGAACAGACATCCAAAAAAAGTCTCCTGGAGGAAAAGATGGGACATTGCTAAGAAGCAAAATTTCCAACACAGTTCGAGAGGTCCGGGGTGGTGGTGGTGGTGGCAACACAAGAATGGGCCTCTTCTGCGGCGGCTCCCCATTTGTGGAATGCTCTCCCCAGAGAGACTCACCTGGTGGCTCCATTATAAATCTTTAGGTACCAGGAGAAAATGTTCCTTTTCAACCAGGCGCTGGGCTGATTAACATTCTATGCCCTTTAAATGTGTTTGTGGGAGGGGGGGTTACTGGTTTGTTTGGTTTTGTTCTTGTTTTTATTACGTATTTTGTGCTTGTATTTTATTTATGTTGTGAACAGCCCCAAGATCTTTGGATGAAGGGCAGTATACACATTAAATAATATTTTTTTTAATGCCTGCTGTCCTCTTCCTTCACCACCACACACCACTTCAGCCCTTTTGCTACCCTGAAAACCCTGCAGGGTTGCTGCTTCAAGGATATTTCACTCCCTTTACAGTGCCCACGATGTAACTTGCTCTCCTATTTTGCGGAAGGGGGTGGTGGAGGGAAGGCGCTGTGCAGACCTGACCAAACTAGTTTGCCTTCTTCACCCCAAAAGCAAAAAATACCACTTGAGCTTTCTAGCAATCGACACAGCTGATCTAGGGTTGCAAAACGTCCACGTTTAACGAGGTTTCATTGTGCCAGTGAAGAGAGAATTTTAACAAGTGAAATTTCTCCTGTCTTTATGACACAGTTGCACAAGGCCAAGCTCTCCTCTCTTCTTCCTTTCCTTTTTTAAAAGACAACTTCGAACCCAGTTGAAACCCAGCACTTTTAATTACAGGGTGGGTTGTGGATTTCTCATTTATTTCTCTTTTGTTGGGGGGGGGGCATCCGGACCTACAGAGAGCCACAAAAGCATTTGGCCTGTTGTGTTTAAAAACAGTGTCCAACCTACAAAAACCTTGTGTTAGAAAGGAACTGAACTGTTTCTCCGGCTTAGTTGCAGAGCTGAAGCACAGAATATCAAAGGTCATCTCTGTTAGCAAACTCCAATCTTTGCCTGTGACATTGAAATCTGTATCTAGAACATATCTATGGGGGCTTCCGGGTTCAGCGCCAGCGTCGATCGGCGGGGCTTCGTCTCGTCTCCGAGACGGCCCGTCTCTGCTAGGAGTGGGGAGGGCAGCGAGAGCGACGCTGCGCCCCTTAGAACCTCGGGAAGGGCGTCCCGAGGGCAATTTGCTCAGCACAGACCCAATCCGGACTCCCCAACTCTTCGGCTAGCTCTAATAAGAGCTCCGGAGCGAGGAGGGTAGAAGTCGCGGGGGCCATTTTGAGCGGCAACGTTATTCTAGCAGGGAGAAGCTTCAAGCCGAAGGCGGAGAGCGCTGGATTCTTCCGAAAATAAAATGATTGGAAAAGACTGTAAGTAACCTCATGATTTGGATTATTATAAAACAATTTGGATCTGGGAGAGAGGGGAGAAAAGAGGAAGCCACCCCCCCCCCCCACGGCAACAAAAGAGACAGTAAATAGAAACCCGAGGCCATAAACAGAAGATTTACAATTCAAAGGATCCCTCAAAGGCATCAAAGAGAATCTCCCCTTTGATGCAGGGTGAAAAGGGGAGAGAGACTGCGGTTTATGACTGCTCTGCAATAAGAGGTACAGCCTAAGAAAAAAAACCTTTCCACTCGGGAGCCGGCAGCCCAGACAACCCAGTGAGTTGTCAGGATTTATGAGTCAAATTTTACTTCACTTTGTATTTCTGGACTTTGTGGAATCTCTTTTTTGGCTTAAGTGTTTGTGAAATGTGAGTTCGAACTTTATTGTTAATAAGACTTGAAGAATGCAGCCAGCTTGTTAAAATGGAGTCGAAAAACAAACTGTGATCATATTCCACCCCACGTGACAAGTTTTGACCTTGGCAGGACTGAAATATGTCAACAAAAAAGTGTTCCCCTGAGTTCCAGCGGTCTGTTTTGACCTTAATGTGGGAAACAAGAATAGAGTTATGTCAAGAGGAGACACGACGGCAAGAGTTACAGGAAAAATTCCAGGAGGTGATGGCGGAATATGATTTTTTAGGAGATGAAGCTTTGGACACTGAAAAAGATGAATGTGAGAATGACAATGATGGGGAAGGAAAAGAAGAAGATGAGGATTGTGATGATTCAACACAAAATGAAGCACACCACGAAAAAAATGATGACTCTACTCTACAAAAAGTTGGATGGAGTGCCCTGCTTTTGAGGGGGGCACGATTGGTATCATTGGAACTCCAGAACGCCCACAGGGAAGAAGGAAAAAATATGCAGAGAAGAGAAGAAATTCAGGGGTCCTGTATGGTGGCCTGGATGACAAAAGACTGTAAACAGGGGGTGGGGTGAAGGGAAAGTGATGTTGTGATTAAGGATGGATTAACAGGTTTATAACTGGTCTGCTGATTTTGGAATTTGCTGGATTGGGGGGGGAAGCCGGCAATCGGGGATGTAAGGTTAAATTGAGAATAGTTATAGTTTTAAAAGTGAATGGATTTTGGAAAATGTGAAAATATGGAGGCTTATAGAGGGAGAAAAAACAAAAAATTAGGCACGGGAAGAGAAAATGGGAGTTTGATTTCTCAGTGATTTGAATATTAGATGAAAATGTTAACAATTGATTTATAAGTTGTATAAGATGCAAAGGTGTATTTTTATAAAGTAAGAAACTGTTGCAGATGATAAAAAAAAAGGGATGAAAACCGGGGAAGGGGGGGGAGGGGAAGCCCACAAAATATGGTTTTACAACTATGAATGCAAGAAAATTTTTTTGTTTTGTATTGTTTTTTCTTTTTTCTTTTTTCGCTCTTTCTTTTTTTTCCCCCCTTTTTTCTATTTCTATTTTTCTCTTTTTTTTTTTGGTATGACAATAGATGGTTGGATGGATGTCCTCCTGCGTACTGCCCTGGTTTGCTGGAGCTCCCTGGTGGCAGGGGGGGGCTTTGGGGTCAGGGGAGGGGGGGGAGGACAGAAACCCAAGCATAAAATGGACCATCTCTGACTGTTCACATACATGGGATACTTCTGTGGCAGGGGAGGACCCATGTGGGTGGGTAGGAAGGAGGTGGAAAAGGGGTTTAAGTATGTACCTTTTTTTTTTGCTTTTTTGTATTTTGTAAAATTAATAAAAAGTATGTTCAAAAAAAAAAATAGAACATATCTATGGGTGCCTTGCCCACAAAGCCGTTCAGAGCACCTACGGTTTCAACATCGCTAAGGCTTTTCTTTCCAAATGAAGTGAATAAGCGAACAGCCCAAACTGTTCAGTGCTCTGCCTTTAAAAGGCCCATTTGCTTTTAGGGATTCTGTAGGGTGGGTGGGAGGGTTAGGGGAAAACGACCACACACCGTCAAAGTGTGGCCTAGTTTAATGCTTCAGCCTGGTCTGCGCAATAAAGCAATCAAGGGGCGATGTCTTATAACGCAACTGCCTAGAAGCTGGTCATATCAATCGGCTCACAGCACAGTGCCAACAGTTCTCCCAGCCCAGTGCGACCAGTACTTGTTTCCAGCTGGCACCAGCATGGTGAATAATTACCAGAACCACCGCAGCAATCTTCTGCTTGCAGAGGTCAGAGGTAGTCAACGTGGCGCTCCTCAGACATTGCTAGAAGACTACAGCTCTCTCATCAACCTTGGCCACTGGCCATGGAAGCTGGGACTGACAGGAGGGAGTCTGACAACACCTGGAAGGCACGATGTGAATCTGGCACAGGTGAACCAGGCCCCAACAATTCAAGCAGTAAAGGTGGGTCGTGACCTGGCTTTCCGTCCGTAGAGAGAATCTGGAGCTCCCATAGCAATCCGCTAGGTTGACAGAGCTATGGCTGCCGTGCACATGCATTTATGCTGCAGAAGGAAGGGGAGACAGTAGCACATTTTGTATGGCCTGCTTTAAGCACAGTCTGGTGGTATCTGCAAGGAGATTTGCAGGAGGGGAGCAGAGGTCAGCAACAAGGAGAACACCCGACACTTCCTAGGATTACAGGAAAATACTGTATTGGGCTGGTGAGTGGGAGATGCAAGAGAGGGGGGTGTAGCTGCACCCCTCCCCCCCGTGTTATTATTGACTGCATTTGTTACCCTCCCTACACCATGAGGTCCCCGGGGCGGGCTGCAACATAATAATAATAATAATAATAATAATAATAATAATAATAATAATAATAACAACAACAATTTATTATTTATACCCCGCCCATCTGGCTGGGTTTCCCCAGCCACTCTGGGCGGCTTACAACAGAAAAATGAAATAAAATAATCTATTAAACATTAAAAGCCTCCCTAAACAGGGCTGCCTTCAGATGTCTTCTAAAAATCTGGTAGCTGTTTTTCCCTTTGACATCTGGTGGGAGGGCGTTCCACAGGGCGGGCACCACCACCAAGAAGGCCCTCTGCCTGGTTCCCTGCAACTTGGCTTCTCGCAACAAGGGAACCGCCAGAAGGCCCTCGGTACTGGACCTCAGTGTCCGGGCAGAACGATGGGGGTGGAGACCCTCCTTCAGGTATACAGGACCGAGGCCATTTAGGGCTTTAAAGGTCAGCACCAGCACTTTGAACCGTGCTCGGAAACGTACTGGGAGCCAATGTAGATCTCGGCGGCCGCTCCCAGTCACCAGCCTAGCTGCCGCATTCTGAATTAGTTGCACTTTCCGGGTCACCTTCAAAGGTAGCCCCACGTAGAGCGCATTGCAGTAGCCCAAGCGGGAGATAACCAGATTAAGATTAGTGAAAGCAATTTTCTGCCTCAATTTTTTGGGAAGTGGACCAAGGGCTCGGAGCAGCAGTTGGTGGGTCCTTCACTTAGCGCTCCACAACCCACCTAACATTGCACCGCAGCCCAAGCATGTGGGGCATGCGCACACACGTTCATTGCAATCAAAAGCCAGCAGCTTTTCAAAGCCAGTGGAGAGCAACAGCTTAATGTACAGACACTGCACAGAAAGGGGAAGTGGAGTGAAATGAGGGAGGAGAGAGACAGCGCAGCTGAACAAAGCCATTATACCCCAATTTCACATCCCTGCAACATGAGCAGCTAGCAGGTTGCAGGAATTTAAACACACATCAGCCAAATTTTACACCTCTCAGATGATTACTTGAGAGCTGTTTGTCTCTGTACAAGAGGGAAGAAGAAACCAGAGTGACACTCCATCAGAGCAAATAAATCCCCCCCCCCGCCCCAGTTAACTGAGAATCTTCTCCACAGAAATACAGAGAAGGCTGCAATTACCCCTGACAGTGTTTCTAAGCTTGCAGGAATTTGGGGGCTGAAATAAATGGTTTCTTTCTCCTTCAGAAACATTCCTGTATCTAGGTTTAAAGTCTGAGCAAAGAACATATTTGAGATAAGGCATTTTGAAACTGTGTGTGTGTTTGTGTGTGTGTGTGCGCGCGCGCATCCGCACTTTTCACTGCCACCAATCAGAGCCTGGGAAAGAGAGGACAGATACTGACAGAGCTCAGCCAGGAGAGAATTTGGATAGACGGTGAAAGAGCAACGCATTTTATCCTGAGCGTTTGCAATCACACACCAGGATCTTGTTATGTGAAGCACCCGTACCCCCCAAAAAAGGGGGGGAATGTGCTTGTGATGGTAGTATGAAAAGGAGAGTTAGAGCACAAAACGTCTTCTAAGAGTTATGTGCATCAAGAGGGTATGTTCCCAACCCTGGGTCTCTCCAGGTGTTTTCGACCGCAACTCCTATCAGCCCTGACCATTGCCCATGCAGGCTGGCTGGAAGATGTACAGTGGTACCTCGGTTTAAGTACACAATTGGTTCCGGAAGTCTGTACTTAACCTGAAGCGAACTTTCCCATTGAAAGTAATGGAAAGTGGATTAATCCGTTCCAGACGGGTCCACGGAGTACTTAAACTGAAAGTACTCAAACCGAAGCGTACTTAAACCGAGGTATGACTGTGTACAGTACTCCGAAATATTCCGAGGGCACATTTAAGGAAAGTTTCTTTCTGAGACAAGAGCAGAAATGTTGGCGTCTCCCACAATACTGACACTCTGAAATTTATCTTGGGGACAACCACATTGGGGAAAGCTGCTTGCAAGAAAGAGAGGGGGAAAGTCAGCATTTTCCACTGTTCTGACAGTCGCTGAACTTGCCTGTTTCAAAGTTTTTGAAGAAAGCTTAGAAAAATCGCCTCTTTCCTTCGGAAGCATCCAAATGCCACCTTCAGGAAACTGCAGCGTGTAAATAATGTGAATTTACAAATTTGCTGATCAATGAATTAGCTAAAAGCCAGAGAGTTAACCAAGTTATTAAAAAGGCCATTTTAACTGGTTTGACAGACCAATTAAATTAATCTCCCTGCATGTTTACCTGCAGCTACTGAATTGGGGGAGGGGGGCTTACAGCACAATCCTACTCAGAGTTAAGTTTGTTTAGAATTGCAGTCTTAATGACAAGTAATAGAAGACCCTGCTGGATGGGTCAGTGTGTCTGGCTATTAACCAGAAGGTTGGTGGTTTGAGTAGATGACCCTTGGGGTCCCTTCCCTTTCTACAATTCTATGACCCACTACCAGAAAAGGTTCGGCTTATTGGAGTGCAAAACAGGGCCTTTTTGGTGGCTGCAACCCAGTTGCAGAATTCTCTCCCAAAGGGATGTGAAAGAAGCCTCAACCCTGATGGTCTTTGGGATGGCAGTGAAAACATTCTTATTCCATGTGGCTTTTTAATGTTTTTTAAACATACGAATAAAGGGGTGGGGTTTTTTTGGGGGGGTTGACCTTGCTCCTTTTCATTCTAAGTTCTAATTTTTGTTAACTCATGTTCTTTTGCATGGTTTTATTACAAGACTTAGTTTATACACATACATATATACATATATATATATATAGTCTGAAACCCCCAATAATACTGATTTGATGCTATGGGAAAGGTTCTAAAAATATTACAATCTAGCTTGCTAACACTTCTGAATTAAAGAGGCTTAGGCTAGAATCCCATGCATACTTATCTCCTGCTAAGATCCAGTGAATTAAATGAAACTACCTTTCAAATGAATGCCTTTTAGAATGAGGCTGCTGGAAGCCTGAAATGTCTAGATAGGAAATGAACTGAGAACAATCTTGAACAGGAGTTGCTATGAAATAATGCTTTTGTTTAATTATTAAGACTTGGGTAGGCAAACAGTAGATCCCAATGGGCAGAGAACAGCTGTTAGCTCTAACAGAAAGCCATTCACGTTCCAATCTTGGAACTCTGAAATTCTACCAACAATAGCTGTAAAATGACTCTAGTGCAACTCGGGAGTTTTCAACTAGCTTTCATATTTAGAAGAGCTATTTTTAGCTAACTTTGGTTTGTCAAACGTTAGCTTTGAAGAGTTTTACACTTCAGTAATGCCACCTGCAAATAAATAAGTGAAAGTATCTCGCCTTTTTTTTTTTAGGGAAAAAAGTTTGCATAAAAACACTCCAACCATCTCTCTTGTCTCCTCGGTTTGTATTCTTTCACCACCAATTCATTCAGGTTTGCTCACTCTTTGCTGGCACATCCTTGCCAATCAGAAAAGGCAGATGAGCACATGAGCACTGCAATGCTATGCACACTTAATTGGCAGTGAACAACATTAAACACAGTAGTGCTTACTGCTGAACATGCATAAAACTGTATATACATGCATTACCAATCCACGATTTGCACTGAACCCGGGTATTTTGCTCCCTAGTAATGAAAGCGCCTTGTATCTGACTCAGCAAGCATTCACTTCGGTTACCCTTCCATCCTTCCACATTTCCAGTCTCGTGACAAAGAGCTGAATACATTTCTAAAATGTAAAACAAACGCTTTGCAACGGTTAATTCTAAGCCTCCGAAATAGCGCCCTGCTTACAAGAAATCCACACGGGCTCCATGGAGGGAGCCAAAGGATGAGCGCTCCAGAACACGCGCAGAGTTTTGACATCTCATTCTCTGACCCGGTGAGCCTCTCTGAGCCAGGAAGGTGCCTATCCAAGCACACGAGCAGATTAATTAAAGGCCACTTCATACATTACATAGCAACAATCCAGATATACCACCCACGCTGGCTCATCGAGGCGCCACAAACTATCACGAGTCTCTCGAGCGGACCTGCATAACAAATGCATTTCTAAACGCCTGCCTCTTGCATTCGTACTCGCCAGGTTTAATTAAGCGTACACTGAAGACACACAGCTACTTTATATGGAACGAGACCAACAGACCACAGCCCTGCCAGTTCCAAGTGGCCAAGTCTTTTCCCACAACAAACTTCTGCTGAAAAACTTGCTCTCTCCAATGACCTTATGCAAGTTTGTTCCTTCTCACCTCCAGAACAGGGAAGTGGCCTTGGGAGGTGGTCTTTTGCTTTGCCTAAGAACTTCTTCATACACAAGGCTTTCTAATGGGCCATAGCTCAATGGTACAGTGCATGTTCCAATCATGAGCCCGTTTAAAGATTCCTAGGCAGTATCAGAAACTCAGACATATAAGCTAATCAGCAAATGGCACCTTAAATGTACAGGCTCCATTTCCCCCCTCTGTGAGGCTTACTGTTTTATTAGTGCTATAATTATTGGCAGAAGCTAGGACAGAGCAACGGGAGCTCACCCCATTGCGCGGATTCGAACCGCCGACCTTCCGATCGGCAAGCCCAACAGGCTAAGTGGTTTAGACCATAGCGCCACCCGCTCCCTAGCACTTCAAAAGCACACCAGCGCAAGTAGATGAATAGGTACCACTGAGGCGGGAAGGTAAACGGTGTTTCCGTGCGCTCTGGTTTCCGTCACGGTGTTCCGTTGCACCAGAAGCGGTTTAGTCCTGCTGGCCACATGACCCGGAGAGCTGTCTGTGGACAAACGCCGGCTCCCTCGGCCTGAAAGCGAGATGAGCACCGCAACCCCATAGTCGCCTTGGACAGGACTTTACCGTCCAAGGGTCCTTTATCTTTTACGTTTGTTATTATTATTAATTTCATTTCTATACCACTTTATATTTTAAAGAAAAAACCTTGAAGTGGTTTACCACACATTAAAACATCAAACAAACTCAAGGTTCAAGGAAAATATTTCAGATCCTTCTCTAACTGACATTTTTCTTTCCCCATCTTTATTTACCTACTTGATTTATAGAGCTGCCCCATAGCAGAAGAACTCTAGGAAGCCAGGGTGGTGTAGTGGTTAGAGGAGGGGTCAGCAAACTTTTTTCGCAGGGGGCCGGTCCACTGTCCCTCAGACCTTGTGGGGGGCTGGACTATATTTTGGAGGAAAAAAATGAACGAATTCCTATGCCCCACAAATAACCCAGAGATGCATTTTAAATAAAAGGACACATTCTACTCATGTAAAAACACCAGGCAGGCCCCACAAATAACCCAGAGATGCATTTTAAATAAAAGGACACATTCTACTCATGTAAAAACATGCTGATTCCCAGACCGTCCGCGGGCCGGATTGAGAAGGCCCGGGCCTTAGTTTGGGGACCCTGGGGTAGAGTGTCGGACTAGGACCTGGGTGATCAGGGTTCAAATCCCCTATTAGCCATGAAGCTCACTGGGTGACCTAGGTAGGGCCAGTCACAGCCTCATAACCTACCTCACAGGGTTGTTGTAGAGGTTAACTGAGGAGCAGGATGAACCATGTACTTTGGAGGAAAATGTGGAATCTAAATGCAATGAAGAGCTGACCAGATTGCACGAGGCCGACTGATGGCCTCATTCATACGAACACAGAAAGCTGTCAAACCAAGGGTGCATTAGAGTCTCTCTTGAATTTCAGCTTGGAGGTTGAACCTGGGACCTTCTGCAGGTAAAGCGCAGCTGCTCTGCCACTGAGTTACAGTCCTTCCCCAAATGCCATATGTTCAGAAGTATATTATACCCATCATACCTGGATCCGAAACCATCTTTGGAAGCTTTGCGTTCCATTAGAGAAGGAAAGCTGAACTTAAATGAACGGAATTGCTGTCTTAAAATCGCAAATGGAACTCCTACACCCAACCTAACTGTATTTCTGCGTGATTGCTGTTTTCAACCAAAAAAGGGAAATGTCAAAAAATGGGGAGAGCGGGGAGGGAAGGGTACAATTAGTATATTATAGCAGATTATTGTTATTACCAAGCAACCGCAAGATGTTTTTTGGAAAGTTTCAAGAACTGCTGGGTGCTGCCAAACAGATGTGGGAGCAATCAAAAATACTGGCATATTGACTTGAGAACATGTGTTGTCTCGGCTGCAAGAATTCATGGTTTGGGAAGAGGAGGCATTCCAGTCCCTGCCCTTCATTCCTCCACCCCACCCCACCCCAAAAAGTCAGTTGGGTTTTTTTTACATAGACTGGTGTGTATGAGAGACATAGCAAATCCATTTCAGGCTCAGATTTTACTAAAGCAAAACGCCGTCCAGTGTCTGCAATTAAGTGCAACTTGAGACACCTTTGCTTTCTGATCCCCTCTGAAAGAAACCTGAACAACTGAATTTCTCAGTCCCCCCCCCTTTGGTTTTAAAAAAAACCCCAACAACAACAATGGAGCTCTCAACTCCTTCGCATTTTCTGCACAGAGATCTTTAAAGACACATTGATTTGATGGAGGTTAAGAGCAGGCATGGTTTTGATCTTAGGTTACCGCAGAAGAAGGGGACACAGCAGGTAATTAATTTGGAATTCTCGAGAAACCATAGAAGTGTTTCAAAAGCCTGGGCAACTAGGTGCCTGGGGTTTTTTCTGGTCCTGCACAAGACCGGCGGTTCTGCACAAGACTTGTAGGATGGAAGCCAGAGAGACCCACTTTAAGCAGAATCAGTGACAGGTGGAGCCAGAACAGGTGAGAAGCAAACCAACTAATTCAGGGGCAACCCTGATAATAAGGACTGGTTGTAAGTAAGCTGGCAGGCAGGTGGGGACTGGCTAAGGGCAGGCTAAGGTTGGTGGAGCAGTGCTCCCCCCCACCCCATTTGGCCAAATGCACCAGCCTCTATGGCCCAAGGCTTTAGGAACTCATACTTCTGGGTTTGCTGAGTCTATGGAGCATAAGTTTGCTTCCGAGCACAGTTCAAAGTGCTGGTGTTGACCTTTAAAGCCCTAACCGGCCTCGGTCCAGTATACCTGAAGGAGCATCTCCACCCCCTTCGTTCTGCCTCGACACTGAGGTGCAGCGCCGAGGGCCTTCTGGCGGTTCCCTCGATGCGAGAAGCCAAGTTGCAGGGAACCAGGCAGAGGGCCTTCTCGGTGGTGGCGCCCGCCCTGTGGAACGCCCTCCCACCAGATGTCAAAGAAATAAACAGCAATCTGGCGTTTAGAAGACACCTGAAGGCAGCCCTGTTTAGGGAAGCTTTTAATACTGGATGAATAATTGTATTTTAATATTCTGCTGGAAGCCACCCAGAGTGGCTGGGGAAACCCAGCCAGATGGGCGGGGTATAAGTAATGAATTATTCTTATAATATATTATTATTACATAAGGAAAGAGAAACAGGAGAAGAGACAGAAGCTAGTGGGCCAAGTTCGCTCTGGATGTTGTTGTTTTAATTTTAAACACTTCCCTGGTGCTTCAAACAGGTTTTAATTGTTGTTCTAAATTTTTTTGGTGAGCTGATCTTTTGATAGTTGGGACAGGAGGGTGCAAATATTCAAAGTAAATAAAGAATGCCCTATGATCCATTTGCCAGAACAACGGGATCCCTTCTGCTGACAGAGGAAGGAGGGGCGGACAAAGTAAAACACACTAACCGTGTGTGTTTGATGGAGGGGAGAGAAGTTTCATAATCTGCAGGACACAAGCTGCCTACTATGTTGGCGGTGGGGGGGAAGGGAGGATCCTCTCGAATTTGAATATTCCATCTATCCATCCATCCTTCCATCCATTCATTGCATTTATGTCCCCACCTTCCTTCCAAGGAGCTCAGGGTGGGGTGTACCTGTTTCTCCTCCTTAATCCATCTTCACAACAACCCTGTGAGGTAGGTTAGGCTGACAGAAAGGTCACGCAGTGAGCTTCATGGCTAAGTGTGGGATTTGAACCCTGGTCTCTCCTGGTCACTCTTGACGGCTGCACCACATGCATCAAAGGAAACTACTGTCACCCTGTGGTGTGTTGTTGTTGTTGTTGTTAAATGGATTAATACAGGTGTATCCTTATCGCCCTTTAATCCAACTTGAGCTGGGTGAAACAAGACTACTGTTCTGTTTACAGCGGGGGTGAACAAACCTCACGCTACTTAGGGATCTACTTAGTATTTTGCTAATGAAAAGAAAAATCCAAAATCCGCCAGTCAGACACAAGTGAAAAAAATAGTGGTTTAGAAATAAAAGAGTACCTCTGAGCACATGCTAAATCCTGGAATTTGTTTCCAGTTAAGAACAGAGCCCTGAGTCCATACACTCAAAATCTGCTCCTAGTTTCCACCCAAGCTTTGTTTCAGCAGCCAAATTTTAGGAAAGAGAAAGTCTCTTTTTTGTTGTTGCTGTAATTGTTAAGCAATTAGGGGCCAGAATACTGGTGCATATACAGCAAATCATCCGGAGAGGTACCAGTAGATCCCAATCGATCTACCACCCATTCTGAGCAAAGCCATAATCCTGAAACGAATGTCAAACTCCTGAGTTTTGACACTGCAGCCACATAGATGAGCTTTTACTGTGAATTTACTACATATGCGAGCTGGAAAATCCATAATTCACACCTCACAAGCACCCAACATGTGTGTGTTTTTTAAAATAGTGATTCATTTCTTGACTGCTTTTTTATTTTACCTTTGCTACTTTGGGTGTTGTTGTTTTTTGCATCGCATGATGGACTCTGGTTGCAAAGCAAGTGCATGTCTGATAAAGAAACAAACAGGTGTGTGCTGAGCAGAGCCATTATCCCTCAGCATAAGCCCCACCATTTGCAACATTGAAATAACAATGCTGACCTTTAAAAGCAGAAATGCTGTAGGAGAAAGTTACCTGAAAGGCCGCCCACGCTCTTAACAACCTAGGCAGGTTCTGAAAATGGCCTTGGGAGGCCTCACGACAAGAAGGATCGCTGGATTGGTGAGTGCCAGCAACGGGGCCTTCTCATTGGTGGTCCCGCACCATTGAAGTCCCTCCCCCAGGAAGTGCATATGGCCCTATCCTTGACAATTTGTTGTTGTTTTCTTTTGCTTGGTATTTGGCTGGTGGTTGTTTCATGCTTGCCTTTTCATGTTTTAACTGCCAGCTGCCTTAACTTTCAGTTTACTGCTTTTGTTTTGATACAGCGTCCCGTTTTGTTCCTAATGAAGCCCAGCACTTTCTCCCTGCCTCCACAGAGTGAATTAACGTTTCCGTATAAATTATCTACCATAAACCTAAGCTCTCTTTCCTGGGTAATGGCAGCCCCTACTATAAAGTTGGCCAGGAAGAATAAGTATATAGGATCATACAAATCACAGCCCAACCCCCTGCGATGCAGGAATATTTTCCCCAACATGGGACCCGAACCCACAACCCTGAGATCAATTCTGTGATTCTATAAAACAATATGTCCCTGGTACGATATTCCTTTTAGGGCTGAGTCACCGCGATTGTGTGCATGAAAAGGTTGCATATTGTACGGTTTTTCTTCTTTTACACGCAAAGCAGAAACCTTGGAAGTTTATCTGCAAGGATCACCATCTGTCACCGAAGAACATGATTCCTTTACGCCAGAATCATAGTTAAGACTGCTGGACCATCACCTCGGGAGCCCAGGGTTCAAATCTCCGCTCAGCCATGAAGCTCACTGGGTGACTATCTCTCTGCCTAGCCTACCTCACAGGGTTGTTGTGGGGTTAAAACGGGTGGGTGGGTGAGAAGCACATACATCCCCTTGAGCTCCTCGGGAGGAAAAGGTGATATATCAAGGTAGTAAATAAAATAAGTACTTTTTTAAAAGAAAGATATAATTTTTTCCTCCTGGGTCAGACTTGCTGCCACGTGCTTTCAATTGCAATTGTGAATTTTGGTGGCCGTGTTCAATGCTCACGGGTTCGGCACTTCCTAGCTAGTGCTCAAACTTTACCCTGACAATTTTTGCAACTGCTTTGAAAGGGAGTTCTCTCCAAAAACAGGGAGTGCCGGGGGGGGGGGGGCAATGTAGCAAACACTTTGCATATTTGATTACAGAATACTCAAAGGTGGCAACCTGTATCTGACACCAACACCGTGGGCTTCTTTGCAACTTTAATAACGCCGTATTCGGTTTCTCTATTCGAGAAGGGCCTTGAGATCCTCCTCCTTCTCCACACAGGGCGTCGCTGTCCTAATTATCAAAAAAAGCAATATTGGCAGCAAGCGGAGCTGAGGGTGAGAAGCAAAGCTGAAGAGCCCATTGTCAGAAGTTCTGAAAAAAAAACCACCCCCTTCTTCTCCTCAGATCAGAAGGCACTTGTTATCATTCCATAACAACAACCGTACACACAGAAAATGCATGTGCTCTAGGAAGAAGCAGCTACAATTGCGAGAACGCATATTTTAAGAGACACCGTTTGCAGTTTCATAAGCGATGTGAGCCTTCAAATAAAAAATAAAGAGAGCCTCTTCTACCTTTTTAAACGGAACATTAAAAACAGATCAATTGTGATTATGGATAAATGTATCACCTGCCCTTCGTCTGCGGGGCAGGTTGCGACACCTTTTAAAATTCAGGGGGGGGGGAATAATAAGTTTTTAAAATTCATTCACAAGAATAGGCAAGGCCAGGGTACAAAAGTGTGGCTACAACCATTATACATTATATAATGTGCAACCACGATTGAGATCTGCATTATATTGCTCAGTGAGATATCTCTGCTATGGAATGGGGCAGTGCAGGGTACATTTAAGCACAGGTGACAAAATTGCATGCCATTTTTGCAACAATGTTTTGGCTCTTTGTTACTAAAAGGCATCAAGGAAAATAATAATAATAATATTTCTTTCTTTGTTTGTTTATGTTTACAGTCTCTGTATAGTCAGTGTAAAGCTATACATGCAGTACAGGCAAAAAGAACCCTGCAATGGATTCCAGATAAGAGGCCTGGGGAAAACTTTGTAGAGCTGCTGCCAGTTGAGCCAACACACTGGAGTTCAAGCTGTCTTTCATACAGTTATCCTCTCTGGAGAATCAATTCCCACTCGCAGTAGGAGAGCACGCTACCGCTGTCAAGCCAGGAAATGATTAAATATTACTTTGCACAGAGGTGCAAAAATACATTCCTCCTTAGGAGTCATTTCTGAGTGTTAGAAGTGATGCCATTAATAAATAATACCTGTGCTTGAGACAAGGATGCAGTGGCACAGCTCCAGTGCAAAAAATACACACTCTGCACAGAAAGGTACTAGATTAAGTCCCTGGCTCCTTATGCTGAAAAGTACTGCAGAGTCGGGCATTTCCCCCAAGCCCTTGCTAAGCTGCTGCCAGTCAAGGTAAGCATGGCTAGATGCACTTTTGATCTGGCTCATAACAAGGTGGCTCTGCAGAAGTTCTAGCTCTCTATCTGAATGGAACTTTGCCTTGAACCCTTTGAGGATGCTAAAAACAAAAGAATTGGGAGCGGGAAGAGGGGAAATTCCAAAAGCAAGCTTAAAAGCAAACAAAATAGCATTTACATGTGAGCAGTGCTGGAAACTCAGATATAGGTATAAGCTAGGCACCATTATGGCTCCTTAAACCAGGGTTACAGTCGCCAAAATGGAACGCCTAGTTGCCATTTTGGGGGCCAGATGGCTCAAAAGTAGTGTTTTTCCCTTACAACTTTTTGGTTCCTGACTTTCATTCTGATTGTGCAAATAAAATATAACAGGTAGAATACTGCAGGATGTGTTGCTGGTGTGTGAAAACAGCCAAGATCCAAGAATCCCCAGGCATGCACCTCCAGATGGGGATGTCGGGTGCAACCTTGGTGCCCAGGCATCTTCACTTGGTTGCAAGTGACCGATAGTCAGGTGCAAAATGCGCCTGGCGAATTTTGAACGCTGCATGTGAGAAGCAAGCTTCTGCTTCATAGCCAATGGAAATCCAGGAAGAAGAGGCACACTTTCTTAAGCACATGGGCTGTTCTTGAATAAGGCTGCTCCTGAATAAGCCGCTGTGTCGCTTTGAGCTTTGCCGGAATAGTTTATTATGCCACCTCAAACAACAGTGTAGTGTATGAGCATTTGCACACAGCAAGGCTATTTTAAGAAGGAAT
Source organism: Zootoca vivipara (assembly GCF_965207765.1). Taxonomy (NCBI): domain Eukaryota; kingdom Metazoa; phylum Chordata; class Lepidosauria; order Squamata; family Lacertidae; genus Zootoca; species Zootoca vivipara. The sequence goes on along the minus strand of NC_142594.1, from coordinate 49,432,784 downwards.
CTCCAGCTCATTGCCGCTGCCCAGCCTCTTCCTGAGATGAAAGCAAAATCTAACTCTGCTGAGAATTGTGTTTATCAAGAAATAAACAGCAGGTTCAGGGAGATCCCAGGAAAGGAACACATGAGAACACGTGAGCCTAATGGTGCAGAACCCTATGCTTGTCTGAGTCTATTCGGAAACAAGTCCCAGTGAATTCAATGGGACTTAGTGACAGGTGAGAGTATGTACAGGATTGCAGCCTAAGATTCCCTTCCTCTCACACTAAATTCATGGCACCTGCCCAGATTCGCTGCCTGAACTTCTCACTTATTATTACTGTATATATTAAGCTCATTCACAAACCGTCTGACCTAAATGGATCAGGATTTCAACCACTGCAAGCCTTTAACTCTTGCTGCAAGAGCAATTATTATATAGGATTACGGTTTACAACAAATCTGGATGTTATTACCGTATTCACCGCTCTAGCATTTGCAAAGCAGGAACACACCACATGTGTTTTCAATCTTTGCTCCCCTTCCTGCCATTTGTCACCAGCGAAGAGAGTCAATATCACACACACACACACACACACACACACACACACACACACACACACAGGTGGAGTTTGTACCAATGGTAATAGGGCGTATCTTAACATAACCTTGCTATGTGCACATGATCATACGCTACTGTTGTTTGAGGTGGCATAATAAACTATTCCGGCAAAGCTCAAAAAAGGACACAGGGGCATAATCCCATCATAGCACATTCCAAAATTTGGAGGACTCACAAATGTAGCAAGGAAAATGCCCCATTAAAAACTCCAGACAGCAGAAGGGTACCAGGCCAAGTTAACAGTACGCACATCCTGAAAACAATTGCACATTCATGACTCAGTTCCAGTGGAAATAGCAGGACTGATTTTTGCAAGAAACTGTGTGCAACTGGTCTGTTCCATCTGAGCTGTGTAAAATCAGAGCAACTTCTAACCAGATCTTTTATTGGGGGCGGGGGGGGAGATCAACTTACGTTTTTTGCGATTCATGGAGGAGAAGCAGAGAGCTCACATTTATGCAAGTAGACCATTTGGATTAGCAGGAGGTTTTGCAAAACTTGAGAACAAAGGTGTGGTGCAGTTGTTATATAGAGTGTTGGACTAGGACTGGGGACACCCAGGTTCAAATTCAGGCACGGACCCCACTGAGTAATGTTGCTCCAGCCACAGTCTCTCTGCCTAATCAAACTAACAGGGCTGAAGTGAGGATAAAATTGTATGTGTGCACGCATGAGAAGGGTAGTGGTAGAATGAATCATGGACACTATCTTGAGCTCTTTGAAAGAAATAAAGCATATACATTTTAATAAATTTATTAAATTTGTCAACCAGCTCTTACTGAGCTGAAACAGCTCTTAATGACTGTTGCATATATAAACTATACCTTTAAAACATATTCAAATGTCATTTTTACCCCCTCAAAGAATTCTGGGCATTGCTTACCCCTCGTGATTCCCAGCAACCCTTAAAAAACTACAGGGCCCCAGAATTCTTTGAGGAGCAAAATGTGCTTTGAATGATGCTTTCTGTGCAACTGACCAAGGACTCAAAACAGCAACTCGTTCAGCTAAATGAGCAAACAAAGGCAAGAACAGACTTTGAAGCAGGCTCCCCCAAACAAAATCCACTTCATAATGAGGATTTTGAAAACACAAAATCACACACACACACAAAACAGCTGTCTCTTTGTCAATGTGTGAATTGTTGCACAATTCTTAAAGAGGTGGTTTCTGAAGTTAAATAAACTGAAAGATCAATGGATTTGTTTAAATAAATATAATTAAAACCCAAAGGTCCAGCAAGAGTTTTGGCTGTTAAGATATTGTAGGTTGTCCTGACCACTAGACAATGAGGCAAGGTACTCACTTCCCAAGCCAACCCCTGCCATAGAGCATATATCCGTAAGTCTTTCATGTGTCCCAGGAAGACCCTTTTGTCATAGATACCGTGACACACTTGTGTAGAACTTATTATCTGCTCTTGGCAAGTTGTGCTGATCAAACTTGTAGGGCTCTTGGACTGCAATTCTCCACCAGTCAACCCTGTGAGCACGTCCCATTGAGCTCAATGGGAATCACATCTCAGTAAACAGGTATCCGTTTGTACCCCTTGCTACTGCACAATTTGTGGGGTCTGATTCACACATAATGGGTTTTATAGCCCAATAATGATTTGCTGAGCACCTGAACCCTGTTCAGTAGACTGTGGTTTGTTTTCTAGCAACACACCATGATGTGAAGCCATGGTTTGTTGGCTTACGAAACGTGGCTTGCTTTAACTATGGCCTGGTGTTCTGCCCAAACCCAAGCGCCTTGCTTAACCATGGTTTACTTGGCCAACCCACCTCGGGTACTCTCCTAAGGCAGAGGAACAAGGCAAGAAAAGCTTTGTGGGGTGCGGGGCAGAAATCAAGCATTAGAGAAACAAGCCATGGCTTGCTTGATCATCTGCAATAAACCATGGCTCAGTTTTATGTGCAAATGCAGCCTGTGTGTTCTAGCCCTGACCTTTTTAGGATGGAGCAAGATAAGAGTTCTAAATATAACACAGCAATAGAGGAAATTTCCATTAAATGTTTATCTGGAGTGAGAGGGCATGGAGCTTGTGCGTTGTGGTGCTGCACACCTAACAATGTAAAACCGACAAGAGGGTTTTCCTTTTCACTATCGAAAGGAGAAAGCGGTGAGAAGAGAGAGGGAGAGAAAAGGGGGTGAAACTTGTCAAATTGCATCAGAGCAGTGGAAATAAACAGATTTTCTTTTTTTTAAGTGTGGGGGTGGAAAGCTCCTCACCACTGAATGAAAACACTATGCCAGGCATAGGCAAACTCGGCCCTCCAGATGTTTTGGGACTACAACTCCCATCATCCCTGACGACTTCTCCTGTTAGCTAGGGATGATGGGAGTTGTAGTCCCAAAACATCTGGAGGGCCGAGTTTGCCTATGCCTGCACTGTGCCTTGGCGATATATCGCTCAGGACCATTATGTGGGGGCAGACTGCAACAACAGCTTCACTCAGCGGTATATCACTGGTGAAACCGCCATTGCACTCTGCCCTGGCAAGCTGAATCGGCAAGGCTTGTTCCTTCCTATGCTTCTTTAAGCTGCTTGGCTGAGGAGCGCGCTGCTGCCCTCACCTCAGCCAAGCAGTTTTACAGAGCCCCCAACCCGCCCCTGCTTGGCAACCTCCGCCTTTTCTCCCTCCCGGTGTAAGGCAGCCAGGCGGTGTAAGGGCTCCTTGATGCTGCTGATGGGCCCAGCGATCGTCAGCAGCCTCCAGCAGCTTTGCCTGGCAGGGTGGGCTGCGTCGTTCCTCCTGGGGTGATCAACCCCCCCCCAGAGGAAAGAGACAGCGCACCCGCACAGGCGAAGGCGAAGGCAGACTAGCGGGCTCCGTGCACTTGGCTACTGCAGCTTGGTCCGTCTTTGGGGAGTGGTGGGCAAGCGGGCAAGGTAGCTCACTCGCCCGCCCGCCCCCCAGAGAAGACAGAGGGAGCTTGGCCAAGGAGCACCAAGGTCCTTGCTGCTCCAGCGCAAGCAGCAGGGGACTTGGGGCTGGCTCAGCTGGGGGAAGGAGCCTTTCTGCCCCCCTCCCCCGAACATCTCGCCGGCTGGGGCCTATGCAGCTTTTTTCAACATTTGCATGTTTGGCTGGGGATACACCATCGCCCAGCCCTAGAAAGCACAAGCATGTACTCAGCAGTGGCTGCATGCAGGGCTGAAGATAATCATTAAAAACCCTACACAGCTTAGGACCCAGATATTTTATGGACCACCTTCTTCCATAACAATCTACATGAGGTCTTTCTCTGGGTGCTTACACCATTTGAGGTCCATTTGAGGTGCATTGAAAAGCATATCTGCAGGCCTATGGAAGTCCCACTGGGAGATGTCATTACTATCATTTAGGTACCAGGTTTTTAAGAACTACCGTTTCCCCTTTTTAAATACGTAGTCATAAAGTAAGCAATGGCAGGCATACTTCCGCGCCGCGGAAACCAACCCCCACAGGCACCTCATGCGGCCGGCACTGCAGGAGCGCGATCAGCTGTGAAGTGGCGCTCCAAGAGCTCCGCTTAACAGCTGATCGCGCTCCCGCCTTGCTGGCTGCATCCCCGCACTCCTTCTCGTCCACCGCCGTCCCTGCCGCTTCCGTGCTTGCCGCCACCACTGGGCTCACTGCTTCTTCCTTGCCTGGCCCGGCCAAGGAGCTTGGAGCGCCCTGCAGTGGCGGGCGGAGCACCTGAGCCAGGATTGTGCTCAGGATTGCAGCCTTAATGTTATGTGTGCATAAAACATCCTTTCGTTGTAAACATTGTGACCAGACAAGAGTCCTGATATTTAGAGTGGCATAATCTATATCTAACAATAGATTTTTGTTAATAGGATCCTGGACACTAGTTCAGGAGTGTTGTCTTTTTAAAGACCAGCACCATTAACCTTGCTACAGCACTTCATTGTGTTTAATTAGCAAGCTAATGAAGACCGCCTCCTTCCTTCCTTCAACCACAAGAGGATAAATGCAGGGCTCTGGGAAAAAAGAGTAGACTTACCTGTTTGGAATTCAATTCATTGCTGTGTAATGAAATATTTAACAAATATATACCCTAAGTTTTGCAACACTTCAGCAATATGTGCTCTGTACAACAGAACTTTTTCTACAAACCGTATTATAGCATGGGGTTTTATTGGGGGGGGGAGGGGGGAAGACAAACACAATGTCTGAACATTTGGGCTGCAGGGAAATTTGCAAACAAAACACGAGGCATGAACATAATGTTTTCATCAACATATCTTCAGACACTCAAAAAAAAATTCAAAGTACACAACAGTGTTTTTGCTGCTGCTACTTTTAAAAAAGTGACAGACCGTCATGTTTCACTATTTGTAGCAAGTTATTACTAGAGATCATGCCACCACATGCAGCTGAGGTCAAGCAGCTTTTAAATACAGGAGCCCACTCTTCTCTCACAGTACAAAAAAATACCCCATTCACCTAATCTTCCGACAAAGTACAATAGAATTGTGGTACTGAGTTTTCATCAGTATCAACAGCTTCTGCTTAGTTTTATTAACTGCGTCTTCTAGAGGGCTAGAAGGCAGGCCTGTTCCAAATCAAAAACACATATACCATATTTCTTAATTAAAAAAGAGACAGCTTAGGCCATTCATAAAAACAGATGTTCACCCACTTGCCCGATTCAACTGACCATCCTGGAAAGAGTCTCACAACACACACGAAGCCTGTGTTTCCTTTTTTCCTTTTAAATTACACTTCCTAAAAGTCAATAAAAGCATTTCCCTCGAAGCAAACCGCCAAGTGGTTTTGGACCGCGAGGTCACTCCCAGGTAAGTGTGTAGTAGACAGAGGACTGCAGGCTAAAAGGCAACTTTCAATTTGATCCCACTATGAGTGCTAGTGTGGTGTACTGTTCCCAGTTATGTTTTAAACAACAAAGCAGTAGAGCCGCCAACCCCTCTTATCTGCAAATAAGCACACAGGACTACAGCTAACAAGAAAATAAAACGAATGTGTACGCAGAGAGAAACAAATCGTCTAAAAATTGCTCCTGTATACAAAACCCTGCTTCCAACCAGCAGAGCGGTGTATGGTTACATGCAGGCTGGATTTCATGAGTAGAAACACAAGCACACATCCCTAGCATTGTTGTCCGAAGCTACCCTGCTCCTTCCAGAAATATCGGACAGCACAGAGAGCTCCCATTGGGAAAAAAGGACCACTGAAAACAGGAAAACAACAGCTGCAGCAGCACACCCGGTTTAAAACCAGAAGCCGCCGCCGCCGCCGCTATGATCTTTATTATACAATACACCCAGAGTAGGGGGAGTGGGGGGTAGCCTACTCTTCTCCATGCTTGGTGTAGAGCGTGACAAGTTACTACACAAGAGGAACCTTAAAAAGAGAGCAACGCGGAGGGTGGGGAGCGAGCTAACAAGGGAGGTGCTGCAGGCAAACAAGTTGGGGGGCAAAAGCTACGTGTCGTTTCTTCCCCCCCCCCGCCACGCGTGATGTGCGAATAAGCCCCCTCTTTCCTTACGCTGGCAAGAATGGGGCGGGCGGAGGAAGCTTCCTAGTGTGGGAAAGCGGGGCTGGAAAGGGGAAGGCGAGCTGCTACTGCTGCTTTAAAAGATACAAATCAATCCCTCCACGCCATGCTGCTTGCTATGGGGCCGGGCAAGTTACGTCAGCGCCTGTTATTATTCCGTGGCCACGAGATTGGTGCGGGTGTGCGCGTATTGCGCGCGCGCTGCGTTTTCGTCGATGGAGACGGCAATCGCCGTCCACGTTTCTCCACAGAGCCGCCCCCCCTCCCCACTCTCCCCAACACCACCAAAAAATAAAAACCAGGGGCGAGATTTTCTCTCTCTCTCTCTCCAGACCCCTCCCCCACCTCCTAAAGCCATCATAACAAGGAGGCAACAACAAAAGCAAGGCGAGGACCCAGCCATGGCTCTGGCGAGCAGATCGAAAGGAAGGAAAGAAAGAAAGAAAGGGCGCAAACCCCCTCCTCCCTCCCTCGCCACCTCGAAACCCACCACCACCATCGCCTCCTCCTCCTCCAGGAGAGGAAAGGCTGGGGATGGGAGGCGGGAAGAGAAAAGCAGATTTACTGCGGATCAATGCGGTGGCAACAATAAGACTGCATTTCCATAACAAGAGAGAGAGGTCTGGCACAAAAGTTGCAGCCCTGGGCTGCGAAACATCAATTGCTCCGGACTACAATACACGTTCCCGTCCCCTTTGCTCTCCTCTTATTTAAACCGAGCTCTCTCCACCTCACCTCCCACCCCCACGGGGGGGGAGTGTAAAAAAGTAATTAAGAAGCCAGACAACGCTCAGGCTGGCACGAATGTAAATGAAGTTGCGCGCACACACATGCACATGCACCCAACAAAAGCAAGAGAATTTAAGAAAAGAAAAAGCCAGGAGCCAAGCACAAGGCAGTATAAATAAATTCCTTTGGGACAGTCACTTTGAGTGGGGGGGAAAGGCCTTGCCAAGCCTCTCCTCACTTCTCCCTCCGATTGTTTACATTTGTAACTTTCATCGTGACATGCTAGTAGGAGGCAGGGTTTAAATAACAATAAAAAGAGGCTACCAAATTAAAGCGAAAGTTTAAAGTATCACAAAGGGGGCAAACACGAGAGGGGCGGGACAATATGTTCTCTCGTCCCCACCCTCTCCAAAATTCAATTAACTTACGTCCTGGTGTTTTACAGTTAGTTTGAAAAGGAGGATCACCCCTTTTTTGCAATACATTAACACAATCACAGCAAAAATAATATGAACCATCTTGGCAAAAAGGCAGCCCCCCCGAAACCTTGAGGAATCACAACATTTCACGAAGAGGCAGGTGAGAAAGGGGGCTGGATTTAAACGTGGGCAGCCTTTCAGACCTGTTAAAGCACACTATTCAAAGGTGCCTTTTTAAAAGGAAAGTTGCACAGTAAGTGTAAAATCTACCCCCAAGGGAACTTCCGAAACAAGAGGAACGCTAATGGGGAGTGGGAAAGGGGCTTTCAAGGGATCAAGTTTAAAATCAAAAGGGAAAAAGAGACCACAAGACTATAGAGAAATACAGTAGTAAAAATCCAAGGCCTGGAGTGTCTTGTGTGTTTGTGTGTGTGTGTGTGTGTGTGTGTGTGTGTGTGTGTGTGTGTGTGTGTGTGTGTGTTCACCCCGGGGAAAGATCTTTCCCCGGGGTGAAAACACACATGGCACTCGAGGCGAAGGGAAAACTCGGCACGTTTTATTCTCCGCCCCAAATGCCTCCTTTTCCAACTGATGTCAACTATTATCTTTGTTTCCAAATGCACGCCTCCAGACACAGAGTATTTCGGCAAGCACCCTTTTAAAAAATGATAATAATAATTATCCACCTTTCTGATCAATATCATGCTGAGCAAAAGCCCCCTCCTTCGCGACTTGCAATTAAAACACGCGGCGAGAGAAAGGAGAGGCTAGAAAGCAAAAGAGAGAGAGAAAACACAAAACACCACACGATTGCCACCAAATGCAAAGTTTTGTCGTTCTTTCCCCTTTTTTAAAAAAGGGAAAAAACTAACAGGATTAACTCTTACGTTTCCCCCCACTTCGCGTGTTTTTTAAAAAATAAATGCCTCCAGTGCATTTGTTCCTTTTAACGCCATTAATGTTTGCAAGCCTTTTAATTTTTTAAAGGGGGGCTAGGGACAAAACCGAAGTGCCCACCCCAAACTTTTTCGTTACTTACGTGTGCAGAAAGTCCCCCACAGGAAGGCGAAAGTTAACCACGAAACCATCATATTCCTTTTTCTCCTCGTGGCTATTGTTTACTCCTCCTCAGCAAGGAGGAGGGAGCGCGTAAAATGAGGGGCGAGAAGAAATGAACGTGATACCGGGGCGAGAGAGACGGGATCTTTTCTTTAAAAAATAGATAGCTATATAAGCTCTTTTTAAAAATTAAAATAAAAATAGAAAAGGCTCCTTCTTAAGAACGACAATAATTTTAAAAAACAACAACAACACGACGACACCGGAGATTAAATCCTTCAGTTTCCAACAACGTATCCGAAGTCCGAGAGAGAGATGATTCAAAACGAGAGAAAATCCTCCAGACAGGTGGTTTCTGCTCCTGTCCGGTTCGGGGGCGCAGGGATACAGGCGTCCCCCACCAGGGCCAACCCCGAAATAAAGCTGGCCAAGTGTTTCCTCGCCGGGGCGACCGTGGGGTGGCGGTTGTGGCGCTGCTCGGAGAGCCAGGCAGGCGCGCAAAGCTTCCCTCGGCGACCTCTCCCCAAGAAGCCCTCGCCGGCCTTTTTTTCAGCAGTACCAGCAGGGGGGCCGAGAAGACATCCAAGGAGGGGGAGGGGGCACGACATGAACAGGAGAGAGACCGAGAGAGACCCCCCTCTCCTTCGCGGAATTGTCCTCTCTCTTTTTGTTTTCAAAGAAGGAAATTCAAGGAAATCTCCCCTCGCAGAGGCGCAAGCGCGCGCGAGAGAGGAGAGCGCACAGCCCAAGTCCGGCCACCTCTCTCAGAGGGAAAGAGCGAGGAGGCGGTAGCAGCGGCGGCACCGGAGCAAACTTTGCAATGGGAAGCCACCGAGCAAAAGAGAGACTCCGCTGCCGCGCAAGGAGACGAAGGGAGAGCGGAGGAGCCGGCTGTGGCGGGGCTGTGGTTGTCGGTGGTGCCGAGAGAGCGAGGAGAAGAGCCGCCGCCACCGCCGCTTCTGCTGGCACCGCCGCTTCTGCTAGGGGCGCTGAGGACTGGCGGGTAGCGAGGTCCGCTCTGAGGCATCGCTCGTTGGCTTTGGCGCTCGTGGAAGGGGGCTGGCAGCGCGCGCGCCACAGCCGGAGCAGCAGGAGGAGGAGGAGGTGGGGGAGAGGAGGCTGGCGCTGCAGTTGCCATGTACAGAGGCGCGCGCCCGCACACACTCACGCGCGCGCATATATACATTACCCCTTCCCTCCCTCCCTGCACGCAGAAAAGCAAAACAAAACCCTGAGTCGATTCCAAAATGGCTTCTGCAATTGGGGGGGATCTGAATTGGAGAGGAGATGGTGGGCGGGGGAGTGTTTGTGTGCGTATATATATATATATATATATGTATATATATATATAATATGAGAATTATGAGAGATGGATCTAGGTATGCAGTATGTATATGTACACAGACACGCGCGCACACGCACTTAAGGAGCCAGCCGGGGGAAACCCGGATGTTTGATACAAAGAGAGAGAAGGGGAGGGAATCGTGGGGGGAGGGGGAGAGAGAGGCGGGACCAAGGAAGGGTCTTGGAGGATGCTTAGCCGATGACTGGGGGAGGGCGCCTGTTTGTCAAGGCGCACCGAGGGGGCAGGGCTCGGCCTCGGGAGGAGAGGCAAGGGTGGGAGGGGAAGGAGACCGGCTGTCAGGCAGCGCGCGAAGCTCGAGCAAGTGTGTTTTTCCCTCTCCTGCGCGCGACTCGGTCTTCAGGTAACCGATTCCCACGTTACGAAGAGAAGCAAATCCGGGATTTGCCCCTGCGAGGCCAGAATGACCCTCGGAAGCGAACGCCGGCGAGGAGCAGCTGACTTGAGTGTCGTGCACACGAGTGCGTTTGTTGTTGCGCGCACGCTTTGACGTTTGGAATGGTGCGCTTATAAGAATTGCTTGGAGTTGACCTAAGCCACCCTTGTCACAAAATGTAAGGTGCGAACCCAAATCCTGAATATTCCCTGGTACCCTCCTGGTGAAGGCCCCTGGACTGGCCCCTGACAGAATGCTAAACTGAGTGCAAGTTGGGTGCAGGCCGGATGATTTAATCTACAGGAGCTTTGGCATTGATAAGGCAGGGTGTGGACTGTATTAACGAACACAGGGAGCTGAGGGAGAGATATGCCCCGGAGGCTTTTGATAAAGCATTCTGGGAAACCTAGAAAAGACCATCCTTTCCAATCGTGTATGTTCAAGCATGCATCCCAAGGGCATCTATTTCCTCACCGTTAACCTTTGCAGGGTATGTGCGAAGAATTATCTTTTTTTTTTGTTCAGAAACCAGGTAATTTTTCTTTTGGTAAGCTCTCTTTATCAGAAAGCTTATTTCCACTACTGCCCTTAAGCTGAAGTTCTGTGCCACTTAGTAACCGGCAAATTACATTTGACCTGGCAAACATATATAATGAAGCTCCGGTTTCAAAAATAAAATAAAATGTTGCCCTGGGAAGAGGCAGTTTCTAGCCGATCCCCGCCAGACCTTTTTCCAGCTCCAGGTTGTTTATTCCAGCTCCTTTTCATCCAAGATGCATGCCTGTCCTTAGAAACGGGCATCTGGCCAAGGGCGTAGCCAGGATCAAAACTAGGGGGGGGCAAGCCATGATCATTCAGGGGCGGGGCCACAAAGTGGGAACGTGGGCGGGGCTACAGGGCCAGCTGGCCTGACGACATCGTGGTGGCGGCAGCGGCGGCAGCGGCCACCTTGTGCTTCTGGGGCTGGCAACGGCGGCGGCGGCTACCCTGCTTGGCTGGAGAGGACGGGAGGGTCGGGCAGGCAAGAGGGGGTGACAAGGTGGGCGAGGGCAAGGCAAGGCACGGCCGCAGTCACGACGGCTCCGAGGCGTTGCTGCATATCAGCATAATATTTCAACCATGTTGTGGGTTCAAGCCCCACCTTAGGAAAAAATTCCTGCATTGCAGGGGGTTGGACTAGATGACCCTTGTGGTCCCTTCCGACTACAATTCTATGATTCTATTGATATATTGCCATAGCATATGCATCATTCTGCTTTCTTGAATTGTCCTACTCCTAGGCATAGCAGCAAACGCCTAGAGGCCTAGGTGCCTCCCCCCCCCAAATACTAGTAAATACCGTATGTGAAAGAGTCATCCCCCCCATGTTGATGGGCTTTCTATGTGGGGCTTATCTGCCCCCCCCATATTTTATTAAGAATGGAAGAGGGAGGGAAGGAAGGAAGAAATAGAGAGAGGGATAACTCATATTTGTGGGTGCCTCTGGGTGACGCTGTGATGCTGGAATTCTGCAGCAAGAGGACGGGAGGGTCGGGCAGGCGAGAGGGGGTGGCAGGGCGGGTGAGGGCGAGGGAAGGCACGGCCGCAGTCACGACAGCTCCGAGGCGTTGCTGCATATCAGCATAATATTTCAACCATGTTGTGGGTTCAAGCCCCACCTTGGGGGGAAAATCCTGCATTGCAGGGGGTTGGACTAGATGACCCTTGTGGTCCCTTCCGACTACAATTCTATGATTCCATTGATATATTACCATAGCATATGCATCATTCTGCTTTCTTGAATTGTCCTAGGCATAGCAGCCAACTCCTAGAGGCCTAGGTGCCTCCCCCCCCCCAAAATAAATTACTGGTAAATACTGTATTTTAAAGAGTCCTCCCCCCCCATGTTGATGGGCTTTCTATGTGGGGCTTATCTGCCCCCCCCCAGTATTTTATTGAGGATGGAAGAGGGAGGAAAGGAAGGAAGAAATAGAGAGAGGGATAACTCACATTTGTGGGTGCCTCTGGGTGACGCTGTGATGTACAGGAGCCTTGTAAGCAGCTTTCTCTCTGCTTGATTTACAGCAGGCACGTCCAACAGGTAGATTGTGATCTACCAGTAGATCACTGGATGTCTGTGGTAGATCACTGCTAGATCACTGGCACCCCTAAAAAAAGCTCACCCAAATTTTTCCTCCTCCCTAAAAAAAGCTGAACTATGACCTGAAGCCCTAAACAAAAATGGGCCTCCCTCCCTCCTAAAAGAAGCTCAACAAGTTTGACCTAAACCCCCCAAAACAGGGCTTCCCTTCCTTAAAAAAACTCAACAGCTTTGACCTGAACCCCCCAAAAGGGGGTAGATCACTCCCAGTTTTTAACTCTGTGAGTAGATCAGAGTCTCTTGGGAGGTGGCCATCCCTGATTTACAGTATACAGATGCAGGAGGAGGGGCAGACTGGAACACCAATGCTTTTTATAAACATCACTGTGTCTATCAAAGCTACAGCCCCCCCCTTCTTATTCACTTCCTTTTAGCCTTGCAGGGCCACCTTAGTCAAATTGAATCCTCTGCACCCTCATTAAATCGCCAATAGAACTGTTAATGCGATCCCTGAATGCCCATTAACAACTCCCACTGAATAACAATAGGGTGAATAGGGTGGACCTTGCCTGAAGGGATATTCTGCTCCATTGTCTTAACTGCTTAAGTACTGGTAGCCACTTTGCTTTATTTATTTGATGTGTTTTTGTTACAGCTGTGTTCCCGCCCCCAGCAAGCGGAGAGCTGCTCTTGCTAAAGCAAAGCCCTTTCCACTTCAGTTTTTGGAGGGGCAAAGTATTGGTTATGGTCTGTAAAATACAATATTTTTTTGCTTCTAGGGGGGGGGCAGCTGCCCCCTCCTGCCCCCCCTGTCTACACCCATGCATCTGGCACCCCATAGAAAGAAAATGCAGCTGGATTGATAGGGAAGGAGCAACTTTGCTTAGAAAAAGGGGGGGAATGATAAGAGGTGTATAAAAATTATGCATGGTATGAGGAAAGTGGACAGATATAAGTTTTTGGCCCTCTCCAATAATACGACAACACTGGGGCAATCCAATAGAGCTTGAATGTCTGCAAGATTTGAGATAGGCAAAAGAAAGGACAGCAAATAGTTAAACTTTGGAATTATCTCCAGCAAGAGCCAGTGATAACCACCAAGTTTGATGGCTTTGAAAGAGGATTAGGCAAATGCATGGAAGATAAGGCTATCCATCGGTGGCTACCAGCTATGATACCGTAGCTATGCTCTGTCTCCACAATCTGAGGAAGCCTGCCTCTTAATATGGTCCACCAGTAAGCAGGAATCTTCTTACCTTCCTGAGGCTATTTTTTTTGTTTTTAAAAGTCGTGCCTCCTTTAAAACATGCATCTTGCCCCTCTGTACCTCCACTCTTCTCAAGGGCACGGCGTCGGTAGCAGCAATTAAATAAAACGAAGCACGGAACAGAAACAAAACGTCCAGTTGAATTTAGAACGGTTCCATGTTTGCCTGCTTCACCTGAGCTCTTGAAGGATGCCCAGCTCAAATTCAAAAGTCTGAAGGCTCTTCCAGGAAGCATCTATTTAGGTCAGGGTGGTCCCAACTCAAAGCCTAGTTAGCACTTTCCCAGTTTTGGGAATGAGGTGAGAGAGCTCCAGGACCCTCCTCACTTAGCTGGCTTTGGGAAGGCAGTGGTGGGGGGGCCATCAGATTTTGGCCTCGCTCCCTCCCCCTCAGGACAAGACAGTGGATTCTGCGTTGAAGGACTCTTGCAGCCCACTTGGTGCAAGAAGTTTGGCTGCCCTGTCTGATCTAGGTTCAGGGTCTGATGCCTGTTCAGGAAGAAAAGAGGCCCACAGTTGTGGAACAGCCATTGAAGGCGACTTTCTGAAAGCAGAGAGCACTTGGTTGGTTTTAATGCAGTGGTGCTGGTGTAAAAAGAAGTGGTGTGGGGCTGGCTGAGTGAGGCAAACACCTCCAGCAGCTGATGCTGAATGTTAGAAAAGGGCAGAATTTTTTTTAATTTATCATGGTTGTATATTTCTTGCCTCAGAGAGGGAGAGGTGTTTGTGAGATTCTCACATGTTTGGACTTGGGTATTATATACCTTGAACATAGGCTGCTGCCTACGTCAAGGCACGCCCATATGACCTTTTCTTGAGCGTTCATCCTTGAGCATTCATTCTTGCTGAAAAGCGTATGTGGAGGTTAGATTATATCTGGTCTTCATGGAGCGTTTGTTCCAATTTGTTTGTCCGGTGGCTATACAACAATGAATCTCAGTCCTGCATTCTTCCGGATATGCTTGCAGGTCATTTACACCTCTTATAATTAATCATTTATCCATCCCACACCTTTTGGCGCATTTCACTATCACTTTCCTAACTGCAAAAAGTCTGATTATTACCATATTTACGCAAATCTAATGTGCCATCTAATGCACACCTCAGCTTTCAAAACCTTGAAACCAAAAAGGTATTTGCTGGTGCCATCAAATCTAATGCACACCCTAATTTTCACTATGTAATTTGGCAAAAAAAAGTCTGATTATTCTTTTTAAACAGCTGTGCTCACAGTGTTTCTCAAACTGGGGTCTGCAGCTGCCATTGGACTACAACTCCCATTGTGCCTAGCTAGCAGGACCAGTGGTAAGGGATGATGGGAGTTGTAGTCCCAAGTTTGAGAAACACTGTAAGGTAGCAGAGCACTGTAATCCATTATAATGTTGGAAAGCTTAATTTACTGAATCTCTTGAACCCTTTCTGCAAAATAGGGACAATCTTGAGGCATCCCTCAACATACTGCCTGGCAGTGTGGCTCTCCAGAGGTTCTCTACCAGCCATACCTGCGGGTGCTGGGCATTCAACCTGGCACTGAAAGTTCCCCAAAGGCATGGTACAAAGGCCCATGAGACCACTACTTCTTTGCCAAAGCTAAGCAGGCCTGGGTCTGGTCGGTGCCTAGTTGGGAGAATCTCTTGGGTGGCACATGGCTGTGGCTTTGGGTTCCACGATGAGAAAAAAAGGCAGGGTATGTATGTTGTTCTTGGAATCCATCTGCTTCAAGAAACAATGGAGTGTGCCTCCGGGGGTGAAATCAAACTGCTGCCTTAGCAGCACCCAAGCGACTTCCCCAGGGCGCAAGCCTAGGGAGTGTGCATGGAGGTCCTGGGCTGCCCAGATGACAAGAACTCCCTCTTGGCTTCACTAATTGTCAGGAGTATGGGTAGGAGTCAGGCTCTGGGGCCTGTAGTGTTTGCAGGACTGGGGCATGCCTCAGCTTGTGCTGGAGAAGCAAGGAGTGGCCACACAGGTGAAGACCTCAGCTTGTGCTGGAGAGGCAAGGAGTGGTCACTCAGGTGAGGCCACTTGATACCTCACTGCACCTGGTGGCAGGAGCTGGGAGGGATAAAAGCTCAGCATTTCCCTTCAGCTCTTTGCCACAGCAATGCTATGCCTGCCTGGTTGCCTCTGGCCTCTTGCTCCTTGGACCCTTGCCTTGCCGACGCCTTGATCCTTGGACCCCTGTCTCGCTGACGCCTTGCTCCGTGGACCCTTGCCTTGCTGACGCCTTGATCCTTGACCCTTGGGCCTTTGTCTTGCCGACGCCTTGCTCCTTGACTCCCAGACCTTTGCCTCTGCCTTGCTCCTTGACCCTGCGACTGCCTGCTGCTGGACCCTCAGCCCTGCACCTGTTCCTGCTTCTACATCACCATCTTGCCTCTGGTCCTGACGTCCTCAGTCAGGGCTTCAATCGCCCGTCGACCAGACCGTGACACTAATGTGGTCCAAAGGAAAGGAAAGCAGTACTTTTGGGACTGCAGGAGTTGCTGGAAGGAGGCATGTGCAAATCCAGCTGACTCCGCCCTGGATTTGTGTAGGGTTTACTCCAGGGGTCAGCAACCTTTTTCAGCTGTGGGCTAGTCCACCATCCCTCAGACCATGTAGTGTGCCAGACTATTTTTTGGGGGGGGGGTGGAATGAATGAATTCCTATGCCCCACAAATAACCCAGAGATGCATTTTAAATAAAAGGACACATTCTACTCATGTAAAAGCACGCTGATTCCTGGACCATCTGCGGGCCGCATTGAGAAGGCAATTGGGGTGCATCTGGCCCCCGGGCCTTAGGTTGCCTACCCCTGGTTTACTCCTTAGAGTTTTCTTCACCTGAAAATATCCCCAGAAGCAGCAGAGGTTTAGGGTCAGTGTCTTCCTTCTCCCAGACGGGCTCCCCTCCCAGCTGGACGAGCCCCATCTGCCCCTCACTTCCCCCTACAGCACCTGCAGAAACCGCCTTCTTGACCGATGGACCCACTATGGGTCTCGTTCGCTCAATCCGCCTGAGCCTGTCTTCACATGTAAACGAAGTCCCTAACTCACTGAGGGTTTGAGTCCCATCAGCTACCCTCACCTGGTTTAGTTGACCAGTCGAAGCCATTCCTGGAGTGTGGTTAGGCTTGCCAGACTCAATAGAGGACAGGACTTCTGTGCCTTTAATTGCCCTGCTCTCTTTTGAGTCTGGAAACCTTAAAGAGAAACCAGCAGACCCTTTGCTTCAAAGGGTCTGGTTTCTCTTTAAGGTTTCCAGACTCAAAAGAGAGCAGGGCAATTAAAGGCACAGAAGTCCTGTCCTCTATTCTGGCAACCCTAAGTGTGGTCACTGTTATAAAATCATATTGGGGGGGGGGGTTTGCAGGACACCATTATTAATGAACAGAGAGGGGTGACAGAATTTGACAGCTGCAATACCCAGAATCCTGTTCAATGCCATCTTCCCTGTCTCCCCACCCCTCCCGCTAGGACACGACCCTGCCTGAAGGAAGGCTTAAGGATCTGCATATGCACAACAGTTAGCATAAACTCACACATTTCCCCTCTCCACCTCCCCTCCGCCCAGAACAAAACAGTGTTCCAGAAGAAGGGGGGGGGAACCGCCCAAATCCAAAGTGACACTTTTCTACTCAAGTTAATAATACAGCCTATTATATGTTCTCTTACCATGAAATCTCTATCCGCTGCCTCTGTATTAGAATTGCTGTTTTATATCTTAGAACTGTATATGTCAGGACTGCTACCTTTTAATTAGAAATCCCTGTATTAGGTATGTTTTCCAGGTATATTTTTTGTATGAACCCTGTATGATCCCAACCCACCTGAACCTTGCCCTACTACCACCCTATACCCATTCAAGGACACACGGACAATAGAGGGATTAGCTGGAACAACTTTATTCAAATAAATTGCCATCCTCAACGTAGCCCACCCTTCCATGGCCTGGAGGAAAACACCTGCCGGGCGGACTTCCACCCCATGGAAATCGCCAGGAACTGCCCCACCCCTGCACCCATCTCGACTGATTGCCCTTCCTGCCAAACAACAGGGAGCACCATCAGCGACAGGAGAAGAGCGATTGACATCTCTCCATCTGAAAGGAAAAGTCATCTCCGCACCCAGCTAATCCGATCCCCCACCCGTCGCCCTTGTCTCCCCCTCCCTCCCAGTCCAGAGATTTCCATGCAGGGACAGGAGGGTATATAAGGGGACTTTACCATTTCCCGGGGTTCCTTCCTTCTTTCCAGAGGCAGGGACCCTACAGCTGTAGCTTTGCATTCTGCAATAAAGGGATCAGTTTGTTTTTCCTGACAGCATCGTGTGGTCTCTGTCATTTTCCCGGCGGAGCTGAACTTAGTGCAAATTTTGGAGCTTCCGACCCGCGTCTGTCCTTCTTAAAAGGCAACGCATTTTGGGGTACATTTTTCATAACATCACTGTCATGACAGTTTCCAGGAACCACATGTGGGAGTGGAGTGCAGGGTGGAGACCAAAAGTGGTCAAACCACCCTAGAAGGAGCACAACGTAACCCCCACCAGAGGTACTCCTCAGCATCCCAAACTCCCATTGTTCTGGACGCATTTTGCCACATTAATACATTAGTCCGAGCTCTGGGCGCAATACTGCGCCTCATATTTCAGATTAAAACTGCCACTGCTGGAAGGAAAAGAGGATCTTTTTCTTTCTCCCCACTTCCAGCCACTCTCTGAAGACTGGAGAAAGAACCCTCATAAGAATATTAGAGGGGGGGGGCAGGAGAAGTATAGATTTGTTTTTTTGCAGTCTTAAGGTGAGGACTAGATCATCTGAAAAATGAACATAAGACTTTAGCTGCAGTTCATTCATTTTCAGCTTTGTATTCTTGTTATAAAAGAAAACCTAGGTTTAAGGTGCCATTTAGCTCCTAGCTTTCGTATCTCAGTTTCTAACACCGGTACTACCTCTCTCCTAACACCCTATAAAAATAAGCAGCAATCACATGGTTCAGTTAGTACGAAGCATTTTTTAAAAAAGCATGTCCATTAAGAAGACATGAATTAAAAACTACTTGAAACTTACAGCTGTGGGTTTTTTTTAAGTAACAAAACAAAAAACCAACACATTATACTTTTATTTCTTCCCCTCTGTGGCTAAAACAGCTTGGGAAACAGAAGGGAAATCTATCAGGGAAATGGCAGGAAGGGAAGGGGTTAAAAAGCCTCCCCAGCCCAACTCCCTGCCCAAATCTGCTTTTAATCAAAGGAAATGTCAAGAACCCCCCCCCCCCCCAAGGATCTCTGCCACATTTCTTTTGGCCTCAAAGCCAGTGATCAACAGGAACCAAAGTTGCTCTTGTTGCTTGTTGTATCTGTAGATTCCCACCCAGTTTCATCACCAAGGCAGGAAAAATAAACACATCCTTGCTTTGAAACACTACAAAATCCAATCACTTTGCCTGGTAATATTGAATTTGGTTTGTTTGTTTGTTTTTAAAGAGGGGGAAGCTAATATTTATATGACGGAAATGTTATAGTCATTTATTTAAGAAAAACAGCAGCTTACAAATATAAAAGTAGCAACATTTCAACCATTAAAACGCAAATCATCAAACTAAAAATGGCAGCAAGAAGCCCACCACCCCTGAAACAGACAATATCTCAAATACTTTAAATGGGAATAACTCTGACCTTACATAACTCTGTGTGGCTTTAATTGGCCTGAAAAAGTCAGCACACAGCAATTATATATGATTCACATTAAAATCGCAGGTCACCAGTTAACCGTTAAACAAAAATTATTTTACTCAATTGTCAGCGTAGTCTGAAGCGGCAGTCAGAGAAACAAAAGTCTTACTTGGTAGAGCCATGCAAAAAGGTCCCCATCACTTTGAGAAGGACCTGAAAAATTTCACACTTGGGGGGCAGGTAAAGAGCAAATATAAACTGCAAAACCCCAGAGAGATCTCCTTTGATACTTGGGTCCCCGTTCCCCCCCAAAATGTTTAATCAGTGTCACAAGTCATGGCTTCCTCTGTCTCACACCTATCTAAGGATTACTGTGTAGGCAGGTTGATGAAAGGATAACTGGTGAGATTGTATCTTGGACTGGATACTTTGAGCTCCCCAAAAAGCAAGCGCTTTGAGAGGTCTGCAAATAAAATGTGGATCAGGGAACCGACAGGTGACATTTGTGTACGCATTTCAGGACAGCCACCAAAGGAAGCGCTAAAACTCTGTGCCATTGTTCAGAAGAAGAATCCAAATTGGTTTGTTTCTTCTTCTTTTAGTTTGCATTTGATTAGGGGGGCGGAGAAAGGAGGAAGGAAAGAAAGAAAGAAATTGCTCATTAATGTGTATTTAAAAGATTTTTAATAATGAGATGTGGCAGTTGGAGCTGGCATTCCCGAGTGTTTGCTTAGGGAGGGAGAGGAAACAGTCATTAAAGGTTGTAAAAAGGACTCTTGAATGGTGCTTCACTTCTATGGGGGAGGAATTCTCTGAGTGGGGCAAAGAGGATTCTCTCTGCACAGGTAACCACCAGCAGCCCTCCACTTGAGATAAGATAAAGGTGCAAGGTGGAGAAGGAGAAAAAATGGACCTGTGTAAAATGTCAGGAGAAATGCAGAAGTAGCCAGTGTGTTTTGATGGGTAAAACAGGGGCAGATGGACCTGAGAGCTAGGTGGAAAGGGCTCCTTAGCAATTGACTGGCATAGAGAGAGGTGAAATGCAAGGGCTGCATGTCTACTTTGAGGATAAAGTCTACTGCCTAGTCTACTTTAAAGATAAAGAAACATAAGGAAGCCTTTTAAGTGGAAATACCAGCCTATATGGGATGCGGGTGGCGCTGTGGGTTAAACCACAGAGCCTAGGAGGGCTTGCCAATCAGATGGTCGGCGGTTCGAATCCCTGCGACGGGGTGAGCTCCCATCGTTCGATCCCAGCTCCTGCCAACCTAGCAGTTCAAAAGCACATCAAAGTGCAAGTAGATAAATAGGTACTGCTCCAGAAGTGGCTTAGTCATGCCACTTAGTTCGCCAGAAGTGGCTTAGTCATGCTGGCCACATGACTGTATGCTGTACGCCGGCTCCCTCAGCCAGTAAAGCGAGATGAGCGCCGCAACCCCAGAGTCGTCGGCGACTGGACCTAATGGTCAGGAGTCCCTTTACCTTTACCAGCCTATATCTATACTGGATTTGGAACTGTTTGTATACATTGAATTGCAGAGCCTTCTCGGTAGTGGCACCCGCCCTGTGGAACGCCCTGCCATCAGAGGTCAGAGAGATAAACAACTACCTGACATTTAGAAAATACCTAAAGGCAGCCCTGTTTAGGGAAGTTTTTTATGTTTGATGTTTTATCGTGTTTTTAATATTCTGTTGGGAGCTGCCCAGAGTGGCTGGGGAGGCCCGGCCAGATGGGTGGAATATAAGTAATTTATTATTATTATTATTACTAGTGGATTTTAGCCCGTTTAAAAACGGGCGCTAGAGGAAGCGGCCTGCCGGGACTGGCTTGGCGGTGGCGGGTCTTCCCGCCACCACCAAGCCAGTTCGCAGCGGGGGCTTTTCGCCGTTTGCCTTCCCCTGAGGGGGAGGCAAACGGCGAAAAACCCCGCCGCGCCGCAATTCGGCTCCGGGACTGGCTTGGCGGTGGCGGGTCTTCCCGCCACCGCCAAGCCAGTCCGCAGCGGGGGGTTTTCGCCGTTTGCCTTCCCCTGGGGGAGGCAAACAGCGAAAAACCCCGCCGCGCCGCAATTCGGCTCCGGGACTGGCTTGGCGGTGGCGGGATGTTCCCGCCACCGCCAAGCCAGTCCGCAGCGGGGGCTTTTCGCCGTTTGCCTTCCCCTGGGGGAGGCAAACAGCGAAAAACCCCGCCGCGCCGCAATTCGGCTCCGGGACTGGCTTGGCGGTGGCGGGATGTTCCCGCCACCGCCAAGCCAGTCCGCAGCGGGGGCTTTTCGCCGTTTGCCTTCCCCTGGGGGAGGCAAACAGCGAAAAACCCCGCCGCGCCGCAATTCGGCTCCGGGACTGGCTTGGCGGTGGCGGGAAAAAGGGGAGGAATTCCTCCCCTTCTTCCCGCCGCTGCCAAGCCAAAGCGGGCCTCCCTCCGCGCCCGCTGCCGCTTCGGCTTCCTCGGGTTCCCCGAGGAAGCGCCGTCCCATGCCGGAGGTGTGCGGCAAGGCTGCCGGGGGGGGGGAGCGCTTCTCTCCCCCGCCGCCTCACCGCGCACCTCCAGCATGAGTCTGGGCTTCGGAGCGGCGGTTGGCGGAGCGGCAGTTGGCTGTTCCCTGTGTCCCGAGAGCACGGGTCCAATCCCTGTGTCCCTGGTTGTCCCTCCGTCCAATCCCTGTGTCTCTGGGGGACATGCGCAGTACCCCAGGGACACACGGGACATCTGGACGCAGGGACAACATGGACATTATTATATAGGATTATTATTATTATTATTATTATTATTATTATTATTAGCGTTTTCCTGAGGAATTGCTTCAAGATATTTTGTGGGAATCGATGCATAAATGGAGTCAAATGAATAAGAAAGGAGATTAGGGATCTTAGATGCTCATCAACAGTTAGCAGTTATCTAAACGTTAGTAATTATTTCTAAATGTGCACCTATACATACCGGTATGAATATGCGCGTGCAAATCTGTGCCCTCTCTTTGTCTTCTTGGTAGCTGCTCTTGTGTCAAAATCAGACAAAGTCCACTCGCACAGTCTCACACCAGGGTGAAGGCATCTGAACAGCCAAACATGGCTGGCCCAGTTACATCTATAGCTCAGCACTGACTTTATTTGGGTTTGACGTTTGCATAATGTTTAAGTGTGGCTATTTAGATGTAGTAAAAACACAATTAATAAACTTATCTACTAAACGGCGCTGTGTACCTGAAGGAGCGTCTCCACTCCCATCGTTCAGCCTGGACACTGAGGTTCAGCTCCGAGGGCCTTCTGGCGGCTCCCTCACTGAGAGAAGTCAAGCTGCAGGGAACCAGGCAGAGGGCCTTCTTGGGAGTGGCACCTGCCCTGTGGAACGGCCTCCTGTCAGATCTCAAGTTGATAAATAACTATGCAACTTTTAGACGACTGAGTTCTCTGAATGAAGATATCTGAAGGCAGCCCTGTATAGGGAATTTTATAACGTTTCATGTTTTATGGCGCTTTTATATTTTGCTGGAAGCTGCCCAGAGGGGCTGGGGAAACCCAGTCTGATGAGCGGCATATAAATAATAACATCATCATCTCAGGGCCGGTGCTAGGGTTTTTTTGTGCCCTAGGCGAGATCACCTTCTGGCATCCCCCCGGCCAATCATATTTCAAACACAGGGCGCCAGCCCCCCCAGGGGGGCCGGCGGCGGCCTCCCCCCTCCCTGCACACCGCCAGATAGCCGGTGGGATGCAACCAGCCACTAAGCCCCATGGCTCCGTCGCCACCACCCCCACCTCGATTGGCGCACGCCCCCTCCCCAACCCTCCTTGACCTGCCCCCCCCCGCGGGCAGCCGGGCGTGTCGGCGCCGCTGCCACCTACTTCGCCTCCCATCCTGCGCGGGGAGTACCGAGGCAGCAGAACCGGGGCAGGCGGGGGCGGGCAGGCGTGAGGTTCTACAACCGGAGCACTGGAAGGGCGCGCAGAGTCCCGCACCACTCCAGTGCCATGCCCCTCATCCCCCACTTGCCCTCCCGCCGTCGCCCTGAGGGGAGGTAGGTGGCCCCAGAGGCGGAGAGGTGCGAAGGCGGCCCTGCCTGCCAGGTCCCTTCCCCAGCCCCGGTTGGGGTGGCGCGGATGGTGGGGCGTGGCGCTCCCAGCCTCCGTGAGCGCCTGTTGCAGCCCAGAGCTTCCGGGCCTTGCGGCAGGTGCTCTCCTGTCTGCCTGCAGCCCCGGAGACGCATTGTCGCACTCTTGCTCGCCGTGCTGGCGGAGAGGGAAGGCGGGCCGGAGCCCTTGCTCTCCCTTCTGGGCACGGCGGGCGGGCTGGCGGGCGGAAGGCAGCGGCAGGGGGGGAGGCTGGCCAGTGCCCCCTCCATTTCGGCACGCTAGGCAACTGCCTAGTTCCCCTTAATGGACGCGCCGGCCCTGATCATCATCATCGCCCTGGAAGTTCCATAGCTCAATGGTAGATCTCCTGCTTCGCATGCAGAAAGCTGCAGGTTCAATCCCCAGCATATCCCCGCAGGGCTGGAAGAGACCCCGGTCTGATACCCCAGGGAGCTGCTGCCAGTTGGTGTCCAGGGGTGTCCAACTCAAAAGAGACTGCCATCTACTCACAGAGTTAAAAACTGGCAGTGTTGAGCTTTTTTAGGAAGGAGGAAGGCCCATTTTGAGGGGGTTCAGGTCAAAGTCAGGGGGGGTTCAGGTCAGAGTTTTTTTCAGGGAGGAGGTAAAATGTTGAGCTTTTTTTAGGGGAGCCACAGTTGTTCAGCATCTTTGGAGGGAGCCAGTGATCTACCAGTGATCTACCAGTAGATCACGATCTACCTGTTGGACATGCCTAGTGTAGACATTACCATACCTGCCAAGTTGCTGTCGGAGAAATAAGGGACCGGACGAAAGTAGCAGACCGGAAGTAGTGCTGCCGCCATTTTGGAACTGGGCGGAGCATGCTCAGAAGTGACTTTTGATGCTGCTTTGCCCAGTTCCAAAATGGTCGCCGGCCAGTTCCAAAATGGCCGCCGCGCCAGAAGTCGCACTGCAGCCATTTTGGAACTGGGCAGAGCAGCATCAAAAGTCATTTCTGAGCATGCTCCGCCCAGTTCCAAAATGGCCGCCATGCCAGAATAAACCGGGGGGAAACAAAAAAATCTGTTTTTTCAGCTAGGAACAGCTGGAAAAACTGGGATTTCCTGGGGAATACGGGAGACTTGGCAGCTATGCATTACTGAGCTAAGGGGAGCAATGCCCTGACTCAGAATAAGGCAACTATGTTCCTAGATATCACATCTGAGAGGCTGCAATGTGTTTCGTTTTCCCATCAGCTTCTGAGATATGGCCCCTGGCATATTTTCTCTTTGCATCCCTGCCTAGCTAGACATGCGTGTACGTGCTACACTTATGGCAAGCAGCAGGAAAATACCTGTGGTTGTCCGAATAGCTTGTCAAAGACTCCAGTGGGCTGGATGTGAGCTGAGCTCCCTGACAAGGTTTGGGAAATGTGGTCCTGAGGATTCGGTAAGAGGGCCCAGGGAAGAGAGCTGAGATTGCTGGAGGGATGTGATTGGCTGGGTGTTGTGATGAAAGGGAAGGAGCCGTTTGGAGGAATTGAAAACTGCAGAGCCTGGGAAAACTGGGGTGAAGAGAGTGCCCATTCATCTGGCATGCAGGGGGTGTGATGGGTCACCATTTCAGTGTCTCCTCTAGAGACGTAGATTGCCCATCTCTGAGCCTGGAACATCCTTCAAGTCTAGAAGCTATTCAAAGTCCTACATTTTTTATGGCACCATCTACTTCTCCCTGTTTTTAATTTTTCCCTTCTTAATTAGATTCTTTGTACCGGGGTGGGGGGGGGGAGAGAGATCTCCCATAGTAATTAATGCATTTTTCCTCAGCTCTGTAGACCATTACAGCAGTTAAAATATTAAACCGTGTTCATTGCCAAATGGAATGGCAGGCAAGCAGGAGGCCTCGTTTATCCATCCGTCTCCCTCCCTCCTCCACCTCCCCACATGCACTTTATCTCCATCTCTCAAATTATCCTTTGCAGTCGCCGCCTTTGCATTTCTGGGGTAACTAACAAGATTTGCTCGTTTGTATGAAGAATATGCGAAACAAACAATATTGCGCTTTATAATCCAATATTTTGAATTTTCCCACGGGCACTGGTCGTTCTCGCGCAGTTATGTTTATTATTCTGCGTGCTTTAATGCGTTGATTTTTAATATGAGCTGCTGAAAATGAATTTGCGGGAAAGGGGAGGGTTGTTCTATTCAGCCCCACTTTCACTGGCAAGAGAAACAGAACTTTGCAAGAAGAAAATCGTAGATCTGTTAAGGAACTCAAAGGCTGTATACCGTAACTAGGGTTGCCAACCAGCCAGGGAAAAACCTGCCCAACTGGTTTTTTTATTTTCAAGCCAATTGCCGGAAAGGCAAAAAGCAAAGCTGGTTTTTCATCTTCAACCCCCCCCCCCATTTTTAAAAATCTATATACCTTAATAAAGCAGTAAACAGCCTTTCTGCCATTGTGGGGGCCACACATGGCAGGGCAGTGAGTGAGCAAGGGCCACATGCCAGTGGGCAGGCCTAGACCCACACATTTTTACCTCCCCATCATTCCTGATGCAGCCAAGATCATTGTTTCCATACTCAGTTCTCTGCATTAATAGCTGGAGTGGGGAAGTTCAATGTCCAATGCATTTCTGACCTCTCAGGCCTTTCATCAGGGAGTTTCAGAAGATACAGAAGTTCAGTCTTTCATTAAGTGGTTGCCGTTTCCCTACTACTGTAGGTGGAGACCGCGTAGCAAGAGGCTGAGCTCTATTTGAAACTCCAGGATGAAGGACCTGATAGGCCCGAAACGCAATAAGTAATAAGCTTTTCCTCCTACGCCTTTGCTTCCCCACCTTCCCCCATTTGTTTGGGATGGCCCATCTTTGGCGCACTGGCTATTAACAGTGAAAGAACAGCAATCTCTGGGACCTATCGACATCAAAAGAGAGGGAGCCTTTTCTGTGGCTGCTCCCAAGAGAGGTTAGGCTGGCTCCCTCTTTGTCATCCTAAACCAAGGGGCAGACAGTGTTGACCTCTGGGCTGCTCTCAGGGCAAACAGCATTTTGATAGCTAGTTGTAAATGTGTTGCACTGCATTGAATTACGTACTGTTTTTAGCTAAATAAAAAAAAATCTTTCAGTAGCACCTTAAAGACCAACTAAGTTTTTATTTTGGTATGAGCTTTCGTGTGCATGCACACTTCGTCACAAACACTTAGTTTGTGTTCATCACTTTCTGTTTTAGAACGTTGTTTTCAAATGTCGTAAGCCTCCTTGAATCCCAGCTCTGGAAAGGTAGAGTGTAAATACATATATTATAGCAGGATATTCTTATGATGCTTGGAACCATAAGGGTCTGTTGGTTGGCTGGGGAGGCAAGAGGGGATCTAGTTTTGTTTCAGTTAGTTTATTTGTCATCGTGGTTCTGTATATGTTTGTTTGCAGAGTGAGGGAAGTCTAATAGTGTGATACATACAGTGGTACCTTGGTACTAGAACGGCTTGGCTCCCGAACGCCGCAAACTCGGAAGTAAGTGTTCCAGTTTGCGGACGTTTTTCGGAAGCTGAACATCTGACGCTGCTTCCACTTGGGTGCAGGAAGCTCCTGCAGCCAATCGGAAGGCACGCCTTGGTTTTCGAATGGTTTCGGGAGTCGGACTCCCAGAACGGATTAAGTTCAAGAACCAAGGTTACCACTGAACTTTATTCAACAGATAACGTCCTCTGCATTCTTGAGAACCTATTAAAGTTATTGAAATACAGTGGTACCTCTACTTACGAATTTAATGCGTTCCAAACGCACATTTGTAAGTAGAAAAAAATTGTAAGTCGAATCCCATAGGAATGCATTGGGAGAAAAAATTCGTAAGTAGAAAAAATCCTATCTAAACCGCATCCAAGATGGCGGACGGAGCTCCATTCGTAAGTAGAAACATTCGTAAGTAGAGTTATTCGTAAGTAGAGGTACCACTGTAATATTATTGGCTGCATTAGGCTTTATGGGGCCAGGGTGAGGAGAACACAGATTAAAGCTTCAGCTCCACGGATACAGTCAAAATGGCCGCCCCATGCCGCTTTGCAGGATGATCAGCTGAGCACTGAGGAAAGGTAGGCGGGGCTCCTCGGCGTCTGGCAGGCCACCCTTCGAACAGCCAGAGGCCACATGCAGCCAACAGGTTGCCCGCATGAGTTGTAGGTGACTAGATAGTTTTTGCACCAGGCTGCAACCCCAGGCGAACCGAAAACTGCTATACCTCTGGCCTCATTGGGCTCTGCAGGGATTTGTGTGTGTGTGGGGGGGGAAACCCTCCCCGTATCATAATGCCATTGCCCAAGTCTACAGTGCAACTGCACTTATGTATAGTTCAGGCACCTCAAAAAGGACATTCTGGAGCTGAGTGATTAAGGAGCAACCCCACCCTGACCATGAGGAATGATTGCATTTGAAACTCCTTTTTAAAAAAAGGCAGGTAAGATGTCTGGGCCTGATTAGAGATGTATAAAATACTGCATGGCACTGCGAGAGTGGATACAGAGATGCTCTTCTCTCTCATAATAGTAAAAACCAAGAGGGTCACCCAGTGAAGCTGGAAGTTGAAAGATTCAGGACAGACCAAAGGAAGTGCTTCTCACGCAGCACATCAAGTTAAAATGTGGAATTCAAGTCTCTCAACTTGAATGGCCTCTCAGGATACTAGTCATGTTGGTTGTATATTACCTCCAGCATCAGAGGCAGTAAACATCTGAATTCCAGTTGCCAGGGAGCACAAGTCGAGAGACTTCTCTTCTTCTTGAGGGATTCCTGTAGGCTTCTGCTTGGCTGCTGTGAAAACAGGGCTAGGTGAGCTTTTGCTCTGACCCTGCCAGCCTCTCCTTATATTCTTAAAAATCTCCCCACCAGTTTATAGTTTGATTCTTCCATGCTTTGCGTCTGGAAGCCAGAACTGCCAGATGAATTTGCAATAACCCCTCCCTCTGTTTCCTCTTTGGACACGAGGGCAGCCCCTGCCGTTGATATATACGCTGACCCTCCCACCTCACCTCACCCCAAAGCGGGGAAGTGCTTCGTTAGGATTTATTACGCCGCAATCCATTTTTGATTAAAAATGATCAATCAACCTCCGTTGGATGTCATCCACCCCACTGCACCCCAAACACACAACACATGCCAAGCACAGCAGTGCCTGCCAGCATGGTGCAGCCTAAGCAATGGAGAGTAAGGGGGTGGATTGAAGGTGCTTAAAAGCCATAAATGACTCAGGTCTCTATAGACCCTCTCAAGACTTGAGATGCAGCAGAGGGGGCCCTCCTGATATTTGCTCTGCCTTCAGAGGCTCAGTGGGGTTGGCAGCTCAGGAAAGGGCCTTCTCTGTGGTGGCCTCTAAGCTGCAGAACTCCCCACAGAGGTGTGTCTCATACCTGCCAAGTTCCGGCCTGAGAAATAAGGGACTGGACCGGAAGTAGCGCTGCCGCCATTTTGGAACTGGGCGGAGCATGCTCAGAAGCGACTTTTGATGCTGCTCTGCCCTGTTCCAAAATGGCCACCACACCAGAAGTCGCGCTGCAGCCATTTTGGAACTGGGCAAAGCAGCATCAAAAGTCGTTTCTGAGCATGCTTTGCCCAGTTCCAAAATGGTTGCCGCGCCAGAATAAACCGGGGGGGGGGGGGGAAATCCGTTTTTTCGGCTGGGGTCAGCTGGAAAAACAGGGATTTCCCGGGGAATACGGGAGACTTGGCAGCTATGGTGTGTCTGGCAACTTCATTATACAGCTTCTGGAGAATGCTGAAGATGCACCTCTTTACACTGGTTTGTAACACTTGAGGTGTATGTTTTTACAGCCCACCACGATTGCAAGTTGTTTACATTGTTTTTAACACTGCACTTTAATGTTATAAACCACCTAGGGACCTTTGGGGTGAATCATGGGTAATATAAATGTGTAAATGATACGTGGTGGCCCTTTTCAAGTTAGGTGGTGTGTGTGTGTGTGTGTGTGTGTGTGTGAGAGAGAGAGAGAGAGAGAGAGAGAGAGAGTTTGAGGAGCGTTGGTGCACCTCAAAGGCAATGTTTCATCATGCCACAACTCTGATTTATCATCCTTTCTAGCACCCTCTTGAAAATATAACGATGACCCAGGAGTATTCCCTTTTTCTTAGAGAGAAACAAAGCTATGGTGCAATTTAGTTATTTAGCTTTTTGCATAGTCCTTACAAGTAGTCTCAAGAACTTGGGGGTAAGGCACTGGGAAATCTCAGGTCAATGCCTCAGGTATCTTTTTCTCTGCGCCGTCACAGCCATTCTCCAACAGGAGAAGGTTCCAGAATAATCTCTGCTGTGCTGCAGTGCCACCACTTTAACAGCCAGAGATGGTACAACAGCTTTGCTGGCCCAGCCTGATCAGGGGACCTGAAAATGAACAGGGACCTGGCTGGCAGCCCCCCCCCCCCGCTTTGGCCTAGATATTCAGCCCCAGTGTCTGAGATTCCCGCACCCCTGCGATGAGGGCTAGAAGCTTGCTTTTTCAAACTGAAGTTGTAATTATCAGGATGCTTAATTCTGTACCAGGAAGTATAATTGTGGCATGGAAATCTTATGGAGGAATGGAATGGGGATATCAATTCATGCTGCCACCTCTCCTTCTAGTCTTTTAATTTGTTCCCCAAGACAAAAGAAGACCCAGCTTCCATAAATGCCTGGCTTTTAGAATTAAGGATGCAGTTGCAGGCACACTTGCTTGGGATTCTGTTCCACTGAACAGGATGGGACTTTCAAGTCAACTTGCCCCAGAAGGTCTATTGTATTCAGTGGCAAGGAAAGTGTGCTTAGGATTGCAAGCTTAATCTTGGGAAATAATTCGAAGTTCCTCAGTGAAAGATTTTGTTGTTGTTGCTCAGTAGCGAACGGGCAGCTCCGGATAGAATTCCTCCTGCTGCTAAGGTGACTTGCCTTTGCGAAGCTGATAAGAGTTACTTCCCAATGCTTCAAGGGCACATGAGAATAGAAAGAATTGTCTGTGGATCACCTGTAGAAGATTCCCTCCCTCCCTCCTTAGATCTCAAATTAGCAGCCAAAAAAAGTGAGTCATTATACATCCTTGCCATATGTCACTTCAAATCAATAAGGCCTTCTGCTCAGCTAACAATCATTTCCAACCATTGCTATTAACAAGAATGCACATCTTCACAGCAATAATTCCACAGCGACCATCTTCCGCAGACTACAAATGAAGGAGAATTGCATTGGGAGGGGAAATGGGCAAAACAAGCATACCCGATATATATATACACGAGTACAAGAATGCTTATACACCAAGCATCGCAATTCGTGTTGTTCATGTTCACCTTGAAACACACACATCCCCAAATTATGTGGCGGTGGAGAAGAGTGAAGATTTTATATCCCTATTCCAGACATTGATTGCATTACCAGGGAAGGAGTAGATTTTTCAGTCTTGCAATAAACAAAGGGGGGGGGGCTCTGCCATTATTTTACATGAGGGATTCAAGGGCATACTGGGAAACGTAAGTTTGTGTAACGAAGGTGGATTCAAGTGTTCAGTCACCCTAGTGCAACAATCCCACATCAAAGAGGAAATTGACTTTTTGCAGTTAGGAAAGTGATAGGGAAGCACATTGAAAAGTATGGAGTGGGTGGGTGATTGACAGAAACGCCTATAAACACACGGCAAACTTTATTCCAAACCTTTATTGGCATCATTTACAAACATTTAAAACAAACAGACAAAAAAAAAGAGTCCAGTATGATCCCGTCACCATCAGTACAAACACTTGCCAAAGGGAGGGGAGGCCAGCAATCTGTTTCACCTCAGTGGGTCTCCAACAGGGGCAGGATCCTGTAATGTACTTTGGCGGCAAAAAGATCAAATAGAGGAAGTCAGCTACAGTCCTGGTACGCTCCTGATCTCTCCCCTGTAATAGGAAGTGTATAACCTCTATCTCCGGTTTCCAATTTAGAATACTGTAAACAGTTGGTCCAAGTATTGCTGGCGGAGATCATCGTACATTTTGCATTCAAGAACCATGTGAGCCAGAGTTTCAATCAAGTGGGCATCACATGGGCAGATCCTGTCTTCTTCTGCCGTCCCTGCACACGACAAACAAATTAGGATGAATGAAGGACGAGCGCTCATTGTCTTATGGCCTCTCCGCAAACCAGTCAGAAGGAAGTCTCAATAAAGTCTGGGCACATAGCCTAAACCTCCGTCACTAATCCCATTCAAGGAAACATAAGGAATAATAAGCTTGTTCCCAAGTTACACTGAATGCAGGTACGAGCCCACTCTACAGCGTGCCTGAGAGTGTAACCACATTCAACTGTGTGTGTACACAGATTGTCCTCTTGTACACAGATACCAATGGGGGGGGGGCGTGAACCCTCCTTACATTTCTGTGAAAAGAGTGAGGGATCTCTGCTAATGAATGTTCAGCAACCTTAGAATCCTGCCTCCATCACTTACAACCAGGGGCCAGCAAACTTTTTCAGCAGGGGGCCGGTCCACTGTTCCTTAGACCTTGTGGGGGAGTGGACTATATTTTGGGAAAAAATAATAATGAATGAATTCCTATGCCCCACAAATAACCCAGAAATGCATTTTAAATAAAAGCACACATTCTACTCATGTAAAAACACACCGATTCCCGGACTGTCCACGGGCCGGATTGAGAAGGTGATTGGGCCGGATCTGGCCCCTGGGCCTGAGTTTGCCTTCCCATGCAATACCCTATAGTTTTATACCATGGAACATTTCACAAGCCCTATCCAGTTCACTCTTATGCGTTGTTGAAGTTCATCTCCACTACTTGTGCAATGCAATCCTTTGCAGGGTCAGGATGAGTGCTGTGTAGCCAAAAAAGCAGTACATAAAGATAACATAACATGACATGTTTGCCCAAAATCTGGAAGCTGGCAGGACTAGGGATATTTACAGATAAGTGAGCACGCTAGAAACTATCCACACATTCTCTCACGTCTGTGTAGAAGATCCGGAGTGGTCCCCATTATTAAATCTCATGGCTGAAATTGTTTATGGGTTGCAGGGTTACGGCAGCTAATTAAAAAGGGTGCCACAAGAGTAGAACAATTTTGTTTTCTGTGCAGCTTTTATAATTCCACGGATAACGGCGTATTAACATTCTGTTTGTCCACCTGTTAGAAGAGGCTGATCTGAAGAGTCATAACAGTAAAACAGTGGGCGACAACTTAATGAAAAATTGAGCTCTGCATTTAATTTCCTTTTTAAGTTCTAGCTGGGCATTCAGAGAGATCAAAGAGGCTCTGGCGTTTGCAAATGATCTATGATATCAAGGAAGCATGAACACACTTTGGCATTTGAGTGAGCGTCCGCTTTCAAATACCAATGTTTAAAGCAGAGTAATGGAAATAAAGTGTACACATTACGTACCACGATACCAATCTATAATCCATTACAATCTATCGAAGCTCTTGCAATCGCTTGCCAATTTAATTCCACCGGGGATTTTTAAAAAATAAAATGAAATTGGAAATTATCCTGAGCATATCCTGATCAGAAAGGCTGTGCGGTATAGGGCATGGGTCAGCAAACTAAGACCCAGGGGCCAGATTCGACCCAATTGCCTTCTGGATCCGGCCCGCAGACGGTCCGGGAATCACCACATGGATCGGCGTGGATCTGATTCTGATCGTTCGGGCTGTGCCATTTTCTTCCCTCTCCCTCACACACACTGTGGCAGCACCTCCTCCCTCCCTCCTACTGGCTTCTCCCCGCCCTGCCTAGAGGAGGAAGGGGGCTGGGCTTTGTTGGTGCCAGTCCCTCTCCGGAGCCCTTTCACATGCCACTCATCATCCCGCCGCCGCCAGCCCCTGCCACTCGAGCGGCCGCTATTTAAAGCAGCCCCTCTCTGGAGCCCTTTTGCGCGCCGCTCATTGTTCCTCGTTCACCCTCCCCCCCCCCAATATAGTCTGGCCCCCCTCCAAGGTCTGAGGGACAGTGGACCGGCCCCATGCTGAAAAAATTTGCCGACCCCTGGTATAGGGGATACAAGCATGTACACATACTGTACAGGAAACTTGTTTTCCTTTGCCGTGCTGTGTTTTATTCGATGTCCACACCATTACCTAATTAGTTTTCCCCTCACATTATCTGGTAGGTTTACCCACATCGGAATATCCACAAGCTCCTATTGAATAAAGCCATAATCTGCTCATGCGCTGTCGTCTGTGCATGTGCAATTGATGCCTGAAGTTGTGCACACATTGGCTGAACTGCAGCTCGCTTTTCCAATCGGATGGAAGCTGCTTTGAGGGACAGTGTATTTTTCAGGAGGCTGTTCCTAATCAATAAATTTATTGTACTAGCCAAAATCCATGACAAAGCCACACAGTTTAAAATACAACTGAAACAGCTGCAAATTAAAACATTGGCCACATACTGCGAGATAACAGATAACGAGACCACCACGGCTACACTGCCTGAGTTTCAGTGTAAGCCTCCGAATCCCCTTTACACAGGGCCGGCTCTACATAGACCCCCGGTGGCGCAGTGCACCATGGCGGGGGGCTGGTAAGCAGGGCGCCGACCTGGCAAGGAGGAAACCAATTGCGCCCTGTGAGGGCGGGGCGGGCGGCGGAGCGATCTCCGCCCCTCAGCACCAGGGCGCGCGATCTGCTCAAGACGGCCCTGCCTTTACAGCTTTCGGCAATTTTATCCCGTTCCTTCTCCCTAATCTTTTTTGCTGCCAGAGCAAAAAGGGCCACATTGTGTGTCGCTCAGGCATTGTTAAGGGATGTGGGTGGCACTGTGGTATAAACCACTGAGCCTTTTGGGCTTGCCAATCAGAAGGTCAGCGGTTCGAATCCCCACATCAGGGTGAGCTCCCGTTGCTTGGTCCTAGCTCCTGCCAACCTAGCAGTTTGAAAGCATGCCAAAAAGTGCAAGTAGATAAATAGGTACCGCTCCGGCAGGAAGGTAAACAGCGTTTCCGTGCGCTGCTCTGGTTTTGGTGTTCCGTTGTGCCAGAAGCGGCTTAGTCATGCTGGCCACATGACCTGGGAAAACTGCCTGCGGACTAACACCAGTTCCCTCTGCCTGTAAAGCGAGATGAGCGCCGCAGCCCCAGAGTCATCTGCAACTGGACTTAACTTTCAGGGGTCCTTTACCTAAGGCATTGTTGTCACGCAACAGCCACTGAACCCTTTCCAATAGGGAGAACCTGCTTTATTGTACAAACAGAGGTTTAGAAAGCACCCAGGACTACTCACAGGAGACTTTTGAGCACTCAAGTTGTGTGCTAGCAATAGTCTGTCCACATCAACAGTCTAGCCACAGCATTTGGCATACATGAATTCATCCTGATACATTTGTGGGGTGTTTACACATCTTCCCATTAGTCATTTGTCCACCCCGCACTTTTAAATACATTTCCCCACCACTTTCCAAACTGCTGTCTGATTATTTTTAAAGTGGTTGTGCTAGGATGATGTAGTGCTATAATCTGCTTTAATTGAAGGAATCTAATGTACTAGTATGAGCTTGAATCTCTCCTGCAAAATACTGGCAGACTGGAGGTAACTTCCTTCTGCTCACCTTCCAGAAGGTTCTCCAGCTAGAGATGTAAAATGTACGGGAATTTTGAAGCTTGGAAAAAACCCCAGTTCTTTCCGTTTTTTTTTTTTCCAGGAAAAAACGGAAATCTTTGGAAAAATTGAAAAAATGCTACTACATTAGTACTTCTTTTCTCTTTTCCATATTGAAAGTCATTCTTGAGTGTTGCCGACTTCCGGTGGGTTTGAGTGTTGCCGACTTCCGGTGGGTTTGCGGCCATCGTTAGGAGCGCGGAACGCTCTCTTCGTGGAGGTTCCGAGAGTTTCGGAGGTTTAAGGGGTCTGCTAGGACTAAGCGGACCCGGTCACTTCAGGGGGGGCTACCCTGAAGTTCGGGTATCCCGGCGGCGTCCTTGGCTGCTCTCCCTGCCTTTTGGTTTCTTTAACAGAGACCGGAGGGGGGATCGAGCGGTGGATGCGAGGGGATTATCTCCGACTCCGTAACTCGAAGTCTCAGGCTCCGGTTGGGAAGCAAACCGCCCCCAAAAAAGAAAGCTTGCTGCATATTTATTCAGCTAGAAGAAGAGTATTAAAGAACGGAAGAATCTTTGCAGCATTTGAAAACAGTGGGGCGCAAAAGGGGACTTTCTCCGCTTTGGCGTTAACATGGCGCTTGAAGGGGCGTTGCAGAGAGCGTTGAAAAACTCTGCCTAAGAGTGTGAGTACTGAGATATTCCTTATAACATCTATCCCTCAGGACCTTTATGAGTAAAACTGAGGTGAAATAGAAGACTGTCGTTGTCCCCCTCCTTGTAAACCAAAGGGGGGTTGGGAAGTTGCTGAATGAAGATATAAGGGAGTTTCTGAAAATAGTGGGTTTGAAACCTACGGACCTATTTGTAATATCGTGGATGTGAACTGAAACTTGGAAAAATAAATAAGCAATAATGCAATAAATAAGCAACAAATAAACAACAAGCCCATAAATATAATAAGAGACTTTGGAGTAAAAAGGGACAATAGTTCGAGAAACTTGAGAGGGTGAGAGCCCAGGAATTCAGGAAGTGGCTTAAAGGGACACTGTCGTGAGCAGATCGAACGGACCGAATCTGTCTGAACTGGTTGGTAAGAAACGGAGCATTTAATCTTCTCTTCCCTCCTGGACTCCTCCTGGACCCACCACCAAACGCTCTTAATAAGAACTTTCTTGTAATATCGGGCTGTTACTCCATTTGGACTGGTGATCATGCTAGGAGGACTCCTCCCTGCCTATATAAGACTTTGATATTACTAGGACACCTTTCTACTGAGGGACCTGGGAATTGTGGGGTAGAAACAGAAGATTGAAAGTGGAAGGGACAGTGTGCCAACGACGGAGAGAGATTTTGTGTAAACAGACTGCTGAAGGATAAGTGGAAGAAGGAAACAACATAAGAGCAACAGAATTTAACAAAGTAACGAAGGGAATAAAGGACTTAGGGGGGAAAGTGATATCTGTACCAATTGTATCAACTGTAAAGAGAAGGTCATAT
The DNA here is from genome assembly GCF_965207765.1 of Zootoca vivipara. NCBI lineage: Eukaryota > Metazoa > Chordata > Lepidosauria > Squamata > Lacertidae > Zootoca > Zootoca vivipara. The sequence goes on along the minus strand of NC_142594.1, from coordinate 49,396,638 downwards.
TTTGTAGCACTATTAGGTTGCTAGGAATTTTTATAGAGGGTAGAAATTTGAAAGTTCAAAGGGGGGGGGAAATTAAGGTGAAGAGTAAGCCTAATTACTGTGACCCAACCCCAGGTAAGGGAAAACTAGCGACCTTTAGTGGCGACAAATAGAACTACAGCTGAAACATAAAGTATAAAGAATAAGGAGTTGCTAAGAGGTGCACACTAAAGCCCATATAAAAGATTAAGGTTACACCCCGAAGGCAAAATGAGAGGCGCTAAGACGGGGACCCCAGCAGAGAGGAAAGGCTCCAAACAAGAAGAAGGTAAGGAAGTTAAGGATTGGGAAGGATTATTAGGAGAGATTAAGAAAGAAATTAGACAGAGTGAGCAAAACATTGAGAAAAGATTGGGTGATATACAAAGCTCTATAGATGAAAAACTTGAAAAGGCAGTGGGGGAGATCTCCCAACAAATAAATGATATATCGGTAAGAACAAAAACAATGGAGGAAACAACAAAAAAGGTACAGAAGGAGGTCAAGGAGACAAAGAAGGAGACAGAGTGGGTGAAAGGAGAAGTTGAGAAGTTAAGCAAAATAAAAGAGGATATTTTGGATAATATGGCCCTATTAGAACAAAGACAAAAACAATTGAATTTGAAATTTAGGGGAATTAAAGAGGATGCAAACGAAAATATTAGAGAAAAGCTGAGTATGGAAATTGCAAAGTGGTTGGAACTCGAAAAAGAGGAAGTAGAGGCAAAAATTCTAAATGCATTTAGAATTAAAGTAAAATCACCTAAGGCTAAAGCGAAGAAGTTACCGGGAGACTGCTTAGTAATGTTTAATTCGATGGATATAAGAAACACTATCTTGAGTCAGAGTTTTACGCAGAAATTGGTGATAGATGGGAGAGAGATAATTGTCTTTAAAGAGGTGCCAAATAGAATTTTGCGCAAGAGGGACAGTTATCGTGAGATGGTCTCCATCTTAAGGAAGAACGATATTAGCTTTAGGTGGGAAACTTTGGATGGAATTTCGTTCTACTTTAAAGGAAAAAGATTTACTATTAAAGGACCCCACGAAATTGATAAATTTAGAAGGAAATATAAGGAAATTTTAGGATGGGAAAAAAAGGAGGATGAAGGGGCGAAGGGGGGAGAAGAGGAGGAGACAGATGAGAAAAGTGGAGAAGAAAATTTAGAGGAGGAAATTGAAGAGGCTGAATCAGAAGATATTAAAGATATTGAGAAGGAGATATAGGAATAATTCAAAAGATATATAAAAAATATTGATAATAACTGAATAAAGATTATGGCACTAAAAATACAATCGTGGAATGTAAATGGTTTGAATTGTAAGAGTAAAAGGAACAAATTTGAATATGTATTGGGAAAACAAAAACTAGATATTATTTGCTTACAGGAAACCCATATTTCAAAAAAGCATAGAAGAATTTTAGTAAATAAGAAATTAGGCTTGGATTTTGCAACTGTGGATGAGAAAAAAAGGAGAGGTGTAGTTCTATATATAAAAGAAAAATTTGAACCAAATTTGATTTATAATGATGAAGAGGGGAGGGTAGTGGTGGTACAAACAACGATGTGGGGAGAGAAAGTATTGGTTGTCGGTGTCTATGCTCCAAATCAAGGGAAAGCCGGTTTTTTCAAAAAATTGGAAAGAAACTTACAAGAGTTCGCGGACCAGAAAATAATCCTGCTAGGAGACTTAAACGGTGTAGTAAGCCCGGAAATGGATAGAACAGTAAGAAAGAAGGACATGTTTGAAGGGAAACTACCCAAAAGTTTTTTCAAGATGGTTGAAAATCTGGGATTAATTGATATTTGGAGATATAAATTTCCAACCACGAAACAGTTTACATATTATTCCAATTCAAATAAAAGCTCTGGGAGAATAGACCATATATGGTTGTCAAAAGAACTAATCCCCAAAGTGAGAAAAGTTGAAATCCAACCAAGAACCCTTTCCGATCATAGTCCAATGTTTATGGAATTAAAAAAAGAAGATGTATCGTTTAGATGGCGAATGAACGAAAGTTTATTTAACGACCAAAGGGTGGTGGAAAAAGCTAGTGATATGATGAAACAATATTTTGACTTAAACCTAGATAAAGAAACGAATTTAAATGTTGTATGGGATGCTGGTAAAGCGGTAGCGAGGGGTTTCTTAATCCAACAGAATAGTATAAAAAAGAGGGAGAGGGATAAGAAAAAAGAGATACTGATACAAAGCCTTATGGAAAATGAGAAGCTGTTAATTAGTAAACCAGGGAACCAGCAGATAAAACAAAAGATATCTATGCTACAAACCCAGTTTTCTACAATGATAAACCAGGAGGTGGAGTGGAAGTTGAAATGGCTAAAGCAGAGAAATTTTGAATACGCCAATAAATGTGGTAAGCTCTTAGCCTGGCAACTAAAAAGGCAACAAAAGCAAAACTATGTAAATAAAATACTGAAAAACGAAAAGATAATTGAGAACCCAAACGAAATTAGGAAGGAATTTCAGAGGTTCTATAATGAATTATATCAGAAAGGTAAAGAAATGGAAAGTGAGATGGATAGATACTTGTTATCTTGTAAGTTGGATAGAATAACAGAAGATCAAAAAAGCCACCTGAATGAATCAATAACATTAGAGGAGTTACATGGAGCAATGGCAAGATTGAAATTAGGAAAGGCGCCTGGACCTGACGGGCTTCCAGCTAAATTTTATAAGGAATTGAAAGAACAGTTGTCACCAATATTGTTGAGAGTCGTAAATAATATCTTAACAAATGGTGTAATACCTGATTCATGGAAAAATGCCTTTATTACACTAATACCAAAAGGAGATGCCGATTTGTTAAATATAAAGAACTATCGCCCAATATCGTTGCTCAACACCGATTACAAAATCTACGCGGACATTTTGGCAAATAGATGGAAACAGGTTCTGAATAAGATTATACATAAGGACCAAACTGGATTCCTGCCAGGACGTCATATGAGGAATAATGTAAGAACGGTTATAGACGTCATTGAGTATCTAGATATGAGGATAGATGTGAAGTCTGCTTTAATATTTGTCGATGCCGAGAAGGCATTCGACAATATATCATGGAAATTTATGCAAAAATCTTTGGAAATGTTGGGCGTAGGAGAAACTTTTCTGAATGGCATCAAAGCCATCTATAATGAGCAAAAGGCCAAACTTATAGTAAACAGTGTACTAACCGAAGAACTAAATATTGAAAAAGGCACGAGACAAGGGTGCCCCTTGTCACCTTTATTATTTATCTCGGTGTTAGAAATACTAATGAAAAAAATAAGGGAAAATAAAGCAATAAAGGGTATAAAATTGGGAAGGAAAGAATTTAAACAAAAGGCATTTGCGGACGACTTGGTTCTAATGTTAGAGGACCCGCAGGACAGCATTAAAGAAGCTCTAAAAGAAATAAAGGAATTCGGTACGCTTGCCGGCTTTAGGCTGAACACTGGAAAAACTAAAATGTTGGTCAAAAATTTAAGTAAACAGGAGATAGTGGAACTACAGAACGAATATGGCATAATGGCAGTCAAAAAAATAAAATATCTAGGGATATGGATATCACCCAAAAATATCAACTTATTTAACAACAACTACGAAACAACTTGGAAGGATATAGAAAAGGATTTAGAAAAATGGAAAAACCTAAATTTGTCATTATGTGGCCGAATAGCCACAATAAAGATGAATTTACTCCCGAGGATGCTTTTCCTTTTCCAAACACTCCCGGTAGTTAAAGGGACAGGCTGCCTCGATCAATGGAGGAGAAAGATTTCAAGATTTGTATGGCAGGGAAAGCCCCCAAGGATAAAGCACAAATTGTTAATAGACAAAAAAGAACGGGGTGGCTTTGCCCTGCCAGACTTAAAAACATATTATGAGGCTGCCTGTCTAGTCTGGGCTAGGGAATGGATGGCTTTAAAAGATGTTGACTTATTAGACCTGGAAGGCTTCAAGAACAGGTTCGGGTGGCACTCGTACCTGTGGTACAATAAGGTAAAAGTGCACAAAGGATTTTTATCACACGTATTCATAAAGCCCATCTATGAAGTATGGGAAAGGTATAAAAACTTACTAGAAAGAAAGACCCCTCTGTGGTTATCACCAACTGAAGCCTTGACAGTTAAGAAAAAAAATATGGAAACTAATTGGTTAACATATGGTGACATAATAATAAGATCAGAGGAAGGCTGGAAAATTAGATCATATGATCAATTAAAACCTAAAATGACCAGCTGGTTACAGTATTATCAGGTCGTAGACTTATTCAAGGAAGATAATAGGAGGAACGGTTTTGAAAGGGAGAAATCTAAATTTCAAGTAGAAATTGTGGAAGGAAACAAAAAGATGTTGTCACATATGTACGAATTTATTCTCGAATGGAACACCAAGGATGAAGAGACAAAAGACGTCATGATCAAATGGGCAAGGGACATCGGTCACAACATAGAAATTGATCTCTGGTTAAAATTATGGAATTCTAATATTAAGTTCACCGCGTGTACGATACTAAAAGAAAACATTATGAAACTTATGTACCGTTGGTATCTGACCCCAGTTAAGCTAGCGAGAATTTATAAGAAACAGGACAGGAAATGCTGGAAGTGCGGGGAGGAGGTTGGAGAAATATATCACATGTGGTGGCAATGCAAAATAATCAAACCCTTTTGGGAGGCGATTTATAATGAATTAAAAAAAATGTTAAAATACACATTCCCAAAGAAACCTGAACTATGTTTGTTAGGCTTAATTGGGAAGGAAATAAGAAAAGAAGATGTAAGAATATTTATGTATGCCACCACAGCAGCCAGGGTGCTCCTAGCCCAGAAATGGAAATCCACTATGGTACCATCAATAGTGGACTGGAAAGAGAAAATGGTAGAATATATAGAGCTAGCTAAACTGACTGGAAGAGTAAGGGACCAAAAAGATCAGAAAACCGAGAAAGAATGGGGAAAATTTACGGAATATCTTAAAACATACTGCGAAACACCAATTGTATCTTTTGTGACTTCATGATACCTGCATCTGTAAATAATGGAGATTACATAGGAGATGATAAGATGTAAGAACACTAACAAGATTCTGTTTTATATGAGCGCAAGTTGTAAAAACATGATTAATAAAACCAAAGATGGGAGAAAGGGGAAGCCGTGTTCGGCAGAACAAATGTAAAATATTTTGTAATTAAAGGAGATATCCCTAAAAAGATATAATCAGGGATATACTTTTTAATTTAAGTTGTGATTATGTAAGAATATTTGATTATGTTTATTTATGAAGAAACAATAAAAATTATGGTTAAAAAAAAAAAGAAAGAAAGTCATTCTTACCTTTTTAAATTAAGTACAGTATATACTTCCAGGCCCTTTTTGTTGCTCTATATTTTCTTCCAGTGCTTTGAGGCCTAGTGAAGAGGAACAGAACCAATACATACCACACGCATGCAAAAACAAAACTGAAACCTTTTTTCTTTTCTGGTGACAACAGCACCTCCTAAAGGAAGAAATGTATCTTGTACTTGCATTGGAGAGTTCAGTTTGTAACCTAGGACTTGCTTGTCCTCAGGGGAGTAGGAAGATAGGGGCGGGGTGCCCCGGGCAGCGCGACCCCAGGGGTGCCATCGCGGCTGCCCGCCCCGCCCCCAAAACACACGCACGCCCCTGCGCGTGATGTGCCCCGCCCCACATCGCGCCCCCGCCCCTGCGCGCATCCCGCCCCGCCCCCAGAACACGTGCCACGTCCCTGGGGCAGCGTGCCTGCTTTCTGCCCCCGGTGACGGAGCATGAAGCTCCGCCCCTGCTTGTCCTCACAGAAATTAGAATAATCTGATACCATACATATTTTTTAAAAATGATGTATAAAATATTTGGACCCCTTATCTTAAAATATTTTATTCATCATGTTAAAATAATCTATTTTATATTTTTCCAATTTTTCGGAAAAAACAAAAAAGGCTTCAGGAAAAAACACCGGGGGGGGGGGGCACGGCGCCCCCCCCCCGAATTTTTCCGCCCCCCCCCCCGCCTTCACATCTCTACCTCCAGCTACTAGCTCCCATGGCAACAAATCAGCTGTACTCTGCCAAATCTTTAGTTATGCAAAGAGAATCTACTTTAGAAAAGGAACTGGTTTGATGCATATGCTCTTACACACATTCTCCTCTCTCTCTCTCTCTCTCTCTCCTCCAGACTCAAATCTTACACAACAGGGCTGGGAAGCACCCCCAAAGGACACCCAGCCCCAGTGTTAACTATAAACCTAATCAATAAATATAATGAAATATCATTATGTGGCATATTCCGCCAGGCAGTTCTTCCAAGAGAACTCTGCAAAAGTTAATAGTAAAGCCTTCTTGCCCAGGAGTCATGTTCTTGCCTCTCTTCCATTTGTTGTGCCTGCTTAATTGTGCCCAAAGCAATCTTTTTGGGCCATCCATTTTTTGCTTTACTGTGATGGCGAATAAATTGCTCCTTTGCGGCAACCTCACTGCGTAGGAAACGAAAACTGGAAACTTGGGAACCAACATTCGCATTTATGTTGATGAAGTCTCTATTTTAAGATGTTGTTTTCAAAAATTAGATCATCGCTTGTAATATAAATGTGGCTAATTAGTCTTCTGATCATTAGCACTGTTTTCTCGCTGGGGTAAAACTACTCCAACTTGTAGTTAATCTTCAAATAAAGATGCTTTTTAATAATCACGGGGCTTTGGTTTAATACATAATAAATGTCATGTGTTGGGCTTAATTTAGCTCTTCGCCGAGGAAAGCTGCCTTTCCTAGCTGAAGGAAAGGGATTGTTCACTGGACACCATGGGGACACTGCAGTATATGAAAATGAAGACAACCGTTTTGGAGGAAGGCCCTGTCCCAGGATGTTCAAACTTCAAAGTGAACTGAACACTCAGCAACAGGTAAGAAGCTTTTCCAGATGTCCTGCTGATTCATCCTTATTTGCTTCCACAAAGCTTCCACAGTGGTTAGACTATGGGCTCATACATTTAAAGCAGTATCATGCCGTGTTAAACAGCCATGGTCTCCTACTAAAGAATATATGCTCCAATATTCCTCAGAAAATAGGGGCATTCTAGTCCACCTCAGTAGCATGTCCCTATTCCTGAGGAATGTCGTTTGTTAAGGACCTTGAGAGTCATTAGGTAAAGGTAAAGGGGCCCCTGACCATCAGGTCCAGTCGTGTCCGACTCTGGGTTTGCAGCGCTCATCTCGCTCTATAGGCCGAGGGAGCCGGCGTTTGTCCACAGACAGCTTCTGGATCATGTGGCCAGCATGACAAAGCTGCTTCTGGCGAACCAGAGCAGCGCACGCAAACGCCGTTTACCTTCCCGCCAGAGCGGTCCCTATTTATCTACTTGCACTTTGATGTGCTTTCGAACTGCTAGGTGGGCAGGAGAGGGGACCGAGCAACAGGAGCTCACCCCGTTGCAGGGATTCGAACCGATGACCTTCTGATCAGCAAGCCCTAGGGTCTGTGGTTTAACCCACAGTGCCACCTGGGTCCCTTCCCCTTAGAGAACTACCTACACTTTCCAGAGTTCCCACTGAAGTGAAGAACTAAAAAAGGGGTGGTGTATACTTTTATTCGGGCAGGTAGAAATCGGAAATTCGTGCAAAGAACTGAAAAATGAGTTCGTTGGGGAGAGGAATTGGTTGTTAAACCACTCTGACAATTGTGGCACGCTGACAAACTCCAGTTCCCACCCACGAGTCCTTGGGAGAAGCCATGACTCTTTTTAAAGTCGTATGATGGTGCTTTAAATGTGCAGTGCGGATGGGGTGTCCCGACTTTATTTTGATTTGTTTGCAGGATGCACAGAACAAGGAGCATCTGCCCTGATTTGCTCTCAGGGTGTTTACAGACTTCCTTGTTTATTATTTGATTATCTCGCGCTTTCCAGATTAAGGGGGGGGGGAGAATCAGGACCCCAGTGGTGGGAAATACCCTCTGTTTGAGATGCTGGAGTAAATGTTGTTGTTGTTTGTATCCCACCCATCTGACTGGGTCTCCAACAAATCTAAGAACATAATAAAACATCAAACATTCAAAGCTTCCCTATACAGGGGTGCTTTAGATGCCTTCTGAAAGCTGTATAGTGATTTATCTCCTTGACATCTGATGGGAGGGCATTCCACAGGGAACTATTGAACTAGATAAAGGCTACGGCACCTCAGGCCCAGAGGCCAAATCATAGAACTGTATAGAGTTGGAAGGGACCACGAGGGTCATCTAGTCCAACCCCCTGCAATACAGGAATCTTTTGCCTAGCGTGGGGCTTGAACCCACGGTCCTGAGATTAAGAGTCTCATGCAGCCCTCCAGTCTGCCCTACCTGGCCCTCTGAACTCTCCCCCAAATACGCACCACACTGCACAATGACCCTGTTTTACACCTGACTCTGCCACCCCACCCCACCCCTGGCTACTGGCATGTGGCCCTTGGAAGGCTGTGCAGAAAGGAATGTGGCCCTCAGGCCGAAAAGGATTTGGGGGCCCCTTGACTGGATGGACAAGTAGTTGTGTTAGGAAATCTGCTGAACAGCCACGATAAAGAGTACCCCATCAGAATCTCCCAGAGGAATTCGATTCCTGCGTTGAATCGGGCTCCCTGTGCTTACACCAATCAGCTCTGCATAGACGAAGTCGCGAGGTTCTCTGGATTGTGGCCAGCAGGAAGATAACCTTGCCGCCAAACAATTAAGTAAACATCAACTGGACATATGGAATTGATTTTGAACAACCGTCAGTATGACATTTATATGCATTAAGGGAGATATTGTCAACGCAGTGCCCTGAAACATAAATCTGCACATAATCATGAACATAACCATACATCTGCATTGTTTTTTGTTTTGTTTTTAAATGCAGAGCCCAAGATCCAATTGGCAGGTGAATGGGCACCAGCCCAATAAATCATATCCGTTATTGCTATTTGTTTCTGTAGTCAGCTTCCTACTTTAATTTAACTCCCAGTTTAGGGACCCAGGGAAGAGCACTTCTACGGTTCTAATGAATATTGTATGCTTTACAAGCTTTTAGTCACTTCACCCTCGTGTTACTGCTACTATTTCCATATTACAAATGGGAAACTGAGGATGAGAGAGGGTTGTACCTGTCCAGCAATTTTTTTTGGGGGGGTTGCCAAGTTGCCAACCTTGATGATAGATTCCCAAGCAAACATGCCTGCCTTCTGCACCCTCCACAGATGAAGGCATCTTCTGTCTGCGCCCCTCCCAGCAGTCATTCCTTCTCTGGTCACTGCTATGGATGCACAACCTGAATGCCTGCCTACAGGCGCTGCGGTCGCCTGCAAGGGATTCCCATATGGTGTGGCTTCATGTCCTGTTTGCAGAAATCTTTGTAACCCACAGAGTTGGTCTGCCAATGGGCCTGCTCCCCGTGGAGCACATCCTTGGGAATCCTGCCATCTTCTGTTCCGTGGACATGACCAAGGCAGCGTAGACGTCGCTGAGACAGGAGTGCAAATGTGCTGGGAATGTGGACTTGGAGAGCACATCTTTGTTTGAGACGCCTGTCTTGCTATGTGATGCCCAAAACCTTCCTGATGCTCCTTATTACAGTGGTACCTCAGGTTACAAACACTTCAGGTTACAAACTCCACTAACCTAGAAATAGTACCTCAGGTTAAGAACTTTGCTTCAGGAGGAGAACAGAAATTGTGCTCCGGCGGTGCAGCGGCAGCAGGAGCCCCCATTAGCTAAAGTGGTGCTTCAGGTTAAGAACAGTTTCAGGTTAAGAATGGACCTCCAGAACAAATTAAGTTCTTAACCAGAGGTACCACTGTAGTTGTTTATGTGATTTTTGTAAGCTGCTCTGAGAATTTGACAGGTGGAGTTGAAATGGCTATAACAAAACAAAACCCAGTTCTCTTCAGTATTAATCTACTTCTGAAGTAATAATAATAATAATAATAATAATAATAATAATTTATACCCCGCCCATCTGGCTGGGTTTCCCCAGCCACTCTGGGCGGCCCCCAACAGAATATTAAAAACCCTAAACTTCCCTAAACAGAGTTGCCCTCAGATGTCTTCTAAAAGTCAGATAGTATTCACATTTGGAAACAACACCAAATGAAATGATGAAAATAAGAAGCAGAAGAAGAAGAAGAAGAAGAAGAAGAAGAAGAAGAAGAAGAAGGGAAGCCGACAAACAATAATATGAGAACATACATTTGAAAGGGGTTAAAAATCCCCTTTTTTCTCTTTTTTCCTTTCTATTTTTTTTCTCTTTCTCTCTTTTTTCTTTTCTTTTTCTTTTGGTATTTTCTTTTGTGGAACTCGCGGTGTAACCTAGCGGATATATGAAGTTGAAATAATAATGAAGGAAATGATTTGTATTATCGTCAATGTAGAAAATCTACGGTAATAAAGATTATATTATTTTTTTAAAAGTCAGATAGTTGTTTATTTCCTTGACATCTGACGGGAGGGCGCTCCACAGGGTGGGCGCTGAGAAGGCCCTCTGTTTGGTTCCCTGTAACCTCACTTCTCACAGTGAGGGAACTGCCAGAAGGTCCTCAGACCTGGACCTCAATGTCCAGGCTGAACAATGGGGCTGGAGATGCTCCTTCAGGAACTATTCTGCTGATTTGGGGTTCTCTGAAGCTGCAGGATGCATCTTTTGAACCCGATGGAGATACCTAAACCCCATCCTGGTCTCACTACCTGTTGTTGTGCATGACTAATTGTACATGGCAAGAGCTTGACTGAGGCAAGTGGCTCAACTCTGAGCCACATAGCTGCTCAAAGCTAAAAAGAAGAAGAAGAAGCTAGATATAATATTGCAACATTTTTGCACCCCTTCAGATCACATCCCAGGAGCTGCGTGTTAAGAGGGAGAGCTTTGATGTTTCAAAGCTCTGTTTTGTCAGTTCTGATATCAATTAACTTGTACCTGACCTTTTGCAAAATCCATCACGCTTATCATTAACAAACTTGCAGCGTGAGCAACATGAAAGCAAGCGAGGGCCATTTTTGTACCAGCAGTGCCTCGTACGAATTAGCACGTAACCTGCATGTCGATTGTCACGTGTGGTGACTGCGCATGTATGCAGTTTGCTGTGCTTACATTGCTCTGTAATCCACTTGAACATGTAGCGAGATCGCAGGCATCATCTTCACTTCATGCTCTCTCCCCCCCAAAGAAAAGGGTGTTCAAGTGTCTCACGACAATGAGAACATCACAGTTGTGCTAACTGATAGCAAGTGATGACAATGTAAATGAATAATCTGTCACAATAAGTGCTGGAAAATTGCCAGAAGAAAGGAGAAAATGCTGAGAAAATGCTGGTGATTTCTTTGTTGTCGTTCTTTGAATAACCAGGGGTCAGCTATATAGGCAGACTACGCATGTGCCTAGGTAAAGGTAAAGGACCCCTGACAGTTAAGTCCAGTCATGAACAACTCTGGGGTTGCAGCGTTCATCTCACCTTACTGGCTGAGGGAGCCGGCGTTTGTCCGCAGACAGTTTTTCGGGTCAAGTGGCCAGCATGACCAACCCGCTTCTGGCGATACCAGAGCAGTGCACGGAAACGCTGTTTACCTTCCTGCCAGAACGGTACCTATTTATCTACTTGCACTTCGATGTGCTTTCGAACTGCTAGGGTGGCAGGAGCTGGGACTGAGCAACTGGAGTCCCATTGGGGATGAGCTGGGACTGAGCAACTGGAATCCCATTGGGGATTCGAACCGCTGACCTTCCGATCGGCAAGCCCAAGGCTCAGTGGTTTACACCACAGCACCACCTATGTCCCACGCATGTGCTTAGGGCACCAGCAAAACACACACACACACAGTGATTAAAAAAAAAAGAAATTGACATTTGATATTTCAAAAAAAAAAATCAAAGGAGTATCCTACTACTAGATCTTTAAAAATGCGAGAAAAACAGATTCTGGCATATGTTGCAACAAATCTACATGTTATTAATGATATATTCTCCTGAGTTATATGTACTTGATTTGTTTTCCTTTCAAATATAGATATATAGTGTATGCTGTGCAATTGGTTTTTTAAACTTCAGATAACCAAGGTAAGAGGCAGATTGAAAAGTGACCAGTAAAACTTTACAGTTTAGGGAAGCTTTTAATGTTTAATAGATTATTGTATTTTAATGTTCTGTTGGAGGCTGCCCGGAGTGGCTGGGGAAACCCAACCAGATGGACGGGGTATAAATAGATGATTATTCTTATTATTCTTATTCTTATTATTATTACAATTTAGTATTGGTTTTATTTTGAATTACATATGTTGGAGCACATAATTTCCCCCATGTTTAGGCCCCCTGAAGGTCTTAATCGGGGTGTGGGTGTGCGTGCATTGTTTTGCTTGTTATTATGTTGTGTATTTTTGTGGTTTTATATTGCAAACAGCCCTGTGATCCTTGGGTGAAGGGCAGTGTAGAAACTTAATTCATCATCACCATCATCTGGCCCTGCTCATTCTTCCCTTTGTAAAGAGAGATTATGTAAGATGGTGGCAGACCAGTTCAGCTGGCCACAATTTCCATGAGTGTGACAACACTTATTCCAGGCACTGCAAGGACGGGAATTGCTGCCAGCTGAATCCATGTGCCACCAGTTCACACAATTTATTTCACCATGTGAGTGTGAAATAGGGATGGACAGACTGCTCATGAAACAGAGGAAAAATCAGCACGCACCAGTTTCTGATGTTTGCAATACTACAGCAAGATTTCTTGAGCTGCACACAAACATTCATCTTCAGGCTTTTGACAGCTTGGGTCAGTGGCGAACTTTGGGCTCTCAAATTTCAGAAGCGCCCTGTGCGATGCTAAAATTTGATACACACACACACACACACACACACACACACGCCTCTCTCGCTCTGTTCTACAGCATTGTTTTGGTGCCCTTGCAGCATGGCTCCCGGAGCCACCGGTCACACCTCTGCTTGGGGGAACCTACAAATTGGTGTGTACTTATGCAACCCCCACAATAATACATAGCTGATGGCAGAAATGCAATGATGAACCCCCAAGCCCCTTACTCTTTAAAGGTGGGGGGGGGCACATTAAAACAGAGAGATTGAGATCCTTCTCAATCAGGTTTTTTTTTATTATAAAAAAAGATGCCTAGTTGTCATTTATAAGAGAAAGAGAGAGTGTGTGCAAGCATGTGGTGGCAGGGCTCAGAAAGCGTTGGATGACCAGCTGTGCTGAGCTTAAATTGCAAGCTGCTTGGGGCAGAGTCTCTTGTCCTTTTTAAAACACCACACACACTGTAGGTGCCATGTAAATACAGTGGTACCTCGGTTTATGAACACAATTGGTTCCGGAAGTCTGTTCATAAACTGAAGCGTTCATAAACTGAAGCAAACTTTCCCATTGAAAGTAATGGAAAGTGGATTAATCCATTCCAGACGGGTCCGCAGAGTACTTAAACTGAAGCGTTCATAAACTGAAGCATGGGTGTAATTGGTTCCAGAAGTCTGTTCATAAACTGAAGCGTTCATAAACTGAAGTGAACTTTCCCATTGAAAGTAATGGAAGATGAATTAATCCGTTCCAGAAGGGTCCGTGGCGTTCATAAACCGAAAATTCATAAACCGAGGTGTTCATAAACCGAGGTTCCACTGTACTTGCCTTGCGCAGTGTGATGGCCGGGATGGAATGGAGCACAGGGGGCGTAGAGAGACTTTGTGGCTGTTTGGGTGTCTGAAAACAAGGAAGATGGTCAGTGGGTGAATTTTACAGAGTGAAAATACAGCCAGATCTTTAGCCACAGGTCTTTAGCAAGTATAGATTTGTGGTACTTTTCTGTGAAAGTCTAGGAGAGTGGAACTGGTGGGTGGGTGGGGGGTGCTTTTGCAGGGGACAAACACTGTGTGAGGGTGCTATCAGCCAGTGTGAAACAGGCTGCTCCCAGAATATTTGTGAGATAAGATAATTGTGCAGTTGTAGGTGACGGTATCAGAATCCCAACATTTGCTCTAATTAATGTTATTGCGCCGTGCTCTCTAACTGCAATAAACTTGTCACTCGAAAGATTACAAGCATGCAGCATTTAATGATATTAATACTAAAATGCGATGCCCAGTTTATTGGGCCGGCATGAAAGAGCAATCAATGAATTTCGTGATAACTATGGATGTGTGAACTGGTCTGTAATTAAGATTTGATTAATCTCTAAAACTCAGTTTAACTTAGATTAGACCTGCATCGATTTGTATTTCTTCACAATTACAGTCTTGGTATAGCAAACTTCCCAGGTCATTATAGAGCTGATTATCACCCTGGAAAGGGATGGGGGGGGAAGGGGGGGAGTAAATGGATTGAAAGAGAGTGCTACTATACCTTTCAAAGTATGCAATTGCATATGAAGGATAGAGTAACTACAGGAAAATATAGACTTCATCTAAAAAAAACAGTTCAGAGCAAATGCCTTTACTGCTGTTTCAACCTGACTTGGCGAGTGAAATACCGGCCATACAGCGAGGTAGTGGCTAATTTTGTAGTGCAGGATCTCATCATGATGGCACTTTAAAGTGTAGGACCATGCCTGGAAAGATCGGAGGAAAGGTCAGTGCAGATAAACCACCAGACGCAAATGTTCTAGATTAATCCAGAACAAAGACTAACCAGAACACATCTAATCCAGAATTGCAAGCATCAATTTATTTTTACCCGCCCCCCCCAAATGCTGCCCCTTCCTGTTTGTTCCAAAATGGCATAGAAAGAAGGGAGAAGAAAGAATCCAAAAGAAATAAGGGGGAAATTAGCCAAAAGGGAGGGACTCGGATAGGATAGAAGGATGCGGAAGAAAGCTGGGTGTTGCCCATCTGTGGTCCAGATCAAGGGTGGAGAACCTCAGGCCCCCACAGCCACTTTATCTGGCCCCGAGGACTCCCCTAAGCCACATACCCCACCGCCCTTTGCTTCACACTGCAGGTGAGTTGACTGGCTAGAAGGTGTCCTCGAACTACAATAACGCCTCTTGTTTGCTGGATGGAGGATAGAGAGGGGTGTGTGAATGTACATAGAAGCTAGTATAGTCGTACAAGGGTCAATTTTACAATTAGTCTGGATGACATGGTGTTAGATGGAGCAGTGGTCTGAATAAGACAGCTCTCTCTCTCTCTCTCTCTCTCTCTCTCTCTCTCTCTCTCTCTCTCTCTCTCTCTCTCTCTCTCTGTGTGTGTGTGTGTGTGTGTGTGTGTCCAGTCTAGACAGGGAAACTTGGAAAAAGCCAGAGTTTTTCAATATTTACGACAAGATCTCGGTGCCAAAAGGAAGAGCCAAATGGCCATCACTGTGGTGTTGCTTTTTGTATCCAGGGAGCTGCAGGAGAGACTTTAAATAACAGATGGGAGTCCCTTGCTTTCTCAATGGTCAGCCCTTCCAAGGCTCATATTGCAAACTGCAGCATTTTGCACTGTTTACACTCCCTCGCTGGAGGAAGATGAAAGCCCATCAAAGGACCAGGAATACAGCAGTTTGACAGGAGATGTAATGCTACACAAATGATTCCATGTGGGCTGCAGAAGGTTCTCACAAGTCAGAGTCCGTTATAAAACAGCACTGTGGAAAGGGAGTTGATTTAAAAGAAAATGAAAAAAAAAAACGCCTGTCGCTCCCAGTCGGTTGTAAACATATCCCCTTGATTAACCTTCTGCCTGTTTATTCATCAATTACATTTGAATAAATGTGCTTATTACCAAAAGGCTTATAAAGTGAATACTCAGAGGAAAAGGTCGCTATTAAATATTTTCTTCCCCATCCTACGCGCTAATCACAAACTCATCCTTTTGAAGAGCCTATCCTTTTGAAGACAAAATGGCACAATCCAGTCACAGAACCTGCCCTCCTGTGGCACAGTGGGTCAGTGCGTCTGGCTGTTAACCAGAAGGTGGGTGGTTCGAGCCCACCCAGAGATGGCTGCATTGTAGAGGGTTGGACTAGATGACCCCCGAGGTCCCTTCCAACTCTACAATTCTCTGATTCTAAGGGAGGTAACGGCAGGCTTGGAGGAATTGCAGAGGTAGAGCAAAACTGCGAATGAAGTCAGCCTTATCTACATACAGTATGTCGCCTTAGATTATCCCTCCTCCGCAGCCACAAGCTGTGTCCACACATTATACCTTTAAAGGACATTTGACATACATTCTAAGAATTCTGGGCACTGTAGTTTGTTAAGTGTCACCGGGAATTGTAACTCTGTGAGTTGCAACTACAGACAGTGCCCAGAATTCTTTGAGGGGAAGAATGGGCTTCAAATGTATAGGCGACTCCCCACTTACATGGGGGCTATGGCCCGGGTCCCCAAGTCCATAAGTGAAATGCGCATTTAGTGGGGAGTCTCGTCAGAGCGGGGGGTCCAGGGTGATTGCCTCTTATTCTACAACAAAAAAGTTCAGAGCTCTTCGGAACCCTACACAACAAAAAGCAGCCCATACTGTACCTTTGCCTCCAGATTGCCAGAAAGGGCAGGGAACAGTGTGTCCTGCAATACGGCTTTTCGCCCAACAGCTGTTGACCAGAGTAACGCAGTGGCAGCTCTCTTGCACCATTTTGGAACCCATAATTTTTTTAAAGCCTTAAAAATCTATTCAGGCTCCGGGAAGGGTCTCCTCACGAGCCACAAGGTGTTTCCATCTCTCTCTCTCTCTCTCTCTCCAGGATCTCAATTTATTGGGAATAGGAACTTAGGTTGGGCAAGGGAGGCTGCATGATAGGATACGGACTAGCGGTGGCTGACCAGGAATGAGAGAAGGGGAAGGGCTGTGGCTCAGTGAGAGAGCATCGGCTTTGCATGAAGAAAACCCAAATAATAATAATTATTTCAGCATACAAAAAGTGAGCCGATTTCTGCACCCTCTCCCAGGACCCTCATAACTTACTTCTTGAGCATCCAGGTTAGGATGTGGAGACCCGAATAGGGGGCAATGAACTTTCCCACATTGTTGTTGTCTGTTGTTGTTGTCTTTTGTTGTTGTTGTTGTTACAGTAGTATTAATTTTCTATCCCACCCTTCCTCCCAAAGGAGGGTGGCAAACAATGAAGCAACAACATATGCAATCGAAACATATTTAAAACGTTACGGACATCTGAAAACATGTACGTTTTTAAATCCTTAAGCACATTTTAAGTACACTTGCTGTGACAGACCAGATTCTCCCTCTCTCTCTGAAGTCTGCGAGCTACCTGGCCTAGTTAGAATTCAGATGCGACTTTAGCTCGACATTGGTTTCCTTCCAAGCTGTATCGCAAGCTCGAATTATTAGAATATAAAATGCCACCTCTATTAGGCCACCTTTTTTTTGAAATGAAACCATAAATGTCTTTTGAAGTGTTAACAGATTTTACAAGGATCCGAAGGATACAGCCTGTTCGTTTTGACATCTCTGTAAAAAAAAAAAAAATGCTGCCTATGTTTGAAAAAAAGAGAGGAAATAATGAACAGTGCCTCCAGGGAATTCATGCATGGTATTCTCTTTGTGGGGATGTGTTGAAAAATATATATTATATATTCCCAAAAGCTGCCTTTTTGCACCTGCTTCTGCGGTACTGTGAGAGGCCCACCTGGGTCTACAGGGGTCCATTGGAAGGACAGTTTTGTATCTGGTGAATATTTATGTAGACATTCGGAGAATACACAATGGTTGGTTCTCTTTGTGTGTGTCCCCATAGTCCTTTTCCTTGGCTGACCAGTCCTGCTTAGGACTCTACCCATCAGCCTGGCATGATTCCTCAGGTGGTGGCACCCAGTCAGGGCCTGATGTTGTAGCTTGTCCTGGGTACCTGGTTCTGGAAGCCTCTCTCTTGATTCCCCACAATGCAACACCATCCTGGTACATTGTGGGAGGATTTAAATGGTAACCACCACCACTACACCTCCACATAGCTGGCAAGTCTCCCGTTTTTCGCAAGAAACCCCCGGATTTAAATCCATTTCCCGCTGGTCTCCCGACTTGAAAAATATCCCATAAATCCCCCGGATTTGCAGCTCCTGCCGGTGCCAGCAGCCATGTCCCATTGTCCCAGCTCCTGGCTGGCTGCTCGCTCACTTGGCTGAAGCGATTTCTGGTGCCCAGACATGCAGACACGGGCAGCCCGGCACCGGAAGTCGCTTCTGCGCATGTCTGGACATGCGCAGAACTGATTTCCGGTGCCGCTCTGCCCATATCTGGACACCGAAAATCGGGCAAAGCCGGCAGAAGCGACTTCCGGTGCCGCGCCGCTGCTGATCCCTTATTTTCCTATCCGGAAGTTGACGCCTATGCACCTCCAGTGTGGTTATGGAAACTGCCATTTTAATTACTCAGAATCTCTCGATATACTGTTGGGTCACATGAACAACATGCATTCAAAGCGCTCTTACACCACTTATCCCAGAATCCTGGGAATTGTCGTTTGTTAAGAATGCTGAGAGCGCAATTCCCAGAATGGTTAAACCATGAATCCCTTCCCTGGGGATTGTAATTCTGAGAGGGGAATTGGGGGGGGGGTCTCCTAAAAACTCTCAGCTCCCTTGACAAACTCCATCTCCCAGGACTCTTGGAGGGGTGGAATGTCATGAGTATTGAAGCGGTACGAATGCATTGTGTCCATGTGGCCTGATGTCAGGGGCATTCTGGGAAATTAAAATGTGACCTGGGCCTGTAGAGGGCTTGCAGCCCCCTCAGACCCGGAGACACCCCTGGACATGAGAAGAGCCTGCAGGATCAGGTCAATGGTCCAAGTAGTCCAGCACCCTGTTCTCTCAGTGGCCTACCAGCTGCCTGTGGGAAACCAGCAAGCAGGATCCGAGCACATGAGAAACTCTCCCCTTCTGCGGCTTCCAGCAGCTGGTATTCAGAGCATAGCCATTGTGGCTAGTAGCCATCAATAGCCGCCTCCTCCACAAATTTGTCTACCCCTCTGCTATGTACTGTGCTGAATCCTAGAACAATAGGATCCAGAATGCAGCAGTCTGATTGGTCCACAGGAGCCACCCAATCCAGCTCCAGGTGGAAGTGAATCAGCAACCTGATTGGCCTGCAGGAGCAGCCAATCAGGCTGCTGGCAGAAGTGAATCTGCAACCTGATTGGCCTACAGGTGCAGCCCTGAAGTAGCCAATCACGCAAGGCCCATTGTGTAAATGATGTACAGTGGGAGCTCGACTTATGAGCTATTTGACATCCGACGTATTCGAGTTACGAGCAAAAAAAGTGGCCGCGCGCTTACGATTTTTCCGACATCCGAATGGAAAACCCGTTCGTGGCTAGATGCGGTTTCCTCGACTTATGAGTTTTTATATGTGGTTTCCTCGACTTACGACTTTTTCCGTTTCGAATGCATTCGTATGGGAAACTCAACTTACGAAGTTTTCGACCTACGAGTGTGCGTTCGGAACGGATTAAATTCGTAAGTCGAGGTCCCACTGTATATAAGCAGACGTTTTGGGGTGGGGAAAGAGCCATTCTTCTTTTGCTACTACGAGCTGAATAAAGAACATGAAATTCACTTTTGACTCCGAGTATATTTCACCCTCTTTTAAAGCCATTCAAGTTGGTGGCCGTCCCTGCCTCCTGCGGGAGTGAGTTCCAAAGTTTAACATGAAGAAGTGCTGCCTTTTTATCTGCCCTGTATGGTGCTGAAGAAGTGCTGTCTTTTTACCTGCTGTGTATGGTTTGACCAGGCCATGGACGGCAGCTTTCCAGGGCTTGAGTTTTGAAGAGCCATCACTCCTCCCCCCCGCCTCCCCACTCCAAGAAGGCGGACCAGTTCCCTCAGCCTGTGCCTCGCCTTTGTGCTACTCTATTGTCTCTCCTAAGCAGCCCAGTCAGCCTCCGGCCCGGGGCTTTGCCAGGCCCTATTCATAAGAAAATATTTTCACACAATGGGGACACGTTGGCTCAGGGAACATGTCATGGGTGTTGATCCGTGAAGAAAACAGGCCTCTTCTCTTTTTTTTTGTCTGCGGTATATAAGGAAGAACTTTTTTTTCCAACAGCAGGAACAAAATTGTGTTATGCTTCACGGGATGATTTCAGGGATAAGGCTCCGAGAGGGCAGGGGGTGGCAGGAATAAACCAAATAGTATTATCATGTGTCTTTAAGGTGTATGCAGGAGGAGGAGAGGGAAGATGACAAAAGATAAGATTCCCCTTCCATTTTCTTTTTAGCCAATAAACTATCTTGTTCATAATTGATCGGTACCCTGAGGTGCTGACGTCGCATCAAGACTGCGTGACGGGGAGCAGCACTCAACTGCAGCCATGGCACTCATGACTTTTTTTTTAACCTTATGGGGCATTTGCACAAGGTCAGGGGGGACTTATGACCCTCCAGCTGTTGTTGGACTCCAATCAGCCCCACAGCCAGCCACAGCCGAAGGCCAGGGATGATGGGAGTTGTAGTCCTGCAATGTTTTGGAAAGCTACAGGTTCCTCATCTGAAATATACTCGGAGTCGAGAGTGAATTTCATGCTCTTTATTCAGCTCGTAGTCATCAAGGAGAAGAAGAAAAGAAGAATGCCCTTTTCCCAAAACCATCTGCTTATATACATTATTTACACAATGGGCTTTGCGTGATTGGCTACTTCAGGGCTACACCTGTGGGCCAATCAGTTTGTGGATTGACTTCTGCCAGCCGCCTGATTGGCTGCTCCTGCAGGCCAATCAGGTTGCGGATTCACTTCCGCCTGGAGTTGGATTGGGTGGCTCCTGCGGACCATTCAGACTGCTGATTCTGGATCCTATTGTTCTATGATTCAGTTCAGTACATAACATCATCCAAGGCAGTTCTTTTCTAGGAGGAGGGGAGAAGGAGAATCTCTGTTTCCTTTTTGCTCCATTTCCTGAAGCGGTCCTTTTTTGAGTGCCCAGCCTTCGTTCCCACAAAAATCAGCGTAATAATGATATAATAATAATAATAATAATAATAATAATAATAATAATTTATTATTTATACCCCGCCCATCTGGCTGGGCCTCCCCCGCCACTCTGGGCGGCTTCCAACAAACATTAAAATACTGAACATCAAATATCACAGATTAAAAACTTCCCTAAACAGGGCTGCCTTTAGGTATTTTCTAAATGTCAGGTAGTTGTTTATCTCTCTGACCTCTGGTGGGAGGGTGTTCCACAGGGCGGGTGCCACTACCAAGAAAGCCCTCTGCCTGGCTCCCTGTAGCTTTGCTTCTCGCAGTGAGGGAACCGTCAGAAGGCCCTCGGCGCTGGATCTCAGTGTCCGGGCAGAACAATGGGGGTGGAGACGCTCCTTCAGGTATACAGGACCGAGGCCGTTTAGGGCTTTAAAGGTCAGCACCAACACTTTGAATTGTGCTCGGAAACGTACTGAGAGCCAATGTAGGTCTTTCAAGACTGGTGTTTTGTGGTCTCGGCGGCCACTCCCAGTAACCAGTCTAGCTGCCGCATTTTGGATTAGTTGTAGTTTCCGGGTCACCTTCAAAGGTAGCCCCGCGTAGAGCGCATTGCAGTAATCCAAGCGGGAGATAACCAGAGCATGCACTACTCTGGCGAGGCAGTCTGCAGGCAGGTAGGGTCTCAGCCTGCGTACCAGATGGAGCTGATAGACAGCTGCCCTGGACACGGAATTAACCTGCGCCTCCATGGACAGCTGTGAGTCCAAAATGACTCCCAGGCTGCGCACCTGGTCTTTCAGGGGCACAGTTACCCCGTTTAGGACCAGGGAGTCCTCCACACCTGCCCGCCTCCTGTCCCCCACAAACAGTACTTCTGTCTTGTCAGGATTCAACCTCAATCTGTTAGCCGCCATCCATCCTCCAACCACCTCCAGGCACTCACACAGGACCTTCAGTGCCTTCACTGGTTCTGATTTGAAAGAGAGAGCTGGGTATCATCCGCATACTGATGAACACCCAGCCCAAACCCCCTGATCTCTGTTGTTAAAAAGCATGGGGGAGAGGAAAGAACCCTGAGGCACCCCACAAGTGAGAGTCCAGGGGTCTGAACACTTATCCCCCACCACCACTATCTGAACACGGCCCAGGAGGAAGGAGCGGAACCACTGTATGACAGTGCCCCCAGCTCCAAACCCCTCTAGATGGTCCAGAAGGATGTTATGGTTGATGGTGTCAAAAGCCGCTGAGAGATCCAGCAGAACTAGGAAACAGCTCTCACCTTTGTTCCTAGCCCACCAGAGATCATCAACCAGTGCGACCAAGGCAGTTTCAGTCCCATGATGAGGCCTGAATCCCAACTGGAAGGAATCCAAATGGTCCGCTTCTTCCAGACGTGCCTGGAGTTGTTCAGCCACCACTCGCTCAATCACCTTGCCCAAAAATGGTAAATTTGAGACTGGAAGGGAATAACCACTCCTGCTATGCGAAGCAACAGGCTGGGCTCCTTACTGATGACAGGTAGATTTAGTGGCTACTGGGAGGGTCCTATTATCCTGCAGGAAGTTGGAACCTTCCGTTAGCTGCAGCAGATCAAAGTTATTGGAAGGGGCTCAGTTTGCTGATATGAGTCGTAGACCAAAATTCCTGGAGCGTTGTAGGTTGGGGAAGGCTATTCTCAAATGTATTTAATGTGAAGAACTAGCACTTCCATGTCATCCAGCGTAGCCTGACATGGGTCTTGCCAGGTACACAACACTCACACACCCTGCCCAGTTTATTACAGTGGCAATACCACTCCTGGAGATGATGTCAGTGTTTCTGCTGTGAAAAAAATGATATCAGAGCTGAGCTCCAGCCCACTCTATCGCAGGTGTCAGGGACTGGTTGGATGCAGAGGAATGGTGGGAGGAACCACCAATCAAAGGAGGCTCAAAGTTTGGGGAGGGGTGGTGGAACAACAATGAGGGAGGTCAGAGGGAGAAGACTGGGGAGAGAAGGTGTTGGAAGCTGAAGGGGTGCCAGGACTTAGTGAGCGAGGAGAGTCTATGGCAGAGAGAAGAATCAGAGGCAGAAGCTGAGGAGGAGGAGGAGGGAGGCCAAGAGGCAGAGATGAGTTGAACTGATGGAGCCACGGGAATCTCCAACACCTGCTGAGACAAGTCCGACAGTGGAACGGTCTCCCTTGGGAGGTTGTGGACTCTCCTTCCTTGGAGGCTTTTCAGCAGAGGACGGAAGGCCATCTGTCAAGGATGCTTTAGTTGAGATTCCTGCCTTGGGTCACCCCTTCCAACTCTACGATTCTATGATTCTCAGATTGGAACAATTAGAAAGGGAGAGAAACTGAAATCGTCGGATTCGTGCACCCCAGGCAGAAGGGAGGGTTGCCAACTAGCCCTGAAAACCCTGCTCCTGTGCTTTTAGGCGCAGGCTGTTGCACAGAAACCAACAGGAAGAGCTTGCACACCACAGTGGTCTACAAGGTGCTGTTAAAGACGCAGCTGCAGGGGCCAGTTGGAGAGCTGGCAACCCTGAACAAATTGCTGTATGGCTTCCTAGGCTATTGCAAAGCCTGTGCACTTGCTTTGGAAGGGGGGTTGGCGACTATAGTTCACTGTCTGGAAATAAATACGGTACAGATTGTAGCTTCTGTAGTGCTAGAGGGTTTCAGCAACCAGCTTCCCCACAGAAAGATGTGAATGGGAGAGACTTGGCACCCAGCTCCCTCCCTCCCTCCCTCCTCTCTGCAGGCGGTTTCCTGAAATGTATACTGTCCTTTTAACCGAATCCTTAATATTTAATATCATGCTAGGATGAAGTCTGATTTTTACGGTGAAAAATGTCAATTTCCACAGTTGATTGAACTTGTTTAAATGGCAAGCTGTTTAGTTGTATTGAAAACCATATAAACAGATCAGCCTACTTACTAACAATTTTTTAAAAGAGAGAGATCTTTTATGCTTAAACGTTTTTCTTCTTTATATATATATACATATTTAAAGAATAACCCTGAAGATCAGCTCGGATGGCGATGCTCTTTTTATCTTCCTCCCCAATGGCAGATTTATTGGAATCCATAAAACAAGCCTCTGGATCTAGCAGCGAAAAAGAATTTAAAAGTCAGCTGAGCTGAGCCCCCACAATTTCCCCATAATTAACTATCAGCTACTCATTGTCTGTTCAGTTAGGTTCCTTTTGCATGCTGCATTTTAATATAATGAATATAATGGTGATATCAGGAGCTCGGCAGTATCTTGTAAACATACAAATCTTGAGGCTTAGCTGAATTAGATTGTTTTAGTATATGTGAATATACTCACCCGGCCACCCAACCAGAGATCCACATAAATTCACATATGGCTTTCTGTGTCTTCATCCTCTCCTCACTTTCACACTTTCCTCCATCCATGATGCTAAAACAAAGCACATTTTACTCATACGGTCCACATACTGTACACACAGCATTCACACCCCTTCAACAATGCCTGCTTCTTTATTGAACCCATTTTCACTGACAGAGGACAACCCTGCCTATCCCTAGCGTGTCCTGATTGTGTTTTTGACAAACCGCTGGAAGAAGTTAGGGTGTTCGTAAGCATTCCACAACACCTCAGCCATTCCAGCCTACTGAGGTCAGACGTTTTACAATTAAGTAGATATGGAAGTTTCAACGTCTTCAGCTTTTGTTCACATCAGGGTCTGGGATCCTCCTCCTCCTCCTTTTGTTGAAATTGCCTGGTTTCAGGGGTAAATCAGCAGCAAAGCAAAAACCCAGAACGCCCACTTATCTGCATGTTCTGTGTTTTAATTTGATACCTCCTTCATCTCTCTCTGATCATAGGAAGACCTGGAATAAATTATACACTCCAAAGCTGACTTTGACACAAAGCCCAGATGCATGTATTAGGGAATCAGCATTGTCAAACTCTTTTCTAAGTTTGGAACCAATAAAGTATTCATGGACGATGAGGAGAAGGGGAAAAAATTGCAAACCATTTCCCCCACTAGCCTACAGCTTAAAGATAGTTGGATTCCATTTTAAAAGAAACACATAAACACCTGTGCTTTAAAATAAAAATAAATACATCATGATTTCAACCAGAGGATGCAGAATACACATGAAGCACATAGTAAGTTGATCTTGTCTCACTTGTTAGGGGAAGGTGCCTTACAGCAAGTCAGGCCAGTATAGCCTACTCTGATTTGCAGGAACCTCTTAAGGTCTTCGACAGAAGCCTTCCTGGTCCTCTGAGTTCCTGGAGATGCTGAAGATTGAACCTGGGGACTTTTGCATGCAAGCCACATGCTCTAATCTAGTCCCGCCCCAGGAGACTCTTGAGAGTCCCATGGACTGCAAGAAGATCAAACCTATCCATTCTGAAAGAAATTAGCCCTGAGTGCTCACTGGAAGGACAGATCGTGAAGCTGAGGCTCCAATACTTTGGCCACCTCATGAGAAGAGAAGAATCCTTGGAAAATACCCTGATGTTGGGAAAGATTGAGGGCACTAGGAGAAGGGGACAGCAGAGGACGAGATGGTTGGACAGTGTTCTCGAAGCTACGAACATGAGTTTGACCAAACTGCGGGAGGCAGTGCAAGACAGGAGTGTCTGGCGTGCTATGGTCCATGGGGTCACGAAGAGTCGGACACGACTAAATGACTAAACAACAACAAGTCCCACCCCTAAGGACACTGCTATTATATATCCTTTCTGTAGCTTCTTCTGTGTAAATGGGGATTTACGGTGCAATGTCACTGAAGCACAGGCCTGCACCCCAAGGAGCTTACAATGTACGTTTTGGATGGGGGTGCGGGGGTGGGAGCAGGAAGAGGAGAAACAATGGCTGAAAGGGCAAAGATAATAAGAGCGAGGTATGTATCACTCTCCCTAGCAAAGTAGGAAGAGCTGAAGCAGTGATAATCAATTAAAATCCTTACCACTTCACACACTGCTGCAAGCAGAAAGAGTACGGAGGGTTGATAAGACTCTCAAAAACCTTCTCCTGTTGCTTATATTCCTGACCCAACCCTGGCATGTCCATGCTAGTATTTGCACTGATTCCTCCAAGCCCGTCCTCACACACAGGCTGCTACTGTCTGCCTTGTGTTTTATTTGCTATCACAGGGAGTTGCTAAATACGCAGCAATGACCTGCAGACCCAATTTCCACAAAGTTCTCACTTGTGCTCGGTTAAAAAGAGCTGTCCTTTGTTCTGGAGGCTCACAGGTGTTTCTGGAATTTTGCAGTGGGGGGGGGGGGAAGGACTTGTGCAATGCTGCAAACATATTCATCGCTGTCAGCTGCTGCGGGGGGGGGGGTGCCCATCAAAAGCACAGCAGCTATAAGATATAAACTCAAGAAAATATAAACTCAAGAAAAGGGTTTGAAGGATTTGCCTCCCATTCTTCTTTCTTTGTATACCTGCACTTCAAAATCAGTTCGGGGCAAGCACTCCAGATGAAGATTTGAGTGCACCATGTAGGTTTACCAGGCCTGCAGTTAAGTCCTCCAAGGTTCCTAGTCCTCAATATTTGTGACACAGTTAACAACTGAAAATGCATGTGGACCAGCTTTCTTCCATCTTACGAAAGCTTCCTTGCCTGATCTGAGGTGATTCTTACTCATCACAAGTAGCAGCAGCAATGAATGACATTTTGCAAAGGATAGCTCATGGTTCCTTTTAGGAAGCTAAGACTAAAAAACAGGAAGTAATCTGGTCACAGATCTCTCCTGTCTTGTTTCATTTTGTCTTTGTAGTTTGGCACATGTGGCCATAAAACGACCAGGCTCATTCCTGCCCAGAAGTCGCCGCTTGTTTATAATGGACATTTTAAAGCCAAACTTAAATATTCTTCAAGGCGACTTCTCGTTTAGTTCCATTACACAAGCATGTGAGGAAACTGACCCGAAAGGGGAAAAGCAATTTTATGCTTAGAACACTCTTCTGACCAAATACGGCATTTTTTAATTAAACCACCCCATGCAAAGTGACTGCCTGTCTCTTGTTTTGAGACCAATTGATATCAAAGCTATCCTTACAAATCAATATTTTTTTCCTGCCAAAAGGAAAGGGGAGGGGAGAGAATGAAAACATCCCATTGCATCAGCCAAATTCTATAAATAATTGTATTGGGCCTGATTTTTAATTTTTTTTTATTCTGCTGGGTCGGGCAGGAGGGAAGCAAGGTCTTGCTTCACCAGAGCAGAATATACAATCAAAACATGTGGGGACACTTAACAGCTTTTCTAACTGTGTTACATAATAAGTTTTCTCCAAGAGGAACACGGCACAGTCCCTGTTTACATTTATATCCACTCAATGGGCATAATCAAGAGCTCTAGGCCACAATAGTGTGAAGTGTGGGGAAAGTCTTTTAGGGCAGGAGAAAAAGGGAAAGTAAATTGGAAAATTTTAAAAAAAGATCAAAAATGTTCCCACAATCTGTGGAGATGACTAAAAAGCTGAGATGATCGGCTTGCAAGGGTTGGATGCAGGACCAGCAAGGATGGCTCTGTTTCTCTCTGGTTTTTTTTAGTTATTTGCACAGAGCTAAACTTAAGACTGTTTATCTGTAGTCTGGTGCCCGTTGCAAGGCAGGGAGGCCAACACTAGGTGGCACAAGAGCTAATGACGGACACAACCAACGAGTTTTAGTTTTGCCCCCATCTTCCTCCCGGCTGAGTCTGCAAGGGTAACACTCTGCTTAAACAGGAGGAAGCTGGCAGTAAGCAATAAAATGGCAGATAGGAGCTTGCAAAGGGCTAAATGAAGTTGGTGGGTGAGCCTAATGGCTCCCTTGATCAAATGCAAGAAGCTTTCTTTACCGCTAGTAGTTCAAGAGTTCACACTTCCCTCCTAAACAATACAGCTGTGGAAAGAGCGACTAAGGAGATATCCCATGCCACCTTTCTACGGACTCCCAGAACTAAGTGAATTTACCGGGAAGTAAGTCCTGTTCATTTCAATGGAACCCAGACTCGATAGCCACCAAACTGTCAAGGAATTGAAGGAAAGGCTATAGTATTTGGGTGTTGTGTTCTAACAGGGCACACGGCATGGAGGTTTCCAAAATTATAAATACCGGTAGTTGGACGTAAGAAGATAAGAAGAGCCTGCTGGATCAGGCCAATGGCCCATCAGATCAGCACCCTGTTTTCTTAGTGGCCAACAAGATGCCCTAATGGGAATACCACAAGCAGGGCCTGAGTGCAACAGAATTTGCTCCGCCTGCAATTCCCAAGAACTGATATTCAGAGACATATATCATTAGCACAGGATTTCAGAATGGGCCGCATTTTTTCTAGCAACTATTGTATGTCCAGATACTGTAATTAATACCATTTCCAGTGTTGGGAGGTTTGTTAATGAAATGTTGCTCTCCATCCCTCTGCCATTTTTTAAAAGCACAATTTTTCTTTCAGTCTCCCTCTACCCATAGCTGCCAACTCTCCCGTTTTCCCCGGGAAACCCCCGTTTTTACTTACCTTTTCCCGGTGGCCCCCCGTATCACTTCGTCTCCCGTTTTTCTCCGTTATTTTCTCCTGCCGGTGGCCATTTTTTTTCTTTCTGATTTGCCCTTCTATGGGCACAAAAAATGGCCACCGGCGGCTTCAAAAGTCGCATCTACGCATGACCGGAAGTGTGTAGATGCGACTTCCTGTATCGGC
The DNA here is from genome assembly GCF_965207765.1 of Zootoca vivipara. Taxonomy (NCBI): domain Eukaryota; kingdom Metazoa; phylum Chordata; class Lepidosauria; order Squamata; family Lacertidae; genus Zootoca; species Zootoca vivipara. The sequence goes on along the minus strand of NC_142594.1, from coordinate 49,368,075 downwards.
GGCGGCCATTTGGTGCCCATAGATGGGCGGGCCGACACCGGAAGTTGCGTCAATGCACTTCCGGTCATGCGTAGAAGCTACTTTTGAAGCCGGCGATGGCCATTTTTGGTGCCCATAGAAGGGCAAAGCGACACCGAAAGTTACATCGACGCAACTTCCAGTGTCACACGGCTGCCAGTCCCGGATTCTGCAGTCCGGAACTTGGAAGGTAAGCCTCTACCCTCACTTAACTCAAACTTCTACCATTATTTAAAACGGCCACTTTCCCCCTTTCGGTCTCTCTCTGTTCTCGCATGTACTCAAACTTTTCCCCTTTCCCATTCCTCAGGTGCCGCACGTGTGAGAGAGAAAGGATTTAGAGCCCTCAAATATTTGCTATTCATAGTACAGTAGTACCTACTTTACTCCAACCACTGCTGTTGTTTAAGACGACCATTTCCCTCTCACTTCCCGCCACCCCTGCTTTAATCAAACTTCTGCCATTGTTTTAAACCACCACGGCTCCCCCCACCAGAGTCCCCCTCCTCTCACTACCATGCCACAGCCACAACTGTTGTGCAACCTGCCTTTTGCTCTTGCTCCTTTACCCCTCCCTGACTTTATGGATTGTGATGCAGCACCACAGATTCTCCAGTGGGGGCTACGTGATGACATACTTACATTATTATTATATCTACTATCTCTATCTCTCATCTATCTATCTATCTATCTATCTATCTATCTATCTATCTATCTATCTATCTAATCTATCTATCATCTATCTGCACAGGTTCTAGCTATTTCAAACAGCTACCCTACATCTAAGTGAGTTCCATTCATGTCTTGAAAATACGAAGAAGAAAGTAAAGCACACATCATTTCAAACATAAGCATGGGCTTGAGGTTCTGAGAGGTGCAGGCTTTTACTGCGAAACCTTTAAAAGTGGGGAAGCAGAACTACTTCAAAGTTAAAATAAATAATTTACTGAGATCCAGACTTTTCCAAGGGGCTCTTGAACAACTTGTAGACTTGATAGGGTTTTTTTTTAATTCTTCCTTTAGGCAAAAGTCCAGGGGAAGAGAAGTCCAAGCATTTCTCTCTCCCTCTCTCTTACGAGACATGCCCTGTTATATTATTTAGCAGGGCTTTTGCTCATTATAGGAAGCTTGGAAAGGAGTCGAGGCACAATCTTTTCCTTTCCTTGTGCACTTTATACACAATGTCTGGCGCTTAATGCATCTCAGGCAGTAGGGCTGGGTGATATATCGATATATCATCCGAAACCAGATTGAAGTCCATATCCCGATACCAGTTTCATAATTTTTGACCTGGTAATATATCACAACTCATGATGTGTGTTAGGGCTGAGTGGTGCCTGGCTTTCAACATTGTGATACACTGATATATCATGATGTCTGAAATAAGGATGTAATTACCCTGTTTCTCATATTTTAAGACATACCCATAAAATAAGCCATAGCAGGATTTTTAAGCATTCAAGGAATATAAGCCATACCCCGAAAATAAGACATAGTGATAGGCGCAGCAGCAATGCCGGCCGCGGCAGGAGGAGGAGGAAAAAAATAAGACATCCCTTGAAAATAAGCCATAGTGGTTTTTTTTGAGGAAAAAATAAATATAAGACATGTCTTATAATATGAGAAACACGGTATGTAGTGGTGAATAGGGCAATGTCCTCGAAATGGCTACTACTTAAGGGTCTAAAACGGATGCATTTTTACTTACCCTTAACATATTGTTACAGCTGTAATTTTATAGTCCAGAGCGACAAGGGAAGAAGGGAAGAGAGAAGTGATGACTGGGTTCACGGTTTTCCCCATATTACTATTTTTTACATAGCATACGCACACATCGTGATTCATAATGTAATGCCAGGCTGAATATTACGAAACTGTGACCATGATGTGGACAGATTTTTGACAATGCATCGATACACCGAAGCCAGCCAATGCCTCTAACTGGGCTCTGTCCTTATCTCAGACATCGTGATCTATATAGTATACAAAAATGTAAACTGGGCATGTCCGTTCCTCTCTAATGTTCAACGAAACCGCTTGACCGATAGCGTTGAAATTTGGACACAACGCCACATGTGAATAAGAGAGTAACTTAAGACACTTTCCATACACAGATGCCATACCCGGGCCACGTAAAAAACCCCAAAACCTCGTGTTTCAGAACACACAACTCACCCAAAAGTGCATGCTGGGAAATAGAACCCAGAAGCTGACAGTTCCTTTTCCAAGGGTGGGGGCCAAGGAATAGAGATACAAGGTGGAGGCCTCGGCTCTGCTTTACAGACTAGGCCGAGTGGAGCCCTGAGTGGTGGTGGTGGTGGGGAGGAGGAGGGGCCCGAATAGGTCATGGGTTGAGCCAGGGTGGGGGGAGTCACAGGGATGACCCAGGGGGTGGTGGGAGGGGGGACGGGATACCTCATGGGTCGCGACAGGATGGGAGTAATCACAGGGATGAGACACAACAACGGGGGGGGGGGGACACATAGTCCATGGGGGGACGGACACATCCTCCCCCTTTCCTGGGAAACAAGGACCCTGAGCCAGGCAAAGCAACGTGTGACCAGGCCAGCTAGTATATCAATATATTGTGATGTTTAGTGGGTGATATCGCCCAGCCATATCAGCGAGTAGTGCAGTTAGGTACTTCTAGACTCTATAATCCCCCCCCCAAAAAAATATACAGGTATATAACTTTAGTTGCGAAGGGTGCGATCACATCCCCTCGCCCTCTATGTCATCCCGTGCTTTACAACTGCTTCTGCATTTGCAGATAGAAAGGAAAGAAAGAAAATGCTCTGAGCACATGCAGGTTTGCGATTTAAGCCCACATAAACCGTAGTACCTTCCCGGCGACGGGAATAACAAGGAATTTGCTTCTGCTGCCCTGATGCTGAACACATTTCCGGGGGAATAAGCACCATTTTGTTGTAGCAAAGGGTGAAATAATAAAACGAGCATCCGGTCCGGTCCCCAACGAAGCAATGTTTGCTAGAATATGAAGAAACGAAAGCAAAATGATGAGATTGTTTGCTCGTGTATGAATCAGTGGCCACTTTCTTGTTAGTCATGTGGGGCGGGGAGCTTGGACTGTGGGGAGGGTCCATTGAAGCAAAGGGGGAGCTGTCCTGCTCACCGCAGTTACCCTCCCCGGCAAGCAGCTCCAGTGATAGAGCATCTCCTTTGTGTGCAGAAGGTCCCAATCCCCAGCGTCTCCAGGTAGGGCTGGGAGACAGCCCCTGCCTGAGCCCCCTTGGAGAGCTGCTGCCAATCAGTGTTGATAAAACTCACGCAAGAAACTAAGGATCATCATAGCCAACCACAAATGAACAACCACATTCTAAGACAAATCCTGATCTCTCCCACCAACAAAGAAACACGAACAAACAACAGAGAACCCGCACAAACGATGCTGACGCCGAACCCCTACACATATCAAGAAAAACAGAAACATCAGCAATCCACCACACCCAACTCCCCATCCCACCCACCTCTTTCCCCCCTTCCTCATGTCTCAACAAGTAAAATTGATGTGTAAAAATGATGCATGGAAAAAATATATATAATGAGACATTGCACTACCTTTGTAACCCAAGAAAATCTTTAATAAAAATAATTATATTAAAAAAAACTGAGCTAGATGGATCAATGGTCTGACTCAGGATAAGGCAGTGTCAAGGACTGGACGGGGGAGGAATGGTGGAGACCCCCCCCCACCGCGAACCTTCCTGGGAAGAGGAGGAGAGTATAGATTTACAAGAGTGGTTTGCAGAAGGTCATAGTTCAAAGGCTGTAGAGGGAAGAAGCTGGGAAATACTGGGGGAGGAGCAGGAGGAAGAAGAAGCACCAGGGGAGAGGCAGCTGACAGACTCAGTGTCTTTAGACAGCATTCCTGACACACACACACACCCAGACCTTGAGAGTAGGAGAACAGAAAGCTCAGGCCAGTCGACACAGGGGTGATGTATAATAGGAGAGATGGAGGGGGTGAGACTTTACTCAGAGCAACGCCATTATCCAAGAGGCAACATCCTACGTTTCCCTCTCTGTGAATATTGAATAAAATACCTTGGTAAGAGCTGCTTGTTTTTTCCATTACTGGCAGTCAGCCGTGAGGGAGGGGGAATCGGTTTCCCTGAAGCCTGACAGGCAGCTGCCTCTGCTCCTCTGTTCTTACCTGCTTTCATGGGTTCACATTCGCTCTCAGCTTCCGCCCCCGGAGTCAGATTGTTGCCTTTGAAGAACTCAACGGGGAAGAGGCTAGGGGGACAAAAGTCGAAGTACGTGGCTCTCACTCTGCTTGTCATCGGCTCTGGCTCCCCCTCCCCTTGGCAGTGGCAGACCTGCTTTTTGGGGGCCCTGAAGCTTGAACTGTTAGGGGGGCTCCTTTGCAACGAGCAACGAGGTCTGGATAGCCACTGTTAACTTCTTCAATGGGGTTGTTCCGTGACAGATCACCACATTTTTATTTTTTAAAAAAATTAACTACAACATCTCAGATTTTGATTAAAATTTTTGTACTGGATTATCTCACGTTATATGAAGCATGTTTTACAACCCACCCCCTTTTTTCTAGCATCGTATTCATTTATGGTTTCATCACATGAGAGCTTCTTTGCAGTCACTTTCTAGAGACAATATGCATAAAGAATTTAAGTGCTCTTCAGCATAAGAGCTAATTTTCTGCGACACTCCACCTTTACAACATCTGTGCTACCGGCTCTCAAACTTTAGGATTGCTGAAACATATACAGTCGTACCTTGGTTCTCGAAAGCCTTGATGCTCATATGTTTTGGCTCCTGAACGGCAAAAACCCGGAAGTGAGTGTTCCAGTTTTCGAACATTCTTTGGAAGCCAAACGTCTGACGCGGCTTCTGCGGCTTCTGATTGAGTGCAGGAAGCTCCTGCAGCCAATCAGAAGCTGCACCTTGGTTTTTGAACGGTTCGGGGAGTCAAACGGACTCCCAGAACGGATTATGTTCAACAACCAAGGTACCACTGTGACTCAAATTGGGTCTACTAGCAGGGCTGTTTTCCAGCGAGGACTTACCGGAACTCAGTTCTAGCACCTCTCAGGTGGGCATCATTGCTAGTGTAAGAGAACAAGCGAAGCATTCATGGTGAGTTCTGGAACCCGTTTCTAGAAAAATTGCATTGTCTACTAGACCCATTTTCTTTAAAGCACTTATGGGGCCACTCTGGGATTAGGCTCTCTGAAGCTTGAGCTTCATTAGTTTCATCGTAGATCTGCCCTGACCACTGACCACCTTCCCAAAAATCATATAGAATTTGACTGGTGTGGACATGCTCTAGATTGGATGTATCATACCTGCTTTGTCCTCTCCATTCAGCAGAATGCTAAGGGGAAAGCTGTTAATATTTGGATCAGGTAACAGAGAGATGCATCCTCTAATTTGCCTCCCAGGCTTGACTATTCCAACCTCTCTCCCCCCCCCCTTCTCTTTCATGCTATTAAAGCCAGTAACGGGTAATAAAGGCAGCAATTATTTTTGCATTGCTGCTTGCCCACCGCCGAGGCTCTGCCCCCAGCCTCTATTCTAAGCAGCATTCAATATTTATTCATGTATGTAAATTCCACCGGTCAGAATCTTGACACATTCACGGCGTAACATATTTCATTCGGTTTATCCTCTGTAATTGTTCCCAACTGCTCAACAGCTCTGAATGATGAGCTCCATTGAGAGCAGGAGGTGCGGTAAGTGTAGTGCCTGGCTTTTTTTCATAAATAATCTCGCCGGTTTCGGAAGACTCTAAATGACCTTGCTTCATTTGATTTTGGCACTGGGAGGCCGTCTCCGAAATGTACTTCTGCATTTCACACTTGATGGGTTTTCTCCCCTCTTTATTTTGATTAAAGGAGGGGTGGGAGTGGGGCACCAAGTAACCGATTCTATGGAGTCGCTACCACCAGCACCACAGACAATGAGAATAAGGATGCTAATGCTTAATAAGGAATCTTTAATATTTAATATTGCCTACTGAATTTTGACCAGAAATCTTCTTATAAAAGCATCAAACAGCCCTTCATGTAGGCCCGTTCTGGATCCCTTGCATGATTCAGTTAATCACAAAAATAATGTATACGTCACGATGATTAACAGAACAGAGTGTTTGTTTATGTGGCAAAGCGTTTCTGATTCCACCTGATCAGCTGCTCTGATAAAAATGAAATGACGTTTCCAAGGTGGCAGGTGAAGAGCTTTGAGGATGGATTGTTCGGGAGGACTTCATTTGCTGGAGATTAAGGGATGCTGGTACTATCCTGCACTGATCTGTCCATCATGTATGTGCATAAGGTCTTCCTCTTTGCTAACATGGTTGGACATGTCAGCATCTCTATAGCAATTATTGATAAGTTGGGTCAAATTTGCAGATTTGTGGTTTCTAAATTGTGTGCGTAGGTTGGTTGCTGTTTTGCCTATGCGCCGGATATGACACGCCCATTTTTGTGCGCCCCATGATATAGAGTATATTGCAGGACCTGAACCCCCTCACAGAACTACAGTTCTCATGGTTTAACAATCAATCTGTTTTCCCAGGGAACTCTGGGAATTGTAGTTCTCTGTGGAGGGGGGAGCCATGATGGCTCACAGTGGTATAAGAGTGCTTTAAATGTATTGTGGAGATGGGACCCAAGAGGGTGAGGAACTATAAAATATGGAGAGCAGATGAAGTTAGCAGCTTCAACAGCCACCTTCCCTGTGTTGAAATTATTTCTGAATTTGCATCTATGCACATAAGTTACCACATGCAAATTGGTGCCCACTTCTGGCCACTTTTTTGGGGTGATTCAAAAGCTCTTTGGAGGCAATGTATAGCTGCCCACTCTATGCCCCACCCAATCTTCCATCAAAATGACAGTGACAAACCCAAGGTAAACAATAACACCCAACAAAGGGGGGTGGGCACGTCCAATGTGGCAGTACTGCCCCTCCAGAAAGCATCTAGTAGAGATTCCTGCATTGCAAGAGGTTGGACTAGATGACCCCGGGGGTCCCTTCCAAACCTACAATTCTATGATCTCAGTTGGGGCCTTTTAAAACCTGGCTGTTCGACTGCTGACCATTTTGACTGTGAACAACTGCAACATAAACTAATTTGAAGGTGGGTGGTAGGAGGGGCTTAGAGGGGATTTCACACCCCAGTGTCAGGCTTCAGGGAATCGGCTTCCTCCCCACCCCCTTTTGGCAGCAGATAATCAGAACAAAGAGAAAGGAGCATTCTTACCAGTTAGAAACTTTAATGATCACAGCGAGAGAGAAAGGGATCCATTCCTAGGAATGAAGGTGCTCCCAATTAAGGGTTCCACCCACTCCCCCCTATTCCTCCATCCGGTCACTTCTGCCTCCTGCAACTTGATCTCTCAGTCACTCTGCTTTCTGCGGCTGCCACCTTATCTGCTCTCCTTGACCTTGGGCTGGGAGGATGGACGCTTTCCAGCAACAGTGAGTCTCTTAACTCTCTCTCTCCTACGGTAGCTGTTCCCCATCCACTTCTTCCCAGCTTCTGCCTTCTGAACTATGTCCCTCTGCAAACCACTGTTCCAAATCTATACTACTTCCCTGCTCCTGGGCAGATTCAGGATCCCGATCAGGACGAGGGGGAGGGTCCCACCATTCCACCTCAGTGCAGTCTTCCTTAGCACGGTCCCTGACACCCAGAAAACTTCAATTCCTGCTACCCCTATTTGTGTGTGTGTGTGTGTGTGTGTGTGTGTGTGTGTGTGTGTTGATATTTCATTCCAGTGCTAATTTGTCACCGCCTTTGCCAGGAATCCCAGTGGAAGGGCAGCAGCGCCTTTAAATGACTGTGCCACAACATACTACACAGAGCAAAGACCCAACTCACTCTTCTTTCAAATTGACTCTAGCAATGCTAACCCCCCACCTTTTCTTTTGCCAATAACTTTGCCTCTTATAGTGCCAAGATACTTGAAGGATATCTCTCTGTGTGTATCCCCCCCCCTTTCCAATTCTTTCCATCCATCATGGTGTCTCTGCTCTCAGTATTTCCGAGGGTATTAATAAAATGTACCCTTACCCCCCCCCCCCCACACACAAAAAATGTTGTTTGGCCTTTCCTGCCTAATTGATTTGACCTACAGGTGATGTTGCATTTGCATATTCATCCGACCTCTTAAGCCGCAAGGGTTTGGGAGGCGAACAGAGGAGCCCACTTTGAGAAGAATGAGTATTGACACAGTGCGCCCCAGCCTGCCAATACCGAGGGCAGTTTTAGGTGATGCCAAATGTGGTCAACTCAATCAACTCGACAGAAAAATGAATAATTTCATAATGCAAATCGATACGTGAAGTGTGCGTGCATGCACACACACACAAAAGCTCCAGTTTTGTTTTGCTCCCTCCCATTTTCACTTTGTCACTATGAGCAAGACACAGGATTGAATTCGAACCACAAAGTGGAGACAGCGGACCCGGACATGATTAAACAATGGGGGTGGGTTGGTGTGTATGGCATGATGGTGGAGAAACAAGCTATGCATAAACATGAAATATGGCCTTACCCTAGGAAACTGTAAAAGGGAGTGATTAGAAAATCAAAAAGCGAAAGGATTTCATGCAATCAGTAGGAGAGGTCCATCTAGCGAATAATGATATGAGAAGCCTTTTAAACAAATATTTTAAAACGAAAAGGTTCTCTCTCTCTCTCTCTCTCTCTCTCTCTCTCTCTCTCTCTCTCTCTCTCACACACACACACACACACACACACACAGATTCTTTCTGAGTGAGAGTACCTGAAATTCTACCAGTAAATATGGAGGCTGTGCTTATGACCTGCACTAAGCTTATGTTCATACGCTTGAAAATTAGAGGTGTAAGCAAACATACCAGCATCAACAAGACATTTTATTGCATTTCTTCTTCTATCACACAAAAGGAAAGAACAACTCTCTGAAGATGGAGCCTGCTGCTATAAAATTGAGGACTAGTAACACATGCTTGGAGCTGAAGAAGGGATAGCTCAGCTGGCAGAGCACGAGACTCCTAATTTCAGGGTCATGGGTTCGAGCCCCACGTTTGGCAAAAGATTCCTGCATTGCAGTGGGTTGGACTAGATGACCCCAGGGTCCCTTCTATGAAATATGGCATTCTGCTGAGGGTGCTGGGAAGAAAGAGGAAGGCACATCCTGAAAGACTTATGTAAAAACCTGTACGTTCCAGCTCTCTGCTCCCTCCCTGCCTCAAGCGTACTAGAAGAAAACTTTTCAGCGTTTGTTTACATGATAGCATGGAAGATCCAACAATTGCTTTGGGGAAGCAATTAACTTTTTATAGGTTTCCACTAAGATTTTACATTTTTTATGGTTTATTTAGTGTTTGTGAGTGTGTGTTCTTAAAGAGAGGCAAAAAATTTAGAGAGTTAAAATGTTCATAATGCAACAACGGCATAGCATGCATCAAAATTACGAGGGGCATGCTGTTCCTTGCAAGAAGGAAGGGAGAAGAAAATAAATTAAAGTGAGCAACGCAAGTACTTTCAACCTTCAGTGTAATTTCTGGACTCCTGCCAGTTTGTGTCATCATTTGTTGTGTTCAAAGGAGAACTTTTTTCTTTCTTTCAAAAAAACAAGGAAACAAATAATACAAAATAATAGCACCTAAAGGTTACTGTATATAACCCCTCCTTATCTCTTTCGGCTATATGTTTTCTTTGCAGGGGCTCCTCTGTCATTGCAAGGGCTTCTCCACTCACTCCGACGGAAGCCCTAGTACAAGGGTGGAGAGCCTTTTTCCAGCCTGTGGGTCAGATATTCACTTCCCCCAATGAGCCATTCTGACAGGTGTTATTTTAAGTACTTGGGGTCCAAGCCATCTAGGGCCGTGATGGGCAACCTTTTGAGCTTGGTGTGTCAAAATTCACCAAAAAACCCGAGCATAACTTGGGTGGTGTGTCACTTTGAGAGAAAAAAACATAATTTCACAATATTTACAGTTTAAATAACAAAATGTATACTTATAATATATAACTGTATTTAATAAACCAAAAACTAATTATTTAACCAAACCAAACCAAAAAACCCTTATTTATCACAAAGGGGGAGCTGCTGACCAACGTTTTGGAGGTTTTTTGGGGAGGTGCAAAAGTTGCTTTGCTTTTTTGGGGGGGGGGAGAGAACAGAATTAAATGACAAAAAATACCTTCGCTGGAACTAACACGCAGCACCGATATAGTCTGCCAAAGCGCCAAAAAATCCAGCACAGTTTGGGTTAAAAAACGAACGCTGTTATACCCAATCATAGTCTGCCAAAGCGCCAGAAAAAAGCAGCACAGAAAGGGTTAAAAAACCAATCTCTGGCTACCAGCAACAACAATAACAAAAAGAATCCGGGTTTTAACAGTGGAGACAATCTGTAGGAGGAGCGGGAGAACAAATGGGGGGGGGACAACAACAGCACGAATGGGCCAATGGGGCGTGTGCCAGCAGTGAGGGCTCTGAGTGTCACGTCTGACACGCGTGTCATAGGTTCGCCATCACTGATCTAGGGCTTTGTACACTGGTACTAGAGCCCTGAACTGGGCCTGGCAGTGAACTGGTAGCCTGTGCAAAGTTTTCAGGACCAGCGACTCAATAAATCATACATTTCCCTCTTTCCCTTGAAAGTGGGGGTGGTAGCTGACCTGAGGATTGAACTTGCAATGTGGCATTACGCCCTAGATGTTTGCAACAACAACAAATTGCCCACAATCAAGAGAGAGATCACATTGCAAACAAGTAGAGATTGCCAAACGGCCATTTGGCAACAATGCGAAACCAGAAGCCTCACTTTGCTCAGTCAACAACACTTTATGTAAGATGTTACTTTAATTTTTTCTTCCTTTTTTAAAGGAAGTCCCCCCCCCCCATTGTGAAAGAATAATTGTATAAGCGAGGCTTTCTTGACAAATGCTTTCTCCCTTTCCCCATTAATTTAATAATTAAAAAGTACAGGTAAAGGACCCCTGACAGTTAAGTCCAGTCGCGATTCGAACAACTCTGGGGTTGCAGCGCTCATCTCGCTTTACTGGCCGAGGGAGCTGGCATACAGCTTCCGGGTCATGTGGCCAGCATGACTAAGCAGCTTCTGGTGAATCAGAGCAGCACATGGAAACGGCGTTTACCTTCCCGCCGGAGCGGTACCTATTTATCTACTTGCACTTTGACGTGCTTTTGAACTGCTAGGTTGGCAGGAGCAGGGACCAAACAACGGGAGCTCACCCCGTCATGGGGATTTGAGCCGCCAATCTTCCGATTGGCAAGTCCTAGGCTCTGTGGTTTAACCCACAGTGCCACCTGCGTCCCCTCCCAATTTAATAATTGCATCTTACCTATGAACTGAGACATCTTTTCTCCCTTCTGTAATTCCTAAGATATATTTTATCAACAAAGAAAGACCGAGAGACCCGGCAGATAAAAAAGGACAACGTGTGAATTAAAATAAGCGAGTCAAGAGCACAGCACAAACTAAATCATGTTCCACTACCTTTCATATTTCAATTGCTCCTTAAGATCAGGAAGAGAGTACAGCCTGCTCTCAGCAGCTGCGAAGACACCGTCTTCCTTCTCTTTCTCACACACCGATTAACTCTTCCGGCACATCAATAAGGGCAACAGGGTGGCTGAGGAAGTCAACCCAAGCTCATTCATTCAAGACTGGTGCTTGCTTTGGGAATGTACCCAAGTTTCATCTTTGCTTCCTACAACATCCATCAATCATGAGGTCAATGTTCACATAGCACACGACAAAGGACACAGTTCATTGCCCCAAGTTATCGTGGGGCCTTTGAAAAAGGACAGTTGTCCTCCAGATTTTGCTGACCTCCCTCTCCCATTGGTCGCAGCCGGCCTGCCCAGTGGTTAGAAATAATGGATGTTCTAGTTCAGCAACATATGGAAGCAGTTGTTGGCGTCCGCCTGTCTCAAGAGACAGTGGAGTGCGCCTCTGGGGGTGAAGCAAAACTGCTGTGTTTGCAGCACCGAAGTGTCCTCTATGGCAGTGGTCTTCAACCCCCGGGCCACGGACCGGTCCCGGTCTGTGGATCAATTGGTACCGGGCCGCCCAAGGAACATTTAAATACAATTAAATTAAAATTATTAAATCAAAACAATCTAAATAAAATATAAACAATCAACGTCCCCCCCCCCTCAGCGGGCCGCGGTAAAATTATCAAACGTCGACTGGTCCACGGCGATAAAAAGGTTGGGGAGCACTGCTCTATGGGGTGCAAGTCTGGACAGTGTGTATGGAGGTCCTGGGCTGCCCAGATGACAAGACCACCACTACCCCGCCAGCCTCACTGATGTGGTCCAAAGGAAAGCAGAGCAAGACATCTGGCACCAGTTTGGCTGCAGGAATTGCAGGAAGGAGGCATGCAAGGCGCCATCCAACTGTCTTAGGGACTCCATTCTGGATTTGTGTAGGGTTTACTCCTTAGCCTTTTCCTATATGGGCTACCTTTCCCGGTTGATGAGCTTCATCTGCCCCCCGCTTCCCTCTACAATACACGCAGTAACTGCCTTCTTGACCATTGGACCCACGATTGGTCTTGTCCGCTCAATCTGCTGAAGCCTGTCTTCGCATACAGGCGAAGTCCCTAACTCACAGAGGATTTGAGTCCCATCAGCTCCCCTCCCCTGGTTTAGCTGACCAATCACAAGCTGTTCCTGGGGTGTGGCTGCTGTCACATTCTGACATCCTCTAGGAGCTCAGGTGAGAAGTGAGTGAATGCTTGGCATGGCCTGCATGAAGAATACCTGCTTCACCAAGCTGTTAATAATAGAATTGTAGAGTCAGAAGGGACCACGAGCGTCATCTAGTCCAACCCCCTGCAATTCAGGAATCTTTCACTCAATGTGGAGCTTGAACCCATGACCCTGAGATTAAGGGCTTTGCGCTCTACCAACTGGGCTATCCGGCACATGCTGAGGTGGAGAACCTTTTTCAGCTGGGTGGCAGGATTCACAGCAGGCCAACCTTCTGGAGGGCCAAAGTGTGCAGGTCCTGAGGGAAAGGCAAAAAAAGCGAAAGAATGTTTTGTTGGTTCCCACCCCTTTCCCCCACTGCACCTTACTCGATCCATTTTATTATTGCTTCCCATCCCTTCTCCCGCATTTGGCCAATGGTGAGGGATGATGGGAGCTGTCACTCAAAATACCTGGAAGGCCCCAGCCTGGGGACAGCTGGCTGGAGTCTCCAGAGTTTGCAAGCCCAGAGCTCTCAGGGACACAAAGGAGAAATGCCAGTGAATGGGCGGCAGAGTTCAAAGCGCCAACAAAGGGAGCCCCTCACAATGGTTAACTGCAATCTATTATCTCCACGGAATTAATGCCCATTCATGAGTGGGGATAAATGATATCCTGTCACCGAAGCATTTTGCTGAGAAATTCATTGTGCTCTTGCCATGCGGCGAAGCTGGTGCCAAAATCCACACACTGGGATTCCGCTGGGCAGGGACCGTGGATCTCAGCAAAGTGCCCGAGTCAAAACCTTGGTGCTGGATGTTGACAGAGGTCGCTGAGTTTCCCACAGTATCGGCCCCGGAGAGACCCTGCAAGGGAGCGAAGGGAAAGCGAGGTGAGCGATGGCAAGATGGGAGCAGGCTTTGTGCGCACGTGGAATGACGTCAGCAGATGAGTCATCCGTCGCCTATAAAGGAAACTATACAAAATGACAAAAAGGCAGAAGTTGGGAGCCTGAGAGAAAAGTCCTGCAGGGAGGGGGATAAAGGCTGAGGAAATTCCTTTGCTTGGTGCTCAAGTAGAGGGCTGGAGCAGTGATTCCTAAACATGGACACAGCATCAGTTTTTAAATAATCATAATCATAATCCCTGCTCATATTGTTTAGGAGATTGAAGGAAGACTGGGGTCAGGGCTTGCTGTAGGTTTGTGCTCATTCTGGGTAAGATCCTTCATGCCTTTTGTTGTCCCCCCCACCTTGCAATGGGTGATGAGCAGCTATAGCTATCCTCTTCATCTCCTGATCATCATCATCATCATCATCACCGCCTCCAAGGAGCTCAAAGTAGTGCACTCCTCCCCACTCTTCATTTTATCCCCATAACTATCCTGCAAGGTAGTTCAGGCAGAGAGAGAGAGAGAGAGAGAGAAATAGAGAGAGAGAGAGAGAGAGAGAGAGAGAGAGAGAGAGAGAGAGAGAGAGAGAGAGAGAGAGAGATATGATAGATAGATAGATAGATAGATAGATAGATAGATAGATAGATAGATGATAGATAGATAGATGATAGATAGATAGATGATAGATAGATAGATAGATAGATAGATAGATAGATAGATAGATAGACAGATAGAAAGATTAGATAGATGATAGATGATAGATAGATAGATAGATAGATAGATAGATAGATAGATAGATAGATAGATGATAGATAGATGATAGATAGATAGATAGATAGATAGATAGATAGAGACTGGCTCAATGTCACCCAGTGAGCTTCATGGGGATTTGAACTCAGTCTCCCAGACCCTGGTCTGTCGCTCTCACTGCTACACCACACTTTCTCTCTGTTCTCCATCCACCATCATATAGATGGGCAGTGTCACGGGCATGCTCCCCTGATCCATATTAGTGGCACCAGGATTCTGGCAGATTTATTTATGAGAACGTAAAGAGGAGCCCAAGGCCCATCTAGTCCGACGTCCTGTTCTCGCAGTGGCGAACCAGAAGCCTATGGGAATCCCACAAGCAGGACCTGAAGGTAATAGAACTCTCCTCCTTTGCAATCCCCAGCAGCTAGTATTCAGAAGCATTACTGCCTCCAACAGTGGAGGCAGAACATAGCTGTCTTGGCTAGTAGCCATTGATCTATGAACAGAACATGTTGGGCAGTAACCATGCTCCTTGCTCTATGTCTCTCTGGACACTGTCAGGTATGGCTAGTGCCTCTTTGAAGAGGTCCATGGCAGCAGCAACTGCATGCGGAAACAGAAACACTCCCACGTCACCAAGGTGTGACCCTGCTCTTCCTGGGACATAGCCTGGGAAACAGGTGAGGTCACACACAGTGGCATAGCAAGGTCAGGTGGTACCCGGTGCAGAAAATTTATTGTCACACCCCCCAAAAAATTTATTTTTATTTTTTTGCCTGCAAAAGTGGTTTGACTCTTTCTTTCTTTCTTTCTTTCTTTCTTTCTTTCTTTCTTTCTTTCTTTCTTTCTTTCTTTCTTTCTTTCTTTCTTTCCGGAGCCAAAGTTGGTGAGCTTTTTGGGGGGAGCCAAAGTTGCTGAGCTTTTTTTAGGGGTATCGTGTGCCTTGGATGAGGAGTCTGCCACCCGCCCAACAGCTGAGGCAAAAGCCGGAAGCCTGTGCACGCCAAAGCCAACAGCATCTCTCACAGACATTGACTGCTACACAGCATTTTGTCACACACATAAACACACACACCCCTGAGGTGACACCCGGTATAGACCGCATCCACTGTACCCGCCTTGCGACACCTCTGGTCACACCCACCCACCCCGCTGAAATATGTGGATTGCTGGAGCTCAGCAAAAGAGTGCTGAATTAGCTCTTCCTGTCTCCAGTGGGTTTAGTTTGTATGTGTCCCTGGACAGATAGATGCATAGCTTGTTAGGTTTTGTATACTGCAGCTCTGTGCTAAATCAACTGTTGTCCGGTCCAATAGAAGCATTTCAAAAGAGCCTGCTAGAATTCACAAACAAAGCAAATCCCACTTCCCCCGGGAGAGTGTTCATAGGGAAATGCATGGATCCAAGGAGATGGGTGGACATAGAATCATAGATTTGTAGAGCTGGAAGGGAACCATAAGGGCCATCTAGTCCAACCCCCTGAAATGCAGGAATATGCAACTGACCCATACGGGAATTGAACCTGCAACCTTGGTGTGATCAGCACCACGCTCTAACTGAGCTATCCAGTAGGGAAGATGGGTGATGAAGTGCAGGTGGGTTCTCACGAGGCAAAGCACAGTGATAACAGCAAGAACCTTTATTGAACTAACAGAACTGGACAACAGGGGGCAAAGCAACTGCTTATATACATTTCTGAAGGCCTGGGTCACTCCCACTCCCAACGTGATTGGCTATCTACAAGCTGCAAATCATGACTCAGAGTTTAAGGGCCAATGGCAGAGGCCCAAATCCTGAAATGTTCTGTGATTGGATATCATGTATCGAATCAGAACACAGGAGTTCAGAATCCAGACTTGAGCTCAGGCAAACACAGACCACTGAATACATAACAGGTGAAGTGCCTAGTTTTTTGCTTCACACAAGGAAGAGCGACATAAGAAACCGTCTCGGCATCTAGAGCAATAAATCCCACCCACAATCCAAATGCACCCTCCCTATTATCATAGCTGTCAAGTTTTCCCTTTTCTCGCGAGGAAGCCTATTCAGCACAATGGATTTTCCCTTTTTTAAAAAAGGAGAACTTGACAGCTATGTCTATTATAGAAAGAGCAACTACCACCGTCCTTGCATTTTCTCACAAAAATGTGTGTGATTAGGCACCCTGTTAACTAACAGGCTTCTGGGATTGCAGTTAAAACTGGGTGGAATCATGATTTTTCGCTTGGGATTACAGGTTTGTATTCTGAATCAGGATTTATGGACCTCAGAGCTATCGCTAATTACTTTGTAATGGCTCATGGTGGGAGCTGTTCTGGTGCAGCCCCCCCCCCATTGCATTCAGGTAGCACCACTAGGATTCAGGAGTTGCAGGCGCCATCACACCCATTCAAATGAATATTTAAAGCCACCAAGAGATAAAAGGGAAGAATTTTCAACACATCAAAAGAGAAACAGTTGTAACATCTAATAGGATGAGAAGCCGGCCCCCTTATCATGCAAAGGTCCTGCCAAAGGGGTTCAGACATTGCTTACTACCCACAAGAATTTAACAATGAAAACAGAGGAAAATGTACTAAATGGATATGAAAATGTGAAAGACATGGCATAGCTCAGATCTACAACTGAGAAAATAGCCTGTGAAAATCTACTTTTAAAAAAATACTGTGTTTGGATTCTCCAGCAAAGAAAAAGTTTCCAGGTCTGGCTTGGCTTGTTAATTTCTCCGTGGGCACAGACGGTTATATGGTGAGATTATAATAAAATGTGTCTGTGTGTCTAGACTGAAGTACTCAATTAGCGAGTTTCTGGTTGGGTACAAGCGACGGCACACTGAAAGCAGCAGCAAAGTCCTACTGATTTTTATGAAATAGGGTTGTGGCTGAAATATACGGTAAATGGAAGGCAAATTAGTCAAGCTTAGCTCTATGCACACAGTACGGCATGATAACCTTGAGGGCCTTCTAGTGGCGCTCTAGATATTATTGCCCTCTGCTTAAATGGTTTGCTGTTTCAGTGGCAGTAGGTTGGTGGCGCATGGCTTAAGCAATTTTTACCACTGCAAAACAGCACCTAAGCTTTGGCCAACACTGTGTGTTCCTCACAGGTTCCCAAACAATGCCCAATTTAGGGGCAAATAAAATCTGTCAAGAGATTTGCTGACTAGCAATGGACTTGTTCATGCTTCTCATGAGCTATTTTGTGGGTGATCCGGTGCTTCCATCTAGATGTGCCTGATCACCCTCCATCAAAAGGTAGGTCTTCAAAAGGGGCTGCAAAGAACAATAGAGACAGTAGGTGCCACCACACAGAAGGCCTACATCAAGGCCTCCTGATGAGATGGTGTCTGCAGGAGGACCCTTTTCTGCAGAGCGCAAGTGGAATTCTTCTTCTTCTTCTTCTTCTTCTTCTTCTTCTTCTTCTTCTTCTTCTTCTTCTTCTTCTTCTTCTTCTTCTTCTTCTTCTTCTTCTTCTCCTTCTCCCTCTCCCTCTCCCTCTCCCTCTCCCTCTCCCTCTCCCTCTCCCTCTCCCTCTCCCTCTCCCTTCCTTTTCCAGACCAGGACTCAAGGCAGCTTACACAAACTAAAACAGCGCAGATAATACATATGAGGCTAAAAACATATAAAAGATAATAAAATAATAATTAAACTGCCGTAGAATTAAAACAATATGAAAACAGATCTGTTATCTATGATTCCATGATTCAACTACAATACAAATAATAAAAACAGCACAGCACTATTTCAAAGTCCTCACCTTAAAAAACAGTCAGTCCCCCAAAGCCTGTCCAAATAAAACAGTTGTCACACACACACACACACACACACGTGTGTGTGTGTGTGTGTGTGTGTGTGTGTGTGTGTGTATATATATATACACTGTTTTACAATTTAGACTATTCATTTAAACTACCTTAAAATAGGAAAGACTTCCCTTCTTCTCTTTCCATGGTTCATTTTGCATAACATAAATCCCTGCATTTTTTACATAAACTAAACCATTCAGCATTCCATTATTACATCCATCAAAACTTATTTACGCTGTTGAATTTATCTTAATGCTGCCAACGTTTTCAAGTGCCAAATAAAACAGCCTTCACCTGCCGGCACAAGGGCAACTGGGAGGGAGCCGCTCCCTGTTCCAAAGTCTAGCGGCAGCCACCGAGAAGCCCCTCTCCAGCATATCCATGAAGCGTGCCTGTGAGAGTGGCGGAACCAGGTGAAGGGCTTCCCAGAAGAGCCCTGGGTGGGTTTGTATGGGAGAATACAGGCTGAGTCCAAAGCCATATGGGGCTTAATAGGTCGTAACCAGCACCTTGAATTTTGCCCAGACTGGGAGCCAGTGGCACTGTTGTAACAAGGGAGTCATATGAGGGGGTGAGGCAATCTTTTAGCGCCAAGACTAAGACAATATCAACATGACGGTGGCCCACTTGCCCAAACCTGAGAGTGCCAAGATGAGAGGTGGAGTAGGCAATTTGCAACATTTGTCTTCAGCCCGATGTGTGAAGCAGGAATAAAACCATTACATATAATGGCATTTCGCCGAAATAATTACTGTTGCAGAGGGTGAATCTCCTCTCCCCCTCCCCTCTGAATTTGAGGGCTTTAACTGGTAAAAAGCTAGAAATGGTATAATGAGTTTTCAGTCAATTGCTTTTGACTGTCAATATAAAGCCAGCACTACCATCCCACAATATCATTATGCAATCAATAGCAATTAGTGTCTAGTCAAGCCCGGGATTTTAATCATTCACATCAAAATACTCTGTCATTGCATTGTTGTATGTAAATATCCGAAGATGTGGGTTGGTTTGCAAAAGGAATGAATCCCTTCATTCCTCTTAAGAAATCCGGAAGGTTTCAGGGCTGAGCCCATGGGGTGGCTGAGCAAGGGTCAAGATCAAACATATCAAGAGTCATGGCCTAGAGATCAGCCTTATCTTGAGGCAGACCATGCGAGGGAAAGACTTTGGTCCTTTCTGCGTGCAAATGACAGACTCTACCACTGACCTGTTGTCTTTCAATAAGTCTGAATAAGTCTCACCGAACGCACAGCCGTGGACATGCCTTAGACCTGGTGTTCACCTCTATGGATGTTGGTGATCTGACATTAAGTAAAAGTGAAACTAAGATCACTTCCTGGTGCAACTGGACTTCTCCACGACTCTTCCCCTCTGCAAGGAGGTGGGACCGATTCAGATGGTCTGCCCCCGCCACTTAATGGATCCAAATGGTTTCCAGAGAGTGGTAGGGGATGTTTTATCCCATGTTGATGGCCTTTCAGCTGATTCCTTGGTGGCCCGCTGGAATGTGGAGTTAACCAGGGCTATTGACTGTTTGGCGTTTCCAAGCACAATTCAAAGTGTTGGTGCTGACCTTTAAAGCCCTAAACGGCTTCGGTCCAGTATACCTGAAGGAGCGTCTCCACCCCCATTGTTCTGTCCAGATGCTGAGGTCCAGTGCCGAGGGCATTCTGGGGTTCCCTCGCTGCGAGAAGCCAAGTTACAGGGAACCAGGCAGAGGGCCTTCTCGGTAGTGGCACCCGCCCTGTGGAACGCCCTTCCACCAGATGTCAAAGAGAACAACAACTACCAGACTTTTAGGAGACATCTGAAGGCAGCCCTGTTTAGGGAAGCTTTTTAATGTTTAATAGATTATTGTATTTTACTGTTTTGTTGGAAGCTGCCCAGAGTGGCTGGGGAAACCCAACCAGATGGGCGGGGTATAAATAATAAATTATCAAACAGAGGGCTTAGACAAAAGTGCATGCTGGGAAACAGAACCCAGAAGCTGATAGTTCCTTCTCCAAGGGTGGGGGCCAAGGTATGGGGAAACAGGGGGAGGGGCCAACACTCCCCGGAGACAACAGAGGGCTCAGACGGGGGGGGGAGCAGGGGGCTTGATAGCTTATGAGTCAGGACAGGGTGGGGCCTGTCATAGGATGTGCCGTGGGGGCGGGAAGAGGGCTCGATAGCTCATGGGTTGTTTTTATTGCATGTTGTAAATTGCTTTGAGACTTGTGTGGAAACTGAAAAATAAATAATATTTTAGAGCTATATTTTGGTAATCCATTGCTTTATTTATGCCTAGGACCACCAACATTTTTAGGGTTATTGGTACATTTGAGGTTTTGAGTGTTCGCTGGATGTTCCCTGGTCACTTCTCTCCACAGTTCGCAAAATTGCTCCAAAGAGACAGAGACTGATAATACACTTCACTTTTCCAAGTGATTTGGGTAAAAGTTGAATTCAGCAGAATTCATCTTAGCCATTAAAAGCACATAGAGCTAAAATATGAAGTGGCAAACATTATTACTCTTTCAACTTTTTCCTTCACCTTTATGTACTTTTCAAGTGAGGAGAAACGCTGATTATCCTCACCACGAAGGGGCAGTAAGTGGTGATGATGAGCTCAGAGGTTTCATCCAAGGTTCACGTCAAGGTATGGGATGTTTTGGGATTTATGGGATGTTTTGTTGTTTTATTCTATATTTACATCATTCTGGGCTTTCTAGGGAAGAAGGGGGATTTACCAATGCAATGAAGAGATGGATGAGAAGCTAGTGGTACCTAGGCCCTGAAATGATTTTAATTCCCCACTCTAAAAAGCCCTGGTGAACCCTGGACCAAAGTAGACTGCCACTTTTGACAGAACCGTCATAATGTTCTACCATGAACTGCCAGGCACTTTTATTCCAGACCAGAGCCGTCTTTCCCATAGGGCTTAGTGGTGCATCATGCCAGGGCGCTGGCCTCTCAGGGGTGCCCCAGCAAGTGGGGGAGCTGCGCAGCTTTGCTGGTGGCCTTCCCTTTCCCCGCACGCCAGCCAGCTGTGCCCCGCCAACCATAAGGCTGGTGGGCGTGCAGCTTCCCTCCCAAGCCTCTGTGAGGATCGCTCTCCTCCCCAAGGAGGCTTGGGAGCAGCGCAACTTCCCTCCCAAGCCTCTCTGGGGATCACTCTCCTGCAGCGTCATGGGGGAGAGTTGCGCCCCCCTCCATGGCCAGCAGTGTGCAGCTACGGCCACCCCAACACTATCCATGGTAGTTTGGAGTCGCTGGGCAGATATTTGCACCCCGGCACTGCATCTGCTAAAGACGGCCCTGTTCAGGACTCTTAGGAGTTCTCAAACCAGCAATACCACGATGTACACAGATCAATGCTCCCTTGACAGAACATCTAGCTGAGGAAAGTTAATTGAATTCTTACTTACATTACTAGGCAAGTTGGCTTTTTGGGAGGGGGGGAGTGTGGAGAGAGAATCAGAATAAGAAAAGGGGAAGGGGAAAAGAAACACAATTAATTGGTCCAGTAGTTCTTGCTGCGGATCCCAGCTTTCGAGTACAAACCTATAGCAGGTGAGAGGGAAGGTCTATAAAGAATCCTTTTGGATATGCATCTAATGAGCCACAAATGGTGAACTTGCAGTAGTGTTTGAACAGTAGGTTTTTATTACTGGAAGCGATGAGCAACATGCATGTCCTACTTCTCTCTCAAGGAACACACTCGTCTGAGCAAACATTGCAGCTGTGCTCAGTTTTTCTCAATGGAAAACCTTGTGCTATCTGTGGAGGGAGGGGTGGCGAGATGCCAGGGCAATGATCAGAGCCACAGCACTTCGTTGACTCTGTCATTAAGGAAGGGCATGAGGCAGCTGGCAGCGGTAGCTGAAGCCCGTGTGTGTGATAATTAGATTGGCTGGCTATAATCCTTGAAGGAGCCTCGCTTCTCTCCTTGCTGTGGGTGGGAGTCAAGGAGGGTTGCCAGGTTGCAAGCAGGGATGTCAGAAGGCAGCAATTTCTGTTCCGACCTGTATTCAGCCTTGTTTCCGTTCCACTGCAGTTCGGTTTCCACCAAATACTATGTTATTCCTCTGGCTGTCTGCTATTGAATATAGTATATGTAGCTTATGGGACACGGGTGGCACTGTGGTCTAAACCACAGAGCCTAGGGCTTGCCAATTGGAAGGTCAGTGGTTCGAATCCCTGTGACGGGGTGATCTCTCGTTGCTCGGTCCCTGCTCCTGCCAACCTAGCAGTTCAAAAGCTCGTCAAGTGCAAGTAGATAAATAGGTACTGCTCCTGCGGAAAGGTAAATTGCGTTTCCGTGCGCTGCTCTGGTTCACCAGAAGCGGCTTTGTCATGTTGGCCACATGACCCAGAAGCTGTCTCCGGACAAACATCGGCTCCCTCGGCCAATAGAGCGAGATGAGCACGCAACCCCAGAGTCGTCCGCGACTAACGGTCAGGGGTACCTTTACCTTTTATATGTAGCTTATGTAACTACTTATGTAACTTACATAACTTGTGTTCATTTCATTTGTATGCTCCAATTGAGATTCCTGCATTCTAAGAGGTGGGAATAGATGGGTCCCTTCCAATTCTACAATTCTATGATTTCAGAAATGTCAAAATAATCTAACCCCCTATCATTAATTACATATAGTTTGTGTCCTTTATCATTATCATTATGATGATGATGATGACAATTTGAATGAATACCAATTTTGCTTTTTGATATACTGCCTTCCATCAGAAGTCGGTGCAGTTTACAACATACAACACAAATGTACTATCTAACATGATAGCTATACAACAGAAATCAAAACAAGTATACAATTACCATTATAATAAGGAACACATAATAAAAGACAGATTCTTGTAACAGCAACAGCATAAAAAGATTTCTGTTCCTGACTACAGATGAACACGGGCAGCAATTTCTGCTTCCTTCTCCACTAGAATTCTCTGACATCCTTAGCTGCAAGCTATAGAGTTCCTTCATATTCACCACCAAACTGGAAGATGAGACATTTTCTTCTTCTCCAGCCTTATCTTCTGCAAAACAATGGCTTCTGAAGATGCCCCTGTTGCCACAGGCATTCCCTTGATCTCTTAACCTGAGCCGAATGTTTTAATTTCTGCATTATTTTAATGGGATTGTTTTATTGTATATTTTAATTATAGATGCTTAGGTTTTAACGAGATTGTTTTATCCTGTATTTTAATTATGGATGTTTATATTTTAATTTGTGTGGTTTCTTTAAAAAAAAAATACTTGTATTACTCTTAGAAGCCTATTTTGGCTGTAAATGGTGGAATACAAACAGCAGTAACAATGCAACAACAACTTAGTGCTCAAAGCCCTGAGTTGCATTATCTAGTTGATTGAAGGCTAAAAGATTCTTGAAAATCAAGGAGGAGGGGAAAAAAACCCAGAAGGCTGGGTCTTTGCCAGATTATTTGCTTATATAAAAAGACTCCGTAAAAAGGAAAGAGATATCTTTGCAGAGGGAAGCGGCTGCGATATCTCCTCTTCCCCATCTAAAGTGATTGTTGATTGTTGGATGGTAGGAGACCTGGCCAGGAGCCTGGGTTTTAATTTCGCAGAGTCACTCCGCTGCTCCTGCTGTTAGGGCGCTTCTTGTGCAGAGCGTGGCTTTGATTCATTTGAAAACTGAATGTATGCAGCAGATAATGGAAGATTTGAGGTTTTCTTCCAAATCGGAGCAACATGACTCACATCAGAAAAGCCAAGTTAGGGAGGAGATCTCAGGAGATATGGTAAGTCCACACAGTCTTTGAGAGAGCAGCAACCCCATCTGACACTTAAAATAGTAGTGGTGGTAATAATAGTAATAATAATTCAATTGATTAGTACCTTGTTAGATAAGGAGTCTCTGGATGATACAAGCGTAACATGTAATAAAAAATGAGAACAAGACGCTGCAATAAAAGCCACACAGTAATCTGTAAAACAGGTGCAATAAAACAGCAGGAAAAATATATAATCAATAAACATTACCAGTAATTAAAATAATGTAAAATATTGGTATCCTGCCTCTGAGAGAGAGAGATGCACTGCACCATCTATTGTTGCACTCTTGGTAAGAGTTCTTCCTGCTCCTGAGCTCAGGGGCGACACTCTGCTAACCTCACATGAGCAGGATAACACCATACAATTGTACTGATAGCTGTGCTGTAATGCAATAAAAATCCTTTGACATCCCTAGAATGAGGAGCCTGTCACAGGTGTTAAACCTACAATCAAGCTCACGAGGAGCCTGATTTAATATCTAATAAAACAATCTTACTCCACGGTTTTCTGTCACTCTTTCCTGTACTGATCAATAGAGAGGAAAGGGAAAATATGACTTGGGAAGTGAAAGCTGGCTCCAAAGTGCGTTGTGTTGCTATCACTGTCAAAGTCTGCAATTTGGCTCCCCCCCCCTTTTTTTGCTTGTTTCTTTCTCCAGCGTAAACTCATTTGTTGGCATCCTCCAGTGCAGGCCTGGGGTCAAGCTAGGTGTTATGTGTCGGGCAAGCATAACCTCCCGGAACCTCAACAGTTCAGTCTGAATTTGAATGGTGCCCAGAGACAAGCGAGAGGGCGAAACCACCTCAACTCACTGGCATTTCAGGGGGTGTTGCATGGGCATACCCAGCATGGGGCAGGGGGGGCAGCTGCCCTCCCCTAGAAGCAGGGCAGCTGGAGAGGACAGGCAGGGGCGCTGCCTGCTGTGCTCCGCCTCAGGCTGCTTCGCTGAACCGAAACGGCATGCATACATGCAAATGAAGTGCCGTGGAGCATTGTGGGGCAGCACTTTCTGTGCTGTGCTCGCTGTGAATTGAAAGAGTGTGGGCTGAAGTTAGCCCAGGTCCAGGTCCAGGTTTCCTTCAATGGAGGGAGCTTTGTTGCTGCTGCCTCTTTTTAGTCACCGCTGCCATTAAAGGAGCGGGCAAGGCAGGAGTGCAAGCGCGGGTGGCTCCGTGTGCTGCCTTGCAAACGGCCCCCTTTTTTCTGGGGTGCGTGCATGTTGACCATGCCTCCTGGGGGGATCCTGGCCACGTCATTGCCAGCTAGCCAATCGGGTGGCTGGGGGGCGTGGCTGGTGTGCCCCCCTAGCTTTGATCCTGGGTACGCCCATGGGGTGTTGGGTTTCGGGAGAAGCAGGGAAATGCTGAAACCTATCACAGTTCCCCAGTCGGCTGACTGTTGGGGTGGCAGTCTCCCCTTTTCAGACCGTTTCATGAAGCGAAACCAGCACAAAATATTTCTTGAACTGCATCTCTCCAAGAGCCAGTGCAAGCAGACACAAAAGACAGGCAAAGATTGTATGGAGGAGGGATGGGTGCAGAACCTGCTTGACCACCTCGAACATCATGCATTACACAAGGGCGGAGGAAGGGGTGTGTGTGGTGGGGGCGGGTCACCCCGGGTGTCACCACTGAGGGGGTGACAAAATGCTGGGCGGCACTCACTGCAGCGTGCCCGAGCCACGCGTCTCTCCTGGGAAACGGTCCGCCCCGTGGCTCCCCCACAGCTGTAGGGCAGCTGAGTGGGAGGAGCCAGGCAGACTCCTCAGAGGCCCCACAGAGTGTCCTGCTCCAGCTTGCCCCACCCTCACCCCACCCCTATGGGCGGCTCGCCCTCCCCCTGGGCACGCCGCTCCAGGTGCCCAAGCTACTTCCTCCGCCGCTGGCTATACATTGCCCTGGGATCCCCTTGGGAATGCAGAATGGTTTAGAAATACAATACTGAGTAAATCTTGTTAAAGAGAGTTGGGGCGAGAACACAGCCCTGCTTCTCACCGCTCTTCGTAGGGAAGGTATCTGGGGGTGAGTCGTCATATTGAATGATGCCACACATGTTCTCGTGGAAGGCCACACCGGTCTCGACACCCCCAAAGGTGCAGTCCTCCGTTGTCTCCCAAAATAGACAGATGCCAAAAACAAATCTGGTGCATAGTACTTGCCCTGCTGCCCATCTATTAGGTATAGAGACAGATGTTCTAAAATGGACAGCTGACGTACATTGAGCTATTAGGTGTAAATGCTCCACATGATGAGGAACTCTGAGCCACCCCGGTTCCTGGCTTCATAGAGCACTGAAGGGGCATCCTGCCATAGGCAAGAAGTCAACTCTTTTATGGCTTTCAGTCCTAGGAGCAAAGGATGGGACCAGGGCCAGCAAGTCATGACTCCCTTCCCTCCTTTCTCCACACATTCTCTGGATGTGTGGAGGTGGCCTGAAAGAGGCTCAATCCCTATTCAGCAAAGTACATAAGTTTTCTTTCTTTTCTTTAAAAAATATATATTCATTTTTGCATTTAACATTCACATTCAATAATAATAATAATAATAATAATAATAATAATAATAATAATAATATATTTATACCCCGCCCATCTGACCGGGTTCCCCCAGCCACTCTGGGCAGCTTCCAACAAAATATTAAAATACAGAAATCCACCAAACATTAAAAGCTTCCCTAAACAGGGCTCATAATCATAAAAGTAGAGGATTCCCTGAATCCTTGGACTTCCCTCTACCCCTCCATGGGTTCCACTGTTAATCTTTTTCAACTGCATCATATACAGTGGTACCTCGACTTACGAATTTAATGCGTTCCGAACGCACATTCATAAGTCAAAAAAATTCGTAAGTCAAATCCCATAGGAATGCATTGGGAGAAAAAATTCGTAAGTCGAAGCAACCCTATCTAAAAATTCGTAAGTCGAAAAAATCCTATCTAAACCGTATCCAAGATGGCGGACGGAGCTCCATTTGTAAGTCGAGTCATTCGTAAGTCGAGGTACCACTGTAATGTTCTCCATATTTCCTGAAAATTCAGTTCTTACCATAGTTCTTGTCACATTACAAGTGTTGCTAAAATCCTGCCAGTGTTTTCAGTTGTTTACAGTGTTCTCCAAGGCACCGTAGCTTATAATTCCCCCCATTCTTTATTAAATTTATTGTCTTATTGATTTCTGATCTTCCCGGTCATTTTCGCCATTTTGGCATAGTCCATCATCTTTATCAGCCATTCTTCTCTGGT
Organism: Zootoca vivipara; assembly: GCF_965207765.1. NCBI lineage: Eukaryota > Metazoa > Chordata > Lepidosauria > Squamata > Lacertidae > Zootoca > Zootoca vivipara. The sequence goes on along the minus strand of NC_142594.1, from coordinate 49,340,875 downwards.
AGGGACTCTGTCTTCCTTCCATCTCTGGGCCGAAAGTATCATCACATAAATAAATACAGTAGTCTTTTCTGCTCCTTTGGTATTTCTGCAACTCAAATTTCTAATAAAAAGGTTTTTACACAGAAGTTATTTTAGACATTTTTTCCAACTCATTATAAATAATTTCCCAATATGCTTTTGTTATCTTGCATGTCCAACGTGTAAAGTTTTCAGCTCTTCAGCGGTTGGGCTGTTTGGCATGGCTAACTTGCCCTAGACCAGAGCTGGGGAACCTCAGTCCTGGAGGCCAAATGCAGCCCTCCTGGCCTTTCTATGTGGCCCTTCGGAGTCTCCTCAGGTGTCACCTCCTCCGTAGCCACACCCCAACTCACCAAGCCGCGCCCTTCACCAGCCTTACTTTTGCACCCTCCTTGCATGCTTCGTCCTGCCTGGAATGTGTCCTTGCGCTCCGGCGGTGCCTGTTTCTAGCCTGAATGGAACATAGAGAAGGGTGTGTGAGTGTCCTTAGAAACCAGCCTGCTGTACGAGGGTGACACCTACATTTCCTTGCCCACTTTTGCCTCTGGCCCCACCCGCCACGGGTATGAAGCCCCTGGAAGTTTGCCCAGAAGGGAACGTGGCCTTCCGTCTGCAAAATTCCCCCCACTGCTGCCCTAGACTAAAGGCCTGCAGGGATTTGAAAGGAGGGTTGATTATAACCAAAGGCCCCACACAGCTGTGGCAGGAAGCCCCCCCAATAAATTGCCCCCCCCCCAAGGAAATGTGGTCCTCAACATCAGCAATGGAAGGTTCCTTAGACTGGCTCTAGATTGACATGTTTGACACAACGATATACACAAAGAAGTTTGCAGCATTTCGATTCCAGGCTGGGTACTTTAAGAAGCGAAATTATAACAAGCCTCCTTGTTTCCTAACAAAACAAGCACCCCCCAAGCTTTTTGTCTTCTCCTGACAGTATCTACTCCCACGTATTTCAGCAGATGACACTGCGCTCCTGTCAACTAATTGATCCGGCAGTAGCACTAAATTCATGTTCCAAATACACCCCGCAGGGCGACAGCTGAATTATCGAACCAACACCTGTGTGTGTGTTAATGCCATTCTGGCTTCTGCCATGCTGAAAATACAAGGAATCTCCTGGAGTTAGCTGTATCCTTAGGAAACCCTTGCATAACAGTGGCATTTCCTGGAAAGCAGTTGCGTTTACCATTCGTTTCCAAGACTTGCCTTGTCCTAGTGAGAGCTCTGCACACTGCAAGCTAGCGTTAGAACGGTGTTTCTAATATTTGTTTTTGTCTCTCATAAATCTGGAGAGGTGAGTTCTGGAGTACTGGATTAATATGCCTGTGGAGCAAACAAACCACTGCTATTAGGAAGGCTGCTAGAGCTGCAATCAACTTTCAGTGGCTTAATATAGATAATGTATTGTCACATGCCACTCCAATCTCTAAACAGTGCAATATCCCAAGGGTTTCAGGTGCTTACCCACCGTTTGTGTTTCCTTTTGAAAATGAGGCACGGTGGAGACTGTGGCGTCTTTATGATATATGGCTTATTTACACATATATACAACCCAAGCTTGTGATGGAGGGGCTCATAGCATTAGATGACCATTTGGCCCAGAATCCTGTTCTCATAATGGCCAACCATTATGGAAGCCCACAAGCAGCACTTGAAGGCAACACCACTCTTCCTACTTGTGTTCCTCAGGAACTGGTGTTCCGAGTTATACTGCCCCCAACAGTGGAGTTTTGTTTCTCCCATAGCAACAGCCTTGGGTTCAAGCAGAAATCTGGAATAGTTCTCTCTCTCTGCTTACTTTGCTTCTAGGTCACACCACTGCACTCTCAACTCTAAACCCAGGCTTTGTCCTTCTAACTATCTCTGAGTTGAGGGAAGGGCCCCACCCATTTGTCATCTAGCACAGAGCTACCTTTCCTTTGTTCTCCTAATGGCCCATCACTCAGATTTTCATCTCAGCAGAGGAAGCTTGCCAGGACCTGGCTCATTTAACACTTGCTGGATCCAGGGGTTAGAAGGATCTTGCTTACAGCACGCCCTGCAAGCTCATAAGACTATTTATGGGACCAGATATTTCATACATAATGTAGACTATTGCCCACTTGTGGTATGATTTCAAAAAGGTTCAGAGTGCATTGCTTCTTGGCCAAACAAGCCATATGAATGCACACATGTGATTTGTGTGAAGGGGTTCCATGCATGGAAAGGAGAAGGAGAGCCACATGGCCAGCCCTGACTCGATATCATCTGGCTTCCCCAGCTCCACCCCTAATCCACATGCTAAGTGTGGAAATCTGAGCCAAGGAAGCCTATGCATACCAACACATCAGACCCATCCAGGGGTGATGGGAGTTGGAGTCCATCCACAGATTAGACAACTGGGCAAGCAAAGGAAGCAAACAAGACAAATTTTAACAGGGAGAAATGTAAAGTACTGTTCTTCCCTGGAGGAAAGGGAGACACCATTTTGGGGTGGGTCTCAGGTGCTGAAATGTATTTGGAGACATAAGACCTGCTTTTGGCTCTTCATGAGGGTGAAAGAGGAGAGCGCAAAATATGGTCTGAAGCTCAACATCAAAAAAACCAAGATCATGGCCACTGGTCCCATCACCTCCTGGCAAATAGAAGGGGAAGAAATGGAGGCAGTGAGAGATTTTACTTTCTTGGGCTCCTTGATCACTGCAGATGGTGACAGCAGTCACGAAATTAAAAGACGCCTGCTTCTTGGGAGAAAAGCAATGACAAACCTAGACAGCATCTTAAAAAGCAGAGACATCACCTTGCCGACAAAGGTCCATATAGCTAAAGCTATGGTTTTCCCAGTAGTGATGTATGGAAGTGAGAGCTGGACCATAAAGAAGGCTGATCACCGAAGAATTGATGCTTTTGAATTACAGTGCTGGAGGAGACTCTTGAGAGTCCCATGGACTGCAAGAAGATCAAACCTATCCATTCTTAAGGAAATCAGCCCTGAGTGCTCACTGGAAGGACAGATCGTGAAGCTGAGGCTCCAATACTTTGGCCACCTCATGAGAAGAGAAGAATCCTTGGAAAAGACCCTGATGTTGGGAAAGATGGGAAAGATGGAGGGCACTAGGAGAAGGGGGAGACAGAGGACGAGATGGTTGGACAGTGTTCTCGAAGCTACGAACATGAGTTTGACCAAACTGCGGGAGGCAGTGGAAGACAGGAGTGCCTGGCGTGCTTTGGTCCATGGGGTCACGAAGAGTCAGACATGACTAAACGACTAAACGACTAAACAACAACAACAGGATCGCGTATCATTCAACAGTTTTATTAACCTCATTTTTCTCTGCAATTCATTCCCAGAATCCCATACCCTCTAGCCAGCAAAAATATAGTTTTAATTTTCCAATGGGCTTTCCAGCAAAGGCAGAATTAATTTGTTTTAAAAGAATCATTTTAAGTGTGTGTGTGTGTGTATTCAACATGTCAACGCAAATCAAGACGTAACCCAATAAATCTTGTTTTAATTTCTTGTCATCCCCGAGATTCAATAAATCTTTTCCATTTCTTTTCAAATTCTCTAGCTTATTATTCATCAGTCTTACTATATTTTTTATTAAAAAAACCTAATTAACTCAGGCAGTTTAACAATCTCCCATACTTTTAATGTCTGATCCTAAGCTGGAGGCGCTTTTTCACACTTCCAGAATTAGACAATAAACATTCATGGTTCCAACAAAAATTCTAAAACCATTTCCTGTAAGTTGGTTGGTTTCTTTCTTTCTTTTTTTGGAATTATTCCCTACATATAAGCCAGGGAGGGATGATTCTAGAGAAAATGAAGTGCACTTAAATCCCATCAAAATCAATAGGACATTAAGCACATTATTAAGCATATCGCTACTGGTGAGTTCAGTCAGACTTAACTTTTTCTGTATAGTTAAAAAAAGAAAAAAAGAACTGAAACTTTAAGATTATTTTAAAGCCAGTTCTCTGCCTGGTTTTTTAACAATGTACTGGTCAGAAGAGTCTGGAGTTTGCAGGCATATCTATCAGGATTCATTCTCTCTCTCTCTCTCTCTCTCTCTCTCTCTCTCTCTCTCTCTCTCTATATATATATATATATATATATATATATATGTAAAAATCGTGAAAGTGCGGGATCCACTTTTCTCCGTAACCGCTTGACCGATCGTCCTGAAATTTTGACACAACGATCCAGGCCACTCCCCGAGCGTTGTTAGAAAAAAAAATCCCTCAGAACTCACACCTGCGCAGGTACAAACCTGCTTTTCCACAAAGTAAAACAGCGCCCTCAAGTGGGTTTCCTCCCACAGTATACCCCCTCCCTTCCTGTGAAATCTACACCACACCCACAAACTCCGCCTCTGAGAGAGAAGCAGTTCAGCTCCACCCTCTTCAGCCAGCCAGCGAAGCACCCTTTTGGGGGAGGGGGCTCAGACACAGAGGTCTCTCTGCCTCTGAGCCCCTCCCTGCGGAAAAGGGTGCCTCGCTGGCTGTGGAGAGGAGGAGGAAGAGGAGCCGATGTCACACACCTGCGTAATGGCGGCAGGCACCCACAATCCTGAGGGAGAGATGGCACCCCTGGTGGGAGCTGTTTGATAGTGGAACAGATTACCTCAGAAGGCGGTGGTCTCCTCTTCACTGGAAGTTTCTAAACAAGGGTTGGGTGGCCATCTGTCAGGGATTCTTTAGCTATGATTCCTGCTCTGCAGGGGATTGCACTAGATGACTCTTTAGATCACTTCCAACTCTACAATTCTGTGATTCCATGATTTGCGTGACCCTAATAACAATCCTCTGCATACCTGTTGCTCCTCCTACAAATCTATTATCTCCCAGGGGAGATAATGGTCAGGGATAATGGTAGCCTCAGTCCAAATGTCGGGGTGATACTAGCAGAGAGGCAGAAGAGGATGTGCTCAGGCATAGACAGATACCGTCGTACCTTGTTTTTTGAACAGCATAGTTCTCAAATGTTTTGGCTCCCAAACGCCGCAAACCCCAAAAGTGAGTGTTCTGATTTGTGAATTATTTTAGGAAGCCAAACACCCGATAGAGCTTCCGTGGCGTCTGATTGGTTGCAGGAGCTTCCTGAAACCAATCAGAAGCCGTGCTTTGGTTTCTGAAAATTTTGGAAGTCGAATGGACTTCCGGAACGGATTCCGTTCAACTTCTGAGGTACGACTGTATAGATATAGATTAGATATAGATCAGGCACCCCCAAACTGCGGCCCTCCAGATGTTTTGGCCTACAACTCCCATGATCCCTAGCTAACAGGACCAGTGGTCAGGGAAGATGGGAATTGTAGTCCAAAACATCTGGAGGGCCGAAGTTTGGGGATGCCAGATATAGATATAGATGATATAGATATAGATATGCCCTCCCTCTGTCAGGGCACAGTGGAAGTGTCTCTCACAGAGTTTGTTCTAGCAAACTTACAGGAAAAAACTGTGAGCTTCAGCTCCTATCACGGGCCTATCTAGCAAACATGCAATGTTGGTTTGATTGACTGCATTGCAAATATCCCACACCATTTGGAGGGGCACCGCGTTGGCCGTCCCTGTTCTAATCTCTTGTCATGCCCCATTACTGACATAGGCTGGGGGTGGGGGAAGCATTCCCTCTTTGCAAAAAAGGCAATCCGTTTTCTAACGCTGAGCAGGGGGAGTGCAATTTTTTTGAGAGACTAGTTCTCACCACAGTGAGAAGTTCTTTGTGGATATAAATTATCGCGGCCATATGGCAGACACCACACACACACACAGAGGGGGGGGGCGATGCAGGCGTTGCATATTCAATATCTCTATGGCCCATGTTGAAACCTGACTGAAATGTGCCCATTTAGAATGCAGTGCAAGCAGACACGGTTGCAGCCGCCCAACGCTCTCCAATGGCGCCGTGATTGCTAGGATCGTACAGAGTGCTACGACAGGCGCAGCAGAGGTAGCCAGAGAAGACTAGCCAGGCGGAGCTGGGAGAGATGAAAACAGCAATATTTGAATAAGATGGACGGCTTTCAGGGAGGCGGTCATGCTGATAGAATGTCACAAATGAGAGGGAGATTGTAAGAGGAGTGCATGGTAAATTGGGCACTGAGACACTTAAAGGTCTGGTTATTTTCTGGCTAGTTGCCTTCTGATTGTTCCTTTTTTTAAAAAAGAAAGAAAGAAAAAGAGAAAAATGAACCTGAGAACCAGAGAAGGAGGCACAAAAAGCCATTTATTTACAGCTTGCGAAACGCACAAAGGCCGAGTGCACACCTTACACTTAAAGCGCATTGAATGCGCCTAAGGATCCCGTGGACTGTAGTTTGCCCTTCCCAGAGCTCCAGTTCCCCACAAACTACAGTTCCCAGTATTCTTTGGGGGAAGCCCCATGCGCTTTAAATGCCCTTTAAATGTGCAGTGTGTAAGCAGCCAAAATCACAGAGACACGCTGTTCTTTGTGCCCTGCCATTATTGCCCAGGCTGTCATGCGTACATCACGGCAACATGGCTTGTGACAATGACAATGTTACCCAGGTGGCAGCTGCTCACAGGACGTCCGTTTTACTTATTTATGAACTTATTTCCATTTATTATCATCCCTCTCTTTCTGCCCAGCAGAGTCCAGAGGTGACTAATGCTTGCAAGCATCGAGAAGCCACACCGTAAAAACCAAATCAAACCACTAAAAACAACAACAACAACACCTTAATAGCATTAAAACAAACTCACTGGGCTTTCTGAAATAAAATGTATTTCTTTGCATCCTAAAGACCCACCAGCAAAGGAGGCAGCCCATCACTGGGCCACCTCTTTTATCAAGCACCACTTATATTTAAGCTGCTCATGCATTGCAGGGTTTGCTTAGCTAATGCTGTGCAAAATTATATGAAAAAATACATATATTATGCATATAACAGCACATAGAACGGTTGAGCCCCTTGAGGTGCTATAGAGAGGTAACCGTGCCCCTAAAGGACCAAGTATGCAGCCATTTTGGATTCTTATGGAGGTGCAGGTCAATTCTATGTCCAGGGCAGCTGTCTACCAGCTCCATCTGGGACGCTGGCTATGACCTAGCTGCTTGCACACTGTCTTGCCAAAGTGGTACATGCTCTGGTTATTTCCTGCTTGGACTACTGCAATGCACTCTGTGTGGGGCTACCTTTGAAGGTGACTCGGAAACTACAACTACCGTAATCCAGAATGTGGCAGCTAGACTGGTGACTGGGAGCGGCCACGAAGACTACATAACGTTGGTCCTAAAGGATCTACATTGGCTCCCAGTACGTTTCAAAGCGTTGGTGCTGACCTTTAAAGCCTTAAACAGCTTTGGCCCTGTATACCTGAAGGAGCACCTCCACCCCCTTCATTCAGCCCGGACACTGAGGTCCAGCTCTGAGGGCCTTCTGGCGGTTCCCTCTCTGCGAGGTTACAGGGAACCAGGCAGAGGGCCTTCTCAATAGTGGCACCCGCCCTGTGGAATGCCCTTCCACCAGATGTCAAAGAGAACAACAACTACCTGATTTTTAGAAGACATCTGAAGGCAGCCCTGTTTAGGGAAGCTTTTAATGTTTAATAGATTATTGTATTTTACTGTTTTGTTGGAAGCCGCCCAGAGTGGCTGGGCCAACCCAGTCAGATGGGCGGCATATGAATAAATAGTCTAGTCCCCTGAGGTACTGTATTTTTCTTGCATTGTTTAATATAAATGCATACTTTTTATGTACCAGAGTAGCAGGCATCTGCTTGCATGCTGGTTCAAAGGAAACCTGAACATGTATGCATGCCATACGCATACAATATTATACATGTAATGATGTGTCGTATGATACATGCGATAAGTGAGAATTGATTGTATTTATAGCAGGACTGGTTTTTTGTTTTAAAAAAGGTAACTCGCTTCTCTCAAGATTAAAGAGGAATTAAAAAAAACAACAGCGCACGACTCCTGGCAGATCACATCATCAAGATTTTCAGAAAATCCCACCCCTAGACCTGGCCCTGTATGATACATATGTCGGCAATTGTGCCTTTTGCCAGTAACATTTGTAGACACACATCCTTTAAAAACCACAATGTGTGAAGTGACCCTTAGAGCCCGCCTCAAAATGGCCGAACATCTGCTCTGCAACCTCTCGCTTGGAGGGAAGGGAGCCCTGAAATCCCTGAGCTCAGAACTTCAGTCAAGTCCAGGGCCTTCCTTCTGAAAAAGCTCGGCCTCAACATTTTTGGAACAAAATCAGCCCCCGCCCACCCCCACCCCTTGGAGATATATGCCTTGCTGTCAAGGGCTCATAAATGGATGAACAGCTCAGCTCTTTTTAATAGAGTGAGGCACGAGGCGATAATAGACTAGCACCACTTCCCCCCACCCTCTGCTGCTTAATTCATCTTTCTAAAAATCATTAACATTGCTGGAATAACTGCTATCATTAGATGGGTTTGCCTTCTTCCAAACGGCGGCCAGAGGGGTTTTAACAGAAAGTTCCGGGCAGTGGGGAAGAGCAACGAGGCTCAAAGTGACCTGCATAGCTCTGGCTGCAAATAGGTTAGGGGGTTCTGTGTTTGTGCTTGGGCACAGTTGTCTGAATGAGAACTTTAAAAAACAAATGTCTCCAGAGAGGCAGGAGAAGGTTCATCTGCTCCTGCTGGTCTGTGCCATATTTGCAAGGAGGCAGAAATGGTAGTCAGGCAGGGTAGAAAGGACAGGAATAGCTGGCGTGGTGCCTTCAGATATTGTTGGATTGTGACCTTCATTATGCCTGACCATTGGTCATGCTGGCTGGAGAGCCCAGAAACATCTGGAAAGCACATGTATGTTTTAAGAGGAAGGTACGGAACCTCAAACCTGGAGGCAGAATGCAATTCTCCAGTTGCCTCACAACACTCCAGAGCAAAACTATGTTGAGGGCAATTGGCATTACTCAAGCTTTACTCACTCATAATAATGAACAGACCTAACTTAGCCATGTTCACCTATTTCAATAGGCCTACTCTGAGTAACACTTAGTAGACCATCACCCAATGTATGCATGCCCCGTGAGTGTCCCAGAAAAAATGAGACACCCTTCTTTTTTCTTGTGAGAGGATGGCGGCCATTTTGGTTGCCATGATTTCACGCTTTCTTTCCCCCACCCCACCCCGGAAAATAGTGCCTTTTCAGGCCCATGTTTTCATGTGTTGCCCCCAAAACACACTTTTGGGTGCAGTGCCCCTTGGGGGAATTAGCAGCTCAAAATGGCCACCGTCCTCTCAAGAAAAAACGGGAAGCCAGTGTTTCGGTTTTGCAATTGAAATGTTGGCTCCAAGATTCCCACTGCATGCTGCCTGTTGCTCATTGGAGTGCTGCTTCCTGACAGTACTTATTCCATTAATGTTCTCTTCCTGACAGTAAGAGCTGTTCGACAGTGGAATTTGCTACCAAGGAGTGTGGTGGAGTCTCCTTCTTTGGAGGTCTTTAAGCAGAGGCTTGACAGCCATATGTCAAGAATGCTTTGATGGTGTTTCCTGCTTGGCAGGGGGTTGGACTGGATGGCCCTTGTGGTCTCTTCCAACTCTATGATTCTATGATTCTACTGTCTTAAGGACTAGAAACTTTAGAGGACTGTTACTGTTTTTAAGTAAGCTAAGTTGCTCAGGAAATGTTGTCGAGTGCAATCACAGAATAAAAATGATTATGAATGTCCTCATACTCTCTCCTACATATAAACATTTGCCTGTAACAGTCTCTTTGGTCTCCAGCTTAGCAGGTTCATCCATGGGGACAATTTTTGAATGGTCTTTCTAGGTCAAAAGGAAAGCTTTGATGCAGCCTGTTTTCGACATGGGCTCTGTAAGCAGGAAAGGTTTGCTTCTGCTGGTCCATTAATACAGACGACGACTTTTGCATTTTTATTTCGGTGGTAAGAGTAAGAGCAAAGCTTTTACTTATTGCCTCCCTTGTGTGATATAAACCATCATTATGAGATACATTTTCTTTCCATTATACAATAAGAAAAACCTTCCACCTTGCGATCTAAATATACATTTCCTCCGGGGCATCCTATTTGGTAACGAACATGGTGGAAATCTAATCTCCTTTTAATCAATAAAACACCAAATGATGTTTCTATTTAATGCAAACTTTGCTCCTTGCCATGTAATGAACCTGTTTCTATTAAGGATACAAACATTAATGGAATAAGTAATGTGTTCCTGCTTAGGTTTCTGCTGCTTCGCGGCTTTGGTTTCCCACTGCAGTTCAGTTATAAAGCTTAATGTCTAAAGGTCTGTAATTCGGCAATAAGGATGCAGTTTTGCTCATGAAACCTCAATTTCCTGCCTCTATTTATTTATTTTAATACTGTTACCATTATTATTTTATGCATGTAGTATTAACGGGATGTCAGGTTCGCCACTGCGATTTTGGCAAAAGCCATATGACCTTGGTGATAAGCCCTGGCCCATTTGGCTGTAAAACAGAGGCTAAGCTGTACACCATCAGGAAGTACAAAACGACGCACCTTCAATTCATTTAGTGAAGGCACTGCTAGTTGACCGGCACTAGAGACTGGTAATGGGTTTGGGGAGCTCTTGGTTTGCAACGTTTATGCTCCTTAACAAACGAACAAAAAAAATAAAAATAAACACAAAGCAGGCAAAATGCTTATTTATTTACTTCGAAAGATTTATATCCTGCTTGAAAATAAAACCCTCAAACAGGTTTACAAAAAGAGTAAAGCAATAAAAAATTATCCACAGAAACGGATAAAAACAGCTGTTTTAAAACATGCAGAAATTGGCGAAAGATTTATACGATCTGAAGAGAAATCAGAGTGAATTTAAGTACAGCATTTGACCTTTTTTTTACAATTGAAACAATACAAGGAAATGTAGAAATAAGGTATTTTCGGACAAAACATGAAACAAAAAGTTATAAGATATATGTAAACAAATGTGTATACATAAATGGACAACCGATTTAGATTTGTGAAAGAAAAAGAGAAAGTTGATGGATGAAAGAAGAACGTGCGGAATTCAAGGACTGAGATAAAGAAGGCAGAGAAAGAAAGAATGGAAGTCAGATCTTATGAACAAAATGTTTAAAAGCAATTGACAATTGTAAATACAGCATGTGTAAAATGAGAAACTAATAAAAAATATATGTCAAAAAACACATGCAGAAATTCATTAAAATCGGTGATAAGCTAAAAACAGATTAAAGCGCGTGGCCACGTTTTTCATGCCTGGATAAAAAGGTAAAGGTAAAGGGACCCCTGACTATTAAGTCCAGTCGTGACCGACTCTGGGGTTGCGGCGCTTATCTTGCGTTATTGGCCGAGGGAGCCGGCGTAGGTTTGCCCAAACAGAAATGCTTTTAGCAGGTGCTGAAAAGAGTTCAGCAAAGGCCTGATGTTAATGGGCAGGGAGTTCCAAAGTGTGGATGCTGCTACACTGGAAGTTCGATTTCTTACCAATGCGGGACGAGTGCTATGTGACACCTGTAACAGTGCCCGTTTTACAGACTGAAGCAGTTGTGTAACACTGATATACAGTATGTGGGGTGAGATGTTCAAGCCCAGCCAGGGATGGCAGGGGGTTGGACTAGATGACCCTCAAGATCCCTTCCAACTCTACAATTCTATGATTCTATGACCTTGCAGGAAGGCTAGTCCCAAGTTGTTAAGTGCGCTCTCTCTCTCTCTCTCTCTCTCTCTCTCTCTCTCTCTCTCTCTCTCTCTCTCTCTCTCTCTCGACTTCAGTGCCTTTGCATTTCATCAATCACTTTGTGGAAGCAGTGGCATTGCCAGGACAAGACGTTAGGGCGGTCGTTCTGGGTCCCACTCCACAGAATGAGTAGGAGGAACAGCTTACCACAATTTAGAGCAGGGGTCAGCAACCTTTTCCAGCCATAGGCTGGTCCACCATCCCTCAGACCATGTGGTGGGCTGGACTATATTTTTTTTTGGGGGGGGTGAACAAATTCCTATGCCCCACAAATAACCCAGAGATGCATTTTAAATAAAAGGACACATTCTACTTATGTAAAAACATGCTGATTCCCGGACCGTCTGCCGGTCGGATTGAGAAGGCGATTGGACCGCATCCGCCCCCCAAGCCTTAGGTTGTTTACCCATGATTTAGTGTTTATGCCCCACATAATACCATACCTCCCAAGTGCCCTGGGGAAAAAACAGCTCTCTTTCTCATGCTCTGGGAGGAAGACCTTTCATTGCCTACAGACAGCCACCCAATCTTAAACAACTCCTCACCCACAATAATACAACCACCAGACTTAACATGGACGCTGGTACCAGAGCCTGCAATAAACCCAGATGCCAACTTTGCTGCCACATACACCCGGACAACACTATTACTGGCCCCAACAACATCCAACATACCATCTCAGGACTATTTAATTGCTCATCTTCTAACATTGTGTATGCCATCAAATGCCAACAGTGCCCTTCAGCTCTCTATATTGGACAAACAGGCCAAACCCTACGCCAAAGGATAAATGGTCATAAATCTGACATCAGGAACCACAAGACAGAGAAACCAGTAGGAGAACACTTCAATCTCCCAGGACATTCTGTACAAGATCTCAAAGCAGCTGTTTTATTACAGAAAAATTTCAGAAACAGACTGGAAAGAGAAGTTGCTGAATTGCAACTCATTAGCAAGCTTAAAACCATGGAGCCACCTGGGATGAACAAAGACATAGGATTCTTATCTCATTATACATGATCAAGCTTTCCTTAGCACCTCAGCCCTTGCTCCCCCCCCGCAAGACCAATTGCAGTCATTAACAGTCGTTAACAGTCATCAACAGGTTTACCACTCCTATCAGCCCATCACCCATTCCCATCACCCCCACCCTCTGAATATACATAAGGGTCTGGCTACTTCTGTTTCAGTGTATCTGACAAAGTGTGCATGCACACGAAAGCTCATACCAAAATAAAAACTTAGTTGGTCTTTAAGGTGCTACTGAAGGAATTTTTTTTATTTTGGAAAAAAACAGGACAGCCTGTTTTCTGGCACAAGATCTCAGTGGCCATTTTGGATGCCATGATCTCGTGCTGTGTTCTCACTCCCAAAAAGTGTGGGTCACGTGATTTGCCAGGAACATGTCCTGGAAGACACACATCCCAGTTTGGTCCCCACCCTGCACTCAGCTCTCACCTGTGGCTCCTTGAAGTTGTCAGTATGTGACAGCAGCCACACTCTGGGAACAGTTCCCACTGGCTGGCTAAATTAGGGGAGGGGAGCTGATGGGTCTCAAACCCTCAGTGAGTTAGGGACTTCCCCTGCATGCGAAGACAGGCTCCGGAGGATTGAGGGGACGAGACCAATAGGGGGTCCCACGGTCAAGAAGGCGGTTTCTGCACATGCTCTAGGGAAGTGTGGGGCAGATGGGGCTCGTCAACCTGGAAAAAGTCCTAAATCTTCCACCTTGCGAGATATATTCTGGAAAATAAAGGGCTAAGGAGTAAATCCTACACAAGTCCGGAGTCAAGTCCCTAACATGGTTGAATGGCATCTTGCACGCCTCCTTCTAGGGACTTCTGCAGCCAAGCTGGTGCCAGATGTATTGCTCTGTTTTCTTTTGGACCGCATCGGCGAGGCCGAAAGGAGGGTCTTGTTTTCTGTGCAGCCCAGGACCTCCATACACACTGCCCAGGTTTGCACCTCGGGGCGTTCACTTTGGTGCTGCTAACACAGGGGTTTGACTTCACCCCCAGAGGGTGGACTCCATTGACTCTCGAGACAGAAAGATGCCAACAATTAATTATACAAAAATTATAATTTGAGATCATTGCAGGTCTCTGTGAGTTGCTTTTCAGTGGGATCTACTATTTTCCATGCACATTTAGAGATCCTAGGGCTTGCCGATCAGAAGGCCGGTGGCTCGAATCCCCGCGACGAGGTGAGCTCCCGTTGCTCAGTCCCAGCTTCTGCCAACCTAGCAGTTCGAAAGCACGTCAAAGTGCAATTAGATAAATAGGTACCGCTACAGCAGGAAGGTAAACGGCGTTGCCGTGCGCTGCTCTAGTTCGCCAGAAGGGGCTTTGTCATGCTGGCCACATGATCCGGAGTACGAAGGCTCCCTCGGCCTACCACAGAGTCGGTCACGACTGGACCTAATGGTCAGGGGTCCCTTCACCTTTACCTTTCGTACCTTCATTTGGAATTACTTTTGTTGTGTTTTCCATGACATTCCATTTACATGCCACAGAACGTGCACACCATTTTCCTAAATGCTGAGCATTGGAGTATGTAGTGGCAGATCTCCTGGTTTCAGAGGCCGGCAGCAACACCAGGACGCCGTCATCCCACCCTACCTGCAATTCGGCACTCATTCCTCTGTGGTTCTCTGGTTCCCATCAAATAACCCCCACAGAGCCTGAGGCACCGCAGAGAATTTATCATCATCTTTTCTTTTGACAACTCTTGTCATTCCCATCCCGTAAATAAGGAAGTGATGGCAATATGATGAACCAGGGTCATAGAACCAGGGAAGAGAAACTAGGAAGCGATGTAGTATAAATGATATTTGAAGTTTGTGATGCAAATTGACCCCCCCCCACACACACACCAGCCTCCCAAACGGCAGAGAAGTGCAGGGGAGGGGGGGATATTGGGGGAGAGGGAAAGATGAAAAACACCTATCTGATTTGCAATCTGACAATCTTTCTCCATTTTGAGCCCCTTTTTAAAATGTATAGGTGCTGTTTCAGTCTTAATAAATGGCCCTTTTGGGCAATAAAGCATGTAAATTGGGCTGCCAAGTATTTCAGAGGCGAGAAATTTCCCTGTTCAAATATCATAAATATCACCATGTAGATGCTATGCTAACACAGAGAGAGGCCATCTCAGCTTCAACTAATTCCCACAGAAGCACCTCTTATCCAGCAAGGAGTTTGTTCATATGCTATCTATCAGCTCTTCTTTTTAAAGAAGACGACTATGGAGACGGATCCTTACCTGATGTAAATTAAGGGCGGCACTGACATAAGCAATTTATGCTAGTGAAGGTTTTGGCCTCTGCCTGCGCTGTCTGTTTACCCTATGTAGGGACATCGGCACAAGAGAAAATTGACGATATTGGCAACTAGTGTTGGGTGGGAGAAAAATAGCGGGCAAGATCTTGGGGTGCTGGTGGTGAATCTTCATTTTTTTAAAAAGAGCAAACTAGTGTAGCAAATCAAGCTCTTTTGCTTCATTAGTTTTACCTGTACAGTACAAACAAGTGGGGATCCAGACCAACAAGTTACAAAGGAACTTCCCATTTGAAACTCTGGAACTTGCTTGCTAGAATCAAAGCCCTGGAACAACTTGTAAAGGTAAAGGTAAAAGGACCCTTGACCATTAGGTCCAGTCGTGACCGACTCTGGGGTTGCGCGCTCATCTCGCATTATTGGTCGAGGGAGCCGGCGTACAGCTTCCAGGTCATGTGGCCAGCATGACAAAGCCGCCTCTGGCAAACCAGAGCAGCACATGGAAACGCCGTTTACCTTCCCGCTGTAGCGGTTCCTATTTATCTACTTGCATTTTGACGTGCTTTCGAACTGCTAGGTTGGCAGGAGCTGGGACCAAGCAACGGGAGCTCACCCCGTCACAGGGATTCGAACCGCCGACCTTCTGATCAGCAAGCCCTAGGCTCAGTGGTTTAACCCCCAGCGCCACCCGGGTCCCTGGAACAACTTGTACAGATCATTTAAAAGTTACAGGGATGGGAGGGGATTGACAGACTGTTCCTTCTGCAGAGAAACATCAGCAAGGTCTGACGGCCCAATAGGTCTTCAGCTGACCATCGCTCTTCTCATGGTGAACAAGGGGAGGAATTCTCTGCAAGTATTCTCCTTTCCTGCAGGCCCCCTTTGCTGTCTTATGGTGTGCAAAACCAGATCAGTTTCTCTTCTGCTGCTGAACTCTGGCTTGCTGGAACCCAAATCTGCTTCTCAGTTCTGCTGCACAACACTGGCACCCCAGTTGCTTTCATGTCTGCTGTGCCACTCTGTAATTCTCTTAAGTTTTGAATAGTAGTTAGGCTGCGCTTGTGCACCTTCTAAAACTGCCCATGAAACAAAACCTTTTGACCTATCCGAAATGTGACAAGTCTGGTCATTTTTGGAGGCAGTGTTGGCTGCTGAAACATTTCTGCAGGAAAACAGAGAAGTTACAGGCAGAAGAAGTGCAAATGTGTCTTTAAGGAAAGCAATGAGAAGTTGGCAAGGATGTGTGCCATTTTAAGTGCCTCTAAGACTAGGACTTTTGTCCAAACCATCTGAAATGTGGTGGGTGTGTGCAACTCTCTCTGGATCAGGCTTACTTGTTTTAAAACAACCACAAAAGGAGCCACAAAGGAGCTACATTGGAATTGAATGGGAGACGTGCTTAAGTCCCTCACTGAAATGAATGAAGCTTACAAGCGCTTAACTTTGGCTGGATCCTGAGCTGATTGTGGACTGGATAAGGAGGAAGGCAAAAAACAAAACAAAACAAAAAACAGGCACAACATTTGAAGGTCTGGAAGCTCCAGCCAGTGTGACCTCTTTTGAAATATTCAGAAACCAATTTCCTCTGCCCCCTGTTTATAAGCATCTGAGCACATGCAGTCATCTACAGACATTACTTGGCCATGGCTGGGCTCTTTCGAGTCCTATTTGCTGGTCCATTACTGCATCAGAAATGACGAGATTGAATTTGATCCCAGCAAAATTACATTACGCACCCCAAAGAGTTCTTTTACTTCAAATTGGATGTGGCAGTTTCCTCTGGTATTTTTAATTCGCTCACAAACACACACACACCCCCTGATGCCAAAATGCAAGGCGAAACATTCTCAAGGTTTTTTTAAAAAATAAAAAATAAAATCAGTGACCTTCTTCCATAGCAGCCTTTGCTAACCTGGTACCCTCTGGATGTTTTTAGACTACAAATCCCACCAGCTCAAGATGTACCCACTCACCTGCCAATCCCCTGATGTCATGGCTTCGATGTTGTGCTTTGAAGCCCTGACTGTTGAGACTTTAAAGCGCAGCATGGAACTGTTTGAAAGTGCTTGTGGAAAGAGCCCCGTGGTGTTTTTTCAGTCTGATGGACAATTGGGCATGGTTTAGGGAAAACAGCCTCACAGGCCAACTTGGACCTCCTGGCAGGTCAAGACCGGCCCACGACCCACAGGTCGTCCCCCCAGCTGATAAGTTTAAGGAAACCAGTGCACTCCTTCCTGCCCTGTTTCACCAGGTAAAGGTAAAGGGACCTGTGACCATTAGGTCCAGTTGTGACCGACTCTGGGGTTGCGCTCTCATATCGCATTATTGGCCGCGGGAGCTGGCGTATAGCTTCCAGGTCATGTGGCCAGCATGACAAAGCCGCTTCTGGCAAACCAGAGCAGCACACGGAAACGCCGTTTACCTTCCCGCTGTAGCGGTTCCTATTTATCTACTTGCACTTTGACGTGCTTTTGAACTGCTAGGTTGGCAGGAGCTGGGACGGAGCAACGGGAGCTCACCCCGTCACAGGGATTCGAACCGCTGACCTTCTGATCAGCAAGCCCTAGGCTCAGTGGTTTAACCCACAGCACCACCAGGTAGGTCACCTTAATTATTTTTTTAAAAAAGTTTAAAGAGTCACAGACATTGCATGAAGCTTTCACCTACCACCAACTGCCCACCAGACCCTGCAAGAGTGTGTGTCCTAAAGAAAATTACAAGGGCTGGATAGAGGTCTGGAGGGCCATATCTAACCCCTGAACGCAAGGGTCTCTACCTCTGCTCTCCATGAAAATAAAGGGTCGTGGTTGGGAGTCATGACCAACCGGCTCCATTTATTTGCTTTTCCCTTTTACCCTGCCAAAAATCAGAATGGGGGATGAGAGAGAAGCATTTTTTGGGACTGGGCAAATGATGCCATTGTGCAGGTTGTGGAAGCTGCTTACCTTAAGAGCAATTATTTTTAGTTTCGCTGCCATTAGAGGGAAGTGTGACATCTCTTCTCCTGCTGTGATTTGTCATCTCACAACTGTGCTTAATCAGACAGTGCTGAAAAGCAAACTGAAGAAATAAGTGTGTGTTCCTCCCCCGACTTGACACAACCATAAAATATAATAAACAAACATGCAAAGTGCTAGGTTAATGCCCTCTGGACATCATTACTTGTTGGTTGTCACGAGCTGGCAGAATAAATAAGTATACCGGTATATCAAAATCCGGGGGAAAGGAAAAATCTGGATCCTTGAGTAAGGGATGCCATGAAATCTTCAAGAGGGAGATTTGTAGACATGAGCCCACAGCCCAGAGCCCCAGGAGGATCTGAAGCGCATCTCGCAGATGGAAGCCAGGAAAAGTTCGGGTCAAAACTAGAAGTAACATTATTTGTGCATTTTACAATTGCATGAATGCTTTTCAAATGCAAAGCAGTTGCAAGGGGGGAGGGCTTTAGCCTTTGCCTCTGCCATAGTCCTCATCCAACCCAGGACCCCCCCCCCCCGATACAGCTGCTATTTGCATCATTAGCAACTGTAAGGGGAAGGGCTTATAGAGAACAGCCCCCTCTCATCAGAAGCAGCCCATCTCCAAGCAGTCATGAAAGCGAAGGGACGGATGAGGAAAGTCAGGAGACGGAAAGTCTGGCAACATCCAGGAGCCCCTGCTCCACAGGCAGGAAGAGAGGGAGAGGGAAAGAGAGGAGAGGACGCAGGCAGAACGTAGACCCTTCCCCCCGACTCCGGAATTGAGGAGGAGGAGAAAGGGGAGGAGATTCGCTGTCCCAAGGCTTTTATGCTGGTCCAAATTGCGTAAAGGGGCAGTGCCGGATTCTGATACGGAATGAGAAGACATGAAACCGACAGCTCACTACACTGTAAATAATGTGCACCAATAAAGACTTTTGAAAGACAAGTATGTGGAAGGTCGTTACTCAAGAGTAGTCGCAATAATCCCTGACAGCAACTAATAGTGATGGGGGACAGTGGCGTAGCATGGGATGCCAGCACCCGGGTGGTGGGTGGGATGGAAATGAACGGAGTATGCATGTGTATTCAACTGCCTATTGAATGCGTAGGGCTGCCATACATCCAGACCTTACAGGGATTTCAAAGGCGGAATTGACATCCGGGGAGGGGGTGGTTCTGAAATGCGGTGCTTTGTCCTGGATTTTAAGCAAGTCAATCGAAAATTCGCTTTGGTGTTTGTCTAAGAAAAGCTCAACAACTTTTGGGTTTTCCAAAAAAAAAAAAAAGCTCAACAATTTTGGGGAACTCTTTGAAATATGGCAACCCTACATTCGCGTCACCCAGGAGATTGCAGCCACAGAGATAAGAAGAGTCGTTCCATTGTCTGGAGAGGTCACTTCCTGGTTCACAATGAGAACCCCTATGGCTGACCCTCAGCTATGCCGCTGATGGGGGACAGCAATCCAGATTGAGGCCTTGATAGAAGAAAGGGCCCTTTCCTGCCATCAGAGCTCCATCAATCTATCTCTCCATCTAGCACAGGTGCTAAATGCAGTAGGCGTTAACGTTGCTACCTTTGTCTAAATCAGGCCCAAATTGTGTTGCTTCCGATATGCTGAACCGATCCATTGGCATGTTGCAGCCAGCGGATGTGATGTTCACCGCCAGCAAGAATCCATCAGGGCTAAAAATGTATCAAGTCTTGAGTGGAGCTTGCCTGGTTAATTAGCTGTATGCAAAGAGAGATGAATCTCCTTCCTTAGCCCTCCACCCATCCTTCACATATCCGCAGGGGAGCTGATAGCCCTGCTGCAGAGACCCTGAGAAGAGATCGGCATTGAAATAAAGGGTTTTAATTATTTAGCTCCCCCACCCACCCACTTTCACATTTACTGGAGGTGACGTGTGATCAAAGTGCCTATTCAAGGATGTGTCTGAATTCCTTCATTTCAGGAGCAATCTAAACAATTGTTTTATTGTGTTTGGTTGTGTGAGGTGGATATCAACATCAGAAGCATTATTTATAAAGGCATGAATAAGAGGAATAAGGTTGGTGGGGAGGGGGAAGAGAAAGGATTTATTTCCTATGATTCCACCCATGAGCACACACACACACACACCAGTCAGAGCAAAATAATGCTCTCACATGCCACAGAATGATCTGGAGACCAATAGGGCTTCCCGATTTCCCCTTAGGGTCATACTGGATCAGAAGTCTGGAAATAATAATAATAATAGTCAAAGGTTTTTGTGGCTACTCTTGAGTAACGACGCTCCACACCTCCTTGTCTTTAAGGTATTTTTATTGTGCATATTATTTACAGTGCAAAGAGTCTGGAAAACATGTCTGCTTAGACCGAGTCAGAACCTTGCAATGGCTTCTTCCTGTTTCGCGCCCAACATAACAGCTTGGGAACCCCAAAGCGCCTCCCTCTCGCCCTACGGGGTGCCGTGCGCTTCAATTCGGGCGTTGGGGGGAAGGGCCGTCCTTCTGACTGCTCTCCAGTGGCCGATCCCGTCATTTCCTTCCCAGCTGCTTCCCTCTCTATGTGGTGCTGAGGCTCTCGCATGCTGTCAGAGCCTCTTACCTCCCTTTCTACTTCCTGATTCCTGTAATCCGATCTGCTACTGGACTTGCTGCTCTGCGAAGAGCTCGGCCTGATTGGGGGAGGCTGTTCTCTATAAGCCCTCCCCCTCACAATAATAATAATAATTTATTATTTATACCCCGCCCATCTGGCTGGGTTTCCCCAGCCACTATGGGCGGCTTCCAACAAAACATTAAAATACAGTAATTCATCAGATATCTGCTACACATTCTCAAATGAGTTCTCTATGATGGGAAAGAGTTTTCGAGTTGACTCTACAGTGGTACCTCGGTCTATGAACACAATTGGTTCCGGAAGTCTGTTCATAAACTGAAGCGTTCATAAACTAAAGCGAACTTTCCCATTGAAAGTACAGTACTTGAAAGTACTTTCCATTACTTTCAATGGGAAAGTTTGCTTCACTTTATGAATGCTTCAGTTTAAGTACACCGCGGACCGTCTGGAACAGATTAATCCACTTTCCATTACTTTCAATGGGAAAGTTCGCTTCAGTTTACGAGCGCTTCAGTTTATGAACAGACTTCCGGAACCAATTGTGTTCATAAACTGAGGTACCACTGTAATGGAAAGTGGATTAATCCGTTCCAGACGGGTCCGCGGAGTACTCAACCTGAAGCGTACTTAACCCGAAGCATGGGTGTAATTGGTTCCGGAAGTCTGTTCATAAACTGAAGCGTTCATAAACTGAAGCGAACTTTCCCATTGAAAGTAATGGAAAGTGAATTAATCCGTTCCAGATGGGTCCGCGGCGTTTGTAAACCGAAAATTCGTAAACTGAGGTGTTCATAAACCGAGGTTCCACTGTACCAGTAAAGAACAGGCGATAAAGTTCGCTGAGGGCAGGAATGAGAAACCCACCCACCTCAACTGTTACTTCAGGGATGGTGGATGTTGTAGGGCTGCAACAGTTGGAGGGACAGAGATTCCTCACCCCCCCCCCGAGTATCTTCAATATATTGGCCTTTTCTTTAGCAACAATACTCAGCTGAAGTACGGTACTCTGTTCCTGGAAACCCTGAGGTGACTGGTTGAGAGAATGTCCTTAACTATTTCTAGGATGCTTTTAATTTTTAAAATTATAATTATGGTTGTGTTTGCCGCCCTGGGCTCCTTTGGGAGAAAGGGTAGCAGGGGTGGGGGGCATGGAATAATTGAATAAATGGGAAGGACTATTGGGGGACTGTTTAAACCGATGAGATAGCTCAGTCGGTAGAGCATGAGACTCTTAATGTCTGGGCTGTGTGTTCGAGCCCCATGTTGAGCAAAAGGATTACTGCATTGCAGGGTGTGGGGCTAGATGACCCCTCGTGGTCCCTTCCAACGCGACAGCTCTATGATTCCGTGAAAAATGAAGAATGCTAAGATGGGGAGGCCTTCAGGAGCCTTGGAGTTGCCCAGTTAGCACCCGGAGAGCAGACTGAGAAGGCCACAATCTTCCCAGCCATGGCACTGGGCTGCAGTAGCTAATGTTACATTCAGAGTAGACTACTGTCAAGCAAAATAATTGAGCAAGGTGGAGAGTTTGCTTGCTGCATACCCTCCAAGCGCCCCGATTTTCCAGGGACAGCCCCAGAACTGCAAAAGTCCTCCTAGATTCTGCTCTGATCCTGGAATGTCCCTATTTCCCCTGCCGGTGCCACCGTGCCAAGCTCAGGACACGAGCTGACTCTCAGGGGCTGAGGTCCCTTTGGTCACCCCAATAAATATTGAGGGGGGCCCTGCCAAGTTGATGGGCATTGCCATTCAACCCTGGGGAGGAGGAAGAGCCAGTGCTTGTCCCAAGCAGCTACTGCTGCAAGGGAGCGTCTCCTTGCTTCCCCATGGCCTCTCCAGGGCTGCCCTGGCCAGGAAGAAATGGGGAGCGGAATGAAGGAGTCTTTATTATTATTATTATTATTATTATTATTATTATTATTATTATTCAAAATGCTTTGTGCGTCCTCATCTAATCTTACCCCTTTCTAATATATATTTATTGCTCTGTGTTTTTCTTTCTGTAGACCTACCAAAGAATGAAATAAAATAAAATTGGGACCAAGGGGTTTTCTCAGGACAGTGGAGGGTGTGTGTTCTGTGTCCCCTTGGTGTGGGGGTGGCACTTGCCCTTCTTCTGATAAGAAATGTTCTGCAGGGGGTGGGGACAAAAACTGGGGGTTGAGGAGGGTCAGTTAGGGGGTGGAAAGTCCCTATTTTCATCTGAGGGATGTTGGTGGGTATGTTGATGGTGCTGCTCAGGGGCGTAGCCAGGATCAAAATTAGGGGGGGCAAGGGGCGGGAGGGGAGGGGCCACAGCGGAAATGTGGGCGGGGCCACGTGGCCTGCGCCTCCCAGGTCTTTGGAGGAGGCGGCCCCAGGCTCGCGTTCCCTGCGCGACTCTGGAGCTTCGCGCCGGGAGCGGGAGCCTGGGGCTGCCACACTGCGCCCCTCAGCCTTTGCTTCTGGGGGGGGCAATTGCCCCCTCCTGCCCCCCTGCCTACGCCTATGGGCTCGAAAACGCGATGTGGCCAAAATAAACACAAAAATTATCCTCGGGGGAAACTTCACCAAATCTATTAAGTGTCCTGACAAATGACTCTTCTCCCCCCCCCCACCGCCCACAATCTCTCAGACAGCACATGGCCTCAGGAGTCATTCTGATGCCTACATACTACATTGTGACCACAGCCAGTAGCACGCAATCTAGCAATGTGGGGATAAAGAGCTTAGAATTCATTCCCCCTCCTACTCCTCATTCAAGGATAATAAGCTCTTTTGAAAGCATATCGTGTAATATAGGGTTTTGCCCTTTGTACGATTTCTGGGAGCGATCAGATCAGAACTCAACTGCCTTTCTTTACAGCCAAGGCCACAGGTATTAATAAACCAGAGTGCTAGTTTGTCAATTGCCCTCCCGGTCCAGGGAAGTTGCTGACTTTTAGTACAGGGGTAGCTGGCGAAGAGGGGGGGGGTCTGTCGTTTTTATGAAGTGAAGCCCCCGCCTCGTTCCACAGCGTGATTTGGGCTGTAACATGGGGACCCAGGAGACCTCTCTTAAAGCAAAAGATAAATGATTTGTGTTGGGCTTTTCTGAGAAGTAGTGACCAAACTCATTTTTCTCGGGGTGACCTCAGCCAGAGTGATAGCCACATCTCATAAACAGAAGTGAATCAGTTATTATTGTGAAGCCCTGAACTGAGCTGACACTGGCATGCCGTCGCCAATGAAGCTGTCAGAGCCCGAGAGGATTTGAGCATTGCCATGGCCACGGGTCTGGCTGCCTCTCTCCTGGACAGCGGGAGGAAAGGGCTGTAGCTCAGGGGCAGAGCTGCTGCTTTGCATGCAGAAGGTTCTGGGTTCAATCCTCGGCATTTCCAGGTGTGGGTGTGGGAAAACTTCTGCCTGAAACCCCAAATAGCTGCTGCTAGTTTGTGCAGACAGTGTTGAACAACTACAAGGGCCAAGCTTCTGACTCAGTTTAAGGCAGCTTCCTTTGTTCCTAAAAAAGGTAAAGGTAAAGGGGCCCCTGACCATCAGGTCCAGTCGTGTCCGACTCTGGGGTTGCGGCGCTCATCTCGCTCTATAGGCCGAGGGAGCCAGCGTTTGTCCGCAGACAGCTTCCGGGTCATGTGGCCAGCATGACAAAGCTGCTTCTGGCGAACCAGAGCAGCACACGGAAACACCGTTTACCTTCCCGCCGGAGCAGTACCTATTTATCTACTTGCACTTGACGAGCTTTTGAATTGCTAGGTTGGCAGGAGCAGGGACCGAGCAACAGGAGCTCACCCCATTGCAGGGATTCGAACCACCGACCTTCTGATCAGCAAGCCCTAGACTCTGTGGTTTAACCCACAGTGCCACCTGGGTCCTACCCCAATTTTCTCTGAACAGATGCACAGCAAAGTGTCAAAGCAACTCACCTTTGCTCGCCTGTACTTTGTGTGGTTGTTTATTTATCTCTAGATTATCTTTACCTTTAGATTTTTTTTTAGGTGGCGTGCAACTAGGGATGGAAAGGTCTTCCCATTTCTGGCCTCTCAATCTCTCATTTTTCCAATCCAAAATTCCGTGCTCAACATTTCTACAGCAAAAGAAATCATTCTGAAAATTCTTTGGTGTTCTAGTGTGAATCTCTTCTGATAAAGGTCCATGTTTTTGCAAGCATTTCCCCCATATAGAACAAATTTTTGTATGATAATTTTCACCATCCGCATTCTTTTTTCTGCACACTTCCCCCTAAAACGCCGTAGCTAGCGGGCGGCGAGATGGGCCTCCGCCGGGGCCATAGCTGCCAAGTTCTCCCTTTTTTTAAGGGAAATTCCCTTATGCTGAATAGGCTTCCTCGCGAGGAAAGGGAAAACTTGGCAGCTATGGCCGGGGCACAGGCAAGAGGGGGTGCAAAATCAGCTTAAAATATGTCCATAAATATGTCTTTTAATAAAAATATTGATTATTGCCTCATAAGAAAAGGTTTTTAATAGAGGGTGAATTGAATGGGTGGAGGGGGGTGGCTTGGAGGAGAGGCAGAAAGAATAGCTAATTTGTCTGTGGCTAGGGGGCGCAATCTGGACGGTTCTGCCAGGGGCGCAAGATCACCTTGCTACGCCTCTGCCCTAAAATATGAGTTTTTGAAAAACTTTGGTTGGTTGGAGAACTACATCACAAGATGAGTTTTGAAGGAGAGCTGTGCTTCAGTTGACACTATTTAGGAAAATGAAGATTTGGTAGATTCGTCTTTAAACATGAACTGAATTAGAATTACTCCCCTATCCTTTCCCCGCATCATTACAATAAGAAAGGGAGGGAGGAATCCTGAGGGTTGTAAGCTTTAGTACACAGGGAGAGGGGGAAATTGTGCCCTTTCAAATGTTGTTGGACTCCAACTCCCATCAGCCCCAGCCAGTATGGACAATGGTAAGGGATGATGGGAGTTGTAGTCCAATGAGATCTGGAGGGACACTGGTTCCCCAGCCCTGCTTTAATATGTTTAGCTGGATGGCATTCGGGGTGGAGGGGTGGGGGTGGGGTCAACTGGCAGCCAGCCCATGTGTTGAATCCAGCCAGAGAAAAACTTCTCTGGCATCTAGTGGTGACCCATACAATCCTGAATCAAGATATGCTACCAGTTTCAAGAAAGAAGATATTCTGCACATAATATCACATGTCTTTGTTGGATTTTGCATGGAATCTGTGCATAATGTGTTAAGGTCCATATTATTTAAACACGATGTACCTGATTGAGCATATGAGCTCCGTGATGACTACCTGCGCACCCGTTTTATTAGGTAGCCTAATCAGCTGCATGGAGCTCAGAACCTAGCAGGTGGCTTCTGTAATTCATAAATTTATTTTCATTGAATAATGATTAACTAATTGAAAGGTTTGTGGTTAATCAACTAACATTCTTTCCTTGGTGGACTGCTTATCCCATGTGGTCGCAGTGTAATATTTTTCCTCCCCTCCCCAAATGCATTTCCACAGGTTCCGCTTGGCATGGGGGGGGGTGCCCTTTGGACAATGGGGAAAGTAACTTAAACATTTATTCTGCCCCTTATCCATCCAGCTTCCCTTTGAAAACAATCAGTTCCCAGTGCCCTGCAGAAACAATTAACGAGTCCGACTTTGCTTAGCCTTCTGAAGGTGTGAAGTACTTGAGAGGTATTGCTAAGGCTGCTTTATTAATTATTACTAGCAGTAGCGGCGAAGCCAAGAAAACCAGCAGCCATACATGCGCAAGGAGAAATTTCTTTTACTATTCCGGCTAATTGCTTCTGAAGTTACACTGGCTAATTAAAGACAGGCACGGGAACCCAAAGAGAACATAGGCTTTTAACTTTGCAAGAGACAAAGGGATTCAGAACCAGCTGGGGAGATAACAGTATCCCAAATATCTAAACTTGAGGGTACCCCAACCCACACCTGTATGTTCATATCACATAAGATTTGCATGCTTAGTTCTTTGCACTAGGGTGGCAGTAGTTGGTAGTCACATGACTAGCCTGGCCTAATGTCGGACACCATGGAAAGCTACCACAAATTCTACATCTTTGCCCTAAGGCTGCAGAGGGGGTGGAGAGCTTGACCTTGTGCAGCGTGTTGTAGTGCGTTGCATTGGCTTGGTTCCTCCATCAAATGCCTTGCCCACATAGCTGCCAAGTTTTCCCTTTTCTCGCGAGGAAGCCTATTCGGCATAAGGGAATTTCCCTTTAAAAAAGGGAGAAGTTGGCAGCTATGCTTGCCCCTCCCCTCTCCCTCTCAGTAAGCGCCAGCTACTGTTGATAAGTGATTGCACTTGTATTATTAATTGATATGGTTTGACTGATTGTTTGATTGCTTTGATGGATGGATGGCTTTAAGTGTCATAACGGTCGTATAATCCAGCTGAGTTGTTTGCTGGGTGGTTTGTTGCGTTCCGAAATGATTTCCCTGCGTTTGATCCATTACTGTAAGGATGTGTCGATTCGCATTGTTTTTTGTTTTGCTGCCGTGAGCCTCTCTAAGCATATGTGTATGGAAAAGAGGCGTGTGAATTTAAATAACAAACTAACCAACCCAGTCATGTTGCACATACTTAAGTATCCCTGATTTCAGGGGCCCCTGGAAGTCGAATTGCATTGTGCGGTTTGTGGAGTCCCCTTGCAAATTTCTGTATTCATTTGAAAAGCGTGTACCGAAGGCTTCATTCTGGCATGGCAGATGCACAGGGCTGGGGAGGGATGTTTAACTTCTCCCTGCAGGCCATTTTTTCTTCTCAAACGCACCCATCTCAAGTGGCCTTTCACCCTGCTGGGGAAAAAATCCAGGCAGGGGTGGATTGCCTCACTGGGCGCCACAACAATGGCAAACAATGGAAGGTGAGAGGTGGGTGCAGGTGTTGAATTTTGGCGTTGCACAGGGTGCCGCTGGAATTTTAAAGCCCAAATCCTGCCACTGATCCAGGGACCTGTTTTACTCAGTGATAAAGTGGCCAATTAACATACTACCCCACCCACCCACCCAAAGGAAATGCAGGTGTTGTCAAGGCAGGACTTTGAAGCAGACAGGTGTCTGTGGCCCCACTCAGCAGATTCCCCACCCCCCAAAATGCAGCTGGGTTGGCTCGCCACATTTTGAAGGAAGTGAAGTAACGCATAACACCGGTGCTTTTTTTCTATGGGGGTACGCAGGGGTATGCACACCCCTAAACATTTTGTGAATCTAAGTTTGGCCTCATTGAGGGGCACTATTTCAATATGAGTAGGAAAATCAGAGTACCCCTAAATATTTTTTTAAGAACACTGCGGGAAACCCCTGAATTTAAATCCGTTTCCCGCTGCAACCCTGGACTGTAAAACACCCCGTAAATGTCCCGGCTCCTGGCTGGCTGCTCACTCACTTGCTGAGTGCTGCCAGAAATCGCCTCTGCGCATGCCCAGGCATGCGCAGAAGTGATTTCTGGTGCTCAGACATGCAGACATGGGCAGCCCAGCACTGGAAGTCGCTTCTGGACATGCCTGGACATGCGCAGAACTGATTTCCGGTGCCACTCTGCCCATGTCTGGGCACCGGAAATCGGGCACAGCCAGCACCGGAAGTCGGTTCTGCACATGTCTGAACATGCGCAAAAGCGACTTCCGGTGCCACGCCGCTGCTGATCCCTTATTTTCCAATCCGGAAGTTGATAGCTATGCTCTGGTACCACTTTATTGCTTCCCCCGGGGTGCTGTCCTCACAGACCTACAGTTCCCAGTACGCTGAACAAACTACAGCTCCCAGAATTCTCTGTGACTGTTAAAGTGGCATAAAACTGCTTTAAAGGCCTGGTGCGGATATAACTGCAACAACAACAATGTGTATCTTGAATTCTTCATGTGGGGGAGAGAGAGAGAGAGAGCGCAGACTTCTTTCTCCCGGCTAGTTCTTTGTACACGTTGACCGAAGCGAACCAGAACGTTGGAAGCCTCTTCCTCTTTGCAAACAATGCTTTTATTTTGTTATTTTTTGCTTCTCTCTCTTGCCGGCCCGGCTTTTCGCTCCGGACTTAATGCAATCAGCTTATCAGCGAGGGCGGCCTTTCGAGGCAGGCCTTGGTAGCACAAGGGGCCTCCTTAATCTAATACAGCAGAGTGGAAAGGGGGAAAAAAAGAAGAGGCAAGGACAGATGTTCAAATACTTTCACCTTGGCAACAGGGAGCTCAAGCATGCCAGGGAGGTCGGAAGGGCAAAGGGCAGAGGGGAAAGAAAAGCTGCCTAAGCAACAGGCATAGCTTAAGGATGGCGCTTTAAGGCCCAAGGCTGAGAAAACAAAATGGTGGGGCAAGGTTGAACTTGCCTGGAAACAAAATAGTGAACTCAAGGACCTTCTGCGCCCACTGGGGAAGTGCTTAGGTCTTCAACAGTCCTCTTTAAGTCTGTCAAGATAATACTATGTTTCAGAGTGATTGATTCCAACCCAAGGTGCTGGATTTTCAACCCCGCCCCCCTCCAAAACACCCCTCCCTCTAGCACAGGCATCCCCAAACTTCGGCCCTCCAGATGTTTTGGACTACAATTCCCATCTTCCCTGACCATTGGTCCTGTTAGCTAGGGATCATGGGAGTTGTAGGCCAAAACATCTGGAGGGCCGCAGTTTGGGGATGCCTGCTCTAGCAAATTGCATTGCAATTATTATTATTATTATTATTATTATTATTATTATTATTATTATTATTATTATTATTATTATTAACTAAGAAACCGTGTTACTTCATTCTCCTTAAGGCAAGAAAGGTCCCTGTAAGGCTTTGCCGAGAAAAGCGTTGTTTGTTTGTTTGCTTTTAAAAAAAAAAAAACCTCTGCAAAAGGCGAGGTGGGGGGAGAGAATGACGCCCAACTGCCTTTTCCACGCCGCCTGTTTTGACGGACTGAGCAAACACGTTATTTGGGTGACAGGCAATTTTCATACTGATTAATTCCCAAACATGGGGAACAATGGGCTCCTTGGGCTTCTGAATAATGCATGCCAGGCGACGCAGGCTGCTGTCAGCGGGGTTCCCGGCTAGTGACAGAAATTCACACTCGAGGGCTATTTTAAGACGTCGTCGCCACTGAAATTGTTTGCGTTCTCCATCTCCAACATGCGCGGCGCAAACATGTCAAGAACAGGGAATGTTGTCAGAATATAAACCTTGTTGACGACGGTGTCAATTAGGCAAATCTGATATGGACAAAGGTTGCAGGGAGGGGTGAAGCCTGCCTTTGTCCTCCCTGCTCTCTCCTGACCAGCAGGGCTGATATCCTGCATTGATGGATCGCTTGGGTTTCAATGGACGAGGGGAGCTGCCGCAAAGCCCCAGGGTCCTCTCTGGAGAAAGTAGGGCATCTCGTATGTGTGTGTGGTTTGTTTTTTTTTTTAAAAAAAATTATTTATACCCTGCTTTTCCAAATAATGCACGCTGGAAGCAACCCAGAATGCAAGAGCAATAGGACACAATTCAAAACGGAAAGAACAAAGTGGAACAACACAAACAAAGAGTGCAGAACCAGAAGAGGACAATCTAAAACAGTGAAAATGAATAATAAAACGTCTGGGATTTTTTAAAAAAGTTTTCAATGCCCATTTGTGTGTGGGAGATGTCTCTCCCTACACCTTACAGCAGACTGCCGTAGGCAGTCTTGGCTCCTCTCGCCTGTCTTCCCTATTGCTCTATCCTGTAACAGGGCGGATTGTTGGGGATACCTTGGTGTGCTTCTCTGAATACCAGTTGCTGGAAGCCGCAGGAGAGGAGAGGGCTCTGGTGCTTGGACCCTGTTTGCAGGCTGAACATAGGCATCTGAGAACAGGATTTATGACTAGATGGGCCATTGGTCTGATCCAGCAGGCTCTTCTTATGCTCTTAGGCCAGTGATGGCGAACCTATGACATGCGTGTCAGACGTGACACGCAGAGCCCTCACTGCTGGCACACGCCCCATCAGCCCATTCGTGCTGTTGTTGTTGTTGTTGTGTCCCCCCCCTTTGTTCTCCCGCTCCTCCTTACACTACAGCTTGTCTTCGCTGTTAAAACCTGGATCCTTTTTTGTTGTTGTTGTTGTTCCTGGTAGCCAGAGATTGGTTTTTAACCCTTTCTGTGCCTTTTTTTCTGGCGCTTTGGCAGACGATGATTGGGTGTAACAACGTTCATTTTTTAACCCATTCTGTGCTGGGTTTTTTTGGTGCTTTGGCAGACTATGTTGGTGCTGCGTGTTAGTTCCAACGAAGGTATTATTCGTCATTTATTTCTGTTCTCTTCCCCCCCCCAAAAAAGCAAAGCAACTTTTGCACCCCCCAAAAAATCTTCCAAAACTTTGGTCAGCATCTCCCCCCCAAAAAAGCTCAACAACTCTGGGCACTTTGTGATAAATAAGGGGTTTGTGGTTTGGTTTGGTTAAATAATTAGTTTTTGGTTTATTAAATACAGTTATATATTACAATTATACATTTTTGTTATTTAAACTATAAATATCATGAAATTATGGTTTTTTTCTCGAAGTGACACACCACCCGAGTTATGCTCGGTTTTTTGGAGAATTTTGACACACTAAGCTCAAAAGGTTGCCCATCACTGTCTTAGGCGCTTACCCGGGTAGGAAGGAGAAAAGAAGGTGGAAGCAGCAATGGAGACACAGAAGCAGCAGAGCCAGCACCACAGCTGGGGAACTGGAGGGTCAGATGTCAGGTGCCATTGTGGGCCTGCAAGCAGGTGTCCAACCATGCCACCTGGTGCCTCCAGGTCTTGTGCCCATCGAAACCCAGAATGAGATCAGGAAGCTTGATGGGAGGGAATTCCATGACTGAGGTGCCACTGCTCTCTCTAGTACGTGCCAGTCTAATCTTTTCTGAAGCTGGGAAGGGCTGCAGTTGAATGGCAGAGCAGCCCTTGGCATCTCCTGGTAGGGTTTGGAAATTCCCCAGTTTGAAACCAGTCAGTGTTGGTAGTACTGAGCTAGATGGATCAACAGTTTGACTTGTAGAATCCTAGAATTGTAGAGTTGGGAGGGACACTGAGGGCCATCTAGTCCAACCCCCTGCAATGCAGGAATCTCAACTGAAGCATCCATGACAGATGGCCATCCAACCTCTGCTTTAAAACCTCCAAGGAAGGAGACTTTGTATATAAGTGCCTTTGGAACTGCAGGGTGATAGTCTTTATATATATATAAAATTACCCCAAAGCAATACCACCGGTAAACAACAAAAGAGTAAAGAAAACACCACATACACAGTCAAACAGCTTTTTACAGAGGGCAGCAGCTACACAGTGTCAGTCCAAAGTCTGGGTGAATAAGCTGGTTTCAACTGGTGCCATAAGCTTATAAGACGTGGTGCCAACTGTATTGGGGATGAATGGGGGGAGAGTTATGTAAGAAAGGTGCCTGTATTGAGAACACCCTCTCTCATGTTGCTTCCACTCTCATATCGCTGCTCAGGACTTTTTCTTTTTTTAAAATTACATGAAATCAATAACAGCAGTATTTGTGCAGTGTTTTGGCCTCTTCAAAGCATCCCCCCCATGTGTGAGTGAAGAGAGAAAGTGTGAGTGTGAAAGAGAAAGAGAGAGGAATATGTGAGCAGAGGGGGAGGGATGAATCGACCCGCCCAGACTGCAGGCGGTTTGTAAAATGATTGAATTTTATTAATTTATTATTTCCTGCCATTCACTCTAAGGTCCCAGTGTGGGTCAAAGCATTAAAAATGTAATACAGTATAGCTCAGTCGGTAGAGCACGAGAGACTCTTAATCTCAGGGTTGTGGGTTCGAGCCCCAACAGGGGGTTGGACTAGATGATCCTTGTGGCCCCTTGCAACTCTACAATTCTATGGTTCTATTCAAGGCACTTATAACGAAAGGTGGGCTTTATGGCCACTGTTACCAGTCAGTTCAGCACCATTCACCGTGGGCGCCATTGAAGATGAAGCCCAACTCTGCCATTCCTTTGGCTGGTTCCACCACCAAGTGTTGTAGAGTTCAGGATATAATCAAAGTCACCTATTACTATAGGACTTCCTCCTTTGTGGTGTAGTGGTTAAGAGCGGTAAACTCATAATCTGGGGAACTGGGTTCGCGTCTCCGCTCCTCCACATGCAGCTGCTGGGTGACCTTGGGCTCGTCACACTTCTCTGAAGTCTCTCAGCCCCACCCACCTCACAGAGTGTTTGTTGTGGGGGAGGAAGGGAAAGGAGAATGTTAGCCGCTATGAGACTCCTAAGGGTAGTGATAAAGTGGGATATCAAATCCAAACTCCTCCTCCTCCTCCTTCTCCTCTTAAGATCACTCTGGGTCAGGGGAGAGAATAGTACAACCCCAGAACTAATTTACTATTGAGGCCCAGGAGCAATCCTTTCAGGATTTCTACCTTCTTGGACTCTAAATGCCACCTTTGACGTACATTAGGAAGATTGATATGCTGCAGATGTCGAAAGAATCAGCTTGCACATGTTCGCCACACAGCCATTTTTAAAATATGCTTCTCCAGCCACGTGGAAGCACAACTTATCTGTACATCCTGGACCTGCCCCAAATAGATAACACTCTTTCGAATTTATTCACTAACAAGGCTTTTCATTTTCTTGAGGCTGAGTAAAACTATTCCGTTTAATCAGGACCTTGGGAGGACGAAGCGTTGCACCCTTTTGTTGCAGTGAGTTTGTGAGCTGGAAAATTCTGATGGTAGATTGGTTTTAAGTTGCTTTTAGTATATAGCTTTTATTATGTATCTTAACTTTCTATGTGCCACTTTAAGAACCCTGCAAACTGGCAAAGAAGCAGGCTGTACATTTTTAAAACTAAATTGCAGTGCAATCCTATATATGTCTACTCAGGAGTAAGCCCCGCCGAGTTAAATGGTGCTTACTCCCAGAATACAGGATTGCAGCTTTAATTAAATAAATCTGGGATAATAGCTTCCCGAGAAAATTACATTTCCGTTTATAGTTTTTCTTCATGGCACCCTCTCCTTTTCACCCTCAGTTCCCCATCTGTGAAATGGGAATAATTATGATCTCCCCTGCAAACATAAGGCAGTTGTTGAAGCAAACACAGTAAAGAAGACTGCAGAGTGGTTATATATGCCAAAGCCCTTTGCAAATTTTAAGCGCTATCTCATTATTACACCGGAGTGGCTATTACTCTGCATTTGTGCTACAATGTGTCATTCCATTTCCGTGTTTGGGGACATTTGTAATGGATTTAGGCTGCAGAAAACAACTTAAGGAAAATAACAAATGCTGTAACGATCCTTGAAGATGCTTGATTGATACAACATTAGGATCCAATTTTCCGCTCACCTTCAAGAAAACCTTCATCTCTGGTCTGGAAACATGTGTGAGAAATTACATTCTGATATTTCTTGGGGAAGAAAGGGGGGGGGCTGACAAGGTGACTGGAGTTTCAATCCAAACTCAAGCTCTTCCTTCTCTCTTTCACTCCTCCCAGCCCTACATTAAAGTTCTTTTGCTATAGAGAACAAAAGTTAAGAGTCTGTATTTTAGAGAATGGCTTGAGATGATGAGTTGTGCAAACAGAGAAGAAGAAAGAAGCCCTAAGGCTGCAATCCTATACCCTGAACACGTATAGGATTGCAGTTTCAATCAGTTCTAGCTGTTTGACAATGGAACCGTCTCCCTCGGGAGGTTGTGGACTCCCCTTCCTTGGAGGTCTTTAAACAGAGGTTGGATGGCCATCTGTCACGGATGCTTTAGCTGAAATTCCTGCATTGCTGGGGGGTTGGACTAGATGACCCTCGGCGTCCCTTCCAACTCTACAATTCTATAATTCTAAAAAGCTGGCCCTAGTTCCACTCGATCTCTGGGCATGGCAATCTTTACAAAGTGATGCCAATAATCCAATTAAATTTCCCCTTCACAAGAATGTTGCAGGAATTTTTCCTGTGTAGGATAATCCACATGGAAAGTGCTACTCAAAGGGACAAATCCATGATTCTGATTTTGAAGGAAAGCCCTTTGAAGTCACCTGGCACTCTCAGTCATGGATCCTTCCTGTAAAATCCATGTGGATTTTCCTTTCCAACACAATGCTATGCAAATTGTGTGTCCATCACATTTCTCAGGTGACATAGCTGGTCCTCAAAATGTTGGTAGCTTCCAGACTCTAAAGCTCAACCTCTCTCTCTCTCTCTCTCTCTCTCTCTCTCTCTCTCTCTCTCTCTCTCTCTCTCTCGGCTTGTCCATACAATTGTTTAACACCAATAGTAAGCTTCTTGCAGCTTCCATTAGTTCTCTGTTGGTCATATGACATTCACTGTCTTCCCAACATTTTCCCTTCCCTCAATCCAGATTTTCTCACATCCTCTTCCTTTTCAGAGTATCCCCTTTATGAGAGACAATAAAGTGCTGGAAGGCAGTGGTTTAGATTAGAGGAGAACATAATGTTATGAGTTTGGGTGCCAGAGATCATAGAATCATAGAGTTGGAAGAGACCAAAAGGGCCATCCAGTCCAACCCCCTGCCAAGCAGGAAACACAATCAAAGCATTCCTGACATATGGCCATCAAGCCTCTGCTTAAAGACCTCCAAAGAAGGAGACTCCACCACACTCCTTGGCAGCAAATTCCACTGGGTGCAAGACACCCATAATTCCTGGATTTAGTAAATGTTAGAATTTAATCAGTGCTTGGAGTATTGAGATGGGCTGGCAGCCGCTGGATTTAGCAAAGTGCTAAAATACAGGCCAAGCCCATTTTCCCCTGCTCAGGGAAACACCACCAGAGAGGCAGGCCATTAACACAGAACAAGGCTCATTAGCAAGGCAAAAAAACGTTCCCGGCTGCCAGATGGGTGAAGCCTGAGCTCTGTGTTTGTTAGCAGAAACAGAGGCAAGCAGTAGTAGAAGTTTTAGGCTTACAGTTCCCCCTGATGTTTCAGTTGGTAAACAGTGACAAGCTGGAGAATAAAGATGGCCAGAGCACAATGGGGGTCTGAAATTTTTGATTACAGGTAGGTAGCCGTGTTGGTCTGGGTCGAAGTAAAATAAAAAAATTCCTTCAGTAGCACCTTAAAGACCAACTAAATATCTCAGGACCTGGTTTGAACAGAGATATCGGATTCTTATCTCATTATACATGATAAGCGATCTTCAGCCATCTCAACCCTTGCTTTTTCATGCAAAACCATTTGCAGTCGTTTTCGGTCATCAACAGCTATCAGTCAGTCAATCACCCACTTCCACCACCCTTCTGAGTGATCCCCCCTCCCCTCCCCTCCCCATCCCCACCCCTTCTCTACATAAGTGCCTGGGGACTTCTATTTCACTGTATCTGAAGAAGTGTGCATGCACACGAAAGCTCATACCAAAATAAAAACTTAGTTGGTCTTTAAGGTGCTACTGAAGGAATTTTTTTATGAAATTTTTGAGTCCTCGGTGACCACCCAGGAAGAAGGAGAACCCTCTTAGAGTTTAATGCTGGAAGCCCCTCCATGGTAGTCTCAGGTTGTATACCTGTGTAAATAAACCATACAGCATAAAGACACCACAGTCTCTGCTGCATCAACAAAGGAGAATCTAGGTGTGCAGGAAGCTTCCTGTCCACATTAAATGACAGTAGGGATGAGCCTTCAGTCAGGCCAAGCCTGCCACTCAATTGCTCTGTTTCTCACACAGAAGACACCTGGATGATATTGCCTACAGCCAGGGAAGGGGAAAGAAAGGCATGGCTCTCTTTTGCCATGCTGCCTCTCACTTCCAGGTGAGTCTCCAGGTATTTAGTTTCCATAGCAACATATTGCCCTTAGCTTACATAGCAAAGGGGGGTATGACGGATCTGCTGTTTACATAACTAAAGAAACTGGTTTGACCATTTCAGCTGTCCTCCTCTTTTCTAGATTCCAGCCTCACAACTATATAACAGCAGCGCTAGATTATCCCAAGGGATACCCAGCCCACCACATTAGTATTCTCGTAATCTCTCCTGGGAAATATCTCAGAACCAGTCACATAGACTCTATGAAATCTATGGAGAGAAAAACATCACATTATTTTCACGGTTGGGCAAAAGATTCCTGCATTGCAGGGGGCTGGACTAGATGACCCTCAGGTCCCTTCCGACTCTACAATTCTATGATATGATTTATATGTTCGCCTTACCTTTTGTAATGCCTCCCTTAGCTTTCTTTTTTTAAGCATGGGGGATGACTCCAATCAGATGGAGTCGGGGTTAAGACTTCTGGATTTCATAAAAAGCCCCCCCCCCACCTCAGCCTTTCCCTCCAGAATCCAAACATAATTTGCCTGCTGTTATTTCCTCAACCATGAGGTCTAGAAACTTACTTGTGAAAATTTGAAAAGTTCAAAAACTATTATTCCTGGGGCCTGCAAACCCCCTTCCAGTTCTCTATCCGATTTTACCTGTGGTTCCACAAGTGTTTATTCACAGAGGGAGAGGCAAAGTGACCCATTCTCTCTGGGGATTATCTGAAAGTACCTAGTGAATTAATCAATCTCCAAGTCCCTGGTGGGAAAGGAAGCCTCTCCAGCCTCGCCCTTTTCTTGAAGCACTCTTTGCTGATTGCAAACAGTCCTTAGTAGCTGAAATGGAAACAGCAAGCAGCTATTTTGAGCACGGGGGCCCTCTAGGCAAGCTCAGTCCGTTGAACCCTCTCAGCTCTAATTTATTGCAGCAGATCAATACTAATTATTTTAGTGCTTAAGCCTTATGATGGTCCCTCTCCGAGACATAATGATGATCTTTTACTACCTGTTTTGTAGCTTTACTGTATCATCCTTCATTACGGGGCACAGGGCTCCAAGCAGGCAGAAGGAGAAGCTGCTTCTAGGCATGGTGACATGATACACAGGGCTCTCCAGAGCCACATCTCTATAGATGTTTAACAGGGCCACATCCTTGAGCGTCCTATTGACAAAAAGGAGGGTGGATGCTGAAAGACTCTGGAAGACGATGATTTCATGTCAGCCAAAAATTCACACCAGATTCCAGGTGCTAGGAAATTGGGAACTTAATGTCACGAGCTGGAGATCGACTCTGTAAGGTGCCGGCAACCCTTTAATGGCATGTTTTGTGTTCTTCTGGCATCATGGAACCATAGAATTGTAGGTGGATGAGGGTCATTGAGTCAAACTCCCTGCAATGCAGGAATTTTAAATGAAAAATCCCTGGCAGGTGGCCACCCCAACCTCTGCTTTAAAATCTCCAATAGTGGAGAGTCCACTACCTTCTGAGGGAGTCCGTTCCACTGTTGAATAGCTCTAACTGTTACAAAGTTCTTCCTGATGTTTTGTTGGAAACTCCCTTCTTGAAGCATCACTCCATTGGGTTTGTCCCTACTCTCTGGAGCAGAAGAAAACAAGCTTCTTCCATGTTCCACATAACAGCCCTTAAGATATTTGAAGATGGCTATCATATCACCTCTTGATCTTCTCTTCTCTAGGCTACACATACCTAACTCATGCATTCATGGTAAACAGGCACCCCCAAACTGCAGCCCTCCAGATGTTTTGGCCTACAACTCCCATGATCCCTAGTTAACAGGACCAGTGGTCAGGGAAGATGGGAATTGTAGTCCAAAACATCTGGAGGGCCGAAGTTTGGGGATGCCTGCTTGGTTTCCAGACCCTTGATTATTTTGGTCGCCCTCCTCGCTCCAGCTTGTCAATATCATTCTTAAATTGTGGTGCCCAGAACTGGAGACAGTATTCCAGGTGTGGTCTGACCAAGGCAAAATAGAGTGGTATTTTTTCCTTCTCTTGATCTGGACGCTTCTGTTGATGCAGCCTGGCATTGAATCTCATCAACATAGTGTCCTTGCAAAAGAAACAGCTGTGAACTTAGGATGCTTCCATATCTTCTTATTTACAAATACATGACTTGAACTTCAGGGGAGCAGGCCAGCATCCAGGCAGGCAGTGCTGGCCTTTAAGGCAATATCAGTTGATACAGCTCCCCCCCCCCACTGTCAGGGCTGGAGCCAGGCATAGGTCATCGACAAAGCAATAACTCACCCAAGGCTAGTGAAGTTAACTCTTTATGCAAGGAAACAACCACAGCTCAGGCCTGGTGGTGTCAGCAACTCTTGCTAGGAAGTCTTGCCTTGATGAGGCAGTCATCAGGACTGAAGATCTCCACCTTCCCAGTGCTCACTAGGGCTCCTCCTTTCCAGGGTCTTTCCCACACAGTCTCAGGCTTGTGTCTACGCACAACCACCCTCTTTTCTGCCCGTTTCATTTCTCTGTGTGTTCTAGGAGACCAGGTAGGAAGAGGAGCTGGTCACAGCAGGATGGTAGCCAGTTTCCACTTTGCCTTTTGGCCACTCTCCCCTCCAGCCTCTGCTTCAGACTCAAGAGTCTGAACTGCTCTCTGCCTCAGCCTCTTCCTGGTCACTAAACCCCATCTTCTCTTCTGCTGGCACCTCCTCCTCTCAGTCTGTTCCTTCTCTCTCTGGCCACTCATCGT
The DNA here is from genome assembly GCF_965207765.1 of Zootoca vivipara. Lineage (NCBI taxonomy): Eukaryota > Metazoa > Chordata > Lepidosauria > Squamata > Lacertidae > Zootoca > Zootoca vivipara. The sequence goes on along the minus strand of NC_142594.1, from coordinate 49,301,928 downwards.
CATCCCACCACCAATCCCCTGGCTCTGAGCCTTCTTCCCCTGGGGGTTCCTTAGGGAATTCCCTGGCTGGTGCCTCCCACCATTCCTCTGTCTCCACCCGGACCGTGACACCCAGCAGCCGACATTCCCGCTTGCTACAGCTCCTCCTTCCCAGGAAACCGCAGAAACCCAAGCTTCCTTATCCTTTTCTGGCTGCATGCCATTGTTCGCTTCAGGCCAATCAGTAGAGAACGGGCATAATCTAACCTCTGTGTAAGATTTGTGCAAGCAAAGCTGGATGCAACAAACAGGATATTGGGAAGAGGCTCTGACTTTTTTGCATTTTGTGCAAAGTGTCACTATGTGTGCATAACCCATTTAACCTTCACAAAACTGTAGGGTTCCCTCCTAGACCTTGGGTGAGATGATACATGCTGCACAGGAAGCAGAATTCCACCCCGTAAGAACCTTTCCCCCAGAAAAGCTGGCTTTAAGGATTCTCTCTTCCTGCACCTTTTCGTAGACCTGGCCCTGAGAGGCAGCGCAATGCCAAAGTGTTCTAAATTCAAATTGGGGTGACCCCAGGAGGTCTCGCCAGTTCGGAAGCAGCTGACACCAACCATATGATTCAGCAGATTGAGTCTGTATTAACAAAAAGCAGCAGATTATTTTCAGCCGGGCACAATTTCTTGCTATCAAAGCACTTGTTCAATTTGGGGCCGATGTGAGAGAGTTTCCCAGACAGCTTGCATAAACAGGAGTATCTCAAGAAATGAAGGGCCTGCTGGATTTATATAACCTTTATGGGAGGAAATAGATTATTGGCAGCGAGAGTGATGGAGAGGCATAAAATTACCCGGCAGTGCTTTAAAAAGAAAACTCTCGGAGAATTCCCATGTGCCCCTGGAAATCCTTTGTGCATGGCTCAGAATATCTGATTCCTTTGTGATGGCAGGGATGGCTGAACTGCGAAGAAGTGAAGCTGGCTTTCATCTGACCTGGAGCATCGTTTTGCCAGCAATTCAAGCAGCAGCCAATGAAGTGAAGCAGGGAAAAGGCATGACGATATCACATCCTTCATTGCGTTTAAATGGACAGAGGAAGAGGAGGTAGAGATACAGAGCTGATGTTTTAAGTAGATCACCTCCCCCCACCCCATAACATCACAGGCTCACATCCCGCATAACATCAATTCCCCCTCGAGTGAATATAACAGGGAACAATTGCAAGGAGCTGATATTTTAGTGTGGCAGCGGATGTGCTTTGGAACTCCCTGCCTATTGACATTAAGCAGCCGCCCCCATATTATTGGTTTAGATGCCTGCTGAAAACTCAGCATGAGAACATGAGAAGAACCCTTCTGGAACAGGCAAGTGACCCTCCTACCTCCACATCCTGCCCTCACAATGGCCAACCAGATGCCCTCAAGGAAAGTCCACAAGCAGGATCTGAGTGCCTCAGCCTTCTCCCCACTTGTGACCCCCATCATTCAGAAGCATACTCCCTTCAAAAGTAGGGATCAAACAGAGGCATTCTGGCTAGTAGCCATCGATAGCCCTCTCCGCTGTGAATTTGTCTAATCCTCTTTTAAAGCCATCCAAGTTGGTGGCCATCGCGCCATCTTGTGGGTAGCACACTTTTTATCATCTATATATATAATTTAATTAAGCATAGATAAAAGTCCCATTGATTTTATCTGTGTTTTAATGATGATGACATATCTGCGTTTTAAAGAGTTCTGTGGATTTTAGCTGTCTTTTACCAGTAATTGTGCTGCGTGCCCTGCTTAGAGTTTTGTGATTAAGTAGTTTTTCTAAACGAATGGATAAATTAAATGTATTTTAACACAGTGTGTGCTTGTGGTGCTGGATCTTCTGTTCATGGGACCCACATATTAGGAGTATGGGTTGACCACGGACAGTAATAATATCATCTAGTGCAGGAATATGCAGCTGTCCCAAATGGGGACTGAACCTGCAGCCTTGGCTTTATCAGCACCACACTCTAGCCAAATGAGCTATCCGTGGTACCGATAGATAGATAGATGATGGATAGATAGATAGATAGATAGATAGATAGATAGATAGATGATAGAATTTTGTTGTTGTTTAGTCATGTCTGACTCTTTGTGACCCCATGGACTAGAGCACGCCAGGCACTCCTGTCTTCCACTGCCTCCCACAGTTTGGTCAGACTCATGTTGGTAGCTTCGAGAACACTGTCCAACCATCTCGTCCTCTGTCATCCCCTTCTCCTTGTGCCCTCAATCTTTCCCAACATCAGGGTCTTTTCCAGGGAGTCTTCTCTTCTCATGAGGTGGCCAAAGTATTGGAGCCTCAGCTTCAGTATCTGTCCCTCCTGTGAGCACTCAGGGCTGATTTCCTTCAGAATGGATAGGTTTGATCTTCTTGCAGTCCATGGGACTCTCAAGAGTCTCCTCCAGCACCATAATTCAAAAGCATCAATTCTTCGGCGATCAGCCTTCTTTATGGTCCAGCTCTCACTTCCATACATCACTACTGGGAAAACCATAGCTTTATCTATACGGACCTTTGTCGGCAAGGTGATGTCTCTGCTTTTTAAGATGCTGTCTAGGTTTGTCATTGCTTTTCTCCCAAGAAGCAGGTGTCTTTTAATTTTGTGACTGCTGTCACCATCTGCAGTGATCATGGAATCCAAGAAAGTAAAATCTATCACTGCCTCCGTTTCTTCCCCTTCTATTTGCCAGGAGGTGATGGGACCAGTGGCCATGATCTTAGTTTTTTTGATGTTGAGCTTCAGACCATATTTTGTGCTCTCCTCTTTCACCCTCATTAGAAGATTCTTTAATTCCTCCTCACTTTCTGCCATCAAGGTTGTGTCATCTGCATATCTGAGGTTGTTGATATTTCTTCCGGCAATCTTAATTCCGGTTTGGGATTCATCCAGTCCAGATTTTCGCATGATGAATTCTGCATATATGTTAAATAAGCAGGGAGACAATATACAGCCTTGTCATACTCCTTTCCCAATTTTGAACCAATCAGTTGTTCCATATCCAGTTCTAACTGTAGCTTCTTGTCCCACTTAGAGATTTTTCAGGAGACAGATGAGGTGATCAGGCACTCCCATTTCTTTAAGAACTTGCCATAGTTTGCAGTGGTCGACACAGTCAAATGTTTTTGCGTAGTCAATGAAGCAGAAGTATATGTTTTTCTGGAACTCTCTAGCTTTCTCCATGATCCAGCGCATGTTTGCAATTTGGTCTCTGGTTCCTCTGCCCCTTCGAAATCCAGCTTGCACTCCTGGGAGTTCTCAGTCCACATACTTCTTAAACCTGCCTTGTAGAATTTTAAGCATAACCTTGCTAGCGTGTGATATAGTGATATAGAGATATAGATAGATATAGTGATAAAATCAGAAGTGTGTCTATAAGGAGGGTGTGCACCTTTGATTAATTTGAGAGATTTGAGTGACAATTGATTGCATCTTCGACCCTTCAAGTGAAGCTTCCAAATGGGGATTTATTTGATCTGACGTTCTTGCAGCTTTGATGTCTTCTGCTGTCTTTTGGGAGCAGATAGTGCTCCGAGTGAGATGACATTTGCCTTGCTCCTCCCGAGCCCTCTAATTTCATCAGCCCTGAGTTTCCCTTCCTCTAATTTCATCAGCCCTGAGTTTCCCTTCCTTTATTTGTTTTAAACCTTTTTGCAAAAGCAAAAGTCGAAGGGGTTCATCCAGGCCAGAAATATTCTATGAGAGCAGAGGAGGAGTCAGTTACAGATGGCCAAAACTGGCTAAGCCAACAGGAATTACTGGAGGAATATTCCTATTACACAAGGCAGAATTCTGTCACTTTCTTAATCACGAAATGTTGATGAAACCATAAGCAGCCCCACCAAGGTGTTCACCTTTGCCCTCTTCCCCATTTGTGTGTGTGTGTGTGCGTGCACATGCGCGCATGCATGCAAGGACTGAGGAAGTGGATATGTGCCCATCCTAATCTCTGAGCGGTGCAGTGGGATTCTGCCTCAGATTTTGTCACATGAAATGACAATGCAGAACTCCCGCAATTTACTGAGTAAGCAGGGTTGCAAACTATTCCCGCCCCCCTGGGAACAATTAACATGGAAATGAGAACTAAACCTCTGCTAGATTTCCAGAGGTGGCTTTTATGTTGTGCGAAGGATCACATGAAATGCAGGAATTATCAGGTAAGGAGAATCAGAAGAAAGTTCTGTCTGAATGCAGCCTCAGTCTCTGAGAACAGCGAGAACAGATATCCTTGCAAGATGCTAGCTATCTTGTGGTATATCAGGTGTGAGTTTGTGGTACAAGGGGCTCCCTGTTTCTGTATCCTTTCTGACCACAGAAGACACACAACCCGATCTCCAGCATTAACATCTCTTTTATTTTACTACATTGGAAAACTTGGTTACTATTGAAGATAAACAGGCCATTCTTTTTGCATGGATCAGTTCTTCTTCCCTTGCAGGCCCCTCCTCCTCTTCCCCGTTCCTCTCCCAAGGCTCTGTGGCCTCTAAAGGCCTCCTAGAAAAAGGGGGGGAAATGCGTGCTTTCTCCTTTAAATGTTAACCACAGGGTTAGAGCCAATTACTTGTCCTTTGATCAGCTACTGCGGCTGACAAAGACCACCTGATGTGATGTAACACAGCAGGACAGGACAGAACTAGCTGCAGCAGAGCTGCCCTGTGTCCTTGCAACAGAGCGGCTGAGCTACTAAATGTGGTTTTCCTGTTGTTTCCTCCAGTCGCGCACACACCACCCCCAGCCGAAACCTCCCCCTGCACATTATGGTGATGCCAGTCACAAAAGGAAAACGCTCCAGTGGCTCAAGGCCATCAGTCACAAATGACTGCTTTGAGCTCTGAGTGCTGCAATCATATACACACATTTAATTGGGGAGTAGGTGCCATTGAACTTGGTGGGGATCTGCCATTGACTTCAAGGAGTATAGGATCTTGCTGCACATCCTTAAGCATTTTATGTTCAGTGGGAACTTTCACAAGCACCATCCATCCATCCAGGCTGGTTTATACTTTAAAGTAATGATGGGAAACTTGTGGCTCGTCAGATGTTTTTGTTGGACTCCAGTTCCCATCAGCCAATGGGTCAGGCATGATGGGAGTTGTAGTCCAGCCTCATGTGGAGAGCTAGAGCTTTCCCACTACTGCTCTAAGGCTGCAATCCAAGTTCTACTGACTACAGTAAGACTTATTTCTGAACAAACATGCCAAGCTGCAAAACACGCCTAGATAGCTTTGTGGGCTCTACTGAACATGATTCACTCTAGATCCCACTCTAGATCTGCCGTCTGGAGCTTCTGGTCCTCATCTTTTGCCCTGTTCTTCTTCTCATGACTTCTTTGGAGTGTCTTCTTCCTTCCATTTGTATCCTTCCCCTTGAGGGACTGTACTTTATGAACAAAGCTAAGTGGCCAGTGCACCGTTGGAGGAGGCTGGGGAGGGGAATGATAGAAGACATGGCTTTATCATCATACACAGCACCTTTCCCAACTTTGATCCTCAGATGTTGTTGAATTATGATTCCAATCATCCTTGACCATTGGGCATGCTGGCTGGGGCTGATAGGAATAGCAGTCCAACACCTGGGGACCCAAAGTTAGAAGGGGCTGATGTAAAGCAGGGGTGGGGAGCTGGTGACCCTCTAGATCAGGCACATCTAACAGGTAGATCGTGATCTACCAGTAGATCACTTGATGTTTGTGGTAGATCACTGGCTCCCCCCAAACAAGCTCAACAACTTTGGCTCCCCTAAAAAAAAGTTCAACAGTGTTGGCCTGCACCCCCCCAAAAAAACCAAGGCTTTCCTTCCTATAAAAAAGCTCAGTAACTTTGACCTGAATCCCATAAAAGGGGGTAGATCACTGCCAGTTTTTAACTCTATGAGGTAGAACGCAGTGTCTTGGGAGTTGGTCACCCTTGCTCTAGATCAGGCATCCCCAAACTTCAGCCCTCCAGATGTTTTGGACTACGACTCCCATCTTCCCTGACCACTGGTCCTGTTAGCTAGGGATCATGGGAGTTGTAGGCCAAAACATCTGGAGGGCCACAGTTTGGGGATGCCTGCTCTAGATCAATGTTTCCCAAACTTGGGTCGCCATTTGTTTTTGGACTACAACTCCCACCATGCCTCGCTAGCAGGACCAGTGGTCAGGCATGATGGGAACTGTAGTCCAAAAACAGCTGGAGACCCAAGTTTGGGAAGCACTGCTCTAGATGTTGCTGGCCTCCATCTTCCAAAATCCCTGACCATTGGCTGGGCTGCTTAGGGCGTCAAGCAACATCTCATTCCCCACCCCTGATCTGAAGTCGTGAATTGTAGTAGAGATATTAATATGAGATTGCCTTTCAATGAAGGTGGCAAATTGGAAAGAAGAAGTGATGGATTCTGGCAGGGATAACTTTTCTTTGGCTCTGTATCACAATCTTCTACGCATGTTTCTGGTATATATAGGAATTTTGTCCTCTGTTGCTGTATTTCATACCAAGATCTTCTGTGGCGCGGGTTCCATGCAACTCAATGAGATTTGCATGTGTAGGATTGCACGGTTATTTTCAATTTCAATTTTCAATTTCACCAGCAAGTCAAAACGTTGCAGGGTTCCAAGCAGCCAGCCCTGCCTCCACACAGCAGTCCTTCTAGGCGGGAAGCATAAGGTTACCTCCTCTCGTACCTTCCCTTCGTGCGGCTCTCTGTTCCTGCCTCCGAGTCCTGACCTTTTTTATTATATTATTTTACTATCACATTATCCCGTGTTGCAATTGTAAAAGCACATTATAAAAGCAACCAATATTGAACTAATTTTATCACAGGCCTGGTAATAAAGTTTAACACCAACTATGATGTTGCTGCACACTGGAAATATTGCGAGAGCGCTGTAATATCCTGTTAAAGTCATTTTTCCAGTCAACACCATGAGATCTGCCAAGAGATGTGTGCATGTGTGTGTGTGTGTGGTTTGGTAAATTTGACTGTGATGTGCCAGATGTGCTCGTAGCTTTGTTGGTCCACAACCAATGGAGCTGGGAAGGGGAACAAATCAATAGAGCAAACTGATACAGAGGAGTGAATAGGGGACAGGGGAGGAAAGGAGGGGAGAGGAGAGTGATGGATTAATCTTTTCCATTTTGCTGAGCCCAGATGAAGACTGCTGCAAAAGGGCAAGGAAAGTGTATTGATCAATATTCACCCTCAAGAAGCGCCTGGGAAGGCCTTACTCTCTACCTGCATGCATACAGAGCTGGAGCTGATAGAAAACCTACGGTAATACATACATGCACACACACACACTATAATGGCTACCATAGCTGCCAAGTCTCCCGTTTCCCCCGGGAAATCCCCGTTTTTCCAGCTGTTCCTAGCTGAAAAAATGGATTTTTTTGTTTTTCCCCGGTTTATTCTGGCGCGGCGGCCATTTTGGAACTGGGCGGAGCTTGCTCAGAAGCAACTTTTGATGCTGCTCTGCCCAGTTCCAAAATGGCTGCAGTGCGACTTCTGGCGCGGCGGCCATTTTGGAACTGGGCAAAGCAGCATCAAAAGTCACTTCTGAGCATGCTCCGCACAGTCCCAAAATGGCGGCAGCGCTACTTCCGGTCTGCTATTTCCGGCCCGGTCCCTTATTTCTCTGACAGCAACTTGGCAGGTATGATGGCTACTAGCCATAAGGCTAGGTTCTGGCTCCATAGCTAGAGGCAGGACTGCTTCTGAAGGCCAGTTGTTGGGAACCACAGGAGAGAGCTTGTTGCAATCCTGCTTGTTGCAACAACAATGGAGAGCTAAAATTCCACGGATCTCTGATGACAGATGACGGTCCTGTCGCGCAGCAGTAAATTAATCAAGCGGAGTCTTCTTCATGAACAGAATAAAACTTTACTGAAGAAAATAAACTTGTTCAGAAACAGCATGTGAATGAAAGCACCTGCTTTGTGGCCTAAGGTCTAACAAGGAACTGCAGCCTTCCCTTGTTTTATTCCATTGGAATGACAAAATGGCCTCAACCTTCCTATGTCTACTTAATGGTTCCTATTGCAGTCCTGCACACACACACACACCACCGCCAACCATATTGTGTTAAGTCTGCATTTTATTGAGGCTGTGCTGAACTTTGTGCCTGCAGCTACAATTTATATTTCATATGGATTTTGCATATTGAGTACGCTGTGTTTATGCTGATCAATGAAGAATTGTCCTTTGTTTTGCTTCTTTCCATATTTTCCAGGCGCAAAACTCTTAATTGCAAATGGAGATAAAAGCAGGTCACTGGTCTAAATTTTGTAATCTATCAAGGGGCCCCAACAGCAAGCCCTAGGTAACAACAAAGCAGAAAGCAGTGTTGCCTAGTGTGTTGCTTTATATATTTATTTAATGTACAATTTCATGTTTCAACAGGAAGCGCTCTCTCTCTTTTTTTACGCAGGAATCAGTATAAGAAATACAACATGAATTTCACATTCAAAACCCAATAATAGACAATTAAGAGACAAAACTTTTGATCAAATACAAACCAATGCAATAGCTGAGCATTCCCAGAACAAGCAGGTTATTCACATGTTCTCTGCAAGATAGTCGGCCATTCTGTTTATAGTGAAATAAAGCTTTTTAACCAAAAAACAAACACAAACACACAAAAGCACAGCCCAATAATAATAATTCCACATTGTAGGTAACAATTCAACAGCAATAAATATCTCTACACAATTTACACAAGTGAAAGAACAAAGAGGCACAAGACTAAATCATATACATCAAGACAGAAGATCAAAATGCAGCTATTATAACAAAATACATTGTAATGAGAGTCCCTTAAGTATTACAGAAAAAACAATTAAATCTTTCATTCAACAATCACCATGCTAAATCTTAATAATTCACACCTTTAGACTGCTGATCACTCACAGTGTTACATAATGAGCCAAGAACTTGGTAGTAAGCGTGGGATATAAATTTAATAAAACAATAATCAATCAATCAATCAATCAATATTCTTCTGCATCCCAGGTCTTCCCTAAACTCCTCTTTGGTGAAGGAAAGAGTGCCCCAAAGGCAAAGAAGGGGCATAACTGGGACAGCAGTTGACCAAGGACATTAGGCAAATTCATGGTGGCTAAGGTTGTCCAAAATCATGGTAGCTATATATTACCTCCAGGTTCAGTGCTTCCAAGAGCAGATAGGGTGTGTGGGCATCCCATGGGCTTCTCATGGGTCATTGTGGTAAGCAGAATGCTGGACTGGATGGTTCTTTGGAGGAAGAAAGTAATAACAGCATGCTGGATCCGGCCAATATCTCCTCTTGTCCAGCATTCTGTTCTCACAGGGGCCAACCAGATGCTATGGGAAGCCCACAAGTGCGATGAGCATTGCAACACCCTCTTTGCATGCAGAATGATACAGCAGGCCTCTTCTCAATGTTTTATGTTTGGAGATTGGTAATGAGGGATCTGTGTTGTTGTTGTGGTGGTGGTGGTGGTGGTGGTGCCTTTTTAAATATCCTAGCAAAGTGATAAAATGGGCCCAAAGGGAAGCGGCAATAAGCCAGGCCTGTGCAATTTCTGACCAGTCAACAACATTTTATGGAGACCCACCTCCAAGTGCTCAATAATCCTCCCATTTTTTTCTCTCTGGGGCTGCAACCAAGGAGTCGCCAAAGCCTTGAAAATTCATGATACGTTGCTGATGGCCTGCCTTGGGCCCAGTGGACCACAAAGTGGGCAGACTTGCTTTGATGGGACTAGAAGGAGCAGACTCTCATTATTATCCAGGGAGACTCCTTGGCTGAGCCAATCTTTATTTTATTTTTATTTCTTAAATGTATGGTTCCTCCAGCTACCTATTCAGATCCAGAACATGCAGTCCATCTGTTCTTTTGCCAGTGTCCTTATGTACATGTTTTGGTGGGAGGGTGGACTTTTATCTTGCGGGGCAGGGGCTGGATCTGGTGATTGTACTGTATTTTTCCTGAGCTAAGGTCCTGTCAGATGGAGCTTAGAACTTAATATATTGTCTATGTTTACCAAGCTGTCTCTGGGAATGTCCATAATGATTCTGTTTTTTATCAGGCAACAAAAGAGGACGAAAGTGCAGCGATGCAAAGAGAGATACATTAGCTGTCAAGGCGCAGGTAACATATCACGCTAACACCCTTCATTCTCTTTTCACCCACTGCTTGGCGCACTGTTTTCCTTTAAGAGTCGCCCATCAGCCCTGACAGATGGATTAAACCTGAAAGGCATCAGCTCCCCTGGAAAACCGGTACCCACTCAAAAGCCAGATGCAGCTCTGTCATTCGAGAGGATTTTGTTTTCCTAATAGGTCCTCTTCTCGGAAAATGGTGGCCGCTCTTTTTCAACTTCTTTTTATATCTACCAGCATTTCGCAGGGAGACGTATTATCCACTGGCTGCAGAGAGATTGCGAGAGTATTTGATACCAATGTGGTTTAAGGACAGGTGAAAGAATTGCCACGGTTCTTGTATATATAAGAAAGAAGAAGCATGTTTTCCGTAGCCTTTGCTTGCAACGAAAAGAGAATAATAATAATAATAATAATAATAATAATAATAATAATAATAATACAGTGGTACCTCAGTTTACGAACTTAATGCGTTCCGGAAGTCCGTTCTTAAACCAAAGCATTCTTAAACCGAGGCACACTTTCCCTACTGAGGCCACCCACTGCTGGTGCCCTTCCGCCGTTTGGCTTCCGTTCAGCTTCCGAGGCAAAGTTTGCTAACCGGAACACCTACTTCAAGTTTTGTGGAGTTCGTTGCCCAAATAGTTTGTTAACAGGACTGTTCGTAGACCGAGGTAAAGGTAAAGGTTAAGGGGTGATATGATAGCCATGTTCAAATATATGAAATGATGTCATATGGAGGAGGGAGAAATATTGTTTTCTGCTGCTCCAGAGAATCGGACACGGAGCAATGGATTCAAACTTCAAGAAAGAAGATTCCACCTAAACATTAGGAATAACTTCCTGACAGTAAGAGCTGTTCGGCAGTGGAATTTGCTACCAAGGAGTGTGGTGGAGTCTCCTTCTTTGGAGGTCTTTAAGCAGAGGCTTGACAGCCATATGTCAAGAATGCTTTGATGGTGTTTCCTGCTTGGCAGGGGGTTGGACTGGATGGCCCTTGTGGTCTCTTCCAACTCTATGATTCTAAAGGTAAAGGAACCCCTGACCATTAGGTTCAGTCATGACCCACTCTGGGGTTGCAGCGCTCATCTCGCATTATTGGCCGAGGGAGCCGGCGTACAGCTTCCAGGTCATGTGGCCAGCATGACAAAGCCGCTTCTGGCAAACCAGAGCAGTGCATGGAAACGCCGTTTACCTTCCCACTGTAGCGGTACCTATTTATCTACTTGCACTTGACGTGCTTTTGAACTGCTGGGTGGGCAGGAGCTGGGACGGAGCAACGGGAGCTCACCCCGTTGTGGGGATTTGAACCACCGACCTTCTGATCGGCAAGCCCTAGGCTCTGTGGTTTAACCCACAGCGCTACCTGCATCCCGTAGACCGAGGTACCACTGTAATTATTATTATTATTATTATTATTATTATTATTATTATTATTATTATTATTTATATCCCGTCCATCTGGCTGGGTTTCCCCAGCCACTCTGGGCGGCTCCTAACAGAATAATAATAATAATAATAATAATAATAATAATAATAATAAAGCGATAAAACATTAAACATTAAAAACTTCCCTAAACAGGGCTGCCTTCAGTTGTTTATTTCCTTGACGATGGGAGGGTGTTCCACAAGGCGGGCACCACTACCGAGAAGGCCCTCTGCCTGGTTCCCTGTAACCTCGCAGGGAGGGAACTGCCAGAAGGCCCTCGGAACTGGACCTCAGTGTCCGGGTTGAACAATTGGGGTGGAGATGCTCCTTCAGTTCAGACTGCTCAAGCCTCACCCAGTTTTGGCATCAGCCCCATTCACACTGAGCAGGTGGCCCCAAAGGGATGACGCCAAAGGGAATACGACCCCTTGACATGCAATGGGCTTTTCTCCTTGAGGAACCTGACCCTGGAGTACTGGGTTGTGTGGCCCTTTGCCCTTGGTGGTGTATGAGTGTCAGAGAACATGGTGCCTATTAAAGCTACAGGACAGCCAGTCCCCTGAAATGACTTTCCCAGCTCATGGCTGGTGGCGTCATGACCCAGCCTTCAAAACAGAGCATGCAGAAAGTCACTTTGAAAAGAAGAGCTGCTGGCCTAAAGAATGATCATTTACTCATAATCAATTTATGCCCATATAAAGATTTTATAAGGAACTCGGCCGTGCTTTATGGGAATGGCTTATTCTATCACTTCAAGGCTTTGTAGTTCTTGCTCCATCAACTCAATATAAGCAGCAGTGCAGTTTGCTGGCTAAGACAGCCTTCCTCAACCTGGCTCCCTCCAGATGTTTCAGAAGGAGCGGCAGTCCTAAGCATCTGAAGGGGCCCAGGTTAGAGAAGGCCGAGCTGGAGCCAGTGTAGTGCAGTGGTTAGAGTGTTGGGAGTGCAAGATCTGGGAGACCAGGGTTCAAATCTCCGTTCACCCATGAAGCTCACTGGCTGACCTTGGGCCAGTCACTTTCCCTCAGCCTAACCGACCTCACAGTGTTATTGTGGGGAATTAAATGACGAGGGGGATTTTCCTTGGAGAAAAAAGTGGGATTTAAATGCAACAAACAGATAAATAAGAGATTGAACATAGACCACTAAATTTTATATTGTTCCTGTCCTGAACTCATAAGGCAAGCCGCTATCAAAGAACATGAGGCGAGATCTGTTCGGGGAGACTTTAAGGCCTATCTAGACCAGCATCCTGTTCTCACAGTGGCCAAGCAGATGCCCCGATGGAAAGCCCACAGGCAAGACTTGAGTTCAGTAGTACTTTCCTGCTTATGATTTCAAACAGCCGCTCCCCTGGGGCATACTGCCTCTGATCTCCTAACTCTCACGTGCATTACGGGGGGGGGGGGTGTTGACGATAACAGAATACCCTCCAACATATTGAATCCCCAAACCGGGGTGCATGCTTCCCTGCCCGTGCGCTCGTGCAAGTCACGTGACCTGTGTGAGTTCATGGAAGACCCCAAAGATGCACTTTTTTCGGGGCGAGATCGTGGCACCCAAAATGGCCGCCGTTCTCCTGTGTGAGAAAATGTGATGTCCCATTTTTCCGGGACACTTTCAGGGTATGTAGCAGCATGTTTAGAGAGTATATTGGACTTGGACCGGGAAGATCCAGGTTCAGACCTCCTCTTAGCTTAGAAGCTTCCTGGGTGATCTCTGCGAGGCGCTATCTGTCAGCTTAACCACGACACAGCACTGCTGTGAGGGGAAAACTGGGGCATGTATGACACCCTCAAACTCTGCGAAGGAAAGGTGGGTTTAAAAGGAATGTAACAGATCAATGACAAGATTGGTTTCCCTTGCAGAGTCATTGTAAGGACTGGTGTGGTAATGTATACCTGAAGGAGCATCTCCACCCCCATCGTTCAGCCCGGACACTGAGGTCCAGCTCAGAGGGCCTTCTGGCGGTTCCCTCCCTGTGAGAAGTGAGGTTACAGGGAACCAGGCAAAGGGCCTTCTCAGTGGTGGCACCCGCCCTGTGGAACGCCCACCCTTCAGATGTCAAGGAAATAAATAATTACATAACTTTTAGAAGACATCTGAAGGTAGCCCTGTTTAGGGAAATTTTTAATGTCTGTTGTTTTATTGTGTTTTTAATATTCCGTTGGGAGCTGCCCAGAGTGGCAGTATACATAATAAATTATTATTATAAATATATTATTATTATTATTATTATTATTATTATTATTATTATTATTATTAAAGTTTCAGCTACTCTGCTGCAAATATATAGGCGACACATTATTAATTTAAAACATATTTTACTAAGCTTTTTTAAAAAATGTCTCCCTTTACATGTGGCAATATCAGGTGTCCCGCTCTTAACTTTGCACAGTAAAAAAGGAATCTGGGGGGAAGCGCTGGGTTTTCAATCTGTCTTCGTGGTGCTATTTTTCAGGTGAAGTGACATGTTTATTCCACTTGGTATATCAACTTTTACAAGGTCAGCCTGGACATTGAGTTCCCCTTTGATTGATCGTGAAGTGCAAAGCACTGTGACTGATCCGCACATTCCTCATTCTTCTCCCCAGCCACAATCTACCAGGCTCAGCTGCAGCCCAGCCCCACCTAAGAACATGGCAAGCTGCCTTATATTGAGTCTAATCGTTGGGCTGCCTAGCCTAGCATTGCCTTCTGCACTGAACGGCAGCAGCTCTCCAGGGTTTCAGACGAAGATCTCTCCCAGTCTGGCCTGGAGATTGAACCCCGTGGCCTTTTGGACGTGAAGCTGATGTTCAACGGTCCTTCATTTCAGTGGGACTGGAGAACAGGCGAACCCCCCAATGTCATATGCTCCTGCTTCCCTCTGTACCAACTTCAAGAGGCACAGTTGGCTCTACCATTAGGCAGAGTGGAGCAGCTGCCTCAGGCAGCAACGGTGGCAGAGTCCTTCCACCACTACCCCTCCTGAGTCCCCTATGCTAGCTTGCTCTACACTTCCTCCCCCCCCCCAAAAAAAATAATTTTTATTGATTTTCTTTTCTCATAACAATTATTCAATACAATCATTTAACATCCATTTTCTAGTCCCCCCCCCCTCCCTGTTGACTTCCCCCAACTTCCATTTCTGGTTTGTTACACCAAATGTTACATTCTGCTGTTTATTCATAATGTTCTGTTATCACTAATTACATTTCTTGTTCTCTGTAAATAAAGTTGTAAATGTTTATTTCAATCCTGCCAACGAGTCCATGTTTTGTTGTTGTTTCTGCAAGTAGGTTGTAAAGGGTTCCCATTCTTTTCCAAAGTCGCTATTGTCCTTTTCATGCAGTATATCCGTTAATTTTGCCAGTTCTGCGTAGTCCATCCATTTTTCTTGCCATTGTTCTTTGGATGGCATTTCTCCAGTCTCCCAATTTTGTGCTATTGAAATTCTTGCTGCCGTAGTAGCGTACATGAATAATGTCCGATTTTCCTTCAGCATTTCTTGTCCTGGAATACCTAACAAAAAGGCTTCTGGTTTTTTTCACAAAGGTTATTGCTCTACACTTCCTAACCTAGCCCACTGCCCTTGGGTATTGTAGAGCAGGCACGTCCAACAGGTAGATCGTGATCTACCGGTAGATCACTGGCCACCTGTGGTAGATCACTGGTAGATCACTGGCTTCCCCCCCCCCCAAAGAAGCTCAACAACTTTGGCTCCCCTAAAAAATGCTCAACATTTTAGCCCTTCACCTCCCAAAAAGAGGGCTTTCCTCCCACCTCAGAAAAGCTCAACAACTCTGACCTGAACCCCTAAAAATGGGCCTTCCTCCTCCCTAAAAAAAGCTTAACAACTTTGACCTGAACCCCCCAAAAGGGGGTAGATCACTGCCAGTTTTTAACTCTGTGAGTAGATTGCAGTCTCTTTGGCGTTGGCCACCCCTGTTGCAAAGAATGTTGCTCCATTGGCAGCATTTCAGTAAGGTTCAACTATCAACCCCTTTGGAGTCTGGACGTGGAACTGGGTTCGGAGATGCCATCAAGTCCTTCACCACAGGCAACAAAATGTTTGGGTCCAGCCCCGAGATGCATAGACCCAAGTATCTCATCAGGCTGAACCCCAATCCACAACAACAAGTTTCTTCCCCGTACTTGCCAAAGTGTGACTGAGGTATCTGAAGAAGTGTGCATGCACACGAAAGCTCATACCAATGACAAACTTAGTTGGTCTGGTCTCTAAGGTGCTACTGTCTTTGTCCATGGAGTTTTCTTGGCAGGGATACTGGAGCGGGTTGCCAGTTCCTGCTCCAGGTGGATGTGGACTGGATAAATCCCAAACCGGAATTAAGATTGCCGGAAGAAATATCAACAACCTCAGATATGCTGATGACACAACTTTGATGGAAGAAAGTGAGGAGGAATTAAAGTACCTTTTAATGAGGGTGAAAGAGAACAGCGCAAAATACGGTCTGAAGCTCAACATCAAAAAAAATTAAGATCATGGCCACTGGTCCCATCACCTTCTGGCAAGTAGAAGGGGAAGAAATGGAGGCAGTGAGAGATTTTACTTTCTTGGGTTCCATGATCACTGCAGATGGTGACAGCAGCCACAAAATTAAAAGACGCCTGCTTCTTGGGAGAAAAGCAATGACAAACCTAGACAGCATCTTAAAAAGCAGATACATCACCTTGCTGACAAAGGTCCATATAGTTAAAGCTATGGTTTCCCCTTCATGGATCAATGCCTTGTCCTGGCGAAGGGGCTTGAATAACTCGGAGAAGCTATGAGCTATGCCATGCAGGGCCACCCAAGATGGACAGGTCATAGTGGAGAGTTCTGACTAAACGTGATCCACCTGGAGAAGGAACTGGCAAGCCACTCCAGTATCCCTGCCAAGAAAACTCCATGGACAAAGACAACAGGCATATAAAAGTTATGACGCTGGAAGATGAGCCCCTCAGGTCGGAAGGCGTCCAACATGCTACTGAGGAAGAGCGGAGGACAAGTACAAGTAGATTCAGAGCTGATGAAGCGGCTGGGCCAAAGCCGAAAGGACGCTCAGTTGCGGATATGCCTGGAAGCGAAAGGAAAGTCCGATGCTGTAAAGAAAAATATTGCATAGGAACCTGGAATGTAAGAACCATGGATGGAGGTAAGCTGGATGTGGTCAAAAATGAGATGACAAGAATAAATATCGACATCCTGGGCATCAGTGAACTAAAATGGAAGGGAATGGGCGAATTCAGTTCGGGTGACTATCATATCTACTACTGTGGGCAAGAATCCTGTAGAAGAAATGGAGTGGCCCTCATAGTCAACAAAAGAGTGGCAAAAGCTGTAATGGGATGCAATCTCAAAAATGACAGAATGATCTCGATACAAATCCAAGGCAGACCTTTTAACATCACAGTAATCCAAGTTTATGCACCAACTACCGGTGCTGAAGAAAGTGAAATTGACCAATTCTATGAAGACCTAAAACACCTTCTAGAAATGACACCAAAGAAGGATGTTCTTCTCATTACAGGGGATTGGAATGCTAAAGTAGGGAATCAAGAGATAAAAGGAATAACTGGCAAGTTTGGCCTTGGAGTTCAAAATGAAGCAGGGCAAAGGCTAATAGAGTTCTGTCAAGAGAACAAGCTGGTCATCACAAACACTCTCTTCCAACAACACAAGAGACGACTCTACACATGGATATCACCAAATGGGCAGCATCGAAATCAGATTGATTATATTCTCTGCAGCCAAAGATGGAGAAGCTCTATACAGTCAGCAAAAACAAGACCTGGAGCTGACTGTAACTCAGATCATCAGCTTCTTATAGCAAAATTCCAGCTTAAACTGAAGAAAGTAGGAAAAACCACTGGGCTAGTAAGATACAATCTGAATCAAATCCCAGAGAATCCATTGAGGTGTCCTATAAAGCTCTATGACTTCTACCTCTTCAAATGCCCCCAGAGTGTGAAAGGCCGGAACGATACATTCTACAGTGGAAGTGAGGAACAGGTTTAAGGATTTAGATTTGGTGGACAGAGTGCCTGAAGAACTATGGATGGAGGCTCGTAACATTATACAGGAGGCAGCAACGAAAACCATCCCAAGGAAAAGGAAATGCAAGAAAGCAAAATGGCTGTCCAACGAGGCCTTACAAATAGCGGAGGAGAGGAGGCAAGCAAAATGCAAGGGAGATAGGGAAAGATACAGGAAACTGAATGCAGATTTCCAAAAAGCAGCAAGGAGAGACAAGAGGGTCTTCTTAAATGAGCAATGCAAAGAAATAGAGGAAAACAATAGAATGGGGAAAACCAGAGATCTGTTCAAGAAAATTGGAGATATGAAAGGAACATTTCGTACAAAGATTACCATAATCAAGGACAAAAGTGGTAAGGACCTAACAGAAGCAGAAGACATCAAGAAGAGGTGGCAAGAATACACAGAGGAATTATACCAGAAAGATATGGAGGTCTCGTACACCCCAGGTAGTGTGGTTGCTGACCTTGAGCCAGACATCTTGGAGAGTGAAGTCAAATGGGCCTTAGAAAGCACTGCTAATAACAAGGCCAGTGGAAGTGATGATATTCCAGCTGAACTATTTAAAATTTTAAAAGATGATGCTGTTAAGGTGCTACACCCAATATGCCAGCAAGTTTGGAAAACTCAGCAATGGCCAGAGGATTGGAGAAGATCAGTCTACATCCCAATTCCAAAGAAGGGCAGTGCCAAAGAATGCTCCAACTACCGCACAATTGCGCTCATTTCACACGCTAGCAAGGTTATGCTCAAAATTCTACAAGGCAGGCTTAGGCAGTATGTGGACCGAGAACTCCCAGAAGTGCAAGCTGGATTTCGAAAGGGCAGAGGAACCAGAGACCAAATAGCAAACATGCGCTGGATTATGGAGAAAGCTAGAGAGTTCCAGAAAAACGTCTACTTCTGCTTCATTGACTATGCAAAAGCCTTTGACTGTGTCGACCACAGCAAACTATGGCAAGCTCTTAAAGAAATGGGAGTGCCTGATCACCTCATCTGTCTCCTGAGAAATCTCTATGTGGGACAAGAAGCTACAGTTAGAACTGGATATGGAACAACTGATTGGTTCAAAATTGGGAAAGGAGTACGACAAGGTTGTATATTGTCTCCCTGCTTATTTAACTTATATGCAGAATTCATCATGCGAAAGGCTGGACTAGATGAATCCCAAACCGGAATTAAGATTGCCAGAAGAAATATCAACAACCTCAGATATGCAGATGACACAACCTTGATGGCAGAAAGCGAGGAGGAATTAAAGAACCTTTTAATGAGGGTGAAAGAGGAGAGCGCAAAATATGGTCTGAAGCTCAACATCAAAAAAACCAAGATCATGGCCACCGGTCCCATCACCTCCTGGCAAATAGAAGGGGAAGAAATGGAGGCAGTGAGAGATTTTACTTTCTTGGGCTCCTTGATCACTGCAGATGGTGACAGCAGTCACGAAATTAAAAGACGCCTGCTTCTTGGGAGAAAAGCAATGACAAACCTAGACAGCATCTTAAAAAGCAGAGACATCACCTTGCCGACAAAGGTCCGTATAGTTAAAGCTATGGTTTTCCCAGTAGTGATGTATGGAAGTGAGAGCTGGACGATAAAGAAGGCTGGTCGCCGAAGAATTGATGCTTTTGAATTATGGTGCTGGAGGAGACTCTTGAGAGTCCCATGGACTGCTAGAAGATCAAACCTATCCATTCTTAAGGAAATCAGCCCTGAGTGCTCCCTGGAAGGACAGATCGTGAAGCTGAGGCTCCAATACTTTGGCCACCTCATGAGAAGAGAAGAATCCTTGGAAAAGACCCTGATGTTGGGAAAGATTGAGGGCACTAGGAGAAGGGGACGACAGAGGACAAGATGGTTGGACAGTGTTCTCGAAGCTACGAACATGAGTTTGACCAAACTGCGGGAGGCAGTGGAAGACAGGAGTGCCTGGCGTGCTATGGTCCATGGGGTCACGAAGAGTCGGACACGACTAAACGACTAAACAACAACAACATGGTTTCCCCAATAGTGATGCATGGAAGTGAGAGCTGGGCCATAAAGAAGGCTGATTGCCGAAGAATTGATGCTTTTGAATTATGGTGCTGGAGGAGACTCTTGAGAGTCCCATGGACTGCTAGAAGATTAAACCTATCCATTCTTAAGGAAATCAGCCCTGAGTGCTCCCTGGAAGGACAGATCGTGAAGCTGAGGCTCCAATACTTTGGCCACCTCATGAGAAGAGAAGAATCCTTGGAAAAGACCCTGATGTTGGGAAAGATTGAGGGCACTAGGAGAAGGGGACGACAGAGGACAAGATGGTTGGACAGTGTTCTCGAAGCTACGAACCTGAGTTTGACCAAACTGCGGGAGGCAGTGCAAGACAGGAGTGCCTGGCGTGCTATGGTCCATGGGGTCACGAAGAGTCGGACACGACTAAACGACTAAACAACAACAACATGGTTTCCCCAATAGTGATGTATGGAAGTGAGAGCTGGGCCATAAAGAAGGCTGATGGCTGAAGAATTGATGCTTTTGAATTATGGTGCTGGAAGAGACTCTTGAGAGTCCCATGGACTGCAAGAAGATCAAACCTCTCCATTCTGAAGGAAATCAGCCCCGAGTGCTCACTGGAAGGGCAGATCCTGAAGCTGAGGCTCCAGTACTTTGGCCACCTCATGAGAAGAGAAGACTCCCTGGAAAAGACCCTGATGTTGGGAAAGATTCAAGGCACAAGGAGAAGGGGACAACAGAGGACGAGATGGTAGGACAGTGTTATTGAAGCTACCAACATGAGTTTGACCAAGCTGTGGGAGGCAGTGGAAGACAGGAGTGCCTGGCGTGCTCTGGTCCATGAGGTCATGAAGAGTCGGACACGACTAAACAACAACAAAAATCTATCTATCTATCTATCATCTATCTATCTATCATCGGTACCACAGATAGCTCATTTGGCTAGACTAGAGTGTGGTGCTGATAAAGCCAAGGCTGCAGGTTCAATCCCCATTTGGGACAGCTGCATATTCCTGCACTAGATGATTTTATTACTGTCCGTGGTCAACCTACACTCCTAATATGTGGGTCCCATGAACAGAAGATCCAGCACCACAAGCACACACTGTGTTAACACTGTGTTAAAATACATTTCATTTATTTCATTTTTTTATTTTGAGGTTAAAGAAAACCAGCCTCACGTCCATAAAAATGGCTTCATCTCTACTACAGGCCCCCAAATCCAAAGACTGGACCTGATGTCCTTGCTGGGCCACCGTAGCCATCAATGATGCATTTTTCACAGCTTGTAGTTCCTCGGCAGCACAAAAAAGGAAAGCTGAACATGGATTTGTAGATGAATCACACCGCAGAGTAATTATGCATCCCTGCAGACTACTCAGTGCTATAATTGCACTGCACTCTTTGCTAGGTGACTAAGGGGGGGGAGAAAATCATATATTTACTTCATATTGCAATGTACCATATACAGTAATTACCTTTCCTTGGCACTTAACATATCAATGAATGTTCCACAATTATCACATTTTATAAAGAGCCCTCATGGAGGTGATCCACGGCCAGTAATTTAAAGCTTTTTAAGCTCCTAGCCATTAATGTTTTTAGCGCAATCTTGTGAAAAGCTATACTTATTGACACTGGTGCTCCGCACATGGAACATCAGGATCTAAAGATGCTTGATCGTGAAATTCCAGGTGTGTTCCCAGCGGAGTGGATTACCATCTTAAACTCTTAAAGAGGGAAACTATGAGACACCGCAGAGTTAAAGGATAACGGGATTAAAAGAATAGGGTAAATTTTAAGCAGAGATACTGACTTGGAATCATAAGTTCGAATTAAATGGACCCGTGTGTGGAGGAGGAGGAGTCTCGAGGAATCTGGGCGGGGCCAAAGATACAGGCGGAGCTACAGCAGACCTGACATTGGTGACATGAGACAGAGGGAGGCAACTATAACCCCCTACCTGTCACCACCCCCATTGCTGTTTGTTTGTTTGATTGATTGAATGAATTATTATTTCATTATTATTTATTAAATTTGTAAACCACCCTTCACCTGCAGATCCCAGGGTGGTTCACAACATAAAAAAGCAATTATTTGTTTATTTATTTAAACGATTTATTCTTGCTTCTATCTCGTCTTTTTACCTTGCGAATCGCCGTGAGATCTTTTGATGGGCGGTATATAAAATCTAATATATCTAGTAAATTAGTAAATGAGATAAAAACACAAAATACATAATTAAAAACAAGAACAATTCCCCCCACCCTCCACAAACTAATAACTCCCAACTTGCCACCGTATTCTGTATTGGAAATTAAAATAAACTTGCAGTCCTTAGCATGCGAAAGCCAGCCCCATCAAAATCAACATGGCTAATGTTTAGATGCGAGTGCTGATATCAAATTGATATGCCATTATTATTATTATTATTATTATTATTATTATTATTATTATTCCAGAAAACTAAAAGGTGGGACAAAGCTCCCCTTTTCTAGCAGTGTATTTTGCCCCTTCTGTGCCCTCCCCACTTCCAATCTCTATTCCTCCCCTGGAACATTGGCAGAGAAGGTTGGATCAATGCACTACCTGGCAGGACAATGTTTAAATGATCAAACCAGAAAAAGGAAAATACAGCCGGTGGATGTTACAGGTGGATGGGGATGCAGGTGGCGCTGTAGTCTAAACCACTGGGCCTCTTGGGCTTGCCGATCAGAAGGTTGGTGGTTCGAATCCCAGTGACAGGGTGAGCTCCCATTGCTCTGCCCCAGCTCCTGTCAACCTAGAAGTTTGAAAGTAAGGCAATGCAAGTAGATAAATAGGTACCGCTCCGGTGGGAAGGTAAATGGCGTTTCCGTGCGCTCTGGTTTCTGTCATGGTATTCTTTTGCACCAGGAACAGTTTAGTCATGTTGGCCACATGACCCGGAAATCTGTCTGTGGACAAACGTCGGCTCCCTCCGTCTGAAAGCGAGATGAGCGCTGCAACCGCATAGTCGCCTTTGGCGGGACTTAACCGTCCAGGGGTCCTTTACCTTTCTCCCCTTCTAGAAAGGTTCCTCCATTGCTAGGAATGCACTTTCACCCATCACCTGCCCTTGTGGATCAGTTCCCAAGTAGATGTTGAGCATGGGGAAAGCACCTATCTAAAATCAGGACTGTGTGGGCCTCTAGAGCAGGGATGGGGCCAAAAATCAATTCAGTTTGCATTTGAAGCCCAGCTTATCTAATTTGCACCTCTGCTTTTAACTAAACGCCTAGGGTGACCACATTGTGTAATTGAAGAAGAGCCTGCACATTTGCACACATTTTTGCAGTATCTGTATGCGAATTTTAAAAAAACACGAGTTGACTTTTAAGTTAAAAGAAACCCCAAAAACCTTCAATACCAGATCTGAGGTCTCACGAAGAAAAAGAGCAGGAGCAATAAATATGTCGAGCAAGTTGGGAGCTGTCAGGCAGAATGCAAATGGCAGTGTATGACTGGGTGCCCCCTGAACCTGCTCATCAAATGTCTCTGGGAAGAAAGTGGCTTCAAGGGTTGCCTTGGAATGCGAAGCAAACTCAGCCCCTGATAATTAATGCAATAAAGGTGGGTTTTAACGCAGGGAACAGGAGTGAAGGTCACGCTGCCCAAAGAGAAGAGAAGCAAAAGCAATTATTCAAACCAATTTGCGGCTGGATATAACTCTAGGGGGGCTAATATGCTGTGCAAGGTGGATTTGAAGTTTTGGTCAAAGTTTGGAAAGTAATAAACAATGGCTCCAGTCATCCCTGTTTAGCAGAAAATATTGCGGATATCTGATATATCCCCTGACAAATCTTGCTCTAAATAGTTTTAAAACCAGGTTCTAAAAGACCCCCCCCCGGTCTTTCCATAGCCACTGCATTTGTTTTCAGAGGCCTTGCTCCAAAGTGATGGAGGTCCAATTGGCTGGGACATGGGGCAGAGAGACTTCTCTGTGGTAGCAACAAGGTTGCAAGGTTGTGGAATTCCCTGAATCGACAATAATTAAAATATATATAATTGAAAACTGCAGATTTTTTTTCCTGCAGGCACCTTTGCCTCGCAGACATAATGCATCGTGTTGTGTTTGCTGGCTTGTTGTTTCTAGTCTCATGCCTTGCATGTATGTATTGTACTCTGAACTGTACTGCATTATGGGTTTTGTAGTCTTTAGGCTACATCAAGATCTCACTTTCCTCATGGATGTGGATTTTGGTCTTGGATGAGAATGTGGGTGCCTTCCAGATATTACAGGACTTTAGCCCCAGGCAACATTATTTACTTATTTATTTTTCACATTTATAGTTCATCCTTTTCTCCAAGGAGAAAAAAGTGGCATAGTACATGGTTCTTCCTCATTTAATGCCCTCTGGGGCAGGTTAGGCTATGGGGGAATGATTGCCCCAAGGTCACCCAGGGAGTTTCATAGCTGAGTCGGGATTTGAACCCATGTCTCCCAGATCCTAGTCTGATATTCTAACCACCACACCACAGAGGCTGATAGGATGAGAGGAGGGTATTCCAACATCTGGAGGGAACCATTTTGGCTACCCACCCACCCCACTCGCTCTAGGTCTTGTCTGATATGGTAAGACCGGGTGAGATAGCAATAGCAGATGCAGACACACCACACAACCTGCAACAACATGCCTTCCCCTTTGTTTTTCCACAATTACTCCCTCGGGAGATGGCTCCATTCCCCCGAGAGCTCTCAGGCAGGACACCGGTCACCACCAAAACTATTCCCGTGCTCACAGAAATGTGGGCTATTTGTGAACGTACGAGATTCCAGACTCTGCCACAAGGCCTCGCCTCGCCTCTCTGATCCTTTCGGGATTGGCAACAGAGAAGGATGTGGTGTAGGGAGGAATTGGTCTTGTAAATGGTTGCGCTGCAGCCTTTTGCTTTAAACCACACTTTACACCTATAAAATAAATGGCTGGAATGAAAGGAGTTGGGGGGGGGAGCTGGGAGGAGGAGGAAGTGAGCACACACCAGAGATCGATAGAAAGCATTTAGCAGGCAAGGTGACAGAGACAGAGTGCATTTAAATCAGAGAGGGTCTTTACTTCAGAGTTTTGGGAGCACGGCTGCGCGTGCGTTCAGTCTGTGTCACACTTCTTAACAATTCTCTGATTAGCAGTTTGCCGTCCTCGGCTGAGCTATAAGGTCTTGGGGAGCAGCTACTACTACAGCCAGGACCATTTGATTAGTCTGAAGTCGCGGCATTTCCCACACGGACGAGTTCCCTAGCAGATTTACGGGCTGAGTGGATTTCACATTGCTAAACTGTTTAGCAGAGAGTTCTCTCCCTTCTGCCATGTGAAAAAACAGAAACAAACAAACAAATAAACACCCACCAGCTACACTGGGAGAGAAATAAGGGACCAGCGTCCACAATGCTAACCTGCACAAATGCTACACTCATCAAGCAAGATTCTTCTCCAGGTCCCACCACCACCACCTGAAGCTAGGGGAAATGGCTGAGCATTTGCCTTGTATCCAGAAAGCCCCTGGTTCAGTCTCCAGTATCTCCTGGTAGATCTGGGAGAGAACACTGGCTGAAATCCTGGGACCACTGCCAGTCAAGAAAGACAATATTGAGCTGGATGGACCAGTTTAAGGCAGCTTCGTATGTTCCTTGACGGGCGGGGGGTGGCAAGGACCTTCTAAAGGAATGTTGTTGTTGTTGTTTAGTCGTTTAGTCGTGTCCGACTCTTCGTGACCCCATGGACCAGAGCACGCCAGGCACCCCTGTCTTTCACTGCCTCCCGCAGTTTGGTCAAACTCATGTTCGTAGCTTCGAGAACACTGTCTAACCATCTCATCCTCTGTCGTCCCCTTCTACTTGTTGCCCTCCATCTTTCCCAACATCAGGGTCTTTTCCAGGGAGTCTTCTCTTCTCATGAGGTGGCCAAAGTATTGGAGCCTCAGCTTCAGGATCTGTCCTTCCAGGGAGCACTCAGGGCTGATTTCCTTCAGAATGGATATGTTTGATCTTCTTGCTGTCCATGGGACTCTCAAAAGTCTCCTCCAGCACCATAATTCAAAGGCATCAATTCTTTGGTGATCAGCCTTCTTTATGGTCCAGCTCTCACTTCCATACATCACTACTGGGAAAACCATAGCTTTAACTATACAGTGGTACCTCTACTTAGTTTCAATAATTACTTCAGTGAACCCACATAGAAAAGGTAAAGGGACCCCAGACCATTAGGTCCAGTCACGGACGACTCTGGGGTTGTGGCGCTCATCTCGCTTTATTGGCCGAGGGAGCCGGCGTACAGCTTCCGGGTCATGTGGCCAGCATGACTAAACCGCTTCTGGCGAAACCACAGCAGCGCACGGAAACGCCGTTTACCTTCCTTCTGGAGCGGTACCTATTAATCTACTTGTACTTTGACATGCTTTTGAACTGCTAGGTTGGCAGGAGGAGGGACTGAGCAACGGGAGCTCACCCCGTCACGAGGATTCGAACCGCCGACCTTCTGATCGGCAAGCCCTAGGCTCTGTGGTTTAACCCACAGCGCCACCCGCATCCTGAACCCACATAAGGTGTATAGTTTATGGGTGTCCATCATCTAACTAGGGGGAAATGTAATTGGGACCCCAGTTTGACCCAGCCACAAAACGTACACAGAACCAAAAAAAAAGTGTGTTTGTGGCTTAGATATAACTTTACGGTGGTTCAAATGAGCTTTTTATTTTAATTCTCCTTTTAACCCTGGTTCACAGTAGAGAACACTATAGCTTCACTGCCAGATGGAGAATGTTTTTGAAGGATGCATCACTGGAAAAGCTGGATTTTTCCCAATCACCTTTTGCCCACAATAAACAGCGGTTGCAACAGCTTTCCAAACCTGGTCTATTTTTCACGCTGACTTTTTTCCTTATGCACAAACTACAAATATAAAGCTTTCCCAATAATAGCTCCAGTTCCTTTGCTATACAATTTAACCTCTCAAAATTGTATTAGGCCACCCGGTCATCAAGTGGCCATTAGAAAGCGGCAAATGGTAGAGTGCTGGGCAAAGACTATAACCGTCCCCCCCTCCAAGTTTTACAACCTATATTAACGGAGCAATCCAAATACACTTTGTGCCTTTGAGTGGTTGGGGGCAGGAGACTGTATTGAGTGACAGTATATCTCTGCCCAGTTCTGCTGGCCTCTGCAGACTCTACCTGTGGAATGACCCCGGTGCCAGTCCTTCTTAAAGTTGTAATCTTAATATGCATAAAATGTAATGTTTGTATGCATTCAGGTTTAAACTTAAGTAGAGGTTTCCATTTCCAAAGCAGAGAAGTGTGTATTAAGTGAGAGGTTCCACTCTAGGTGAAAGCGGAAGGCTGGTGTTTTTCCATTTCAGAGGGTTTTGACTACCTGATGACTCATTGCTGGGAGCCTAAGCAAATCCCCTGTCATTAGGAAGCTGAAATCTAAGAAGCTCATCATCTCTCTGTGTTGTGGGAAGCCAACAGAGAGACCATCAGCTCACTGTGTTGGGAGAAGAAGCTTCCAGCATGATGAAGTCTCTGTCTGGAATCAAAGAGAGAAGTTCCTGAACTGTAATAAAGGACCGAACCGCATTGCTTGCTACTTGAGTGCAATGTGTTACTTGGTTTGTTTGTAACGTTTATATGTAATGAGTTTTATGATGGTTCTGCAGTAAAGCTTTGAAACTCATTCTTGGGGTGGGAGGCTCATTAATTTCGACACAAGGTAGAAAAGATCAAGGATTCCACTGAACAACTCTAACAGTCCTTCATTGCAGACTTCCACTTCTGCCAAACACAGACCCGGTCTGTGGTATCCCTGCCATTATTAGGCAGTGGAAAGCCTTGAAACAGGACATTCTTAGGGTGGGGAGGTACTGAATCATTCCAGCATCTGTTGGATCTTGAGCTGGCTCTGCTGCCGTCAGCGGACAGTATTAGACTTTATCCAGGCCTGATTCTGCATCGCTTCATTCCCCCCACCCCCAACTGCCATGACCAGGAGGGCTGTGAGAGTGGCCCTGATACTACATTCAGTACCATCATTCAGCGGCTGGGGTTAGGATCACCCCTAAATTGTTCAGGAGAGAGAGAGAGAGAGAGAGAGAGAGAGAGAGAGAGAGAGAGAGAGAGAGAGAGAGAGAGAGAGAGAGAGAGAGAGAGAGAGAGAGAGAATGAGACTGGCAACCCAGTCAGATGGGATGGGGTATCATCATAATCATCATCTGTGTTTTTAATGTTATTCTATGTTTGCAGGGACCCAGGTGGTGCTGTGGTTAAACCACTGAGCCTAGGGCTTGCTGATCAGAAGGTCGGCGGTTTGAATCCCTGTGACGGGGTGAGCTCCCGTTGCCTGGCCCCAGCTCCTGCCAACCTAGCAGTTCGAACGTCAAAATGCAAGTAGATAAATAGGAACCGCTACAGCGGGAAGATAAACGGTGTTTCCGTGCGCTGCTCTGGTTTGCCAGAAGCGGCTTTGTCATGCTGGCCACATGACCTGGAAGCTATACGCCGGCTCCCTCGGCCAATAATGCGAGATGAGCGCGCAACCCCAGAGTCGGTCACGACTGGACCTAATGGCCAGGGGTCCCTTTACCTTTACTTTATGTTTGCAGGCTACCCTAAAAACCTTTGTCGAAGGGTGTAAAAATCCCATAAAGAAAGCATCACGCAAATAAGTAATGGTTTGCTTAGCACCACTTCTTCAACTCCAAGGAGCTATCTAGCGGTAGCGTATTTGCTCACATTATCCGTGGAGATTTTTACCATCTTCCAGAGTGGAGTCATTTCGCAAGGTACTTGAAGAACTCAAGGCAGAGGCGCATAGCACAGATCTGCATGGGATTTGCATATGCTAATTAATATGCATAAAGGCCTCTGGGCAAATTACAATGGTTGGAGGCTTCGGACTCCACTGCGCCCAGGTATGCTGCAAGCAATTTGAAAAAGAAACATATCGTTTGCTACAATTTTAAGAAAAGGAAAAGAAGGAAAAGGGGCTTGAGAGCCAGGGCCCGGTGCAAAAGACCCAGGGGGTCAGAATGCATGGCTACCACCTGGGTTCCTGAGACAAGGTGAGATCCAGGGTGGGGGGACGAGGGGGGCATGAACATGGCAAGGAGGATTACAGCAGGTGTTGCATAAAGCCTTCCAGGTCAACCCTGGAGCTCTGATTCATTTTTGGACATATGGGGTGTGGTTGCTAATATAAATCTACAATTCAAAATTTTATTTTAAAATGACTCCTGCTTCAGAATGAACAGGAGCGAGGAGTTTTAATGTGACTTTTGAGCAATGTCTCCTTCCCCTCCCTCCTTTCGCTAGTTTCTTTGGAATCCTACACACACACACACACAAACACACATGGATGGATGAATCCATCAATTTCAGTTTCTCTCAGTTTCTTGGTTTTTCCCAGGACTGAGTTCACTTTGCCACCTTTCCATATCAGTTTGCATTTTTAAAAAGAAGAGTCTTTAAGAAAATTCACCAGCATTTTAGGTTTGAATCCAACAAAATCATACGCAGAATAGATCCACTGAAGTCAGTGGATGTGACTAACTTAGTTCCATTGATTTCAATAGGTCTACTCTGTGAGTTTGACTTCCTGGATACAACCTTAATATACATATTTTTGAATGCCATTTTGCCTAATGTACATACTTTGGCAAGCAATGTTCCTGAATGTAATGGCTGTTTGCATGCTTCTTTCACTAATATAGGCACACTTTCTCCTAATATACTTTTTTTGTATAATTTTTCTTGGTCAAAGAACTGCCCTGCGGAATTCAGAGATCTGTGAATTTCAAAGGATTGTATAGATTCAGTTCATATAGAGTTTCAGAAAGTACAGATTAGATTGCTTTGCATTGAGCTGTGAACCAAAATAAATTTCTCCCCCACCCCTAACAACAACAACAACAACAACTTATTACTTATACCCTGACCATCTGGCCGGGCCTCCCCAGCCACTCTGGGTGGCTCTCAACAGAATATTAAAAAAACACGATAAAACATCAAACATTAAAACTTCCCTAAACAGGGTTGCCTTCAGATGTCTTCTAAAAGTCAGATATTTATTTCCTTGATGGGAGGGCATTCCACAGGACAGGCACCACTACCGAGAAGGCCCTCTACCTGGTTCCCTGTAACCTCACTTTTCGCAGTGAGGGAATTGCCAGAAGGCCCTTGGTGCTGGACCTCAGTGTCTGGGCTGAACAATGGGGGTGGAGATGCTCCTTCAGGTATACTGGGCCGAGGCCGTTTAGGGCTTTAAAGGTCAGCACCAACACTTTAATTGTGCTTGGAAACATACTGGGAGCCAACGTAGGTCTTTCAGGACCGGTGTTATATAGTCTTAGGTTATATGGTCTTAGCAGCCGCTCCCAGTCACCAGCCTGGCTGGCACATTCTGGATTAGTTGTAGTTTCCAAGTCACCTTCAAAGGTAGCCCCACAAAGAGCGCATTGCTGTAATCCAAGCGAGAGATAACCAGAGCATGCATCACTCCGGTGAGACAGTCCATGGGAAGGTAGGGTCTCAGCCTGTGTACCAGATGGAGCTGGTAGACAGCTGCCCTGGACACAGAATTGACCTGTGCCTAACAAGCAATGTGCCCAATTATTTCACTGGGTCACATACACTTTTTCTCTTCAATTTGCGGCCAGTTTAGCTAAATTCTACATTCCATGATCTGCCTTCTGAAGTACCGGTAAAACAGGTTCTACCTGTTTTTACAGTGTGTGTGTGTGTGTGTGTGTGTGTGTGTGTGTGTGTGTGTTTGTGTGTGTGTGTAAATGGCCCCTGCAATTTCTTGTGGGGTTGTTACTCATTCCATTTATATAATATACATATTGTACTTGATGCCTTTAAAAAAATTGGTGATTTTTCTGGCCTTGGTCTTCTAATGGGAAGCAATTAAAATATACCCCATAGTTGTACTGGGAAGATGAAAAGTTCCTTGTATTACAGCTCCATATGTCACCAATATGCTGATTATTTACTGTCTCTAAAACATATGCTTTAAAAGCAGTGAGATGGACATCCATCACTTCCTTGGCAACATGTCCTAGTTGCTTTTTCGCAGCCTGAAATTCTTTATCCTCCAGCGCTCGTATGATGTACTTGTGAAATAGCGGTTCTTTCCCCCCCCCCCCAAGCAACACCAACAACAAGCACCAAGATGCGAGAAACAGGGAGTTCTGGATCTGGTTTGCAAAAAGAGCACTCAAAAACCATGTTGTAAACCAACAGCTATTAAATCCTGTTAAGTTCTAACATGTTTCCTGTAGCCAGCATGGAATGAGCGAGCAGCTTTTCAACATGACCCATGCAAATATGGACCAAGTTTGCTTGGAGACTTCCATGGAGGGTGTGAGCAGCCAGAAGGTCTTTTGTGGCACGTTGCGGTGTGGACTTAGAATTTCAGCTCCTTTAAAAGGTAGTTTTGGAGCAGGGGGGAGGGCACAGAACTGAGCACAGAGACTACTTGTCGTGACCAGGGGTGCCAGCTCCTGGGGACCAAGTCCTTTTGGGGGTCTCTATATTTTGAGGGTAGAGGCTGGGGGGAGGGCAATGTTTAAAAAGCACAAAGGCAAAGTGTGGAGCTGGCCGTGGTGCTGGTTCCTCCTGCTGCTCCTGCAGCAGAGGAGAAGGAGGCAGGGGTGTACGAAGTGGGGGGCAAAGGGGGCGGTCCGCCCCGGGTGCCACTCTGGGAGGGGGTGACAAGATGGCCCCTGCCTCCCCCCAGCTGTACAGTGGCCGAGGGCGCACGGCTTCCGTACGGGCTGCCGCTCCCTCACGCCAGCCATATGGGCGTCCGTACGGGCTGCCGTGCGTGTGCACTCCATATGGGATACAGCACATGCGCCATCCGTATGGGATGCCCACTCACATGGCAGCCCGTACAGATGCCGTGCTAGTGACAGCCCGTACGGCCGACGTGCACAAGTAGCTGCCTGTACGGCCGCTGCGTGCAAGCGGCAGCCCGTACAGAGTGCACATGTGCGGCATTCCGTACGGACTGCGCATGTGCGCCATTCCATATGGACTGCACACACATGGGATGCTGCACATGCACAGTCCATACGAGCTGCCCTCCCCCGGGTGCCAGAGAGGGTTCCTCCGCCACTGGAAGGGGTGTCAAAGCTGCCAGAGGCAGCACCAAGAGGGGGCAGAGGTGGAGCTGCCTGCCATTGAAGCCATGTGGCCACCAAGTTCAGCTCCATCCCCGGCTCCTCCTGATATCTTGCTGCTGCATGTGTGACGTTGGGGCTCCCCCAATCGCCCTCATAAGCTGGCGCCTCTGGTTGCGACCCTGTATTGGTAGGGTGCTAATTCAAGCCAGTTCATACCCAGTGGGAGCCAAGGTACTTTGGTTTATCATAGGAACATTAACCTGATACCTCCAGGTCAAAGTCAGAAAGGCAATGGGTGCTTTTGAAAGAAGGGACCTATGATGGAGATGGAAAGGTCACAGTGAGGGCAGGCTGAAAAGCCCAGGCTATGAAAGAAAGGGACAGAGAGGCAGCAGGATCATCTGAGGCTCATTTCACATCAGCCAATAATCGCTGCCACAACCCTGACTGCAGCTGGGGCACCATTGCCTTCCACCACCACCCTCGTCCCCAATTCAGCATGATTTCAAATACAGTGGTACCTCGGGTCTCGAATGTAATCCATTCCGGAAGTCAGTTTGAGTTCTGAAATGTTCAAACCCCCAAAACTGGAAGCGGGAAGCGGAAGCCTCAAAACAGAAAACTCAAAACGGAAGCTGCATTTCCTGTTTGACTTCCAAGGCACGTTCGAAAACCGAGGCATTCTCTTCCGGGTTTTCATCATTTAATGAGCGCTTTGCTCAGAAGATGCACCAACAGGATGGATATGTGAAGAATTCCCCTTTGAAAGCATGGCAAACAGAATTCCAGTGCAGTTTCGGTTTTAAACCTGCTGATATGAAATAGGATCCGGGGCAGACTTGGGTCATCTTTCATAATATGGTGCCCTGTTACAAGGCCAAAAGTTGGTGCCCCCAAATAGATCGTCTCAGTTATGGATCTTCTTGGTTTTGCACACCCTCAGCTCAGCGCCCTGTGCAGGGGAACTACCAGCACTGCTCTAAATCCGGCACTGCAGGAACACAGGAAGTTGTTTTATATCGAGTCAGACCAATAGCCCATTTAGCTCAGTATTGGCAACACTGGCTGGCTGGCACAGGCACCAAAAGAACCTTGAGTCAGTTGACCACCTCCTCTGCCCCAGCCCCTACCTGGCAGATGCTCACTCTCTTCCCTCGTCACTCGCTTCCTCCACCTGCGCCGAACCTCACACAGCCATGACAAGCTTTGGCAGCGGCAGATAGGAGCAAAAAAGCGTGTTTCACTCATCTGCTTGCCTCTGCTCCAATGGGGAAATGCACAAAGGTTCTGCTTGAGGGTTCCCCTGCTAAGCACCAGCACCAGCTCGTCCTCTTTCCATGTTTGGTGGTGGCGGCACTGGAGGGGGTGGGGATTGGGGAACAGGACACTCATGGATGAAATCAGAAGCCGGGATTGCTTTTGCAATTTCGTGAATGTCCCAGCTAAATAGGGATGCTTGACAGGTATGCAAAGGATGAAGGTGAGGGTCTGTGCTACTCACTTGAGCTACGTCCAGCTGAATAACTACAGGATGGAGAAGGGAATGGGGGGGGCATTGCTCTGAGGCATGGGGGGGAATTGAAAGGGCAGCTTGCCCAGTGGAGGTCTGGCAAGGTCATGGGCAAGCTGCTGCCTTCTGCGCCCACCAGTGATACAGGAGGGGTCCGACTCCAAAAGACAAACACTTTTCTGGAAATCCCCAAACCTAGAGCCAGGGTTGCATGAAATAACTGATATAGTCATGAAAGCCCAACATGCTCAGGAATACAGCATACTCCTTCTGCCACGTGTGGAATATTTGCTGCAATTTAGCCACTTCTAATTGTGTATCGCAGCTTGGTGTTCCTGGCATAAGAAAAGGAGGTAGATTTCCACTACAGTCGTACCTTGGTTGCTGAACGCCTTGGAACTTGTACGTTTCTGCTCCCAAATGATTGAAAACCGGAAGTGAGTGTTCTGGTTTTCGAACGATTTTCAGAAGCCAAACATCTGGCGCGGCTTCTGCAGCTTCTGATTTTGGAAGCCACAGCTTGGTTTTCGAACAGTTCTGGGAGTCAAACGGTCTCTCTGTTCGAGAACCAAGGTACGACTGTACAGTTTGCCCAGCTGATTTGCACTTCGCAAAAAGATACAGGAAGAAAATGTTAGTGATCCTCTGACGTTCTTTCGGGCGGGGGAGAGATGTGACATGGTGTGCATGGGGAAATGTGTTAAGGTAGGGGAAACGGCTTGCAAAGATGTGTGTTTACTGTGCAGTAAAATGCCTCTATTTGCAGAAAAGCACAGTAAAATGCTGATGAATTACTGGAATAACTTTTAAAAATAAACAAATATATTTATCATAAACTGGCAAAGTGAACTTAAATCTGGAAAAAATGAGAAATTGAGAGAGACTGTAACGGATTTTTGTCCATCCCTACCTGGCAATTTATTTGGCAGTTGGAACAACAAAGGCAAATGCCTGCAGTGTCGCCTCTCCTCTGTCCCCAGTGAGTAGGGGGGGGGGGAGAAAGGGATTTATTGTGAAACCCTTCAAGTACTTAACAACAACAACAACAACAACAACAACAACAACAACAACAACAACAACAACAAAGCTGCCTCCTTTGGAAAGGGAGAGTCCCACTGTACACTCTTTCTGAGATTAATGACAGCTTTGGAAAGAAAATGACTAGTGGCTTTATTGATGAATCCCAATGATTATTACAGAGAGATGGATGGAGGGATGGATGGATATAAAGGACTTGACTTCACAGAGACTGATCACTGGGAACACAGAGAAAATTGTTCGTTCTATGAGGTGCATTTATTTTTAAAAGAAAGAGAAGAATCCAGGGAAGATTAATGGCCTTTGCCATAACCTCTCTTGATGACAAACAAGGCTGGTTCGCCCAAGTCTTTGGCCTGGATCACTCGCAGTTTAGCCAAGTGGTATAGATAGGATCTGGGGGGCAAAGTAGACTCTCCTATCCCTAAAGTGCTGACCTTTTGTCTTGGCCACCCCAAATGCCTTTGACTAGGAACAGAGGAAATATATACTCTGGAAGGCACGGTGATCAATACTCAAGCGAAAGGACCTTCCCCAGAGAGCCAGGATGGTGTAGTGGT
The DNA here is from genome assembly GCF_965207765.1 of Zootoca vivipara. Lineage (NCBI taxonomy): Eukaryota > Metazoa > Chordata > Lepidosauria > Squamata > Lacertidae > Zootoca > Zootoca vivipara. The sequence continues at coordinate 49,267,112 of NC_142594.1, read as the reverse complement.
TAGAGTGTTGGACTAGGTGACCAGGGTTCAAATCCCCGCTCGGCCATGAAGCTCACTGGGTGACCCTGGGCCAGTCACTGCCTCTCAGCCTAACCTACCTCACAAGGTTGTTGTGGGGATTAAATGAGGAGGGGGAGACCCATGTATGTCTCTTCAAGCTCTTTGGAGATATAAGTGGGAAAGAAATGCAGTAGATCAGGCACCCCCAAACTCGGCCCTCCAGATGTTTTGGGACTACAATTCCCACCATCCCTGACCACTGGTCCTGTTAGCTAGGGATGATGGGAGTTGTAGTCCCAAAACATCTGGAGGGCCGAGTTTGGGGGTGCCTGCAGTAGATAGATACAAAGATCTCACTTGCAACAGGTTATCCAGCGCCAGAGATTATTATTATTATTGCAAATTTGCAAATGGGAAGTAAGATTGTTTGTTTTTAGCATTTATATACTGCTCAATTAGCCATGACCTCTGGGCAGTTCACATTTTAAAAATCAATACAGCAGAAATACAATCAAACCGAAAAACAACTGAGCTAATTAATAATAAACAACTCACTAGAACAGCACAAGGATCACATAAAAACAGGATAAAACCATCAAGAGGCAGCATAAGTTCATAAAACAAGGACAGCATCACTAAAACCCAACGAAAGGGGTTGGCGACAAAGTAGTTCTAAGAATTAAAAAGTGCTGAACCTTAGGCAGCAGTCCTAATTCCACTTGCCTGGGAGTAAGTGCCTTTGACTTCAATAGAACTTACTTCTGAGTAGACATGGCTACAATTACAGCCTCACTCCCAAAGAAAAGCACGCTCAGGATTTCACAGCTTTAATTTCACATGTTATGGTACATTGAGGCTGTTGCCCTGGGCTCTTTCAGGACAGGGTATCAATTCAATGATGAAGAAGGAGGAGGAGGAGGAGGAGGCAGAGGACAAAATTGGGGTTGGGTAAGTCAAGGGGTTGTATCCAACATCAGTAATTACTCAGAGTAGACCCATTACATTGAATGGATATGTCTGACTTGGGTCCATTGATTTCAATGGGCTAACTCTGAGTAAACATTAGTTGGCTACATCCCAGGATGTTTTAGATGATTGCTTATCATGCCTATTATTAGTAGCAGTATTATTATAGCAGCTAACAATAAAAATAAATTGAGCAATTGCCAGAGGAAGGCGCTTCATCAATCAGCAATGGAAAATTGAGCAAGCGAAAGGAAATGAGCAATCGTCAGGGCGTTAATTCAGATTGACTCTCTGGTGCTCCCAGATGCGTGAAGCGCAACCGTTGCAGGGGAGGAAATCCTCTGTTGCTTTTTCACCTTTGCATAAGGGAGGCTTCCTCGAGTGCAGCCCTCGTACGCTTTGAGGGCCAAGAGTTCGAAGAAGTGCCAAATCTGACCCAACCCACGTGTTCCTTGGGAGTTGCACATAGGGTTGCCAGACTCAATAGAGGACAGGACTTCTGTGCCTTTAATTGCCCTGCTCTCCTTTGAGTCTGGAAACCTTAAAGAGAAACCAGCAGAGCCTTTGCTTGGAAATTAAACAAAGGGTCTGCTGGTTTCTCTTTAAGGTTTCCAGACTGAAAAGAGAGCAGGGCAATTAAAGGCACAGAAGTCCTGTCCTCTATTGAGTCTGGCAACCCTAGTTGCAGATCCTGTCGGTTTGCCTCTCCGTTTGGTACCGGTACAGATGAATTCTTTGTGCTTCCCTGCCTCTGAGGAGGTCTCATCTCGTTTTTGGTTCTACCCTGGCGATGCTGCAAAATGATAAGGAGCATGATACATGGGGAATCGGGCCAGGTACGCGCCTAGCCACTCAGTGAGAGCATCTTTCTAGCTGCCCTCTCAGGGGCTCTCAGTGATAACATAATGATTACTAGTTATGACGGCTATGGAGAAACTCCAGGTTCAGAAGCAGCATTGGACCAGCACCGTAGGAGAGAGCTACTTCCCATGCATCCGGCTTATGGCTTGCTATAGACATCTGGTAAGTCACTGTGGGTAACAAGAACTGTGTTAGTCTTTACTACTCTTACTTAGCAGGCCTCTTCCTGTGTCCTGTTTTGCTGATGGTTGGTGGTGCAACCATAGTTTCGTCCAACATCACTCTGGCCCTCCAGATGTTGCTGGGAAAGACCAGCCAGATGGGCGGGGTATGAATAATAAAATTATTATTATTATAACCACCACTCCCACCATCCCTGGCTATTGGCTATGCTTGCTCGGCCTGATGGGAGTTGCAGTTCAGCAAGTTCTGGAAGGTCAAAGGTTCCTCAGTCAAACAGCTTTGGACTGTTTATCCTACATGAGTGTCAAATCAGGCAATCCACAACAGAGCCACCTTTCCCGAAGCTGAATGAAGCAGACAGAGTATGTTGGCAGGTCACCAGCAGCATGGTAATAAATTTCTGCAGGCAAGCCTATAAAAAACTTTGATTTTTATACTCAGGCAACTTAACTGACACCAAAATACATATTCAAAAGGAAAGGGATGATGGCAAGGTCAGCTTAAATTCCACGGTAGAATTACCAAGTCCACTGAACACAAAACTGAAATCACTTATCTTAAGTTAAGAACGTATACCTTTTTAAATCCAGAGTTTAACAAAGGGACAAAGAAGAAGAAGCTCCCTAAATCATCAACAAACAAAAAAAGGACATAGGAACCTCCTGTCTACCTGTGCAAAGGTGAATGATGATCCAAATATAAGTTGGAAATGATGTTATATCAGTTTGGAAAAATGTAATCCATATTAAAATCATTTGCATAATGGCAATCTGAATTATCTGCATGGCGCTAATCTGAAATATTCCACATGAAATCCACAGTTCTAATTAGCTCAGATTAAACTAGCCTCATTTCCCCATGCAAACAAAACCTATGCTACTGGAAAATAATAGAGAGAAAGGCCTAAAGGAAGTTCTTAATCAAGAAGTTGGCTGCAATCCTGCACACATTTTACAGAGGTTGTAAATCCCATTGACTTCAATGCGATTTAGATGTGTGTAACCTTGCACAGGATTGTGGTCTCTGTCAATGCAAGATTCATTCATTTGGATTAATTTAGGGCGCAAAGATTACATACTGGGCAGAAACTGTCATTTCACTTTCAGAGCAGTTGATTCTAGAATATGAAGATTGAAAATTAATCAAAATGTGCTAAAATACTTCTGTTTATACATTGGGCCCCAGGCTTCGCTTTCCATCCATAGCTGCTGCACTTTTTAAAAAATCCAGTCTGTTTCTGTCCAGTCTGTTTCTGAATCCCTCTGTGCTCTCTCTGCCTCCAATCTGTGTTTCAGGTTCTAAGCCACTCTGTATGAATGATACTCTGTGATCCCAATTCACTATAATTTCAAAACAGCTATCACTTTCCCCCTGTTTGGCCAAAGTGGGTGAAATTTACAAGCACTGGAGGCCCCTCAGAGTGGATTAAGCCTGCAAGAATATAGACAAATCAAGTGTCAGGGGCTTTGGGTAAGAAAGTAAAAGGGATTCACTTTCCTTCGTAATCCCTTATTTATAATCAGCCTTCCCATTGCAGTGCTTGTTCATATCCTCCCACAAACCCTGCTGACCTAGAACTTTCCAGGCCCTTGAGGCTGTCTAGAATGCTTCCTGTGGAGTTCTGGATTCTTTTGTGTGTGGGGGGGGGTGTTGTTAAATAGAGCAATGAAGTAGAGCAATGAAGTGAGAGCAGCAGCAGCGGGTCAGGTGGGGGTAATGAAGAAGTTGGCGGATGGAGCAGTTAAGGCTCAGAGATGTAAGAGAGCCCTTGCACTGCCCTGACCAACAGGTGGAGGGGAGCAGGCAGCGTGCCGAAGCGTAAGGTTGGGGGGTGGCATTTTGGGGTTCCCAAGCTCTTATGCTGGACGCGTAACAGGAGGCGTTCACTCCCGGATTCTGCAAGGAACTGAGAGGTCATGTTTTTTGCTATCTCTGCACTGCAAATACTATGCACAATAAAACTCTTAAAGACAGAGCAGACTCGGACGTTGTTACTCAAGAGTAGCCGCAACAGCACCCTTACAGGTATATAGGAAAATACAGAACTCCATAGTTCGGAAAGAGTGACAGAGATGCCTGAGGCTTTTTGAGAGGGTGGGGCTGATCTAATGGGAAAGGGCATCATGATTCGAGCTAGGAAGAAGTAAAATCACCCCAAATTGCTCCAGTTTCCCTTTCCCGGAATGGTTGCACGTCCCGAATACATACATTAAAGTGCCCTATAACCTTACACTGAAAGAACTAATATCACCCCTACAATATTTTCTCACATGAATGCAGCATTTAAACTAGAGCAGCGCTGAAATGTCTGCGGACGATTTCCCAGCACCCTTAACAAAACTACAGTTCCCATGATTATCTGGTGGGGAAGCCATGTGTATTGAATATATGGCATGGCTGTGGCCTTAGCCCCATCCCCTCTGAGACCCGGGGTGAACCAGACTTTAAAGAGCCTGTCCACCCCGAACGGGGGGGTGGAGAAGAGGAAGCAGGCAGCAAAACGGCTTCGGCAGGCCCTGCTCAGTGATTCCATATGGGTAGACTAAGATACATCACAGTGCACTGAGTCATCCTCTGATTCGGTGCAATGAGCTCTGCAGATTTAGAATCTCGAGAATTCTTGGTACAGGATTCCCCCCTCCCCAATTCAGTACCTATTTCTGCAAAAGCCTTTCTGACGCATGCCAAGCCCAAGAGCTGCAGGCTGCAAAAGCAGGTAGTGGAGGCCAAGCTGTTACATCAACATATACAGCAGGATATAAAATGGGTGTGGTGTCAGAATATTTACGCTGAGCATCCCAGGCTGCATTTTATAGATCTCTACGGAATTCCCTTTATAGCTTATATGACACAATCAAGCAAAACGCTGAAAGGGAATGAAAAGCAATCCTTTCCTTCGTAGAAGTGGGGTCATAAAACCAACCGTCTCTCTCTCTCTCCTTTACCCCTCTTTTTTCATGAGTTCCTTTGCTTCAATGTCACCATGTAGTTTAATGTAAGAACACAAGAAGAGAAAGAGAGAGATGTTGGATCAGGCCAAAGGCCTACCTAGGCTAGCACCCTGGGCAGCATACACATCTTCCATTTTAAACATATGTCAAGCACTTGACTCGCCCCTCCCAAGAATCCTGAGAACTGTTGTTGTACAGAGAAACTACAAGAGGACAGTGAAGCTACAAGAGAACCCCCTCTTAGCACATGCAGAGGGTCTATAGAGAAGGTGGGAGCCTTTCAGGTCTTCTTCTTCTTCTTTGGCGATCATTTGTAGCCGAGTCTTCCATAAACACAATTTTAAGAGTGAGTCTGTAAGTGACTGTGGAGGCCAATTCTGGATCCACACGTTCTTCTACGGTGGGGGCATAAGTTTCCGGATGGAAGTTGATCACTATTTCCTTAAAAAAAGTGTTTAGGGGTACTCTCATTTTGTCTCAAGAAAATCACTATTTTATAGCTCAAATCGGGGGAAATAAATACAGTAAATGGACAAAAGTACAAAGATTCACAAAATGTTTAGGGGTATGTGTACCCCTGCGTACCCCCAGAAAAAAGCAGTGGGTATATGCATCCTTTGCTGGTATAAGCACATCCTCTTCCCCCAAGGGGACGTTTCAGTGAGTGCTGTTAACTTTCCCCACAACCCCGCTATTAATGCAGCCCAGATAACGTTCCCTAATCTTATGCTATCCATCTCCACAAAATTCCTGTTAGTGAATTCATAGTCATTCCTGTTCAAAAAAAATCATTGCTGTGTTAAATATTTGGGGGCAGGATGCGTGGGGGGGGGAGAGACCCATCATGCGCTCATTCACTTCAGCGCCAGGACCGCCAGCTCTCCAAAAATGCAAGCCAGTCTGCTGCACTGGGGTAAACACAACCCGGGGAGGGAGGCATGTTGATGTTTTCTCCCTGTTTGGGTGGAAGCAAACAAACAGAAGCACATAAAGGGAAGGAAGGAAGGAAGGGCCTCCTTGGCACAAACAGGGCTGTTTGGCATGTTGCTTTCCCCACACCCACCCACACTCGCAACAATTTCCTCTTGAATCAGCACAGCTTTGCAATAGCACGGCAGGTTGTTGGAACTGCAGCCCTGTTTGTGCGCCTGCTATTTGTTGAGAGGAGGGGGCTGCCTCGTCGCCGGCAGCTGATAATGCGGCATGGACAAGCGCTTAATGTCAGCACGTTGGTGTAAATATCATCTGGGTTGCTGGCAGAGAGAGACGTTGCACAGAACTGGCTCCAAGAATGAGGAGGTGGGAAGGAAAGAACCTAGGAAGCAATCCTATTCTGAGTCGGACCATTGGTCCATCTAGCCCAGTGTTGTCTACACAAACCGGCAGCATCTCTCCAAGGCTGCAAGGACGGACTCTTTCCCAGCCCTGCGTGGAGATGCTGGAGATTGAACCCGAGACCTTCTGCATGCCAAGCAGATGTTCTGCCACTGAGATCTGGTGCCACCCAATGAGATGCTTTATGATTTTCCCTGGTCTGCTTGGAGCCTGTGTGAGCAGAACAAGGGCCCCAGACCACACAACAGACACCATGTGCCAATATGTTCCTTGGGAGAACCTCTAGGGATGTTTTGGACTACAGGAGAGCAAAGAAAGGAACTTCTGATAATGCCTCTTACTTGTCTGGTTGGAGGATAGAGAGGGCTGTGGGAGCTTCTGCAGAAACTACTCCACTGGAGGAGGAGGAGGAGGAGGAGGAGGAGGAGGAGGAGGAGGAGGAGGAGGAGTTTGGATTTGATAACCCGCTTTATCACTACCCGAAGGAATCTCAAAGTGGCTAACATTCTCCTTTTCCTTCCTCTCCCACAACAAACACTCTATGAGGTGAGTGGGGCTGAGAGACTTCAAAGAAGTGTGACTAGCCCAAGGTCACCCAGCAGCTGCATGTGGAGGAGTAGAGACTCGAACCTGGTTCACCAGATTACGAGTCTACCGCTCTTAACCACTACACTACACTGGTAACAGTTACATTAATTGCTCCGCCCACTTTTTCCTTTGGCCCCTCCCACTATTGGCATGTGGCCCTCAGAAGCTTGACCAGAAGGGAATGTGGTCCCTGGGCTGAAGAAGCCCCCCCCCCCGGTTATAAATCATGAGGATGAGCATCCATTTAGGCTGGTCACATTTTACTCCGAGGAGTCCTGCTCAGATCCTGTCTCTGCTTCCTGAGATACTTGTACGTAAGAACTTTAGGGGCTAGAAAAAAAATCTTTCCTTATCTATGGTGTATATATCTATATCACTAATTTAGGGTTGCCAGGTATACTTTGGTTGCCATTAATGGAATATACACAGCTTGGGATGAAGGACTTCACAGTCTGTACAAGTGGAAATGCTATCTCGTAAGATTGTGTCAAATGTGGACCAATCTCTTGGAGGGCAACCAAGATGGTGAAGGGCCTGGAAACCAAGCCTGATGAGGAACGGTTGAAGGAGCTGGGTATGTTTAGCCTGGAAAAGAGGAGACTGAGAGGAGATATAAGAGCCATCTTCAAGTATCTAAAGGGCTGTCTCGTGGAGGAGGGAATAAGTTTGTTTTCTCCTGCTCTGGAGGGTCGGACTCAAGCTAATGGATTCAAGAAAGGAGATTCCACTGTGGAACAGTGGAATGGACACCCTTGAGAGGCTATGGACTCTCCTTCCTTGGTTTTTAAGCAGAGGTTGAATGGCTACCTGTCATGGATGTTAAAGCTGAGATTCCAGCCTTGCAGGGGGCTGGGCTAGATGAGTCTTGGGGTCCCTTCCAACTCTACAATTCTATGATTCCCAGGGCAGGCCTTCTTGACCTGAGACCCACCAAGCACAGCTCATCACTCGTATAATACATATTCCTTCAGACCCCATCCTGCCCCCTTTTATTTCCAGACCCTGGAGGTTGACCCGAGAGGCTGTGTATGGGTTGGTGGATCACCCGTTGATCAGGAGAGTGACCACCAGCTGATCCCGAATCCACAGCACCAGGACGGGATGCACGAATTCATCGCGGGAAGGAAAATGCAAAGCCATGTTAAGACCCACATTTCCCTACGCTCTTTCCTGGTGTTGAAAACAGACCCTAAATTGCACAGCGCAGCTTATTCTGCCCTTGCCAAACAGAGGTTGAGTTGCTCGGTTCGGGTCAGATTTCGTTGAAGAAAGCAGGTTTATTTTTGTTTTTCGATGGATCCTCAGCAGCAGCATCCCTTGAGTAAACAATCAAGAGTCGGTGCTGTCCAAGTAAATTCTTTTCCAGACTTGGCACAAAATGAGCGTATCGTTGCAGGACGCCACTGCGAAGGAGGGAGATGCAGAAGGAAACTCTACATAAGCTTCCCCTGCCCTCCCGGCCATGTTTTCAGCTGTAAATAATAATAATAATAACAATAAAACAAGGCAGGCCTCCAACAGGGTGATTTAATTCCTGCACATGCTGAGCTGTTCTTCCCAACTAAGCGGCTGGCTACCTTTGCAAAAGACAACAAGCCAGCGCAAGCAAATTAGCATTCACAAAGGCCGCTCCTGAATCTACAGGGGCAGAAAATGGTGTTGGATAGAGGCCCAGGCCCTGCCACAATTTCAGTGGGCAGGTGTTGATCTCAGGAATGGCTTAAACCAGCATTTGGAGTTTGGCATCTGAACGGCCACTTCATGTCAAACTGCCCAAGACACACTGGGGAAACTTTTAGCTACTCGCTAAAAATCAGAGAAATTCACAGCCCATGTTTCGGTGTCACAACTCTACAGCTCAGAATCGCCTGAAACGCCACCCAATTCAAAAGTGCACTCAGACAATACTTTTTACTACAGTGTGGACTTGGACAATAACTCTTGCGAGCCACATATTATTTTATCATTTATTTTTATTCATTTCATTTATATACCGACTTTTCCTTTAAGGAAGCAGCTCCGTTAATCGAGGGTTGCCATATTTCAAAAAGTGAAAATCCGGACAAAAAAAGTTGTTGAGCTTTTTCCCCCCCCTTCAATTTTTTGAGCTATTTTTTTTAAAAGGAATGTTGCCAAATAAAATACTTTTTATTGCCAAATAAATTGTCGAAAATTGCCAATAATAATAATAATAATAATAATAATAATAATATTTTTTCCTACTGCCGTTATCCCGGCTATGTCTGGGAAATTCCATACACATGGCAACTCTAGTTAACCCAGTGACTGGCCCAAGGTCACCCTTAGAGCTTCATGGCCAAGTGGGGATTTGAACCCTGGTCTCCCAGGTCCTAGTCTGACGCTCTAGCCATTACACCACTGGCCTGTATACACGCCTGAGGTCCGATGCACATGCTTAAGCAACTGGAGCCACCACATGAAATTGCTTCCAGTTGCTGCATCCTCAGTATCCTACAGGCCTTCACTGCCCGGTCTACTCATGTTACTTTGGTTTGGAGGTGATGGAAGAAGGATCTACCTTTGAACAGCAACTCAGGCAGCTCCTACCAGCACCAAGGTGGACTGCCCTTAACTTGACACCTGTTATTTCTGGGTCAAATGGAGGAAAGTCTAATGACTATAGACTTGCTCAGTGGGGTGCTACTGTACTGAGACTCTCTTGGCAGATGGTATTTGAAATACGTAGAGGACTTGCTAGCTTGGAAAGCAGGCATCTTCGCTTGCTACCATTGCTAAGTTTCAGATGTTTATCAGACTAGGAAGGGTGATCTGCTTCTCTGATTGGCAATAGCTGGAAAGGGGTTAGAGATGTGAAGGTCTGGAAAAACACTAGAAAGATTCCAGATTTCCCCCCTGAATATTTTTTGGAGTGGTGGTGTCTGTCCGTCCCCCCCATTTTGTTGGAGCATTTCCCCTAATTTTCTTCTGGTTTTTGGAGGGCCTTCCCATCTCTAGGAAGGATATAGGTGCTTGTTGGTCTATGCTTCTAATTTAGATTACTTCTTCTAAGTTCCAACTACAAGTGGACTTTAAAATAAACAGGCAATTTAGTGGCATGAAATCTGCCCGTTAATTTGATACATTGATGACGATAATAGCCAGCTTGTGCATGTTTTCTTGTTTTATTTCCTTGCAGGGGAAACCATCGCTTTAAGTTGTCAGATAAACAAAGCCTTTTAAAAGCACCGGCTAAAAATAATGAAGGATGCCAGTAAATACTGTATGTGCAACAGTTATGCTCTATTAGCAGAACAAGAAGTTTCAACATATATTAAGGAGAAACAGCTTTTGCTGTTGTTGCTTAGACTGTTCGTTTATCGCCCTTTGCTCAGGCTAAAGGGCAGTTTGCGACGAAGTCAAATAAGGAATGAAAGGAATACAGAAAATCTATAAAATAACACACCCCTTAAAAAACACAACTCAAAACAACTCACTAAATAGCAATTCATCAATAGTGGCAGCAATTAATCCATTTGCCCAATCGGGTCTCTTCCCTTCCAACCATCTCCTAAAAATATAAAGAAATGGCGCCAGACACACCTTAGTAGGGAGTTCCACATGCATGGAGCCACCACTAAGAAGACTCTTTCCTTGTCCTCCACAACACATACCAGTACTTCATCCTGCTTAGGACCCACCAACATTCCTCAGATGAAAATAGGTACATTTCTCCCTCCCCCACCACTGGACCTACTCGGATCCCCCCCCCATTTCTGCACCCACCCACCCACAGAGCATTTACGCCACCACTGCACCAATGGGACACAGCACATACGCCCTCCACCATCCTGAGAAAAACCCCTTAATCCCAATTTTGTTTTATTCTTTGGTAGATTTACAAAAAGAAAACACACACCAATAAATAAATTTTAGAAAGGGGCGAGATTAGACATGGACACGCAAAGCATTTAAAACAGGCATCCCCAAACTGCAGCCCTCCAGATGTTTTGGCCTACAACTTCCATGATCCCTAGCTAACAGGACCAGTGGTCAGGGATGATAGGAATTGTAGTCCAAAACATCTGGAGGGCCGAAAGTTTGGGGATGCCTGATTTAAAACAACAACTCAAGACTCCTCGCAATCTGCTCTGCTCCACCATTCTTCTTTTTTTGGTTCAAAAAGTATGAATATTTTTAGAATGAAAACAAAATATCCTCTATCCGCAGTTGTTGCACTGTGTACCTGTTCTGGGCACTGGAAATTTCAAATGAAGCATGTGTGTTTTCCTGTCTTCCAAACATGTACGTAGAATTCTGGATTCCTCAATGTTCTTCCATGCTTAGCCAGAACATCTGTTTAAGAGTATTCTATTGCCTAGGATCCATCTCTATCCCTTTCTTTTCACGACTTCTACTCCTTTGGAGTATAATATTTGTCTATACAACAAATAAAGTGGTTCAGAAAACTACAGTAATTTTACCTACACCTTCTTTCTGAATACTTGCTAAAATCCTTTGTTCAGAGTACAATCAGGGTCCATACATGTGTACACATGTTGTAAAGGAGCCATGATTTGTTGAAGCTTCGCGTTGAGTACAATGTTGGTGACAAACCAGGGCTCTCCCCCCCCCCCAAGTCGGAACTAATCAGAACTAATTCTGGCACCTCTCAGGTGGATGCCATTGCCATTATAAGAAAACAAGGGTGGGAGGTATTCCTGGTGAGTTCCAGTACCCCTTTTTTCTAGAAAAATAGCACTGGGACAACCCAGCTGGCCAAAAAAACCCAATTCAAGGCCTATGGATCCACCAGCTAAATAAAGATTTGTGGTGGTAGTGTGAAGTGTGTGTTGACTGGAGTGATCCAACTGGTTCTTCCGTAAATCCAGTGTCTGGTCAATCTGACAATGAATCAATGCTAGCATCCAGCCTTGAAGAATGAAACTAAACAAAACGTACCCCACACTGAAGCACACAGTTGCTCTGGAGGGACGAAGAGGCAGGAACAGCCCCACTGGGGTTGTTAAGGGAGACCTATTAGCATAACCCTAAAATTAAATCCCATTGGGCACCATTTACAATGTTAAAACAGCCCCTCACTTAATTGAGCAAAACATGAAAGGAAGCCCGTGGAATAATGAGATCCACCTTCAAGTTTCTGAGGTTTTGTGTTAGCGGGGACATCAAGAAGACTTGTCAGCAAGACTCTTTCTCAGATATTAGGTGAGCCTCACTTCAGCCAATGGGTCTACGCCAGCGTAAATAGCCACTGAATCACCTATTAAGGCAACTATTGTGAGGAGCTGGGAACTCTTGAAATCCACCGAGGCCGAAGTAATTCCTCCTGAATGCTGGCCCCAAAGGCAATTGTGCAACGGGGAATAAAGATATCAACATGGGCCTTTCATCGTTGGGTGGCAGGGCTGGTACTGCGCATGGAGAGCCCCTTGACCATTTAATTAATGAAGGAGGCCAAGCTGCCGGAATTAATGCGCTCCTGAAAGCATCAAAAAGCCCAAGCGAAGGATCAAGCTGATATTTTCATTTATATATTAGCTTCTTCTGACGCCTTGTTGTGCCCCCTCTTTCACACGACAGAACTGGCCCGTCCTTTGCGCTCTCCTCACCCGTAAGCTCCTTTTCAATCTTCCTCCACATCATTTCAGCAGGATGAAGGCTCGCTCACCCCAATTAACAGGGACAATCGGAGTGGAGGGAAATTTTTAGCCAGCTCAGCAGGAACGCTTTTCTGTCCCAAATTCTTGGGGGTTGGGGAGGGGGTGGGTAACGGGATTATCTGAAACTCAACTCATAGGAGGTGCCCCTTTCTTGTTCTGAACTGTAGTCCCGCCCCCTTCTTTCTTCGAACACAACACAAAAAATTGCACAATTCACGTGACCCCATAGTTTCTCACTACTAAGTTTGGTATGGACAACTGTTGTCTTTGTAGAGCCTGGTTGGTTGGTTGGTTTTTAGAAGAGCGGGACTACAATACGGTTTGTGCCACTTTAGAACATAAGGAGAGCCTGCTGGATCAGGCCAATGCCCCCATCTAGTCCAGGGGCCAACTAGATGCCTGTGGGGAACCGGCAAGCAGGATTCGAGCAGAAAAGCCACTCTCATCCCCTCCTGTGGTTTCCAGCAACTGGTCTTTGGAAGCATTGCTGGTTTGATATGTACATACTTTGTTTTGTCTGTCCTGAATCTCCCAACATTCAGCTTCCTTGAATGTCCATGACATCTAATGTTATGAGAGACAGAGGAAAAACTTTCCCCTGTCCCCTTTCTCCATGACATGAACAATTTTACACGTTTCTATCAGGTCTCTTACTTGTCTTTGCTCTAAACTAAAAAAGTCCCAAATACAGCCAGCTTTTTTCATGGCGGAGTGCATTTCTCCTAATAAACATGTACTGTATCTGTGTAGAATTTCCTCTAATATGCACACCTCTGCCATTTATCCTAATCTAAGGCACTTCTACAGGTTATTTTCACTAATATGTGCATTTTCCTGCACTCTTTAGCCTGGTACGTGCACTTTTGTATACACTGAGTGGCTGGAAATCTGCCCTGTGGAATTTAGGGAAGTGCAGATTTCGAAGGACAGCCATGTGTTGGTTTGCATATAGTTCTGGAAAGTGCAGGTTGGGTAGGATTGTCTATAAATCCAAACTGAATCGGATTTATTCCCCACCCCTGCCTTTTATGCATAGCTAACATCGCTGCTGTTTTCCGTTACAAATCCTTAGGAAAAATTCCTCTGTGTGCGAAAAGATCACCAGTCTCTCCATGCATATACAAACACCAAATGATTAAACAGGTTTATTGGATTTCATGACACAAAGAAAGCTCCCTTCCTCTTTTTGTGTGTGCATTGCGTGTGCGGAGCAAAACACCACCTTGAATTTTACGTGAATATCAATACCAAGCTCTGTTTAATCAATACACTCCCGAGGTTTTTCAGCTTAGATCTCTTTTAAAATACTCCATCACTTTCCAAATAACACTCCCCTAGGAAATGTCTAGGGCACAAATGCCAGCTGTTTCTTGTTAACCTTTTACTGGGTGTTGGGGGGCGGGAGAAGATGGGAGAAAGAACAACTGGTCCCATCACCTCCTGGCATATAGAAGGGGAAGAAATGGTGGCAGTGAGAGATTTTACATTCTTGGGCTCCATGATCACTGCAGATGGTGACAGCAGCCACGAAATTAAAAGATGCCTGCTTCTTGGGAGAAAAATGATGACAAACCTAGACAGCATCTTAAAAAGCAGAGACATCACCTTGCTGACAAAGGTCCGTATAGTCAAAGCTATGGTTTTCCCAGTAGTGATGTATGGAAGTGAGAGCTGGACCATAAAGAAGGCTGATCGTCAAAGACTTGATGCTTTTGAATTATGGTGCTGGAGGAGACTCTTGAGAGTCCCATGGACTGCAAGAAGATCACACCTATCCATTCTGAATGAAATCAGCCCTGAGTGCTCACTGGAAGGCCAGATCCTGAAGCTGAGGCTCTAATACTTTGGGCACCTCATAAGAAGAGAAGACTCACTGGAAAAGACCCTGATGTTGGGAAATATTGAGGGCAAAAGGAGGTGCTGTAGAGTCCTAAGCTTCTTGTAGAATTACAAAACTGCAGTTGGAGAAACCTAAAGGGTCCATTTAGTCTACCCTGCTGCGATGTAGGTCTAAGATTGCAACCTTTAGAACATGCTCACTTTTCGTACTTAAAATATAAGGTTTTGCCGCTTGGTTCCTACTCAGAAGTAAGCTCCACTAAATTCTACAACTCCCATCATCCCCAAACACTTTTTTTCCTGGAGAGGTGTATATAGGATTTCAGGCTAAAAGCAATTAACTTTAAATGGATCATGGCCATTTCTATATAATGGATTACCTTCATTTTAGGCACTGGCGTTTAGAGCCTACCCAAGCCCATTGATAGATGGGGGGAATAATGTTATTTTTTAAAAGTAATATTGTGGTTTTGCACAATACGATAAAGATGCTGTTATTGAAGAAAAAGCCCTGTTAGGGAGTTTTGTCAGGGAGCTGTACATAACCCTGTTGAGAAAACCTGTTAGAGCATGATTCTGTAGCAAGGTTCAACAGAACACCTCCAAGGTACCCTAAATTCTGAACCAGGAAAAACTGGCATCTTTCTTTCAATCTACTGATCAATATACTTTGACCACACCAGGACTTTAACGATATATTTGTTGTTGTTGTTTAGTCGTTTAGTCGTGTCCGACTCTTCGTGACCCCATGGACCATAGCACGCCAGGCACTCCTGTCTTGCACTGCCTCCCGCAGTTTGGTCAAACTCATGTTCGTAGCTTCGAGAACATTGCCCAACCATCTCGTCCTCTGTCGTCCCCTTCTCCTAGTGCCCTCCATCTTTCCCAACATCAGGGTCTTCTCCAGGGAGTCTTCTCTTCTCATGAGGTGGCCAAAGTATTGGAGCCTCAGCTTCACAATCTGTCCTTCCAGTGAGCACTCAGGGCTGATTTCCTTCAGAATGGATAGGTTTGATCTTCTTCTCACAGTCTTGAAAGCTAGAAACATGGGCCATTTCCAGACTGTCACTATTTTCAGGTGGGATTCAATCACATACCAACAAGTTCAGTTGTGCAGGTATAGTTGATCGAGAAGTATTGGGCTTCAAAGCTTCTTTCCCCCCAAAAGGCGAGACATTTTAGCAGTAAGGAAAGTGAAAGGAAATCATTTCCCCTTCTCAACCCCTTCAGATCCAAGGCTACTGATAGTGGATGGGTATGCTGATAACCCACTTGCTACTTTCCAAGGAAATGATCTTGGCCTGTCACCTAATCTAATTTGTTCAAGTCCCAATCTGGTGCCTTTCAGTAGAACTCTGAAGGCTTCAGGTCAACATTACATGTTTCCTGTCCTGCAGCGCAGATGGGAATGAAAGGCAGCAAACAGTAGATTAATAAACACACTTGGAAAGCTGGAGAATGGAGAGGAAAGCCCAAATTCCAACGATGTGTATTCTAGAAAGAGGTGTCCAGATGTTCTACAGATGGTCATTCATAACTAGTCTGTGAAGAAACCCAGTGGAATAACGAAAAGAGAATCTGAACTGCAAGCAGGATTATTGTAAAAACCTGCATTATTGTTAAAAAATAATAATGCAGTTTTAAATATATATATAGGATATAATGAGAATAATTAAAAGAATAAGTTGAGGCAATTTGGAGTATCCAGGAAAGGACAGAAATAAATTTAAGGAACTGCAGAAAGAGGGGGGAGGGAGTCGGAAATGTTAAAATTATGAGATTTTTAAATACACCTTTCCCCAAAAACCGGAAGCTTTTTTATTAGGACTTATAGGACAGGAGATAGTGAAAGGAGATCAAGTATTATTTATGTATGCGACAACTGCGGCTAGGACTTTGTTAGCCCCAAAATGGAAAACTCAGGAGTTACCGACAATTGAAGAGTGGCAGACGAAAATGATGGACTATACGGATTTAGCAAGACTGGCTAGAAGGATCCAAAACCAGGGAGAGTCAAAGTTCCAAAAGGATTGGAGTAAATTTGTGGACTATATGGAGAAGAACTGTAGAAGTTTAAAGACACTTGCAGGATTGAAATAAATCCTACAAATTGACTTTAAGTAGAAGGAATAAAGGAACTGTGAGATAGGAATGGATAGGAAAACCGATTGGGGGGAAGGAGGGAAGTCAAAGCTCAACAGAGCAAAGAAAATTGTAATAATTGATAAGATGCTAAGAAGAATTTTTTTGTGTTTATTATGTTTATTATGTGTTGTTGTGTTTGTGGTTGTATGTTTTGTTTTTGTTTAAATGTGTTTAATTGGAAAATTTAATAAATTGCCTTTAAAAATGTTAAAGAAAATGTTAAAATTATGGTTAAATAATTGTTGCAATGTATATAAATGAAAATTTTACATAAAATTTTTAAAAAATGAACTGCAAGCAGGAAATCAAGCCATTGGAAGGGCTCCCCTAGTTTTAGGAAATGGTTTACATTGTAAATACCTGTCTAATTGTGAATAGAGAGGTGGTATCGAACTAACCTTTCAGACTCTGATATATTTTGGTCTGCAATTCATATGTTTGCTGACAGATTTGAGTTTGTTAGTGTCTTGGGCAAATTATCTCTCTTACATTATGGATGTTGGCAAATTGGATTTCCAAAAGACAAAATAATATTAGAATTAGAGTTGTCAGAGACGCACAAGGGTTTTAATGCTCAGGAACTTAGCAAAGTCTTTTTCATATGATGATTTTTTATATTATGGGTGTATGTCCTGTATTACGTTATTAATCCTATTGCCTAACACAAGTTTATCATGGCCTTTGGCTAGAACAATAAACTTACGAACTTGAACTTTCGTTTCCCTGTCCTGAATATCTGGCGTTCCTACCAGCAGTTCAACCCACCACTCATATTTTCCATCCAGAACTTTTACCCCTGCATCCATAGCTGTCCATAAACCTGCTCCTGATCAGGGAGGCACCGTGAAGCTGCAGCCCTTGGAAAATGTTGTAAGATGTGGAAAAGCCACTCCATGATTCATGACTCGCTTGAAAACAAACCTTTCTGGGGATCATTAGGCAACCTGCCTTGTCAGCCACAGAAGATGAGAAAGGGAAACTATATTCTGTGTTCTGGCGTCAGGCAGCCTAGAAGAGAGCACTGTGTGTGTGTTTTGAAAACACTATCCAGAGTGGTGATAGGGGTTTTCTGCCAGCTTTTTTCTCATCCAAAAAAATCAATAAGGGAACCCTTTTAAAATTACTGTTAATGCAAGCTGCTCCTTTTGTTTTGTCTCTGTGCACCTCAGGTACTGGAACATAAGGAGAACTGAGAGTCCCCATTAGCACCTGAATGAGAGGAAGCTTAAAGACACGAATCTCAATAAAGCGTCAAAAGGCCAGGCCTCTTGCTGCCTTTGAAACACGTACACAAACCAAAACCAACAGCAGCAACAAGATGACGGCACTCCACTCTAAACTGCACACAAACAAAATCTCATTCATATATACAGTAGTACAGTATACACACACACACACACACACACACACACACACACACAATTATCATCACAAATAAATCATAATCATATACACATAGGATTCTCTGAATCCCCTGACTTCCCTCCATGGTTTCCATCCTTATTCTTTTCCAACTGCATCTTATAATGTTCTCCATATTTTCTTAATACTGTACTCAGTTCTCACCATAGTTTTTGCTATATTGCAAGTGGGTTTTTTTTAGAATCCTTCCAGTGTTTTTAATTGTTTACTGTTATGTATTAGTGTATATAGTTTTCCCTCAGGTCCTCAGGTCCTTGTCAGTTGTTTTAGGAGGGAACTTTAGGAGGGAACTTTAGGAGGGAACTTTGAATTATGTTTGATACATTGTTTGAGCCAGCCTCTATAAAAGCAGGCCAGCTCGGCAATGCAGTTCAGTTCTGTTCTGGCTTCCGAATAAAGAGTTTCTTGAAGAACCGCTGTGTTGTCTACCCACTATTTAATACTGGCGACGAAGGTGGGATGGAAGGACAGCAGAGCACAGTCAGAATCGGACATGCAATGAGCTGATCACTGAGCGAAATCACTGAGCGAAATCACATTCAGAGCTGACCGTTCTGGCTAGAGCACTGTGTTCCCTCCATCGCCATCCACGTAGGCATCGGAACCATGGCTTCATTTGTGCCTCTACCGCCGTTCGCACCAGCCTCTGAATCATGGGATACGTACCTTTTTAATTGTTTACAGTGTTCTTTTAAGTAACTTATAAATTTCCCCCATTCTTTATTAAATTTATTACCTTCTTGATCTCTGATCTTCCCATTTCAGCATAGTCCACCACCTTTATCAGCCATTCTTTTGTAAGTAGTTCATCTTCCTTCCAACTGCACACAAACAAAATCTCAGAGAGGAGCACCTGCAAAAAGGAAGGGTGTTCGGAGCCATTCTAAACTGACTGCCTTTGCAAACCTGTCTTTGCCAACCTGGTGCCCTCCAGAGGTTTTGGACTACAACGTCTGTGCTGGCCTGGGGCTGATGGTAGTCTGAAACATCTGGAAGCACCAGGTTTGTGAAGTCTGCTGAAAACATTTCCCCCTCTTTACCGCTCCTGTTAAGGGCTACTCCAATGGGGCTTTGCTGTCGTTGCTGGATAGGTCCAGATTCATCATGTGAAGGGAGCGCTATTATGCAGTGACCTCTCCTCTCCTCACCGGACTGAGCAGGATTGTGCCCCTTTATGCAGAGGACAGGGGTTGTGGAGAGGGACAGAGAGGTATTATGGAGAGGGGGACCGCTCCAGGTTATGGAAACAGGGATAAAGCACCTTTGGCCGTCCCTGTGGACTACACCTGCCATCATCCCTGGTAGCTGAACATGTTGACAGGAGCACATGGGAACTAGAGTCCAACAGCAGGCAGGATCCCTGCATTGCAGGGGGTTGGACTAGATGTCCCTTGAGGTCCCTACAATTTGATGATTCTATTATTAACAAAAAAGGGACCCAGGTGGCGCTGTGGTTAAACCACTGAGCCTAGGGCTTGCTGATCAGAAGGTCGGCGGTTCGAATCCCTGTGACAGGGTGAGCTCCCGTTGCTCGGTCCCAGCTCCTGCCAACCTAGCAGTTCGAAAGCACGTCAAAATGCAAGTAGATAAATAGGAACCGCTACAGCGGGAAGGTAAACGGCATTTCCATGTGCTGCTCTGGTTTGCCAGAAGCGGCTTTGTCATGCTGGCCACATGACCTAGAAGCTATACGCCGGCTCCCTCGGCCAATAATGCGAGATGAGCGCGCAACCCCAGAGTCGGTCACGACCGGACCTAATGGTCAGGGGGCCCTTTACCTTTTATTATTAACAAGCACTCCATGGGGAATAAAGCTTGATCGTTTCCCTATTAACGGCACAGTACTTATCATCCATCAGAAAAGCCGTTTCAGCTTAAACAAGAACTCTAATTCTAATTTTCCACAACCCAAACTGTTTCTGTTTAAACTATTTCCTCCTCAACTGGCTATCCACTTTGCTCTTCCTGTAAACACACCTCTAGCCCCTTTCTAGGTCTTTTTCCTCCACTTGACAAAACTGAACAGGTTTGTCCTGCCTGACAAACCCCTAAGCGCCCCTAGCAACTCCCCTAGGCAGCTCTAAGGGACTAACTCTCTCTTTTCCACCCTCACTCTCTGCTGATTGGCTGCTTCTTCCTGCTACCGTGATTGGCTAAGGATCTGCAGGATGATGATAGGATGACCTGTCCATCAAAGCGAGCGCCACCAAGTTGAATGGAGCTTAGCACCAGGTAAAAACAGGCCTCGGACTGCAATTCCCACATGCTAACAATCACACCGCCCATTGCTGCTTTACAAGTGTCGGATGATGCTAAAATAGACTTTATGCTATGAACTTCTGCTCATTTCAGGGCGTAGACTATTTTCACTGGGGGGGTTGCAGTTGCGAGGGCTGTCGTGACGAGTTCACTTCAAAGTTTGCCACCTCACCATGGGATATTTACCATCTCCCCTTCGGGGCTCCATTGCTGTCTCTCTTAACTACACTGATTCAAATGCAGCACCCTTTTGTGAATATTAACCACCGCGGCCGAGGCACCCAGGGGCTGTTCATTAAAATTTTGTTCCCATTCGACTGAAGAGCCTAAAACCTGTTTGGCCAAACTTCTTAGGAGACTGTCCGAGAGCCTAGCTGAGGAATCTCCTCCCCGCTCCCTCTCCTCCTTTCCAAAGAGCTTCCATGAATTGTAGGGTACAGTCAATTAACTTGAATATTAATTATCTATAATGAATGTACCCTTCCTGAGGGCTTGAAAAGAAGCAAATTACTTGGAGAGGGACTAATTAAGATGATGTAATCTTGACCACGAAGAATAATTCCTTCCCGGTGACAAAGATGATCTAATTGAAGTATCTCATTAATTAACGTCTCGTGAAATTGACTGGGGGAGGGGGCATTTCGATGAATGCCATCTGAACCCGGGGCCAGCCGAGCATTGTAATGCACACAATCCCCTTCCAGACCCCGTTGCTGACAATATAATTAGCCCCTAGAAGCAAGCTGGCTTCAGAAAGATTTACGGCTCTGCAGTGTCTCTGAGAAGGCCCTACGTAGGAAGCTGAAGCGAGACTCTCCTCCGTTTCCAAACAGAGCAAAACATTTGAAGCCAGACAGAGGGAATAGATGGCCACGAACAATTCTGTGCCTTGGGATAAACTTCTCCCACTACAACTGAGCCCTGGATGGTTCCCCCCTCCCTGTAAGAAGTTGCCTACTACCACAGTTGGTTAATGGGTGGGTCATGGCCTGAACTTATGGAGGGTGGTGCCAGAATCTCAGTTTACCTTTTCCTTTAACAATATATATTAAAGAAAATTGTAAGAAATTCTCCATTTAGGCTACCAATACGCACTTCCCTGAGCATAGGGAGAAGGGGCAGAATTTCGAATCTAACAGCGCATCTATCACCACAGCTATCCATCAAAATTCACACGGGTCTGAATTTCGCAGTGCAGCTCTCCAACTGAACAGCGTTTATATTATTTTTAAATGCATCCATTAGGTGAAAAATGAATATATTGGTAAAGATAATCAAATCCAGAGACAAAAAAGGGTGTGGAAAAGTGGACTTGCAGGCAGGGCATGCTGGCCTGCCACCTCTCAGTCTTCATTTTCCTACATCTCCAGGGGAAACTGACCAGGCCTTCATTCTGGAACCTTTTTCAAGCTTCCATGACTGTGGCTGCAAAAGGATAATCGTTTTGTGCACACACCATACGACCAGTTCTCTCAAAGCGCCGAGCCCTTCGCACACCCACCCAGCGCCATGATGCATATGCCCTACGAATGCAATATTTTGTTTTTATTTGTTTATGCTGCTGTTGTTAAACCTTTTATCAAGTATGGGCATTTAATTGACTTTATCTACTGCAGCTAGGACTCCTTGAGCATCTAGCATCCGAGCACTAATTACATTTCAGGCAGCTACCAAATATACCATAACTAACATTTATTGGGCAATGAAATGTTGCACAGTTAATAATTACAGATTCATGCAGATAATAAAATCCAAAGCGTCGAAAGGGTGATGGCCGATTTACTGGGGATGTGGCATTTTGCAAAGCTGCTCGCTGCTGGCTGGAGCTTTTAGCAGCTTCGCCATCTGGGTTTTTATCTGGATGTGTGTGGTTTTTTTTGGGGGGGGGGAAGAGTTGTAGCTCAACGTAAAGCATCTGCATTGCATGCAAAAGGCCTCAGTTTCAACTCTTGGCAATCCTGAACTAAATGGACCAACAAGCTGACGGCTCAATGAAAGCTGGGCCAAGTGCAGTTCCTCCATATACCCTCCAAGCGTCCCTATCTTTCAAGGACAGTCCCGGAATTCCGAAAGCCATCCTGGCTTCTGATTTGACCCCAGAATGTCCTCTGCTAATACCACCACCACTGAGCTCGGGGAGGGGGAGGAGCTGGCACTTGTGCTGAGCAGAGCCGTCTTTCCCATAGGGCTTACTGGTGCATCGCACCAGGGCGCCGGCCTCTCAGGGGCGCCCCCGCAAGTGGGGGAGCTGTGCAGCTTTGCCAGCGGCCTCCCCTTTCCCTGCACTCCCGCTAACCATAAGGCTGGCGGGCGTGCAGCTTCCCTCCCAAGCCTCCTCAGGAGGAGAGTGATCCCTGCAGAGGCTTAGGATGGAAGCTGCGCCCCACCAAGCATATAGTTGGCGGGCACAAGGATCGCTCTCCCGCAGCAGCATGGGGGAGAGTTGCGGTCCCCCCCCCCAGTGCCTGGCAGTGTGCAGCTGCGGCCACCCCAACACTATCCGTGGTAATTTGGGTGCAATGGGCAGATATTTGCACCCCGGTGCCACATCTGCTAAAGACGGCTCTGGTCCTGAATGGTGGTGAGGTAGCATCACGTTGCTTCTCCATGGCCTACCCTGCTGGCCTCCTCCCTTGGGCACCTTGTGGCAGCTGCTGAATAGCAGGGAAGGAGGAGGAGAGGCTGTCATCGTCAAGGTCTAGTCATGTGTGACTTACCGGCTCCAAGGAGCAGGCAGAGGGCAGGGCCACCCTGGGCAGGAAAAATTGGGAGCGTGGACTTGTAAAAGGGTAAAAGAGTATTGGGAAATGATCCACAATGAATTGAAAAAAATGTTTTAAAGTACTCTCCCCCCCCCAAAAAAACCCAGAGTCCTTTGTGTTGGGAATAATTCAGACTGAAATTCCCAGGTGTCAAAAAAGGTTATTTATGTATGCTACAACTGCGGCCTGTGTTTCGTTAACCCAGAAATGGAAAATGAGCAAGGTCCCAACTATAGAAGAATGGCAACTTAAGTTGACAGAATATGCACAACTCGCAGACTTAACATATAGAATAAGAGAACAAGAAAAACATACGTTTAAAGAAGATTGGAAAATGTTTCTTGAATATATGGGAAATAACTGTGTACGGCTGAAAACGCTGGCAGCATTAAGATAAATTCAACACTGCAAACACGTTTTGATGGATGCAATAATGGAATACTGAATGGTAAATTTGTTGTAAAATATGCAAGGATTTATGATATGTAAAATGAACCATGGAAAGAGAAGAAGGGAAGTCACTGATATCTTAAGGATGCAAAATGAGAATTTCAAATTGTAAAATGGAAAACTTAATAAAATTACAGTATATACCGAAAAAAGACATATTCCCCAAAGTGAAAATCGGGGGGGGGGGGGAATGGGAGCAGAGCAGAATGCAAGGATTACTGAGGGTTGTTTTTTTTAATTAAAAAAATGCTTTGTGAATCTACGTCTAATCTTGCCCTTTTCTAAAATTTATTTATTGATATGTGGTTTTCCCCCTGTAAATATACCAAATATACGTAAAGGGTGGCCTTATTAGTGGCCTTAATTAATAACCTTAATAGAGCTCTTCTCCATCTTCAGAGAGGGGTGTCTGATGTTTCCCGTGGCCCTTGGGACCACCTCCCAAGGACGCTAGGGCTGCAAGGGACCATTATTATATTGGCCATGTCCCCCCCCCCATGGTATCTGTTGTGTGTTTTTATTTCTGTTGCATGTCGAGGTCCCCAAGACAGCCTCAAATAAATTCACACTTCACACATAATTTTTGTTTAAGGTTTTTGGCATAATTTTGGCCACAACTTTATTAAAATACAAAATGTGAGTGGTTGCTTAGGCATTGGTTACGACTGTCTATCCCTGCCCAGGGACAGAACTGACTTCCGCATGCCTGCAAAAGTCAGTAAGGGAAACACTTTGGGGAGAGAATGGAGCTGGGCGTCAGACCCTCGCCTCTCCCCTAATGCTCCCAGGGGCTCTTGCATGGCCCTAGCCCCTTGGCGGGGGTACGGACAAAAGCATGGCGAGCCCCTAGATTCCTTCAATGGAATACCCTTGCAGCAGCAGCATTGGAGGGGCAGGCACAGCCAATCCATACCCCTCCACCAACCAATTTTTTAACCAATGCATAACCGCCAACCTTACAAGTTGTGACAATTTGCTACGCAGTAGGCAAAAACCAAATGGCACCAGCCAATCAGCCAAATGGACTAAATTCCTACCAGGCCCCTGCCTTAAAAGCAGACAACCCCATGACAGGCATAGCAAGGTCAAACGCAAACAGCCCTAAAATAGGGAGGGTGGGCGGGTGATCCGATGTGCGCGGCGAAAAGAGGAAGCTCATCGCTGCGCGCAGGGAAGATATAATTTCAAAATAATGTCAATCAACCATTGGC
This sequence comes from Zootoca vivipara, assembly GCF_965207765.1. Classification (NCBI taxonomy): domain Eukaryota; kingdom Metazoa; phylum Chordata; class Lepidosauria; order Squamata; family Lacertidae; genus Zootoca; species Zootoca vivipara. The sequence continues at coordinate 49,242,501 of NC_142594.1, read as the reverse complement.
AACATCAACATCTCCCCAATAACCAGAAGAGCCCAATCACATCTGTGGCCATCCAAACTAACCTGCCCAGCAACAGAGGGGTTTCTAGCCCCCACCGCAACACGTGCTCTCCATGAAGGAGAACATGCTTAAGCCCACATTCTTGGTGAGAAGGACAGAGCAGTGGGAGGAGGCATATGCTTGGCATGCAGAAGTCCCCAGTTCAATCCCTGGCATCTGCAGGTAGGGCTGGGGGGGACCCCTGCCCCAAACCCTGGAGAGCTACTGCTAGTAGGTGTGGGCCAGGCACGGTGCCCTCCAGAATTTTTGGACTACAATTCCCATCAGCCCTGACCAGCCGCCGCCTTTAGGACACCAGTGTAGTCCGTACTGAGCTTGGGGGACCAAAGTTCTGACTCAGTTTAAGGCATCAAAAAACAAATAACAAACAAACAAGAAAACTCTTGCTTCTTATGAAGAACAGGCTGCTCCCTCTGCAATTAGCTAACACACCTGAGAAATAATCACCCACTGCAATGGAAAATCAAAACAAGCCTGCCTTCCATTTTTGTTCTCCTAGGCCTTTGCTTGAGTTAACATACTGCACTGTTAACATTAACTCCCCACTGTATATTGCTGTATAGATAGACAATCGATACAGGGACTGAAATATGGTTTTGTTAAATTGTCTAGGGGGCCGTACACATTTAGCTTTCGCACTATTTTCAGAAAATGAACATCAATATAAAAATAATGAGCATCATAAAATAGAACCCTGGTTCGGGCAGCTGAGCTGGCTTTTAAGAAACAGGCAGAGATTTATATGAAGGCACCAGGAAAGACTCAGGTTAGAATAACAGTTAACGTCCTTCAGAGGAAGGACATTCGGAGCCGAGATTGAAACTCTCAATCCCTTTTGTCCGAAGGCCGAAGGATGCAAACATGGCTGCCACTCAGAGGCGGGTTTCAGTGGCTATACAAGGCACCTATATCTGTTTGGCTCACAGGAATGCTGAGTGAATCACCGCGAAGATAAAGGAATTTCCCCTACACTGCTGCAAAACTACTGCAAATTTAGGTGTGTTTGCATTAAAATTTTAATGGAGATGGATGTCCCTTCCATCTCTATATGCTACTGATTCTGCCTTCCTTCTGCCCTCAAAGTAAGTTTCATCAGGGAGGCGAGAGTATTGCATAACCTCCGACGCAACGCACCCCAAATCTGGGACACCATTTTCTGGGTCCGAAATCCTGCGCATGTCACATGACCCACGCAAAATCGCAGACCTGGAAAAAGCTCTTTTTTCATGCATGGTGCCCAATCAGTTCTGTCGCCCACATTGCTGTTGGCAAACCAGACAAACAATTAAAAATATTACTTTGCAGAGAGAGAGAGAGGCACAAAAATAGATTCTGCCTGGGTAGTCATTTCTGAAGTTCGGGAGGAATTCTGTTGACGAATCAAAGAATAAACCCTTCGCTTGAGAAAGGAGCGCTATAGCTCAGTGTTAGCAGAGCATCTGTTTTGCGCGCAGGAGGTGGCAGATCAAATCCCTGGCGTCTCCAGCTAAAAGAAGCTCAGGTTTGTGGAGAGCTTGCTCTATTTTAACAGAGGACAGTCACAGTCAGCTCTTTGGACGAAAGACAGAGATGGTCATATATACTGTAGGATTTAGTCCTCTTCCCCTATGAAGGATGTTCACAGAGGTGAGACAACACACACTTCTGATCAATGAGTTCTTAAATACACAACTCTATTTGTTAGCATCTCCGCCACACCAGCCTGTTTTGCTTGCCTCAGGGAATGTCCTTTCATCTATCCTATTTTCTGCTTGTGGCTGGATTATGTCATATCAAATCCAGTCACCTCTTGTCATGTCACTTGCTGAGGAGACCAGAGCAACACAGCTTGAGGTGATGTGATGTGTTGGACGATTCATTCCCTGCCCAAACAGAAGCTCGTTCTGGGTGCCGAATGCCCCCCGGGGCCCTGTATTATTTACAACCCTCATGGGGAAGAAAGCTGACCTGTCTCTCAACCCAGAATAAACTTCTCCACTGAAACATAAGCACAGATTTGCCTAGAAGACCCTTCTGTGCTCATCATTGCAGCTCCGCTCACAGGCTGGTGGAAAGATGATCGGAAGAACAGGAGGAGGGGCTCACTTGCAACTTGTTTGCTTAGCACTTCAAGGGTAAAATTGTGTGCATCCGCCAAGACTTCTAACAGGTCTGTCTGATGAGAAAATAGGGGCAGGTCTCATATTGATAGATGACTTTCAGACGATGCAGTCAGGGTACAGTGGTACCCTGGTTTATGAACACAATTGGTTCCGGAAATCTGTTCATAAATTGAAGTGTTCATAAACTGAAGCGAACTTTCCAATTGAAAGTAATGGAAAGTGGATTAATCCATTCCAGACAGGTCCGTGAAGTACTCAACCTGAAGCATGCTTAACCCGAAGCATGGGTGTAATTGGTTCCGGAATTCTGTTCATAAACTGAAGCGTTCATAAACTGAAGCGAACTTTCCCATTGAAAGTAATGGAAAGTGAATTAATCCATTCCAGATGGGTCTGCGGTGTTCGTAAATTGAAAATTCATAAACCGAGGTGTTCATAAACCGAGGTTCCACTGTATGTGGAGAAGACACTTGGTTGGGTGTGTGTGGTGGTTTGTGGCCTCAATGCATGCTCTTCTTTATCATTATTATTCATCATTATTGTTATATTCATTTGTATGCTGCCTTTCTCCTAGAACTGGGACTCACAGAAATTAAAACAAACACAACTGAAACACAGAAAGCTGAAAGCACACAAAAGATAAGTAATTAAACCACAATAGAATTAAAATATACCTATATATTATACCTATAGGATATAAAATATAGGTAGTAAAAACAGAACGGTTAAAACGACACTGTTAAAGTGCCCTTTCCTTAAAAGCAGTCAGTTCCCAAAAGCCTGCAGGAATAACACAGCTTTCACCTGCCAGAAGAAGGAAAACAATGAGGGAGCCAGTCTAGCCTCTCAAGGAAGGGAGTTCTCCCTGCCCCCATGTACTTTCAGATTTTATTAACCAAAATATAAATAATGGTAAACGAAAAAGAAACTTCTGAATGAAAACGAAATCTCTTGAACAATATTAAATTACCGTATATGTCATTCTTACTAAACCTTTCTAATTGATGTAGTCAAAGTCTTCAGGACTGTCTGGAGGCGGTTGGAGGATGGATGGCGGCTAACAGGTTGAGATTGAATCCTGACAAGACAGAAGTACTGTTCGTGGGGGACAGGAGGCAGGCAGGTGTGGAGGATTCCCTGGTTCTGAATGGGGTAACTGTGCCCCTGAAGGACCAGGTGCGCAGCCTGGGAATCGTTTTGGACTCACAGCTGTCAATGGAGCCACAGGTCAATTCTGTGTCCAGGGCAGCTGTTTATCAGCTCCATCTGGTACGCAGACCGAGTCCCTACCTGCCCGCGGACTGTCTCGCCAGAGTGGTGCATGCTCTAGTTATCTCTCGCTTGGACTACTGCAAGCCCCTCTACGTGGGGCTACCTTTGAAGGTGACCCGGAAACTACAACTAACCTGGAATGCAGCAGCTAGACTGGTGACTGGGAGTGGCTGCCGAGACCATATAACACCGATCCTGAAAGACCTACGTTGGCTCCCAGTACGTTTCCGAGCACAATTCAAAGTGTTGGTGTTGACCTTTAAAGCCCTAAATGGCCTCGGTCCAGTATACCTGAAGGAGTGTCTCCACCCCCATCGTTATGCCCGGACACTGAGGTCCAGCGCCAAGGGTCTTCTGGCGGTTCCCTCACTACGAGAAGCCAAGTTACATGGAACCAGGCAGAGGGCCTTCTCGGTAGTGGCACCCACCCTGTGGAATGCCCTCCCACCAGAGGTCAAAGAAAACAACAATTACCAGACCTTTAGAAGGCATCTCAAGGCAGCCCTGTTTAGGGAAGCTTTTAATGTTTGATTTCTGTATTTTAATGTTTTGTTGGAAGCCGCCCAGAGTGGCTGGGGGAACCCGGCCAGATGGGCGGCGTATAAATAATAAATTATTATTATTATTACCGGTATTATTATTATTATTATTATTATTATTATTATTATTATTATTATTATCAATTTTGCTCTCTTCAAATGCAAACTTCCGTTTGGCCCAAGATTTCACTGCAAAGATATTATCAGTCCATCTGTTGGCTGCTTCCTTAGCTACTATATTTGCTTGACGGATTTCTTCAACTATATCCAGATCATATTCTTTGTATTTATCTATTTCTGCCGTTAGTTGGTCTCTCTTCTGTCGAAGGGCAGTAAGTTCCTTTATAAGTGACACACGTTCCGCAGTGTCTTGGAGCCCAATTTTTGATTTCTCAATGGTTTCTTGGAAGCTTTTTTCCTTTTGGCTATATTCTGAGAACTGATTCTGCAGTTCCTCAGTTTACGCTTCCTTGCGTGAAAAGCTTTGCATGGAAAAGCCCAAAAATAATTTGAAGTCCCAATCCTATCAGTGTCCACCACACTGTCATCAACTAAGCTCTGTAAGACCTCCTTCACCGACATAGCAGTGATTCCTTTCTCTTTCAGAAAATAATTCTCAGTGTCTTTTAGTTAGAAGACATCTTCTGTTTCAAAAAATATTTCCATCATCCGTGTTCTCTTCTCTTCTCTTCAACGCTCAGCCCCCTTTTCTTTGACATGTCTCTTCCTTCCCTCCGCGGGTAGGCAGGTCCCTGCAAGGAAGGGAGTTCTGAAGCCTGGGAGCACCCACGGAGAAGGCCCTGTCTTGCATCCCCATCTAACGTGCCTCTGGGGGGGGTGGAGCTCCCCTAAAGATATCAGAGCCCAGGCAAGTTTCTAAGAGAGAATACAGTCCTTCCGAAAGCCGGGAGTTGAGCCGTGTGGGGCTTTATAGGTCATAATCAGCACTTTGAATTGCACCCAGAAACAGACTACAGTGGTACCTTGGTTTACGAGCTTAATCCGTTCCGGAAATCCGTTCTTAAACTGAAACCGTTCTTAAACCGAGGCGCGCTTTCCCTAATAAGGCCTCCCGCCACCAGTGCCCTTCCACCATTCGGATTCCTTTCTTGTTGTTGTTGTTGTTTAGTTGTTTAATCGTGGCCGACTCTTCGTGACCCCATGGACCATAGCACGCCAGGCACTCCTGTCTTGCACTGCCCCCCGCAGTTTGGTCAAACTCATGTTCGTAGCTTCGAGAACACTGTCCAACCATCTCGTCCTCTGTCGTCCCCTTCTCCTTGTGCCCTCAATCTTTCCCAACATCAGGGTCTTTTCCAGGGAGTCTTCTCTTCTCATGAGGTGGCCAAAGTATTGGAGCCTCAGCTTCATGATCTGTCCTTCCAGTGAGCACTCAGGGCTGATTTCCTTCAGAATGGATAGGTTTGATCTTCTTGCAGTCCATGGGACTCTCAAGAGTCTCCTCCAGCACCATAATTCAAAAGCATCAAGGAATTGAATTCCTTTCTTAGACAGAGGTAAAGTTCGCAAACCGGGACACTACTTCCAGTTTTGTGGAGTTTGTAAACCGAATCGTTCGTAAACAGGACTGTTCTTAAACCGAGGTACCATTGTATTAGCCAGTGGACCTGTTCTAACAAGGGAACACTATGCTCCCTAGTATCTTGTAAAACACAGCAAAAAGAGGGTGATCAGTTGGATGAGGGAGATAATTCATACCTCACTAAGAGAGGGAGTCTGAAAGAGGTAGTGGTGAATCCAGGAGATATTAATTTTGGGATGGTTGCAAAGGTCCCCTTTCTGGGCAGGATTCTGAAGAGGGTGGTTGCCAATCAGATCCTGACCCTCTTGGATGAGACTGATTTCCTGAATCCATTTGGATTGGGGTTAAGGCCTGGTTTTGGCACAGAAATTTCCCTGGCCGCCCTGCAGAATAGTCTTTGTCAAGAGAGAACAAATTTGCAGGCGGGATTGACAAGACTTTCCATGCCATACCAATTTCACCAGAGCTCAGAGAGGGATATTAAAGGAAGTGGCTTGTACTATAGATGCCCACAGCCATGGGAAGGGAGGAATCGGATCAGGGATTTAACAGTAATCAAAGAGGCTTTTATGTACAGACCTTAAAATGTGAAAAAAAGCCTTTCTCAAATGTATACAACTCCTTCCTCCCCACTTTCTAAATTGCCCAAGGAAGATAGAGGCTAAATTTCAGCTTCTCGTTAAACTTGGGTCACCACGGGATTATTTTTGGCCATTCAGGCGTTTTCCTTCCACGCCTGCTCGTGAGTTTGTGGAGGGCATTTTGCAGAATCGCCATGATTAACCTACTTAAGCGATGCAGCGATGCCGTACTGCTTGTAGCAGAATGCTTCCATTGGTCCTTTAGAAACCCACATATTTGGCAGGCTAGTTTTTCTGCCAGAGCAAAGTCCCACAACCTGTCGAACAACAAGTCCACTGAGTATACAAGTCGCATGAATAGGAAATGGTGAGAGGAGGACTAACAAGGCGTTCCTGATTGAACACATCTGTTTACAGGTGATACAAAAAGGAAAACAGCGCAGAGAGGCTGGAATGTGTTCAATGACCAAGCAGGAAGAGGGTTTACAATTTTTTTTTATAAAAAAAACACTGATTAAAAACCCCATCTGCTTACATATTATAAGCTTTTTATCGGGGGTACTCAGGGGAATGGAGTACTGGCACGCCCCCCCCCAAAAAAATGTTAAAAGTGTGGCACTTATCGCAACAATTTCATGGTGAGTAACAGGACCTTTTTTTCTTTTTCCTTTTAAAAAAGCACTGACTATAAGGTGTTCCATGTCAGGAACCCTGTGTCTTTGATTCAAGATTTAGGAGAAAAACCGTGGGTTGATATAGAATTGGAATATCAGAAGTTTAGGGCCTGGCCCTTTCTTACCATTACCCCGAAATTAATTTACCAGGTGGAAAGCCCATTTTTACTCAGTACGGTCAGCGACCGCCTCCGTTTGCGACCGCTTCGGTTTCCGACCACCGCGGACCTGGAAGTGTTTACATCCGGGTTCCGTGGCACTCGGATGCGCAGAAGCGATCTGCGCAGTGCGCATGCGCGCAGAAACGCTCCTTTGGTGCTTCGCACACACGCAGAAGTGTGCCTTCAGCGAATGACAAATTCGGGGAGCGACTGGCTCCGCTGAACGGATTGCGGTCGCAAACCGAGGTACCACTGTACATTAAGTGCTTGGCAAACAATACTCAAGAAAGTCACTCCTCTGATCTTTCTGCTGTTTCCACTCAGCTACCACCCCATGTTTTGTGAAGCTGGAGATACGATGGTTTGGGAGGACTGGGAACAAGCAGTTCTATGTAAACAACAGATTTTGGCTAAAGTTTCCCAATGTAACATGGTCATGATTTAATTTTAATCAATTGTTTTTCCTGCTGTTGAAACTATGTATAGCCATTCAAGCAGACCAAGGGTCGACTGCTTTAGAAGAACTTATGGGCAACATTCCTGCTGCTCCAAAGGGCGTAGTATCAGCTATGTACAAAATATTGAGCTGGAATTTGGCCATCTTATGGCCTTAAAAATTCCCTGGGAAATGGACCGTCAAGTTGTTGTTGTTTAGTCGTGTCTGACTCTTCGTGACCCCATGGACCATAGCACGCCAGGCACTCCTGTCTTGCACTGCCTCCCGCAGTTTGGTCAAACTCATGTTCGTAGCTTCGAGAACACTGTCCAACCATCTCGTCCTCTGTCTTCCCCTTCTCCTAGTGCCCTCAATCTTTCCCAACATCAGAGTCTTTTCCAAGGATTCTTCTCTTCTCATGAGGTGGCCAAAGTATTGGAGCCTCGGTTTCACGATCTGTCCTTCCAGTGAGCACTCAGGGCTGATTTCCTTAAGAATGGATAGTTTTGATCTTCTTCCAGTCCATGGGACTCTCAAGAGTCTCCTCCAGCACCATAATTCAAAAGCATTAATTCTTCGGCGATCAGCCTTCTTTATGGTCCAGCTCTCACTTCCATACATCACTACTGGGAAAACCATAGCTTTAACTATACGGACCTTTGTAGGCAAGGTGATGTCTCTGCTTTTTAAGATGCTGTCTAGGTTTGTCATTGCTTTTCTCCCAAGAAGCAGGCGTCTTTTAATTTCGTGACTGCTGTCACCATCTGCAGTGATCAAGGAGCCCAAGACAGTAAAATCTTGGATCGTCAAGTAATAATCTCTAATGCAAAATGGTACATGCTTCTTGGGGGGAAATCTTTTAAAGCAGGCTTCTCCCGTGTTTGCATGAGTGCGAGGTACTGATGAATCCAGCTAGTGATGGCTCCTGGAGAGGCATTGGCTCTTGAACTCTGCTCTCTGGAGAAATGCCACCCTCCAGTTATTTACTTTGCCGCTTCTCCTTGCTTGAAAGAGAAGTCAGCAGTTCCTGATTGTGCCAGAACTGGCTGCCTCAATGCACTTTTTCAACCAATCAGAGCCTGAATTGGGTTCAGGGATGGTTATCTTGGGATAGCTAATTGCATAAACAAGAAATACATCAGGAGGAGGCAATTAAGGGAGAAAGGAAAGAGAAGACCCCTCCTCTTCAGAGAGGGGGGGATTTGCGGACGGGACCTGCTCTACGCAACAGGCAGGGGGCGGGATCCGCCCCCTGCTCCACCTATACCTGCCGCGCTCAGGGCTGGCCAATAGGGCCAGCTGAGGGGGCGGAGCTAACAGGTCTTTAAAATAGCGCGGCAGGCTCCAGATCGCCCCTCTTTGCCCCTGCACCACATCGGATCTGGATCTTCGCTGGATCGTCGTTGGATCGTCGTTGGATCTTCCTCAGAGCGACCACGCGCTGTCCTCAGCCCTCTACCGCAGGCGGACCAGCTGGCCGGGTGGCTGCTTTGAGCGCTGCAGATCGCGCTCCTCCTGTATTGCCTGCCCCCACGCTCCCGCCTCTCAGCTGATCAGCGGGAAAGCAGACAGCTTCGGATACACAGCAGCCTTTGCTGTCTCGGCTGAGGATCTGCGGCTTGCCTCCCCTGTAGTGCTTCTGCCCTCCTCACTGTAGCGCTTCCTGGACGCTGTGGGTCATCTGGTTATCCGTCGCTGGATCGGATCTTTGGAGTGACCGCGTGGTTCACCCCACCTCTCCCCGCTGTGCCGTGGTTGCGCCCTGTGTGCTTGGGACCTCGCAGTGAGTACCCGCGATCAGCGCATCCCATTTGGTATCGTGGTATCGTTAGTTGAGGGTGTTTGTGCGGGGGGTGGTTTACTTTCCTTGGTGGTTGGGGCCATTGCCAGTCCTGGGCTTTGCATGCTCCCCATCCCTTAGCAGGCGCCACGTATTGTTCCCCTCTGGTTACCTAGGTAACGTGGGACGCCATTTAGTCGGACCACGTGGGAGGCCGCTAGGCGCACGTGGTACGTATTTGTAGCTTGTTGCGGTTGCCTTCTGGAACTTGGTTATTGAATCGGTGGCCCCTATTTAAACTCAGCGCCATCTTGAGTGTCCCCACGTGTGCAGCCCCCGGCAGCCATTTTGAGTGTGTCTCTGGCTGTTTTGTTTTGCAAACCCGGCGCCATTTTGAGTGTCCCCACGTGTGCAGCCCCCGGCAGCCATTTTGAGTGTGTCTCTTGCTGTTTTGTTTTGCAAACCCGGCGCCATTTTGAGTGTCCCCACGTGTGCAGCCCCGGGCAGCCATTTTGAGTGTGTCTCTTTGTGCCCTGTTTTGTTTTCCTGCTATTTTCCTTTTGCTAGATAATAATAGTAATAATAATAATAATAATAATAATAATAATAATAATATAATAATAATAATAATAATAATAATAATAATACAGCAGTGCGTTGCCTGGGCGCCTTTATAAGCGAACTAATTCAGGAATCTTGCCTTTAATTGGGCCAGGGCACTGAGCAGGCTGATTCATTGCCTCTCCTTGGGGGCTGCATTATCAGCAATAGACACTTAATTGCATTGGGAGTTCTCTCCGGTACAAGTCTTTGTTCCCTCTTGGCCTGTAGCGGCTGTGCCCCAGGCAATTGCTTCCCTTGTGTGTTTTATCTGGCCCTTGCTACAATTTAGCTTGCCTTCCCTGATCTGAGATTCAGCTTGCCTGTGCTAGTGTCTGCCGCCTTGGACCCCCTGCTCGGTTTTTGCTTGTGATAAGGCCAATCCCCTGCACACAATAGTAAGAATAATACAGTTTAGCTTGCCTTTGCTAATTTAGCTTGCATTTGCCGGTCTCCTCCTTTAATAGTAAAGAATAATAATAATAATAATTAAATAAATAAATAAATAAATAAAAAATAAAAATAAATAAAAAATAAATAAATAAATAAATAGAATAAGTTAAAATAAATAAATAAATTAAACAAAGAAAAATAACCAAAAATATATATAATAATAATAATTATAGCATAATTAATTAATAGATTGTTGGACATATACTGTTGTCATTGTTGTTGGTTGGTTTCCACATGGAGTCGGGGAACAAAGTCGCCATGGGCGTGCAGCCACCAAAGGATGTGGAGTCGGGAAAGAAGCCCGCCCATGTTGACACTGCCTCTAACGCGAGACGACAGGTAGGCAGCAAGCCGCGGGCTCCTCGTAAGAAGAGTGCTACCCCAAAGGTGGTGACTCAATTCTTTAGCGAACTAAAAACCTTTATGTTGGGTTTCGAGGAACGCATGACTAACCCTTCTTCTAAGGAATCTAGGTCTTCATCGCCCGATATTATTCCTGATACGGAGCAGGACGATCGGCCGGGCACGTCAGCGTCTTTGTGTCACGGTCCACAGTCAGGTAGGCTGGACAGGTCCCCGGTCGCTGCCTTAATATCTGCAGCATCTGTGGCTAGGGACCAAACGGTGCAGGCTTCCCTCCGTGACTCATCTTTGCCCCAGTCTTCCTTGAGCATTCCACAGGGTCAGCGGCATAGCGTTCAGCATCCCGGGGCCGATATTTCTTCCGGAGGCGAGGAAGCACAGCCTCATGCCCCGAGGAGCCAGCAGCCGGGTGGAAAGCGGCGTGCCAAGACGAAGCATATCCAGGAGTCCCACACCTCTTCTGATGGGGAGGATGAGCGGCGTCAGGTCCGGAAAAAACACCAGGCAAGGCGAACAGGCAGTTCCGGGGGTAAGCATGTACAGGACTCCTATGCCTCTTCTGGAGATGATGAGGATCACAGGGACAAGCCAGCACGAAAGAGACATCATAAGAAGAAACATGCCTGCAGGAAGTCGCGTTCTCACAGTTCAGAATCAGGTACGTCATCCGATTATGATAGCGATGCATCTCTGGAGTCTTACTGGGGGAAGGCTGAAGGGATTTCTGGCCTTCCGGACTGGGCCTGGCGTAGGAGGGCTAATTCCCACCGTAAAAAATTTGGGGGTGCGTTGGAATGGAAGGATGGGGCCCTAGTAGCGGATGTTACTTCCTCCACGCACAATGAATCGGACACAGTTCCTGGTGACCACCTTTCCCCTAAACTGAGGGAAAAAGTATTGAATGGGGAGTACGTAGATATGTTCGATTTGGTCCCACCTGCTGAGGAGCTGGGTAAGGGAGAGAAAAAGCCTTCTTACTCGAGGCGTAGGGGCAAGCCGAGGGTACCTAGGACCTTCGAGAACTGGCTGGACGGCTACCAGGCTTTCATGGGGGCTGTAGTGGCCGCATACCCCAAGCGGGCCCTTCATCTGGTGGCCTATCTGACCAATATTAGGACAGCCTTTTCCCTAGCCGGTGAAGCGGCGGCTATTAGATATGACGAGAAGTTCCGCAGGAAGGCTTCTCGCATTCCTAATGCGCGCTGGGACAAAATTGAGAGTGGCATCTGGAACGTTGTGGTTGGCCCGTATGTGGAAAAGAAACCGCAGGAGGCCTACCACTCGGGCCGTGCAGATGCCAGGAAGGAGGTAAGGCGAAAACTGCTGTGTTGGGAGTACAATAAAGGTGTTTGTAACAGATCTGTCTGCAGGTACTCGCATGAATGCGAAAAGTGCGCAGGAGCTCACCCAGCAACGTCATGCCACAAGGGTAGGCAGCCCTTTCGTGGGGGCCGGGGACACTACCAACAAGGGCCTAGAGGTGCCCCCGGCCCCACCAATGCAACAGCAGGGAACCGCAATTGACATGAGACCGCAGGAAACCAACAGGGAACCGGGGCTGGCGTGTTCCCCCATTAAGCTTGCCCCATTGCGTCTCCTTCTGGATATCTATCCTAACAAGAAAGCCGCTAATTATCTCTGGCTAGGTTTTTCACAGGGTTTCAGGATTCCTGTAGCGGGTTCACTTACAGCCAAGGATTCCCCAAATCAGAAATCCGTCAGGGAAATGCCCGAGGTCGCCATCAAAAAAATTGGAAAAGAGATTGCAGCGGGTAGGGTGGCAGGCCCCTTCCCTGACCCCCCACTTCAAAACCTACACATCTCCCCTTTAGGCATTGTCCCCAAGAAGTCCCCGGGAGAATATCGGTTAATTCACAACCTGTCCTATCCAAAAGGGGGCTCCGTTAACGATGCGATACCACCCGAGTTATGCTCAGTCAAATATGCATCTTTTGATCAGGCAGTAAAGCTAGTTAGGGGGCATGGGCCGGGTGCCCTCCTGGCAAAGTGTGACATTGAGTCCGCCTTCCGGCTCTTGCCGGTTCATCCTAGGGATTTTCATTTATTAGGTTTCAAGTTCCAAGGAAATTTTTACTATGACAAGGCCATGCCGATGGGTTGTTCGGTTTCCTGTGCTGCATTTGAGACCTTCAGCACCTTCCTGGAATGGGCCCTGCGTTTTAGGACCGGCCTGTCAGGGGTGTGTCATTATCTGGATGATTATTTACTCGTGGGTAAACCAGACACAGCAGAATGTGCTTTTCTTTTAAATGCATTTGCGTCCCTAGCTCATGAATTAGGCGTTCCCCTGGCTGCCGATAAAACGGAGGGTCCAGTTCACTCCCTCACCTTTCTTGGCATTGAGCTAGATACCATTTCTCAGTCTTCCCGCCTTCCCCGAGACAAAATCCGTGCCCTTAGTGATACCATACGTGAGGTCCTTCCACTTAAAAAGCTTACTCTTAGGCAGATCCAATCCCTCCTTGGTCATCTTAATTTCGCGTGTAGGGTAGTCTCCCCTGGCCGCCCCTTTTGCTCGCGGCTGTCTAGATTGTCCGCCGGCCTCAAGCTGCCTCATCACAGGGTCCGCCTCCCAAAGTCCGTCAAAGCGGATTTGGAAATGTGGTTAAAATTTTTGGAGCATTATAATGGTATCTCATTGTGGCAGGACACCTTGACGTTACATGCAGACTTTCAGGTCCAATCTGATGCGGCGGGGTCCCTTGGGTTCGGCGTCTACTTCCGAGGGCGCTGGTGCGCTCAGCGTTGGCCAAAGAACTGGCAAGGCAAGGCCATCACTAGGGATCTCACTTTTCTTGAGTTTTTCCCAATAGTGGTTGCAGTGCACCTGTGGACAGCCGAATTCCGGAACCGCCGGGTTTGCTTCAGGACCGACAATCAAGCTGTGGTAAACGTATTGGCCAAGCAGTCCTCACGTTCTGATAGGGTTTCCAGTCTACTGCGCTCATTTGTGCTGCTCTGCCTAGAGTGTAACATACTGTTTTCAGCCAAGTTTGTGCCCGGGATAAAGAATGACATAGCGGATGCTTTATCTCGATTTCAGATGGACCGCTTCCGGTCACTGGCACCTCTAGCTCAGCAGTGGCCAGAACCCTTCCCGGACCACCTCTGGAGCCTTGGAAACGCAACGTGATTAAGGGAGTATTGGCCTCCGTGGCCCCTTCTACCCTCCGTTCTTACAATCAAACCTGGGGTAACTTTTTGGACTACCGGTGCAAAGTTCTAGCCCTTGCACATAATATCCCACCGACCACAGATCACGTTTTACAATACTTGGAGCATCAGTACACTTTGGGGCGGGCAGCAAAAACTTTAAAAATACATACAGCTGCAATTACTTTCTTCAGTAAGGCTATGTTCTCCTTGGACCCTTGTGCGGACTTCATCGTCCACAGGGCAATTGACGGTTGGGGCAGGCTTCAGCCCAAAAAAGCCGAAGGGCGTAGGCCAATAACTTACGAATTGCTCTGCCTGGTTCGCCAAAAGTTAAGGTCAATTTGTTGGTCTAGATACGAGGCACGTTTATTTTCTGCTGCCTATGCCATCTCCTTCTTTGGGGCCCTCAGGGTCGGAGAGGTGGTAGTGGAAAAGCACTCAGACAATGAATATCGTGGCCTTCTTTTGAATGACATTCAGTTGTCCAGCGCAGAACTGTTAGTACATATCCGCAGTTCGAAAACTGATCAGCGCGGCAAGGGTGCCTGGTTAAAGTTAACAGCTTCTGACCATCGAGGTCCATGTCCTGTGAAGGACACTAGGCGTTATTTGTGCCTGAGACCTGCTGGCGCTGGCCCACTATTTATTCATGAGGACGGTTCCCGGCTGATGAGGCACCAATTCACGCGGGTCTTGCGCATGGCAATCGACGCATGTGGGTTTCCAGCAAAGGAATATGCTGCACATTCTTTTAGGATAGGGGCTGCTACCTCTGCAGCACATTTAGGCCTCCCTACAGACAGGATTAAGGAATTGGGCCGTTGGAAGTCGAACGCCTATAAGGGGTACATTCGTAAGGATCTTTAGCTGGCAGCCACTTACCTCCTCCCTCTCCTCCCTTCATTCCGCAGCTTCACCCTCAGTACGAGTCTGGATTTGTGGGCACAGCATCGTGCACTGGGCGCGAGTGCGGGCGTGCGATCGGGGCCTTGGCAACAACCTGGGTTTGCCGGCTGACGTGTGCGTTTCCTGGATCTCAAGGCGTGGGATGCGTTGGGAAGAGCTGATGCCTGCTGTGACAGCTCGAGCTGCTGCTTGTGGTCCCCCTGATATCCTCATTATCCAGCTGGGGGAAAATGATCTTGCTTACAAAAAGAGCGTGGACTTATTGCTCCATATAAAGAAGGACTTTGATGGACTTGCTGCCTTGTTCCCGGCTACTACCTTGTTTTGGTCCACACTGCTCAAGAGGAGAGTGTGGCGCGACAGTCATAACCCACGGGCCTTGGAAAAATCCAGGAAACTGCTGAATCGTGTTTTGGCACGCAAACTGCGTAGCATGGAGGGCAATGTTGTGGAGCACCCTGAAATCAAGTTCAGTGAGGTGGCTCTCTACCGTGATGATGGCGTGCATCTTTCAGATCAAGGAAACGACATCTGGCTGGCTGATATCACACGAAGCATTAGGGCTTGGTTACAGCGGTGAGGGTATTGGCGGCGAGCCCCTTTTGGGCTCGGGTGGCGGTAGGCATTGGAATATGGAGTTGTCTGGTGTGTTCGAGGACTGGTTGTGGCCATCATCCAACCCTCCTCATATAGGGGTATCCCCTTAAGGGATCCGGCGGTCGTGGATCCCGTCCGACGCCCTGCGGGTGGCTAGGGCCATGGCACGACCCCGGTGGCACCAGGGGGAGCTTTCAGTTGTATTTGCATCAACAGGCTCCTCCCTTGGGGTGTTAACCTGATATGACCCCCCGCCGCGCGGGGTGGAGTCACGCTTGCTAGGGAGTCCAATGCCTAAGCCAATACCTCTCACTTGCTTTAACCAATAAAGTTGTGGCCTTATTCTACCCATTAACCTTAATACCACGTGTCACTGTGTCTTTATTTCTTGCGGGGGGCGGGTCCTCGAACCGCAAGACCCCTCCTCTTCAGAGAGGGGGGGATTTGCGGACGGGACCTGCTCTACGCAACAGGCAGGGGGCGGGATCCGCCCCCTGCTCCACCTATACCTGCCGCGCTCAGGGCTGGCCAATAGGGCCAGCTGAGGGGGCGGAGCTAACAGGTCTTTAAAATAGCGCGGCAGGCTCCAGATCGCCCCTCTTTGCCCCTGCACCACATCGGATCTCCCACCCACCCGCCCTTTAGGTCGTCCCTTAGTCAGGTACATTTTGACCTTGCTATGGACTTCGGTTGGTCGCCTTTGGGTCGCCTTTGGTGGCCCAAAGGGTCCGGGTAGGAGTTTTTTCTCCAATTGGCTAATTGGCACCGGCCTCTTGGTTTTTTCGCCTACCTCGTAGCAATTCGTCACAACTTATTCTTCGGTATTTGGCGGTAGGCATTGGAATATGGAGTTGTCTGGTGTGTTCGAGGACTGGTTGTGGCCATCATCCAACCCTCCTCATATAGGGGTATCCCCTTAAGGGATCCGGCGGTCGTGGATCCCGTCCGACGCCCTGCGGGTGGCTAGGGCCATGGCACGACCCCGGTGGCACCAGGGGGAGCTTTCAGTTGTATTTGCATCAACAGGCTCCTCCCTTGGGGTGTTAACCTGATATGACCCCCCGCCGCGCGGGGTGGAGTCACGCTTGCTAGGGAGTCCAATGCCTAAGCCAATACCTCTCACTTGCTTTAACCAATAAAGTTGTGGCCTTATTCTACCCATTAACCTTAATACCACGTGTCACTGTGTCTTTATTTCTTGCGGGGGGCGGGTCCTCGAACCGCAATGCCTGAAATAAGTTCAAGAAAGTATTTGAAATTTGCCTTCAATATTCAAAGAAGGGATTATCTAATCTGCCTGACCTTCGGAGCTTCCACCTTCAGCAGAAATAAAGAGCTCTGTGACTTAGATCAGATAGGATTGTTCTTTGCCTAGAATTGTGTTATTCTTTGTTCCTAATACCCAATAGGAAAAGGGGAGATAGGGAAGACCAGAACTTGGAGTTCCTGTTCTCTCTCTCTCTCTCTCTCTCTCTCTCTTTCAATAGAGAAGGCATTTCTCATGCTATGAGCCTTTGATGGGAGACATATAAATGTGAACAGAACCCCTTAGAGATAAGGGAAGTCCCATTTTAACTGCAGGTGAAGAAGGAAGAGAGCACAGAGTTCTCTTTGAAACTTTGCTGGTGCCCGTGCAACACATTGTATTTGTGCACCGGATGACAAATCATCTGTCTCTTCCCTGTCTTTTGTGCAGTATTAGCCTTTGCCTGGATGGGACTAGGAGGTGAACCTAGGATCACAGAAGGAAGGAAATGCACCAGCATTAAAGTTGTGTGATATCTAAATGTTTTGGAAATATGCAGCCATGTACTTTCATAAAAAGTACAGGTGAAACTCTGGAAAATTAGAATATTGTCAAAAAGTGCATTTATTTCAGTAATACAACTTATATATATATTTCTTTAAATTTTTACAAAAGCTCTCTTTTGGAAATTCCACAGTAATAAAACAAATAGTTACAATAATACAAAAATAAACATCGCTATTACATTTCATTAATTACATTCCATTTATGATTGACCCGCCTAACGACAAATAATTACAATTACAACAAACAAAGGCTTGACATATCTTGCTTTGCATGTCATGCATCTATCTCATATATTGGTTTCACTTTTTAAGTTGCATTCCTGAAATAAATGCACTTTTCGACGATACTCTAATTTTCCGAGTTTCACCTGTAAGGTCCCGTTTAGGTGACGTTCTCAGGCATGACCCATAATGATGATCAGCAAGATGGGACAGGCACTGTAGCCCTAAGCACATGGGATATGATAGCCATCTTCAAATATCTCATGTCACACGGAAGAGGGAACAAGCTTGGTTTCTCCTGCTCTGGAGGGTAAGACTTGAACCAGTAGCTTCAAATTACAAGAAAGGAGATTCCGACTAAACATCAGGAAAAACTTTCTGACAGGAAGAACTATTTGACAGTGGGCCAGTCTCCCTCGGGAGGTTGTGGACTTTCCTTCCTTGGAGGGTTTTAAGCAGAGGTTGGATGGCCATCTGTCATGGATGCTTTAGCTGAGATTCCTGCATTGCAGGGGGCTGGACAGGATGACCCAATTCTATGATTCTAGGAAGTTGGACCAACCCATTGAAAGGCCTTTGTTTTGCTTCTAATCTTCTTCACTAGGCTTGATGCCCATCATCTTATTGCACTCACAACAAGGGTGATTTGGACTCAGCTATACAGATGCAAATAAAACGTTTTGAGTGTGTTTTAAGTGCTGTTTGCTGTTTTATGCCTCAGAACCTTTATATATCAGGACTACTACCTTTTGCATAGAATTCTCTGTATTAGATATGTCTCCTGTAAAAGGAAATGCTGCATAACCTGTGCATGACCCCAGCCCACCTGAACCTTGCCCCATCGCCATCCTGATTCAAAAGACACACATGGACAAAGATGGATTAACTGGGACAGTTTATTCAAACCTCCAGAAGTGTCACCTTTTACATAATCCCAGGGATCATCCTTGCGTGACCTGGGGGAAAACACCTGCCGGATGGACCCCAACCCCTGGAACAGCCCCACCTCAACTCCCATCTAGACTGATCAAACAAAGGGAAACCCATCAGCAACGGAGGAGAACAATTGACTTTTCACCATATGAAGAAATAGTCCTATCAACACCCAGTTAATCCCATCAGCACCCATTTTCCTTGTCTTTCCCGTCCCTCCCAGTCCAGGGATTTCCATGTGTGGACAGAAAGGTATAAAAGGGAAATGCACCATTTCCTGGGGTTCCTTCCTACATTCTTTGAGGCAGGGACCCTACAGCTGTAGTTCTTTCTTTTCTGTAATAAAAGGATCAGTTTGTTTTTCCTGACAGCATCGTGTGGTCTCTGTCATTTCCCGGCGGAGCTGAACTTAGTGCAAATTTTGGAGCTTCCGACCCGCGTCTGTCCTTCCTAAAAGGCTGAGCATTTTAGGGGCAATTTTCCATAACAGTGCAATATCGGGTCCTCCCTAACAAGAGGGCATGTGTTGCAGTGTGACCTGGCAACCAGACCCTGTGTTGTTGGTGGGAACGTTTGGATGGCCACAACACACAATTGGAGGTCCCTCGATGCTGGGTGCAATCAGACCAATGGGATGCCAGCAAATTTGTGTCGAGGGACCTCTATTTAAGCCCATGCACGTGTTCCCTGAGCTTCCTCTTTGGGGCCAGTGCATCGGAACACCCGCCCACATCTCCCAATATTTAGGGCTTGCATGCATGACCTTGCCATGCCGTCATGGGTCACCTGTCGTTGGGACAGGGGCACGGCAGGAATTTTCTCCACTTGGCTGATTGGCTGGTGCCATTTGAGTTTCGCCTGCCACGTAGCAAATCCTCACAACTTGTAAGGTTGCGGATAGGCTCTGGTTCAGGTGATAGGGGTGGCAGAGCGGTCTGGCCATCCCTATGTGATGGGTATTCCATTTAAGGAATCCTGAGACTCTTGGGCCCAGGACTTCCCTGAGAGGGGTTGTGCCTAGAGCCAGAGTCCAGGGGGGCATCTGGCTGGTGGACTGGCTTGACCCTGCCTTCCACTATGCCGGGTGTTTGCCCAAGGCTGACCTATGGTGTGACCTGGGTCAGCGCTGCCTGCAAGGGTGCAGGGAGCTAGTCGAACCAGAGCCTATGCAACCACTCACTTGATTGGAATCAATAAAGTTGTGACCTAAATTCTGCCAAAAACCAAACCAAAATGTAACACTAGATGGCGAGCCTTATGAAAAATCCAATGTATTTTTAAGAAGGTTTTTTAAAAGAAGCATTTTCAGAACGGTTTTATATGTTTGTAGAATCCACCAAAGATATGGTGTACACGATATACTTTCAATGCACACTACCAGGGGAACTGGGCATTCCAATGGCCATGACCGAGTGTGAGCAATGGCTCTAGGATACAGGATTGCACCCATATTCCAAAATATTCCATATTCCAAGTGGCCACACTGGGTCTCCAAACTATATAGGTTTGGAGAATGGCATTGATGAAGCCCAGGCCTCAAAAAATGATCATCTGGTTGAGAAAGGGCTGGTTGTAAAGAGATGCATCATCTAACAAAAGTTATTTGTGCACACAGCACGGCAAAATAAAAATAAAAATAGAATCCCTTCAAAGCTCTTATGGGAATAAACATCTGCTGAAGAAGGATATTGTGAGGACACACACAACTGTGAAGATGACATTAGATGGAGATGGGCTCAAAAATTAACATGAAAACAAAGACCATAAATCCCGTCTTCCTAACAATGCCAAAGGTTTTTTTAATGGCGCCAGCCAGGAAGAGTTTAGCTAAAGAAAAATGGTTTGCATAATAGCTTCTGGATAAATCTTATCCTACTGACCACCAGGTGAGGTGGGGGAAAGAGACTAGCATATCTTTTGGACTCCGCTGGCGAGATCCTCAGGCTACTGAAACTTATTGATTTGTGATTGGGAGTGGCATGTTGGTGACGGCATCTGGGTTGAAAGGAGGCAATAAATTTACCGGATGCTGTTGCAACTCAGCTCGCTCCTTGGGACATGCAAGTCTGGCTTTCTGCAATGGAGACAATGAGGATGCAACAAAAGGTTGAAGTGGTTTCAGGCCAGCCTGCCCGTTCCATCAACGAAAGCATTCTCTGGGCTGACTAGTGTCAAGTTCTCTTGCTTCCACCTGACAATTAGAGGATCCAGCCTGTTAATTGTTCTCACAAGCTGAGAGCCTTCTTTCTTCAGTACAGTAATTATCTTCTGCTGTGGTTGGAATTTGTGGTTTATTTGCTCTTTAGTGAAATCGAGTCGTATCTTTTCCCCTTTTGCGGTCTAGATTTCTATTCCGGATTACAAGGCCTGTTATACTCTCAAATTGACGGACGTCAGCACTTACGCTGCTGATCATTAGTTAGTTGCACGGAAAGATGGTGAAGAGAGACTGGAGATGTGCTTTTCGAAAAGGCTGTGGCACATGGCTTGACTTGCTTGCATGAGTCGTCTGTGTAAGGGGCTCGACTCAAGACTCCTCAATGGTTAAAGAGCTGCACGGATAATCTTGTTCAGGGTCCCACCAATTTAAGAGCCACTCATTTAGAACTTCCCAGCTGCACCAAAATGCAAGCTTTTGGATTTGTTTTGCACAGATTTTTGTTTTTGATAGCTCAGAGTCTATCCAGCCTTAAATCTCTCTCTCTCTCTCTGTGGACACACCATCTAAATATAACCTCCTCTTCACTTGCTGCATGACACAGCCCATGATTTAACATGGAGCCTTTCTCAGCTGCTTGCTCCCTTCAGGTTAGCATGAATGTGCTCACTGCCTATCGATCATTTGTCAAATATCATACACCCGACTCTGAAGCTGATTAAGAAGCATTTCCTCAAAAAGTCAATATTTATTCATTAACAACCTTTTAGCAAGTTAATTGAAAGTGACAGGTTGCGCTTTTTTTTAGCTTAACGGATCAGTACATTTTTGTGCCCCCCCCCGCAATTTCTAATTTACAGTAAAGATAATGAGCCATAGAAGTTGGTTCTGCAGATCAGGATAGACATGGCTTATGCTTCTAACGCTCAGCAAACAAAGATTATGCAAGGCCCTGGAGAGAGAAATGTGAGCTTCTGCAATCTCCCCACCCCAAAATTGCCATAACAGTGGCAAGGTGTGATACCACAATGAAGGCGGTAGCAAATTTCACTAGAGCACTTATTAAATATGAGCCAGGTATTGAAACAACACGAGACCTGAAACACGCAACTGTCCTTTGAAGTTCACACTTAACCAGATTTTGTGATGGAGTTTTCCTACCAATTTTTTAAATTGCATATAGAGAAACTGCCTGCAAAAATGGGTACGTTAGTCAAAACTGCGTACAAAAATGTGTTTATTGGGAGAAATGAACGCTGAAATGTTGGTGAATTCATAGAATTGTAGAGTTGGAAGGAACCATGAGGGTCATTGAGTCCAACCCCCTGCAATGCAGGAATCTTTTGCCCAGTGGGGGGCTTGAACCCATGTTCCTGAGCTTAAGAATTGAGGAAGTATATACAGTACTTTTCCATCTATAAAATGCCCCCATGTATAAGACGCCCCCTATTTTGGGGGGCCCCCTCAAATTTAAGAAAATGGGGGGAGATGGCACAGAGTTGCTGAGCTTTTTTAGGGAGGATTGCCGAAAATCGCTCACCCTCACACATTGCAAAATCCGCCTCCCGTATGTCCCATCGCCGGCAGATGCTGCCCATCGCCTGCCCAACTGCCTGAGCACCAGCCAATCAACACCACCCATTGACACAGCAACCAATAACACACACAATAGCTGCTGACAACCAAGGCAGCAACCAATCCAATGTCCACCCTATGCACTACCCCCACTTTTCCAACTGAGGGACCAAAATGTATTGGGCTGGTCCTGAATCTAGAGCTGCTTCAACCCAAACCTGATAATTGCTCCATCTGTCCAGGTATTACTTCCTCTAGTCTAGCTTGCAGCAGCTCTCCAGAGGTCTCTCGCACACATACACCCTGTTAACTTTAACTGGAGATGCCAGTGTCCAAACCTTTGACATTTTGCATGCAAAACATGTGCTGCACCTCCAGGAATTGGGCCCTTCTCCCCACAGAGGCTTAAATTTGCTTCTCGGTTACCTATCATTCTCTTCCTGCCACAAAAACCATTACTGGCTACATTCTAGATTCCCCAGCAAGACAAAACAGAGCCTTCCTGTGCCAGCTTTTCAGCAAGGCATGCAAATGGAGCAGATTTATGCAAAACAAGGACATCTGCATATGTCGCATTGATTGACACCACGTATTTGGAGCCCAGAAACGGAGTTTCTGCCGTGTGGAATTGTTTTGGCCACAGATTTATGAATAACCTTGGCCACCGCTCTGCGTGAGCCTGGCCCCAAGCTGTTATTGTTTAAAATATCTTGCCTAGTACCTTTGCAGATTATAAAGCGGCGATAATTCACTCGGTGTGGCAGGCCAAGAGAGTGGAAAGAGAATTCTCTGCCCAGCAGCCTGGAGCACCGTCTTCTAAGCGTCACTCTGCATAATCGCAGTTCAAGCCCTCAGCCAGGAATGGCTTTCTTTCCGACGCCCTCTAGTTACATTTCTCGCCGTGAGACTTTTGCATCAGAATAAATTGAAGTCCGCTGCAACAACTGTCACCGCACAACATGCTTCCGCAGAAACAAATGGATTGCCAGCTAAACAGAGGAATAACCATTTTAATACAGCGGTGTATTACAGCACGGCTGTTTCAGCGCTCAGCCAGCGGACCCCAGTCTGCAGTCTCTCAGAGCAACACAGGGTGCCTGGCACTGCCTCAATAGCACTTGGCTACCTGTGCTTATTAGGGACCCAGGTGGCACTGTGGTTAAACCACTGAGCCTAGGGCTTGCTGATCAGAAGGTCGGCGGTTCGAATCCCTGTGACGGGGTGAGCTCCTGTTGCTTGGTCCCAGCTCCTGCCAACCTAGCAGTTCGAAAGCACATCAAAATGCAAGTAGATAAATAGGAACTGCTACGGTGTTTCCATGTGCTGCTCTGGTTTGCCAGAAGTG
Organism: Zootoca vivipara; assembly: GCF_965207765.1. Taxonomy (NCBI): domain Eukaryota; kingdom Metazoa; phylum Chordata; class Lepidosauria; order Squamata; family Lacertidae; genus Zootoca; species Zootoca vivipara. The sequence goes on along the minus strand of NC_142594.1, from coordinate 49,219,212 downwards.
GCTTTGTCATGCTGGCCACATGACCTGGAAGCTGTATGGCCAATAATGTGAGATGAGCGCGCAACCCCAGAGTCGGTCACGACTGGACCTAATGGTCAGGGGTCCCTTTACCTTTACCTGTGCTTGTTAAAGGTAAAGGTAAAGGGACCCCTGACCATTAGGTCCAGTCGTGACCGACTCTGGGGTTGTGCGCTCATCTCGCATTATTGGCCGAGGGAGCCGGCGTATAGCTTCCAGGTCATGTGGCCAGCATGACAAAGCCGCTTCTGGCAAACCAGAGCAGCACATGGAAACGCCGTTTACCTTCCCGCTGTAGCGGTTCCTATTTATCTACTTGCATTTTGACGTGCTTTCGAACTGCTAGGTTGGCAGGAGCTGGGACCGAGCAACGGGAGCTCACCCCGTCACAGGGATTCGAACCGCCGACCTTCTGATCAGCAAGCCCTAGGCTCAGTGGTTTAACCACAGCGCCACCTGGGTCCCTACCTGTGCTTGTTAGATGATACTTATTACTTCTCAGGGCAGAACAGCACATAGCAGGTACTACAGTTCAGAGGGTCCACTTTAGCCATTGAAGCAGCAAACCATCACATGTGTACTTGGCCTTAAGAACGCAAATGCAACTATGGTTTCCACTTGGCAGTTCTTATCACCGTCCCCCAAAAGGAAGTGAAATGGGAAGAAATTACAATTTTGCTCCAACCCAGTGCCACATATCGCCCACAGCAGCAGCCAGCAGAAGTAGATCCGGATCTGTTCCTGGAACTTTGGGTGATTTGCAGTAGATTAACCAGGGTTTCTGATTTCCAATCAATAAAGAAAAGTGGCAAGAAAAGTATTTCTCCACCATGACTGGCCTTCTGCAAACCACTTGTCTCTTGGCCTCTGTGTTTCTGACCTGTAAAAACTGAGAATTAATCTGTTGCCTTTGACCAAGCCTTTGTGCGGCTATGCCTGCCAATGTTGGAGTTTTGTGTTAAATCAGTCAGATGTAGATCTGTAGTCTTATATTCAGGTCGTCCTAATATAAAGCTCTCAGGGTGCCATGAGAAATTGACTGTCCCCTGAGTCACCATTTTGTGCCTGGTTCTTGTTGGTAGATTTGCAGATTTGAAACCTTACACTTCTTCTCTCTACTAGGGGTTTCCATGCTGTGTTCCTGGTAACCATGAGGTTCCTCGGAAGCTTATTAGTTGCCCCTCAATGGAAACATCAGCAATAGTCAGTGACGGCTGGTGCCTTGCAAAAATGTTTGGTGGTGTACACCCCTCTTGCCTTCCTTGCCCAAATTTAACCCATCTGGGGTAGGTGCCCCCCTTTTGCTCCACAACGAAACAAAGGCTAAATCGGGTGAATGGGGCAAACAGGATTCCCAGGGGAACTGACCAGACCCAGAATTACTTAAATGCATCATATCTCAGTGTATCTGATGAAGTGTACATGCACACGAAAGCTCATACCAAAATAAAAACTTAGTTGGTCTTTAAGGTGCTACTGAAGGAATTTTTTTATTTTGTTTCGACTCAGACCAACACGGCTACCTACCTGTAACTGCATCATATATCTTCAGCGATAGAACTGGAGCACCGTGGATCCAGTTGCGTTATGGCCACCGTCCTAAATTTGTTCCTAGCCTGCTCTGCAGAAAATGCATGCCATAGCCACTCCCATGGTTAAAAGAGGATTTACTTAAATGTTTTCGAGAACTCTGTTTTTTAAAAATTGTTTTTTCCATTTATCAATCCATAAAGAATTAGGAACTCTCCGCTTCCCACCAACCTATCATTGCCCAACAGTGACGCGAAAACTTTTTGAAGCAACATCAAACTTATTTCCAGATCTCTCTTCCCCCCACCACAGCTTTCTAGTTATTTCCCTCCCCTGCCAGCACCTTTGCAGTAAAAAAAAACCACGAAGAAAAGCCCACAGGGAAATAAATGTAGCAAGTGCAATTCAAACCCTGAATGCCAGGGTAATGCTCAGTGGGCTTAATTATGAATTGTACATCTCCGAGTGTCTCTTGTGAAGCACAGAATCTCTGATGCATCAATGCTGTGTTTTGGAACAACTTTTGCAGAGGAGCTAGTGAGACTATAAAGAATTCAGGAACATCTGCTTCAATCCAAAATAGATGTACGCTGGGAGAGAGCCAGCCAAGCAGGCATCTTTGTCTATATGGCCCTTCTCTCACCACAGATCTGACTAGGATGCCTTTTCCCCCTCCAGAGAAACATGGAAGAAAGTCCATGGTACTGTATAGGAGAGACAGGCACCTCGTGGCCTTTCAGGGCATCCCCAGGTGACCCACAATTTACCCATACTGTACTTCTTCAGGTAGATAAACTGAGACTCCGCATACCTGGAAGTAGCCTTTCCTTCCATTCCATTGTAATGAGCAGACAATTCCATCCAGGAATTTCTCCCACTCCAATTTGTTTGCTTAATTCAGCACCCAAAATAGAAGTTAGGAGAAGCTCGCCAAAGAATAGGTTATATGGGGCTCCCTCCTATGATGTTGCACCTTTGTCTGCGTGAAGAAAACCATCCCTCTTTACCCTGCCAATGATTTACAAGGATAAGATGCACTTAATGCCTTTACTATAATGGTTAATGCATTTGCCTAGTGGGCAAAATGCAAATAGTTAAAATTTATGGCATCCAATCAGGAGGAGTCAGGAAATTGCTTAGAAAGCGCCTAAACAAAAGAACAGGGGTGGTTAAAAAAAGAAAAGAAAAAGATTACAGTAATCCTAATGTTTGGCCACACAGAATTCAAACAGAAGAAACTGGATTGGTGCCATCTAGAGCTTGGACTCCACAGTTGTGTGGCTTTCAACACACTTAAAACTCGTTTGCATTTGGCTTTTATCCTTTATAGGTAACATCTGCACCATGTGTGTCTGAGTCAATGGCTTCCCCAAGGAATCCTGGGGACTCTAGCTTACCCCCCATAGAGCTGCAATTCCCAGCACCCATAACAACCCAACAGTTCCCAGGATTTATAAGCATTTAAATGTGCTTTAAATTTAGGGTGGGGGAATGACTGATGTTGCATCAAAGCAAGTGTTACGTCACGCTTGAATTTTGAAATTTTCCATCACTTTCCTTATCGTAAAAAGTCCAGTCTTTGGGGGGAAGCAGGTGTGTTGTGCCAGAACTCCAAACCAGCTTTAACTGTGGAATCTGAATTTGCTGCTGTCTGATTGAATCCCATCACAAAATAGCAACAGACGGTGAGCACAAACTGGCAGAAAACCGATATAGGTCTGCATTATCAAAGGTTATGGTGGAAACATTGTCTTTCCGAACACACACACACACACACTAGGGTGGTCTCATTGTGTAATGTGGGGCAAATTTGGTTTTATTTATCTATTTTCAGTTTAAATTCACATTCCAGAAGCTCCCAAGGATGATCTAGAAAGCACATAATGCAGGGCCCTTCCTGAAGCTAAGTAGGCATCAGCAAGGTCAGATCCTGACTGGGAGACGACACAGGGATCCTTGATTTTTCCACAATGAGGGGGGCGGGGCGGGAGTGAGATAATCCAAATGTCCCAAATAAAACAATTAAAATGTTACTTTTGAGAAGACGTTCCTTAAGAGAAAATAAAATACACTGAAAGAATAGATGAGGTTGGATCGCCATATTTCTAGAAGTAAAATGCACAAAGTTGTGTGGCAGCCCTAAGGTAGGCAATTCCACTTACTGATTCAGATAGCTGGAGTGCTAGAATACAAGAAACAGCCTTATTGTTAGGAACACAGGAATCTGAATTAAACTGAATTCAAACCATGGCTCCATCTAGCTCAGTATTGTCTGCACTGACTGGAAGAGTCTCTCCATGATTTCAGACACTGGTCTCTCTCGGCCCTACCTTGAGATACCAGAAATGGAACTTTAATTAACTTTTGGTGTAGTTTTTTGTTGTTGTTTTACTCCTGTTTACTCATAACCATCGGCTTAATCCGAGTTTGCACTTGGCATATTCTACACACACACACACACACACACACACACACACACACACACACACACACACACAAACATCCCTCACATATTCTGAGCTTTAGCTTCATCCTTCCCTCTGTCTAAATTCTCCTGATTTTCTAGGGACCCTTGAAGGCATAATTCCCATTTCTGCCCCTTTCGGCCTGGCTCCTTTTCTCTCTCTGCATATGCAGCGTGAATTTTCCTTCAGCTGCAAGAAAAGATGGGTTTTCCTGAGAAGAGATGGAGTTGGGGGACGGGGAGAGAGAACAGTGGAGGGGTGGGGTGGATTGGGCTCAAATTGACAGCACGCACCAGCCCCTTCTGACACGCTTGCAACAATACATGTGAGCCAGAAAGGGGGGGGGTCTTTCTGCACTCTCCCACCAGCAGGGCCTCTCATTGTTTGTCCCTCCTCCGAAGAAACCCAGAGTCTCTGTTGTTAATTCTCTGTGACAGAGGACCAAGTGGGTTGTGCCAGAGTAGGAGGAAGTGGCGGGTGAGGTGGGGTTAGCTCCCAGCTGCCTTTGCAAAACAGTTTACTCTTCTCCATCGATGCCTCCGCCACCACCCCTGCGGAGCCCATCTGCTTTATGGGCTTCTTCCTCCCCTGCCATCGGCAGCCAGCTGGCCTGCCTCGTTCCAGCCCCCTCCATGCACAAACCCTTGGGGGACCCGAAAGAGAGAGGAGGAATTAACCCCAATGGGCAAGGGCAGCCAGCAGGCATGGCAGCGAGAGGATGGAAAATAGAAGCCAGAAATCCAGATTGCGCTGGATGATCTGCCTAGTGGGTGGCCGAGAGGCCTAGTTTAACTCCGATAAATGGCTTGTTAGGCTTCCTCCCTGGGCCATGGATTCAGCGGTTGCCCCCTTGGGCTAGTCAGGGTATTGCCGAGAGCCTCTCTGTACACTTCAGAGAAGGCGTGAAAATTGGGTGCTTCTGTGTCTGTGGGTGTTGCTTTCTGAAGCCGGACATAAAATAAAATGGTGCTGATTTTATTGTTTTATATTTTTTTGTAAACCACTTTGAGGTTTTCCCTTCACCCCATAATCAAGTGATATATGAATTTTATGAAATCAATCAATCGCTGGGTGCTATGCTCTAGGGCAGGGGTTGGCAACCTAAGGCCCACGGGCTACAAGCAGCCCACAGGGGTCATTTAACTGGCCCATGAGCCGCCCCTGAACCAAGTGGCCCACTCGGTGAGTCCCCACGCGCTGCGCTAAACCGGCACAGGGACTTGCTTCTGCTGCGCCGAAAATAGTGTCTGCACATGTGCAGGCGCCGGAAAACACGGGGCCGCGTGTGTGATATGGTCCACAGAGGGATCTCCGCTGGAGTGAACCGGCCTAGGTGAGGTAAACCTCGCCGACCCCTGCTCTAGGGGCTACTTTCAGAGGCCCCCACAATGCAACACCTCCAGAAGATCTTGGAAGTGAGTGTTGAATGTTGAGTCTCTTATTTCTTTCACGTGTGGTGTGCTGATGCACAGACGGCATACTACATACCCTCCAACATTTCTCTGATGAAAATAGGAACATCCAGTGATATTTTTCTAGAAAAAGGGGTGCTGGGACGCCCTTTTCCTCTTATAATGGCATTGGCACCTGTCAGAGGTTGTTACGGCTACTCTTGAGTAACGACTTTCCACATACTTGTCTTTAAAAGAGTCTTTATTGGTGCACATTATTTACAGTGTGGTGAGCTGTCGGTTTCATCTCTGCTTACTCCGTCTCAGAATCCGGCACTGCCCCTTTTCGCAACTTGGACCAACATAGCAGTCTCGGGACAGCGAATCTCCTCCCCTTTCTCCTCCTCCTTAATTCCTCTGCCGGGGGAAAGGGTCTGCGCTCCGTCTTTTCCCTCTCCCGCCTTTCCGTCTCTCTCTCTTCCCGCCTGTGGAGAAGGGGCTCTCCTATGCTGCCGGAGACCTGGCTCTCTCTCTCCGCCTCCTGACTAGCCCCTTCAGACCCCGTGCTTTCATGGCTGCTTGGGGACGAACTGCTCCTGATGAGAGGGGGAGGTTCTCTGTAATCTCTCCCCCTTACAGCACCCACCCGAGAGGTGCAGGAACGGAGGTCTAATGAGTTGCGGCTGAAAACAAAGTCCTGGGGACGTCTTATTCCACACCCTCCAACATTTCACCGATGAAAATAGGGATGCCCTAAGGAAAAGTGGGACACTCCAGAATGAAATCAGAAACTGGGGTGGCTTCTGTAAACCAAGGACTGTCCTTGGACAGTCTGTAAACCTTGCAGACTGTCCATCTGCAATGCCATTTGCTGGAAACCACAGGAGGAGAGAGTTGCTCTTGTGCTCAGCTTCTGCTGAAAAGTTTCCCACAGGCTACTGTGGGAATATTATGCTGGACTAGATGGGCCACTGGCCTGATCCCACAGGCTCCTCTTATATTCTTATGTCCCCCCCCCCAACTCTTCTTTAATGATAGCAGTCTGACACTTCTGGAGTTTAAAAGAAGGAAAGACTTTCCCGGCATAGAGAAAAGTTTGGGGGAAGCCTTCGCCTCCCTAGTGCATCAACTCTGAAGACAGCTCCAGGATAACCAAGCATCATTTACATTGATGCAATAAACTTTGGGAGTTCCCCCCCCCTTAAATTCTATTCTTCCAGAATATCCATCCACTGACAGATCAGAATGAAATGTCTCTTATTTCAGACTAGTCCAGCTCTGAGGGTTGTCTGTTCTGTCTAGAGCGAACCCTCAACTGCTGTGACCTGGCATCACTCTAGAAAAAGCTCTGTGGCGTCTGACACCAAGCTGGGCAAAAGTCCAGGATTTATTTTTTTTACAAGACATGGGACTTTGGGGCAGTAAAGGTTTAACAAGGGCTGTATTTACTGGGTAGCAAGCAATCTGTTCCTCTGACACTCCGCCACACTAGGCACTCGGCTAGATTTATTTCATCTGGGTTCCTATTTATTTTATTTTTAAAGTTTTTACTGGCCTCTCTGTTCAGTTTTGCCCCACTTTGAGTGAAAGTCTTATCTCAACAAGCAACAGTGATGGACTGCGGGAAATGACTTAGTTCCAGCCTATGGAAACCAGTGTACAAACCTTCTCAGGGTACTTCTGAATTTCTGACTGGATTCTGGAGCTCAGAATTTCTTTTTTTTTTTAAAACGATCTAAATAGGATGTTGATCTCCCTTATTCCTGCTCAGGCTGTTTTTCTCTCCAGCTACATATTGCTGACTCTATCTGGCAACTGTTCCCTGGGGCCTCAGGCAAAAGCCTACCTGATCCTTCTTAACTGGAGATGTCAGGAATCGAACCCAGAGCTGCATAAAAGATGTACTGTTCTGCAGCCAAAGTCCCACCCAACCGCTGATGGCAGTTACATCAACAGAACGAAGAACAAATTCCAAAAGGGTAACAAAATACAGTATAACCTGAAAAAGCAGGAAGCAGATCAAGTTATAAACAATTGCAGTCGCACCTTGGTTGCCGAATGCCTTGGAACTCGTACGTTTCGGCTCCCGAACGATCGAAAACCAAAAGTGAGTGTTCCGGTTTTAGAATGATTTTCGGAAGCCGAACATCCGGTGTGGCTTCTGTGGCTTCCCATTGGCTGCAGGGCGCTCCTGCAGCCAATCGGAAGCCGCGTCTTGGTTTTCGAACAGTTTCGGAAGTCGAACGGACTCCCGGAACGCATTATGTTCGAGAACCAAGGTACGACTGTACAAGTAAAAAATCCTAAAAGTGCCAGGGGGGGGGAGAGGGGGGATTCAGCTGGCCAGAAAGAGAACAAGAACAGCACCAAGCCAATCTCACGAGGGGAGAATTCCAAAGAGAGGTTGCGGCCATCCTTTGAACATGGAGGTTATATAAAACTAGACACAGGTGGGGAAATTGGACTAGTCCTCTCTCATAACACTAGAACTCAAGGATGACCCTTGAAGCTGAATGTGGAAGATGACTTGGGTGATGGGCTTGAGGGCATCCTGATCAAGTTTGCAGGCGACACCAAATTGGGAGTGGTGGCTAATACCCCAGAGGACAGGATCACACTTCAAAATGACCTTAACAGATTAGACAACTGGGCCAAAGCAAACAAGATGAATTTTAACAAGGAGAAATGTAAAGTACTACACTTGGGCAAAAAAATGAAAGGCACAAATACAGGATGGGAGGCACCTGGCTTGAGAGCAGTACATGTAAAAAGGATCTAGGAGTCTTGGTAGACCACAAACTTGACATGAGTCAACAGTGTGATGCAGCAGCTAAAAAAGCCAATGCAATTCTGGGCTGCATCAATACGGTAGGAGTATAGCATCTAGATCAAGGGAAGTAATAGTACCACTGTATTCTGCTCAGGTCAGACCTCACCTGGAGTATTGTGTCCAGTTCTGGGCACCACAGTTCAAGAAGGATACTGACAAGCTGGAACGTGTCCAGAAGAGGGCAACGAAAATGGTCAAAGGCCTGGAAACAATGCCTTATGAGGAACGGCTTAGGGAGCTGGGTATGTTTCGCCTGGAGAAGAGAAGGTTAAGGGGTGATATGATAGCCATGTTCAAATATATAAAAGGGTGTCATATAGAGGAGGGAGAAAGGTTGTTTTCTGCTGCTCCAGAGAAGCAGACACGGAGCAATGGATTCAAACTACAAGAAAGAAGATTGCACCTAAACATTAGAAAGAACTTCCTGACAGTAAGAGCTGTTCGGCAATGGAATTTGCTACCAAGGAGTGTGGTGGAGTCTCTTTCTTTGGAGGTCTTTAAGCAGAGGCTTGACAGGCATATGTCAAGAATGCTTTGATGGTGTTTCCTGCTCGGCAGGGGGTTGGACTGGATGGCCCTTGTGGACTCTTCCAACTCTATGATTCTATGATTCTAAGATTCAGGACAGACAAAACTTTGGAATTCACTGATGGGAATCATAGAATTGTAGAGTTGGAAGGGACCCTGAGTATTGTCATTTTCATTTCACTTTTAATTTGTACACTGCCTTGCTTACTGTGCACAAGGCGGTTTGCAAGCTGGAGAAACAACAAAGATCGCACACACCTTAGACCAGCCTGATCCAATACAAAAATGTCGTAATAAAAACATAACTTCAAAATAAACAACTTATATCAAATAAAGTAACATTCAATAATCCGTTAGGATATAATAGCGCACAATCAAATTCAATGTCGGCAAATGGCAATGAAACAGAAATTCACTCTTTAACAATTACAATAAATAATTCCCAAGCTAGAATCAATAAAAATAACTGCAAGTCAGAGTGCATAAAACAACCCAATACAAACTGAGAAGCAAAGACATACAACATATAAAATTGAGATAATCTAGTCCAACCCCCTGCAAGGCAGGAAGATGCAGCTGTCCCAGATGGGGATTGAACCTGCAACCTTGGCGTTATCAGCACCACGCTCTAACTAACTGAGCCACGAATCACAAGTAGGGAGAGCGCTCAGGTCCTGCTGGTGAGCTTGCATCCACTCCAACATTCCTCCAATTAGGGATGTCCCATTCCATAATGATAATTTTATTATTTATACCCAACACATCTGACTGGGTTGCTCACTCTAGGCAGCTTCCAACATATATAAAAACATAATAAAACATTAAACTTTCTTTCTTTTTTAAGCCTTTCCTTCAGACGGCTCGGGGGGTCAGATAACTCCATACCCTCCAACATTTCTCCAATGAAAATAGGGACATTCCAGGATCAAATCAGAAAGCGGGATGGCACATATAAATCAGGGACGTCCCTGGAAAACAGGAACACTTGGCGGGTCTGGGCTTGAGCATCTTGTGTCCGTGTGCACTGAGAAAGTCACCACCTGCAGCCAAGCAGAGGGAATTGGCGGAAGTTCACAGAAAAAGGAATCTAAGAAGGGTACCCTTATCTCTTCACTCCTTTGAGATAGCTGTGGACGCCAGCTTGCATTTCCCTCCCTAAGCCGGCAGCTGCATGGGTGAGAGAAATCTCAATTCCAGTATCAGTGGCTGAGTGAAGAATAAGCCTCCCCCTTTCAGGAGCTGACTTTGCAATGAGAATTGGGCTCCGCACCCCTGTAATTAATTAAGGGAAAACAAACCACCTGCTGGGTAATTAAGTGCACATCTAGATTAGCCCTATGTTCAACAAAACTGAAGAAATTCAAAGGGCAAAGCTTTTTTTTCCCTGCCACGGAATGCATTGTTGGGATGGGAAGCCACACCTGCCGAATGTTTGCCTCTCTTGCAATTCTAATCCATGCCGGGATAAATTTGTACGGAATCCACCATGAAATAATTTAAATGTTTATAATCTGCATGTTCGTAAAATATATGGAGGCAGCTTGCAACACTCCAATGCAATGATGTCATTCCATAAATATCCGTAAAATATAATTAGAAGCATCAATGGAACACCAATAGGCCGTCATTGGTTAAAAATAGAAAATTCCTAGCGTGAAGGCCTCTCCAAACTGTACCGTTTTCAGAAGATGTCTGAAAGAAGACAGGGATAGTACCTGCCGAACTTCAACTGGCAGGGAGTTCCACAGGACAGGACTGAACTGCCACGCTAAAATCTCGGCCCTTAGTGAAACTCGGCTGTGTGGGGAACCACCAAAAGTGATCCACCAAGGAATTTCATTGATCAAGGTGAAGCATAAGAGATCTTAAGGTCAATAGAAGGAACATCTGACGTGAAAGTCTAGCAATTTGCCTACTTTTTTTTTCTTCAAGGGTAAGGAGAATGAGCTGGAAAACATCTGTGAAGGTCTGCAAGAGCCATTTGTTCCCGGAGTAAGGATTACATGGTTTTAAAGATCCCTTTCTCTTACATGTCAAACTGTCACAAAAGGCCCCCTTTTGTGCATGAGCTATTCCTCGGTGATTGGCGTCAAAAAAGGAAGAGATTTGCCAAGGACAAAAACTTCAGTGGCACAAACACCCCTGTGGTCACCATTCACTGTACTTTTACAGCCCTCCCAAATTCGATCCAAACCAACCTTTGTACTTGCTTCCTCCCAAAGAAAGCCGAAAGGCAAAGATATTGGCTAGGCGGGTGGTATTGCATTTTTGAAGTGCGGTTCTCTATCACTTCCTCTTCAACTCTCTTGAAAATGATGGTCCAATCCCAGCATCAGATTCTGCTCCAGCCACCACAACACTCTTTCCTAGATGCTGCAAATTTTTCACACAGGCGATTTGCAAGACAGCAACTCAAACAGTCATGAAATAAAGTAATTTCCAGCTTCCCTACTCTGCACACAAAGATTTCCCTGAAATTGTCCCACCCCTGTGAAAAGCAGCAGAACATGGTCCCACGCGGGACAATTTTTGACACACTTTTTATGCCTTCTGATGGATGTTGGCCAATAGGCATGCTCTCAAACTAGCGCTGTGCCAAACATTTCTTGCATAGTGGCTTCTCACCATTTCTCCAATGATCAACAAGAGGAAAAATTGCACGAGAAAATTATCAAAGGGGAGAGAAAATTTCAGTGGAATTCTCATGGCTTGGGTCTTGTCATTTTGCATTCACCTTCCTTCCAATGTAGCTAAAACATTTTGTGAGTGTCCTTCCTCTGATCCTTTCACCAGGGATGTCCCCTAGTACGCACCTGAAAATTTTTCACTGTTATTGTTATGTACTGAGTAAAGAGCATTAAATTCACTCTCGACTCCGAGTATATTTCAGTTATATAAGTGACTTTTTCTTACTTCTCAAGAAATGAGAAGGAATGATTTAGCATAAAAAAATAAGATCAGCAAACATCTCAGGTGTTTGGTAACTGACCTCTTGGCTTTCCTTGCTTCAGTTAAAATCCTGGCAAGATGTCCTGAGGAAACTCCTCCCATAAGACTTTTTCAAATCAGGACGTGTGGTCAGTCTGGGTGCTGCACAAATGTTTAATGGAAAGCAAAACGCAAACACATCGTCCTCAGTCACCTGGTTACAGTAAGTTCAAAACCCAGCAGTCTCTGAATTCTAAAGTGCCCTGAGAATAAATAAGGCAGAAAAGCAGAAACATCTTTTGCAGGTGGGGATGAAGGATAAATTAATTATCAGGGAGAAATTGGCAGGGGCACAGACTTGGGCGCCAGATCATGGGTGCCCAGCGACATCTACAAACGTGACACCATGACATCACATGCACCATGTCACATGACGTCACTTCCAGAAGTGGTGGCAGAGGCCCTGCGAGGCTGAGGAAGCCGCTTCCAAGGCCCACTGAGGCCTTGGAAAGGACCCTGAAGTCGTGTCCAAGGCCCCGTGGAGTGGATGCTGAGCACCCACAATAATTGTTTTGTGGGTCCCCAGGCCCCCCTGGCGTAGGCCCAGTCGAAATTGGCACTTCCTGAACCAAAACACAGCATTCACAACCCGCACTTCTTTGCAGTGCAGTTCTCCAACCAGAACTGTGCGCAAAAATACAGGGAACAGTGAAAATAACATACAAAACTACTTCTGTTATGAAGAATTGCATGCAAGAAGAATGTGTTTCTTAGGCAAAAGTACATACAAAAATTCATATCCATAAAGAGAAATGAAAATGGATACAAATTTTCGTGCAGGCTTTTTTTAAAAAACACACACCAAAGAAACAAATTGCAGATTGATGCTGAAAGGAGATAAACGGAACTTGGGGAATGAGAAATTGAAACGGACAGATTTAACCCATCCCTACCTGCAGGGAAATGAAACTTTTGAGGAAATTGGAGGACGTGTTTCAGCACTAAACATCGCTGGGAATGTATGGAACCAATTTCCCTTTGCACTGAACACAGCGAGGAAGCTATTGCAGCAGTCTTCACCGCTGCAAAACGCCACACCTGTCTCCTTGATCCTTGCCCATCCTGGCTTATAAAAGCTAGCCGGGAAGGGCTGGGCGATGGGCTTCGTGGGTTGGTAAATGCTTCTCTCCATGAGGGAGTCTTCCCAGACCCGCTGAAAGAGGCGGTTATTAAACCGCTTCTTAAAAAACCATCTTTAGATCCGGCCAATATGGCCAACTATCGCCCAGTCTCAAATCTTCCATTCTTGGGCAAGGTGATTGAGCGAGTGGTTGCTGAACAACTCCAGGCACGCCTGGAAGAAGCGGACCATTTGGATCCCTTCCAGTCAGGATTCAGGCCTCATCATGGGACTGAAACTGCCTTGGTCGCACTGGTCGATGATCTCCGGCGGGCTAGGGACAAAGGTAAGAGCTGTTTCCTTGTTCTGCTGGATCTCTCAGCGGCTTTTGACACCATCGACCATAACATCCTTCTGGACCGTCTAGAGGGCTTGGGAGCTGGGGGCACTGTTATGCAGTGGTTCCGCTCCTTCCTCCTGGGCCGTGTTCAGAAAGTGGTGGTGGGGGATGAGTGTTCAGACCCCTGGGCTCTCACTTGTGGGGTGCCTCAGGGTTCTGTCCTCTCCCCCATGCTTTTTAACATCTATATGCAGCCGCTGGGAGAGATCATCAGGGGGTTTGGGCTGGGTGTCCATCAGTATGCTGATGATACCCAGCTCTACCTCTCTTTTAAATCAGAACCAGTGAAGGCGGTGAAGGTCCTGTGTGAGTGCTTGGAGGCGGTTGGAGGATGGATGGCGGCTAACAGATTGAGATTGAATCCTGACAAGACAGAAGTACTGTTTGTGGGGGACAGGAGGCGGGCGGGTGTGGAGGACTCCCTGGTCCTGAATGGGGTAACTGTGCCCCTGAAAGACCAGGTGCGCAGCCTGGGAGTCATTTTAGACTCACAGCTGTCCATGGAGGCACAGGTCAACTCTGTGTCCAAGGCAGCTGTTTATCAGCTCCACCTGGTACGCAGGCTGAGTCCCTACCTGCCCACTGACTGTCTCTCCAGAGTGGTGCATGCTCTAGTTATCTCCCGCTTGGACTACTGCAATGCGCTCTACGTGGGGCTACCTTTGAAGGTGACCCGGAAACTACAACTAATCCAGAATGCGGCAGCTAGACTGGTGACTGGGAGCGGCCGCCGAGACCACATAACACCGGTCCTGAAAGACCTACATTGGCTCCCAGTACGTTTCCGAGCACAATTCAAAGTGTTGGTGTTGACCTTTAAAGCCCTAAACGGCCTTGGTCCGGTATACCTGAAGGAGCGTCTCCACCCCCATCGTTCTGCCCGGACACTGAGGTCCAGCTCCGAGGGCCTTCTGGCGGTTCCCTCACTACGAGAAGCCAAGTTACAGGGAACCAGGCAGAGGGCCTTTTCGGTAGTGGCTCCCACCCTGTGGAATGCCCTCCCACTAGAGGTCAAAGAGAACAACAATTACCAGACCTTTAGAAGGCATCTCAAGGCAGCCCTGTTTAGAGAAGCTTTTAATGTTTGATGGATCTCTGTATTTTAATGTTTGATGGATTTCTGTATTTTAGAATTTCTGTTTTGTTGGAAGCCGCCCAGAGTGGCTGGGGGAACCCGGCCAGATGGGCGGGGTATAAATAATAAATTATTATTATTATTATTATTATTCCTAAGGAGAGTTTTCCTCCTCCCCCTCAGGACCCCACAGGTCACCGATCCCAACATATCTCTGAGAAGTCAAAATCTGGCCCATGACATTCTTCCAGGACTAAAATTAAAGGTGCCTCCTTCCAGCTCATCTTGGCTCCCTGGATGTGCGCCGCAGTAACAACACCTGCAGTTAATCACCTGCCTTCCTCCCTTGTCACCGCGAGGTCTGCAGGGAACCGCCCGATCATTTGGCCAGCATTTTGAGGAGGGGACAGAGCGATCCAGGAAGAGCAGGGAAGGAAGCGACAGCCAGGCAGGGAAGCAGCACCGTGGAATTAGCAAGGAATTCATTCAGCCTGACCTCTCCATAAATATTTAGATATAATCATTATTACCGCGGAGTAAATTAAGTTATAAACAGCCTTCAGAACTGCACATGACAAATGTCTCTCGGTGTACAGGAGCACTTCATTGCAAGTTAATGTGGGAAGGGAGAGGCACAATCAATCAAGATGCAAAAAGAAAAAAAAAGCGCCGTCTGGTTATATCAGCCAATATAAACCTTCGCTCCAGCTGGACAAGAGACGCACACCCACCAACCAGGACTGACTGGGCACATCCTAGCAGAGCAGCAGATGGTAACAAGGAAGTGTATATGACAAGGGAATAATGAACTAGAAGGAATGGGGAGGGGTGGCGTCGCTGGAGCTGTCGGCTATTTGTCTTCTTCTCGTCCCTTATTTATTTATTTGTGTCTAGGCAATCTTCCCACCGTGCGGATGAAAGTCCTTCTGTGGAATTCTGAGTGAGGAGAGGAAGGTGGACCCTGCCCGTCAGTGTTCACAACCGTCAGCTAGCTGGGCAGGAGAGACACTTGCGGGGTGGGGGTGGCTAACTTACTTTCCCGTGACACGAAGGCGGGTGCCACCACCCCACCCAATTCCTCACCTGCTCCTGCGGCCACCTAGTCAGGTGAGCGGCTGTTGCCGGGTGCAGGGACCAAAACTTGCCTGCTGCCGGTACTCTTTCGGATTTCACCAGCTGTCAAAAGAGAAAAACAACTACCAGACTTTTAGAAGACATCTGAAGGCAGCCCTGTTTAGGGAAGCTTCTAATGTTTAATAGATTATTGTATTTTAATGTTCTGTTGGAAGCTGCCTAGAGTGGCTGGGGAAACCCAGCCAGATGGGCGGGGTATAAATAATAATAATAATAATATATTATTATTATTATTATTATTATTATTATTATTTCAGGGACACCAGCGGCATACGGTTGGTGGACTAGCAGGGGTCGGTGAGTCCCCGAAATGTTCCCCTGGCGCCTCCATCCCAAAGCCCAGGAGGGAGGCGCCATTGCAAATTTGCAGACTGTGGAACTCACTCCCACAAGAAGTGGTGACAGCCACTACCTCGAATGGTTCCCCAAACTCCAGATATGCCTTTTTAAAAGAAGCCAACAAAGAAACTGTGTGACATGCAGGAAAATAATTAAAAAGCAAAGGTTACGAAAAGCGAAGACCTTTCCTAGGCTGAATATTTATAGGGTGAGGTGGGACTAATGTGGCCATAATGTTTTCTCGCCCCTGATCTGTTGCTGGATAAGAATGGCACCTGCCTCTTCTCTCTCCTAGGCTGCCTCTGAAGAAGGAGCGGCCTCCATCATTAAAGTCCTTGGCGAAACCAAGGCTACGCAGTCGAAACCTCAAGACCTCTGTAGGGTTTTTAGCTGTGTTTGAACAGGTTTTGCGAGCCTAAATCCACTTGTTTAGTTTGCCTCAGAGCTGCATTAATAATCACACCAACCCCATAAATTATTACAATTATGCGGAGATCTCTGTCACAGCTTCAGGAACAGGCTCCCAGCAGGCATTCAGATGGATTTGTCTCCATAAAATAGGAGCTGAAAGGAGACGCTTGGGGTTCCTTTCCCCTCCCATTGAGCTCAGCTGAGGAGCTAGGCATAAAATGCAAACAAACAAACAAACCCACAACCTTTTGGCTCATGGAAAAAGCAAGGCCGTACCCATGATTTCATTAGACATGCCTAATACATGGAGTGTCCAAACTGGTATAATGAAATTTCACAGCATTTTAAAATTAAGTTTCTAGTCCATATGACCATGCTTGATATCGGACATCAAATACTAGAAGGAAGGTTAGGCAGCCTTATCCTCCTGTTTCATCCTATGATACCGTATTTCAGGGGCGTAGCAAGGGAGGGTGGGGGGGCGCTCTGCCCCGGGCAGCACGCGATCCCGAGGGTGCCATGGTGGCTGCCACCCCGCCCGCGCTGGGCACCCCACCCCCAAAATGTGCACCCCGCCCCCGCGGGCGACGCACACCGCCCCCAAAATGTGTGCCAGCCCCACCCCTGCCTGCTCTCCGCCCCCGGTGGCAGAGCATGAAGCTACACCAGAGCCGTATTTTTCTGTGTATAAGACGACCCCTATTTTTTTAACCCAAAATTAAGAAATTTAAGTTGTTTAGGTTTTTTGAGGGGCCAATTGCTCACCCGCCTGCCTGCCACTGCCAGTCGCTTGCCACAGCCCCTGCTGATCGTACACCTCACCGCAGCTGCCAATTGTCTGCCACCAACAGCCCACCCTCCCACTTGCCACAGCTGCCAATAGCCTGCCCGCCTCGCCACAGCCGCCAATCACCTGCCCAATCGCCGCAGTCGCAGCCAATCACCAGCAGGCCTTGCCGCAGCCACCAATCACCCGCCCAGTCGCCACTGCCAATTTCCCGCTTGCTGCTGCCATTAATCGCATGTCCCCTCTCTGCATTCACTATCTGTGTATAAGACGACACCCAATTTTTGCCTAATTTTTTTTAAAAGCAAAAAACATCGTCTTATACGTGGAAAAATACGGTATTTTTAGTTGAACAACAACAACAACATTTATGAATCTGTATATTTTGTTCAAAGAACAGCATTAGGAATTGAGAGGTGCATTTTAAACCTTCACAGAGATTAAGTATCTGCTAGACCAGGCCTTCAGCTTCAGAAACTAGAATCATAGAATTGGAAGGGACCCTAAGGATCATCTAGCCCAACCCCCTGCGATGCAGGAATACACAGCTATCCCATATGGCGATCGAACCTGTAACCTTGGCATTAACAGCACTGTGCTCTATCCAACTGAGCTATCCAGGCTATGCTTTAAGAGAGCAGCTTAAGCTTCTATATATCATACTTTGTGGATCATCCTCAGTCCTTGCCAGTTTGGCCAAATGCCTCCTAAATGCATAGCTGCCCTTTTCTGAACCTTTTCCATCTATACAATATCATTTGAGAGGTGAAGTGACCAGAACAGTACAGAGCCATCCAAATGCGGTCACACGGCACAGATTTGATATCAGCAGTTTTCATTTTCAGTTCATTTCCTAATGAACCCTAGCATGGAATCTGCCTTCTTCACAGCTGCCAGATGCAGGGTCAACATAAAAAAAAAAAAAAGAACACGTATTAAACAGCTCTGGTGATTGGGGAGAGGCTTCCTGGTGACTTCGCAGGCACTAGCCAATCAGTGCTGCCAAGCACACAATGGGTTTCTCCAGAACTAACCAAGGATTGTTGTTTTCCCCAGAACTTGATCCTGGAGAAGTAAGGCACATTCATACTGACTGTGTGCCTGCCAGCCAGAGCAGACCATATTGAGCTAGATGGACTAATGGTCTGATTTGGTGCAAGGTCAAAGCAGCTTCCTATATTCCCCTGCGTCGAATCAGCCCCATCGCCTGACAAACACTAGGCCTGCCTTGACCTTCAGGGCCAACAAATGCCCACTAGATCTCTACGGCTTTCTGGCAGAACAAATTTCCCGCCAGCAAAAGGAACACATGGGTAGGACTGTTTGTCTTAAAAGCAGCTGATTTGTGTCGGGGTGCATTGCAGATCTGATGGGGTCAAATGAGCAGGCCCTGACTGCTTATGTGTGTGAGAGAGACAGAGAGATGGGGAAATGCATAACTAAACTGGTATCCCCGGAAAGATTTGGATGCCCCATTCAGTATGCCAAGCAAACAAGCCGTGGCCATCCTATTGCATGTGGATTAAAAAGGACCCAGGCATCAGTTATGCCCCATGCATATCCTTTTCTTGTAAAACAAAGAAAAGAGGGGAGGGGGGGAGGAAGGGTGATCCTTGTGCAATGCCTGGAGGGCAAATCTGCTTTTATGAGCCTGAATAATGCATGCGTGTTCATCTATTATTAATTAATATTCCACGAACAAGCCTGGTTTATTCACCCAAACAAAAGCATCTGAACCCCCATCCGGCACCCGCGCCACCGTCAGAGCCCACCCCTGCCCTGCAGCCTGGCATGAACCTGCTAAAGTGGCTAGCTGGCTTGACCAAGCAGCTTTCGAGCCTTTGCGACCCGAAAACACATAATCCATAGGAGGGTCCAGCAAGTCAAAGTGATGGGTGGCTTTGCAAGCAACCGAGCCCAGAAGCAGCCGGACAGGATCTGGCCTAGGGAAGTCCTGGGCAGAATCAGGACTAGGAAGGAAGCTGGTCCATTAAGGAGGCAAAGGCGTGTGACCCACTGAACAGGCTTGTCTACACTGACTGGGAGTGGTTCTCCAGGGTTTCAGACAGGGGGCACTCCAGCCCTACCTGGAGATACCAGGGACTGACCCCCGGACTTGCAAAGGGTGTGTGACTGAGCTATAACTTCCCCCAAAACTAGACAAGCAGGCCCAAGTAGCTCAGCATCCTCTGTGGCAGGAAAGGGGAACTTTAGCCCTTCCCCAAGATGGACTGCAACTCCCATCATCTCTAACCCTAGACCATGCTTTGTGGGGTTGTGGGAATCCAAGAACAGGGGCACAGGTTCCCCATCCCTGGTCAACGTTGACTGGTAGTAGCTCTCTGGGGCTTCAGGCAGAAGCCTCTTCCCATAACACCTGGATATTGAAGGTGGGACCTTCAGTGTGAAAAGCACATGTCCTGCCAGGGAACTAGAATGCTTGAATTAAAGGAGATCAATGGGCTGCGTACCATTTGTGATGGCTCCCCCAGCCCAGCTACTGTTTTTCAAGGACAAGATGCAGGCGGGATTTGGCTAAATCTGAGACATAGCTGCCAAGTTATCCCTTTTTTTAAAGGGATTTCCCCTTATGCTGAATAGGCTTCCTCGTGAGAAAAGGGAAAACTTGGCAGCTATGATCTGAGAGGAGTCCAGGCAGGGCTTGTGGGTTTCATTAAAGGCCCTGGACCTTCCCCTCCATAATATGTACATTGAAATTTGCAGAATAGGACATGAAGCAAGCAAAGTGACAATAAGCAGCCTTCACTGTTGGATCCTGCTGCATGTTAGGTAAAGGTAAAGGGACGCCTGACCATTAGGGGTTGCGGCGCTCATGTTGCTTTATTGGCCAAGGGAGCCGGCGTACAGCTTCCAGGTCATGTGGCCAGCATGATTAAGCCGCTTCTGGCAAACCAGAGCAGCACATGGAAACGCCGTTTACCTTCCTGCTGTAGCGGTATCTATTTATCTACTTGCACTTTGAGGTGCTTTCGAACTGCTAGAAGAAGAAGAAGAATTTGGATTTGATATCCCGCTTTATCACTACCGGAAGGGCTAACATTCTCCTTTTCCTTCCTCTCCCACAACAAACACTCTGTGAGGTGAGTGGGGCTGAGAGACTTCAGAGAAGTGTGACTAGCCCAAGGTCACCCAGCAGCTGAATGTGAAGGAGCGGAGATGTGAACTCGGTTCCCCAGATTACGAGTCTACTGCTCTTGACCACTACACTACACAGCTAGGTTGGCAGGAGCAGGGACCGAGCAATGGGAGCTCACCCCGTTGCGGGGATTCGAACCACCGACCTTCTGATTGGCAAGCCCTAGGCTCTGTGGTTTAACCCACAGCACCACCTGCGTCTTTGCATTAATCTTTGCAGTGGCAGGGATTGTGTCTGCTAAGGTACAGGAGCCCTAGCCCTCTTTTGCATGTGGCCAACGTAAGGCCAGCTCATGCATCAGTGTAGCATCAGTGTAGCAGTTTTCCCATGTTCATCACGTTGCACCATGGCTGAGACTCAAACTGCAAGACTATGAATGCTTACTTGAGAGTAAGCCCCATTAAACTAAGATGGATTTACTTCCAAGTAGGAATGGGGGAGAATTTTGATGCAAATGTACCTAATTCATGCTTCCTGAAACTATCAGCAAACTGAAACACAACTATCTTTCAAAATTCCCGCCTCTCTGAATTTTGCAGTGCAACTCTGCAGCATAGCAATGTGTGCAAAAATGCATACAACCAGGATAGATTGTGCCTGAAAATGCACATACAACTGAATATAAATATGCAAAATGCATATTGTGTTAGGGGGGAAATGCTTAGGCAAAATTGCCAACAAAAATGTGTTTTGGACTACAATTCCCATCTTCCCCAACCACTGGTCCTGCTAGCTAGGGATCATGGGAGTTGTAGGCCAAAACATCTGGAGGGCTGCATGTTTGACATGCCTGTACTAGAGAATAAGCCCCACTGAACTTAGAGAGCCTACTCAACACTTACCGTGTTTCTCATATTATAAGACACGTCTTATATTTATTTTTTCCTCAAAAAAACACACTATGGCTTATTTTCAAGGGATGTCTTATTTTTTTCCTCCTCCTCCTCCTGCCGCGGCCAGCATTGCTGCTGCTCCTATCACTATGTCTTATTTTCGGGGTATGGCTTATATTCCTTGAATGCTTAAAAATCCTGCTATGGCTTATTTTATGGGGATGCCTTAAAATATGAGAAACAGGGTAGTACTTTGGGGTGCCCTCCAAATCTGTTGCACAGATACTCACAGTCCAATGCTTTGCTTGCTTCCATTGGGTTCAATGGTTCTTGCTCCCAGGATTGCAGCCTCAGTATACATTATGGACCATTTAACAACCAAGAGCTGTACTAGGAAGACTCCAAACTTTTTCAATTCATCTGTCCCCTCCCCGCTCTGTCCAGAAATGAAAAATTAAACCCTGGAAGATTTATTAAATTGATCTGTAAACAGAAATGTTTAAATTCTCTCTGTTAATCGTTCAAATGTAATTGAATTTATGCAAAACGCAGGGGGAAGGGGCGGCAATGCGGCTGCTCGTGGAGGGAGCCAAACATCATTGCATTCAACGGCTGCTTGCAAGGCAAATTGACAAACAACTCGGATCCATTTAAAGGTGTGGCAGAAGGAGTTCGACGCGCGCGCGCACACACACACACACACACACACACACCCAGCCTGAGCTGTGCTAAAGCTTGGGATGGCCAGCAAAGCAAGCATAGGTAATGTAGCAAGTCCTGCCATTCCGACATTTCAGTTAACACCACAAGGATGTTGTACAGAACAGAGACAAGGGAAAGGCTACAGCTCCGTGCCAGTGCACCTGTTTGGCATGCATAAAGTCCCAGATTTGATCCCTGGCCAATGAAGGTGTATTGTCTGAAATCCACATTCTCAAAGAGCGTCCAGGATTTACTTGCCAGGGGCAGGTCCGGGGCCAGAGACAACAGCGGTTTGAGGAAGGCATGTAAACTTTTGCCTTTGCACAGTAGCCTCGTTTCTACACCTCTTTATCCTCCGTCCAGGCAAGCAGGTGGCATGATCTGAGTTCAAGGACACATTCCAGGCAGGCAAAAACACCTGAGGCTGGTGCAAAGTATGACCAGGGAAGCATATGCCAGGAAGAGAAGGTATGTAGCTGGGGGTATGTCAGGCGTCAGAGGAACCAACCCCCGCAGTAGGTTGCCAGGAACAGATAAGACAAGGAAAGTTCTTGCCAATGCTTTTTATTCAATATTCACACAGAGAGGCTTAGAAATAGAGCCTCTTGGAGCAATGGCGCTGCTCTGAGTGAGTCTCTACCCCCTCCCTCTCTCCCATTATGTGTTATCGCTACGGGTGCTGAAAAGTGCCCTCTGCCTCTGAGCTCTCTGCTCTCCTACTTTCAAGGCCCACTGGGTTCTGGGAGAAGGGGGGTCTGGAATGCTTTCTAAATACACTGTGTCTATCAGCTGTACCCCCTCTGGTGGTGCTTCTTCTTCCTCCTCTCCCATTATTTCCCAGCTTTCCCCCTCATCTTCCTCTGAGTTGTGATCTCCCCCAAACCCTGTTGTAATTCTGAACTGTCTTCTCCTTTTCTGGAAGGGTCAGGCTGGGGAGGCGGTCTCTAGCATTCCTCCTCTGTGTGGAGCCAGTGTGGTGTAGTGGTTAAGAGCGGTAGACTCGTAATCTGGGGAACCGGGTTCGCATCTCCGCTCCTCCACATGCAGCTGCTGGGTGACCTTGGGCTAGTCACACTTCTCTGAAGTCTTTCAGCCCCACTCACCTCACAGAGTGTTTGTTGTGGAGGAAGAAGGGAAAGGAGAATGTTAGTCGCTTAGAGACTCCTTCTGGTAGTGATAAAGCGGGATATCAAATCCAAACTCTTCTCCTTCTCCTTCTTCTCTGCCCAGTCCCTGCCTGGGTATGACCTGGTGGACGTGCCGGAGTGCAGATAGAGAAGCCTAGAGGGTCCCAGACCCCTGAGCTTGGTAGGCTAGTGGCCTGATCTGGTATAAGGTAGCCTTGAAAGCTCAACATATTGTTGGTGGGAATTGCAGGTGGCCGTGTGCCGTTGTGCTCAAGCCCTGGTCACAGACTTCCCACGGGGAACTATTTGGTCATTGTGAGAACAGGATGTTGGGCCACATGGAGCCCTTGCCAGATCCAGCAGGGCTTGTTTTGTGTTTCTGTGTTCTTTTAAACAAATGCCCCGATGGCTGGACCTCAATGCATCTGGCCATTTGACAATCTGGTGTCCCCCACCCTACAGCTCGGACGCCATCAGCCTGGACACCTTCCCTAACTTTGGGGAAAGGCAGGGGGTAAGGAGGTCAGCAGACAGCCGCACTTCTTCCCGAAGTCCCAGGAGGAGCCGGAGCCATTTGGTGACATTTGTGCAGCAAATTGAAATTTCAGGTTTCTCCGAATGCATTTGTAATCAGCAGCTGCATCCCTTCTGGCATCCAGGGGTAACTTATCACCAGCAGCAATCTGGGCTTTCACAACCATATTGAACTTCTGCGCCGCGTTCTTGAAGGTTATATATTAATTCCTGATCAATACCAAAAGTCGCAGACTTTCTGCCCCCCCTCCTGCTGTTCTCCCCTCCCCACCCCCCGCCCCGCCGGCCTCCACCCTTGCCGCCAGCTCCCTCGCTAAATGCATTGTCCTACATTATTTACAATTCCCCTGTTTTGTCCAGCAATCGCCTTCAATCACAGCATTTCCATCACTTGGGGATGCCGGGAATCAGGAGCGACTCGTAGATCGGCGTTCTATGAACTGGAGAGAATGAAGAGGAATTGGAGGGAGGCAAACTGATCCGTCCTGGAGGCTGGCAATGTGATTGAATGGACACACACACACCCCTAAACACAGAGAACTGTCATAGCACAGCGAGGGCATCATCCATAACATCCTTCTGAACCGTCTAGAGGGGTTGGGAGCTGGGGGCACTGTCATACAGTGGTTCCACTCATTCCTCCTGGGCCGTGTTCAGAAAGGGGGGGTGAGTGTTCAGACCCCTGGGCTCTCACTTGTGGGGTGCCTCAGGGTTCTGTCCTCTCCCCCATGCTTTTTAACATCTATATGCGGCCGCTGGGAGAGATCATCAGGGGGTTTGGGCTGGGTGTTCATCAGTATGCGGATTATACCCAGCTCTACCTCTCTTTCAAATCAGAACCAGTGAAGGCGGTGAAGGTCCTGTGTGAGTGTCTGGAGGCGGCTGGAGGATGGATGGCGGCTAACAGATTGAGGTTGAATCCTGACAAGACAGAAGTACTGTTTGTGGGGGACAGGAGGTGGGCAGGTGTGGAGGACTCCCTGGTCCTGAATGGGGTAACTGTGCCCCTGAAGGACCAGGTGCACAGCCTGGGAGTCATTTTGGACTCACAGCTGTCTATGGATGCACAGGTTAATTCTGTGTCCAGGACGGCTGTCTACCAGCTTCATCTGGTACGCAGGCTGAGACCCTACCTGCCTGCAGACTGTCTAGCCAGAGTGGTGCATGCTCTGGTTATCTCCCGCTTGGACTACTGCAATGCGCTCTGCGTGGGGCTACCTTTGAAGGTGACCCGGAAACTGCAACTAATCCAGAATGCGGCAGCCAGACTAGTGACTGGGAGTGGCCGCCTGGACCACATAACACCGGTCCTGAGAGATCTACACTGGCTCTCAGTACGTTTCCGAGCACAATTCAAAGTGTGGGTGTTGACCTTTAAAGCCCTAAACGGCCTTGGTCCAGTATACCTGAAGGAGCGTCTCCATCCCCACTGTTCAGGCCGGACACTGAGATCCAGCACGAAAGGCCTTCTGGCAGTTCGCTCATTGCGAGAAATGAGGTTACAGGGAACCAGGCAGAGGGCCTTCTCGGTAGCAGCACCCACCCTGTGGAACGCCCTTCCATCAGATGTCAAGGAAATAAGCAGCTATCCTAATTTTAAAAGACATCTGAAGGCAGCCCTGTTTAGGGAAGCTTCTAATATTTAATGCTGTGTTGTTTTAATATTCAATTGGGAGCCGCTCAGAGTGGCTGGGGAGACTCAGCCAGATGGGCGGGGTATAAATAATAAATTATTATTATTATTATTATTATTATTATTATTATTATTATTATTATTATTATTATACTGCCTTCTAGCTAAAGGTTGTGCAAAGCCACTTCTGAGAAGTTTTGGTAGCGGAATGATTCCATTTTCGTTTTGCCCAAGCTTCAGGGTGGTTGCCGTATCCAGACTCAGTTCCACAACAACCCGCTCCAGATAGATGCAAATGGGGTTATGCAACACATGTCCTAAACCTAAGGCCTCCAGGATATCAAGGGGACAATGAAGCCACTATCCATATTGACTCCTCGGGCAGGAGGGGGGATGGTCCGGGACACAGAGTATGGATCTCCCCAAATCATAGTACTAGAAGAACAGGATGGATGGTTGGATAGCATTTATCTACCGCCTTTCTCTCCAAGGAGCTCAAAGCATGCGTGTGTACTTGTGTATGTGTATCTGTGTATAAAAGAGGGTGTGATTTTGCTGTTGTCTGTGTGTAAGATTTTGCTGTCTTAAATTATTGTCAGTTGCACCTGGTTAGTCAAATCTTGTATCTATTTTGACCTTGGTGATCCACCTTGGGGGCCCTTTTGCAGAATAAAACTTAAGTAAAAGATCAAGGTGGTGTGCTTGGCTGTCCACCTCCCACAACAACCCTGTGAGGTAGGTAAGGCGGAGGGGCAGTGACGGGCTTAAGGTCACCCAGTTAGCTTCATGGCCAAGTAGGGATTCAAACCCTGGTCTCCCAGGTCCTAGCCTGACACTCTAACCCAGGCTTCCTCCAACTGGGCCTTCCAGATGTGTTTTTGGCCTACAACTCCCATGATCCCTAGCTAGCAGGGCCACCGGTCAGGGATGATGGGAAGTGTAGTCTCAAAAACATCTGGAGGGCCGGGTTTGAGGAAGCCTGCTCTAACCGCTACGTCACATAAGTAAGCCTGCCGGATTATGCCAAAGGCCCATCTCCTCCCTCATCCTCTCCTCAGAGTGGCCAAAAAGACGCCCGTGAGAAGCCTGCAAGCTGGACAGGAGAGCAACTTTTTCCAGCAACTGGCATTCAGAGGCATGATGACTTTGACAATGGAGATAGCCCTTGATAGCCTTGTCCTCCTTGGGATTTATCTAATCCTCGCTAGGCCTTGCCTCGTGTTCCGGGCAAGGTCTCCAAGTGCCGAAAGGACCCAGAGGTCTCTGGCCTGCAGAGATTCCCAGAAAACAGCAAGGTCTCAGAAGCTTAACGCGTGACCTCGCTTTCCTTGCCCAGAGAAAACCCCACAGTCCCTCTCCCTGAAAAGATGGCCCAGCTGCTGTTCATTTCCTTTGTTCCTTAGAAATGAATGGGAGCCATGGAAAATGGAGAAGCCTGCTCACAGTCTGCAAACAGTCCTGTTATAGTCGCATAGCTCCTTCTCCCTACGTCCTGTCTCTTGGTCTCTCTAGAGTGGAATAAAGAGATGGCTAAGGGGAATAGATAAATAGACAGAAAGCAAGAGCAAAATGCATATCCTCCAATGTTTCTCCAGTGAAAATAGGAACATCCTATTCAATAATAATAATAATTGTATTATTTGTACCCCCGCCCATCTGACAGGGTTGCCCCAGCCACTCTGCGTGGCTTCCAATTCAATAAAACATTAAACACTTAAAAAAACTTCCCTATACAGGGTTGCCTTCAGATGTCTTCTAAAAGTTGTATGGTTATTAATCTCCTAGGCTCGGGGGTCGCATAACTCCATCCCCTCCAACATTTCTTCAATGAAACTAGGGACGTCCTAAGGAAAAGCAGGACGTTCCAGGATCAAATCAGAAACTGAGATGGCTTCTGTAAATCTGGGACTGTCCCTGGAAAATAGCGGCACTTGGAGGGTCTGAAAAATGCCAATTTTTGTGGTGGGTTTCCTGCATGTTCCAAGGACCCATGAGGAGGGTGGTGTACTTGTGGGGTCTCTGAAGACGGATACATTCGGCACTAGCATATCCTCAATGAACTGGAGCACTCAGTGTCAGGGGGAAGGAGATAAATGTTGCCCTCATGGCCACAAGGCTTTACTGTTCCCTGCAGGGCTGAGAGGCAACTGTTCACTTATATGAGACCAAGCCAAGAGATGCACCCTGGGAGACCATTGGCGTTTTGGCTAAACTTGTCCCATCCCTTGAGGCGCCACTGAGAATCGAGATTGTTCCTATCTGAATAGCCTGTTTCTGGGTCATCTCCCCACTTACTAAGGAGCAAGCCCCACTGAACTTAATGGTACTTACACTGGTGTTGACATGTATAGGGTTGTGTTGTTGGTCACACAGGTGTGTGATGGAATGCAGAAAGAAAGAAAAGAAAAGGAAGGAAGGAAGGAAGGAAGGAGGGAGGGAGGGAGGGAGGGAGGGAGGGAGCACCATAGCCCAATGCTTTGCATTCAGAAGTCCCAGGTTCAATCCCAGGCAGGGCTGGGAAAAGACCGTGTCTGAAGACGAACGCTGCCAGTCAGTGTTGTCAAAAGGGAGCTAGATACACCCCCGCTCTGCCTTGGTATAAGGCACCTTCCCATGTTCCCAGATGTACGAATGCTGAGAAAAGGCAGAAGAGCTGCAACGTTTAACTTGGTTAATCAGTTTTAAGATTTTCAATCAGCTGAAAAGGTGCTGCAATTAATCAAAAAGCAGATTATTATTTTTAAAGGGATTATTCTTTTTAATACAAATGCTGATGGCAAGCACCAGTCACAGGGTGAAGACAAGGTAATAAATTAAAATATAACAACAACAACAACAACAACAACAACAACAACAACAACAACAACACCCAGTTTTTCTCTCACATATGATGTCTACGGCACATGTGAATGTCAACTACCGGTAAATCCCCATGTCCTTGCAGTGTCCCGATCAGACCACTATAACATGTGGGGCCGCCTTTGGAAAGTGCAGTCAGGCTGCTAACTGGACCCGGTATTCCATCTGGGAATTTCATTTGAAGAGTAGGGGTATAAACCAAGCAACGAAATAAATAAGACAAAGGGAGCAAGATTCTTGCTTTCAGAAATATTGTTTTTGCGTGCATATGCAAATTCAATCAATAGCCTAATCGACTAAAACTCATAGGGTTAATCAATCAAAATATTTTTAATCAAGTTGCAGCCGTGATAGATATTAATGCGGCACGCTGACTGCCGTCTCCTTTTCTCGTCATCCATTCCTTGCACGAAAACCATCCATGGCGGCAGATTGGCTCCCCCCTTGCAATTTGCATTGGTACCATCGGGGCAGGATTCGGGGAATGGTCTGGGGGCCCACTCAGCAGAGAAAGCAGGGGGGGCTCTCAAATGCCGCCCGGTAAAACACATGACCACATGCCAGTCAGCAGAGGGCAGGTCCTGTGCTGGTCCCTAGGGTTATCCAAGAGGCATAGTCAAAGTCCGGTCCATGGTTCAAACGTTCAGGGTCAAGACAGTCCAAAGTACCCGAAGCTGAGAGCAGGGCAGGGTGTCAGGTGAGATCAGGAACAAGTATGTAGGTCGGGAACTAAGGCAGGTCAGAAGTGCGGGCAGGAAAGCTAGGCAGGTCAAAGGTAGAAACACTAGCAGGGTCTAGCAACCAACAATGTTGCTCCCGCATTCTGGGGCAGGGTTTGGCCGCCTTTTATCTAGAGTGGGGTAACGGATGGCCCCGATCCCCTGGCAACTCACTTCCTCGCCTCGCCTGGAGGTGAGCAATCCTCCTGCGAGTATTCAGGTCACTTCTTCTATCAGCCCTGAGTCGCTGCAGCTCAGGAGACACCGGTGGGTTACTGGACCCAGGAGACCCCTCAGCCCCAGCCGGCAGTGGGCCAGTGGCTGGTGACGACCCGGCTGATGGAAATGAGGTACCTTCTCCATCTGGAACCAAGGCAGGCTCAGGCCCCAGACTCGGCTCAGCTGATGCTTGCTGCAGAGGAGGTTGAGTGGACTGAGGTTCCTCAGGACCAGGCCCCAAACTTGGTTCAGCCGATGTCCCAGGCAGAGGGTCCGGTACAGGCTGCGATTCCTCTGGCTCCGAGTCCGAGCCCGAGTCCCAGGACATCACAGGTCCAGAGGCAAAAATGGGTAGGGCAGATTTGTGATTCTGAACCTTTCAGAGCAGACTAAATTCCAACCAACTAACTATTTACTATTTATGGACCTTAAGGTCCTCCGCGGGCATACCGGGAGAGGCGGTCCCGTAAGTACGAGGGTCCTAGGCCGTAAATAGAAAATATAATCCAGTAGCAAACAAGCTCTATCTAATTTGATGGACCAGTATTGTTGCTTTAAAGTTTACAGATTCCTTTAGGGGTGTTTCACTGCTGCAACCCAGGCTGGAGTCTTATGGAGAAGGGTTGTGGTCGGCGTCCATCTGTCTCAAGAGACAAGGGGCGGAAGCCTGGGCAGTGCGTAGGGAGGTGCTGGGACGCTCAGATGACAAGACCACCCTCTTTCTAGCCTTGCTGACGTGGTCCAAAGGAAAGCAGAGCAAGACATTTGGCACCAACTTGGCTATGGGAATTGCTGGAAGGAGGCGTACAAGGCGTCATCCAACCGTCTTAGGGACGTCTTAGGATTTGTGTAGGGTTCACTTCACTCCTTAGCCCTTTCTTCTCCCAAAGATAAACCTCAAGGCACCAGAGGTTTTGGCGAAGGGTGGGATGTAAGTTTTAAAATAATGCATTTTAGAAAATTGGGCATGGTGACCTCATCCTGCTCCTTGCTCATCCTACCTTGCAAATGCAGTAAGATACTCCAAGCTCTGGAGATGTCTGCAGAGGGATTTGGGCGAGGGTGGTGGTGGAGGGTTTTTTTGTGCGTTTCCCCCCTTCTGCCCATTTCATTTGTGTATTTAATTGTTTTCCTTTCTTCTTCCTGTCTTGACTTGTTTGATCTTGTGGTAACAGCTGTTAGAGGCTCCAAAGATACCTGTCAGAGCGTAATTGGTTGAGCTAATCAGCGATGTTTAATCGGTGTGGGAAAATAAACACACAGTCACCCCCGGCCTCTGAGTGGCTGAGCTGAAGCATAGTTGCCAGCAAGGAGGTCAGCCAAAGATAATTCCCAGGACCTGGGAGTCCCTACGACAGCGGAGAGGGAAAGGAGAAAATAGGCAGGCTGTGTAGCACAGGCCCTCCAACATGGCACAGGTGAGAACAGGTGGGGTGGCTGTGTTGCACCTTTGCAGCATCTATGTGCATGGCCTATGCGCATAGATCCATGTGCAAGTAAGTGTGCGCTGGAATCAAGTTGCATGTCATGACACACAGGGTTGTATTCTACTAAGATCTACCCAGAGCAGACCCATTGTAATATTAATAAAAAATCTAAGTTTTGTCCATTAACATCAATGGTCAGTCTGTCACGTCAAATTTATTGTATATAGCCAAATTATTATGATTATCATCATCATCATTATCATTATTATGTTGCCTTCTTCTCTAGCAGGGACACAAGGCAGCTTGGAGATATCCAAAGGCCTTTACAATAAATTTTATAAAACATAAAATTTCCAAAATAATACATGAAATAAAGGAGAAACTTGTTAAGGAAGTCACAGGGTGAACATTAACAGCATGTATGCTACCCTCGCAGGGCAACAAAGCATCGGATTAGAAATTATAATATACTAGTGGTTTTCAGCCCGTTTAATAACGGGCGCTAGAATCCTGGGGTTCGGAGAAGCGCTTGAGCAGCGCTTCTCCGAACCCTGGGACCTGTCCTTGCTGTCGGTGGCAGGGGGACAGGAACAGAGGAGGAGAAAGCGCTGCTTTCTCCTCCTCCGTTCCTCTCCCGCAGCCGCCGACAGCAAGGAGACATCCCAGGGTTCGGAGAAGCGCTTGCGCAGCGCTTCTCCGAACCCTGGGACCTGTCATTGCTGTGGGCAGCAAGGGGACAGGAACGGAGGAGGAGAAAGCGCTGCTTTCTCCTCCTCCGTTCCTCTCCCGCAGCCGCCGACAGCAAGGAGACCTCCCAGGGTTCGGAGAAGCGCTTGCGCAGCGCTTCTCCGAACCCTGGGACCTGTCATTGCTGTCGGCGGCAGGGGGACAGGAACGGAGGAGGAGAAAGCGCTGCTTTCTCCTCCTCCGTTCCTCTCCCGCAGCCGCCGACAGCAAGACCTCCTCCCAGGGTTCGGAGAAGCACGTGCGCAGCGCTTCTCCGAACCCTGGGACCCGTCCTTGCTGTCGGCGGCAGGGGGACAGGAACGGAGGAGCGCTTTCTCCTTCCTTCCTCTCCCCCAGCCGCCGACAGGAAGGACGCGCGCACTCTCCCCCCCCCGCCTCCTCCAACCGCCGCTCCTCACGGGCCAGGGAGGGTTGTGAGGAGGCCTTCGCCGGCCTCCACCCTCGCTTCCCTGACGTGCCCTGCAGTGAGGCGTTGTCCGGCGGGAGCGGCGGTTGGAGGAGGCAGAGGGGGGGGGGAGAGTGCGCGCGGGCAGTCTCTGCTGTCCAATCCCTGTGTATCTGGGGTACATGCGCAGTACCTCAGGGACACACGGGACAACTGGACGCAGGGACATCTTGGACATTATTATATAGGATTATAATTCTTGATATGGCTAGAAAGCGGCTTCTTAGCTACCAGTGCAAATTTAGCTACCAAATGTGTAATGCACAATTCTTTGTCAGCTGGAAGTTCAATTACCACTTCCTGAGGCGATTGATCTAAATACAACTGAAGAACAGGTGACAAAAATTTCACTCTGGGCTCTGAATGCACACGAAAGCTCATACCTATGACAAACTTCGTTGGTCTCTAAGGTGCTGCTGGAAGGATTTTTTTTTTCAGCTGCAATAAACTTACCTTTAAAATTATGGACTGGTCATTTCTTCGTCAGAGGGCAAACGGGCAAATTTAGCAGGGGATCAAATACTTTTTCTCCTCACTGTATATTAATAATGAAATAATTATTAAGCTCTAAGTTAAAATGGTTTTTTTTATTCCTAACAAACTTAATAATGCATTTAGCAATAACAAAAGTTCCTTTAGAAACACAGTTTACAAAGACTCATAATCTAGTCTCTAGAAACTTGCTATAACATGAAATAATAATAGCAAACCAGTGATATTTTAGGGAGCAGGCTAGCAGGCGGGGGCCTTACTTACATCCTAGGAGCCTCCACAACACAAAACACTGTTGCTGTATGTAGGTTTTATTTTTTGCTTTTTATCTTATATTTTGGAAATTTACATCCAGGTGTTTTTTTCCTTCAGTTTTTTTTGGGGCCCCCAAGAGAGTGGGGCCCTAAGCTATAGCTTGTTTAGCTTATACATAAATCCGGCACTGGGCATGGCGTGAAATGTGGCGGGGGCCCTGGAGCATTCTGAGGGCCGGGAGGTCTGCATTTGGCCCCCGAGCCAGAGGCTCCTCACCTGTGGCATAGGCACTTCACCAACCAACAGACTCTTTCCCGGAAGTCTTTGCTTGGTGGAAAGGAACTCCGCACATGCTCAGAGGCAGCAAGTTCTAGGGGCAGCCCCCCGCCCCCCCCCCATGAAAGCAAAAGTGGCAGGCCTGGAAAGAACCCTGAAGGCAGCAGGAGGAGAAATGAGTTTGTGACAGTTCCCCCCACCCCCTTTCCCTTCCGCACCACTAGCAAGTCACCAGCAACATGAGATTAATTGCCGTGACAAAACTAACCACGCTGGCATAGACATCTGTCATTCTGGCTGGGGCTGCGGGTCTGAAGCCAGATTGAACGTGACTGAGGGTGTCGTAGGAGGTAAGATGCCTCTGGAGCAGCAGAAGGAAGTGGCATCTTTCCATGCGCCTTGCTCAGGGGGGGGGGGACATCAGGAGGAAGACAACCCTTAAGTCAGCTGAGAAATTTTTATAAAGCTCCCCTGTTTGGTCTGTCTTGCCACAGACAAGGCAGGAGGTGTTCACACACACACACACACACACACACACACACACGTGCGTGCATAGGGATGTATATTATAGGTGTGTGTGGAATTTGAACAAAATACACTACCATCTGTCCAATAAATCTGACATAATAAATATGTCATTTTACTTAACTAGTGTTCAAGAGAAATAGACAGAGCTAAAGGAATCAGGAGTGTGTTTGGTTTAGTGCACACACACACACACCCTCTCAAGATGGCAAAATTAAAGCAATCAATCAGGGCCTCTCAAAACGTTGACATCACTTGGAATAATATTTTATTGTCAGCTATTGATTGGATCCCGCAGCACCAAATTGCAAACAATGAATTCTGGCATTCTCTAAACAAGAAGCGCCACTGGAATAACTTATGCTGAAACCTCTCGTGTGCTCTCTGCGCGTTTGGCAAGATTTGGGGGGGGGGGAGTTAAACAAAAATCCGTTCTGGAAGTGTTGTGCTTCTTGCTTGCTTTTATGTGGAGCTCCTTGTCAGGAGGTTAGCAGAGAGAAACCTTTGCTCCCGATTTCTCCCCATCTTTCTGTTCTTGAGATTGGTTGTTGTTGTTATTGTTGTTTTGTTAAATGGGTTTATTAGGGCACATCCAAAGTATGCACGAGGGGAAGACCAGTTGGGCAACCAAGCTTTCTCCCCTCCCCCAGCAGACCCCGTCGCCACCCAAATCTATGGTCAGAGTGTGTGATGTTCATTCTGACAGCGCTGGATGTGTTGGAGGAGAATACAGCAGGAGAGGGTATCTCCCAAAACTGGGTGGAAGAAATGTGCAGTGTGTCAGTGCATTTGTAACCTGCGCGCATGCGCAGAAGCGCTAAATGACATTTTGTGCATGCGCAGAAGCACCACATTGCGTCATGCGCATGCGCAGATGTGGCGCTTCATGTTGCAGCCTTTTCATGTTGCGAACAGGCCGCCGGAACGGACCCCGTTTGCAACATGAGGTACCACTGTATTCCAAATTTTAAAATGAAAAGCGTATTGCTAGTGGTCAACCGAAGAGGTTCAAAGACTCTTTCAAGACAAATCTAAAAATATGTAGTACTGTACAAACACCGACAACTGGGAAACACTGGCCTGAGAGCGCATCAATTGGAGAACAGCCTTTACCAAAGGTGTCATGGGCTTTGAAGATGCTCAAACTCAGGACAAAAGGGAGAAATGTGCTAAGAGGAAGGCATGCTTGGCAAACCCTCATTGTGATCTCTCTCTCTTTTTTACTGTGTTCTAATAAAAGAAATTTACAGAATATTCCGATACAACAACAGCAACAACAACAACAACCAGCAAGATATATCAACTTATACAAGTACATAACTACCTTCTCCCCCCTCCCCACCCTCCCCTTTCCACCCAAGAAGCCTATGTCCCCACTGTGGAAGGACGTGTGGATCCAGAGCTAGCCTCCACCATCATTTATGGACTCACTGTTAAAACCGTGTTTATGGAAGACAAGCTTACTCGGCTACGAGTGATCGCCAAAGAAGAAGTACGGTAGTAGTAGTTGGGGAGGGAAGTTGTTTTCCTTTGATTGGCAAAAGCTGCTTCTAAAGGAAGCTGCTGAGGGTGGCAGTTGTGGAGTGTGTGCGTCTGGACATGGCATCTCTTAAAATTCAGCGCCGAGATGCTGCTGGTGACGAGCATTCCCAGGACAACTGAAAATCAATGGAAGCCCCCAAAGAAAAGGGCTCCGAGATGTAATTAGCCAACACACACATTCCTAACCCAAACATCTCTGCGGATGAATGGGAAGCAGCTCCCCGTATCCCTTAGCTACATCTGAACCCCTTTGACCCTAATTCTCCCCTCCCGCCTGTGAATCGATGATCCCGGGCCTTGCAAAGGCGACCTTCGCACGTTAATTCTCCTGCTATGAAAGAGTCCCTCTCTGGGCAGCTGATTCTAGGGAGAGAAATTAGTAATTCAAATGGGAACAAAGACTAATCCACCGATTCGAAAGCTCTGGATTGAATTTTCTAACATTTATTTTAACTGAGGAGAGGACGGCACTTGCATTTGACCATCTTAACAGGTCGATTCGTTATGCAAAAGTTCCCCCCGAGACAGGGCCCCGATGATCATTCAGCACAGCAGCAGGAAAGGAAGACTTTGGGAAGGCAGAGTGCAAAGGAAAAATAGGGTTGGAGAAGAGGGGAAATCTGTCTATTTTTCCAGCGTGGTGCCGAAACTTGACGAAACGCTGTTGGATGGAACAGATGGCTGCGTGGGCAGAGTATATGGCAGGATGTTGTATACGGATTCTGACTCCAAAGGTTACAGAAGTGCTGCAGGGGGAGGTAGAGGGAGAGAGATTTACTTCAGCAAATGGGCATACAAATAGTAGACACATTTAATACACCAACCATTCTCACAAAACACACTGGAGGCTATTTAAACAGAGGTTGGATGGCCATCTGTCAGGGTTTTTTTAAGTTGTGCTTCCTTGCATTGCAGGGGGTTGGACTAGATGACCCATTGGATTCCTTCCAACTCTGCAATTTTGTGATTCAACATTACATTTAATTTGAATCCTCTTCGCAGGATAACCGTGAATTGTTATTCAATTCACCTTACAATGTATTGCATTAATTCGCCTTACAATGTATTGCATTGTTGATTTCCATTCTTTTCCTCCCCCCTCCCCCCCCCAAATTTTTTATCTGCATAACACTCACAAAAAGTATAAAAAGGGGTTTCAGGATATAAAAGTACATCCTGAAGAAAAAAAATAGATAGCAATAAAACCAAGTAAAAGAAAAGAATCTATTATAAAGGCACCAACAACTATTACTAGACACTGTGCTTCTGTTGATGCGGCCAAGAATAGCATTAGCCTTTTTTGCTGCTGCATCACACTGCTGACTCATGTTAAGTTTGTGGTCCACTAAGACCCCTAGATCCTTTTCACATGTATTGCTGGTAAGCCAGGTGTCCTGAATCTTCAAAGATTCAGCTTCACTGGATGTCCCCGAGGTCTAGTGTCATGAGGGGACACACACGACTTTTTCCTCTATCCATTCTCTCCATGCTGTTCATAATGTGTGAAGCACACATTACTCAATCCTCATTTGTAGTTCTGGTGAACACAAAGGGCCCGTCCATAAAAACATATCATGTTATCAGTACCTAAAACCTTCTCACTACCTCCTTGTCTTTTTGCCCTTGTTTTAACTAGATCTCTCCCTGAAGACCAGATTTGCTGTGGCAACGCAACCCAGATAATAGAGAATTTGTAGGCCGATGGAATGGGCAGCCAAGATGCACAGAACTTGGAAATTTCAGCCGAGAGGGAAAGTATCAGACATGCTAGGGCAATCTGAAGAGAAGGCTCCTTGGATTAAAGCAAACTCTGGTGGACCGAAGTGCCCTCTGGTGGGGATGATTTGGAACCTGCCGCATTCGAGCCTTTCCTCGCCCTTGCTTCTCACTGGGTTATGTTTTATTTTAGGGATTCCCCTGCCTTCCTTCATCTGTCACGCACAATGTGTGAGAATGGCGGCTCAGAATGCAAGAGAGAGAAGGCAGAGGCGGTGTGAACAAGCTGCTGCCATAACAGTACGTCCTCGCCACCGACACGCTTCCAAAATGCAATGCCCTAACACGACACTAAAAGCTACCCCATCGCACATGGCACAAGTTCACATGAAACCGTTCGGTGAAATCTTGAAGGCCTCAAACTTGCAAGTTTGTTTTTATATAATGATGATGATGATGAGATGATGATGATGATGATGATGATTCCCCAGCCACTCTGGGCGGCTCCCAATGAAATATTAAAAACACGATAAAACATCAAACATTAAAAACTTGCCTAAACAGGGCTGCCTTCAGATGTCTTCTAAAAGCCAGGTAGTTGTTTATTTCCTTGACATCTGATGGGAGGGCGTTCCACTGCCGAGAAGGCCCTCTGCCTGGTTCCCTGTAACCTCACTTCTTGCAGTGAGGGAACCGCCAGAAGGCCCTTGGAGCTGGACCTCAGTGTGATGGGGGTGGAGACGCTCCTTCAGGTCTACTGGGCCGAGGCCGTTTAGGGCTTTAAAGGTCAGCACTGTTGCAAAAAAATACCCCCCCCTTTCATTCTTATAATACATAGGTTCACTATCAAAGGGGGGATCTTGGAGGCCACATACACAGCCTCCTCTGGCAAGGGAATTTCCTCCTCCGACTGTGCCAGACAGCCGACTATCTTCTACACAATGGATTTTCCTCCCAAATTGGATTGACTCAGGATCTAATCAGAGAACAGCTATTACCTTCATAATGACTGTGAAACTTCTCTTTGTCCTGTGGAATGTAACAGGGAGGGGGTGAGAAGAGGCCAGGAGCAGCTGGCCAGGTACTCAAATTTCTACCTCTGGACCCCTCCTTTTTGTGATGTATCTATGACATGTGAGTGACATATTTGTGATGTATCTTTAGGGGTGTACCTTGGTGGTGGGATGCTAATAAAAAGGGAAGACCCCCTTTGTTCGGGGTCTCCATCTTGCTTCACCTTGTTGCAGGTGGGGCCCTGTCGCGACAGTATTTTTCTTTAATAAAGACCAAGCCTACTGGCTGCTGTTTTGCTCTGATAATCTTGGCTGGAGTCTTGTTTTGTCCAAGGGAGCCCTCAGATTTTCCGTTAACAGCACCAACACTGAGAGGTGCCGCACGCCCAATGCAAGGAATATGCAGAAATCACACCCTCATCTAAAATATCTCGGGGAATATCTGGCCGCACGTCAAATTAAGCCAAACAGCCTTACAGGTATTGCACGTGGGCCAAGCAGAGCCCCAAACAGGTCCTTATTTGGGCCATAAGGCTGTTTTCCCCAAGCTACCCCACACCTGATGCCCTATGGCACAAGGTGGAGGGGGGGCAAGTAAAGACATGGCTGCAAATGAAACATTGGGAGACTCAGTGTGTGCTTCTGATGGTTCCTTGGCAAGTGGGGCTGACTGCAAATCCCCACTGGGACCGGCTGCACTCAGGGGATCCTGGCCAGGAACTCCCAGGCTAAGCTGATCCCTGCCAAATGTCTAATAAGCAGCCTTGGGGGGGGGGGTAAGCCCTACAGGGATGTAGCAGCAAGAGCACCTGGAACTTAGGAAGCTGCCACAATGCACTACTACTTGTGGCTTGTATAACACAGGTGTGCAGAAACTTTGGCACTCCCCAAATTTTGTAAAGGTAATGTGACAGCCACTTCCTTCATGCATCCAACATTTCTTTTTTTTTTTAATGATATTTATTTTTTCCCATCACCAAACCTGAACATTGTTCTTCATGCTTGTATGTATATACATATACATACATATACATACACATATACATTTATGTTTGTTTGTTACAATTTTTCGTATCGTATTTCTAATCCTCCTTTCCCAGAGAAAAAAAGGGAAAGGAGAAAAAAAAGAAAAGAAAAGAAAGTAAATTTTATCTTTGGACTTCCTGTTATCTCCATCAGCATACTCTCCTCTTTTTGTCGCAGAGTGTATATTCAATCCATGCTATCTCTGTTGTTACATATCGTTTGACACTCCTATTTCTTAAGGAAACTGATTTCTGCAAATCCAAACAGATTTTTTCCCTTTTTTACTCAAACGCTATCATAGAAATTTTGTTCTCAGTATATTTTCTAACATATTTCTTGTACCTGTCCTGCATCCAACATTTCTTATGGCTCAGCTCTCCAAGATGGAGCACACCCAACAAGGGCCAAAGAGAGCGGCTTCAGGACACTGTGTGTACACACTGGAAAACTAACTCTCCTTCTCTAAATGCTGCCATTTCCCCCTGCCATACCCTTTGCCCCATCAGTCACCTAACCTAAGCATTGGCAATTGTATTTTATGATACCGAACACTGCCATGAATTGCAGATTCTGCATGTCTGCAACTAATTGTTAGGGAAGGAGGAAGGTTCAGCCAGTCGCATTTAAGTGCAGGACGGAACCGAACATCCCTTGTTCAGCTGGTGAAGGGTGAAGGCTGTGGCATGAATTTTAAAGGGACCTCGCGACAACTTTTACTCGCTGCGATAAATGCATGCACTTGTGAGGCAGCCAGA
Source organism: Zootoca vivipara (assembly GCF_965207765.1). Taxonomy (NCBI): domain Eukaryota; kingdom Metazoa; phylum Chordata; class Lepidosauria; order Squamata; family Lacertidae; genus Zootoca; species Zootoca vivipara. The sequence continues at coordinate 49,180,254 of NC_142594.1, read as the reverse complement.
CATGGGCGTAGCCAGGATTTTTGTTGGGGAGGGCAGAACCGACATGATTGATCAGTTAGTTAAGTATTTCTATTGTTTTACTTGATCTGGGGGGAGGGCAGCTGCCCCCCCCCCCACTGCTATGCCCATGCATCCAGATGTTTTTCACTTACCCCCCCACCCCCCAAATCATAGTTAGGACTATCAAAAAGAAATAAGATTGCAAAGGAAAGGGGAAACAAACTTATACTATTACTTCTTGTAATTTTTGTTTTTATTGTTATTTAGGAGGGCACAAGGAGAAGGGGACGACAGAGGACGAGATGGTTGGACAGTGTTTTCGAAGCCACGAACATGAGTTTGACTAAGCTGCAGGAGGCAGTGGAAGACAGGAGTGCCTGGCATGCTCTGGTCCATGGGGTCACGAAGAGTCGGACATGACTAAATGACTAAACAACAACTACTACTACTACTACTTGCCTTTCACCATAAGCTCCCAGGGTGGGTTGCAACAATGGAAAGATGAAATAGTAAAAGTAGTGAAAAGGACACATTAGGAGTGCATTCTAGTGCAATTTTAAGATCAGTTAAAATAAGATACCCCAAGAAAAGGGAAGGGAAATATCAAATGATCACAACAGTAAGCCCCAGGAAAAGGAAAACCCTCAGGGAGGATGCAGTTGGTAAAGAATGAGACTCTTAATCTCAGCGTCGTGGGTTCGTGCCCGACGTTGGCCAAAAGATTTCTGCACTACAGGGTGTTTGGACTAGATGACCCTCGTGGTCCCTTCCAATTCTACAATTCTATGGTTCTATGAACACCCCTGTATATCAGGAGCAAGGAATTCCTTTTCCCCTAGGGCCCAGCTCCCTGGGGAAATTGGGTGGGGTGGTCACATGCCCAAAGTGGGTGGAGCCAAAGTCCAAAGTATGTAGGCTTATGACGCCCACCGCTAACTCCTTTTTTAAAAAGCTGCTAACTACCCATAATGCTTCTCCCTTGAATGGTTCCTCGATAGAGAAGGCAAAGGGGTCAATTTTAAGCTGTTCAAGAAAGCCACAGCAGGTTCCTTCAAACTTCGAAGGCTTTAATTTCCCCATAGCTTTGCTCAGCGGGCAGGACTCTGGCAGCGATTATTAGGCTGAGGGATGTAAAGACTTGGTCAAACTCTGGGGACTCTGTTAGATGAACATCTGCCCTTCCTGGGAGTTCTCCCAGATCCAACAGAGCCAAACTCCGCTTGTGTCGGCCAGAGCTTGCATTCTGCCCTATTATTTGGAGCCTGAACCATCTCGCTGGCCAGATTCCAGCTGAAGGTCAGTGAATACTTGCCAGTTGTGGCTTATCATGCTGCAGGCCCATAGCTTGGTTGGAACAGGACAGTATCCTGGCAACTGAGAGTGACAGCAGTCTGCAAAGATAAGTTTGCCAGCCCTGTGTGTCAAGATGGGCATCTGGGTACATCTGACCAATCGGATCTTATGAATGTAGGTGTTTTGAGGATGCAATGATAAATAGTAAAAATATAACATCAGTCGTATACCCAGGACTGGAAACCAGAGCCCCCATTTCCAGAAAGTCACTTTGGAGGGACTTTTTGGCTTAATTGTGAACAGGTATAGTAGATGCACTAACCTAAGTCTAAAGTCTTTGTTATTGACCTAACCAGACACATGGTTTGTAAATAATTTTTATTTTATTTTACAAGCGTAGAGTTATAACAATACCAAATAAATATCCAGATTTAGAGATTTCTCTGAATCTCCTGACTTGCCCCCATCCCCTCCATGGATCTTATTGTCAGCATTTTCAACTGCATATTATTTCATAATCCCATGTTTTGTATCTATCCATGTTGTCCATAGTGATTGTTACAAGTGTTTTTAAATACTGCTAATGTTTTCATCTGCTTACAGTGGTCTCCTAAATAAATTATAATTTGTTCCCATGCTTTCTTGAAGTTTTTGTCTTCTTGGTTCCTGAGCTTTCCGGTCAGTTTTGCCATTTCGGCATAGTCCATCAGCTGGGTTTGCCATTCCTCTCTGGTAGGGACCAGACACACGGTTTGTATTGTCAAATTGAAATCTTCTGGTGTGGCTGGATGCATTTTCTCCAATCTTGCAGTTGTTTGTTTTGTGGAAATAATAATAATAATAATAATAATAATAATAATAATAATAATAATAATAATAATGCCTTTTTTCAGCCGGAACTCAGTTCTGGCACCTCTCAGGTGGGCACCATTGCCATTATAAAAAAATGAGGGAGGTGTTCATGGTGAGTTCAGCCACCTGCTTTTCTAGAAAAATAGCATTAATAATAATAATAATACTTTTTATAGTGTGAACTCACTGTGTGCCCCGCCACACTTATTCCTATTTACCTCCCTCATTATTTACTCCAAACTTCAAATTATCACAGTGCTTTCTGGACATTCTCTGAAGGTGTCACAATAAATTAGGTTGCCTTCTACTATTGCTGTGGCCCAACACGCCCCCCCCCCAGCTCCGCACCTGATCAGTCAATGCCAACATATTGGCCTGCTATCTATGAATACTGTGAAGTAAACTGAATAGAGCAAGGAGGGAGGAAACCCCTTTTTAATAGATCTGAATCCCTTGCCAATGGTGATGTCAATATCCTTTTATGTTAACCATTTTGGCAAAAACTCCCATCTGAGAATCTAGAGGAAATGGATATAAACCAAGCCAGTGCCTTGAAGGATAATTTCTCCACCCCACCATCAGTTAGAGTTGGGGGAGAAATTCAATTCAGTTTGCATTTAAAGGTGAACCTACCTAATTCACACTTTCCAAAACAATACAAAAACGGAAATGCAGCTATCCTTCAAAATTTGCAATGCAGTTCTCCATAGCTGCCAAGTCTCCCGTATTCCCCGGGAAACCCCCGTTTTTCCAGCTGTTCCCAGCCGAAAAAACGGATCCCCCCCGGTTTATTCTGGCACAGCGGCCATTTTGGAACTGGGCGGAGCATGCTCAGCAGCGACTTTTGATGCTGCTGTGCCCAGTTCCAAAATGGCTGCAGCGCAACTTCTGGTGCGGCGGCCATTTTGGAACTGGGCACAGCAGCATCAAAAGTCACTTCTGAGCATGCTCCGCCCAGTTCCAAAATGGTGGCATTGCTACTTCCGGTCTGCTACTTCCGGTCCAATCCCTTATTTTTCAGGCTGGAACTTGGCAGGTATGGCTTCTCCAGCTGAGCAATGCATACAAAAATCCATACACTTGGGTTGAGTCCAAAGGTGCATAGAAATGCATTTATTAGTGAAAGTAACATACAGACATTCATTATTTGCTTTGTGCCAATATGTATATTCGGCAAAACTGCATTCATAAGTATGTCTGTTAGGAGAAATTCACACTAAAATGCTTATGAGTTTTATGCTTATGAGTTTTAATGGGCTGCCCAGGAGGACTCCCCTGTCGTGAGTGCCTGCAGGTCCTGTCCCTGCCTCTCACCACCTGGCCTAGGGCGGGGCCTGGCAGGCCTCAAATAGGTCTGCTGCTCCCACTGCTGCTGCTGCCCAGGAGGACTCCCCTGTCGTGAGTGCCTGCAGGTCCTGGCCCTGCCTCTCACCACCTGGCCTAGGGCGGGGCCTGGCAGGCCTCAAATAGGTCTGCTGCTTCCACTGCTGCTGCTGCCCAGGAGGACTCCCCTGTCGTGAGTGCCTGCAGGTCCTGTCCCTGCCTCTCACCACCTGGCCTAGGGCGGGGCCTGGCGGCCCTGCTGGGGACTATTGCCCCCAGCGCTGTTGCTGTCCAGGAGGACTCTGAACTGTGCAGAGTTCTTTTAAAAATGTTTTAAATTCTCCTTTTATCATTTTAAACACATTATGTTGGGGGGTTGGTTATTTACTTGGGTCTGGGAATTTTTTAAATTTTGTTACTTCTGTGATTTTTGTTTCTTGGTTAGTATTGTCTTATTGTGTTTTTTGTGTGGTGGGTGCTGCCCAGGACTCTCTCCTGCTGTGAGTGCCCACAGGCCCTGTCCCTGCCTCCTTCCACCTGGTCTAGGCCGGGGCCTGGAGGGCCTCATAAGGACTGCCGCCGCTGCTCTGCTGCTGGTGCTGCCCAGGGGAACTTAAAACAGCACAGAGTTCTTTTTAATATGCTTTTTAAAGAATTTTTATGTTTTTATTTTCTTGGGGTGGTAGGTGGGAGGGTATTTTCTTTGGGGTGGTAGGTGGGAGGGATTTTTAGTTGGGTGTGGGAATATGTTAAATTTTGGTGTATTGTAATTTTTATTGTTTTTGGTTTTATTGTTTTATTGTTTTTTGTGTTTTTCTTTTGTTCCGTTCTTGCTGTTTTTTACAGAGGTTTTATTTTGTTTTTAAGGGCAGGGGTCAGGGCTGCCCGGGAGGGGGTCCCAGCAAGCAAAATGGCTGGGGCAGATTCCACAGGGGGGGATGCACTGGGACAACCGATCTCAGTGGTCACGGGTAGGAGGAGGAGTTACACTAAGACCGTCATTACCGAGGAGGCAGACTTAGTCGTTGTCTGAAGACTATCCCTGCCTCCGGGTCTGGTCCTGACCGGACGGATATTGGAATCAGCAAGGGATACCCACATGACCTGAAGGTGCTGCTGTGCAATGCCAGGTCGATGATGAATAAGACCACTGCCATTCACGACCTGATTGTGGATGGAGGATTTGACCTGGCATGTGTGACAGAGACCTGGTTGGATGAAGCCGATGGGCCCGTTCTTGGCGCTGCTTGTCCAACAGGTTTCTCTTATGCACAGCAACCCAGGCCATCTGGGCGGGGAGGGGGGGTTGCAGTGATTTTTAGGAAGTCATTAGTTTGCACCAGGCGTCCTATTGGTAAGATGGAGTTTTCTGAGTGCATGTTCTGGAAGTTGGGCAATAGGGGCAGTACAGGATTCCTTTTGGTGTACCGACCTCCCCGCTGCACCAAGGATTCCCTGCCCGAGCTGCTTCAGGTCGTGTCGGATGTGCTCCTGGAGACACCTAGCTTGGTTGTCTTAGGGGATTTTAACATCCATGCCGACACGACCTTACAAGGAGCCGCTCGGGACTTCGTGGAAAGCATGGCCACCATGGGGCTGTCCCTGAATAAGTCTGGCCCAACTCATAGCCGCGGACATGCCTTGGACTTGGTGTTTACCTCTATGGATGTTGGTGATCTGACATTAAGTAAAAGTGAAACAAAAGAAGTGCCATGGTCAGATCACTTTCTGGTGCAACTGGACTTCTCCGCAACCCTTCCCCTCTGCAGGGAGGTGGGACCGATTCGGATGGTCCGCCCCCGCTACTTAATGGATCCAATTGGCTTCCAGAGAGTGGTAGGGGATGTTTTATCCCATGTCGATGGCCTTTCAGCTGATTCCCTGGTGGCCCGCTGGAATGCGGAGTTAACCAGCGCTATTGACTGTCTGGCTCCGAAGCGCCCTCTCAGATTGCATGGAGCCCGGACAGCCCCGTGGTTTTCCCCGGCACTGAGGGTGATGAAACAGTCATTGAGACGGCTAGAGCGCCGGTGGCGGAAAACTCATTTTGAATCAGACCGGACACGGGCTAGAGCTCAACTCCGAGCCTACCAAGTGGCAATGGCGACGGCGAAGAGGACCTTCTTCACCGTCTCCATCGCATCTGCAGAAAACAGCAGCAGGAGACTCTTCCAGGTGGTTCGCAATTTAGCGGAACCACCTGCTCCATCCGGGCTCAGTATGGGCCACATGATCTCCTGCAATGATTTTGCAAAGTTTTTTGCAGATAAAGTCGCTCAGATTCGGGAAGAGGTAGACTCCACCGTGGGAGCAGGGCCGGGGCGGGGGAGTGCTAGAGTCCTGTCTAGTCAAGCTTTGTGGGATCAATTTCAATCTGTTACCTCCGAGGATGTGGACAGGCTGCTTGGACGAGTGAAACCAACCACCTGTCTCCTTGATCCTTGCCCATCCTGGCTTATAAAAGCTAGCCGGGAAGGGCTGGGCGATGGGCTTCGCGGGTTGGTAAATGCTTCTCTCCATGAGGGAGCCTTCCCAGACCCGCTGAAAGAGGCGGTTATTAAACCGCTTCTTAAAAAACCATCTTTAGATCCAGCCAATATGGCCAACTATCGCCCAGTCTCAAATCTTCCATTCTTGGGCAAGGTGATTGAGCGAGTGGTTGCTGAACAACTCCAGGCACGCCTGGAAGAAGCGGACCATTTGGATCCCTTCCAGTCAGGATTCAGGCCTCATCATGGGACTGAAACTGCCTTGGTCGCACTGGTCGATGATCTCCGGCGGGCTAGGGACAAAGGTAAGAGCTGTTTCCTTGTTCTGCTGGATCTCTCAGCGGCTTTTGACACCATCGACCATAACATCCTTCTGGACCGTCTAGAGGGCTTGGGAGCTGGGGGCACTGTTATGCAGTGGTTCCGCTCCTTCCTCCTGGGCCGTGTTCAGAAAGTGGTGGTGGGGGATGAGTGTTCAGACCCCTGGGCTCTCACTTGTGGGGTGCCTCAGGGTTCTGTCCTCTCCCCCATGCTTTTTAACATCTATATGCAGCCGCTGGGAGAGATCATCAGGGGGTTTGGGCTGGGTGTCCATCAGTATGCTGATGATACCCAGCTCTACCTCTCTTTTAAATCAGAACCAGTGAAGGCGGTGAAGGTCCTGTGTGAGTGCTTGGAGGCGGTTGGAGGATGGATGGCGGCTAACAGATTGAGATTGAATCCTGACAAGACAGAAGTACTGTTTGTGGGGGACAGGAGGCGGGCGGGTGTGGAGGACTCCCTGGTCCTGAATGGGGTAACTGTGCCCCTGAAAGACCAGGTGCGCAGCCTGGGAGTCATTTTAGACTCACAGCTGTCCATGGAGGCACAGGTCAACTCTGTGTCCAAGGCAGCTGTTTATCAGCTCCACCTGGTACGCAGGCTGAGTCCCTACCTGCCCGCTGACTGTCTCTCCAGAGTGGTGCATGCTCTAGTTATCTCCCGCTTGGACTACTGCAATGCGCTCTACGTGGGGCTACCTTTGAAGGTGACCCGGAAACTACAACTAATCCTGAATGCGGCAGCTAGACTGGTGACTGGGAGCGGCCGCCGAGACCACATAACACCGGTCCTGAAAGACCTACATTGGCTCCCAGTACGTTTCCGAGCACAATTCAAAGTGTTGGTGTTGACCTTTAAAGCCCTAAACGGCCTCGGTCCGGTATACCTGAAGGAGCGTCTCCACCCCCATCGTTCTGCCCGGACACTGAGGTCCAGCTCCGAGGGCCTTCTGGCGGTTCCCTCACTACGAGAAGCCAAGTTACAGGGAACCAGGCAGAGGGCCTTTTCGGTAGTGGCTCCCACCCTGTGGAATGCCCTCCCACTAGAGGTCAAAGAGAACAACAATTACCAGACCTTTAGAAGGCATCTCAAGGCAGCCCTGTTTAGGGAAGCTTTTAATGTTTGATGGATCTCTGTATTTTAATGTTTGATGGATTTCTGTATTTTAGAATTTCTGTTTTGTTGGAAGCCGCCCAGAGTGGCTGGGGGAACCCGGCCAGATGGGCGGGGTATAAATAATAAATTATTATATTATTATTATTATGAGGCCTCTTTAAGAATAACAACACTCAAACCAATGAAGAAATGCGGAGAACTATGATTGGGAAAATGAGAAACTGCAAGATTCCAAAATTATTAGATTTACTAATCCTTACCTCTAGTGCTTGCATATTATAGTATGTTGAGTCAAGACTCCTCTTCTTCTTCTTTGGCGATCACTCGTAGCCAAGTATGATTGGCTTCCATAAACACGGTTTTAACAATGGGTCCGTAAGTGACTGTGGAGGCCAATTCTGGATCCACACGTCCTTCCACAGTGGGGACATTGGTTTCCGGGCAGGAGTTGATCACAGTGTGGATTTGCCAAGCGTGCCTTCCTCTTAGCACGTTTCTCCCTTGCATCCTGAGATCGAGTTTCCATAGCTGCCAAGTTTTCCCTTTTCTCGCGAGGAAGCCTATTCAGCATAAGGGAAAATCCCTTTAAAAAAGGGATAACTTGGCAGCTATGAGTTTCTTCAAAGCCCATGACACCTTTGGTAAAGGCTGTTCTCCAACTGGAGCGCTCGCAGGCCAGTGTTTCCCAATTGTCAGTGTTTATACTACATTTTTAAAGATTTGCCTTGAGACAGTCTTTAAACCTCTTTTGCTGACCACCAGCATTATGCTTTCCATTTTTAAGTTCGGAATAGAGTAGTTGCTTTGGAAGACGATCATCAGGCATCCGCACAACATGACCAATGTTGGCCCTTGTGGAAAGGTAACTGCCTAGGTAGGAGAAGTGATCAATGTTTTCCAACGTTACACTACTGAGTTGGATTTGTGGCGCTGCAAAGGGGTTATTTTGTACTTGTTGGTGCAGCACTTTGGTTTTTTGGATGTTGAGTGATAGGCCAAGCTTTTTGTAAGCTGCTGCAAAGATATTTAGGATGGTTTGGAGGTCATCCTCTGAGCGTGCGCACACTACATTGTCATCAGCACACTGAAGCTCTATGACGCAAGTCAAGACTACTGTTTTGTTGAGCCTTTGGTCTGGATTACATAGACATTGTTTGTTTGTTTGTTTGTTTGTTTGTTTGTTTGTTTAAAAAATCTATCCCACCTTTCCCCCAAAAAAGCTCAGAGTTTCCTTCTCCTTGGTGCTTTGATTATTTTGCTTGTGCTGCTGACTGCACTTAATCCGCTGCTCCAATTTCTGTTGCTTATTTAGTTGTCCCACTGTTGTGTTCTCCTGTGTATAATTTTCTCCTTCAGCTGCATTATTTGGGTGTGTTTCACCCAAATCCCCCAGGGCTGCAATAGGAAGGAAAGCCCTTGACTTTGTTTGCAAATGCACCTCTTCTCGTTCTGGCACGGTGCCACTGCGTTGAGGTTCTTAGTGGTCAGGAAACAGGAAAAAGAGCACTTATTCCTGCTTCCTAAGCACTAAGACCTTGGGTGCAGTAGCAGTGCACCGGAAGGAGAAGAGGCATGTCTCCGACGTAAGTCGAAGGCAAAAGAAAGAGGTGCCTAATATTAGGAGGGCTGGCAGGTCAGCAGAAGTGGTTTTGCAGGCCAGACGTGGCCCGAGGTTCCATGGGATGATCGCTAGCCCTGAAGTGAGTCGTGGGCAGCTTACCACTGCCAGGAGCAATGCCCCAATGCCTTCTACATGCACTGCATCAGGAAGATTTGGGGTATCACAAGGCAGTGTGCTCCCAAGCCCACATTCCCAGCATGTTTGCACTCCTGTCTCAGTGACGTCTACACTTGCTTGGTCCTGTCCACAGAATGGAAGATGGCAGGATCCCCAAGGATGTGCTCTTCGGAGAGCTGGCTTCTGGCACCAGGCCCATTTGGCAGACCAACTCCGCGTTACAAAGATGTCTGCAAGCGTGACAAAAAGGCCGGCAACACCACCCCCGCCATGTGGGAATCTCCTGCAGATGACCACAGTGCCTGGAGACAGACAGTCAAGCTCTGTATCCACAGCAGTGACCAGAAGAGAAATGACCGCTGGGAGGAGCACAAAGAGACGAAACACTGTGGTGCATCTGCAGCAGCACAACCGGACTCCTTCATCTGCCCCAGCTGCAGCAAAACATGTCTCTCCTGCATCAGTCTCTACAGCCACAGCAGGCACCACAACCACATTTGAGGGCCCTGAAATGTAGCCTGCAAAATATAATTATAAATTCCAGATGGAGGGAAATGGTTGAGCAATAACCTTCCTTTCTTTTGGACCCGGGATCCAGCTTTAACTCTAGCCTGAAATAGGAAGCCCACTTTCCATTTTGTAACAGCTGAAAATCCGTTTGGGAAGGGTCACAGCCCAGAGGCAGAACACCTGCTTTGCTTGCAGTTCCTGGCACCTCCACTTAAAAGAAGCAGACAATGCGAAGGATCTCTGCCCGAGATCCCAGGGAGCTGTGGCCAGTCAGAATAAACGATCCTGGACTAGCCTTTTACTCTCTCAACCATGCCTGCCTTCCTCTCTAGGAGACCAAGATGCCAATGAAAACACGACCCCTGGGCTTTACCAGTTCTGATGAAAGGGCAACTGTACCCCAGCCACAATCAAAACTACTCCAGGACTTCAAAGATGGGTGTGACACCGCTCTGGTCTTCAGCTGGTGGGTTGCTGTTCCATAGGGGTTGTTGGGGAAACCTGTGGCTCTGTTTTTAATCCTATTCCTTGTAGTTTTACCATGTCATGGGAAATCCATCTCCATGTCCAGGCTAAATACAGACAGACAAGGATGGCTCAGTTGTTCTGAAGGCATGGATAGGATTACGATGCACTGCAAAATCAGGAAACCAATGAGAAGATTGTATTGAGAGTAATAAGAAACATAGTTCATCATTATTAGGAGAAGCAGTGGTGAATGTTAGGCTAACGTGTTCCCCTCTCATTTTTGCTTCTTCCTTCATGTGTGAAGGGGGAATGGCAAACCACTGTTTCCCATTTGCAACAAATGAGGGTTTGTGCAAACCACAGTTTGCTCTCAAACCTGGATCCCAAACCATATATGAAGGAAGTGGGGGTGGGGGGAGCCCAGACCTCACCACTGTTCATTCTTGCAATGATAAACAGTGGTTTTCCATAGCATCTGGTTGCACTGAATGCCAAAATGTTCTGAAGCCCATGATATAATGGAACCGCATATATTAAAACACATTCATAAAAAACACCAATGGTGCATATCACATTGACAAACTGAGAGAGCAGTGCACTACAGAAGTGCCAATTTTGGTTCAGCAAACAGATTTTCTAAGAAAACCCACTCCTTGGGGCTAATATAATGGAACTGATTCCATCCTATGGGCTTTTGCGCATAGCTAATAGTAACACGTAGCTTAATCTGCTTGTGTTTGCTGTAGGAAACTCAATCTAACAAGCTCCGTTTTGTCATATTAAAAATAAACCGATGAAACAATTTGTCAAACCCCTAAGGCAAAATGTTCATGAAGCCACTAAGGATTTCGGAGAACTTCTTTTGATCAAATGACCTTTTGCTGGCAATTAATCCTAAAGTAAATAAAATGTTGGTAGAGTTAGAGAGCCCAAGTGATCAGCCAGTGCATAGAGCTGCTTTTTAATTATTATTTTTTGCACAGATGAGGCAACATAACCCATCTGTGACCTTTAAAATGACTCTTAAGCAGATCTTGCCTGTCGTTCCAAATTGTGCGGTCAGCTGGTGATGGGGATGTGATGTTCACAAGGGACCAGGAGCAGACCATCAAAATTGACATCAACCCTCTTAACAGGAATAGCTCCATCTTCATCTTCCAGGAACCTGAGAGAACTAAGGTACGTGCAATGCAAGTTATATTACCAAATCCAAACAAACGAAATAAATGGATGTTGTTTAGTCATTTTGTCGTGTCCGACTCTTCATGACCCCATGGACCAGAGAATGCCAGGCTCTCCTGTCTTCCACTGCCTCCCGCAGTTTGGTCAGACTCATGTTGGTAGCTTCGAGAACACTGTCCAACTATCTCGTCCTCTGTCGTCCCCTTCTCCTTGTGCCCGCCATCTTTCCCAACATCAGGGTCTTTTCCAGGGAGTCTTCTCTTCTCATGAGGTGGCCAAAGTATTGGAGCCTCAGCTTCAGGGTCTGTCCTTCCAGTGAGTACTCAGGGCTGATTTCCTTCAGAATGGATAGGTTTGATCATCTTGCAGTCCATGGGACTCTCAAGAGTCTCCTCCAGCACCATAATGGGAATGGGGAGTAGGTCACAAGGCGACTGATACAGCCAAAATTAAATATGGCAATAGTCTACTACTGATTTCGGAGAGACTAAACTCTTAACTCTCCTAGGGGGGTCTGTGGCCTTGATCCAGCTGTGGACTTTTTTTGAGCAAAAAGCAGCAACTTTGCAAAACATCTGTTCAGCCAGGAAGGGTCAGCAAAGGAAACTGAATCTAACCTGCAACACACACACACACCCGCCCCCGGTCCCTTTTTCTAGAACAGCTTCTTGATGCTACTAGAACAGTCCTCTTGGTAGCTGGCTATGGGTACAGCTTCTCACAGAGTTAGGAATATGCACGTGAAGTGGCTCTCACAAGTGTATGGGGTATCAAAATGCTGACCTTTGGCCGTTTACTTGCTTCTGTACTACATTGTATGCAAGGGGCGGGGAGGTTCCTGAAATATGAACTGGTTCTGTGTTTGATTAAACCAAATGCTAAACAAGATAAGCTGCTTGACATCTGTGATTGAATCTTCCGCCTCTGTAGTTTTCTCTTGCGAAGCAGTCACTGTGTGGAGGGAGTGTTTGTGTATGAGAGAAAGAAGAGGGGGAGAATCGGTTTGGGATTGCAGTCCTTGGGAGGGGAGGTTAACTTCTTACAAAACAGGGACCCCCAAGCTGCCCATTTTCCCCATTGAGGAAGGCACGCCCACCTACAGTTTAAAAAGAAAATCCTAAAATGCAGCAGATCCAACTGTTGATCTCCATGCCTCGTTGAGTTTGGTCCCGATGCACACAGCTGGGCTGCGTTGTGTAATAATGACCCTATCTAAAGCCTACAGAAAACGATGGCGTTGTTCAGCAGTGTGATGGTTAGAAAATGGCTCTTATGTCCTTCCCAACTGCTCATTTAATGCTGTGTGTATCCATATTTCCTCTTCCCACCCACCCACCCAGCCCTTCTGCCTATCTAGTCAAGAGTTCCTTTGACAATCTGGGAGAGTGCTACTCCCTGCAGCACTCGCTTAAATTTTTAACAGATGGCCTGTAATAAGTAAATTGAAAAGTGCAAATAAGGTTAAAACAATTTTTCGTTATTGAATATCATTAACTTCAAGGCTGCCCACTTTAAAATGCTAATTAAGCCTCGCTTTCCCTTTCGCGGGGTCCTGGTGAAGACAAATGGCTGTGGAGTAAATTAATCTTGTTTGCAAAGGACCAGCCCAGGAGAAAATCTGATGAATAGATCTTCATCCCCACCCCCCAAGGTTATGCAAAGCATTTTTGAAATTTTCCACAGCGTGCAGCAGCCCCTGCTAATTAATTTCTTTCCCAAAACTATAAAGGGGGTCAACAAGAGCGTTGCAGACTGAGGAACATGGGTTAAACAGCAAAATGAACCCCTCACCCGCCCCTTGCTCTTGAACGACGTCAGGACCAGGAATTACGTTGCCAGCTAGCGCAATCTAAAGGCAGAGTCTCCCTTGGATGGCCTTCAGGAGATTCGCTGTCCAAGAACCAGGCTATGACTTCATTTCAAGAAACCTGGCTCCAATTCAGTGCTGGTCTCTTTAGGGTCACAAAGGAGGGGAAACACTTTGATGAAGGCACCCGGCTGAAGTCAAGAAGATCCCTATGTTCATCTGTGGGAGTGGAATTGGGGAACCCCTTTTGGGCTGAGGGCCACATTTCCCTGGCGCAAAGCTCTTGACACCCGCTTTTCAATAATGGGCAGGGACAGACACACACAGTCACAAACCCTCAACAGAGGGAGATGGGCACCCACATTCACTCATGTGCACTGCACTTTCCAATGGAAACAGAGGTGCATTTAATCCTGAGTGACTCCGGTCATGTTTAACCTTCTGCATTCTGCGTGGGCGCTTTCTTATGAAGTTGGATACCCAACACCTTTCCTCTGTCCCCACAATTCTAGCAGAAGAATGTAAATACACGGTTGAAGTAGAAGCTCTGCAGCAGCCGTTTAAAACCGTAAATTTCAAAATGTTGTTACATTATGCAAACTGTGTGCATGGTTCGCTTTCTGCATATTTGCAAGGAACACCAGTCTGCCTCTCTGCTGAGACATTCCCCTCTGCTTGTATTTTCCTAAGGCAGATCCTCTTGCAGAGGACGGAGCTGGGCTTGCATGCTTTGAACAGCATTGAAGCCTTGCCCCCTCTCAATTGATGTCCACTGGGGGAGAAGTCCAGGGGCATTGTGGCCCTTGGTCTGCAAAAGGTTTCCCAGCTCTACTTTATGGTCTGTTGGGAAACTTGCAACCTCATGTGTCCATGGAGTCCCATTTCAAAGCAAGTCGCCCCTGGTTGGGTCTGAAAAAACATCTAAGCCAGTAAGAATGTTCACTGGGTCAATAGCAAAAGAGGCACTTTCTGCAAGGATGCTGTATTGATCTGTGTAAACTCAATTATGTTTCTAAAGGAAAGAACTGTAAGCAAAAGGAATGAAGCATCCAGATCTCCTGAGCCAACAGGCATTCTCTGGGCCAAACTAGGCAGAAGGTGTGGGAAACCCATGAATAGGATCCCAATGGTTTGTTTGTTTTTTCTTAGCTCGAAGAAGCACCAGGAGGTGGGAGTGTGACTTAGATTGGAGACATGGTTTAGGCAGCAAGAGGTTGAATTCCTTTGCCATAGGTCATCCTCCCAAGCCAAATCAAATCCCCCACCACTGAATGGTACCTCTATGTTGTGGGATGTAACATCAATGAAGCAGTCAAATACAACACTTCCTGTTTGCCTAGAGTGGATACACAGGGGAATGTTGCTCCAGCCAGGAGGACTTCCTGTCACACCTGGTCTGGAGCATCCTCCCCCTGTGTGTGACCAGGTAGATGGGTGTGACCCTGGCAGACCCTATAAAAGGGCTGGTCACGCAGCCATCTTCCCTTTTTTCACCTTATCCCATCTTGATGCCTTTTGCTGTGTGCTGGCTCTCAGCCAGCAGCACTTGAGATCTTCCCTCACAAAGGATGAACTTTTCTCTGTAACTGTAACTACAAGCTAAAGCCTGCCTTCAGGCCCAATACTGTGAAATGGATGTAAGTAAACCTTTTAAAAGAAGACTGTTGTGTCATGAACATTTACCATGAACAATCCAATCTGGACAAGCCAGACTGGATTGCTTAACTCAAACGGTTCTAATGAATCTATCAACTAGCTTCCTGCTATGTACAAGGGAATATGCTCTGACACTAGCTCACTGGCGTAAGTGAGGTAGGATAATATTTAATCAATACCCACAACATTCCCACAAATGTTAATCAGGAAAACTCAACGGAGGGAAGGATTACTGCCCCCTCCCTCTTTACCAGGGGGAGCCAGATGTTGTTAGACTCTGTGTAAAGCAGCAGTGAAAAAGGTGAATCATTAGGAAAGGGATTGAAAATAAAATTCCCAGCATTATAATCTATGGTGTCTCCGCATTTGGAAAAAGGATTCAGAAGAGCTCAAAAAGGTTTAGGAGAGGGCTAACGCAGCTGGAGCAATTCCCCTATGAGGAAAGGTTGCAATTTTCAGGGCTCTTTAGAGGAAAAGTGAGTAGAGAAATGAAAGAGCTGTGTAAAATTATGCATGGAGTGAAGAAAGTGGATAAAGAATAACTTTGTTCCGTCTCTCATAAGACTAGTCAGGTTGATGGGAGTTGCAGTCCAACACTTCTCAGAAGGTGACAGGTTCCCCACTCAGGGACCAGAAACAACCGAAGCACAAAACCACAGCAATATTAATACCCTGGGAGAACAGTGATGGCATCAAAAAGATGACCCTGTTGGTACCCTGGCAACAGTGCTCCACAAATCGGGGGCTTGCTCTGACAAAGCCTGCTCTAGATTTAACTATAGAGCAGGTGCAGCAAGCCAGAGCCCTCAAGATATTATAGGCTATAATTCCAGTCAGTCCCAGCCACCATATTCAATGGTCAGGGATGGGCAACATTGGCTACCTCTGGGTCAGAGGAATCGAACAGCGCCTTAGGTTGTCAGTTGCTTAGGTGGAAAGGCAATTGCATAATGCTTATACAGAAAATAATAGTGCAATGGTACAGGCAACGATTCTTATTGTGAGATGTCACAATTGTCCCCAAAAGCAGCCTGAATTTCGGATCGCACAGATGAAGTATACAAGAATAGATGTTGCTCCTCCACATGCTCATACGTGGAATCTGCAGCAAAGATGCACAGCCTTTTGAGCCATGGAACCACAGCCACCTTCTTGAAGGAATCTCACCTGGCCAAGCTGCAGGATGGGGGCTTGCGGGCACAATCTGGGTGTCTAGAAGAATCCCAACTAAATCAAGGAGCAAAGCATGATTGACAGAATGCCGTGCAGAAACAGAGATCAAAGGGAGTGGGGGTGAAATGCATGCCACCCTCAATGAATGCCCATCATAAACTGCAGGCATCCTGTGCTATATACAGGCTTAGTAGGGTGCCACCTGGCCAGTGAAAAATATACTGTACCCAGATTATGACCAGATGCTTTTTGACAACCTATGCTTATTCCTCCTGTCCACTGCTGGCCTCGAGCCTAACCCTTAAGAGTAATGGCTTGCAGTGGCGTTGCTTTTTAAGCACCTCCTATATTCGCCACACACATCCACACATAAGCACACACCAAAAATAGTTAAACTGAAGAGGATTCAGCAGAGATCAAATTAGGTGTTGTTGGATCAATGGTGTCTTTTAAAGCATGAGCACTGGGGTCGGTAGCTTCAGTTTGTCAGCACTTTGAAAGCAAATCCCTTCAGAAAGCGCCAACTGGTTTGTTTCCATTTCCATGATAAAAGGGCTTTAGGCAGCAAAGAAAATAATTTTTCATTGTGTCAAGCTTATTGGAGAATCAATAAACGTTTTGCAGATGGATTAGAGGTAGGTCCCAGGGACCATCGTGATGTTAAAGGGAAAGGCTGCAGCTGTAGGCTGTCTAAGTCAACGCTTTGTATTCAAGGTCCAGAAAACTAGAACTAGGAGAAAGGAGAGGCGAAGCGTGCAGCTGAAAGGATGTTAACAGGCAGAAAACGTATTCAAGAACCGCCACGTGAGTTGAAAGCTTTTTCAGAGATCCAAGGGAGAGTCTAGTTCCTCGAATCCCACCTCCACATGATACTCCAGATACATTTATGTTTTTGTCCAAATTCTCAAGAGAGTGGAAGTTTCACATTTTATCATAGCAAGGTTGAGAAAAGACTAGGCAGAGGTATAGGACGGGTGCTGCCAGATGGAGCAGTTGACAATTCCAGGCTAGAAAGTTCTCTGGTTTGACTCTTAATAGAAAGAAGCTCCTAATAGCTTAGTAAATGACTCACAGTTCTGTGACAGAGTAAAGGCATTGCATGTGCAAGTTCCCAGGGACAGGTAGGTAGCCGTGTTGGTCTGAGTCGAAGCAAAATAAAAAAAATTCCTTCAGTAGCACCTTACTGGCCCCAACAACATCCAACATACCATCTCAGGACTATTAAATTGCTCATCTTCTAACATTGTGTATGCCATCAAATGCCAACAGTGCCCTTCAGCTCTCTATATTGGACAAACAGGCCAAACCCTACGCCAAAGGATAAATGGACATAAATCTGACATCAGGAACCACAAGACAGAGAAACCAGTAGGAGAACACGTCAATCTCCCAGGACATTCTATACAAGATCTCAAAGCAGCTGTTTTATTACAGAAAAATTTCAGGAACAGACTGGAAAGAGAAGTTGCTGAATTGCAACTCATTAGCAAGCTTAAAACCATGGAGCCACCTGGGATGAACAAAGACATAGGATTCTTATCTCATTATGCATGATCAAGCTTTTGTTAGCGCCTCAGCCCTTGCTTTTTCCCCGCGGGACCAATTGCAGTCATCAGCAGTCGTTAACAGCCATCTACAGGTTTACCACTCCCATCAGCCCATCACCCACCCTCACCACCCTCTGTATATACATAAGGGTCTGACTCTTCTGTTTCAAGTGTATCTGAAGAAGTGTGCATGCACACGAAAGCTCATACCAAAATAAAAACTTAGTTGGTCTTTAAGGTGCTACTGAAGGAATTTCTTTTAAGTTCCCAGGGTCAATTCCTAGCATTGCCAATTAAAAGGAACTCCAGGGACAAGGCTGCAAGAGAATCCTCTCTCAGACCCAAGAGCCAAGATCTGGTTGGATTACAATTCCTATCATCTCTCCCCATGCATTATATTAGGGGAAAC
Source organism: Zootoca vivipara (assembly GCF_965207765.1). Taxonomy (NCBI): domain Eukaryota; kingdom Metazoa; phylum Chordata; class Lepidosauria; order Squamata; family Lacertidae; genus Zootoca; species Zootoca vivipara. The sequence goes on along the minus strand of NC_142594.1, from coordinate 49,162,370 downwards.
TGCTTGCAAAAATATGTTATGTTAGGGGGGAAATTGCATAAAAATATGTGCATATTAGAGAAGTATGCACAAAAACGCTGGGAAATATCCGTGAGGATTTAAAAAAATATTCCAAACCTTTAAAAAAACAAAACATTTATTCGAAAGTTACAATACATTTTTCAATCAATATATCCCCTCCACAGACACCTCTGTGATGATGGGGGTATTAAAATATCCTGTGCTTCTTCCATAAAAGAGAAAAAGGGTGACCAGATCGTGTCAAAGGTATCTGATGCAGAAATGTGACAACATAGACTTAAGGTTGGGGGGGGTGGGAACTGGGAGAAACCTGAATTGATATCCCTAGTTAGCTTAGGGCTGTCACATGTCCGGATTTTCCTGGTTTAGGGCAACCCTAAGTTAGCTGGCCATATGAATTGGACACCAGGAACTGTCCTGTGCCTTATAACCCATACCTGCCTCTTCACATAAGGTTTGTTTGTTTGCTTGTTTCTTAGGGGATGCAAGATGCCCCATCTGGGTTTTGTGATCATTTCTAAATATTAAAACACACACACACACACACACACACACACACACACACAAACGCCTCACTTTCATTTTCCTTTTTAAAGTATTCACAAAGAATGATGAGAAAACCTAGATGCTATGTAAGTCAAAGAGGGGGAAGTTTGTCCATCCCTAGTGCTGGGTTAGATGAACTAATCATTTGGCCGAGTTAAATGTTGCCTTGCAGTACCCCCCCCCCCTCATCCCACTCCAAAATTATAAGACGATATAACTTTTCACATATTTGAAAAAAAATGCAGTATAAGAAAAGTCTAAAGGATCCTTCCTCACTGAAGCATCATAAATAAGTTTATGGCAGGAAGGCAGAAACCTCTACCATAAAAGCTGTGCAACTATTGCAGTTTATTAGCTGCCCAATGAAACAAGCAACGCTAAAGGCGTTCCTCCTTGAAAGGAAAGAGAAAGGCCATTTAGCATCAGTCTTTAGGAGAGGGGCAAAGTTGGCTCTTAAGTTTTTGTGGGGCAAGTTCATGCCTCACCTCTCTACACTACTTTGAAGCAGAGACGTCTCACCTGGGAAACACATGCCAGAGAGGGAATGGTGGAGTGGCATTTAATCCAGAATTTCCTCTTTCTCCAGAAATAAGCTTCCCTTCTCCATTCCTGAGCTTCCCTTCTCCATTCCTGAGCGGGCCTCTAACCTTGTCCCAGCTCCCAAGACTCATGTTCTGGTTCTTGCTATGAATTCTGTATCAGAAATAACCAAATATTGCACACGGAACAAATGGTGCAAATCAAATTTATTGTTTGCATTTATTTTGCACATGCAATTCAAATTTTTAAAGAATTTAAGTCATTTCTCCTTTTTTATTTGTTTGTGTTGAAAAAGGGAATATAGAAAGACTACATGAAGCCTTGCAGGACTTTACAACCCAGCATCGTAACCTGTGAAACATCTACCCAGCTCCAAGCTGGTTAATGAGGGTATAGCTACAATACAGGGTTACTTTTGCCCACAGAATTGAATTCTTTGAAAAGGATGTGTGAATGCAAAATTCTCAGTGATCTCTTACAAAAATTAAATCAGATTTCCAGGTTCTTTGTGGGTAAAAGCATGGTAACTAATTGGTAGAGTAAGCCATCTGCTTTCATTTAGCACTGCCCAAATGTTTGTCCGAAGCTACAAACTTTGAAAAAAGTGCAGGTGTTCTCAAAGTCCCGGATTTCAGGATTTCAAGGTGAAGCAGCAGGCTTGCTTTTGCTTTTCATGTTTAAAGAAGGTTTTAGACTGATTTTTTTGGTTCTCTCATATGATGCTCCTTTGGCCTATTCAGTACCTGCTGCTCGAGTTCCTTATATCGTTTAAGCAAAGGCTGGTAAACCTAAAATAAAAGAGAAAGAATACATTTTAAAGGGGGCCATTAAAAATATTTTAGTCTTTTAGCCTCATAACCAAAGAAATCAATCTAGTACAAAAGTCCAGGGCTGTTTATGTGCACCTACCATTCTTTGAGTTACCTGTGCGTTCACACATCTGGGCACTGTGGTAAACGGTAGTGAAACTGAGGTAAACAGTGGCAATGAGAAATTAAATTCTAGCCCTTCCTGGCAAATTTAATACAAGCAAATGGCCAGGTCCAGAGGACACCCACATGAGACTTTCTTAAGCAACTCAAATGCGAAATTGATGAGCTTCTAACAAAAATATGTAACCTGACTCCGAGATCAGCCTCCTTATCTGAGCGCCAAGAAAATAAAATAAGAGATCTTTAAAACTCCAAAACCCAGTGTAGCTAATATTGCAGGACCAGGTCTCTTCTCACATCTAGCGTATGTCAAAAACTACTGCCTGTGAAAAATGGGGTGGGAAATAGTTTACCTTGGATAAACAAAGTGTTTGTCCCAAGCACCACTTTACATTAATGAAACCCACATAACGAGGTCTGAAAACCCTCTAATGTTATCACAAGTAGTAACACAATCCAGTAAGATGGCCGCTTCAGGCAACAGGTTCTTAAACTGCTGTTTAAGAAGGTAAACCGACGACTAGAAGGGCTTGGAGGCTTCTCCTCCTCTTAATAAGCCAATATAGACAGAAGCATCTTCTTGTCCTTGATTCCATTAAAAAAAAAACAGGCTCAGAACTCTCCAGAGGGAATATATGTCAAAGAAAGGAATAAATAACATTTATCTAGTATTTAAAGCATACACTTCATTTAATATCGAACTGCCAAGTTCCAAACAGAAAAAACCCAGAGAAAAGCACCTGAGGTTTGGTCTACTACTACGTGCAGGCCTTAGTCAACTTACACATATTGTACAGAAAAACTAAGGTCCACTGAAGGTGTGTATACCAGGAGTTCCTTAAGCCAATGAATTGAAAACCTTTATAAAAGAGAAGGAATTGTGCATTTTCAAAGGCTACAGCTGAAGCCTCGTGAAACTTGAATAAAAGACAAGTCCGTCTTTCAGTTTCATCCACCAGGCTAACTCAGACCCCTTTTCTAGGGGAACCCTTAAAATTCCTCATGGACTCATGAGGCGATTATTTTATTTATCTGTTTTAAAGTATAGCTATTTAGGAGAGCAAACTGCCCTTTTCAGTGCTTCCACATATAAGTATTACAAGGTCTTCTGGGTGAGTAGGGGGGGGACCTTTTGCAAACACATGAAAAAAATCCTGAAGGAATTTGTATCTACTAATTTATTTGACTGTGTCCCTCTGGAAGAGCCAACAAACTTTTTTGTCCTTGCCCTTGGAAATGCTGCCCTGACCTTTCAGACCTTGGAGAGGAGAGTCAGCTTTCTAAACAATCTGATCCTCAAATTCCAGCACTTTCTGGAAAAAGAGGGGAAAACTCCTCAGCTAGAGGACTGCTCTGTATCTGCCCAGATTGCCTAATTTTGCTGTCTGTTCTGAGGAGAAAAGTGTCTCATTTTCCACAGAAACAAACCTGGAACTTATTATTATTATTCATTTAATTTCTAGACCGCTGTATATTTTTTTTGGGGGGGGGGACTGGCAGCAGTTTACAGCCTACGCTAAAACACCAAACAAAACAATCCAGAATCAAACATTACAGATGAAAGTCAATACAAAGTAAATATTTGCAATGTAATTAACAGGGAACAAAAAAATGGTATCTTAAAAGATTTCAAAACAGAACATGACAAAGGAGGTGAAGTGCAGAATGCACATTTAAAACAGCATTTTAAGATTCCTCATCAAACATCTCACCCCTCATGTTTCTGAGGGGGGCGAGAACTGACACAGGTAGCCTTGAGATTGACAAGGATTGAGGAAATTGCCTTGCACATCACCACAACCTGAGTGTAAGCCTATCTGCAATGATATCATATCCATAGCTCCACTCCTTGACCTTAAACCCCTGCCATTTCAGGGCTGGAAAACATGGAGAAAAGATACACTTTGCAACCTGCAAAAACTTTTGCATCACAGTCCAAGGTAACACAATCTCCCAAAAAACTGATTAGCAACCTTTTCTCCAGCTGACAACTTTGTGGGCAAAGGGACCTAACATCAGCCATCACAGCAGAAACACAGGAAACTAGAGACTGATTTAAACTTATTTGGGAAAAGCCTACTGAGCCTTCCAAGCGTTATTATTGAAATGAGAGCTAAGGCTGCAAAATCTGCCTGGCCTTTGCCAAGCAGGCAGAGAAAACTTCAGGTGTGAAAAGGCTGCCTTGAGAAACCGCAGGTTCCAACTCTGAAAACTCACAGCAGAAGCAGCCTAAGGTTTCTGCATAAGCCAGCAGACCAAGCACTGGGCTTCCCTTGTAATCTCAGTTCTGTAGGAGGAAAAATATAAGATCCCTGTGGCCCATGTGTTTGGGGGTGAATAATAAAAGAATCAGCTGGGTGTCTGGATTCAAAATGTGGGCTTTAACAGTCTCTCCAGCAGGAGAGAGCCCCCAGCAGCAGAGTAACAAAGTCAAGAAGCACAGTGAAGCATTAGGAATGCAGGCTGTTAAGCCTTTTGCCCCATTTAGTCCACTTGCAAGCAGCGTTCCTCTGTTTCTATTTACCCCTCTTGCAATGAATAGACCACACCCTGTTAAGTACGTTTAAAATGCTTTACTTACTAAATCCAAAGGTCTGATTCATTGTCCCATACACCAGCAAGGAGAACACAGGTAGATTACTCCTGGGTGCAAAATACACAATATAGTTTCCAACATGTTGTCTGAACCTGCAGCAAGTTCAAACACATCCATCCTGGGTGATTACATGGCGAGAAGAGGGAGGGAACAGGAAGAGAAGGCTTTAATAGCTTTCTCATGAAAGAAGAGGGGGTGTGGCCCAGCTGAGTCTAGGAATCAAGCTCTATTGTCTTAACCGCTTCATGCACCAACTAGGACTCATGTTTGACTGCAAGTTCAACTACAAGTTTGCTTGGGTAGCCTCCGTCTACCAAGCTGTAATGTCTCAGCTGCAGATTCTTTGCTATAAAATGGAGACTAACTGGCTGGGCTTTTGTAGGGACAGATGAGATGGATTGTAACGTATTTCGTGCATTTAAAAAGGCTATAAAATGGCTCTTTAACAGCTACATTTTAATGATATACTCAGCCAGTTTCTATGGAGATTGTGGTGGTGGCCAGAAAGGAGTGCTTCACTTTAATATCATTCTAGTATGTATCAGCCACTTACTTCAGGGATAAATCTTAAAATCACAAAAGGATTTCTAGCTAACCACATGACCAGGGCTGAGCATAAGCAATTGGGAAACCTTTGGTGAAAAAGTATGTCCAAAATGTCAAAAGTAAGAGGTTGTTAAGCACCTAGGCCTGGAGCTCCTTTCTCACCCACCTGGTCCTGCAATTTGTAAAACTGTTATGGCCAGTTTGAGGCACACTGTGGTTTTTTTATATAAAAAAAACTAACAACCCATTGCCCAGGTAGCCTGAATTCAACAGCAAGAAAAGCTGCAACCTGTGACCTACGTAAACTATGCAAATAAAGTATATCCTCATAATTTCACACTGGCAGGGTGGGGGGCTTTGCTAGTTATGGGGAAAGGAGAGATGCCCATAGCCATTCTGCATAGTTACATTAGAGGGCAGGCAAGAAAGAGATGCTCCTCCATCAACTGAACCAGGGATCGAGGAAACCTTTTTCTTTAGCATGGTATTCCCTTCTGGGGAACCTGCCAAGGGTTGCATGCCAGTAGAGCAGGCATCCCCAAACTGCGGCCCTCCAGATGTTTTGGCCTACAACTCCCATGATCCCTAGCTAACAGGTCCAGTGGTTGGGGAAGATGGGAGTTGTAGTCCAAAACATCTGGAGGGCCGAAGTTTGGGGATGCCTGCAGTAGAGGGTGGAGTCAGGGGCAAATGTGAGCAGGGCAACAAATACCAATTTTAGCTTTGCACAATACCCTAGTTTATATTCTCATTGCTGCCTGGGGGCCCATCAGAGTGAGAACAGTGACTCCAAAGGACTTCACTGAGGGTGAGCTGACATCAGAGTCATTGGAGGTTCACAAATTAGAGCTGCTTTGCTGAATATTATTGCTTTGCTCTTGTCTTCTCCCCATATGAGGGATGTTATCAGTGCTTTTTTCCCCTGGGGGTACTCAAGGCTACGCAGTACCAGCACATTTTTTCAAGAAGAATAGCACCGGTTAAAAGTATGGCACTTGCTGTAACAACTTCATGGTGCGTACGGCACCTCTTTTTCTAGAAGAAAAGCGTTGCCAGCACCCATCTCTATTCTCCATTCGGGGCAAGCAAGGAGCAGTATCAGAACTCAAGGACACATTCCATGTTATCAACAATTAGCAATAGTCCAGTATTGGAAACAATCTAGAAATCCCCATTTTAATTCGGTTAAATAATATTTGGAATGTGGCTCCATCTCACCACAGAAGGGTAATTAAAGGCAGTTCAAGGATAGAGACTTTTGGTGAGACTTGGCTTCCTTTCTTTGCCTTTATAAATAGAGACAGGAGGTACTTTTATTCCACCCTTAACACAAGAATCTCTGTGGAGAGGCTACTTGAACTGATAATGCATAAATAAATATAGTGCTTGTGTGCTGTGTGCTGCATATGGAACTTGATAAGAATGTACCACTGGACGAGTTACTGTAGTTACATGCTGTTCTTATATTTAAATGGACAACAAGAAAAATTACAGGGGGAAAGGACACATTCCAGCCAGGGAAAAACACTGGGGAGGCGGCGGCAAAGGATGACCAGCGAGTGGTGTGGCCCGGGGAGAATTTCAAGGGCTGCATTCAGTCCTTGGGCCTGAAGTTCCCCACTCTTGATCAAGTGCCAACTGGTCCATCCCCCTCCTAGCCTTGTCTCCACCAGTGCCCATTTCTCCACCTGGTTATCATGTGAGTTTTATGTGAATTATGGAACAAATAGACATGATAGAAAAGGAATAAGGGATGAGGAGGGAAGAGGACAACCAACAGATTCGTTGCTTGTCCTCTTCCTTCCTCATCCCTTTTTCCTTTCCTATCATGTCTATTTGTTTCAAAGCCATTATGGCAAGAACCCATCCAGTCTAGTTTCTGTACAGCGCTAATGAGCATCTTGGTGTAACTAAATATGCGCACCCAAGCAAGGTGGTGGGTTTATTTCCTGTCCTCAAGGATAGAGAAAAGTGTGGAGCTTGTGGAGCTTGAGCCTCAGAGGATGAGGATGCTTGGCAAAAAGAAAAAAGGTAAGGGTTGCAAACCTCTGGCCTGCACCAGGAATTACTGCTGCATCCTCATAGCATCCCACAGCATCTTGTTTTCTTTGAATATATATGTTGGAGCAAGCAAACTACTGAACAAGCACTTATGGCTGTATTAGGGCATCAATATGTCAGGCAAAAATAGCTCTTTTATTTACTGAAATATCTATAGTCAAGCCTCACTAATTCTCACTTTGATTATCTGCAACCCTGATAAAGCCTGCTTGCTTTGTGCCAACTGAGATTTAATAGCACGGCCCTGTATTGGCTGAAAGCGGCTGTGCTACTGAGATAGCAAGCGCCGTATTCCTTTCCCAGTGTGAATAATATTACAGTATTATTGTTTTTACAAATTAAAAGAGAGAGAGAGAAGAAACCACACTACCTTTATATACAGGCGTGTTCCAGAGCATTGTGGTGAACACATTGCTCTAAATTAAAAGTGTCAAAAGAAACGAACGGCTACATTTAAGGCTACAGTGCTTTTGACTGTTTTATTGGACTTGAATGCTTAACTTGCTAATTTGCAAAATTCAAGCATCTGCTGCAATGGGTCTCCCAGCCATTAGCATGAATAACTGATGTTTGGCTGTTGTTTTATACCCATGTGAACGTGGAGGGAAAATTAAACCGATCCCTCTTTCTTTGTTTCTATTAATTTTCTGTGAAATTCACCTCCTTGGGCCTCTCTGTTACTGTAAATATGGGATATAAAATAAAGAAACTTTTGCAACCCATCTTGGACTCTTAAAATGAGGCACACACTGTCTGAAGAAGAGGCCGTGTAATTTGAAAGCTGGCTTTCCTCCTCCTGGAATTGTTCCCATTAAACAATCAAGGCTGCTTAGGGTTGCCAGAATCGCTGCAGCCTGATCTGAAGAAATCTTGGTTGATTAATTTCATGGGTTTTTAACCAATTGACTCCTTATCAATTAAATCTGCATATCAGCGCATATGGATGAAAGAAATGACGTGCTTTGTGTCTACATGAAATCTGCACTTGTTGTAGGGGCACCATCTGAGAAAAGGCATCCCCTCTCACGTGTTGAGAGAATAAAGAACGCCTCTTCCAAGATGGCGCCAGATATTGTCATGGCTCCAGCCTTGAGCTCAGATGAGGAGGAGCCAGTCAAGTCTGGGGCTGCTGTAGCATCAGGTGAAGAACTGAGCCAGGCTCCCAAGGCTGGTGGCCTCACAGATGGCGCCCTCAATACTGACTCACCTGCCCAGTGGCACCAGCAGTGTACAAGGCAGGAAGCCACAGAAAGGCAAAGATGTGTTCATCTTCATGTTGGGAATCTGACATGAGATACCCACACAGCAGAGGTTGCCCCCAGTTCTAGTCACCACATAGGATCCAAAATAGCTTACCGCCTTAGAAGATTAGGTTTCAGTAATAGTTCCTGATGTTGATCTGTGATACAGCTTGTAAAGGTAAAGGTAAAGGACCCCTGGACGGTTAAGTCCAGTCAAAGGTGACTATGGGGTGTGGGGCTCATCTCGCTTCAGGCTGAGGGAGCTGGCGCTTGTCCACAGACAGCTTTCCAGGTCATGTGGCCAGCATGACTAAACCGCTTCTGGCGCAACGGAACACCATGACGGAAACCAGAATGCATGGAAACACTGTTTACTTTCCCACCACAGTGGTACCTGTTTATCTACTTGCACTGGCATGCTTTCGAAGGGCTAGGTGGGCAGGAGCTGGGACAGAGCAACAGGAGCTCACCCAGTCGCGCTGATTCGAACCGCTGACCTTCTGATCGGCAATCCCAATAGGCTCAGTGATTTAGACCATAGCGCCACCCACATCCCTATACAGATACATCCAAACACTGAGTATCTCTGTTGCTCCGTCTTCAAGATGTAACACAGACTTCGACTCCCTTCTCAAGATTCACTGACTGACTACTGAGCTGACATGCCTTAATCACTTATATAGTCAGCACTGGGCAGTTACCATAGCAACTGGCTTGGCTGACCTTGCACCTGTGACTTATCTCATCCATGGGATGATTTGTGCCCATGAAGGAAATTAACCCTTTGCTCCATGTCCAGTTCCTCCAGCACTTCAGACCAGTGAACAGGACCTTTAAGAGCCACAGCCTTCAGGCCCAAGGCACTGGAGCCTGGGAAGGATGGGCCCGGTTGAAGCAAATCACTTGGAGCTCTCCGTGGTGCTGCAGCCACTGGTCCACTTTAACTCTGTGGGTACCTGATACGGACAGCCACCTGCAGTTTGCAGCATGTGGAGGAATTCTTGCAGGTCTTGCTAGGGAACACAATGTGTTCTCAGGAAATTGCCCGCATAATGAGTCAATTATTTCCAATGATTTCTATGGGGAAATTTCTAATGCGTTCCTGACCATGTAATTTTGACAGGGCAAAATCCAGGAAAACCCTCTGAAATCTTGCAAAAGGCAAACAAGTAGGACATAAAGCTCTCCACTAATGGTTCCTCATCATCATGGGGTGGGATGCCACAGGGTTCTGTCCTCAGCCCGTTGTTGTTCAACATCTTTATAAAAGACTTGGATGAAGAAATTGGGGAAATGCTCCTTTTTTAGAGGTTTATAAGTAGAGGTTAGATGGCCATTTCTCATGTAGGATTTAGTTGAGATTCCTGCACCACAGGGGGTTGGACTAGATGACCCTCGGGTTCCTTCCAACTCTACAATTCTATGATTCTATTCCCCCCCCTTTTGGAAAAATGGCTGCCGTGGACCAGCAAAACACAAAGATGTAAGGCTTGTTTAAGACTGCGTATTTGTTTACAATACTACACACAGGTTTGGATATCTGACTCTGCAGTGTGCATAGCAAGGCTTGGGTACTAATCTCTTGTGTTTTGATAAGTGATTTTCCAAACAGCAAGTGTTTGGATAGTGGGACCTGCATGTAAGTACAATAATTATACTTATTATACTTTACCTTACTGTTTTATCTTCTTTGTAAACGGCTTTGAGGTTGTTGTTGTTTTACAATCAAGCGATGCATAAATTTTATGAAATAATAATAAAGTGAATTATATACAATGTTGTATACCAATTATTTCTTTTTGAGACTCTTGAATGGTTAATTGGAGTTGCTCTTTCAATCAATCAAAATGTTTTTAATCCTATTAATCTAACCAATCAATCAACCAAAGAGATTTCATACCCTAGTTGCCAAAGTTCAACCCACAGAGCCCACTTGTGCCTTGACCAGTATCTGTGTGGCGAGAGAAGTTGTCTGGACAGTTTAATCCCAAGTCGTTACATCAATTGCAGGAAACCCAAATCTCATGGTACCTTTAAAGACTTAACAAATGTATCATGGCATAAGCTTTCATGCCCACAAAAGACAAGCACGGTTTGTTGGCATCTCTTGTATGGAATGCCTTTCTTTCTGAAGTATGAATGGTCCTGACTTTGTTTTTCAGCACCAGTTGCTAACTTCTCTTTGCCTGGGGTTTTGCAAGAGTTTAATGTGATGTGACTGTGTGCATTCTTAAATGGTATGTTTCTCTTAATCTTTATATTTTAACTGATTCTGTTGTGTTATGAACTGGACTTTTGTGTTTTTGAGGATTTTAAATGCAATCCACCTTGGGGGTTGTTAATCAATGAAGGGTGTGGCTAGAAATACACGAATAAAAAATCATGACAATAAAAGTAAAGGTTAATAATCTGAACCCTTACCTACCCACAGCAGCTGAAAATGTGAAGTCTAATTCCTTCGCATTTCAGGTAGCTGCATTCTATTGACCTTATTTTGGAAATCTCCTTCTAAGAGATTTCTGGAGTATATAGCCTTAGGCAATTAAATGGATTTATTTTTTGTAATTGATGTCCAAAGGAAATAAAGAACACTCAACGATGCGTTAAAAAGGACCCTTAGGAACATAAATTCCCTCGTCGTTACAGCAGCAAAATCTAATGCATCACAAGGAGTGATATTTTACAAAAAGTAATTATACAGGCCACCCTGAGAAGCCTGATCTTGCTGTGTGTAGCGATGCACTCAGCAGACTTCTGCATACGCGGCAGCTACCAGTGGGTAAATTAGTTTCACTTGCTACCTGTCCTTAACTGCATCTGAAGCAAGTGGGGTAGATACATTACAAGTCTCCACTGTGGCTCCTCAGTGCACAGAAGGTGCAGACAGCTTTCTCCATCAAGCTGTTGGGCTCTGAAGGAGGAATAGGGATGGATAGAGCTGTGAAGTTCAGTTTCTCTCCACTTTCCATTCATGGGGATGGTTCAGGAAGACAAATTAGGAAGATCTGGAAACCAAACGAATATCCCTACCCCCACACCCCCTATAATGTGGAAGTAAGCTATCACTTCATGGAGCAAGATACAGTGGTACTTCGGTTTACAAACACAATTGGTTCCGGAAGTCTGTACTTAACCTGAAGCGCACTTAACCTGAAGCGAACTTTCCCATTGAAAGTAATGGAAAGTAGATTAAACCGTTCCAGACGGTCCGCGGAGTACTTAAACTGAAGCGTACTTAACCTGAAGCGAACTTTCCCATTGAAAGTAATGGAAAGTGGATTAATCTGTTCCGGATGGGTCCGCGGAGTACTCAACCTGAAGCATACGTAACCCAAGGTACCGTACACCCAAGGTTTATTTCAGCACTGAACTTGCTCCAAGGAATGCAGGCTAGCATTGTACCGTTCGCCCAGTGTAAGCTGCCTTGCCTCTTTTCACTTACCAAACCAGCTCACAGACTGCTTTTTAAAAACCCCAGCGCTAGCAAAAACAAATAAATGACAACACAGGTATTAGACAATCCTGAAGCAAAAGAGAAAGAGAAAACAATTACACCCATGAGTAGATATCAAGACTAATTTTATGAATGCTCCGTTGCGTTGCCCTCCACCTACATTTTAATAATAGGAGTGAGTGCAATGAAACTGAAGCACGCTGCCCTGTCTCCCTTCTTGGAGAAGGCGACGACATGCCTCATTGCATGGAAAACCTTGCTTCTTGTACCTCCTGATTTGCAAGTCATGTTCCACTGAGCCACTGAATAGGAAACAATGCAAGTGGGGTTGTGTGGGCTGGTGATGTTCTGGGTTTTCAAAAAGGAAATGGATTAATAATTCTTGGGTAGTGCCAGTGTGCTCTCATGTATGAAGTTTTAGAGTTGATTCTGGTTTCCAGTCCATCTAGTGAGCTCTGTGTGTGTGTCAGAGAGACAGAATGGTCTGCAGGGTCTCCCATTGTCTCTGTTGAAATACCAGTAACTTTTGGCTTCTCTCCAAATTTTTCCATCCCTGCTGTTCACTACTAGATCTCTGTAACTAAGAATTAATGCATGAGCTTGCTTTCTTCCTACTCGTACCCTATCAGAGGCTGAAGAGAAGGATAAAAATGTGAATGCTATGAATAATAATAATAATTTAGATTGTAAGAAGGGCATGTGTTTTCATTTTATGATTATTTTTACAGCATCTAGATTCTATTTAAAATTATATGGTAGAAGGCATGGGAGAGTAGAGAGAGAGAGAGAGAAGTGAGAGTTCTTTTTCCATTAAACTTATTTTATTACAGTACTAGCTTATGCTGCAGTTCTTGTTTTGTAACTGAAGCTTGAGGCCCATTGCTCAGATTTCGCTTTAGTGTTTATGCTACAATTCGCTCAACATTAGCCTTGGAGTTGGCTTCTAGTTCTTGGGTGGTGAAAAATCAGGGTGCCCCCCAAAAAAGTCGTCTTCTCTGATATTCACCTGTTTAATTGCCAAACAAAGGAATACCTTAGAAAATGATAGCAGAAGATGAACATGTTCACACAGGAGAAAGTGGTAAATACCTGGTTCCCAGACAGTTTGAAACAGCATTCCTCAATCTGGTGGTCATCAGATATTGTTGGACAACAACTCCCATGAGCCTTAGGCAGCATGGCCAATGGTCAGGGATAATGGGAGTCGCAGTCTAGCAATGTCTGGTGGGGGAAAGCTGACTCAGAGCTTAGTAGGTTAAACCAGCACTTTGAATCGTGTCTCCAAACAAACTGGGAACCAGGTTGAGGAACACTCCCCCATTGTTGGCGTAGGAATAGAGGGTCTCAGCCTTTGGGGGCTTGCGGACATATTTAGAAAGATAAGAAACTGTTTTGCATACCACAAAGTACCCATTTCACAGACTAGCAATTCTCAGACAACCATCCCAAACAAAACAGCTACCCTCTAAAAGCAAATAAAACCCACAAAAAAGCGTATACCCCCCGCCAAAAGACAGGCAACCCCCTCCCAACCAACCTAAAAGAGAGAGAGAGAGCAGGGGCCTTGGTGGGTGCCAAGGGTTTTGGCTGAGGGTGCTGTGGTTCCCATGGGTGCCATATTGGGCAATCTAGACATCGAACAAAGCCAGCCATGTAGAATTTAACAAATAGGAGATTCAACTAATAACATGGAGGTGTCTGTCTTTGCGGTCTGGACTCTTGGCAAATGCCCTCATTTATCATGATGATGTTGCGGTGTTGGAAAGCTGGCCTGGAGCAACTGATTCTGTCTTCAAATCAGTGGACAAATGAATAGGCTGTTAAAAGAGCCATCTAATGGTAATTAATTTTTGCTCATTATCCATCCAGGGTGGATTTGAATGACCAGCTGAGCCCATCAAGTTCTTTGTGTCTTGTTTCAGTAAACCTATTGAGGCTTCTCCCCCAACCCTCATTTGATAATAAAAAGAAGAAGAGGTAGAAGAGAAGATTTGAAAACATTTCTTTTAGAAAAGGAAGATTAATCCGAAGCAGTAGGCATGACTGAAATAACTGGGAAGATTTTATAACACTAAGTATATGCTAACAGACAGTAAGAATCCATTATTACGGCATTAAAATGCAGCACTAGTTTAGCAATCTATTAAAACCGGAGATGCTTGGCTTGTTGGTTAATTAAGCCAAAAGGCACAAGAATGGAGTACGATTATCTCGGAAGATAATCACAGCGCTGGTGTTTTTACAAGCCACATGCCCTGCAAAACGGCCTAACAATGTTAAGGCACATGACACTTGCTTCAAGGCCTCTCGCTGTGTTTGTGCATATGCATGGAAGTTGTTAATACGAAATGTTTGTGATTACCTTCCAAAGCCTTAAACCTGCTGCACACCTCTCTTATATACTGAAAATCATAGCCTGATGCTGAGACCATGTGCAGTGAGCTACCCAAATTACATGCATGTGCTTGCAAATGGAACAGAGGGCTGTAATGCTGACTCCTGTGATTGGCAGTGCTTCAGCCCCTAGAACAGCCTTGGCCAACCTAGTTTCCTCTGCAAGTTTTGAACTACAACTCCCATCAGCCTGTGCTGGTTGGGGCTGATGGGAATTGTAGTCTAAACCACCTGGGATACTAGGTTTGGAAAAGGTTGCCCTAGATTATACATCCCTGAAGCAATCCACCGAGCTGTTCAGTGTGCATTTGGGACACCCCTTTGTCCCTTTGTTTAACTTAAGGAAAGAGGACCATATGGCAAACAACCATGTTGAGTGAATTTACCTTCATTTGAAGCTTCCTTCAAATGTTGGTTTTGCTTCCTTGAGGGACTTTCAACCAGGAGGAGGAGCCATGAGAGAGAAAGGCTTCCATCTAATGAGCTTATGACCAGCTGAATTAGGCTTCACAGTAAGTGGGGTGGTTCCATTTGTTGGGTGAAATGTCACATTAATACAGTGGTACCTCAGTTCTCGAACAAAATCCATTCAGCTTCCGAAACATCCGAAAACCAAGGCGCGGCTTTCCATTGGTTGCAAGAGCTTCTTGCACTCAGCGGAAGGCGCATTGCATGTTTGGGTTCTGAAAAACATTCGAAAACGGAAGCATTTCCTTCCGGGTTTTCAGCATTAGGGATCTGAAATGTACGACAACGGATCTGTTTGAGAACCGAGGTTCCACTGTAATGGCTGGATCTAGACACATCAAAAAAATGTTTCAGGAAAATGGGTTGTAAACCTCATAATGGGAAATCGTGTTGGTGAAAAAGGGAACTCTACAGCATGATCTGGTGTCACAGTGTTATAACGCATTTAAAATACTTTTTCTTTACTTATATAGCTGAGTCCTATGGCAGTCCCCTTGCTGGGGTCACTCACAGAACTGGGCAAATAGCTTGAGAGAACCTTTGCTCTAGGTGGAGTTGCTGTTTTAAAACAATCACTGCCTGATTGGTATTGATTTCTTATGGATTATTATTTTGTTTTATGGTGGTTTGTGGATTTTATTGCTTTTGTTTGCTGCTTCACAGGCCTTTATTTATTTTTTGCAGTGAATGCAAGTAACTGAAATCTCATTGAGGGTCAGGGCAAAGAGAGGAAAACTGTCTTTGTTTGCTCTTCTCTTTCATCCTCCGCACATCCATGCCCTGATCCAGCCCCTTACGTGGAACCAAACTTCCATGGGTATCTTCAGTTGGTGGATCAAGGGCTGCATAAAGGTAAAGGTAAAGGGACCCCTGACCATTAGGTCCAGTCGTGACCGACTCTGGGGTTGCGCGCTCATCTCGCATTATTGGCCAAGGGAGCCAGCGTACAGCTTCCAGGTCATG
Organism: Zootoca vivipara; assembly: GCF_965207765.1. Lineage (NCBI taxonomy): Eukaryota > Metazoa > Chordata > Lepidosauria > Squamata > Lacertidae > Zootoca > Zootoca vivipara. The sequence goes on along the minus strand of NC_142594.1, from coordinate 49,146,608 downwards.
TGGCCAGCATGACAAAGCCGCTTCTGGCAAACCAGAGCAGCACACGGAAACGCCGTTTACCTTCCCGCTGTAGCAGTTCCTATTTATCTACGTGCTTTCGAACTGCTAGGTTGGCAGGAGCTGGAACCGAGCAACGGGAGCTCACCCCGTCACAGGGATTCAAACCGCCGACCTTCTGATCAGCAAGCCCTAGGCTCAGTGGTTTAACCCACAGCGCCACCTGGGTCCCTGAGCAGGGGCTGCATACGTAACCCAAATGTTTGTGAAGTGATGTCTTGGTTTGCCCATGCTGCTTTGTTTTTGGTGGGATGTGCGTTTGGATTGTTATAGAAATAATAAAATTGAAAATTGAAATGTGTGAGAGCAAGGCTGAGCAAGTGAAGGTTGGAATGTGAAGGTCATGCTTTTTAAAAGAACCATGAAAGAAGGATGGAAGGACATGCGTACAGGAGTTTTGCTAAAACTGTTAAGGACAGTGCCTTGTGATTAAACCAGTGGAAGCTAGTAGAGGGAAGTACTTGCATATATGGACATAATTGCCCCTTTGCTTCCCTGTGCTTTTTTATTTCCTGTTTGGTGTGTCACCCCTCAACTGCATGCTATTGGAGGTTGTGTTGCCTTGGCCTTGCAATGCCTAAATAAACATCCTGTTTAATGGACAGTTGGAGTATGGATCTTTTTGGCCATCCAGGAAGAACCCACAGGATATATTGGGTATTGAACCCCAAGATTTCCCCAATTAGATGAGCATCCAGAATGCCTGGATGTGTATCCCACTGGAAGCAAAGTAGAGACAGCATCTTCACTCAGATGTTCATTCAGTTTAACCTCCCACCGCTAATACAGTCATACCTTGGTTTAAGTACGCCTCGGTTTGAGTATTTTCAGTTTAAGTACTCCATGGACCTGTCTGGAACGGATTAATCCACTTTCCATTACTTTCAATGGGAAAGTTCACTTCAGGTTAAGTACGCTCAGGTTAAGTACGGACTTCCAAAACCAATTACACTCATACCGGTACATTTACATTTGATGCATGCACACGTCTGGATCCACAATGTCTTCAGGACATCACCCATCTATATGTTGGCTTTATAGTGACACAACCTGGTGTGAAGAGAGCTTGCCACACATGGATGCTCATCATTTGATGTCCGTAGTATCGGGTGGTGACTTATATGTGTGATTGAGGCACCAGACTGCTGTGTGCCAACAGCCACTAGACAGACACCGAGTACCTAGAGCAGGTAAAGCAGGCTGTATGCAGGCATGCAACCTGGAAGTGAAGAGTGGCTTCTTTCTAGTTGCTAAGACTATAGGAGTGCAGCAGACCTTGGATAGCAGGCCATGTTATAGGACTGGCACTTTGGGATTCTGATGCACAGGACAAAGAGGATTGTGCTCTCAGGTGCTGGCATCCCAATGTGAATGGCTTGTCCTCCTCTATTTTGACAAGCGGTCTTGGTGCTGCTGAAGGAAAAAAAAAACAGGAATCCATGCCTCACCCGAGTTCAAGACTTAAACCAGGAGCCAGATAAAGCACAACAGAAAGCACTTTTTTAAAACCGTTGCTTGCATTTCTTCACATGGCAAAGATACAAATTTCATACGCTCAAAAAAAAAGAAATAAAACGTAGGGTTGTGACCAAGACAACTTCACATGAGGTTAGGCAGGTTGCTTTGCAGAGAATTCCCCAGGAAGACAGCGCTTAACCTCAGGTTGACTTTGAAGTTTATAAAAAGAACCATCACTTAAGTGAAAGCTGCTAAACTCGACAGAATGAAATCAGATGGACAGAGAGAAGCAGCCCTGTTAAAAACAGAACCAAACTGACTCATCAGATTATGAACTTCTCCTGCACTTTTCATGCTAGCACACTATATTACTGACAGGCCCTCTGGCTTTTGTGGTTTTGCAGCCATGAAGCTCACACAGGAACCCATACTGTCAACAAGCAGAATTGTATAGATTTCTAAAATGGGAAGGGAAGTGTTGGGGGGCCAGGGAGAGAGCATTTTTAGTAAGATATGGTCTGAGGACATCAAGGCCCCCAAAACCCACAGAAAAAAAACAGGGAAAGGAGAAAACTACATGCTATGAGAAAGCATGGGTCTGTACCAAGAACGGCAATTCTGCGCCTCTCTGTAATGTATAGTACAAATTACCCTGTGTCCTATGCATTTATCTGCCCCCTAATTCCACATTATTGGCTACTTCTGGCAGGGAAGAGCTCAGCACAATGAGCTTAGGACATAGAGTAAGTTGCTCTATACATTATGCAGGGGTGAATCTGCCAGCAGCAAACCCGTGTTGGTTTGTTTTCAACGCTTAGTTTCTTTCTTAAATTAAGAACTGCCTCTGGGGTGGTAAGGCCATGCTGTACGTAGGGCAACTGCTCCATCCCCGCTTCTCCATGGCATAAGTCGTCAATGCCTGGCATTGGTTGCTGCTCAAAAATGGACATGCTCGCTTTGATACCAGAAATACCAATCTGACTGCAAGGGGTTTGGACTGTGTTGGAAAACAGAGAGATCACGTCAGTTCCAGTGCCTTTCCTCTTTCCTTCCTACGCCAAACTGCACAGAAAGGCAGGTCAAGGGGAGTAGCTCCAAAGCATAGGAATTTGTCCAGCCATGCTAGGGTTGGATAGCTTGTTCCCATCAGCAACAAACTACTCTCTGCCAGTGACTTGTAATGTGCTTGCCATAATTACTTTTGTTGTTGTTGCTAATACTTGCTGCTACAGTGCATGTTAAAACTCTCAGGAGGAGGTGGATAGCCCCCCAAGGGCTTAATTAACAGCTCCAAACCCTTGTCATCTCTACACTCATGGCTAATCCCATCTAAGACGCCTTCCACCGATGGTAACATGGCACTGATTTACTAATGCAATGCAGCAAGTTGGGCATCTCAACATCAAGGTAGTTCAATGCACAACAGGGAACTACAGAGACATATGTGGCCAAAAAGCTTTACCATAACAGGAACCCAGTATCCCCGAGAAGTTTATGCAGCATCTTCAGTGAAAATCAGTAGCGGTGGGCAAGTGTAGTTGAAAAAACAGCTTACCCAGTACAACCAACCCTCCCTTCTTCTGAAATGCACAACCACTGGAGACGGTTAGGTTTGAGCTTTACAGAATTCACAGAGTCCAACATGCATCCAAATCCTTTGTAATGTGTAATGTTCATCTCCATTCAGTTTTATCTAGAAAGAGTTACCTGAAGGCAGAAGCTTGCCATTCATAGAATACACTTAAAACTGGTCATTCCCCCTTCCCAGGGAACTCTGGCGATTTCAAGGCAAACACTCAACCCCAAACATATTCCTTAAACAAAGGAGACTAGCCCAGATTCACCCTATAATACTGATTTGCAGTACACCCCAAAAAAAAAGCTATTCTTCCCGTAATAAGTTCGCTCCCCTCTATAAACATTTTAATTATCAGCCAATCTATTTTTAAAGCAGAAAGAAACAAAAAAAGGGGGAGGGGGGGAAGCCAACCAATAATATTGCCTGAAGCCACCTCACCTGGGCCATGCCAGCTGTCGGAGTAGCAACTAATCTGGGCTCTGGTGCTAATTTCACAACATCAGTCAAGGACACGCTTGTCTCTGCCACGAGTCCTGCAATGAGGATCACAGACCTGATCAATGAGCAGAAACAAGATGAGGGATGTGCCTGGACTCCTTGGCAAATTAATACATTGCATTGATCTTCCTTGGTCAGGTCAGCATTCAGAAGTGAAGGATAAAGGGTAAAGATCTTACATTCCAATGCACTTGGGCCTGGGCAAGCAGGGTCTCGGAGATTGAGTTTACGTCAGTCATTCAATTTGTCCCGTGGAGGGCAAAGCTAGCCACAGAGTTGCAAGTTCAACAGTATCAGTAATCATTGAGGAACGCCAATAAAGCAGCAAATAGATGGGAAAATATGGAGAAGTAATAAATTCAAGGACAAAGCATGACTTTTAAAAAAAGAAGAGTTAGCTACAAAAAGGGGTGGAATGGGGGCAAGGGGGGGAATATTAGCTTTACCAATATTTTTGCTAGCTTGTCTGTCCACACATATCTGTGCTAGTCTGTTAAAGCAAACACACCCACAAAGAGTCTTTCGGGACTTTAGGATTAATAGACATAGCACCAAGTCCCTCATTCCGTTAGCACACGGATTTCCATTGTTCCACCAATCTTCTGGAGCAGATCTGGGGAAGAGTGCATAGCTGCCAAGTACCCAATTTTCCCTGGGAAACCCCCGTTTTTACTTACCTTTTACCGGTGGTCCCCCGTATCACTTCGTCTCCCGTTTTTCTCCGTTATTTTCTCCTGCCGGCGGCCATTTTTTTCTTTCCGATTTGCCCTTCTATGGGCACCAAAAATGGCCGCCGCCGGCTTCAAAAGTCACATCTACACATGCCCGGAAGTGCATAGACGTGACTTCCGGTGTTGGCGGCGGCCATTTTTGGTGCCCATAGATGGGCGGAGCGACACCAGAAGTTGCGTCGACGCACTTCCTGACATGCATACAAACGACTTTTGAAGCCGGCGGCAGCCATTTTTGGTGCCCATAGAAGGGCAAAGCGACACCGGAAGTTACGTCGACGCAACGTCCGGTCCCGGATTCTGCTAGACTAGGCAGGACTTCAGTCTGATCCAACAGAGCTCTTCTCCTATTCCTACACAGCACGTTAAATAACTTGACTCAAGGGAGCCTTGTGAAAAGAGCAAGTAAGGACATAAATTTAAGCTGAGGATTGGCCTGTGACAAGGACGGGAGGCAGCAGCTGCAAACAAAGTTTTTGAATCCTGTTCATGCTGCTTAGAGGACTCTTTGGTTGACTTACCATGGATTGCTCTGTAAGCAGATCCTAAACAGGCTGAATTAGCAGTGTCAATAGTGTAAACTGGAGCACTGAACACATCAGACAAGACCTGAGAAGCATAAAAAGCATCTGTTACAACCAGACTGTGGGAAACAGAGACAGTAGGCAGTTTTGTTTCCATTGGCGAGACTTACAGAGAAGCGTTTGTTTCAAGACGGGACCTTGTACTGATAATCAGGTTTGGATAACTAGTCACTGAAGTTCCCGGGCACTGAATCTGGAAGGCCACATGACAAAGGAGATTTCTGTGGCTTTTTTGAGTGCTGCCTCAATAAAGCAGGGGTATGGAACCTTTTTCAGCCCTGGGGGCTGCTTCCCATCCTGAATAACCTTCCTGGGGCATGTGCCAACCTTCAGTGCTCCTCACATTTCCAATGACCCCCTAAGTTTCATTTCTAATAGTAAAAAACAGTCGTGAATCTCTAACATGCAGGTGGTTAATCTCCAGGTTGTGCTCAGACCACTATTTAAACAATACTGACTTTCCGTGAGAGCGTTCAATGGGAACATTCCTAGGTCTACAGGCCTACCTACAACGGATGTTTCTCTGCTGTTTCACACTGCCGGCTAAGGGTCAAAACAATCATTCCTCCAATTGCATCTGTGTCTGGACTTGTAAAAAATAATATTTGTTTGGCCCCAACTTCTGCTTGAGATCAGTCCCCTCCCAGCCCAATAGCTCAATAGGTTTGGTATTACAAATGCAGTAAGCCCAACTTACTTGTAAAATTGCTTTATTGTGGGAAGCCCCTCCAGTAGCCAGGATTCTTGTTGTAGGCACTGCAAACCGAAAAGGAGAAAACAAATTAACGCAAGTATAATGTGTCCCCATTTATACTATGATGAGTGTTTGGTTATGCTAGCCTAAATTGCCCGATTTGGGTTCTGGGATAAGTGATGGAAAGCTGATTCGCACAGTCCTTTGCTTGCACAAAGTTGTCCATTCACAATAGCATGTTGCAAAACAGGAATTGTATTGCTTCACAAGAGGGGGTCCACTGCCCTGTTCTGTACATATCATGGACTGGCTGGATACAGAGGAGGGGTGGGAAGCACCAGCTGGGGAATCCCCAAGGGAACTCCCAAGGGAAGATGCCTCAGAGCCAGGGGATTGGTGGGGGGAGGGCAATGAGTGGTCAGAACGAGAACAGGGAGCAGACTGGGAGGAGGAGGTATCAGTAAAAAGGTCATCTGGAAGCATCCTAAGATGATGATGATGATGATGATGATGATGATGATGATTTTATTTATATGCTGCCCTCTCCGGCCAAAACCGGGCTCAGAGCGGCTAACATCAAATATATAACATGTTACCATAAAATCAAGCAATCAATTAAAATACATCCTAAAATCAAATCAGAATCAAAGTGAAATCCAATCAGACGGCAACCTGCAAATTAGGGATAGGGACCTTAAATGCTCACCAGGCCTAACTGTTTATACTGATCTTATATGAGCCTGTGAGAAAAGTTGGGGGGCCACTTTCACGCAAGTTCTTATAAGGAGAGAGGGGGAGTCAGAATGGACCCTGCAAAAGGCTGGCGGAACAGCTCCGTTTTGCAGGCCCTGAGGAAAGATGTCAGATCCCGCAGGGGGGCCCTGGTATCTTGCGCCAGAGCATTCCACCAGGAGTTGGAGGTGAAGAACAGGCTCTCCTCATCACTCCTGCTACAGGGTGAATGCAACATTCACCATGGAAAGAACGGTTAAGAAAACTGTGCAGCCATGGAAATAACTTTATACTGAAGCTATTTTTAAAATGTCTGCCTCAGTCTGAGTTTTCATTAGGCAAATTTTAATTGGAAGGTAAGCAGCAAAGTCAATAAAAATTCCTGAAAACATCCTTTTACAATGTCCACAAATGAGACATCAATTAAATTTTGGCAAACCCTAGCAATATATTAATGAAATTTGGTCCAGACATGAATCATTAGCAAAGAAGAAGGGAACAACTGGTTTATTAAGCAAATATATACCCCGCCTTTCCTCCAAGGAACTCAGGGATGTATAGAAACCCATGGCGAGACAAAAGAATCTTCCTGAAACTTTGCATCATCTTCATTAGACAAAACAGGTTGGTAGGACAAGGAGTTTCCTGCATGGGTTTCTGAGCCCAGAATGCTTTGCTTGGGTGCGGACTTTCACAATGCAGCCAACAGCTCTGCATAGAGGAGACTTCATTCCACCGATAAATTTAATCAGATCTTCCTCTTTGGAGGTTATTCAGCGATGCACAAATTGGGTTTAAAAAGCCATTAAGATCTCTGTCAATGTCAGTAAACAAATAAACCACACAGCTGAGTGATTCCTTGGAGAAAACAAGTTTCAATTATACCTGTGCACAGTGACAGAGCCCTGCCAATACTTTCAGAAACATGTCACTGAAAACCAGTGAAAAATAACTACTAAGACCACTAGGCTTGGAAGGAAAAGACAAGAAGAAAACACAAACACACACCCAACACAAATTCTAAAAGCCTTGTGGTTAGCCTTATTTATATGCCACAAACAAGGGACCAGCAAGTTTACACCGCAAGAAAACAAATGCGCAGTTGTGGATCTGGTTCTCCTTAAGTAAGGCAAGGCTAGTTCAACATTTTATTACACATTTAACAAAAAATATATACCCCTTACTCAAACTAAAGTGGTTTACTAAAAGCAAGGCACCTGAAACAGCTGCCATTGCCTTCTTTTAGAAAAAGTGCACCCACAGTTCTTTTAGATATTTCAAGGAATGCTGGGGCATAATCCTCAGAATTCATTCTTATTTCATTGGCACGAAATCAAAGCTGGAAAAGTTACAGAAAAAGGCTACAAAAATGATCAAGAAATCAGAGCACTTTCCCTACAAATAATAATAATAATAATAATAATAATAATAATAATAATAATAATAATAATAATAATAATTTATTTATTTATACCCCGCCCATCTGGCCGGGTTTCCCCAGCCACTCTGGGCAGCTTCCAACAAAGAAAGACTGGAGCACTGGAAGATTTTAGTTGGGTTCCCCACTACACCAAATCAAAGGGATGCTTAACAGAACCTTATAAAATTATGCCCGGTGTGGAAAGAACTCTTACCCCCTTTTCCATAATACCGGACCTTAGCGGTCTTCCAATGAAATTGATCAGCTATAGATCCAGAGCAGACAAATATTTCTTCACGCAATGCATAATTAATTTACAGAATTTGCTGCCAAGAAATGCGATGGTCAGTAGCGTTGACATGTCTTGACTGATAGCCACATACATCCTAACCGTACCAGTAGACCTCATGAAATTAAGAATATAAGAATTGCCATGCTGGGTCGACCTAAGATTCATTTACCGTAGCCCAGTACGCAGTGGGTGATGGGATCGCTCATGGATTTAGCCCCACAGCTATGGACCAGAGTTAGTTCCTAGAAATGAAGTCCACATAATGCCTATATGAAATCTAAAGATCCCAATCCCTGACTCAGTCCATTTTTAGATACATTTTGTCCAGGGCTCCCCCCCCCCCCGGGCCAACCAGAATTCACCAAAACTCAGTTGTGGCACCTCACAGGTGGGCACCATTGCCATTATAAGAGAACTTCAAGGGAGGTGTTCATGGTGAGTTCCAGTACCTCTTTTTCTAGAAGAATAGCATTGATTATGTCCCCTTCTGAAAACATTGAGTAATGGGGCTGGACAGCTTCTGGATCCCCCATAATGTGAGCGTAGAATTCACATAAAATCAACCCAAGGACACCTGACAGTGCTTGTAAAAGAAAGTCCTAAAAAATTTAAGCAGCGGGGAAACAAGCCACTCTTCAGGGCTGGTCCTGAATCCCTAAGCATGAGCAAAAAGGCAATCAAGTAAGTCAGGCAAGTGTATCAGAGGGTAAGCGAAACATCAGAGGGGTAGCCAAACATGAAGTCATAAACCAGAAGCCTCACATGGACTTCTTATGCAAAAGCCTATCTGGAGCTCCCAGGAAGCTGGCTAGATGTCCCCAAGCTTCAGCTAATCAACAAACAAGAGGTGGGTCAGAAAAGCAAGCAAGGCCCATGGATTCAAACCTGACACTGCCCTGTTGAGATCTTCAGCCAAAGCCTCCAAAGTCTACTAGCCCTCAGTACAAGAAAGCAGTTGTAAGCTCGAGGAAGCAAGGGCACATGTAGCAAAAGCTGAACTCAGAAGCAGACAGAGGAGAAAGTGTGCTACTTGGGGAGAATTGCGTTGTTCTGGCTTTTAGGGGTGGCTGGTGGGATACTTGAGACATCACGCTAGCAGATGTCGGAACCAGAGAGAGCCACTACGTACTAAGGAAATAATTCTGTACCTATCTGCATCCTCAGCTGTTGACTGTAATGGAATTAAAGGGACAAAAATCTTGTCTTGGAACAGCATGTCTCTGTTCTGGGAGGCTTTTATGAAGCCGCTTTGTCATTTTGCGCTAAGGGTCGCAGGCAATGGAGGGGCAGGAAATCTGCAAGCCTCTCTGCTGAAAAAGAGACCTCAAAAATAATGCCAATAGGGCTGGAAGGAGTTCAGAAAAGGGCAGCCAAGGTGATCAAGGGTTTGGAGGAACTCTCCTAGGAGGAACAGGGAACAGGCAAGTAAGCAGAGACATGATAGAAGGTAATGAAATTATGTTTGGGGTGAAGAAAGTGGGTAGAGAAGTTTTCTTCCTCGTCTCATGATACCAGAACCTGGGTTCATCCTATGAAGCTGAATGTTGGAAGATCCAGGACAGACAAAAAGAGGTTCCTCACACAGTACATAATAAAACTATGGAAGATGACCACCGACTTACATGGCTTTAAAAGGGGGTTAGACAAATGATAAGACTATTGATGACTACTAGCCTTGATGGCTAGACTACCGCCAGTATCAGAGGGAACATGTCTCCAAACATCCAAAGTGGGATCACCTGGTTGATTTCATGTCCTGCTTAGGGGCTTCTCATGGGCATCTGGTCAGTTTTGAAGAGAGCCATTCTGTTCTCTGAATGGGGCCAGGTGCTTGTTTGAAGCCTCAGTCCTCCTAACTTGCCAAGGATGTACAAATCACAGAACCAAACAGGTTGTGTGCTAAAAACAAGCCCCTGGAGACCCAATATTTGACGAAGGGAAACAATCTTAGCACTTTGCACACAACACCAAAAAGCGTATCACAAGCCCTGTACAATTTGTGTCGAAACCTCAATCTTCCTTTAGCTTGGACCCTGAGATTTCACTGGCCATATTGAGACTGAAAGCTTCAGCAAACAGACAAGCTAATAAGCCGAAGGAATCCTTTAAAGAATTGCTCTATTCCTCTATCAACTTGCCTATGCAGATTGGTAGCTGATGCGCACCTTAACAGGCAAGCACCAGGTGGTACCAATCTATTCGCTGGACAAGGTTCTCACAAACAGGATGGTGATGTTGCCTAGCAACAAGAAGATACTTAAGGCTGGAAATTTAGCTTACAGAAATCTAACAGGCTGAAGGGAAACAAAGCCACAGTCTCGTCTAGATTCATAATTATTTATTTCATTTTTAAACCACCCTTCATCCTGTAGGATCCCAGGGTAGCCTGCAACATAATCAGATAAAAACGCATTGTCACATAACAAGGTTTGAAACAATTAGAAGTCTGCTTACCAAAAGCACATTACAACCATAAGCAATTTCTATCCATCCGCAGAGAAAATAAGGACGGCTGGGCTTCCATAGCGTGTTCCATCGCCCAAAAGCCCAAAGGAGAAAATGCACCTTTCCGTTGATGCTGGAAAGCTGACTGCTAAGGGGAAGCCATGCCTCCACACAGAAGTGGTCCATGAGTTGGGATGGAGTCACTAGCTCAACACCAGCATTGCTACAGGTTTTCTGGGCGGGGCTAAGAAAGCTGAGGCTGAGCAAGTTGTAGTGATACCAGTATCACTTAGACCACTGCTGGCTGCATTAGAAGGAAATTCCACAATCAGGGTGCAGCAGCCAGGAGGGCACTATCTTGTGTCACCACCAAATAAGCTAAGCGCATCAGTGGGCTACAAACAGGGCTTCCCCCTAGAACTCAATGAATGGGCCAGCAGGTTGTAAGAAAGTTGCTCCTTTAAATACTTGCGTCCCAAGCCATCTTTGTACAACGGTACCAATACCCTACAGGGTTTGTGTGCAATACAGCAAATAACGATTAGTACGGTATATTTTCAGAAATCAAACAGCACAAAGCTGTTGGCGAAAGTGCGGCATGGGCTTGATTAAGCTAAAAGCCAATGATTGAAAGACCCTAAAGAAATTAACTCAAGAACAGCCCAAGGAATCAGGAGCTCATCCGGATGAGAAGAAGCTAAAGCTAAAAGTAAAGGACCCCTGACAGTTAAGTCCAGTTGCGAACGACTCTGGGGTTGCGGCGCTCATCTCGCTTTACTGCCCAAGGGAGACGACGTTTGTCCACAGAGAGTTTTTCCAGGTCATGTGGCCAGCATGACTAAGCCGTTTCTGGCGAAACCAGAGCAGCGCACAGAAACGCCGTTTACCTTCCCGCTGGAGCGGTACCTATTTATCTACTTGCACTTTGAAGTGCTTTCGAACTGCTAGGTTGGCAGGAGCTGAGACTGAGCAACGGGAGCTCACCCTGTCATGAGGATTTGAACCGCCAACCTTCCGATTGGCAAGCCCTAGGCTCAGTGGTTTAGACCACAGCGCCACCCACGCCCCTAGCGTAACGTTAACAAGGGAGTGGTGTGTGCGAAGCATCAGGATGTCTCACTTCAAATCTTGCCTCTGCCATGAACACACAAGTTGGGCTCACGAAAGCCGCATCCTCTTAACCTCAGCTCCCAATCTGCAACCTAAGGACAAGACGCCCATCAATGGCTACCATTCATAGTGGCGGCAGACTATCCCCAGGTTCAGGGATCCTATGCAGGAGTGGCCCGTGCAATAGGTGAAGTGAAGCCATTTGCTTCAGGTGGCAGATCCGCTCGCCACCCTTGCCATTGTGCTGTTGCCAGCCCTTGCCAACACAGCCCTGTTGCCCTCACTGCTGCGCCCTTGCCGCTACTGCCTTGTGATGGCAGCACAAATTCAATGGCCTGGGCAGGGAGATGGTGGGGTGGGGTGGTGACCCAGATCTGCAGGGGCAGAGGTGGGGCGTTTTACCTACATTGGCAAAATGTCTTGGGCCAGCCCTGATCCTATGCCTCTGGATAGATGTTGCTGGGGGGGGGGACAGAGGCTACTGCCTGCATGTCCTTCTTGCAGACTTCTCCAAGGCAACTGGTTGGCCACTGTGGGAATCAGGGTGCTATATTAGATAGGCCTTTGGCTTGATCTAGTAGGGCTGATCTTCTGGTGCTTTTCAGTGCACCAGAACTCCTCATCAGGCTGGATATGAAGAAAACCTGGAGGGGCCAGACAAAAAATTGTGACTTGGTATTGAAGCCATGGGGTCAAAAAAATCGTTTGCATTGTAAATACTCTTAGAAAAGGAAGAGTTATGGGGGCACTTCGCAATTTCCCACTGAACCACTGATTCTTGTTTTCCTAACTCTTGGACAACCTCAAAAGATTGCTGCAAGGATTGTTGAGATAACGGAGTTTTATGAACTCCTGAAATGTAAATGTTAATGTTAATATTATGAGTGGCAGCACCAATTTAAACTTTCACTCATGTACACTAGATGTGCTGAGTCACCAAATGTTTGTATTACTAATTCAATTTTTTATTACTAGATTAAATTGTGTTCTCAAATGCAGACATAAGAATGACTTGTATGAGTACAGAAATGGAATGTAAGAACCCACCCAAATCTGTTTCACACAGATCTGGGCTCTCATTGTGTATTTTATGCAGAAACCCATTACTGCTATCAAAGCCAAGAAAGATTTTTACTCCATGTTTGGATTCAGAGACATTTGACCAAACTACACAGAGTGTACACCTGGGAACAACCTGAAATAACCTTGGCTTTAAGCGTGTGCTATAAATTCCTGGTTTTAATGGCCACTGAATGTCACCAATCTCTGCTGCACTGTATTAAACAACACCGGGAGCACTGGGGAAAGTGAATAGCACTGAAACTGCCCTTGAAGGACATGGGTCTAAATTACTCTCCCCTCCAGAATATTCATATGATCCCTACCGAGAACGAATCAATTATGGAATGACAATGCCAAGAGAAATGACAATGGCAATATTAACCAGAAGAGACACACCTCATTCATTCATTCATTTACTCATTAATCCATTTGTCAATCTAGAGAAAATCCAACATGTTGATTTCAAACTCTTCTCTTGTTTTTGGAATCTCGTTAAAAAGCTCTGGAGTGGGCATACACCATTTCTGTGTCTAGCGAAGGACACTTGAACAGGGCTAGCGGTGGTCCAGCACACAAAGGATATCGCAGAGATGGAAAAGTCACAGAAATGAGAAAACAAAATTATTTAGAAGTTGTGGCACCTTTCGTATAAGGAAAGGCTTAAGTGGTTGGGGTGATGAAAAAAAGATAACTAAAGGATGGGCATGTTAGAGGGTTATAAAATCATGCCTGATGTGGAGAGATTAGATAGATATTTTTGTCCTTCCCATACCACTAAAGCTCAGGTCTCCTAATAAAATTGATTAAAAGTTCAGGACAAAAAGACAACACTTCTTCACGTGATGCATAACAACTTTATGGAATTCACGACCACCAAATATGAGGATGACCACTTCCTTAAACGGATTTAAAAAGGGGGGTTGTTATGTTAAAAGCTTTGTTTCTGCCTCAGTACTGCCTTTTAATTGAAACACCCAGTTCAGATTTAAAAAAAAAACACAAAAGCTTCTGTCTCTTTCACATCATTTCTCAAATTCACGCAGCCTTCAGGAATCAATGTCACTGGCTGCTCCATTTGGCGCTCTCCCCCTTCCTTCCAAACTGACAATATTCATCCCTCACTGCAAAGTGCCTAGGACTGACAGCTTTGCTTCAAGTTCCCTGGCACACACAAAAAGATTATTTATTTATTTTTGCCAGATTGTTCAAAAAGAGGCTGTTCCAAGAGGTAAAACAATGCCCTGCTGGAGTAGCCGAGTGAAACTGAGTTAAGTTGTAAGGAGTTTCGTTCCCAGAAATAAAATTGTGGGCACTGTGCAGAACAACACTATGCTGAACTCGAGAGGACGCACCAGCAGCAAGACCAAAAAATGCAGCTTTGTTGCAAATGCAACACAAATGTGGGGCATAAATATATAATAATCATCAACATCGAGCAAACTACCTTGCTCCATCCAGATGCTGGACTAAATGTCACAATTAGGCCAGTGGCGTAGCAAGGTCAGGTGGTACCCGGTGCAAAAAAATCTTGTCACCACCCCACCCCACCCACACTGAAATCTAGTTGGACTCGCAAGAGACTGTGATCTACTCACAGTATAAAAAGACTGGCTGTGATCTACCCATTGTCAGTGCCAGGAGTTGTTGAGCTTTTTCTAGGGGAGGGTTGCCCAAAGTTGTTGAGCTTTTGGGGGAGTGGAGAGAGCTTCTGCTTCTCTCCTTCCCTCCATCCTCCGCTTGTTTGATCGCCTGCATCCTTCCGGTCCTCTCCCTGCATCCCTGCAGGCCTCCTCCAGCAGCCTGGGAGAACAGGGCTGTCAAAATGAAGTGGCAAATAGCAGCACAAATACGCCCCTTCCCCTGACGGCTCGGGGTAGGCAGAAGCCGCGGGCGGCACGCCAAATGCCGCACACACACCCCCAGTGATGAGCTCCAGGGTGGGCTGCCCCCACCACACCCACCTTGCTCCACCCCTGACTTAAACTACTGCATTGTGCTGTACAAGGCACTGTGCTTGAAGAGTTTGAAAGCTACTGCTGGTGCAAAATGCAGCCAAGTTACTGCTCAAAGCCACCAAGTGGGATCAGGTTAACACCTATCTGTAAGAACCCGCACTGGTTGCCCGGTTGCTACTGGACCAAATTTAAGGTGCTACCTTTTGACTATAACGTTCTATACAGCCTAGGACCCACCTCTTGCTATCATGATTTTAAAGCAAGTGGGGAGAACCCGAGGTCATTGAGATTACATCCCATTATCCTTTGGCCATTGATCACTCTGCCTGGGACTGATGGAAACAAGATTTGGAGGACACAGGTCCCCTTGTTTTAGACATCAGGCCAGTTCTGTCTTGTTGGCCCAATATTTTCATGGCAGTTAACATGAACTGCTTGTAGCTGTGTCTTGGTAATGGTACTAGTGGCTGCTCTCTATTATTTTAACCTGCTTTTAGGATTGCAAACATTATTACTATTTATTATTGTGATATTAATCTGAAGACTGTAAGATGTATTGTGGGCTATTCTAGCGTGAAGTGGGATATAAATCTGGTAATTAAAATTAGATATTCTTTAGGCAAGTATCAAGGCACAAGTAATCAAAAGTCTTACATGTAAGAACAATAATAAAACATAATTAGTGACCAAAAGAAACCCACTGGTCATACTTGGCCACAATGTTTGCCCAGATAAAGGGAGCTATTTGAGAAAATCCACACACTTTGACAGAACTCTGTGAGAACAATGCTTGGGAGCTGCCACAGACTACACCTCTCTGAAAGTCCTCACATTGGGCATTTGCGACATGGAAAGCACAGACAAGAGGCTATTCTCAGTTGACCAGAAAGATCACAGAGAGGCACAGGCAAGGGCAGCCTTGAAGGTTACAAAGGGCTTGCTTAGAATTGCCATCAAAATGTCACCTAGAGTGAATTTTAGGATTCTTTCTCAGGAGAACCCTCTAAGGAATTGCTAAGGAGTTTTGCTAAGGAAATAAAAGAAGCGGAGATGGAAAACGGAAGCTTTTTAGCAGTCTCACGAATTCCCAGAAGAAAATATCTTCTGGGGCAACCCTCCTATTCTACTCTTACAAAGCCTCACAGCTTTGCCTGATTAGCAGCATCCTAATTCTGCAAAACATGCAAATACAGTTAATCTGTATATTTCCAAGATGTTAACAGAATTCATATTTTCTCTGAGTAACGTTTGGGAAAGGGGTGGGAGCAGAGGAAGAGTCAGCAGGGTGCAAAAAATGTTTGCAGCAAAAGAAAGGCTCCTATTTGAGTGAGTCTCACATTGTTGTGCACTTAGCACAAGAGTTAAGTTAGCACCAAAGCCAGAAATGGTAATTGTGCAAAATGTCACCCTTGCATGATAAAACTGAAAGCATCCATAGAAGTAACTGTTTCTCCTTTTCCATTCCTCAGGACCAACAAGGATCTTGCACACATAGAGAAGGTGGGCTGGGGGTGGGGATACATTGGGAAATGCAATTGGCCACAACTGCCTTGCACTTGCCCATTTCATGTTTATAGATGTGCATCTCCCATTCACACTTGACAGCTTTCCCTTTGGCAAACATCAAACTTGCTGTGCAAAGTGTGAATTGGCTGTGTGCAGAGCGGGCTGCTCATATGTGAGTCTCTATATATAGAGACACACATGCTATCAATATTCACTGTATTCCCAGAAATAGTATTAAATGTTGGCTCCCAGTGGGGGAGAAAACCCATAGTCTCTCTTCATTAATACTTCAAGAGGCACAGAAGGTTTTGTATGCTGAAAAGGTTAATTATACCATGAATAAAATAAAGTACTTGAATAAACTGTATGTTTTATAGGTAATGGAGGTTGAAGGTGGGTACATTTGTCGAGCACAGAAGAGAAAGCCTATTAGGTATCAGTAAGTGATGCCAAGTAGCCAAATGAAGTATTAACAAGCAAGAAGGGGAGGCTGGGAAGCTACGTATCACTCGAGGAGGTTGGCGGCCATGGCTTCTCCCTGCGACACTGTCACTGGCAGTCATGTAAGAAAGCATTGTTTTCTTTTCAGCCCTGCAAAAGCAGCACTGCTTCCATTCCGCTGCAGTTTGTCTTCCATCAGATATATTATTCGTTTTGCTGACTACTATGGCAAAATTACACAACTGTCAGGTGGGGTTGGGAGCAGGTCAGCAATAATTCACAAGGTGTCAATGAAGTTAACTCTTTATTCAAAGAAGCAGAACCGTTCAGGCCTAGTTAGCACAGCAATTCTTCCCAGTAGATCTTGCCCCGATGAGGCAATTGTGAGGACTGGAGGTCCCCGCCTTCCGACAGCCCCCTAAGTGACTTTCTCCCCCGGTTCCTTCCAAGCAATCTGAGGCTCCTTCATGTAGCCTGTCTTCTTCACCAGCCTGACCCATTGCTGCCTCTTGGCCCCCCTCCTCTCCTGCCTCTGATTCTGGACTGCTCTCTGCCACAGACTCTTCCTGCTCACTAAACCTCGTTACCTCTTCAGCTTCTGACACCACCCCCTCCCAGTCTGCTGCCTCTCCTCCCCTGGCTCTGAGTCTTCTTCACTTGAGGGTTCCCTTGGGGGTTCCCCAGCCAGTGCCTCCCACCCCTCCTCTGCATCCAACCAGCCCATAACAACCAATTCCATAATTTGTGTAATGAACTATGTAAGTCATGTTGTTGTTACATCGCTACAGTCCAATCATTTCAATGCAAAGGAAACACAATGCCAGTGGGGAGGAATCATAATCAAATACTGTATATTGTTTGTGGGCTGAAAGCAAGAACAGAAAATAGGAATTCGTTGTAATAGTGATGGAGAAGTGGCCCTAGGAATTTCTAGATTTTCTAATATATTGGCCAAAACTGCTTGGGCAATATATAGCTAAATGCAGAGGAAACCATTTCTACATTCCCCCCCAAAGGTGTGGCTCCCTTTGAGATCAGCCGTGAACTAGAATTACAAAACACAGTGAGTTTGGTTCAGTGCTTAAAGATAAGATCATCATCTTTCTCTAACCCAAGGACAGTTGTTCGCCTTTCAGAAAGTATCAGCATTTGTTGCTTTGCAGCCTTGAATTATTCATCAAGCTCAGACACTTTCTTGTCCAATTCACTTTGTCATTTTCCTCTAACTTATTCCCAGCAGCTCTGATGAAAATATAACATAATAACACCTGCTTACAAGAAGCATTCAATTTACTACATGTCTTGATTGAAAAGACATTTCCTGTGGTCCCAGTTAAAATTAGATGCTCTTTTTAAATGGAAGATTCATGTTCTCTCTCTCTCTCTCTCTCTCTCTCTCTCTCTCTCTCTCTCTCTCTCTCTCTCTCTCTCTCTCTGTGTGTGTGTGTGTGTGTGTGTGTGTGTGTTATAAAATGCTGCATTATTTTTGCAAGAAAAACATCCTACCACAAGTTAAAGCTTTCTGCTGAGTTGGGATGTGGCTGCTTAAAATGCCCTAATGTTATTTGGTTCTCTAGCAATTTGAGGGAGGAAGATCACAGAGGAAGTGTCATTATATGGGCACCTTGTCCATCCATTCCCAGAATAAGAGAATTGTATAAGAAGAAGAAGAGTTTGAATTTGATATCCCGCTTTATCACTACCCGAAGGAGTCTCAAAGCGGCTAAGATTCTCCTTTCCCTTCCTCCCCCACAACAAACACTCTGTGAGATGAGTGAGGCTGAGAGACTTCAGAGAAGTGTGACTAGCCCAAGGTCACCCAGCAGCTGCATGTGGAGGAGCAGAGATGCGAACCCGGTTCACCAGATTGCGAGACTACTGCTCTTAACCACTACACCACACTGGCTCCCATAATTTATTCACATGAACTGTAGGACTCCAAACTGGGGCAACTGCCACACTCTCCTTTATGGTAACTGGCTCCAGAAACAGGGTCCTCCTTACCCAAGAACACTTCTTAGGTCTATTATGATTTCACTACTTGTTATTTCTAGCATTTCCTCACAATTTTTGGAGTCAATAATATCACAGCTATTGCTCATCCCATGTGACTAGGAGGTGCTGTTGGTAAGAAGAGATGGGGCTTGTATGACACTGATTTCTCCCTCCCACAAGTTTGTGTGCAAATACTGTCACTAATAATTTTTAAAGTAAGTGCAAACTGAAATCCTGATCAAGCAGTGCCCAAAACCGCCACTTGTAAATTCATACCTGAACTTGCGCAAAAGGCAACGCTAGAAGTGTAAACGCCCCCAGTTATGTCATCAACACCATGCAAATATTTAAAAAAACTAAGTTACCCTAATGGAATTGCAATGTGCCAACTAGATGCAGCTCTTTGGCTAGCTGGCTGGCTGGAGGCATTCTCAGTTCAGCCCTTAGTTGATAAGCCAGTTGCCAATCCTTGGAGTAATCTCACCCCAGGTTTACATTGGTTTACCTGAGATGGGAAAGGGAATGTGTCATTTGCTTTATTCCCTAGAAGGCCAAATCAGGTTACTTGGCATGTGCGCAATGATGCCAACCTCTGTCGCTGGCACTGCTTACTGGCGCCATGTGAATTCCTTTTAGCTTCCCAGTTCTTTAGGTTAACAGCAGACCTGAACCATCCTGTGATTTACTAGGCCAGTGGTTCCCAACATGTGGTCCGCAGACCCCCAGGGGTCCGCGGGCTATGCCAGAGGGGTCCGCAAGATGCTATTAGAATAAAAAATATATTGAATATATTTCGTATGATAACAGATTTTTTGTTTTGGCCGCTTCCTGCATGAGCAGAGTCTAGCGCAAAACTAGAATTAGATGAGGCAGTAGTTCTGCTGTATGCCGTTAGGTGGCGCTTTACAAACACTACTGTTTTGCAAAGAGGCAGCGCGCGCATTCTACTAACGCTCACCTCCCCTAGATGCTTTGCGCGCGTCGGCTTCATTTGTGCGCTACTGCGCAGGTACCCTGTCTTCTCCATTCCCCTCCCTCCTCCCTGGACTCTTATAAAAAAGACTCTTAATTTGGCTCTCACTTTTTAATTTTAGGATTAGGAATTAATGGGGGTCCTTGTCACAATAGCGGCTCGATGAGGGGTCCTCGAGAAAATTTTGTTGGGAACCCCTGTACTAGGCCAACCGTAGCCCACCAGCCATTATGGTGGCCCAGCAGAGTTTCAATTTACTTCCTGTTTCATTTGCCTGCCACAGACTTGCCAAAACTAGGGGATTACTAAGCACATGGCAGGTGGCTACAGCTGCATTCAGCTAAGTGGATTTCAAGATTCTTTACTCTCTTCTTCTTTGGCGATCACTCATAGCCAAGTAAGATTGTGTTCCATAAACATGGTTTTAACAATGAGTCCGTAAGTGACTGTGGAGGCCAATTCTGGATCCACACGTCCTTCCACAGTGAGCTGATGACTGTGTGGATTTGCCAAGTGTGCCTTCCTCTTAGCATGTTTCTCCCTTGTGTCCTGAGTTCAAGTGTCTTCAAAGCCCATGACACCTTTGGTAAAGGCTGTTCTCCAATTGGAGCGGTTGCTCCGATTCTTTTCTCTGATGTGTTACCCACTCCTGCTCCCTCTCTTCCGTCTCACACAATGCCCTATTTAGTCTTAGAAAAACTAACAAAAGTCCTTGTTCATGTCAAATATTTAGTCTTAGTTACTATAAACTATCTTCAGGGAGAACTAACATTTTCTCCCTCTGGCAACCTGTCAGTCACAGGAAATCTGCAAATAAACTGTCTGACTCTATTCCAGTCATCGTAAGGAGTAAAACTGGAGCAGCTGATACGACCCCCCCATCCACCCCGCCCCCTGTACCCCCAAACAAGGCTGTTTTCACAGCTTCTGGCTGGATTCACTGCTTCACAGCAAGTCTGATCTGATATATTGTGTGCAGCAATGAGTGACATCTTTGCTAATCATCCTATTAAACTTGCCACCTTTTGGAGAGAGAGAGAGGGAGGGAAAAGTACATACACAAGATGACTTTTCAAGGACACCGAGACTTCTTGATTTTGTAAACAACTGATTCAGTTCTACAAACCAAAATGTAACACAAAAATTATCTAATAGGTCAACTCTCTCCTTGTTTGCTCCAGATTAAGTACCACTGAGGGGTTGTTGTTGGTTTTTTTTTGGGGGGGGGTTCTACTGCCTAGAAAGCACACACAAAATTGCAATCCAAAAGAAGGTACAGTACACTAAAAAAAAGCAATTAAAAAGCAATTCCACTAATAATGGGATATTGTTACACCTTTCCTTTATTGTGACAAATGGAAAGTGGGAGCGAGGAAGCTACGAAACAAATCAAAGGGAGTCAGACAAGAACGCTGACTGAGTGCATTCTTCATCCAGAGACTAATTAGGCATAATGATAAAACTGTTAAGGAAAAGAACTAGTGCTTTCATTCCGCAAGTTACCATTTAACACAGAGGTTTAACATGCATCTAACTCTCGATGCCTTTTGGTGGCAGCCATTTGAATCACATTCCTCCCCAACCCTAACCCCACCCCACCCCCCAAAAAACCCCAAGGCAGTGTGGTTTAGTGGCTGGAGCAGTGAGTAAGTAGCACTTAGCATGCTGTTGCCTTTCAGCCTGCCTTGCAGGGTTGTCATGGGGATAAAAAGGCTACCTGGAGCCTCTCGGAGGAAGAGGGAGATGCAATTGTACCAAACCGAGGCTACAGCAATAGAGCTGCTCAACCGGAGGAAATCTGAACAGATGAAGGGCGTGTGAGCTGTTTGGCAACACCTCACAAACTCTGCAAGCGCTGCCAATGCACCGAAGCACTTCGAAACATAGCTGTTGCACAGCTTGTAAGTTGCCCGCTTTGGAGCTGATGGGCTTGCAGCGCTATAAGCTCCTTAAGCTCTTTAGTCTAGATCTAAGCAAACAGCTTGCTGCAGTTACAAGCTTCCCTACCCTTGCAATAAAGTTATTAAGCCTCTTAAGCTTACTGTCTCCTCCTGCTTCCACTGGTTAAGTTTTTGTTCGCCATACAACCACCTAGCACCCTGGACATGCACATGACATTTATATTTTAACAATCGGCTCCCAATGAGACTTGAAGAGGGGGGTGGGGAATCAAGAAAATCCAGTTCCTCCTACCTGTGAATTTTCATTCTTACAGCTGCACTGGGCAGTAGCTGGAAGAACGGAGAAATCTTTCCCTCCGGCTACTGGAGGAGAAGTGGTGGCGGATCGGGATCTCATCTGATTCTTTAGCATTCAGACTACAAGCACCTCTAAAATGTAATGCAGCAAAAGCTAGTCTGGCATGGTTCTTGGGGCCAGGGGGCAGCAATGTTTGCATGAGCCCCACAACCGCAGAGGTATGCACCTTGTGTGTAGGAATTAGAGGCATATATATATATATATATATATATATATATATATATATATATATATATATATATCCTATCAGTCATGATTGCCCATGGGAAGCTGAACCCACAGAAAAGCTTACTCAAAATTTAAGAAAGTGGTTCCTCCCACTAGAGTCTAGTAGCAATCTCAGGTCCCTCCCTAGAGCAATAACCTTTTCTGCTCAAGAATCTACTTGGAGAGAATTGTGCTTAAGAACATCAGACCTGCGTCAGAACTGCCTATGCTGGGTCACTCCAAAATCTAGTCTAGCACTGTGGTCAAAGCAGAGAGCTCAGTGGTATAGGACACACTTTGCACGAAGGAAGTCTCAGGTCCAACCCTGCAATGCAGGAATCCTGCCCACAGCTGCCCCAAACAACCAACTTTCTGGTTAACCTCCTGCTGAAATCCCCACCAATGTTCGGGGGGGGGGTTCCTCGCTTTCGTTGCACTACAGCCCCTTTGTACAGCAATAACATGGTAGCTTTGGAGAAGCATCACAGAATATGTTGCAGGATACACCCACAATTATACATCATGTGTTGCCACATGCTTCAGTATTCTGGGAGTGCCTCCTAACCGAAAGGAGTTGCAACAGGCAACCTTCTCTATTCTTATCCGCTGCTCTGTATCTTGCAGTGTCTGAATCCTCCAATCACAGAATTTTCTCTGCCTGGCAGAAATAAGTTGGAAGGAGCCCAGATCAAAGTAGTGAATCATGCAGAGATGCACATTAGCACTCCTCTTGCAGCACACTACTGCACTTCCACAAACAGTTTGGGAGTTATTGCATTAGATCATGGCACAGAAAGGGGGAAACCATAAAGCAATGAAATTTGCAAACGGCACAAAACTACCCAAAGCAAGAGGGCAAAGAGGTCACAGAATTATCTCGCTGCTGTTCTGATTTAGCTATTCACAGTGACCTTAGTCAGGGCAGAAAAGAAATATATTCCAAATTCCTAGATACCAACATGACATTTTTAGCTGCTCAGGCAAACAGGATTCTGCCAGCCCTGATCTTGCAAGAGCATTCACTGAGGCATCCATAATGCCGCTCTCAACAAATTCAGCATATGCTCCACTTTTAAGCAGATAATTCACTACTTTCATGAACCAGGAGCTTAATCCTGCCTTCATTTAACAAATCGATGAGAGTTACTCCCTTGTAACTGAGAGCAGGGACAGTCTTAGGAATTCACAACAAGGAGGCCATTCTATGGAAAAGCTCATGCGATCAAATTTTTTTTGAAGCTGTTACCTGGGTTCTGGCAGACAGCAAGTTTTCTTTTTTTCTTTTTTAGCATGCTCCTTCTCTGAATGGGAATGTGCAAATGTTTCACACGGACACAGAGACTTTCCCCCTCCCATTTTTTGAATAGCGATGGATACAACAATATGGTGCAATGTTTTGTAAAGTATCACTCACTGGGTGCCACTTAGCAGCAGAATACAAGCAAACATTCACAAGCATCTAAAAACTACCGCTCTTTCCAGCACAATCTATGGCAGGCTTCCTTAACCTCGGCCCTCCAGATGTTTTTGGCCTACAACTCCCATGATCCCTAGCTAGCAGGACCAGTGGTCAGGGATTGTGGGAATTGTAGTCTCAAAACATCTGGAGGACCGAGGTTGAGGAAGCCTGATCTATGGTACTGTAATGTGAGACAGGCCATTCTAGTTCTGTGAAAAGGAAACAGATATACTTTTCTCAAATAAGCCACAATAGGGAAGAAGCAAGATAAGCTTGGTCTCAGAACAAGACCTCCAGATCACAAGGAATACTGTGGTAGGAAATTTATTCTTCCATGCTGTCCTTACCATAAACAAGCGGAAAGTGCCTGACATTGCTTGGGAATTCTAAGAAACAAAATAAGGAGTTTTGAAATCAATGGTTAAAATCAGTGCAGTTTTGAAAGGTTTGGCCAACCATCTCAATTTACAATGATGCCCAGCTGTGTATCATTATGGGGGCATATAGGTAAAAACTTGCTCCTTGGTCTCAGGAACCATCATGCAAAACTTGGTTGCAATACCTTAAGATGCATAGAGAACAGACAAAGACACAAGAAATGTTCAAAAAAAGAAAAACATAATATGTCAAAGACTTAGGTCTTTTCCTGCAGTCTAGCAAACTGCAGAAAAGGTAAAGAATCCCCTATAGACCTTTGAGAGCTACCATAGCATGGCACTTAACAGCTTATGTTGAGAACTTGGAAATGCCCTTAGTTCAAATCTGATCTTAGCAACAACCCAAAAAAACCCCACACTAGACAAGCCACTGTTTCTGGGCCTCAATCCCAGCTATGATATGGAAATTATTATTATTAATAATAATAATAATAATAATAATAATATTTATACCCCGCCCATCTTGCTGGGCTTCCCCAGCCACTCTGGGCGGCTCACAGCATATATCAAAACATACTAAAACATCAAACATTAAAAACCTCCCGATACAGGGCTGCCTTCAGATGTTTTCTAAAAGTCAGGTAGTTGTTTATTTCTTTGACATCTGATGGGAGGGCGTTCCACAGGGAGGGCGCCACTACCGAGAAGGCCCTCTGCCTGTTTCCCTGTAACCTCACTTCTCGCAGCAAGGGAATCAGCAGAAGACCCTCGGAGGAGGACCTCAGTGTCTGGGCTGAATGATGGGGTTTGAGACACTCCTTCAGGTATACTGGGCCGAGGCCGTTTGGGCTTTAAAGGTCAGCACCAACACTTTGAATTGCGCTCGAAAACGCACTGGGATAACACTACATGCCTACTTTGCAGGACTGTGATAAAGTTTGCAAAGATAATGCATGTGAAAAACAGTAAGCTCTTAGGAACAGTGCGATACAAATTACCATCCAAATTCCTAGAACGCAGTTGTGTGATGACTAGGGTAGTCATTTATGGGCATGGGGAACCTCTAATAGTTCCCCCCCCCTTGACTTAAGAGAGTCTCGCAGGGGCAAAGTCAGAGAACCCTTGGCATAATGCAATATGGCATAAAGATGAAGGCATTCTTCATTTGTCAAAAATAATTAAACATGTCACTGACATTCTGCATAACTCAAAAGCCAGCTGGGAAAAGAGCAGTATGTCTCCAGATCCTTTTGACTGACAAGGTCAGCTCATCCCTCTTTTCTTCAGCTGCTCCTCCATCACTGAGCCTGTTCATTATGCCGTAAATTAATCTGTAAAAATTTGGACAGACTACCTAATGTAATTAGCTCGGCCTGTTCAAACACAGCAGAGTTACACGGGGTGACAAATCTGAGCAGCTGACTGGTCCGCGGCCAATGAATGACAGAAAGAGGTTAATGTACAACCCTTATTCCAAAAGAAAAGCTGCAAGGAGCTTCGAGACCTTCAAACTCAGAGGTCAGGGAAAATGTCACATCCAGTCATTAAGAGTCGAGACTGAACTGCACTTATTTCTGCTCCAGGCTGTTGATTCCCATCCTACCTCCCACAATTGTTGAGAGTGTGACATACACACACACACACACACACACACACACACACACACACACAGAATCACTGCTACACACATAGTGATTCATCCTCATCAGGGATGAGCCAAAACATTTCAGCACAAAACAACTCTCACCTTTTGTCATGGACTGGCTGGATGCAGCTGGGGAACCCCTAAGGGAAGAAGGCTCAGAGCCAGAGGATTGGTGGTGGAATGGCAATGAGTGGTCAGAGGTAGAAGAGGGAGAAGATTGGGAGCAGGAGGTGTCGGAAGCTGAAGAGGTAACAGGGTTTAGTAAGGAGGAAGAGGCTGGAACAGAGAGAAGTCCAGAATCAGGATTAGTAGTGGGAGAGGAGAGAGGCCAAGAGGCAGAGATGAGTCAGGCTGGTGAAAAAGCCAGAGGGTCTTCCCCTGCTGCTGCTCCCCTTCCCCTGGTCTCCCAGAACCAGAAGGGGTATGAAGAGGGAGGAGCAGAAACAGGCATGCCGGCAGAGTCTCAAATTGCTTGGGAAGGAACCGGGGGACAAGGAGACCTATGCAGCTGTGGAAAGGCCAGGACCTTCATTCCTCACAGCTGTCTCATTGGGGCAAAATCTACCAAGAGTTGATGTGCTCATTTGACCTGGCACTCTAATAAAGAGTTAAGTTCCCTTACTCTTCTAATATTGGATAGCTTTAGCATTCTCAGGAACCAAAGGTTTTGTGTCTCTTTTAGTAGGAAATGTATGCTTTTCATGTATTCTGCAATCTCCATTTCATTGCTCACCTGCTCCTGTTACCTTTTCACTACCAGAAAAAGGCACACAATCCACCAGGAGCTGGTAAAAATCCCATTGAAATGAATGGGGAAGGACTGTACCTCAGTCCAACCTGGTACCTTCCAAGTAGGGCCAGAAAAGATTCTGGCCTAAAACCCTGGAGAGCTGCTACCAGCCAGTGAGATGAAACTGAAGACCTGACTTGTATAAGGCCTGGACTGTTTTAGAGGAATCAGATTTATCTCCCACTCTGCTGCCCTTAATATCACCCCCCCCCCAAAAAAAAACCAGTTGCTGACACCTTGCCTTATGGCAGGGGTGCCTTATAGCTAGGATGCCTGAGATGATAGAAAGGTGTTAAGCAGTGGCAAATTGTGCCTGAAAACTTACTGGAATTCCTCCAGACATCAAACCTGTGATACCTCCCAGTTGCCACCATCAAGGCAGCCAGGAGAGGGATGCTGCAAGATTCAATGGAAACAGACAAAGTGGAAAATACTGCCCATAGCAGCCCATCACGAATCTTATATATCCAACAAGACTGATAGTAAGCTTTTTCTAAGATGGCCCCAGTTCTGGAAACCAATGCTCCAGTGAACCCCACCTGTGTCCAATCTTGCAATTCAAGACACTCACTCTGGATTTGTATCTGTTTTGCCCTATATTCAGATTATATGTGACTTTCTGAATTCTTTATGTCCAAAGCCAGAAATGTCCCATTCTACTTGCTAAAAGGCTTACAGAATATTGAAAACCTCAACCAAGAGCACATGGCTATTGTGTGTGATAATCTAAGTTTACCTAAATTGGAGACACCATTTGTTAACAGAAATTATCCCATGGTTTCTCAGATATTGTCCTCTCTCCAAGGAGGTGAACTGCATGAAATTGAAAGATTTCTAGGAAACTGCTGAACTTACGGTAGCTGTTACTACTCTCAGAGCATCCATTAGGGCTGTTGGGGAAAGATGATTCTCTCAACTTTAGAATCGTGTTTTAATTTAAAGATGGCTTGGTCAACATGGGATTTGTATGTTTCTGCCTCGCAGGTCTACACTCAGGAAGCTGCTCTCTGGGCTAACAGTTTCCTGCAAACTTCAGCTGTAACTTTAATATGTAACTTGAACATTTATTTACACATTTCAAACTAGAACATAAGCTGGTGTCAGAAACAATCTTCTGAAAACATTAATCAAGTTGATCTGTGCCATCCGAATTTTCTAAGCGAAGCTTCTGAGCTGTGCATCAGACTTTAATAAGGACAGAATCCTTATGAACAGACCAACACGAATCAAGGATGCGTACCCTTATTTCTTCCGCTGATAAATCAACCAAAGCTTTGGTTAATCAGCCAGTTAAATGAAGGACCCAGATTTTAGTACTTTTTACTGCAGTATTTTTATTCATACCCCTGTAAAAGGAGGAAATGGAGGAAAGGGGAATAATACCGTAATAATGGGTTTAGTGAACTGGCAGCAGACATATAAGCAGATAAATGAAAGCAAAGTAAGCACTAGTTGTTAACATTTTGGGGACATTCAAATAGCAACATACGAAAGCTCTATCTGCCTTTGTATGGGAAATTGTAGGATACAAATCAAGCCAGGTTAATATGATTCTCCCAAAAATCTAAAGAAACACAGGAGCTTGGAAATGGTTGGGACAACTTTTTTGTAGCATGTTTTAGGTTCTCCCAATATCTTGGTCAGCAACTAGCTTCACTAGCAGACCCTTCTGAATTGTTGGGACTGATGGGACAACTGATAAGCCCAGGCCCATATTATGGGTGCTGGGAAAGATCTTTATCTGAGATGCAGAAGAGTTGCTGTGGCTGCCCACCAGAGTAGACAGTACTGGCTGGATGGGCCAATGGTCTAAGTCAGGCAGGAGTTCACGTGTGTACTTTTGGCATTCAGTCAGGCCCCAGGAAAGATGACCTCAGTCTGGAAGAGCACTCCAATATCAACCCATGACCAATTACCAGTTATCTCTCTGACCATCTACAGTGGTACCTCGGGTTACAAACACTTCAGGTTACAGACTCCGCTAACCCAGAAGTAGTACCTCGGGTTAAGAACTTTACCTCAGGATAAGAACAGAAATTGCGTGGCGGCAGCGGGAGGCCCCATTAGCTAAAGTAGTACCTCAGGTTAAGAACATTATCAAGTTAAGAATGGACCTCCAGAACAAATTAAGTTCGTAACCAGAGGTACCACTGTACTGACAAACTGGCCAAGATAACAAAGAGTGCAAGTGAAGGAGGTTTGATAGCTGAGGAAGAGTTTGGAGAGAATGCAGTATCTCTGGGGCAAGATGGCGGCCATGATGATGCCTTGGTCCTTCCTCATCTTTCCTTCTTGCCATCACTATGAACTCCTAGACTGACCATCTAGCCATCAGAGCACTTATTCATTCCTGGTAACAATACCTCTCCCTGCGCAGTGTCTGCTAAGGTACATATATGGGAGCTCTTTCATTTTCTGAACTGTATTCAATAAAGGTTGTATTCTTACCTTTACCCTCCCCCAATTTTTTTCTTCTTTCTAGTAAGCATGAATTTTCAGCATCTGAACTCACCCTCTGTCTCAGAACGTCACAGGGCAGCAAAGAAAACAGTCCCATTAAACAGGTCTCTCTGAGATCATAATGCCACATAGTGTTAAGTCAGCTCAGTGACCTAGAAATGCTATGTGCTTCTTATGCGCTGGGAAGCTTTGGAAGGTCAAGAAGGGGAAATGGAAATACAAAATGGACTCCATTAACAGGAGAGCGGGGTGGGGATGGGATGGAAACCTTTTTGGTTGTTGTTGACAGAATAACAAATACTTTGGCCCATGATGGTGGACTAGGTATATGCCCTGCAATTGCTCAGACTGCAATTGGTCTGATACCATGTCCCCGAGTTGTGAAAGTGACTTGCACAACCCAATCCAGTACGTACAGGTGAAACTCGGAAAATTAGAATATCATCGAAAAGTGCATTTATTTCAGTAATGCAACTTATTCTTTTTAATTTTTCTTTTAATTTTTACAAATGCGTTCTTTTTGGAAATTCCACAGTAATAAAACAAATAGTTACAATAATACAAAAACAAGCATCACTATTACATTTCATTACTTACATTCCATTTATAACTGACCCGCCTAATAACAAATAATTACTATTACAACAAATAAAAGCTTGACATATCTTGCTTTGCATGTCATGCATCTATCTCATATATTGGTTTCACCTTTTAAGTTGCATTACTGAAACAAATGCACTTTTTGACGATGTTCTAATTTTCCGAGTTTCACCTGTATTTCCTCAGGGCTTCAATTCGCAGCATCACCTGAGATCCCTATGGTGTCAGGTGATTGACAGGTGGGTAGCCCTGCCTACCATAGCTGTCAAGTTCTCCCTTTTTTTAAGGGAAATTCCCTTATGCTGAATAGGCTTCCTCGTGAGAAAAGGGAAAACTTGACAGCTATGCTGCCCACCTGCCCAATTTGGCCCACCAGGGATAGGGAGATAATGATCCAGCCCACAAGACAGAGAAATCTACAAGCCTGGGACACTCCAATGCTCTGCGCACTGGCCGCTGTAGACACCTGAAGCTTCAGACAGGGCCTGTGCAATAATGTGGGGTTTCTAGAAGTTTCAGGGTCCAAATGCACGCTCAGTACTAGTGATCTAAATGAGAATTCAACTGGGGGGGGAGAGCAAAAGGGCTTATATTGCAACGGTGGTACTTTCCCCCCCAGGCAGAGCATTTAAGGTAAGATACTGGGCTCGGTGAAGAGTCAGGTGCCTGCACGGCAAAGAGCAGATCAAATCTAATTGGAATTTGTTCCACGCCACTGCTCTACAGAATGTCAATAAAAACAATATCCACATTGGATTCCAGGTTCACTTCATTTACATTTCCTAATTTAGAGTTTAACTAATTTAACAATGGTAATGATTTCATTCAAATTAAAGTCCAGGGTAAAATTAAAACAATTTTAAAGGGCTGTTAAAAGGTTTCATTAAGGGCTATCTACAGTAATAGAAGATTTCATAATATCTCCGTAAATCTCTCCCTCCCTTTGCAACAAATACCCAGTTCCCCCTGTGCAGCCAAGCTTTAGACAAACCTTGTTAGATTTATTGGCATTATTTCATGCAATTAATTAATATATATTAGAGCTGTGAAATAAAAAAAAAATAGTGCAAAGAGTGGCAGTAAAATAAATTAGGCTGTTTTTAAAAAAAACCACTATTGCATTCTTCTGAGATAATTGCTCTTTTATTCAAATGCCTTCCTGATGGGAGCCATCTAGGAATATTCTGCCCATTAGCTCCCTCCTTTTGCTAAATGTTTGAGGCACAGGGCTTAAGCTCTGGCCTCTTAAGCTGCCCATCGGAGATGTTGCAGTGGCACAGCAAGACATTTAAGACTGGATCCCCAATAGGGCTTGTCGTTGTTGCTGCTGCTGCTGTTTTCCTAGCAAGGCTGCTGTGGCTTTATCAGTTTCAGAACAAGCAGAAATGTAGCAAGTGGAGTTTTCCCCACCCATGCATATGTTAAGGCTGACCAAAACACAGAGGAGGACAGGTAGGGATAGGGGAGAAACCTGCCTCAGTTTGCAGCTGAAGGCAAACCTCCCCCATACACACACACATTGTTCAGTCTGGACACTGAGGTCCAGCTCCAAGGGCCTTCTGGCAGTTCCTTCCCTGCGAGAAGTGAGGTTACAGGGAACCAGGCAGAGGGCCTTCTCGGTGGTGGCACCTGCCCTGTGGAACGCCCTCCCATCAGATGTCAAGGAAATAAACAACTATCTGACTTTTGGAAGACATCTGAAGGCAGCCCTGTTTAGGGAAGTTTTTAATGTTTGATGTTTTATTGTGCTTTTAATTCTGTTGGGAAACCCAGCCAGATGGACAGGGTATAAATAAATTATCATTATAATTATCAGCATTATTATTAATTATTATTATTATTATTATTATTATTATTTGCACTTCCCGAAACCCCACACAAACTGAGACAGGGCCATCCTATTAAAAAATTCACGCTTTTCCAAACTTTGCAATGCAGTTTCTTCAGCCAAGCAATTGGTATAAAATGCCTATAATTAGGGTAAAAATATAAAAGAGCTTTATATCAAGGGAAACTGCTTGCAAATGGGTGTACAGGCATACCTCATTTTTTATTGTGTTTCACAAATATTGCTCCTTAGGAGGATGTGGGTGCAGCTACAAGAAGCCCGGCTGCTTCCAAGGGGAGGAAGGCCCCTGATGCTGCTGCTGCTGCTGCTGCTGCCGCTGCCGCCAACACCACCACTGTGAAAGGATTGGAGCTGTCTAGGGCTGGAGCTGGGTGTAACTTTTTCATGCACTGGGACACCCCCAAAATTGTGTGACGAGTTTTATTGCAATATTTGCTTTACTGCAGTGGTCTGGAATCAAACCTGCAAAATCTCTGAGGTATGTCTGTATATTAGGCAGAAATGTATACTGGGAGAAATTCACCCTAAAATGCTAAAGCTCCTTAAAGGCTTTTTCTATTGAAAAACAAAACAAAAAACGATGTGCAAATATGAAGAACAGAGCTTGAGAGTGGAAGAATGAGAAACCAAAATTGACAGATTCGCCCAGCCGTAGGACATGGCTCCTACACACCTTTAATAGCTGGAATGAAGAAATAATTTTGGCAGCTCACCGTGATGGGGTGATAAAGGGCGCATCAGCTCTGAGGGTTGCTTTTTGTGCTTATTGCTGTTTTGACAAAAAGAGGCATAGAGGATTGCGAGCATATAAAGAAAGAAAGTTGGGTTTGTTTGTTTTTGCTTATTTACATATTTATATCCTGGGTTCTCAGGCAAATCTTCACAAAGCGGCTGCGATGGGAGACTTGGAATACCTTAACAAATGCAGATCTGTTCAAAACCAGTAACATTAAACAACGATTTCGTAAACCACACAAAAATAAAAACCTAAGTAGCAGCAGCAGTTAAAAAAACAACATTATAAATACTTGGAACAAGCTATAGTATTATGAATATTATTATTATTATTAATTTATTACCTGCCCGTTTCCCTAAAGTCCCAGGCTGGGTTGCAGCATTAAACTGCA
This sequence comes from Zootoca vivipara, assembly GCF_965207765.1. Classification (NCBI taxonomy): domain Eukaryota; kingdom Metazoa; phylum Chordata; class Lepidosauria; order Squamata; family Lacertidae; genus Zootoca; species Zootoca vivipara. Next base: position 49,114,303 of record NC_142594.1, on the reverse strand, counting down.
ATATTAAAAACAATTTAAAACAATTGCTGAGACACGCATGTACAGCACTGCTTCTGAATTGTGCCTATACTGAGAAATGCTTCCACAGAGAAGTACCAGACACCAAGGGAATTTTGTGCTGCCATGGCTGCAAAATATAGTCAATTGAACGGGGACCCCTTCCAAGTTGCTATTCATATGAACTGTTTTGCAAACAAACAAGATTACGTTTTTTACATCTGTGCCACTGAAATATGACTCACTATACTCTATACTTAGCAACTGGTTCCAGTGTTTAAGTTACAACTTATGAAGCAGCCCCGAGGCTCACTTCTTCAAACGCCCCTTCTCCCCCCCCCCCCCGAACTCAGTGCTAGGCTGCATTAGTGTGTTGTGTAAGGGGCTGGTGGCTGCAAGCATAACACCAACAACCAGGGAGCAAGTTTCACTGAATTCAATAGGGCTTCCTTCTGGGAAAAAACAGGGTTAGGATTGCACTCTTAATTCATTATTCTGGGTACCGCTACCCAGAGCTTTTTTCCTGGGGGGGATGTGGGGGTACGCATACCCCTAAACATTTTGTGAATCTTTGTACTTTTGTCCATTTGTTGTATTTATTTTTCCCAATTTGAACTATAAAATGGTGATTTTCTTGAATCAAAGTGAGAGTACCCCTAAACATATCTTTTTAGGGGAAATGCACTGCCTCTACCAATTTATGCCCATCAAGAACAGAGGCTGGAGAGGCCCTGTGAAACATAGATGCCTCTCTTCTTGCAAAGAAATGGCCAGCAGCCTCAACCCAAGGAAGCAAATTAAGAATGCTCTGGGGTTCCCTGACGTAGCCAACTGTACTACAGTGGTGCCTCGCTAGACAAAATTAATTCGTTCCACGGGTCTTTTCTTATAGCGAAAAATTCATCTAGCGAATCCCATAGGAATGCATTGAAATTTTTTTGATTTTTTTTTTTTTGCCCATAGGAACGCATTAATTGAATTTCAATGCATTCCTATGGGAAACCGCGATTCGCTAGACAAATTTTTCGTAAAACGCATTCGTCTAGCGAGGCAACCTCCGCTCGAAAAATCCTTTCGTTAAGCGGAAATTTCGTTAAGCAGGGCATTCGTTAAGCGAGGCACCACTGTACCTCTGACTGCCCTAGGGGAATCCCAGGGGCATCATCATTGCCTAGAAAGCACATTCCTATCCCTGAGCCTTAATTGACCAGGTAGACAGTAGGGTGAGTTGCAGAAAAGCAATGTTAACAACTGCAAGAGGATTTCTGTCTTTTGTTTTGGGAAGTGATCCAGAAAATATCTATGCATCTTTCTGAGTGTGAAGAGGAAAGATCTCTGCATTTTTCATCCAAAGGGAAAAACACTACTCTATTCAGCGTATATAACACTGCAGAGTCCGGTTCCATGCATGTTCACTCCTAACAGCCTCAAATGTTGGAGTGAACATCGCCAGAGCCCTGTATTAGCATCAACAGGAATAATCACACATTTAGTAACTAGCTTGATAGACTCCATCTGGAGCACAAATGTTCAGAGCCCTTGATAAATTTAATGGAACTATTTAAACTTGAAGTACCCTTTTAATTTGAAAAGATCATTCAAGCGGTTCCAGCCTTTCATTATAATATAATGAATACACAGGCCTAGAAACCAAGTTTAGGCTTTTTTTATTAAAAAAAAACCTATACAAAGTTTGCTTTGGGAGAATAAGTAACGTAGATCTCTATTGACACAGGCCTGCGTGATTAGCAAAGAGCATCACTCAGGCCTTTGCAAAGCTGCAGTTCCACAACATGTCTGGGGCTCAGAGCATACCGCCTGTTCTCTACCTTCAAAACTGCCAACGGCCAGGATTAGGCAAGGAATGTAAGCGTCCAACCTCAAACTTGAACCCAGGAGGAATGTTTTCCAGCCCTAGATGATTCATGATGACCTTTGCCAGCAGGACCACTGCAAGGGGTGTGAACTGGAACAGCCTTCCTAGGACCTTTTTGACCAGAGGTCGGCAGCCTAAGGCCCATGGGCCGGAAGCGGCCCATGAGGGTCGCTAAACCGACCCATGAGCCATCCCCAAACCAAGCCACTTGCTTGGCGAGTCCCCACACGCTACGCTAAACCAGTGCAGCACGGCGTGGGGAATCTCTTCTGTGGCTCTGGAAATCATGTCTGCGCATGTCCGTGGCGCCAGAAATTGCTTCTGCGCATGCCCACACACTGAAAAACACTTCTCTGCAGGCACAATTTCCGGCATTTGGGCATGTGCAGAAGCAATTTCTGGCGCCATGGACATGAAGAGACGCAATTTCCGGTGTCGCACTGCGCCGGTCTGGTCCACAGAGGATCTCCACGGGAGTGATCCAGCCCATACCAGGTAAGCCTTGCCGATCCCTGTTTTAGATGTTTGTTGGACTCCAACTCCCACCAGCCCCGGCTAACATTGTCAGGGACGATGGGAGCAGTGGTCCAAAACATCTGGAGGGTACCAGGTTGGGGAAGGCTGGGCTGGAGTGCAGGTGTCAGAAGATACTTCCTTGATAACCAGGCAGGGACAGAAGATCAGGCTCCTGTTATTTATACTATGTCCAACAGCCAATCTGGTGGCTACATAGTACTAGCTAATTGCAGGGGATGGTATTGTCCACCCCAGCTCCCATCTATGCCTGAAAGGAGCCATGAAGCAGATTCACACACAGTCCTAGGAAGCTCGCTAGGTTGTAAGTCCTAGCCTCAGAAAATAAGGCTCCCTGGCAAACCAAGTATATTTATTTATTTCTGTTTTATCCCATCTTCCCTGGGGGAAGTGCACATGGTTTCCCTCACTTTATCCTCACAACAAGCAGGGGAGGTAGGCTAGGGTGAGTCGGTTAAAGATCCGAGGTCACCCACTCACCAAAGTGGGGATTTGAACCCTGGCTAATGTCAAGGCTGTTAAGGCTCCGGGAAAGCTATTCCTCCCCCAGTTGCAGCAAGAGCAGATAAAACAAGGTAGACTCCTTTTAATGAGTTTTATTCAATCCTAATAGCAAGAGACAAACTAAAGCAACAAGCCTTAACAATGGCTTCGCTCCAAACTGGGCTCCTCCTCCCTCCTTCCTACCAACAGCAACTTCCCTGATGGTGGCCACTCGTGGTCAAATGTCTTTGAGTCCATTGTTGCTGTACTCTTAACGAACGCCGCATTCTGGGAGAAGGGGGATCAGAAATACTTTCCAGTGACAATGTGTCATCCAGCTGCCCTGTTTCTCCTTCCCCCTTCTTCTAACACTTCCCAACTTTTCTGTTCGTCTCTCTCTTGAGCTGTGACTTTCCTCAGACCCCTCAAAGCCCTGCTGTAAATCAAGGTTGTCTCCCTCATCTTCTGCAGTATCAGGAGAAGATGGAGGGGTGATCTCCACCGTTCCTCCTCCTCCATCTCGCCCTCTTGAGTCCGATCCCTGACAGCTAAGTTCAACATCCTAGCCACTATATCACACCGGTTCTCATGTAAATACATACCAAGTTTAACTGTGGATTTTCAGTGTTCAAGGAGGGTATCACAATTCCACATGTTTTATAGTTTTCCTGGAATTCATGAAAAACAGGAGGAGATGCAGAACTAGTGCCCAAACGTGAAATGTAACCAAGGCGCTCTGAATGTGTATACCACAAAGTTTAATCCTGGTATTCAAGGGAGATTTCGCGTTGATACAGGAGTAATATAAAGCAGACAAGTTAAACCAAAAGCTTTGCTTCCCTTGGCCAGCAGCACAATAGCTCCAATTCCTGTGCAAAAAATGCCCCAGTTCCAAAGCAAAGTTTGCTCATTTGTTTACCCCACTTGTAATTAAAATGGATAAGTAAACTATATACAGAGCGATTCCTTGTGGGAAAGACATTTGATTTGTATAAATAGGATCTACTTAAAAGCTGGCACATCATAATAAATCAGCAGACAGCAGCATGTATACAGGTTACCTTTCAAAGGAGCGATCTGATTGGATAGCCACAAATGGGAAGGAGAGGTAACAGGCAAATTAGTGACATTCTCAGCTAAGATTGACAAATGCATTTATCAGTTTATTTGCACCATGCATATACCCTCTAAAAATTGATTTAGTCCTGTCAAACTATCAACTGCAAAATTATTAGAAATCTGCCCCTAGAGCATAGGCACGCTTTTTTAAAATACATTTGCTCCTTTCAAAATTCTCTGGAGTTTTTTCTCAGCACAGGTTCTAACTTGCCAAGGAAAACACATCATTCAGAGCCAGTGGAAGCTGAAATATGAGAACAGGGATGTCCATTGACTTCAGTTTGGCCAGCCCCAGCAGGGGAGGTGAGTCAAGGTTTGGTTCTTGACTCATTCAGAGCAGCAAAGGGGGTGGGGTCAGGGGTGTATGAAGGGGGGGCGGAGGGGGCAGGCTGCCCCGGGCACCACTCGGGGGGATGACAAGATGGCCCCCTGCTTCCCCCCTGCTGTATAGCGGCCGAGGGTGCACACGCAGTTAGAATGGGAATCGCTCGCATGGCGTCCATACGGGCTGCCGCCTGTGCGCGCCATGCATGCAAACATCCATAAGGGCTGCCGCACGTGCGCCACCTGGCGGTTCATCCCGCCCCTTGGCGTCCCGCCCCGGGTGTTGGAGAGGGTGCCTCTGCCACTGGGTAGGGTTCAGCTCTGGAGACAGCTTTCCTTTTTCCCTGGTGGGGCTCACAAAAACCTGAGATTTGTTCACCACAGGAGGAGTCGCCAACCTTTTTCGACCAGTGGGCACATTTGGAGATGTGAAAATGGGTGCTATCACAAAAATGGCAGGTAAGTTCCATCAGATGCAGCATTGATGGGGGGGAAAGCCACATACACCAATGCTTGCTCAGAAAGAGAAGCTCTTTGCACATCTCCAGAGTAGATGGAAGAGTGGGTCTCCAACCCTGGTATTCAGTGAGCATTGTTCCAAGTGGGCAAGGTGCAACATAGGAGATGCTGAGCCAGTGCAAAAAGGAACTAAAGAGCAAACATTCTCTCGTGTATTGTGACTTATTTTCAGGGGATATTTACTGGGACCTTTGCAGATGCCATAGAAGAAACTGATGGGCACACTATTAGGGCTGTCATACGTCCTGAATTTCCCAGACGTAGCCGGAATACTGCAGTGGGAAGCAATGTCTAGGCATATGGCAATTTTTTATTTTTTGAGATTTTGCAAAAGAAAACTCAACAACTTTTGTGTCTCGGTTTTCACTTTTATCTAGTACAGTTGTACCTTGGAAGTCGAACGGAATCCGTTCCGGATGTCTGTTGGACTTCCAAAATGGGGGTGGCAGCAGCTTCTGATTGGCTGCAGGAAGATCCTGCAGCCAATCAGAAGCCGCGGAAGATCCATCGGACGTTCGGCTTCCAAAAATAGTTTGCAAACCGGAACAGTCACTTCCAGGTTTGCAGCATTTGGGAGCCAAAAACATTCGAGAACTAAGTTGTTCAAAAACCAAGGTACAACTATAATGAGTACACCACGCAAGTAATGCCTACATTGACAAATAATGGGTACAAATATTGGTTCACAGTCTACTAACAATCTTCCTGTTAATGTTCCAGACACCTGCATATGTGTCCCCCTTCCCCTCTTGAGTCACTTCAGTGATGTGTGCAATAGAAATACTTTTTCCACCCTTTCAACTTTAATGGAACCAATCTGGGCATGAGGATCATGTGGGCCTTCATCACAAATGCCCCACTCCTCCTAGCAAAAGCAACAAAGAAAGGGCTTTCTAAAAGCACAGTTTAAATGCCAGTGTAAAATCTAGAGCAAGTAGTCCAATCCTGTATGTGTTCCCTCTCACCTGTATTGCATGTTTGAAAATTCTGGGCTCTCTCTCGGAAGCTAGGCCATGCTGCAGATTTCAAACATTATTTCGTGTTATTCAGCGTGCATCTTGCTGGTATCCCATAATAGGTAAGCTCTTCCAGGAATTTCTCTCTAGCAAAAATGAATGGAGGATATGCACAGTCCCCTTTCATTTGAATGGATGCAAGCATTTAAACATATAAGTGGGCTTCTGACAAAGGACGCCCTTTCACAACATGTAAAATAATTTGTCCATCACTAGGTATGCAATGGGGCCTTTTTAAAATATGATCAAAAGGCAGTCAAAATAGCAACAAAAAGAAAACACAATAAACTCTTTTCCTCACCATCAACAAATCCATCTTCTTATCCCTCATTATCCTTGCCACAAAAATTGGATTGCCAAATTTTGGGTTGTAAACTCCTTGAGGCAGTTGCTTGTCTTTTGTGCCTAAGTTTTTCTCTAATGCCATGAACATAGAAATAATAAGAATTAATGTTCATATTTTCTGCTTGAGCTCCAGCTTGAGCGACCAATAAGAGTTAAAAAAATAAAGAAATCCCTGGCTGAATTCTTGCATGCAAAAATGTCTCATGCATGTAATCCACTTTTATTGCTCATTAGAGGTGTTAAACATGAATTAAACTGCCTTTGTTGTATCCTTAGGCTAGACTTCACTCTATAACCTTCTGCATGTTGCACTCTGCTCAGAAAACCGGCAACGTGCAAAAGAACCTTTCTGCAAATCACTGCTATGAAGCCAAACACTGGCCAATCCTGAATGGCAGCCACTGTTATCGCCAGACAATGCAGTCAAATGAGTTGGGGCACTGAAGTCCCACAAGTTCAATGGAACGAAGGGATCCGCTGCTACTTTCCATAGCTTTTTTCACCCTGTAAGTCTGCAATCCTAACACCATTCATCCATGAGTAAGTCCCACTGAACTCAGTGTAAATTCATTCTGAGCAGACATGGTCAGGACGGCACGAGGAAAGCTTCTTGGGCGGAATGGCAAGGGGGATTTCCCTGCCACTGTGCTCTGCCCCAGATCTCCCTCCTGCTGAACCAGTCAGACCAGGTCCTTTATGGCATTAGTTGACCAGTTAAGTACCACCCTTTACATGTTCAAAAAGGTTGCTCGGTTCCCACAGAGACGAATGAGAATAGCCCTCCTTCCCCCTCCCCACACCTAGTTGGAAGCAAGATGGCTTTGTAAAGATGGGGAACAATAGGCTAAGTGGGGCTGTGTGCAAGAGAGAGAGAGTTTTGACTGGTGCTGGAAAGCTGGAGACACAGTGTCTTGTCTTGCTCTGTGATAGACCCAAAGCTATGGCTTGGGGATCTCTCTGGAAAGCAAGATCTGTTGGGGTGTTAACACTATCCTATGCTCAGATATGCCGAAGAATTGATGCTTTTGAATTATGGTGCTGGAGGAGACTCTTGAGAGTCCCATGGACTGCAAGAAGATCAAACCTATCCATTAAGGAAATCAGCCCTGAGTGCTCCCTGGAAGGACAGATCGTGAAGCTGAGGCTCCAATACTTTGGCCACCTCATGAGAAGAGAAGAATCCTTGGAAAAGACCCTGATGTTGGGAAAGATTGAGGGCACTAGGAGAAGGGGACGTCAGAGGACAAGATGGTTGGACAGTGTTCTCGAAGCTACCAACATGAGTTTGACCAAACTGCGGGAGGCAGTGGAAGACAGGAGTGCCTGGCGTGCTATGGTCCATGGGGTCACGAAGAGTCGGACACGACTAAACGACTAAACAACAACAACATGCTCAGATATGTGTAAATAAAACTTCATGCCCTAGACACCACAGCCTCTACTGAGCATCCCTGGAGTCTCTTGACACCCAGATTGAAGTGCACACTATTTCTGCCTGCACTGTGTGAAGAGTGGGGTTATTGCCACACTCACTGACCATTGTCATGTTGTTCTTTTTTAAAACCTGCTCATTCTGCCAAGAGATGGTTTGTGCACTTGTCTGTGCGTGTATTCTGGAGAGTTATATCCTGCATTTCTTTTCTTCCCTTTTAAAACACAGAACAAACTCAAGGCCTCAAACAATTTGAATAGGGTGTTTGTGTGTATATATAATGTAAATTTCCACCTGTGTACCACTTTCCTTTTTGTTTGTTTTCAACACAACAGCAGGCGTCAGACATGATAGCTGGTGTCAAGCTTAAGGAACACAATGAAAACTCAGAGCAAAGAATGGCAAGAGGGAAGCTGGCAACCAGGGCAACATCTCAGCATTGATTGTCTTTGAGAACTGCAAGTCCCTCTGGGCAAAACGAAAAAGAAAAAGCCATCGATTTAATCTGTATGCAATTACAGAGTGGCCTCCTTGCAGAGCTCTTCACCTCATCCAAGGAGGAACAACATTAGTTACGACACAGGTAGCCATAACTCTTCAGCAGTGAACACAACAAAAGGTGACAGAAAAGGATTTTGACAGGTTGTTGCTCACGTTTAAGCAGAGCTCTTAAAAATGTGAAACTGGGGCCAGAATCAGCTGCACGGGCTGCATTAGCCGCAAAGGAGGCAGCTCCGCAAAGATTTTCACATGGGCACATAGAAGGCAAAATCGTTTTCTGCTGCTCCAGAGGATCAGACTAGATCTAATTAGGGTGATCAGATGCAAAACAAGGTCAGGGCTCCTGCGCCTTTAATAGTTGTTCAGAAGACAGAATTCCAGCAAGTGCAGTTTGCCATGCAAGCAAGACCGGGGGGAGGGGGTTGTTCCCTGTAGAAAACACTGAATCTGGCAACACATCTACTAAGGTGCATAATGCAGGGTGGGAATAGCCCATTCATGTCAACTGAGCTTGCCCAGGAGACTGTTCACGTGGACTGTGCAAATCTCGTTTAACCTTGCCAGTGATAAAGATGCCATCGAGGCAGCACTTTACACTGGGTCAATACCGTACAGCGTACTGAAGCTATTTATTTATTTAAATAGCCTCCCCCTATTCTGAAAGTTCCAGGGATGGAACTAACAATGGACTAAAAGCATGTCTAAAATTATATGCTGCAAAATGCCATTAAAACAAAATGAATGCCAAAGCTTTACAGAGCTTAACCTTGCTACCACAAAGCAGTAACCACTTTGAAAAAACATTGCAGTGCTTCTGGGAAATGCTCATTCTTGGCCCTACTTGCTGATGGCAGCAACAGAACCTGAGACCTTCTGCATGCAAAGCAGAGGCTCCACTGCTGGGATACAGCCCTTCGCACTGCAGACGAGGGTCTCATGTGGCCTACAGTGCCTCTCTACAGATCATTCCCTCATTATAAGGGTTCAAGCCTAGCTTTCTCCCCAGAATGCTTCTTTTCTGTCACTGTGTTCAAGCGTTAAAGGCCGCTGTAACTGGAGTCTGGTGCAGCAATGCCCAGACACATGACAGTGAGAACTGGACTCGTGTTGGGAAGAGAAAGTGGGATTTAGAGAAGAAGCATTAGGGATCCAACATTACTGAACAGGTTCACTCTCGTCACAGCAAGAGCACCAGCTGACATTCCATTCTGCTCATATGCAAGTTTGCTCAGGCGTTGCTCAGTTAAAGCAGGGGTCAGCAAACCTTTTCAGCAGGGGGCCGGTCCACTGTCCCTCAGACCTTGGGGCGGGGGGCAGACTATATTCAGGGGGGGGAATATGAATGAATTTCTATACCCCCCCCACAAATAACCCAGAGATGCATTTTAAATAAAAGCACACAATCTACTCGTGTAAAAACACACTGATTCCCGGACTGTCCACGGGCCAGATTTAGAAGGCAATTCGGCTGGATCCGGCCCCTGGGCCTTAGTTTGCCTACCCATGAGTTAATATTGCCGGCCTGTATTTATGGAGCAAATTCATGGGGCATGTAGTGGGCCTCTGTTCATAAACCTGTTGGCACACCATAGGCAACGGCCCAATTTTTAAAGTCCCCAATACACTTACATTAAAGGTAAAGGGACCCCTGACCATTAGGTCCAGTCGTGACCGACTCTGGGGTTGCGCGCTCATCTCGCATTATTGGCCAAGGGAGCCGGCGTATAGCTTCCAGGTCATGTGGCCAGCATGACAAAGCCGCTTCTGGCAAACCAGAGCAGCACATGGAAACACCGTTTACCTTCCCGCTGTAGCGGTTCCTATTTATCTACTTGCATTTTGACGTGCTTTCGAACTGCTAGCTTGGCAAGAGCTGGGACCAAGCAATGGGAGCTCACCCCATCACAGGGAATCGAACCGCCGACCTTCTGATCAGCAAGCCCTAGGCTCAGCGCTTACATTATCAGATCCAAATTTTAAAGGGTGCGAATTATATACTGAATTCAAACACGGCATTTTATTAACAGCATGTTACATCTCTGGAGGCCTGTGGATTTGACCAGAGTTAAGGGCCAGGCTAACAGGGTAGCAGGAGCAAGATGTCAAACATCAAAACAACAGCGTACCAATCTTGCAATCTGAATATGTGACAACACCAACACCATCCCAACTACATTATGTCTACAGTATATTTATCCTTCCAGATGGGAAGGAGGTGGATAAACCTAACATTTTCAAAATGCCATTAAAATGCACTCACTTGAGACACACAGAGACCCCAAGCTCCAAAAAGTCTGAAAAAGAACCCTTGAAAAGAACGTCTTGAAACACCACTGTGCCCCAGAATGAACTGCTCAAATGTTTTTTTGCATTTAACAAGTAACAGTGCATCATGGACTAGATCAGGAGTGGAGAACCTGCACACACACACACCCGAACTCTTAAAGAATTCAAATGTGAAATTGCTGGTATAGTAACATAAATATGTAACTTGTCCCTAAAATCAGCGCCCACACCCAAGGACTAGAAAGTGGCCAATGTAACACCTTTTTTTTTTTAAGGAATCCAGAGGGAATCCAGAAAATTATGTCTCTTGGGGAAAACTGGTGGAAAGCATTATTAAACCCAGGAGTACCTAGCATATAGAAGTACAAATTTTGCTGAAGCGTGATCAGCATGGCTTCTGCAAGGTTAAGTACTATCTCACTAACCTTTAAGAGTTATTTGAGAGTGTCAGAAAGCATCTAGCTAGAGGTGATCCAGTCGAACTAGTTAGGAAACTGGAAGCCAAGAGTAGGAATAAATGTACAGTTCTTCCAATGTAGAAAGTGTTGGTTTGGGGACCTATGCTTTTTAATGTGTTCACAATGATTTAGGATTGGGGTGAGTAATAAGGTTACCACAGTTGCTGATGATACCACATTGTTCAGATTGACTAGAACAAAAGGGGATTGTGTGGAGCTCCGAAAGGATTTCTCCAAACTCAGTGAATGTACAGTAAAATGGCAAACAAAACTCAATGGACATAGAGGCAAAAAAATAATAATCCTAATTTCACATACATACAAATAGATGCCACCACCAGGGAATTAAGGTACTGTACTAGCTTTTTACCCGGTTCAGGCTCCCCTGCCTCCCTATTATGGAAATGTGTTTTCTTAACTGCCTGCATAAACCTGGCAGCATAGAAAAGTGTTTGGCATGAGAATATGAGCATGAGAATATGCCCAGAGATTCTCTCTTTCCTGAAAGCAGAGGGAAACGTGGTGGTGCGGGGAGAGAAATTGCAGGAAGATTTCAGTTTGGTAGCCACACAGAATCTCCTGTCCTGGATGAGGGATCTGTGTACTTATGGAAACTAAAAAGGGAAAGGGGAAAGGAAGGTGATTCTCGATAGTAAGGAAATTCATTTAGAGAACTGCCAGGCAGTAGTTTTACAAAGAAGTCCCTATCAAATCTTGCACTGGAAGCCACTGTGATTGCCATTGCTATCAGTTGTGAGTTTTGAAACGCAGCCAAACCAACAGCCCTAAAGCAGAATCATTATCTATGGCTTGATGCCTCTCAAATGTCAAGAGCCCCCTGACAACTAATCTGGCAGCCCGGATTGCTTACACTTCAGGGTGTTGTTCAAATGTTGGTTCCATGAAACGAGATAAGAAGTCACTGTTGTGTTGGTTCCAGAGAATAAAAACGCAAAATAGACCGAGATGGTATCCACTGTTGAAGCAGCTTCTGTTGACACAGCAAGAATTTGCAGGGGGTTTTTTTGAATTACAGAGACATTTTTTCTCATGGACAGTGGAAAGTTAATGAAGTTTTCAACTGTCAGGGCTCTCGACTGGAAGCACAGTCACGGCAGAGCCAGGCAAGCAGAAGGCCGATCACCAAGACATCAGCCTTGGGAAGGCAAAGCAAGAGAGGCACTATGTGGAAGGACAGGCAGGCAGGCAGGCGAGAAGCCTGGAAACAGCAGGTTTACTCTGTCAGCAGTTTTGCAGAGACTCGGTACTCAGACTTGAGGAGCCAGGCCAATGTCTAAAGACTGAGACTCCTTATGTCACCTGGCAAGCCCTGCCTTTGCAAACTGCAGTACCTCCTTCTGCCCACCTACACTGGTGGCGCACAAGTGCAATGTTCCCCAAGCCAAGCGCTCCCTCTTCTGGTACACTGCCAGAGAGGTGCAGAGTGCAAGGCACTGGGGTGGATATGTCTGCCAGAGTCCTCCGCCCAAGGCTCCCAGAGCCTGAAACAAGATGGTGGTACTGATGCTAACCTTTAAATCCTAGTAACCTTTAGAGTTAGGTTAAGGACTGGATTTAAAAGGCATACGTGTTAGGTGCTGAGCCATTTTTGGGCTCCAGATATTTCTGGTCCAAAGGCCAAGCTTGTGTATCCTTGGGTCCATTGCCACTACTGTACTGTCACGTAATATGAAGCCACAGGGCTGATCTCGCCATGCACAGCTTTCACACGGGCTTTGCCCGCATTGTGCAATCATCCATTTTGGTGTCTGGTAGACGACGAAGGGTCTTGGAAATTTCAGCTTTCTTTTCTTTCTTTTCCCCCCCAAAACAACAACAATAAAGCAAGTCTCTGGGCCTTATAGCTTCCGAGATAAGCCTGAAAATATGTGGGGCAGCAACTCATGGAAATTGAGAGGTGGGCTGAGCAGAATCGCAGTCAAGAGGTGGGTCTTCTGTGACGTAGATGTAATAGCTCCACACTCTTTGTTGGGACAAATAGAATAAATTATGCAAAACAAGCAAAAGACGGCATATTTGCATAAGATATTCAGGATGCAAAATTTTCTCAGCATAGATACTGGGTTGCCTTGGTGAGGTTTTTTTTTTTTTTTTTTTTTTTAAAAGTGAGCTCCCACAATGGATTGAGCTGCGGGAACTTTTGAAAAACTCAAGTACAGAGAAGAGACAGGGCCACAGGCCATATATAGATACCAGGTCGCCTAATTGCGAAACTGAGACACTCATTTTGCAAAATGGGAGGTGGGGGTATAGAAGAAAAGTGGCAATTGGTTTATGTGGGGGAAATGGGAAGTCAGGGGGAATGAAAAATAAATTGTTCCCTTTACCACCACAGACCAGAGTGTATAAATTAAAAAGAGCTGTGTTTGCTTTTTTTTTCTTTGTCTTTATTTTTTATTTTTATTTTATTTTTTCTTTGCTTTCCACCCCTTAGGTCAACAACCCTTAACAGGATACAGGGCGTTCCTAGAGGATTTTCCTTGTAATTTGATTAAAACGCATACAGAAGAACACAGTAACTGAAAAAACACTACAGTATAAGTTTTACATCATGGCAGGAAACCTGCACTAAACTTTTGTCACACAGTCCAACAAGAGTCTTTGTACTAGAAGGCAGGGCTGAGTCAGATAAAATTAATCTAATTGTTAAGATAAAACTGCCATGAGGTGGGATCTACTGCCCTCTCCTGGAAAGAGGGGGGAAAAAACCAGTTTTTTTAGGTGACCCTATGAGAAACTGTGTGCAGTGTTTTTTGGGATTCTATTCCTGTAGCAATGAGTAATAATATTTAGATTTTAAAACTGCACATGTCTGCTTGGAAGAAAGATACAGCAACCCTTGTCTGTCACTCTGCAATGTATATATTATTATGCAGCAGTTTTTGTATATGCTGTAAGCCGCCCAGAGTGGCTGAGGAAACCCAACCAGATGGGTGGGGTATAAACAATAAAATTATTATTATTATTATTATTATTATTATTACCTGCAACAAAACTCCTAAATATTTTTGTTTTTACTTCTTCAAACTTCAGGACTCCCCCCAAATCTGCTAATGGCTCCCTCTTCGGCATAGGGGGTGCCATTTTGGCTACATTGAAAATGGCACTGGTACTTGAACATCAGAAATAGAAGGAATGCTTCTTTAGTACTAGAGATTAACTATTTCTCCAATGCTGTTGCTTGAGGCTCAGGCAGTCTCAGTGTTGCAGGTGCCTTCCATCAGCTTTGGCTGGTGGCCTAGCTGCCCCCTAGGCAGGGATAACCTAACTTCTGTCATCTAGGCTCTGCTAACCTCTAGGTTTGATTACTGCAACACGTTATACATAGGGCTGCTCTGAAGATGGTTCAGAAAATTCAGCTATGGTAGTGCAGAATTCAGCAGCCCAGTTGCTCTCCAGGGCAACACCATTTGAGCATATTACCCCGATCCTGGCCCGACAGAACTACCTGCCAATTTGTTTCCGAGCCCAGTTCAAAGTGCTGGTTTTGACCTATAAAGCCTTAAATGGCTGAGGACCGCAATACCTCAAGGATTGCCTCTCCCTGTAGGAACCGACCCAGACCCTGTGTTCATCATATGAGGCCCTTCTTTGTGTACCTCCTCCATGAGAAGTCCAGAGGGTGGAAACACAAGAACAGGCCTTTTCTGTGGTGGTTCCCCACTTGCGGACTGCCCTCCCTAGGGAGACTCACCTGGTGCCTTTGATACATAACATTAGGTGCCAGGCAAAACCATTCCTTGTCTCCCAGGCCTTTGGTAATTAAACAATCTATGGCCTTTTATACTGAAGGTGGGTGTTTATTGTCTGTTGCTATGTTATGCATTTTTGCGTTTTCATACAAGCAACTCCCCATTTGCATGGGGGTTGCATTCTGGGCCATCTGACCCCACCCCACCCCCTTCTGGAGCCAACAACGGTATGCGCATTGGCAGTCTGGAGTCAATCAAATGCATGCAAAATGGTCGTCACCTGTATTGTAAACTGCATTATACTTTGTGATAGCAAAGACACAGGCACTAGTATAGTTTTATAAAAGCCAACATTCCGTCTTAATTGCAAGAGACCTGGGCTTCATGCAAATTTATATGCACTTTTTGGAGACGGCAAACACTGAATTAGCAGACGTTTCCAGACTGGAGAGCAGGCTCGAAAACAAGCACTCTTTCCAACAGAGCAACCTTGATTGTTTTCACAAAGGTATGATTTCCGGCAAACATGAAACGTGAGGCACAAGCATCACTTAACAGCAGGCGTTGCCACAACAGAAACTAGAGCACAGGAACTGACCCTCTGTTTCCAGGACTCAAATACTAAATTATAAAGTGTGCTTTTTCCAAACTACAGATATTAGAAGCAATAATAGCATGGATCGCTTTCGCCTAAAACTGCTTCCCCAGGGGTGCCTGTTGCAATGCCCCCTACTGCTTAAAATATGGATTTCTCTGAAGGTGGAAAGATAGGATTTGAGGGAGGAGGCCTTTAGTCTAACCTTCTCCCCTAGCTTTCCATGTGCAGAGATGTGTAGCACTGGGGAGCATTCATTCATGCATTCCACCCGCACTCGCTGCCAGCAGTCTAAACCAATACAGTCCCAGAAGACAACAGACTATGGTTAATTTTTTTCCTGCACTTTCAAATCAGATCAGAAACGTAACAGTTGTTGGTTACTTGCCCATAGCTATACAAAGAGTCAGTAGAAGACTCAAGAATCAATAAGCTCAGGGCACACAGATACCCTCGCCAGCTCGGCAGTGCAAGAGTGACTCCGACCCATTCCCTTCTGGCAAGCATACAGCAAGAGCGCCCTGTAGAGTGCTGGGGCCATGTGGCACCTCTGCTATGCCTTTGTCCCAGGGAAGGGAAGCAGAGGCTGGCCTCAGGGGACAGGCCTTTGTTGTCCACAGGCGGCAGCGGCGGCAGCTCCCGCGTTTGGTAGCAGCCTTAGAAATTGCCCCAGCACCAGGATCAAGAGGAAGGAGATGCAGAAGCCACTGCTGTTGCTCCTGCCCAACCTCAAGACTGGCAGGTCTAGAACCCCAACAGTGCTGATTGGCCCTTCAAGCAGAGGCGGCAGCCCCAACGGAACCAGCAGTCCAATCAGAACAAGCCAGCGATCCTGAGCAGCTCCAACAATCCCTACAGCAGCTGTACAGGTGGTGGCGTCCTTGCCAAAGTTAATTGCCACTGGTAGCAAGGCTGCAGCTGCTGAAGTGACGACTGCTGGAGCTTCTCTGGGGACAGAGTGGTTTGTTCCAGTGGCGCCGCTGCCAAAGCAAGCAGGCTCCACTGTTGCAATCAGCTCTGGTGGCTTATAGGCTCGGCTCAACCTCAGCCTCCTGTTAGACGTCCATGGCTCCCCCTTGCCTCCTTGGAACGAAGCCAAAATCAAGCCCTCCCTCAAGGGAATGAAGGCGCACATTCCAGATGGCTCTGGAAGGCTTGAAGCAGCCGACATGGTTAGACCTCAAGTGCATAGTGATTTCCTACTTTTGGCTCAGCTCCTGCAACAAACCACCCTTCCTTTCACTGGCAAGCCAGGACTTCACTCAATGCACAAAGAGCCAGAATGTAGCCAGCAGTCACCCACAACATCCAGGGACACTGATGCTTGTAACAATCGCACAATATGGCGTCGAAGAGTAAAAGGAAGAAGACCACCCAAACTACACTTTCAATCCTCTGTAGATCCAAGTGATTCACTTTTTTCCATTTCAGCACCCCTTCTCTCAGGCAGGATATTTCATTTCAGATCCAGTGTTTAGAAAAGGGAAAACTCTGAGGAAGCTTTCTCTAGCCCACACTCAAACTACTGACCCACAGGGACCCTTCAGCATGGCAGTGCTCCTCAGAGCTGGGCAGTTGTGCTCTTTTTGATCCAGATCGGCCTGGAACTACTCAAACAGGACTTATCAGCTTAATGCAGAATTCTTTTAGCCCTCTTGTCATGCCATAGACACACTCACGGATTGCATATCCCAGCTTTTCAGCATGAATCCTTTTGGCCATGAACTGCCCTTCAATCAAGGCCCGTATCTCCAATTCCTTGGGAAATGATGAGACCTGTAAAGAAAGAGAAACAGATTAATATCCATGCGCCCAATGCAGCAGGAGGGGCTACTTTAAAACCATGCACACCAAGTGCCCGGTTTATGATGCGACAAAGTTGCCTTCGCCTTCCGAGTCTGTACTTAGTCAGAGCTACTCTGCCTTCCTGCAGCATCATGACAACAACCCCAATTCAGCTCATAATCTTGTCCTAGCTGGCACATTCCTCAATCCTGAAATCAATGCATGATGAAATATTTGCAGCACAACTGCTAACTTTGTTTCTGTATTTTCTCCTTCATATGCAAAGGACCTTTTGAAGCTTGCTTACAGAACCTTTTCGTTGGAGGGGTGGAGTGCAGAAAGCAGAGCCACAGATAAATTCACCAGCAGAAACTTGTCTCCCTGCTGCCTGATTAAAACTAACCCTGCGGTGTTGTCACTTCCCTTCGTAACAGTGAAATCCTTTGCATGTCTACCCAGAAGCAAGCTCCACTGAGTTGAGTGGGGCTTACTCCCAGGTAAGTGTGCTTGGGATTGAAGCCTAATTCAGTGAGGTGTGGCATCAATTTCTCTCTGTCCCATGTACACCATTTAAATAAGGAACCTTGTATCACAAATATTGACAAACTCCCCCATGGACCTGCACATTGTTTTGTTTTACTGCACTGATGGCTGCAGACCAAAGTTCACGCACTAGGAAGCAAGCGAACGTGGTGGGACTTCCTCCTGAGGATCACTGCTAGAAAACAAGTGTTTAAAGTGCTTTGTAACCCTTATTTATGTTCATGACAAGCCTGTGAGGTTCGGCTGCGGTTACTATCTCTCGTCTTAAAAATGGAAAGCTGTGGTACAGACAAGAGTGTCTAGCCCAAACCCATTGCTATTGAAATCAGGGGCGGAGGAGGGATTTGAATCAAAATATCCCACGGACAAACTTGACGTGCCATACATTCTAGGGAACTGAAAAGCTTGATATCTGTTTTGGTTGGTATTGCCTGGTTATGGATTTTGGAACATGCAAAGTTGTGACACGGGTTGTATGTGGAAGTGTTGCCCAGGCTGGAATTCAATTATGCTTCAAGTAACCCTTAAACAAAGATGTGAGGCTGGTCTTACTCTGTTGTTGTGTGTGTTGAATCGGTGAATTCCCATGGTCTCTGGTATAATCTCCATCACATCAAAATAAAAGCCTAAATGGAAAGTTTAAAATATTACATTTTTGTTTGGTAACAACCATCTTTAACCTAATATATATATATATAATATGAAGAGAATAAGCAGAATGATTTACACTTTGTGTTAGGGTATTACATGGGGTCTTTACATGCTTCTTCCTCTCTCTCTCTCTCTCTCTCTCTCTCTCTCTCTCTCTCTCTTCCCCCCCCCCCTTCCTTCTTCCATCTCCCTCCTCCCCTTATATGTTCTGTTTAAATAGGTACTTCCTGGTTTCTGGTAAACCACGGCCTGCCATTACATCTTAACCAGCAAACAATGGCATGCACTTGTCCTGGAAGCCACAATTATTAACCAGAGTTTGACTGTGACTCGCAAGGTAAGAAGCACTGCCTTTTTCTGATGGTGATTTCTATGTCTCTTCCAGTGGCTACTAGTAGTCTGCTGCAGCCAGTGTGTCTGATAGCAGTTAACAGAAGATTGTGTTGCTCTTCTGGTAGATGAGCAGGTCATTGGTGCACAAGAGCCCAGTGGAGCAGATGCTAAAGTATCTAATCAAACCTTGATACTTCCCTCTCTTCAAAGACACATACCCACATTCCCATCATTTCCAACAGCCGTAGACACAAGCGCTTTGGAAAATTCCTCCCATGAGCCAGAGGCAAGCTCATCTCGAATCTTCTCTCTCATCAAAGAACCATTCTTATAACTAAAGTAAATTATAAAACTAAAGTTATAAAATGCCAGTCAAATCTCGCAACAGATCCGATCAAAATTTGAAAGTTACATCACTCTTTTGTTGGGGGGGGTCTGGTAGGACTTACTTTTTGCATGTCTGACCTACAAGTTAACAGAAGTCTGTCTGAAAAGGCTTGTGGGTTCCTGGAATCTAGAGATGCTATCAGATCTAATAAGATCTAATTGTGTAACCAAAGCTTATTTTAGCTGGGGACACACCTCGTAAAAGAGAGATCACTGGACCTACTCCAGCGCTCAGTTAGAGTCGACAGGACTACAGAAAACAGGCCACTGGCCCAACTCCAAATAGACACAGTATTCATATGTGAAACAATGTAAACTTTGTTACCACAGCATGGCCATGTAGGCTTGTGAATCAACTGGACTGCAGAGGATGTGACCTTCTAAAGCAGGTTTTGGCTCTTTAATCCAGAGAAGCAATGTATCACTAGTGCCAAGGCTAATCTGTGAGAGGAAATAATTGAGGTGTTAGCGCACAATGTGCATGAAAAGCAATGCAGAAATTAAATTAAACCCATTTGTTTGTAGTACTAATTATCTTTAAATTACACATTAAGGCAATTGCATTCTTGAGGTATCAGCTTGGCTTGTCACCTTTGCGTGAAGCATAGAGCAGAAGGGACTAAAATGAAATCTATGGATTTATTAGGGTAAATTCTCACACATACATAATCGTCACTGAACAACTGTGACATACAGTGATGACTTGCGTGCGTGAAACAGCCGCCACAGAATCCCAAGCCTTCCTAGCACCCGACTTCACTCCAAGCCATACCTTTTAACAGAGCTTGTTTATGCATTCAAGCAGAGAGTCGTTTCACTAGGTTGGTTAATCAACTCTCTTTCTACATCATCTCAATCCATTCCGAAAACCTTCTCAACAGAAATGAAATAAACCTCAGATCAGCAAAGGGTAATCAATGCACACTTCCTATGCTTGTTAGGGCACACAATCCAGTCAAAATTAAGCATTTTAAGCACCACTGATCTTAATGGGGAAATATTTAAGGACATGCATAACAGGATTCCCATGCTTTTTAAGATTCAGAAGTACCATAAATCCCACTATATGTAAGGATTTACTTCAAGACCACATAACACCGGTCTTGAAAGACCTACATTGGCTCCTAGTACATTTCCGAGCACAGTTCAAAGTGTTGGTGTTGACCTTTAAAGCCCTAAACGGCCTCAGTCCAGTATACCTGAAGGAGCGTCTCCACCCCCATGCCACACTTTATCTAAGAAACTGCTGAAACATCTTATCGGCGTTCTGTATTCCAAACAGAAGTTAATAAAGGAGGAACTCTCTGCACTGGAGAACTCCATCAGGAATCACCCGGCCTGGCAGAAGTTCCACAAGGAAAAACAAACCATTTACCACTCTCAACTGGAGTTACTGAAGAACCAGAAAAATAAAAAACTCTGCAACCTTTCCAACCTACAGGCCACCAATCAAAACAAGATCAACAACATTGTCAATCTTTCACAGCAAACACTCAGCCCAGCTGAGGAATCCGTCCTTTCACGGGGACTATCATTCTGCCCTGCCAAATCCCAACACATGATTCAGTTCTGCGGGGACCTGGAAGCATTTTTCCGCCGTTTACGCCTGAAGGAGTATTTTCATCACACACAAGAACAAGACAAAGTAGAACAAACTACATCCCCACAACACAACACCTCTCAACTTACTGGGGAACAACCATCACCCTCCAAACGCATCAATGAACAGAACATTGACCACCAACTACCACCGAAAAGAAGTTACACAAAAAGGGACTCCACATGGACCCCTCCTGATGGACGCAATACCACACTAGATCTGTACATCGAATGCTTCCGCCACAGAATCCAAACGGATGTGACCAGAAAACACCATCGCTTACAACAAAATCTAAACCATGCTGAAAGGAGAGCCATAGAAAATCTCAGGAACAACCCAGACATTATAATTAAAGAGGCAGACAAGGGTGGAGCTGTCGTCATCATGAACAAAACTGATTACATCCAAGAGGCCCACAGACAACTTTCCAATACTGCCTTTTACATGAAATTGGACTCAGACCCCACACAAGCATACAAAAAAGAACTGAACAAGATTATTAAGGAGCTACCCCTACACATCCAAGAACAGATCCTCACAAACACACCAGCGGAACCTCGGCCAGGAACTTTCTATCTTCTACCCAAAATACACAAACCAGGAAACCCAGGACGCCCCATCATCTCAGGTATTGGCACCATTACAGTGGGTGTTTCCGGCTATATGGACTCTGTTCTGAAACCATATGCTATCAGTGCTCCCAGCTACGTACGTGACACCACAGATTTTCTGAGGAAAATACAATATTTGAACAATCTTCCTAACAATACTATACTAGCCACTATGGATGTGGAATCTCTATATACCAACATCCCACACAATGATGGTTTACAAGCCATAAGGAACACCATTTCAGATAAAACCACAGCGGACTTTGCTACCAAACTCTGCCACTTTGTCCTTACCCACAACCACTTCAAATTTGGTGATGACCTGTTCCTCCAGATCAGCGGCACAGCCATGGGCACCCGCATGGCCCCACAGTATGCCAACATCTTCATGGCAGATTTAGAACAACGTTTCCTTAACTCCTACCCACTCAAACCTCTCCTGTACCTGCGATACATTGACGATATTTTTATTATCTGGACACATGGACAACAGACCCTGGAAACCTTCCACCAGACATTCAATGACTTTCACCCCACCATCAACCTAACAATGAACCAATCTATGCAAGAAATACATTTTTTGGACACTACTATAAAAATACAGGATGGACGTATAGACACCACCTTATACAGAAAACCAACTGACCGACAAACATATCTACATGCTTCTAGCTACCATCCCAAACATACCAAACAATCCATCGTATACAGCCAGGCCTTACGTTACAACCGCATCTGTTCCAACTCTACAGACAGAGAATCTCACCTAAGAGATCTACAGCAAACCTTTTTAGAACTAAAATATCCACCTGATGAAGTTAAACAACAGATCAACAGAGCCAGACAGATACCTAGAGAGAACCTGCTGCAAGACAGACCCAAAAAAGAAAATAACAGAACACCACTAGTCATCACATACAGCTCCCAAGCTAAAACAGTACAACGCATCATCAGAGATCTACAGCCTCTCCTGGACAATGACCGCTCCCTTTCTCAAGCTCTGGGAGGAAGACCTTTCATTGCCTACAGACAGCCACCCAATCTTAAACAACTCCTCACCCACAATAATACAACCACCAGACTTAACATGGACACTGGTACCAGAGCCTGCAATAAACCCAGATGCCAACTTTGCTGCCACATACACCCAGACAACACCATTACTGGCCCCAACAACATCCAACATACCATCTCAGGACTATTTAATTGCTCATCCTCTAACATTGTGTATGCCATCAAATGCCAACAGTGCCCTTCAGCTCTCTATATTGGACAAACAGGCCAAACCCTACGCCAAAGGATAAATGGACATAAATCTGACATCAGGAACCAGAAGACAGAAAAACCAGTAGGAGAACACTTCAATCTCCCAGGACATTCTATACAAGATCTCAAAGTAGCTGTCTTACTACAAAAGAATTTCAGAAATAGACTGGAAAGAGAAGTTGCTGAATTGCAACTTATCACCAAGCTCAAAACCATGGAGGGACCTGGTTTGAACAGAGATATCGGGTTCTTATCTCATTATACATGATAAGCGATCTTCAGCCATCTCAACCCTTGCTTTTTCATGCAAAACCATTTGCAGTCGTTTGCGGTCATCAACAGCTATCAGTCAGTCAATCACCCATTTCCACCACCCTTCTGAGTGATCCCCCCTCCCCATCCCCACCCCTCCCCACCCCTTCTCTACATAAGTGCCTGGAAACTTCCATTTCACTGTATCTGAAGAAGTGTGCATGCACACGAAAGCTCATACCAAAATAAAAACTTAGTTGGTCTTTAAGGTGCTACTGAAGGAATTTTTTTATTTTACTTCGATCCAGACCAACACGGCTACCTACCTGTATCCACCCCCATCGTTCTGCCTGGACACTGAGGTCCAGCTCCGAGGGCCTTCTGGTGGTTCCCTTACTGCAAGAAGAAAAGTTACAGGGAACCAGGCAGAGGGCCTTCTTGGTAGTGGCGCCCACCCTGTGGAAAACCCTCCCATCAGATGTTAAAGAAATTAACAACTATCCAACTATTAGAAGACATCTGAAGGCAGCCCTGTTTAGGGAAGCTTTTAATATCTGATGAATTATTGTATTTTAAAGTTTTGCTGGAAGCCACCTAGAGTGGCTGGGGAAACCCAGCCAGATGGGCGGGGTATTAATAATAATAATAATAATAATAATAATAATACTATTATGTTCCATAGATTTTGCTCCCAAGTAACTATGCTAAGGATTGCAGCCTTATCTTCCATTTAAATCAACAGAACCTGAAGGTGATATTTCAAAGGCATTTTCAAAATATGTCAAACACCAATATGTATAATGCAGAACTGCTGCTCAAGGCAACTACCCCATAAAGCACTGGATTAGTAGCATGAGCATAGCATGAACATGTCAACACTTACTGCAATGTCCCCTTCTCTAAGTCTCATTGCTGCCAGGGATGCTGAAAATGCAAGTAAGAGAGTCCTGTGAAATTATGGGATTAGCCTCTGTATCGGATGCTAGGACACCCTGCACAATAGATACAACTGAAAAGATAGAGGCGCACCTTAATTCCATCAAAAGTAAATGGGACTGAAGCTGCTAATTGTGCAACTAAATCCCATTGTTCATCATAAGACTTAAGTTCACCTTTCTTTTTCTGGATGGCTGCAATCTAGGCACAGAAACCATTGCAGCCTCTTTAGAATAATCATAAGGGACCTAGAGAAAAATAGACAAGGGATAGAATTATGGAGAGACTTTCTTACCTGGATTGTCTCCAGTAAATGCAACGAC
Organism: Zootoca vivipara; assembly: GCF_965207765.1. NCBI lineage: Eukaryota > Metazoa > Chordata > Lepidosauria > Squamata > Lacertidae > Zootoca > Zootoca vivipara. Next base: position 49,090,418 of record NC_142594.1, on the reverse strand, counting down.
CTTACAGCCAGAATTAAACCCAAAGCGCTGGATGTAGTAGGGTGAAACAGAACCCTAAAATGGGGGGAAAGAGTACAATATGAAAGGTTTTTGGTTTAATAGTGCCACAACCCTTTTGCATTGAACATATGACACTTTAAGAAAAACATCTAGCTTCCTCTACAGAAGATCCACAAAAGTCTAAGTGAGCACTTCAAAAGATAAATCCAGCAGCCACAGTCTACTATTTTGTTACACAGACTCAAAATTCTACCAGCATTTTTTTAACCTAACGTTTTTACAGTACACTCGCAAGTACCTGTGCCTGAAATAATCTGCCACATCAGTTTCAAACAAGAGCAAGTAGCCACTTCAAGGCCGATGGCAGACTCTCTTTCACTCTAAAACAGCATTCACAATACCTGTAGATCACATAACATATACAGCCAAATTTTGCAGCTATCAATTAATTTCTTAGATTCCTTCCAACAATCTAAGTCCCAGGGATCTTTGGGGGGGGGGGAAAGCCACGGTAATTTAAACCAGTTTAAATTTGCAGTCCATTGAAAATACAAATAAGTGTAGGAGACACAGGCCTTAATCCTCCACTGTCATGTTTGTCACAGCAGTACATACCAGTACTTTGCTAGATGGTACAGGATGGCCCAACTTTTCCCCTAATCCAGGTGCACAAGCATCCAGACAGACCGGACTCCATACTTTCTCGTGGATCTGCAGTAAGTTCATGCCAGAACCTGAGAAGGGAAGCAGCTTTTTTTTTGCCCAGCAGCCAAAAGCGTGGGTGCAACTACTGTGAAGGCTCTGCACCCTGCAGATCTCAGCTGGCTGGACAAGGGGGTGCTCCCCTGGTGATCAAGCAAACAAAACATAATTTCCATCCCCACAGGCTCACAATACCAGATACACAAACTGGGTAGGGGGGGGTGCGGATAATTTGATGTGAAGGAAGTCAGCTGGAAGTAGTGCAGCAAGTTAACAGAGGCAAGGGCAGTTCAGAAAGGGATTTGCACCTTGAAGAGAGCATGCCCACCACCCCAAACATTCCACAGATTAAACATTTGTTCATTTGTAGCACATCTATGCTCAGGCCAATGGTCACGTCCTGAGCACATTGCAATGATTCCCTTTGTAATAGCTTGTCCCAAACTTGCTTCTGAAATAAGAGGGCATTTGAAAACTTAATAGCCGATGTTTAAAACACTAAAAAGAATGTTTAAGGACACTCGGTATGAAAACAGGCCTGTGGTTACACCTGGTACAGAGCAGCTGAAACTCAAAAAGCCGCAGCATCGTCCCAGAAACGGCCATCTCTCGCACCCATCCTCAAAATCTCCCCGTGCATCGCTGGAGACCTAGGAGGAGCAAGGTCCTTTCTGTGGTGATGCCACAATTCTGGAATGTTCTATCCCACTGAAATCTGTCAGGCTCCCTCTTTCTGCTTCTTTTGCCAGAAACTAGACACATATTTCAACAAGCTTTTAATGTGTAACACCTAGTTTTATTGATGCCAGTTTTAATGAGTAACATCTTTTATTCTTGTCGCTGTGAGTTTTTTTAAGTGTTGGTGGTATCGTATGTTCCCTGTCATCACTTACAGTAATTATTCATTGTGCTGAGATATACAGTATATGAATTATTATTATTATTATCATCCTCGTCCTCGTCCGGGCATTTAGCAGCATTCACTATCTGGACAGGTTGTGGAGGTAAGGATGTAACTATAGCTGAGCATTCAAACAGCACTTTCAGGTGCCATGCATTAACATGAAGATCTTCTGTAGTATTTTGGCCCTTCTGGCTTGCCATACCAAGAGCCAACTGAGCCAACATTCAGAAGCTATGCTTTCAGTTTGCCTGCTGTGTGGTTTTCTCCACCACAAACTTTTTTTGTATTAAAGATGCTTTTGTTATGCATCTTTTCTGTGAATATTTTTTGCATAATTTCCATGACATTTTCTTCATTTTACTGTTTACTGAGCATCCACCTTGATATGTTTGCACAAAATTTGTACAAAGATTGTTGTACAATGTCACTGTTTACCGAGCATTCATTCTGATTTGTTTGCAGATATTATATGACATCACCCAGTAACACCGCCATCTCACATTTTCCTGTGTGTACTTTCACAGAATCATAGAATTGTAGAGTTGGAAGGCACCCTGAGGGTCATCTGGTCCAACCTCCTGCAATGCAGGAATGTCAATTAAAACATGCGTGGCAGATGCCCATCCAACCTCTGCTTAAAAACCTCCAATGAAGGAGAATCCATCACCTTTCAAGGAAGTCTATTCCACTGTCAAACATCTCTTACCCTCAGAAAGTTCTTCATGATCCACAGAAATTTCAGACCTGTGGTGGTGGTGCTTTGTTTTAAAGCAGGTTTGTCACACAAGAGCACCAAATTCACTTGCTATTGCACAACATAAATTTGTCAGCTTATGATCAAATCATATCCACAAAAAAGTGACAGTCTGGAAGCAGCCCCAGGAATCAAGATGCATCCGCCACCCACTCAGATATCTTGTGTGCATGCTAACAAAAAGATGTAAGAAGGCAACCAAACATCTTCCCAAAAGACAAAACGGGTAGTGGTTTTCCAGCAATTCGGAGTAGAGGCTAGCAACACCCTGAGCAGCTCACTTCATACATGGCAGAGGAGAGTCAAGTGCTCTCTCTTGCTTTTGTGCCTTTTCTCTTCTTGTCTTTTTAAAAACAGTGTAAATCCACCTCTTGCACTTCTGTCAATGCTCTCTCTTTTCCCTCCCTACTCTGCTTTACTTCATTTTTCAGCTTCAATTAAGTTATTCTCTCTCTCTCTCTCTCTCTCTCTCTCTCTCTCTCTCTCTCTCTCTCTCTCTCTCTCTCTCTCTCTCGTCTCACCCAGCTATTGGCAAACCTTTCCTTTTAGGTGTTTCTTTGTTCTGATCTCTTCCAAGGTGTAGAGGGAAAGCTACTAGGACTGTGATTCCCTGAGGCTTATTTCCATCCCACTCTCATCCCTTTCTCTTTCTTTCTTTCTTTCTTTCTTTCTTTCTTTCTTTCTTTCTTTCTTTCTTTCTCTTTATAAATAGAGAGGCACTAAATCTGCTCTTCTTCTGGGACCCTGCCAGTTCTCCAGTTGCTACTGGAGGAAGGAGACATTGAAGCATGCTGCCAATTGGCATGAGGCTGAACTGGCTCCCTTGCCGCGGACCAGGAAGCAATTAGTGGGCTGGCATCGTTCCATGGGCACTCGCTTTAGTTGAAAACCAGGACTTGAAGAACACATGGTTGGTTATGAACACTGCTCAGACCAGAGAGGTGCCACAGAGGTACCAGTTATTTCACAGAAGCTATACTCTTGCATCTGAGCCTAGGCTACTCCAGTTTAGGGGGAAACATCCAGCATCTAAAATCCGTTATCTAACATCACCTAAAAGATACCAGGTGCAGCATAGAGTTTAAAATCAATGAGGCCAGGCTTTAGGCTTGCATGATCTTCATTATTCACTAGTACCCTGATATCCACCAACAGGAACCAAGTACGATACATCGCCTGGGCCTACTCACATCCTTCCAGCACTCTGATGCCAAAACTATTCCTCTCTCTTGCCTTCTCCTTCAAAACTATTATTGCCTTTTCTTTAACTCTTTGGACTTATTTCCAGATCCCATTCTTTAACTTCCAACCCTCAATTATTTTTCTTTTTTGAAAGGTAAGTTTAAATGGTAACAGAAGTGGAAACATTCAGGCAATATTCTATCTATGCAGTTTCAGTTGCTCAGATGGAAGTCAACTTGCCCCTATATTCCTGTGTTCTAGCTACTGAATCCAAAAGGGAAGCAACTGGAAAGCCTGTTACATATTGAAAATCAAAATTATTTCACCCATTAGAAAACTTTGTAAACATATTCAACTATTCATGCTTAGGTTTTGTTGCTCAATGTACCCTTCCCCCTACAAAATAATTTTACGAGTATGAACCAGATACATATTCCATTCAATTTAGGTTGCTGCTGTTCTTTCCATTTCTATTTGGTGGTGGGGTTTAATTTAAAACAAAACAAAAAACTCTAAAGATTTGCCATTTGCATAAAGGCCAAGAATTGACAGATTAATGTATTCAATGAGCAACTGCAGTTTTAAAGCAACATATGGCGATTTTCAGATGAAATCCCTGACTTCTCTGAACCCTGAGAAACATTTAATCAGAACTCTCTTGTGCCACTTTGCAAAAGGGCAAGATAGCTCCAATCTTTAAACTCCATCTGTGCATGATTCTCTAATCTCCTCTGTACAAAGCACATCGTCTAAACCAACGAAACCAGTAAAACCAGTCCACTAATGCTTGCATTGCAGACCTAAGATTATTTATTCAGTATGCCCAGTAATTTAATACATCTCAGCGGTGCTTGTAACCCCGTGAACTATACAGCTAGCTGGATGGTAAACAAAACCATCAGCCAAAGAAAATTAGGTTCCGTCATCTGGATTGCAAAACTATCCGTAGATCAACTTTCCCAGCCTCTTCATCCAGAATTAATGACTTCTAATAACAATGACTGTCCAGTAAATCATGACCCATTAACACACTTTGATATGTCTTGTCAGTGTTTTCAGCCCAGAAAGGCGATGCACTCTATGTCGGGCTACTATTGAGGTTGGTCTGGATGTGGCTACTCCTTTTCTGTGGAACTGTACTTTCCAGAAACAACTGAAGGCATTTTTGTTCTTTTCCCGCTAGTGCTAGACGAAAAGGTGTTCATTTTGTGTTATGTGTAAACCTATAGGGCTGCTATTGCAGCTGTTCTTAAGGATGCTTCTGTAAATTGCTTTGGGAGATATACGTGGAAAGCGATTCACAAATTAAATAACAGCAGCACAGGAGATACCTTTTATCGGGCCAATGTTTGTTAATAAGCATTTTATATTGTAAACCGCATTGTGTTCTTCAGATGAAGCTGGGTAAATAAATTAATAATAATAATAATAATAATAATAATAATAATAATAATTACTACTACTACTACTACTACAGCTTGCAAAGTGCTACCAGGTTTCAACCTGGAGATTCTCTATACATTTCCATATCCCAATAAAAAGATGAAACAACTATGGTTGCTACATCATATCCCCCCCCCCCGCAAAAAAATGTTGCAACCCTGACATATAAGGCCCTACACAGCTCAGCACCAGATTACTTGAGAGACTACCATATCCCTTAGATACCCAATAGATTGCTGTGACCTGCAGAAGAACTTGCAGAAGTTCCAAAAATCTCAGAATCTTACTTTACATCAACTCAGAGCAGGGCTTTTAGTGTGGCTGCCCCTAGTTCTGTTGAATAACTTTCCTGTCAAGATATGCCGGGCGTCCACTATCTGCACTTTCCAGAAACAAATGGAGACTATTTTTGTTGTTGTTGTTCTGAAAGACTCCCCCCCCCCTCCAAGCTGGGTAAATGGGACTTTGTCATGATGGGATTTTACAGGCAACTGTATGAATTATTATTATTATTATAAGTCCTCTTTGATCCCCAGTTGGAGGAACACCCAGGTTGAATTGTGTTTTAAAAAAATCGAAAGAACTTGAGCACAAGGTTATCTTGCTTACTGAAAGCAATGAGACCACATCTCGGTGGGACTATACCCACGGAGTTTGGAAGCTTGCTTGCGCCGATTCAGAAAGGATTGGCGAGGACTTTGCCCTTGCATTGTTCTGCTTTACAACCTGCTGTTATCTATACAGAGAGATATTGCTTGAGAGAAGACAGGAAGAGAAAGAAAGAGACATTCATTAAGCAGCAATGTAAAGAACGGTGCTGCCCCACAGATCCACATCAAGTGTATTCAATCACTTTGGTCTACTACTCTGAATAGATACAAAACTACCAATGAATAGCAGCTCTCTCTCTCTCTCTCAGGTCGTGGTTCAATGACGAATGCAAAGAGGCGGCAATGTTTAGATGAAAAGTGGGGTCAATATGTGGATGAATAGAGAGGCTCACTAAGTGGATATAGCAGCTCACTTCAAAACTCAAAGTGGCCAAGCAACACAACTGACATTTTTAGGGAATATACAAACGCTGACACAATATTAACCAGGTACGCAAAAACATCTTTCCTAAATGCACAAAGAAGTTCAAGGCTGACAAAGAATTTCTCCTCATTTGTCCTTTACGTTACAAAGATTGATGCTACACAACTCTTTTCTTTGGAATTGCCATCCTCCCCAAATTGTTGACTTCCAATGCTTTATGTATTGCCCTCCTGGGTGGCGGCCCTGTTCAGGGAGGCTTTTAATGTTTACTGTGCTTTATTACTGTGTTTTATTTTTCTGTTGGAAGCCGCCCAGAGTGGCTGGGGAAACCCAGCCAGATGGGCGGGGTATAAATAATAAATTATTATTATTATTATTATTATTATTATTATTATTATTATTCAGATCAGATCAGATTTCTGGTAATTTTTGTCCTAAAATGCTATTAAACGTTTAATCTCACTGTAAACAAGTGGTACAGTGACAATAAAGTACAGTGGTGCCTCGCTAGACGAATTAAATTCGTTCCACAGGTCTTTTCTTATAACGAAAAATTCGTCTAGCGAATCCCATAGGAATGCATTAAAAAAAATTATTATTATTTTTGCCCATAGGAACGCATTAATTGAATTTCAATGCATTCCTATGGGAAACCGTGATTCGCTAGACAAATTTTTCGTAAAACGCATTAGTCTAGCGAGGCAACCTCCGCTCGAAAAATCCTTTCGTTAAGCGAAAATTTCGTTAAGCAGGGCATTCGTTAAGCGAGGCACCACTGTATTTCTATATTTCTATTCTATTGTAGCTCCAGCCTCTCTACTGCGGACAGACAAAGTAATGTTAAGGCCCTCATGACTTTACACCCTTCCTTTTTGCAGGCTCTGGCCATTTTATTACTTCCTGTTGATACTGGCTGAGCAATTAGTAAGTAACCTTTGAACAATCTTTCTTGTGATTGCCCCATGTCAGTTTCTATTCCTGCAGGGGGGTGATGGGAGTCTTTAATTACAGTCGGACCTTGGCTTTCAAACAGCTTAGTTCACGAACAACTCGGACCTCAAATGTCGCAAACCCGGAAGTAGGTGTTCCAGTTTGCGAACTTTGCCTCGGAAGCCGAACGTCCGGTGCGGCTTCCGACTGGCTGCAGGACGCTCCTGCAGCCAATCGGAAGCTGTGCCTTGGTTTCCTAACATTTCGGAAGTTGAATGGACTTCCAGAACCCATTATGTTCGAAAACCAAGGTACGACTGTACTGGCTTCATCTTATTATCCCCTCTCCAAAAAAAATCTCTTCACAATTTGGAAAAAAACAAAAGTGGAAGAAATTTATCAAGGCCAGAGGCAAATCCAGCTGCCTCAAGAAAGCCTCAGTCCAGCTGCTGAGAGGACGAGAAAGCTAGGGAAGGAAATTGTTCAGTCTGCTTTCTACAATTTGACATTCCTGAACCTGCTTAAGATCAAAACATAACTATCAATCGGATTACAGACTTCTCCAGATTCTACAGAATCAGTCCCCAAAAGTGCACATATTTTACATTTAAAATGCAGATTAAATACATATTTTAGGGGTGGAGGAATTGTGTTGCAAGATGTTTATTTTATTGAAAGAGTGCAAACGAAATATGTGCAATTTGAACAGTTTTGTGTGTGCTTTCTTTCAGAAAGTGTGCAAAAAATGGAATGGAACCCAGACTTTATGAATGGGTGCAAGCAAAACCAACACGGAATAGGTGCAAGAAAGCATTTGCAACTTAAATTATTAGAAATAGGCTATTAGCACAGTAGAAAAAGAGCTGCTTTTGGACATGAAGAGCTAGGTCAAATAACTACACGCATTTTATGCCTTATGCAAGTCACTATCTGTGAAAGTAAGACATCTCTGTGGTGAGAGTGAATTTTAGGCATCTCCATGGTGAGAGCAGAATGGCTGTTTTCAAAAGTTTTAGTGTTTTATCACTCGAAAAGGGTGATACATCAAATGACACATTTAAGTCGTTTAGTCTCAAGTTTCTCACTTAAAAACAAAACCCCACACAGTATAAATGGAAATCATTTGTCATTCTAATATAGTTTTTTGGCACATTTTAAAAAATCAATCAACAAAGTGCAAAACATTTTACAGGAAGAGATTTGTGCCTCCTGGAACTGGAACGTCATCCTAGATTTGCTTTTATGACACACACACTTTCTGCTGGAGCTTATTGGATTTCTTAATTTTTTTTTAAGGATCTGTTCACGATCCTACTGGAGGGCTAAACAGCTGGACTGAGTATCTTTATAAACCAAGCAGAAATGAAGAAGGGAATCATTATTCGATGAAGGCTGCTTCATATGGCACAGGTCGCCATGCCTATTTGTTTGCAGCTGCATGCTACATCAGCAGATGCAATCGTCTGCCGATTTTTTAAGAGTTCAGGAGAACACCGGGGGATGGAACGCTCCCTTCCCTTCCATCACTTTCCACCATTCTCCACTCTAGTGCAATAACTTGAACCATGGTTAAATATTGTACTGGTCGCAATGTGAACCATGGTTAATGCTATCCATGATTCACACCAAGCAAACTCTACTACAGAGGAAGTCTGTCTTGCATTAAACACCGATAACTTTGGTGTCACAGTCACTCTAAGAAGGGGTGTGTGGAAGGGATAGAAAGGAGCAGAGATGGGGAACCTTTATTCTGTGAACTGCCCTGAGATCTTATGATAACATCGGCATAGCAACCCCCACTTTTTAAAAGAGATGTTGAGCTTTTTTTTTAAGGAGGTCGCCCAAAGTTGTTGGGCTTTTTGGGGAGCAGCGCCAAAACTTCCTTACCTGGCTTAGCCCAGCTGCTTCATATGGCTCCATATGGCACAGGTCACCATGCCTATTTGTTTGCAGCTGCATGCTAGTACATCAGCAGCCACCTTCATGATGCCCTGCACCCCCACCCCATGGTTAAATGATAATAACCTGTGGCCCTCCAGATAATGCTGGACTCTCTTCATCCCCAGCCAGCACGGCCAGTAGTCAGGGGGTGATGGGAATTGGAGTCCAACAATATGTTCCCTACATCTGGTTTAGACAGTCTCCAAGCAAGATAGGCTTTCCCAAGGCTACCCAATTGATCTGTGACCGAACAGGAAGTAAATCCTAGGCTCCCAAATTCAAATCTGATGCTTGATCTGCTTTACCAGAAGCACTATTGCTCCATTCATGCCATATTTCAGGTATTAAAACTCTTTATGGCTTCTTTCGTTCACTCCCAATGGTCAAGAGCAGGCATCCCCAAACTTCGGCCCTCCAGATGTTTTGGACTACAATTCCCATCATCCCTGACCACTGGTTCTGTTAGCTAGGGATCATGGGAGTTGTAGGCCAAAACATCTGGAGGGCCGCAGTTTGGGGATGCCTGGTCAAGAGAGACCTTTTGAATCGGGTCAAACATATTACACAGCCAACAAACAAGCCTAGAAGTCACTTACCGTCACTGTAATCAATGGGAGCATAAGCCCCTAGGAAAAGGGAGGCTGCAAAGCTGCTGACCAAAGAGATCCTCTGGAAGAGAAAAGGGAAATGAGAAACTGAACGCAAAATATATTCGTTTTGATTTACAAACAGATCAAGGGCTCATTCCAATAAAATAAAAAATAAGCATTTTTTAAGTTCCACTTTCAATGGAAGAGTTAGACAAGATACTAAAAAACGTCTTCTTGAACAATAGTCCTTATGGGTGCTGAACTTCCCAAAGACTGCTCTCGGCCCAAGTATACAAAGGCAATATGGAGCTGGGAGATATACAAAGGGGGGAGGGGGACAACAAAATGCAAGTAGGGTGAAAAATCAGGACCTATGCTCCAAAACATAACAAATTCAGAGAAGGCAGATCAAAGCTCAATAAAGCATACACTTTGCCTACAGGTGGTCGGGGGGGGGGGTCAATTCTTGGCATTTCCAGTAAAAGCAAGGAGATAGCTAGTGGCCCAGGAGACCTCTGACCAGAAACCTGAATAGCAGCCTGAACAAGTATAAGGCAGCTTCTTCAGTTCCTTATATACAGTATACCATATAGATCATGGGTAGGCAAACTAAGGCCCGGGGACTGGATCTGGCCCAACCGCCTTCTATATCCGGCCCGTGGACAGTCCGGGAATCAGCGTGTTTTTACATGAGTAGAATGTGTCCTTTTATTTAAAATGCATCTCTGGGTTATTTGTGGGGCATAGGAATTCGTTCATTATTATTTTTTCCCCAAAATATAGTCCGTCCGCCCCCCCCCCAAGGTCTGAGGGACAGTGGACCAGCCCCTTGCTGAAAAAGTTTGCTGACCCCTGATATAGATACTGAACACTGTTGGGCACAGCTGTAGGCCAAAGGTGGATGCAAAGGGGCCAACTTTTGTTCTGCACTTGCAATGAATCAGTCCTTCAGTGTAGCAGCATCTACACTTTGGTATTACAGTTTTCAGCGCCTGCCAAAGCCTCTCCTGCTCAAGTATGTCCCACACATGCCCACACATGTAATTGTGACATGTCTTTTAATATGCAACTTTATTTTATAATGTATATTTTAAAAACTAATCGTTTTGTTTTGGGGGGGAAACATAGGCTACCTAACTAATATCTGATTTCATTGGTAATTTTAATGAGTATTTTATGCAGGCTGCGTAAGACAGTTTGATGATGATAAAAAGCCTCCTGTGTATTTATTGACTGTACTTTTCTGCCGTACGAAGCTTAACAGTTATGAAAATACCCAGGCCTTTAGCCATTAAATAATCTATCACCTGTTAAAGCCGGGGGCGGACTGTTATTATGATTTCATTATTGATGCTCCGTAAAATGTCTTTTGATGTTATACACCACCCTGGGATCTTTTGATGAAGGACAGTATATCAATCAAATAAATAATAACTTGTGAATATCAGGTGGATTCTTAACTGGTTAGGATACACAGCTGCCATCCCTAAGTCTGGACTTGATGAAGGGACCAACATCTACAGCTGCAATCTTTCTAGCACCCAGTAAAAAAAAAAAAGTATTTGTTTGGACAAGCATTTAAAACTGCTGTGAGTTGATTTTATTGACTACTGTATATTCCGGCGTATAAGATGACTTTCTAACCCCCGAAAATCTTCTCCAAAGTCAGGGGTCGTCTTATACGCCGGGTACTGCCCTGCCGGTCCGTGAACCGAGCTGCCCGCTCGGCAAGTCCCCCACACGCTGCGCTAAACCGACGCAGGGACTCGGCAAGCGGAGCCGGAATCGCGTCTGCGGCTCCGCAGAAGCGATTTCTGGTGCCACGCTGCCCATATCCAACATGTCTGCAGTGCCAGAAATCGCTTCTGCGGAGCCGCGGACGCAATTCCGGCGCCGCTCGGCGAGTCCCCGAAATCGCAGAGGAAAGGGAGATCAAGACACAGCGAGGTTTGACAGCGAGCCGGAGAGGAGGGAGAGGAGCAGCTTTGCTAGTGCTGCTGCTGGGGGGTGGGGACCGCTTTGCTGGGAGGGAGGGAGGGAGACGGAGGAGCCACTTTACAGCAAGCTGGGGAGGGAGGCAGAGGAGTAGCTTTGCCGGTGCTGTTGCTCACGAGTCGCTGGCTTGCCAGAGATTTAGCCGGGGCTTGTCCACGGCTGCAAGTACATAAAATATAGAGTATGTCTCAAGCTCTAGATAAGATAAGATAAGATAAGATAAGATAAGATAAGATGTCTTTATTGTCATTGTCCCCTTGCGGGAACAACGAAATTACTCGGTTGCTACATCCAGTCAGATAAAGCATTCCGCATAATCCAAAATTACAAAAATCTAATTAAAAACAGTAAATATAATACAAAATAACAAGTAAAATAAGATGACTTCAAAGTCCAGGCTTTCCATTTAAGGCCAAAATTGCTGTAGAGAAGAAACTGTTCCTTCTCTATATTTTAACTTGGGGGGGGGGGCGTCTTATAAGCCGGAATATACGGTACATTCATTGCGTGATTGTGTTTTTTTAATAATAATAAAAAGTAATGGATTGTACACAACTTTGAATGCCTAAAAAAGAATGAAACGTGGTATAAAAATGTTATAAGTATATGGATTGGTAGTCAGAAAGCTATGCATTGCCCATGTTTAACAAAATGGTTGAGGCTGAAGCCAAAACCACCAGGATTTACATTTCAGCAGCAGCTCTTGCTAAGCATTTTCCCACAAAAAAAAATGTTTTCCATTTAGTGAGAATTTGTTTGTTTAACTGTTGCTTTATTTATGCTAGTACAATTTGCGCAACTAAGTTCCTCTCCAAAATATCTAGGCAAAAACAAAAATCAGCTCCGATTTCCAATAAGTGAACTGAAGATTAGCCAACCTCTGTGTGTTTGTAGACCTCGGGGTTCTGGCTGTAAATCTTCGCTATCTGGTTTCCTGTAAAACGCTGCAAAAGACAGGCCAATGCTTAGGAACACAAACTGTAAATTGAGTCAATAACCATTAACTCGGCATAATGAGTTCAGGACGCTGCACTTTGGGTATTTAATTTGTCTGACGCATGATGGAATTTCCTTTTCGGTTGCAATAGGCACAAAACAGACTATAATGCATCGGCTCATTATGATAATTCTGCTCGCCTTTTGGAAAAGCAGAAGAAAAATGAAAACTGCAGCAAGAGAATTCCTGGCCACAATTTACATTCCAGAAATGACGAATCAGTGGAATGTGCAATGCTGGTTGGCTAGGCAAACTCCCATCGCGATCCAGGCATCACCTCAAGTTCTCAACTGGTTAAAGTCCTTCAGTTTGCACAACCCAGCGAGAAGACTAGTTAGATCCACACTAGCTTCAAATTAAAGTTGCTGAGGACCTTTGCTGAAACGGACTTACCATACTTTTCTATGTATAACATGCCCCCATGTATAACACGCCCCCTATTTGGGAGAACTAAAAACTGAGAAAATGGGGGGAGATTGCCCAGAATTGTTGAGCTTTGGTGGGGGGGTTGCCTAAAAACGCTCACCTGCCAGACAAACGCTCCCACCGGACCAATGCTTCTGATTGCACGCAACACAGAAGCAACCATTCATAATCAGACCGCTCACCGGCAACAGCTTAAAATCACCCGCCCAATTGCCACGACAGCAACCAATCAGCCGCACTGTCGCCGCTGACAATCTTCTGCTCACGGCAGCAAAAAATTCCCCATCCCCCCTCTGCACTTTATGTGTATAAGACACCCCCCGATTTTTTTACATTGTTTTAACGTAAAAAAAAACCTAGTCAAATACACTGAAAAGTACGGTACTTCTCAACTGGGGGTCTTAACATCAGCATAAAAAACTAGGGAAGCTGTGGGGAACCTCCAACTCATGCACCATTCTTGACACACCCACACCCCAAGAGGTCCAAGATCAGTAGGGGCAGGACTCAATCCTGCTGGATGTTGCTTCACTAGCACATTACAGGAATGCATTAGCAAAGCAGGCCCCTGCAGAGAGCAGGATTGAAGCCTCTGCTCATCAATTGATGAGTGTAGAGTAGATGAAGTAGATCACCCTCTCCACCCCCATAGATCAACTGACAGGTGGACAGAACTACCCACCTGTCAGTGACCTGCTATCATTATAGCATCAGATGGCTGTCAGGTGGGGAACTAGGCCCACCTGTCAAAGTTGGCCCAATCTGACCAATGAGGACTAAATGGTTTCTCACCCCTCAATAGGAAGTATGCATTCCCCTTTAGAAAAGAGGGCATAATCATGATTCCCCTAACCATAACTGTTATCTGAATTAGAAAAATACTTCTAAACATTAGGAAGAACTTCCTGACAGTAAGAGCTGTTCGACAGTGGAATTTGCTGCCAAGGAGTGTGGTGGAGCCTCCTTCTTTGGAGGTCTTTAAGCAGAGGCTTGACAGCCATATGTCAGGAATGCTTTGATGGTGTTTCCTGCTTGGCAGGGGGTTGGACTGTATGGCCCTTGTGGTCTCTTCCAACTCTATGATTCTATGATTATTTCATTAATTTTATATCCTGCTATTCCTCCAAGGAAATCAACACAACTGTCTCACCGGCCCATTTTATCCTAACAGCAAAATAATTTAAAGACTTTGTTCAGATAAAGACCTTATTCATGGGTGTATGAGCAGGAGAAAAGATACAAGAAGTGGGAAACTTGTGCCCTTACCATTTGGTGCACACAAAAACCTCTTGGAATGACTTGTTCTCACTTCCAAGAACAGCCTCAAAAGCCGAACATTAGTCTCGGTTCTCAGCTCTCACCTCGTAGGCTCGTGAGCCGGTGACCTCAGCAAGTTTCTGAGCCCCTCCAACAGCTTTTTCCAGAGAGCAGCACTGGGCAGTTGTGCTGGAATCCATCCAAACAGGGCTGTTGCTAACAGAAAAGCAGGACTATTGGGGATGAGAAAAAACAATGGCAGAAAAGTGGTCAGTGCCAAACCAGCAAGCTGGTTTAGGAACAATTGCACATATCTATTTTGCATCCCAATGTAGAATGTAGAATCCAATGTAGAAGATCAGTCTACATCCCAATCCCAAAGAAGGGCAGTGCCAAAGAATACTCCAACTACCGCACAATTGCGCTCATTTCACACACTAGCAAGGTTATGCTTAAAATTCTACAAGGCAGGCTTAGGCAGTATGTGGACCGAGAACTCCCAGAAGTGCAAGCTGGATTTCGAAAGGGCAGAGGAACCAGAGACCAAATAGCAAACATGCGCTGGATTATGGAGAAAGCTAGAGAGTTCCAGAAAAACATCTACTTCTGTTTCATTGACTATGCAAAAGCCTTTGACTATGTCGACCACAGCAAACTATGGCAAGTTCTTAAAGAAATGGGAGTTCCTGATCACCTCATCCGTCTCATGAGAAATCGCTATGTGGGACAAGAAGCTACAGTTAGAACTGGATATGGAACAACTGATTGGTTCAAAATTGGGAAAGGAGTACGACAAGGTTGTATATTGTCTCCCTGCTTATTTAACTTATATGCAGAATTCATCATGTGAAAGGCTGGACTAGATGAATCCCAAACCGGAATTAAGATTGCCGGAAGAAATATCAACAACCTCAGATATGCAGATGACACAACCTTGATGGCAGAAAGTGAGGAGGAATTAAAGAACCTTTTAATGAGGGTGAAAGAGGAGAGCGCAAAATATGGTCTGAAGCTCAACATCAAAAAAACCAAGATCATGGCCACTGGTCCCATCACCTCCTGGCAAATAGAAGGGGAAGAAATGGAGGCAGTGAGAGATTTTACTTTCTTGGGCTCCTTGATCACTGCAGATGGTGACAGCAGTCACGAAATTAATAGACGCCTGCTTCTTGGGAGAAAAGCAATGACAAACCTAGACAGCATCTTAAAAAGCAGAGACATCACCTTGCCTACAAAGGTCCGTATAGTTAAAGCTATGGTTTTCCCAGTAGTGATGTATGGAAGTGAGAGCTGGACCATGAAGAAGGCTGATCGCCGAAGAATTGATGCTTTTGAATTATGGTGCTGGAGGAGACTTTTGAGAGTCCCATGGACTGCTAGAAGATCAAACCTATCCATTCTGAAGGAAATCAGCCCTGAGTGCTCACTGGAAGGACAGATCCTGGAGCTGAGGCTACAATACTTTGGCCACCTCATGAGAAGAAAAGACCCTGATATTGGGAAAGATGGAGGGCACAAGGAGAAGGGGACAACAGAGGATGAGATGGTTGGACAGTGTTCTCGAAGCTACGAACATGAGTTTGACCAAACTGCGGGAGACAGTGGAAGACAGGAGTGCCTGGCGTGCTACGGTCCATGGGGTCACAAAGAGTCGGACACGACTAAACGACTAAACAACAACAACATTTTGCATACCAAAATGTGATTACAAGGGGGAAGAGACCATGTGCAAGTCTCTATAGCTGGCCAAAAGAGTTTTTGCTACATCACCCTCTGGTCTGAAGCAGATGCAGCTGGGCAGTAACTGTCTCCTTTCATAGCCTGAGGCAGCACAAACTGAAGCAAGACAAGTCAGCCTGCAATGGGAAAAGGTCTGCCTCTTTGGAAGCATCAATAGAGGAGGGAAAGGCATTTCTCCTATGAAAGAAGTACCTAGGGTCCAAGAAAAAGCCTGGATTTGGATTAAGCAGATGGGGAAACCTGGTTTAAACCTGATGTCATGGATGCAAAAGAGTGATGGCTGGCACTGGCTGGGGAACCACAAAGGGAACCCCCGGGGGAAGAAGGTTCGGAGCCAGGGGACTGGTGGTGGGAGGACAATGAGTGGGCAGAGGGAGAAGAGGGAGCAGACTAGGAGGAGGAGGAGGAGGAGTTGGAAGCTGAACAGGGTTTAGTGAGCAGGAAGAGGCTGTGGCAGAGAGCAGTCCAGACTCCAAGACAGGAGGAGCAGGGCCAGGAGACAGAGTAGAGGCAGGTTGCTGAAGAATCCAGGGAGTCTCCTCCTCCTGCTCCCCTCCTCCCTGGTCTCCCAGAACATGTAGAGAAATGAAGAGGGCAGAGCAAAGAGAGACACGACGGTGGAGCCTTAGGCTGCTCGGAACTGGGGAAGGAGCATTTGAGAGCGCTGGGAAAGTGGGACCTTCAGTCCTCGCAACTGCTCCATTGGGAATCTTCTGGGAAGAGTTGCTGTGATCACTAGGCCTGTGCTGTTTTGGTTTCTTTGAATGAAGAGTTAACTTCATTCATAAAGAGGTGCTTCATTCATAAAGCATTGGATGTTTTATTGTTTTACGGCTGACCTCCACCTGACTCCAGCTCCTGACACCCATATTCAGCCAGGAACTTCACCCATCATGCTAGGAGCTGCCAGAGCATCAGAGTTCAGCCTCATCCATAACTGGGGTCTTTGCAGAGGGAACAGGACTCTCCAGCAGATCCCAGCACCGACTGCAACCCTGAGGAGCCACTGGATCTAGACACCCAGGTATTGGCTCTGCAGGTACTGGCTCTGCCCATACAAGCTGGCCCCTGGCTCCTCCCAGCAGCAAAGGCTTTAAAGGGGTCCTGTTCATACGACCGCCACTGTTATATACTTCTTGTTCAGTGGAAGAAAAAGAAAGCATCTTGTCTGCATCATCATTTGTGCTTATCCTGTGCTAAAAGGAATACAAAGTATGCTTCAATTATTTCTAAAGTCAGCAAGGAGCTGGGAAAGTGAGCACAGCCATTAAGGGTCAATGAGCAATAGTGGACTTAAACGTCCTTCCAAACTCCTAAGATAAGTTACCTTCAGTGACTGATGCAAAGGAAGATCAGGCGATAGGTTTTGTAAAACAAAGTTTGCACCTTCTTTCCAGTAGACACTTCCATGTTGCTGTTAAGAGAGCAAAAGCATAAAACAAAAGCAGAGTGGCAAGTTAAGATGCATATATGGATTTCCACTAAATTTAAAATAAACTTGCATGCTGCTAGAACATCAGCAATGGTGCCTTTTAAGAATACTAAAATAAGTTTGAAAGAATACTAAGATAAGTTTGAAGGCAAGGCAATTTTCTTTATCACAAATCATGCCAGTAACGGAGGCTCGCCCATGGCAGGAGCACATGGCGGGAGCACACTCCTAGATCGCTCCTGTTCTGCCTTCTAAACCTCCTCAAACTCCAACTCTCCACAGGCCTCAATGGTCAGTGTAAGGGCTCCTGGAATTCCAGTTGCAAAGGTTCATGGGATTGCACACCTTTTTGCCCTTTCTGGGCTCTTTTCGGGCTGTTTCTGCGATTTTTAAAGTCACTTCCGGGTTTGGTGCAATGTATGTGTGCAAGGTAGCATGTCAATCGGCTGTTGGCTGCACAAGCAACCCAGAATAAAGATTCTCCCACTCTCTCTCAAACACACCCCTATACTTTTAACTGACCTGTCCAGCTCCAGACAAAGCTTTCACTCTGGAGAAGTTAAATCCAGAAGACTTCATCTTTTCCAAGATCATATCCAGGGCCTAGAAGAACAAAAACATGATCAAGACTGACTGCTGCACTCCAGGAAATTATGAATCCCAACAGGCTTCAGAATTAAATAGGTAGATTCCTGTCATCAGTGACAGAGAAGGAAAATGGAAGAATTGGATAATCAGTAGAAGGTCTCTCGAGAAAATGAAATGATTAGCATACTGAATAAAAGCATTTTTCAGATGAAGAGGGGGGGGGAAGCCTTCAAACAAGTTTAGTACACATGCTAATCTTCAGGGCCAAACTAAACATCACAAATTCAACCTTCAGATGAATAAATCTTCATCTATTAATTTCAGTCAATTCAAGACCGTCTTAAGCATATCTGGTGCCCTGGCACCGTGGTGCAACGATCCCTCCGCGCCCCCCCTTGCCCCGTTTCCAAGCGCCCGTCGCACGGCTGCCGCGGGCGCAGCAGCGTGGCGCTCCCCTGGCGGCCCTGCGTCCTACACCACCCAGCCTTGCCATAGGGCCGGCCCTGAGTCAATTAACAGTGCAATATTAACCAGATTTACTCAGAGGTAAGTTGTATTTAATTCAATGGGACTTACTGCCAGTGAGTCCGTATGAGTGATCACCAAAGAAGAAGAAGAAAGAAGAACTGCCAGTGAAGTGAGGTTAGGATTTCAGCACAATCTATTAAACTTGAATGCCAAAAAACCCAGTAATTCTGAAGCAAAAAGCACATGTTCTTTGTTTCTAATATGATGCATGCTTGCTTTGTAGCAGGCATCATCTTATAAGAAGCATCCCCCTATATCTCATAGCCAGGAAGCCTCTTCCATAACTGAAAACCTGCAAACACTAAATATTTGAACTAAAAACTGTGTAGAAATAGAGATTTAAACCTGCTGTCCCTTTTCCAATTGAAAGGGTTAGAGTAATAAATCAAAAGCCATTGAATAAATTAAATATTTCCATCTTAATTATCATGAATGCATGTAACATTAACCAAACAATTCACTCTCTTTTGCGAAGTGCCTTTGGGAGGTGGCAATGTGCAGCAGAGAAAGAGACATGAAGGGAAATACCACATATGTTTCCCAGCCTGACTGTTTCAACTACAATTTCCAACCATCAACAGCTGCCAGGGGTTTTCTAACCAGCATATACCACACAGACGTGGATCTGGAATTATTTGGCTGGAAAAGTAGAGTTTCTGTGGGAAATGAAGAGTTAAGCACTCCTCCCCTACCACCCTTACACCTTTCTTATTTCTTGTCTACATAGGTAAAGGTAAAGGGACCCCTGACCATTAGGTCCAGTCGTGACCAACTCTGGGGTTGTGCGCTCATCTCGCATTATTGGCCGAGGGAGCCGGCGTACAGCTTCCAGGTCATGTGGCCAGCATGCAAAGCCGCTTCTGGCGAACCAGAGCAGCACACGAAAACACCGTTTACCAACTGAGCTATCCAACCTCGCTCAACTTTGAGGTGACAAATATGCCTTGAATCTTAGGGGAAACGTGCCGCAGAACAATATCATGCCAGCACAACCCTTAAAAGCAGGCACATGCTGGGAAAGCGGCCATACTAACATCTGGGCAGTTCTGCTGTGCAGATTTGCATGGCACATGGCTGACGTTCAACCATCTGCTGGACTAAGCCGAGCGCAGCCAGTGTGAAAATGGCAAAATAGATTTGCACCAGCAGAAAGGCAGAGCCTAAAAGGAAATTTATGCATTTATTTATCCATTTCAGAAAAGTGTATGTTTCACTTGATTAAAATGTTCCTCGTTCTGAGATGTCTGTTTCTCAGTTGGGGGGGGGGGGAATCCTCGGCACAAGGTGAGAAATGCTATCATTCTAGCATGGTTACAATATGCTTATAGCAGCAGCACACTGTAAACCAGGCATCCCCAAACTTCGGCCCTCCAGATGTTTTGGACTACAATTCCCATCTTCCCCGACCACTGGTCTTGTTAGCTAGGGATCATGGGAGTTGTAGGCCAAAACATCTGGAGGGCCACAGTTTGGGGATCCCTGCTGTAAACTAAACAAGCAGCTTCTTGGTTTTTCAGTAGGCCAAGATCTGTGGATGCACTTGAGAGGTCGGGAATTTCACGCCCAGGAACTAAAGGCAATCTTCCCAGGCTTCTCTAGCCAACCCCCAAGGCTCTCCCCAGGCCATCCCACCAACCCCCCAGGCCACACCTCTCACCTGCTTGTGGCTGGTTGGAAGGTGTGCTTGAACTGTGATTATGCCTCTTGGTTCTCTGGATTGAGAACTGTGTGTGCACATTTGTGTGTAGGAACCTCTGAGTTTTGCATGGCTTATGTTCCGAGGCACTACACACATCAGTGAAATCTCGTATAATTGAATCTCATTTAAAAAGCCTGCAAACACCCAATTCCGGGCCCCGTTCCGCCCTTTGAGTGACGTTTCAGTGAGATCTTTATGATGTTTCCAGGTCACTTCTGGGTTTGGCGCGATGCGCGTATACACGGTTGCGCACCTATTGAACACATGTTAACGGTGGGCTGCCTGTTTTTCTTTTTCATCATTTGGAAAGAAGGCAGATTTACTGTATAGCTAGTTGGCGCTGCGTACACACCCTTTTTTGCTCCAGTTCATGCATAAGCCCCTACCCTACCCATTGTTAAGCCGTGGTTTGGCTAAGCATTACATCCAAACTCGGTCTCAAACCTCAGTTACAGCTCCAGACAAATCACAAGCCATGGTTTGAACATATCAATAAGCCAAACCATGGCTTCACCATGGGTAGCACAGCAGCGGCAGTTTAGTTTCTCCATACAGTACTAAGAAGTCCCAGAGTTGCTCCATCCCCTTGATCGTTTTGGTTGCCCTTTCTTGAACCCTATGCAACTCTACAATATACTTCCTGAGGTGAGGCAACCAGAGCTGTACACAGTAGTGTACATTTCACTTGTCAGTTGGCTTTATTTTTAAAAAAATTACTGTATCTAGAGATGGGGTATAAAAGCTAAAGTGACCACGCAAAAACCTCCAATGTTCAGCAAACAAGGGGGGAAAAAACAGAGCCAAACTGTTACTCTTCCCCAAAGAACAAAGAGATAAAAAGCAAGAAAGAGCAATACAGCTTTCAAGTGGTGAAAGAGTGTAATTATGTCAAAACTCAGCTTAATCCCAAACGACGACGCCATCATTTAGAAATTAATGCATCTGTTATCACAAACAATGATACAAAATGTGACTACTTAAAGAAATGAAGAAGAAGAAACATGGTACAGGAAACTGCAGCGTCAAAAGGATCCTTAACAGCATTCCAAGTGAAATAGAAAACAAGCAAATTATAAATTGTCTGGCAAATGTAATGGTTTCTTGTATAAAGTAATTTTAATAATGCTGAGCTAAGAAGCTGAATCATTTAATGACACAGACAGAGCCAAGCAACCAAATTTAGAAACAATGGCAGCTCCTAATTAAGAAGGGAAGGGGTCTAACCTCCCAAGTTACAGTCTCTGTATTAGGTAATCACTTTGCACTCCTGCTACTGAAGGATCTAGAGCAGGCATCCCCAGCCTTCGGCCCTCCAGATGTTTTGGCCTACAACTCCCATGATCCCTAGCTAACAGGACCAGTGGTCAGGGGTGATGGGAATTGTAGTCCAAAACATCTGGAGGGCCGAAGGTTGGGGATGCCTGATCTAGAGTATGCACAAAAGATTTCAGAAGTAAGCATAGGCTACTCTCCTACCCAATGAGAGGGGCACACCACTACCCATTTGGGCTGCATTCAGTTTGGTAGGACATCTATGAGCATACCTGAACAACAACTATGTTTAGCATTAGCCCAGAACCACATTGCAAGCACTTGCAAGAATATGGCAACTATTTCCAGAAACAAAAAGCTGTCACAGCAGAAAACTACCTTTACACCACAAGGCCGCTGCTAATACTGGTCTGATTCCCATTTCTAGTATGTACCAGTAGAGATGTAGCAGATCAACAGAGAACCATCATACTGTAAGATTCAGAAGTGCAGTAAGATACTTCCGAAACCTTTTGAGCCCCATGCAGCACCTCTTACAATTAACTCAAGACCACCAAACGCACTTCATTGCTGAGCAAGGACCTGAACCCGGATATTCTAAGTGAAAAATGAATTATGTCATCCACAGCACAGAATAGAGTCAGATATGGTTGGAGGCAATTCTAGATCATTGCATCTTCCTTGTTGGCACAGAGATTTTGCTAGGCCTCTATTTACATAAACCTAAGCAAACAGGCATTGTGTCATTTTGACACAGACAGGAGGGCAAATGGGGAGAAGGGAGAGGATTGGAGCCAATTGCAGGAACCCACCGGCCTTCCTCTCCAGACACTGGCGACATTACTCAAGCATCAAACACTTACCTTCACCCACATTAGTACAGGAGAAGTCACGGTCAGTCTGTCACTGTGAACATGGACGCCACCTTGAGTGCTGCAGGAAAAACAATGCCTAGGTGAATAAAACTAATTCATTATTTCACTTTGCATTTCCCCAAATAACACACAAGTACTCTCTTGTACACAGCTAGGACAGTTACCCTTAAAAAGAATGCGAAAAGAAAACCAAACATAGTGCAGTGTTACTAAGGAATACTTTTAATCACAGCATTCTATGATCCTTGAACAGGATGTGCCCAAGCGCAAGTACTCCAGATGCAGAGGGAATTTTAATGCCAACGCAGGTTTAGACCAAATAAAGCACAAGTGACGAAACATACCCAAATTCTGGAAGATCTTTGTCAAAATTTACACTGTCCTCATGGATGACTCGCAGGTGGTCATCTACAGCAATTACTTTCAGCTGGAGAAAAGAAAATGTTGCTGCTGCTGTTATTTATTTCACTAGGATTTGCTTCCTATAAAGCATCTCAAAATACTGTATAACAAAAACATATATAAAACAATCGTATGTATAAAAAGAGTTAAACAATCACATATATAACGAGTAAAAAACAATTAAATATACCAAACAAAACCAGTAAAAATAATTACAGAGATATAAAAACAATTTCAAATCCAGTACAGATACCTACAGGTATCTTCCAAATGGTGGCGTGCCTTCTAGAATTAATTATATCCGCTGGTTCATTGATTCTAAAATGCATGCATCCATTTGGAAGAATCAATAATTTCTGTGTGATCAGTCACTTAAAATAGCAAGTAGCTAGTTCATTCTGCACTTCATCCCATCTCCAGAAACTGATGGTCCCTGATTAGTGCTCCACTTCCTGGGAGCAAATTAGAGTCTCACTAAGGAAGCAGTGAAACTCCCATGATCAGTTCAGAAAAATGCTTCATGTTTTCCCATAAGTGGCCCTGCCCTTCTTCCTTCACCATTGGTACCTTCTTTCTTTTCATTATCGCTTTTTACAATCTAGTTTTTGTATAGATCTTTGCATTCATCATAAAAACCTCACTTCCACTCATCCTGTCAATTTATTGAAGAGGTGGGATGGAAGGGAAAGATTGCTTCAGTTCTGACCCTACATCACCTTAGCTCAGCCTTCCCAAAGCTGGTGCCCTCAACGTATTTTCAACTCCCATCAAGCTGTTTGTAGTCCAAAACATCTGGAGAGCACCAGGTTAGCAAAGGCAGTTTACTTTATGTTACTTATAACTGCATTTCTATGCCACCTTTACTCCAAAGAGCTCAAGGTGGCATACATGGTCTCCCCTATTTTATCCTCAGAACAACCCTGTGAGGTACTTTAGGTGGCATGATTAGCCCAAGGTCACCAAGTGAGCTTCATAGCTAAGTGGGGATTTGAACCCTAGTCTCCCAAGTCCTAGTTACAGGTAGGTAGCCGTGTTGGTCTGAGTCGAAGCAAAATAAAAAAAATTCCTTCAGTAGCACCTTAAAGACCAAGTAAGTTTTTATTTTGGTATGAGCTTTCGTGTGCATGCACACTTCTTCAGATACATTTGAAACAGAAGAGTCAGACCCTTATGTATATACAGAGGGTGGTGGGGGTGGGTGGGAATGGGTGATGGCTGGTGGGAGTGGTAAACCTGTAGATGGCTGTTAACGACTGCTGGTGACTGCAATTGGTCCTGCGGGGGGGGGGAAGCAAGGGCTGAGGCGCTAAAGAAAGCTTGATCATGCATAATGAGATAAGAATCCAATGTCTTTGTTCATCCCAGGTGGCTCCATGGTTTTAAGCTTGGTAATGAGTTCCAATTCAGCAACTTCTCTTTCCAGTCTGTTCCTGAAATTTTTCTGTAATAAAACAGCTGCTTTGAGATCTTGTATAGAATGCCCTGGGAGATTGAAGTGTTCTCCTACTGGTTTCTCTGTCTTGTGGTTCCTGATGTCAGATTTATGTCCCCAAACTAAGGCCTGGGGGCCGGATGCGGCCCAATCGCCTTCTGTTTTTAGATGAGTAGAATGTGTCCTTTTATTTAAAATGTGTCTCTGGGTTATTTGTGGGGCATATGAATTAGTTCATATTTTTTTCAAAATATAGTCCGGCCCCCCCACAAGGTCTGAGGAACAGTAGACCGGCCCCCTGCTGAAAAAGTTTGCTGACCCCTTATCTAACCACTAAACCATGCTGGTTCTCTGTTCACAGTATCTTGAATGAATTAGCAATTATCTGCTTTGCACAAGCAAGTCGTCCTTATTTCTCACCATTGGGCTCCTGCCGTCTGCACCTACCACCCCTTGAAAGACCCTTCTTTCTCGTTTGCTATTTATGATATTTAGAGAGAAAGGAGTGTTTAAATGTTTTTTTAAAAGTGTAACGGCAGTGTCCAAATGAAAATGCTATCTAGTAAAATGAACTTCTCCCACTTCATCAGTTTGGTTGGGGCTATGGGAAAGTTAGGGTATTAAAAAAAACTGCAGGTAATGACTAACTAAACTTCATAGGTTAACCTTTGATTTCTCATTTAAATATGCTGGAACTCAGGAAGTACAAGTAGACTTTGCTTCCAGGTACAACTTGTTGAAGCCTGTGCTAAGGGGCTGAATTTCTCCAGTTTGCAAAAGGATTTTATCAGAACTGTGAGATGTAGTGCCACATCATAAAAACCAAGGGAGAAGGAGGGGGGAGAATCACTTTTGAATTTCAGACTCACAGTTCTAGAAAGACCTATCTTCCACAGCTCAGCTGCAAAAAGGCAAAAGGTGAAATCCATTGGCAAGTTTTCCTAAGCAAGCCACATTTATGTGCACTGTAGCTCTTATTCATTTAAGAATCCATGGGCATAGTGGGGGGGGCTGCCCCCCAAACAAAAGCTTGCCCCCCCAACAAAGACCTGCCCCCACCCCCAAAAAAATCCTGCTTATGCCCATGCTAAAGTCCCACCCTGTTCTCACAGTGGCTGACCTGAGTGCAACAACACTCTTCCCACCTGTGATTCCCAGCACTTCAGTAAGGGAACATGCAAACGAATGTACAGTATCAAGCACATGTTTGCAAACACCTTTGTGCCTGGACTGGCTGCAACTTCCTGCTTCAAGGGTACACTCAGGCTTGCCTCTATGTAAGGTGTGAAAAGTCCCTCAGATCCAGAATTTAAAACAAACATGCCTTTGATTTTGTGCATACTTGCAGAGAGGAGGGTGCGTGATGGCAAATCTTAACATTTGCTAACACTTAATAATAATAATAATAATAATAATAATAATAATAATAATAATAATAATAATAATAATAATAATGACTGAAGGTTTTATTATTATTATTATTATTCAATGTCTTCATCTGAGGATCACAGGGAGGTTTACCATATAAAACCAGTTATCACCACATGCTGGCTTGGTTGTAAGTCACTCTGGGCTGCCTAGCGCAAAACAAAGTGACATACTAATATTAAAATTAATACTAATATTAATATAATAATACTAATACTGCTGCCTGCTTGGCTCTGTACCAGGGTTTCCCAAACTTGGGCCTCCACCTGCTTTCCGACTACAATTCCCATCATCCCTGACCGCTGGTCCTGCCAGCCAGGCATGATGGGAGTTGTAGTCCAAAATAAGCTGGAGAGCCCTGTTTGCGAAACGCTGACTTAGGGGCGGGGAAGGAACCATCGCCTCTGCCCATCCGATCAGAGAGGCTCCCGGGGGGCTTCCTCTGTGCCCGAGTCCTGCGATGATGGCACGGGATTTCCTCAGAGCATGTGCAGAGCGCCCGCTTCCTTCCCCCCCCCGCACCCCCCTCCTGACTGGAACCAGGCCCCAGAGGTGGGGCTGGAGAGGGGACCGAGCGCTGGGCGAGAGGAAGCCTTTCCCGCCGCTTCCTTGCATCCAAGGAGGCCCGTCCCTGAGACGACTCAGCAGCCGCGGCCCCTTCCCCACGGCAGGGACGCGAAGCGAGTGAGGGCGGAGGGGGATGCTTTGCCCCGGCTCCGCCTCCTCCGCCGCGTCCGTTTTTTGGCCACGGGTACCTGCTGGGTGCTGAAGTCCCATCCCAAGTAGCTGGGCTCGGCAGGCGCAGCCATGGCGGCCTGAGGCGAGTGGGCCTCGCCGTCGTCTTCGCTCGGCGGGAGGCAGCCCCGGCGCCCGCTTTTGCCTCAGCGCCGCCTCACAGAAACGGCTCGCCCGGCCTCTCTCCTGTGCCCAAGCGCCGGGCCCTGGTAGTTATTAACCCGCCGGCCCTGCGGTCCCTCCGGGGGCGGTGAAGGAGGACCCGCCTCTCGCTCGCCCAGGCCCGGGGGTCGAAGCGGCGTTGGCGAGCGGCCTCCTCTCGGCGGCTGTTTTCCTCAGGTTTCTCGGCACTTTAATTCCCGCACTTTTTAATATACAAATCACACAACAAGGCGGCCCACAAATAAATGGTGACGGCCAGGACACTAAAGGGGAAATGAGATTAAGTTACGATCGAGTTCAGATTAGCAATGAGACCGTTAGTTTGGAAAAGGAAAGGGAAAAAACGCAAGGTTTAAAAAAAAGCCTAGCATACCATCACAAGAGACTGACCCAAAAAAGGGGACTGGGGCTGGTCATGGCTTGGCTGCTGGAATTCAGATTCAAAAGCAGGGGTCTCCCCCCCCCTCAAAAATAATGGATCTTTGTTGCGTAACCAGCAAAACTTTAGTTACAGGTAGGTAGCCGTGTTGGTCTGACGTAGAAACCAACTAAGTGCCATTGGTATGAGCTTTCATGTGCACAAGGGCGTACCCACCATGCGGCAAGTTAGGGCAGCTGCCCTACTCTAGAAGCAGGGCTGGTGGGCAGAGGCGGAGCACAGCCCGGCGGAGCGCGAGTTCGCCATTCCCGCCGCACCGCGCCGCACCCTCCCTCCAGCTCCCCGGCGCGCCCTCAGGCAAGGCCAAGCGCGGCGGGGAACCAGGGAGCGCGGCGCGGTGGGCGGGAACGCCGAACTCGCGCTCCGCTGGGCTGGGCTCCGCCTCCGCCCACCAGCCCTGCTGCTAGGGAGGGGCACAGCCCGGCGGAGCGCGAGTTCGCCGTTCCCGCCCGCCGCGCTGCGCCCTCCCTCCAGCTCCCCGGCGCGCCCTCAGGCAAGGCCAAGCGCGGCGGGGAACCAGGGAGCGCGGCGCGGTGGGCGGGAACGCCGAACTCGCGCTCCGCTGGGCTGGGCTCCGCCTCCGCCCACCAGCCCTGCTGCTAGGGAGGGGCACAGCCCGGCGGAGCGCGAGTTCGCCGTTCCCGCCCGCCGCGCTGCGCCCTCCCTCCAGCTCCCCGGCGCGCCCTCAGGCAAGGCCAAGCGCGGCGGGGAACCAGGGAGCGCGGCGCGGTGGGCGGGAACGCCGAACTCGCGCTCCGCTGGGCTGGGCTCCGCCTCCGCCCACCAGCCCTGCTGCTAGGGAGGGGCACAGCCCGGCGGAGCGCGAGTTCGCCGTTCCCGCCCGCCGCGCTGCGCCCTCCCTCCAGCTCCCCGTCGCGCCCTCTGGCAAGGCCAAGCGCGGCGGGGAACCAGAGAGCGCGGCGCGGCGGGCAGGAACGCTGAACTCGCGCTCCGCTGGGCTGGGCTCTGCCTCCGCCCACCAGCCCTGCTTCTAGGGAGGGGCACAGCCCGGTGGAGCGCGAGTTCGCTGTTCCCGCCCACTTTGTGGCCCCTCCCCTTCCGTGCCTTGGCCCCTCCCCTTGCCCCCCCCCTAGTTTTGATCCTGGGTACGCCCATGCATGTGCATGCATCTGAAGAAGTGTGCATGCACACAAAAGCTCATACCAATGACAAACTTAGTTTGACTCTAAGGTGCTACTGGAAGGAATTTTTTTATTTTGTTTCAGCAAAACTTTGGCCTCAGTTTCTATATATCAATATGCTGCCATGCCTAAAGACAACAAGGATTCTTTTTTAAAAAATTAACAATATTTGTTTAAAAAGGCCAATGAAACCCAAGCTACTCACTTCAAAAGAATTTAAGGCTATTTGTTTAAAAAAGAATTAAATGAACCAATTTTAATTTTTTTATTTTATGTTTTTTTAATCTACAGTAGAATAAATCAAGTTACATTGAACGAGGAAGGTTTTCTTTTTTCAACTACGCAGTACAGTATTTGAAGTCTGGTTGCACCAAAGATTTTCATAACACCATTATGCAGTACTGGCAGTTTTGTTGTAAGCCAAAAATAGCTTATCTCCTGAATTTAAGCCAGGGGTCAGTAACCTTTTTCAGCTGTCCCTCAGACCTTGTGGGGGGGGGCGGACTATATTTTTTTGGGGGGGGGGAATGAATGAATGAATTCCTGTGCCCCACAAATGACCCAGAGATGCATTTTAAATAAAAGCACACATTCTACTCATGTAAAAACACCAGGCAGGCCCTACAAATAACCCAGAGATGCATTTTAAATAAAAGGACACATTCTACTCATGTAAAAGCACACTGATTCCCAGGCCATCCATGGGCTGGATTGAGAAGGCGATTGGGCCGCATCTGGCCCACGGGCCTTAGGTTACCTACCCCTGGTTTAAGCCAATAAAAACTCAGAAACGTGAGGTGTTAGGAGCCCAACATTGTTTATTGCAAAGCAATAGGTTACAGTCGGATCATTCTGCAAAACTGCAACCACGCCTGGTGGCTCAGGCAGTGGTATAGTATTTCTAAAGTTTCAAACAAAGCATTTTGATTTTTACCAATCATACATCATTACCTCAGTTCATGTTTAATACACATGGGCAATAAGCACTGGTAATTTTGCTGATTCAGTGTTGATTCCCACTGCGTTCTGTTACATTGTGCATGTTGGGAACCTGTGTTACGTGTATCCATTCACCATGTAGCAACTTATGTTCTAGCTTTCAGCTTTATCTTTGTGATTCACATATTAGCTGTATTTCTGCCCCAATGTGGGGGCGGCTACTTGCAAAATCATCAGTTTCACAAAGCAACAGGTTACCATACCTTCTCTATTAGAAGCGCACTCAAGGATTTCCAGGGGTACACATTATCACATTTATTGTGGCCCTTTCAGTCCCTTTCCTAATGATCCCTAGCATGGACTTCATAGTTGCCTCCTACTGTGTCAACGTATTAATTGAGATATTCCCCCCACAAACTCAATATCTCTTTCCTGGTCAGTTGCCAACAGGCCTAAGCCAGGTTTTGAGGCCCTCTTAACCATTAAAAAAATGACAATGCATGGAAAGAGAAAAAGGTGCCCCCCACAAAAGAAAATTGAGTCGTTTGTTTCTATAATCAGCTGGTCTACAAACACATTGGTCATGGTCTAATCTTGTAGCATCATTCCTATTAATATTGATGAAAAAATTTAACTCTGATATAGGGTTGCCAGACTCAATAGAGGACAGGACTTCTGTGCCTTTAATTGCCCTGCTCTCTTTTGAGTCTGGAAACCTTAAAGAGAAACCAGCAGACCCTTTGCTTCGAAATTAAACAAAGGGTCTGCTGGTTTCTCTTTAAGGTTTCCAGACTCAAAAGAGAGCAGGGCAATTAAAGGCACAGAAGTCCTGTCCTCTATTGAGTCTGGGAACCCTACTCTAATATGAAAAAGGTTAACAAAAAAGTATTTTGCCGAATACCTGCAGATCTAAGGAGAGAGTGTGGGTCATGTTTTGGTTTGATGCACATAAAAACAAGTTGCAAAATTTATTGAATGACCCCAAATTAACAAGCATCTAAATCTGAGCCACTCTTTGAACCCAAGGCCCAAGCCAAATGGCAGTATGCATGTATGTCATGTAGAAAATAAACAAGAACAGCTTTTCCTCCTAACACTGAGCAGCTGGGCCAGATTAAGAGTAGCATGATGAAAAAGGTACCCAGCAATGGATGTGTGAAGCCAGCCTGACAATTGTTTTTCTGTAAAAGTATTGCACTAAGTCTTGCAGGGCAGGCAGAAAGCTAGCATCCCCAAAGTTTGACCGCAGTGTCCTCCAGCTTAAAGAAAATAACTCAGCCGTTTTCTACTGTGAACATACCTAAAGCTAGCAATAGAGTTAACAGTAGATTAAGTAGGTCTTTTCATTGTGCACGTGAGCGTTATCAAAATCTGCTTGAAAATTAATGTTGACATTGATTAGAAGCTAGCCGATAGAAAGTCAGGCCTTTTTGCTTTGCTCTTCGATAGGGCCATAATACAGAACAGCAATTTCATATACAATACTTTCTACTTAGATACCTGAATTAACACCTTATAAATTATTTTAATTTTATAGACAAAAGTTGACCACCTTTGCTGAACTCAGAGCTGACCCTACTATTAGGCAGAGTGGAGGATATTATCCAATCACTGGTGATGAAGTAAGATTCAGCTGGCATACTGCTTGGGTTCTGTATATGGAATGTGAGCAGCTAGCCTCGGGCAGCAAAGTGCCTTGGGGAAGCCATGGCTGTGCCCTGTTTAAATATGTAATCCTTTGCTTTCCTGTTCCTAAAGATAGCATAGGCAGGGCTGGGGAACAATGACACACAGGCTGCATATACTGTACAGGGTGAGTCTTTTAAAAGAGGCCCCGTGGAACATGTGTACTCTGTATCCACGGGGCCTCTTTTAAAGGACTCACCATGTACATTTCCCCCTTAAATAATTATGGGCACTGTAGTTTGTTAAGCAATGCTAGGAATTGTAACTCAGTGGTGAGCTACAGTGCCCAGAACCTTTGAGGGTGGAAATGTGCTTCAGATGTGTTTTAAAGATATCTGTACACAGCTACAGTCCAAAATAATATTAATATTCACAAAAGCAAGTATTACCCCTATGGGGGATATCCAGAAGGTACATCTCTCTCTCGTACTGTTCACATATTTCAGAACAGGAGTGCATATTGCTGACTCCCATCCACCTCCACAGAGGTTCACATTCAGTAAAGGTACAGAGGGATATGAAAGTTTCTGCTGGTTTTGCCTTCTACAATACAAATAGTCTTTAGTGGACAGGGGCACCTTGGAGAGGGAATGAACAGGACCAGCTGCTACCGGTATATTGTTCAAAGAAACAGTTCGGGATGGGGAAAGTGTTCCACTTTAAGGACTATCCAGAAATGTTCCTTCTTCATTTGAATTCTTCTATTGCAGCCACTCTACACATTCAGAAGGACTATTTGGCAGAATCTTCCCTGGACTGTTCAATGTTTTGCACAGTCCTCACAGTGATCTACACTGAAGCTAAGTAACGTTAAAGAATAAAATGCATTTGTTAAACTGTGGATATACTATTTATATCACCAAAATCCAAAAATGAAATGTCAGGCTTAAGGTCAAAACAACCTCCTGGAATTACATAATTCCACACAGTGCTTTTTTTTCCCTAGGGGCACTCAAGGATAGGCAGTACCAGCACCTACCCCTCCCCCCCCATTGTTAAAAGTGTGCACTTACTGCATAACTCAGATGGAGACACTATATAGTTCATCAAAATCAGCTTGTGAGATACTACTCAGATTAGGCTTCTGATTTTTGCTGCATTCTACATAAAGTGAAAAGGGCCCAATAGTCCTCCAGTGGCCTCAGGTACGGTAGGTACAGTATCTTCTAGCACCCTGGCTATGCCCCCACCCTCCTATCTCCTTCAGTAGTACTTTCCCCTGGAGGACTGTTTTATTAACTTCATTCAACCTAGTGTTCATTTTATTGAGCTGCCCCTCCATAGGCATCATCAGTTCTTTCTATGTTTCCATCACCCTGGAGCACTTTGATCTGTCAGGACCTCGAATATATAAACCCTTAAACCAGGCATCCCCAACCTTTGGCCCTCCAGATGTTTTGCACTACAATTCCAATCATCCCTGACCACTGGTCCTCTTAGCTAGGGATCATGGGAGTTGTAGGCCAAAACATCTGGAGGACTGCAGGTTGGGGATGCCTGACTTAAATAGTCCAGGATCATAATACCTCAAGGACTGTCTCTCCTCATATAAAAACACCCAGACCCCGCAATCCTCATTTGAAGCCCTTCTTTGTGTATAATATGAGGTTGAATGCAGGTGTAATGCAGGAATGACTCTGAGTAAGCTGAGTAAGTCTTTTGTTCCCATCATTTGTGGGTAACATTTTGGTTTCAGTTTTCAACACTGGGCTATCTCTGATATTTATTTATAATATCACAACAAAGAAGGGGACACAAAGAAATAGGATACATGTCTTGAGTTCTGGTTACCCGCTATTTTGACATACGTATTTATTTTAAAAGTTAAGGGTATGGGAGAAGTGATTAAAATCATTAAATGAAAGAGGATCACTTCTCACTAAGGAGGAGTGTGCCTGCATATTGTTTTGCTTTAGGAAACTCATAGACTGAAACAAAAAGGGGTGCTTTTAATGCATAAGTGGCTTGATAGCTAAATGGTAGCACCTGTCTCATCAAAGTCATGTGGAGCAGCAGTGTCTTTGGTTCTAAGTTTCATTTTAAGATGGTGAAAGTGCTTAAAGATCCACAAGGTCGCTATGTTTTGGCTCAGGGTTTTTTGGATAACACACTCAAGAGAAATAAAAAAAATCCTTCAGTAGCACCTTAAAGACCAACTAAGTTTTTATTTTGGTATGAGCTTTCGTGTGCATGCACACTTCTTCAGATACACTGGAAACAGAAGTGTCAGACCCTTTTATATATATACAGAGGGTGGTGGGGGTGGGTGGGAATGGGTGATGGGAGTGGTAAACCTGTGGATGGCTGTTAACGGCTGCTGATGACTGCAATTAGTCCTGGGGGGGGGAAAGCAAGGGCTTTTTTGCAGTCATCAGCAGCCGTTAACAGCCATCCACAGGTTTACCACTCCCATCAGCCCATCACCCATTCCCACCCACCCCCACCACCCTCTGTATATATATAAAAGGCCCCACCCCACCCCCACCACCCTCTGTGTGTATATATATATATATATATATATATATATAAGGGTCTGACACTTCTGTTTCCAGTGTATCTGAAGAAGTGTGCATGCACACGAAAGCTCAAACCAAAATAAAAACTTAGTTGGTCTTCAAGGTGCTACTGAAGGAATTTTTTTATTTTGCTTCGACTCAGACCAACACGGCTACCTACCTGTACACTCAAGAGATAACTGCAGGTTCGATTCATGCACCTAATGTGGAACAATTATTTTTCCTGTGGAAAGTTTTTTTTTAGAAAAACAAAACAAATCTTTGCTAAAGGGAATATAATTACAGAGGAGTTTCATCTAAAGTCTTCATCCCATAGTCATATTCAACAGAAGAAGAAAACAGATGAGAGTAGAAAACAGATGAATGCATCATTCTATGGAATATTGATAGGGTGAAATTGGAACAAATCAGAAATTAATACCCCACAACAGAAATGTACTTGTGGACAATCGAGAAGCTACATATTACAGTTTCCAATTCTATGCAACTCTATGTGCTTTACACTTTTTTATCTTAATATCTGGGAGATGGGAGATGAATAAAATAATAATAGTTTGGGGGGGAGAAGCAGCAGCAAAATACCATAGTTATCACAGAGTTTACCACAATAATAATCAAATCTCATAAAATAAATATGGGAAAATTATATATAATCACAGCTAAAGTGACATGCTGCCAACGTATAACTGTGTCACTTTAAAATTAAAATTGCTACATCAACCAGCATCTTTTAGCCTTTTGTGTGCATTTGGCTGTGTTAAATGAGGTTTTGTATTTCACTGTGGGTTTTGGCAAGGCTTCGTATGTTTGGACTTAAGTCAACACCGGTTCCAGCTGAACAGTTCCTGTCATTAACTTTGCTTTCAGAGGTTCAGGACACACTGGATGTATTTGAAGCAAAGTTGATATTTCAGTTGATTGAAATCAGCAGCTCTGCACCAGGTACTGAAGGGAATCCGAGCAATGCAAGAAAGCCATTGCCTGGCTCGTGAGTGACTATTTCAGATGTTACAAACACCCTTTGCCTTTTGGCAAGCACAATGAAGGAAATGCTCTGCTTTTGCCTGATTTTGTCTTTCTTATGGGAACAGATGGTGAAGGCTTATAAATATATGGGTGGTATTTTCTTAGTGACTCATCTATCAAAGCAACGAGCCTCAGACTGTTCCGGGCAGCCAACCAAGATGGACGTAAGCATGCTTGAAGAGCAATACGACTGTCTAAAACAGAAGCAAAAACTGCAGACACACATTATTGTGTTTAAAACAGGTAAGTTTTAGACTTGGCTAAAACTTTAAAAAACAGGGGTCCACAAAAAAGGCTTGAAAATGTTCATTGATTTTTACAATTGCAGTAAGCTTATACTCACATTTGAAAAATTAAGTACAAATGTCTTCATAAGAAATAGATCCGTGATACTTACAGACTAACAGATGTATTGTGGCATACACTATACGTCTGCTGATCTTTAAGGTGCCATAAAACTCTTATTGTGTTTGCTGTAACAGATGGACAGCCCAGTCCTATGCATGTTTACTCAGAAGCAAGCCCCACATTATTAAATGAGACTTGCTTCCTGGTAAGTTTGCCTAGTTTACAGCCTTATTCATCTATTCCCTATGGGAATTGTTTTCACATTGTTATGCACAGTCATAATAATGTTCTAAACAGATCCCCAATATGATTTTATAACAATAACAAAGCCAATCGTTAACACTTCTTTCATGTTCGTGGGGGAAGAATATCTTTTAGATAAATGTGCTCTGTAATATACTTATTAAATGTGGGTCTTGTTGTTGCACAAATTTCAGCTTCAGTCCACAAAGAAAGCCACTGCTGGGTATTACCTTTATTAGAATCGACTAAAATGCTAGAAAATAGTGAGCAAACTTTTACGCTCTCCAGAACTCTTGTTCAGGCAGGATGTTTAGCAAAAAAAATGACAAAAGAGGAAAGGGAGCAAGGTGGGGAGAAGCTGAACATGATGAAAAAGCCCCACTCTGGAACTGGTAAGTAAATTATGGTAGTCGGTATTAAGAGCAAACTACATTTCCGGTTATACCAAGAGTTATTGGGACAAAGAAACACCAACAGCTGTTCCCCCAGTTTCTTTAAACTATAGAAGGCAGTTGTTACTCTGATACGTCCTAAGAGATACAGCAGGAGTGACTAACTTCTCTGGATTAGAGCTGTTTTGTATAGACTGAGAATTGTTGTGTTAGTCCCAGAAAGTGAGAGAAGCAATGTAAGTAATTTATTACGTTTTGTTAAATTAACTGAACCTAGTAAAACAATGGCCAAAAAAATATGCTGATGTGGAAAAAAGTTTGGTAAGGAGAATTTTAAGCACAGCTTGCAGGTAAACTCTTTTCAGTCTTACCCCCAAAGAAACATGGAAAATGGGATCGAACTTATTTTCCACCAACTGTGTTTGATCCAGTAAAAAGTCACTATGGGTTGTCTTGGGCAAGTTAATTATGTCAGGGAGCATCTATGTAGAGTTTATTGTTATATACACAACACAGTCTGTAACCATTTTAGGTTGCAATCCATTGCATATGTTTTTGGGAGTTAGTCCTCTTAATGCAACAGGAACTTCCGAGTAAACATGCATAGGGAGCATATAATTACTTTAAGAACCTAGCAGCCTGCTAAGATTCACCTTGAAGTTTTACTGAATGTTACTGTGAAAGGCAATCATGTGAAAACAGTACACGTAGCTTTGCCAGGTCCTAGGTGGTAATATGTAACTAGGAGAAAACGTGTTGCTCTGGATTACTGGTTATCAAATTATGTCACCGTGAACCTTCCTAACCAATTTGTTCAGGCCTCCTAGAATATAATGTTGGACAATTCCTTAGCCTAAGGAAAAGCAGATCAAAGGAGAAAACTTCTCTTTGCAGGTCCTTCTATAATGTAAACGTGCAGGTGAAAACCAGTTGCTTGGCAGGGAATGGGAAATGATGGCATGCTGAACTGTGAGGTTTTAACCTTTCTGAAAGAACTTAACAGGTACAGGAGTGGCAATGGTGGCAACACAGAAAGGCAGGTCTTCACCAACCACATTACCAACTGACTTGCATACCACTCGGCTATCTATAGTGCCTTGCCAGGTTGGCGTTGCAATTGCATCAGAAAAGTAGCAAAATAAGCTTTTGATAGGAGGATAACAGGAAACATTGGAATGCATGGTTTTGCATTGCCATCATCTGGATTATCTAGGAAGTCCTGGATGCACCTATCTTTCAGTTGCAGAAAAAAACAGCTAGTGTGTGGAAGCGCCCTCACTAATGACAAAATTTGGGAATTCCTCTTTATTCGCAGTTGTATCAATTCCTCAATGAAGAGTATAAGACATTAAATCACCGTGCCCATTCATCTTCTCCCTCTTTCTTTTTTAAAGCAGGTAATTCCCTTTTCCAGCTTCTTCCTATTATTTATTTATTTATTTATTTATTTATTTATTTATTTATTTATGCCCCGCCCATCTGGCTGGGTTTCCTCCGCCACTCGGGCCGCTTCCAACAAATACCAAAATACATTAAAATATCACAGATTAAAAACTTCCCTAAACAGGGCTGCCTTTAGGTGTTTTCTAAATGTCAGTTAGTTGTTCATCTCCTTGACCTCCGATGGAACGGCATTCCACAGGGCAGGCGCCACTACCGAGAAGGCCCTCTGCCTGGTTCCCTGTAGCTTTGCTTCTTGCAGTGAGGGAACTGCCAGAAGGCCCTCGCCGCTGGATCTAAGTGTCCGGGCTGAACAATGGGGGTGGAGACGCTCCTTCAGGTATATAGGACTCAGGCTGTTTCAGGCTTTAAAGGTCACCACCAACCCTTTGAATTGTGCTCGGAAACGTACTGGGAGCCAATGTAGGTCTCTTAGGACCGGTGTTATGTGGTCTCGGCGGCCGCTCCTAGTCACCAGTCTAGCTGCCGCATTCTGGATTAATTGCAGTTTCCGGGTCACCTTCAAAGGTAGCCACACGTAGAGCGCATTGCGGTAGTCCAAGCGGGAGATAACTAGAGCATGCACCACTCTGGTGAGACAGTCTGCAGGCAGGTAGGGTCTCAGCCTGCGATTAACCTGCACCTCCATGGACAGCTGTGAGTCCAAAATGACTTCCAGGCTGCGCACCTGGTTCTTCAGGGGCCCAGTTACCCCATTCAGGACCAGGGAGTCCCCCGCACCTGCCCGCCTCCTGTCCCCCACAAACAGTACTTCTGTCTTGTCAGGATTCAACCTCAATCTGTTAGCCGCCATCCAACCTCCAACCGCCTCTGGACACTCACACAGGACATTCACTTCCTTCACAGGTTCTGATTTAAAAGAGAGATAGAGTTGGGTGTCATCCGCATACTGATGAACACCCAACCCAACCCCCCTGATGATCTCTCCCAGCAGCTTCATATAGATGTTAAAAAGCATGGGGGAGAGGACGGAACCCTGAGGCACCCCACAAGTGAGAGCCCAGGGGTCTGAGCACTCGACCCCCACCACCACCACTTTCTGAACACAGCCCAGGAGGAAGGAGCGAAACTACTGTATGACAATCCCCCCAGCTCCCAACCCCTCTAGACGGTCCAGAAGGATGTTATGGTTGATTGTATCAAAGGCCGCTGAGAGATCCAGCAGAACTAGGAAACAGCTCTCACCTTTGTCCCTAGCCTGGCGGAGATCATCAACCAGCGCAACCAAGGCAGTTTCAGTTGCATGATGAGGCCTAAATCCCAATTGGAAGGGATCCAAATGGTCCGCATCCTCCAGGCGTGCTTGGAGTTGTTCAGAAACCACTTGCTCAATCACCTTGCCCAAGAATGGTAGATTTGAGACTGGGCGATAGTTAGCCATATTCCCAACATGTCCCTATCAAGAAAAAAGGTCAGAAAATCTGTATTTTGATCAGGGTTCTCATTAAAAAGGCAAAGGCCCTCCCTCCGTCTTGCAAAAAATATATATCCTTTTTTAAAAAATAATAATAGAAAAATCTTTATTGGTTTCAAAAAAGAAAAAATATTTACATACAAATAAAAATGTACAACTGCAATACAGGTATTACATTGTCTTATTTTTCCCTCCCACTCCCTCCCTCTCCCCCCCCCCCCACTTACTTCTCACCCTGTTCTGAGCTTATCCCTGTTTTCCAAATATAGATTACATACTGTAATTCATTACTATACATACTATAATAAATTATTTATATAATTCATCTACAACCGTTTTCATGATAGAATCTTTAGATATCTGAGATAAGATTCGGTTTTTCTATTTTGTCATTAATATAATTAATAAATGGTAAATGGTTTCCACATTTTGATGACTTCTTCTAAACTTGTTCCTTTAATTTCTTCATATTTCATCGCTAAATTATAATAATAAAATAACTTTGTTTGCCACTCCTCTTTACTAGGGATTTCTGGGGCTTTCCAATTCAAAATATATATATCCTTTTGTTACACTGAGAAGATGGTGCTCCACTCACATTTTTGAGAGTGTAACAATAGCCTATTTGGGTGCAATGTGGTTATTGTATGCTGTGGCAATTCCCCACCTGCCAATGAGATGATGCATTTACTCCCTTTGGAATCGGTCCCAGAAAATGAGATAGGCTTACCAAAATGTTCAGATTTATGTTGGCAAAAGATTGTGAAAAGGGTTTTTATTTTTTTTAATTAGAAGGAGCACAAACAGAATAATTGATCTGAGGCATTTTTATGTGGCAACAATGCTTCTACTTGAGAATTTAGTGGTAATAAAAATTTCAAGGTAAATAGTTTTTTGGTGTGTGCACCTTTCCTGCCCTTCCCTCTCCACCAAGATGTGAAAGTGGCAAAATTAGCCATAACACAAGATCACTATAAACAGGAGGCGGCAATCTGATACCTCTTATGGTGCCTGTGAAAAACCTCAGTAAATGTACCTCAAAAATCCACACCGCATAAGATAGTATTTACTCTCTCTACCCAGTTGTTGGTTGACTGACTCCTATAGTGCACATGTATCCTTAAAATCACCACATTCCATTGGATACCAAGATTGGACATCCATCCTCCCATCTGTTCAGAACAGAGGAGAAGTCTCTCCTTCTAGATGTGGCAGCCATTTTGTGTTATGCCATGTCGCCATGGCAGCCATTTTGTGGCATGCACACCGGACCCCCAAAGTTGGTGAATCCTGCTATAAAACGTATTGTAGTTAATTGTTTTGCAAAAAATGTTGTTTGTCAAATTAAAAGGGATTTTCTGGACTATACTCCTTGCCACTACACAATTTTTTATGGCATCCTTGATACATCACTTTGTTTCCATTCACTACTGGGAGGAAATATGAATACATATTGTTTGCCCTAGATCAGGGGTGGGTTCAGGGGTCCAGCAGGCGAGATATCTATCTACCCCCTTGGCCCATAGGCCACCTTTGAGAGGTGAGGTGAGGGTTTCTGATGGCACGATCCCATCAAAGTTGACTCATGTGAGTGGAATTTGTTTTACCAGGAGGTTCCTTGCAGGAAGGGACGCGGGTGGTGCTGTGGTGTAAACCACTGAACCTTGGGCTTGCTGATCAGAAGGTTGGCAGTTCGAATCCCCGCGATGGAGTGAGCTCCCGTTGTTTGGTCCCAGCTCCTGCCAACCTAGCAGTTCAAAAGCACGTCAAAGTGCAAGTTGATAAATAGGTGCCACTCCAGTGGGAAGGTAAATGGCATTTCCGTGCACTGCTCTGGTTTCGCCAGAAGCAGTTTAGTCATGCTGGCCACATGACCCGGAAAAACTGTCTGCAGACAAACATCGGGTCCCTTGGCCAGTAAAGCGAGATGAGCACTGCAACCCCAGAGTTGTTCGCGACTGGACTTAACTGTCAGGGGTCCTTTACCTTTACCTCCTTGCAGGAAACAGGCTGGTAAAGGAGCATGCAGCAGCTCTATTTGAATGGCAATGCCCATCAATGAGAGGGGCTCAATTGTTGGGGGGAGGACCTCGATCCCTAGGAGTGGCTCCCATGTCTATTGATGAGGGCTCTGGTTTTCTCATCAGTTGATGAGTAAGAGTCAAATCCTGCTGCTTCCATGGCACACCACTTCCCTGTGGGGAACTGATGGGCACAGACAACACAGAACTGAATTCCAGGAACGGCTGAGGAACGGCTTAGGGAGCTGGGTATGTTTAGCCTGGAGAAGAGAAGGCTAAGGGGTGATATGATAGCCATGTTCAAATATATAAAAGGATGTCATATAGAGGAGGGAGAAAGGTTGTTTTCTGCTGCTCCAGAGAAGTGTACACGGAGCAATGGATTCAAACTACAAGAAAGAAGATTCCACCTAAACATTAGAAAGAACTTCCTGACAGTAAGAGCTGTTCGACAGTGGAATTTGCTACCAAGGAGTGTGGTGGAGTCTCCTTCTTTGGAGGGCTTTAAGCAGAGGCTTGACAGGCATATGTCAAGAATGCTTTGATGGTGTTTCCTGCTTGGCAGGGGGTTGGACTGGATGGCCCTTGTGGTCTCTTCCAACTCTACGGTTCTATGATTCTATCCACCCCGGCCCATTGGCTGACATCACCCAGTGACTCTGGCTGAATGAGAGGCAGGTGTGGTTTGGAGAAATGGCTTTGCAGACCAACACTGGCCCACACAAGCAGGGGGTTCTTCACATTTGACCTTAAGAGAAAACTAGCTGGTGGGACCTAACTTGCCCAATCTTGCATTTATTTTCTACATGTGATTCATTTGTGGCTAGATTATGGTAAGGCAGCCTATCTTTTTGGGATGTGTTAAGATTGTTCATCAGTTTGCAACAACAGATTCTTGCTGTGGCTGATCTGGAGTGAGGGAGAGTCTCTTGCTCCTTTCTACCTATTTTTGCGATAGCCCCGAATGTGAACAATCCCATCAAGCTTGTACTACTTTGCCACTTGTAATAACATGCAAAAATATTTTTTCTTCACAGGTGAGAATGAGACAGTCCCAGGGGAATCGATGGTCAGTGCTGTTTTAATTAACAAGAAAATGAGGAAAGCAAAAGCATTGAAAGAGCATGCTCTTGTCAAAGAGGTTAGTCTTGAATTGCCCTGCAGTGAAAATATACAAGTGAGTTCACCTTGGCGGATACATCTAGAGATCCACCGTCTTGCACATGGAGAACACCAGGAAGTTCCTTTGGGTGCTGTCCAAAACAGCAATGAACAGGTTAGCACTGAGAGCGAAATACTGTCTCAGAAGGAGAGAGTGATGACATGCGAAGAATTATTAAAAGGAAGTGAACAATCTGCTGGAATACTCAGCGAACAGGAAAGTTTGAGCCCTGCTGAAACGACAGACAGTTCTTATTCACATTTGACCTCTGTTACTTCACCAGCTTGGACACACACTCAAATTTCAGTCTCAAAATTGGCACCGACATCTAGTAAGCTACCCTACTACCCTTTCCCTCAGAAGAAAACTCACAAGATCTCTGAAGCTGCAAGAAGACTTGGATTGTATGTTTCACAGTGAGAGCATCTCATTAAGGAAGCCAGCCAAGTCTTGCT
Source organism: Zootoca vivipara (assembly GCF_965207765.1). Lineage (NCBI taxonomy): Eukaryota > Metazoa > Chordata > Lepidosauria > Squamata > Lacertidae > Zootoca > Zootoca vivipara. The sequence goes on along the minus strand of NC_142594.1, from coordinate 49,048,725 downwards.
ATGCACAGAGTCCCCTACGTAGAAGCAGCTGCATGTTCCTTCTGGTCACATGTGCAACTGTGATCGGATTCAAACACCTGTGATCACAGGAATTGCTGTAGCTGTAGCCATGTATAGCCCAGCTTACACAAGTGTTACTCTAGAGTGGGAAAGGAAAAACTGGGGACAGCTCAAGCTATTTTAAACATTTGGCTAAAATATTCTTTTGCCCCCATCTCCTGTGTCAAGGGGCTTGTTCACATCTGAGTACTCGTTAGCTGTTAATCAACTCCCCACACCTTTTGAATTAGGTCAGAGTAGTCCACACCTGCACATATGTATTTGAATTTGTATCCAAAGAACAACTTTGGTCTTAGGGGTTTTTGAATTCATCCTAACTTCTCTGTTCTAAATAAAAGGGACTTTCACTCAACTCACTTCTGTGGAATGAGAGAATTGAAGGCTGTAACCCAAGGAACAGCAGGACACAATATCTACCAACCTCAGATCTTCTTAGTCTGGAGACTCTGAAATTCTCCTGCCTCTATCAGCCTCCACTATGTACTGTATAATGCTAACCCATGATTTGTTTAAAAAAACCAAGACTTTTCCCACGGACGGTCAAACAAACATGGCTTGTTCCCCCAAAGCTTGGTTCATTTTCCAGCTGCCCTTGCCTCATGCCCTTCCATGGTTTCAAATATGACACATCATAGTTAAAGGAAGCCAAGGTTTGCCAGCCAACAACAAAGCACGATTGGAGACTCTCTGGTTTGTTGGTAAGAAACAAACAAAAGTTAAACCACTGGACAGAGTTCAGGCAATCAAACAATGGCCTCTGCTTATTGGATTCAGCTGGCCCTGCAATGGGGGAGTTAACTGTGAACGCTATCTAATATTTTACCAAATACGTTTGATGTACTTGCTAAGGAATGATTGCTTAAAACCTGTTTTGGACTAATAAGTGTTCAGACTTATATGAAAATACATTTTGAATGTTCATTGTGTAGAAAATCTTTTACCCCTGCAATGTCTTCATAAGTTCACGTGCCTTTACTAAAATATAATAATGAAAAAGCAGCAGAATAATGTGAATTTGGTTCCTGTTAGAAAAAGAAAGATTGACTAGCTGCACCTTTGGTCTGATCAGGTTGAAGAGTTCTTATTATGTCTTTGTTAATCTGTGATCCCTGGACCATGTAAACAAGCCCACAGTGGTTCTCTAAATGCCCTGCTAGTTTTGTTCAGGTGTAGATGTAACTATGAAATGTATTTTTATAAAGTGGTGATAGTGATACTATTTCTAGAAATGTCTTATTTTCATGTACTGGATTTCAGTACAGTATTAATAAGAATGATTGACATATACTGCTTTGTTAATACTTTATTGAAACAAATTATTCCCCCCCTGCACTTTCTAAAATATGGAGTTGATCCTCTCTTTTTCCTGCCCTTTTCAAGATTAAATATAGTTAATGTGTAAATATATACGTTTCCTATTTCCCCCACATCGTTTTCTCAGCTGCATGTCAGAAAGCACATATGCTTTTCCGCATCACTGAAATAAATTAATGACTTATAATATGATTTTTCAATTCATGGAAATGTTATTTTGTAAGAAATATAAATTGGAAGTACAGTCTACTTTGCATCCAGACCAGTTGTTTTATTTTCGTAATCTGTTCCTGAGAGTCAGTACTGATGTTTCATTTTGAAGGTTTTTTGGTTTTATGTGTATAAATTAATCTTTGATGTGGGGACACATAGGCTGCATTCATATATTATAACAAACCCTGGTTTGTTGTTACAGTAATGCGTTGTGACAATACTTTGGCTTCTCATCCCAGAGGAAGGGGGGTGGGAGAGAAGAAAATCGAAGGCATGTTCTCGTATCAGCAAACCATAGTTTGAAGTTACATTTGAGTGTGTCCATAGACCATAGTGGATATTTGTATTACTTTAGTAAAAACGCATGATGCATTTTTTCCCCCTAGTCACTACAATCTAGCATTGTGGTGAAAGTTATAGTATGAACTTTTTTGGCACATTTGTGAGGGCCTTGGGGAGTGGAGATATAAAGACCCACAGTCTTAAGTGGGGTGGAAAAAAATCATTAAAATGTCAGGGATGAAAAGTTACACATACAGTAATGGAATGGATGCCTCCTTCCCTGCTTCTCTCATATTTTAAAAGCACCTTTTCTTCTTCTGTGACATTCTGTGACATGTGCAATGCCCCCTCCCATACTACTTTGGAAACATATGATACACCATAACCTGCTGTTTTTCGAGGGGCATTGTTAGGAGGTGGAACCCCACTCCAACCTGCATTGCCCCAGAAAAAACATGACTGAAGTGTGTCACAAAACTTTATACAAAAACATGTTGGTTGTTCTTTAAGATGCTACAGAAATCCATTTTCCTACAACAGTCATGTGCTTCTGGGCCAGCCACTAAATGCACAAAGGGGCGGGGGGGGGAGGAGTTGAGAATTCCATTATCTGCAACATACATTTAAAGCACATGGCTTCTTCCAAATAATCCTGGGAATTGTAGTTTACCCCTCAAGCATCTTTAGCAAACTACATTTTGCAGGATTTGGGGCAGGGAGACGTATGTTTAAAATGCACAGTACAGATGTTACCCAAATGTCAAAGTGAGTACTATATTGTGATTTCTAAATAAAGTAGTTGGTAAACACCCTTTTTAACCAACATTTTGCAAAACATGGAGCAAACTTTTGAATCTGCAGACCAGAATAGATTGTTTGTGACATTTTTGCTGGTCATAATTAAGGTGGTTTTTTTTACTGTTGATTTGTGTTTTTCCTATGTGCTAACATACCTTCCTTTGCTTTTTTATACTATCTATATGTATGTATAGATACACACACACCACACAAAAATTTACAAAGCGAGGTCAGGTTTCCCACTCTCCTCCTTGCCAGTTCTGCCAACTTTGGCTATCCACCCACACCTAGGACAAAAAGGGCTCACAACCTAACAGCAGAATCCTATACATGCCTCGCTCGTGTTTACTGTACTTAATATTGTGTGCACATACCGCCTATGGTGCCTGCAGCCTAAAATGTGTGCTCCTTAAAAGTTTCTGCTAGGAAGCAGTAGGTAAGCACCATGAGTGCCACCATTTTTTATTTTAAAAACAGGAGCCTTTCAAAAATGTGGCCCCTCCATGAGGATCCAGGAGGGCATCAACAAAAGAACGGGGCCTTTTCTGCAATGGCTCCGTTCTTGTGGACTTCTCTCTCCAGGGAAGCTAGCCTGGTGCCTTCATTACATATATTTAGGCGCCAGGAGAAAACCTTCCCCTTCTCCGCCACCTTTCGCTAATTCAATCTATGGACTTCTAAACTGTTGTGTGTTCCAGGCACCGAGTGGTGGTGTTTTTGTTCCGTTACTATGGTGTGTATTTTTGTGCTTTTACGCTGTAAGCAGCCCCTGTGGTCCTCGGACGAACGGGCAGCACATAAATATTCCAACTCCGTTCCGCTCCTGAGGAAAGCGGAGAAGGACCCTCCCGTCGTTGCCGTTAGATTTTTAAACGAGTGCGTGAAGCGATGCGCACACCTGGCTGAGGCAACGGTTGGCTCCTCCCTCGTGTGACGTAGGTCGGCGGCGCGTGCGAAAGAAGGCGGCGAGCCTTTCGACGCCACAAACGAAAGAAGAACTAAAATGGCGGCGGCGACGGCGGTAGCGGCTGCGTCTCGGGAGCGCCGTTCCCGGTCACATGACCGCCCGATCTGGGAGGGGGAGCCGGGAGTGTTTTCTCTTTCATTTCCGACGGGCTTCCACACGTAGGAGACCCGGCAGCGCCTTCTGTTCCTTGTCAGAACCTGGGTCTGGCGGCGGGTGGATCGCCGAGGGGCGGCGGCGGCCGGGAGGCGGAGACGCGTCTCCACCCAGCGCGTGCCGCTCTGGACGCGCCCTCCTCCCCCGCCGCCGCCACTGGGAGCGGAGCGGGGCGGAGAGAGGAAAGCGTTCAGGTGAGTGACGGCCAGCGGCGTCCCATAAGCAGCCGTGGGGAGAGGAGGCCCCCCCCTCTGTTTTCAACAAAGCCCCTCTGGCCTGGAGGAGGGAGGGGGTGGCAAAAGGCTGCTTCAACAGTCACCTTAACCACAAATATTAACAACAGCTCCCTACAAATGCGCTCTGCATAGGGGGCAGGGTGGGCTCAAAATGTCTTCATAAAGGATTTTAATCTGCATTTTGACAGCATACTCCCCAAAAGTGGCTAACCTATAAAAGTATACAATGCAGTCTGAAAATCTAAAATGCACATTTCATAATAGTACTAAAACCTAAACTGACATGGCCTTGAGATCTTTTGATGAAGGGTGGTATATTTAAGTCTACCGGTAATAAATTTAAATTTAAAAATGCACGCATACCCCACACACTGTGTCCCCAGGGAGGTGGGATCTGACTTGACCCGTCTGCCTCATCTCTGGGGAAGCACTTAATTCCCTTCCTCACACACACACACACACACACACACACACACCCGAGTTAAATCAGTTGGGTGCTGGCTTGTGGCATTTATGTGCTGCCAAAAGCATCTAATCAAGGTGGTTCGGGGTTAAAAAGCACTGGGCACACGCGCCCAAACACATCATTAAACCAGCAGGGTCATTAAAGGTGGCCAACCCAGATGACCTCCTGATTGAGCATTTGTTCTGAGGTGGTTGTGGGGAGGTCATGTGGCGTCTCCCGCAGTTGCTTATAACCACACTTTCCAGCACGGTGCCCCCTCACTTTTCGGTACTGCAAAAAGTCAGATTTTTAGAAGCAGGTTTGTGGTGTGTGAGCTTGAAATGTGTTTTGGTTGCAGAACCTGAATTTATTTGCTGGGTAGGCATCTGAATCCCGCCCTTTCCTCATATGGCCTCCAAGGAAGAATTTAAGCAAAATAAATAGAATAAAACACTTTTGCAGTCAAATAGAACCCAGGTGGCGCTGTGGGTTAAACCACTGAGCCTAGGGCTTGCTGATCAGAAGGTCAGCGGTTTGAATCCCTGTGACGGGGTGAGCTCCCGTTGCTCGGTCCCAGCTCCTGCCAACCTAGCAGTTCGAAAGCACGTCAAAATGCAAGTAGATAAATAGGAACCGCTACAGCGGGAAGGTAAACAGTGTTTCCGTGTGCTGCTCTGGTTCACCAGAAGTGGCTTTGTCATGCTGGCCACATGACCTGGAAGCTATACGCTGGCTCCCTCGGCCAATAATGCGAGATGAGCGCGCAACCCCAGAGTCGGTCACAACTGGACCTTTACCTTTAGGAATATCAGTTGGGGCAGGGCGCCGCAGAATTTAAAAATTGTCATGAAAGTAAAAATGTAGTAAAATGTAGTAAATGTAGAAAGTAAAAAAAAAGTACATCATGGCAATGTACTATGTAAAACTTGGGAAAATGAAACTGTTTTCACCCCATGCCTAAAAGATGATAGCATATGCCCCGGGCAAATTGTCAACTTGCAACATTTCTCTTTAGTTTCCTTGTGCCTGTGTCTTTTAATAGGAACCTGACTCATGAAAATGACACCACTGAAGCTTTTCCTGCTGCTTAGCTCCATGTACACAATTCATTTTTAGTTCAACGGTGTAGCTTTTCTCCAGAATTGTGATTACTTCAGATCTGCAGATGACAGGCAGTATACAAATTTAATAAATAACAATAGGCATTTGAAACTCCTCCCCTCTAAGGGATCATTGACACCTTTTCTTTCCCACATGCACCCACCCACAACATCACTGGACAGATGTGACTACACCAACATTGCTGGGACTGTTTTCAAATGGGCACACTGCAGAGCAATGCAGAATCAATCTGCAATAAGCTTTTACTTTCAGAATGAATTATGTTTAAAGGCCAAGGGCACAAAGCCCTGCGCCATCAGCCAGTCCTTAGCCTGCCTTAGGTGGTTGAAATATAATATCCTGTGCTATAGGCCTGCTGGTTTCTGGTAGACTCTTTTAAACAGCCATGTGACAGATTAAAAGCCAAAGGCACATCTGCCATGTGACAGATTAAAAGCCAAACTTCTTCCTGAAGTTTAAGTCTTCCCGCTTTGATCTCTGCATGTCACACAGCTATTAAAATGCAAGAGGGAACTGGCAACTTGGTGGGATGAGCAGAGGGGTTAGATCAGTTGCTAATTGATGTGTGTTTCATGCAATGTTCTCAGCAAAAAAATATAATTCAGTGCACCTCCCTCATTGGTTTTCTTACAGAGGCACTGTCTTTAAAGTTCGCTCATATATTTACAGCGTCTGTCTGAGAAGTAGAAGTTTCACACAATAAAAGATTAATAGAAATGTTTCCTCATGGAGTCTCCTTCCATTTCAGTGTCAATGGCAGTGCGATAAATGGATATGAACCAAACTCTAGAAATGAAAGCAAAACTAATGAATCAGTTTTACTGCCTTACCCCAAGTGGCAGATGGCAGCATTTTAAAGATCTTCGGCAGATCTTTTAGCAGCCATAAATGAGTCTCTGGACTCTTGAAGAGGCTCTGCATGTAGATTTCTTTCACACAATGTTCTCAGTTTCCGTCCTTTCATTTGTCCTGCTCTTTAATATCTTCCATCCCCCCCTTTCTGTTTTTCTCATCTGGCTCAAACAGAAAAGGCAATGCCAGTCAAGACGACCACATATTTGGTTGATTTTGTAGAAGGAATAAAAAGTTAAGCCCCTGACCTTCTGCTTATCCATATGGTGACAGAAAGAGAAAGTCCATGAAGAAATTAGGAGTTGCTTTTCTCTGGCTTCCTACTTTCATCACAACTTCAAAAATATCAGCATGTTGGCAGGATATTTTGGCTATGTCTGTAAAATCTGGCGGCAGCTCTGGCTGCGCTGGGATCATTGGCAGATACTAAAGTGTGGAAGGCATGGTAGAGATGGAAAAGAGAAGTAGCAACAGCTGAAGTCCTCAGACCACTTCCTCTATAGAGTTGTGAATCTTGCAAGATAAAAGGGGTTTAAAGATTGCAGCATTTGAAATTTCTGTTTTGCCCTTTTTGGTGCCAACTTTTAATTTGGCCCCTGTAGTGCAGCCTCTGGTGACAGCTTGATCTGCATACATTTGCAGGTGGTCATGTTTTTCTTCCTGCTATCAAAAGCTTCCAAATGCTGATTTCTGCAAATCAAGCTGCTGTTTAAGGCACAAGAGCAGCCCAAGCAAGCTATTCTGGTCAGCTGTCATCCAATGCCAATCCAGTTTAGTTAGAACTTCTCCCAGGCTTTACACAGTCAGCTGCATTAAATCCTGCTAAGATTTTAGTTTGAGTAGATTTCAGAGCTGATATGACATTTTATCCTGGGTAAAGATGTGAAGCTGTGTTGGAGCATTGATTCAGCATCCATCTCCATGAATCTTAAATTTCCAAGCAAATACATTAGTTCTTTCTGTGATTGCAGGCATAAGATTTCAACCTGACAATGGTTTTTATAAGATTGGTTTACAAGAAGAGAACAGCTATATGGAGCAAATAAAAACATGTTAAATCATTAACAAACATCAGTTCCAAGTTTATTGGCTGTTTGCTACTCAGCATCAGCTGAGTGCTTTTGTTTGTTGCTTGCTTGTATAATGTTCTTTGCAACTTCCATTTCATTTTTGCCACCAAAAATACAGGCATCATAGCTTCATATTTTTTGTAAGTTTCAGGATTGCACTATTTCACTCCCTCCCTTTTCCGTAGCTACAACAATCAGTTTCCTTGTTAGGAAGAAAGTCTTAGAAATGTGAGGTGAATTAATGCACCATAATATGAATAATATGGGGAGGAAGAGAGCCATGCATGACACCCTGATTTTGAAGGAAAGGTGGTATATAAAAAGGAAAAAATAAAATATATAACTAAATTAAAAACAGTTTGATAACTGGTGCAATTTCTTTGCTACACCTGCACTAAAAGAAACAGTTCCACTTCTCTGCCTCCCCCCCCTTTAGCAGTCTATCATTAACTGTCATGTGGGAAATATCCTGGTGTTTTGTTAAAATGCATAAGTGAGTGCTGTTTGTAAGCTGTTTTCTATGATTTATAACCTGAAAGGCAGGATATAAACAATTGTAACAAAGCCATAATATATTGGAAGCTATTTTGCACCAAGTCAAGACAATGGTCCATCATTCTCGGTATTATTGATGCTGACTAGAAGTAGCTTTCCAAGGTTCCAGGCAGGTCTTTCTCACTAGGAGATGCTAGGGGTTGAACCTAGGATTTACTGTATGCAAAGCATGTCATTTTCTACCAAGCCATTCCTGTACTTCATCAGTTTCTGAACCATTTAAACAAGCAAGTTTCTTTTTGGGATAAGAGGAAGTAGAATATGCATTTTGATGCAGCCTATCTACAAGATTACGATGCCCATTTCAGCAACTAGTGCACATCGGACTGAGCATTTTGATTTTGTTTCCTAGGTAAAAATGGCACAGAACAAATACCTCGCAGCAAAACTGAAAAACTATTTGCGAGAAGACAAAATTCAGCTATGGAAACCCCCATATACAAACAGCTACCAGGAGGCGGGTGAGGAGCTGAAGGCAAGTAGTCTGTGGCTGGCATATTGTTGCTGCTTTTTACTTTGTGCAAATTTACTGCTTTCATTTCTTAACAGATCCTTTTTTTATCATCCTAGGATCTCGCACTGCAATATTCAGCCAGGCTAAATTGTAATGACAATGAAATAGAGGCCCTCCTGGAAGAGATACGCTCCAAAGCAGTCGAGCGAGGAACGAAAAATGAAGCTTATAAGATGACGGGAGTTGCGACGCTTGAAGTAGCCTTGCCTACAAGGATGGGTAAAGTAAGCAATTGTTTAATATTCTCAAAAGAAGCATATATAATACGCTCAGTAATTGCTGTGGATGTGTAACGAATGGAAACATTTCATGTGTACAGAACAGGCAGATAAGCTGCCTTGAAATGGGTCTTCTCTTTGCCTTATGTAGGGGGTGATGGAGTAAGGAGCCACTCGATTGGACAGCTCAGTTGGTTAGAGCACGGTGCTGATCACCCCAAGGTCTCAGGTTCGATCCCTATATGGGATAGTTGCATATTCCTGTATTGCAGGGGGTTGGCTAGATGATTCTCAGAACAATTTCCAACTGCATAATTCTAATATTCAGTGATTGGACTTCTTTTGTTTTACCTTAAGGCTTCATTGCATGGAACTTCACAGTTGGAAAGGATAAAGCATTGAGTATCTTGCTTGATCCTCTAGTGCAGGCATGTCAAACCTGCGGCCCTCCAGATGTTTTGGACTACAATTCCCATCTTCCCCAACCACTGGTCCTGCTAGCTAGGGATCCTGGGAGTTGTAGGCCAAAACATCTGGAGGGCCGCAGGTTTGACATGCCTGCTCTAGTGCTTTTAAAAACCAATTTACAGATTTGACATTGGGCTCAAATAGCCCTAACATAAACCATTGTTTAGAATAAAAACACTCAATTCCGGAAAAAAATTTGGATTTGTTGAATTTTGTAAGTCTCCTTGGAAGGAACCACACAGTTCACTTTAACTTGGCAATTATATCTCTGCAGGCAAGAAAAAATGTGCTGGAGACAAAATTGGTCATCACAGGCAAGGAGCTCAGATCTCAGTAAGTAATTACCATTTGCCTTTTTGAGGTTTTCTTCCCTACCCACCTTTTATATAGTTTTTTATACCATATAATCTGGGTCTGGTGTATTCATATTTGACATTTAACTTAGTAATGCCTCCTAAATTGAGCACAGTAATGGCACCTTGGGCATATTTTGCAAATATTTTTATCAAAAGGTGCAGGTGAATTTTGTGCATATTTTTTCAAAAGTAAGTCTCTGTGAATTCATTGGGATTTACTCGTGGGGTTATAGCCCTGTGTGATTATCAGTTGAAACAAGAACAGGACTGACGAACTCTCTTGCTTCTGTGTGGTTCTTGGTCTATAGCAGTGGCTCTCAAACTCCCCCCATCCCCATGGACCACTTGAAAACCTCTAAGGGTCTTGGTGGACCACTTAATGATTTTTTCTGCCTGTTGTAGTAAATTTAATGAGTCAACTTCCTCTCTGTGTGGTAAAAATGTGTGAAAAGAACCTCCTTATTCAGAAAAAAATATTTTAAAATTCAGTATCCCCCCCCCCGAAAAGTAAGTTAGAAGTCAAAAAATATACAAACTAATATCCTGTTAAAACTGAATAGCATTTAATATCTATTGCTCTGCTTCACAGAATAGCACAAGCATATGGATTGGAAGAAAATTGCATCAAAATAATTATAAATAAGAAGCAGCTTGACTTGGGTACGTATCTTATAGTTTCAGATATGGCGACCATTTTGTGCACATATGATTGACATGCAACTGCCAACACACACACTGCTTTTGGCCCCGGAAGACGGCAGAGGCGGAGCAGGCTTACATGTGACTGCTGACATGCACAGTGACCTGGAACACAACTCTCGTGCAAATGGGGAATTGGCTATATCTAGATATATATATAAATGTTCCCACTGCATGCGCGGATGTAACACCCTTCCTCCGTAACCGCTGAACCGAAATGCAACAAATTAGGACAAAGCGTACCTTGCCCATCAGGGAGGGATCTGGCATAAATTTGTTTCCAGAAAAGCACACCTTTCATACCTAAAATAATGATTAAACACAAAGAAGGTGGTGCGCAAATTAGACATCACCAGCAGAAACTCTGAAGACTCCAGCAGCATCCAATAGAAAGGCAGATCACACACTGTCGCCAGCAAAAGCTCTGAAGGGCGGCGCCAAATAATGATATCATCAACCGAGCAACTGAAACCACCAAAGCGGCCATTACCAGACAACCCACGGCGTCAGGCTGGGGCCAAGGAATGGAGATACAGGGTAGAGGCCTTGGCTCGCATTTAAATACTAGCCCAAGCCAAGGCCAACAGACTAGGCCTCGCCTCTACTTTACAGCCCACAGACTAGGCCTCAGCTCTAATTTACAGCCTATACACTAGGCCTCAGCTCTACTTTACAGCCCACAGACTAGGCCTTGGCTCTACTTCACAGACTAGGCCTCGCCTCTAAAGCCTACAAACTAGGCCTCGGCTCTACTTTACAGCCCACAGACTAGGCCTCAGCTCTAATTTACAGCCTATACACTAGGCCTCGGCCCTACTTTACAGCCCGCAGACTAGGCCTTGGCTCTACTTTACAGACTAGGACTGAGCTTCACTTTACAGACAAGGCCTCAGTTCTACAGCCCTTTAAATACTATCCCGAGGGGAGCCCGGGGTGGGGGGAGGAGGGGCCCAAATAGGTCATGGGCTGATATAGGGTGGGGGGAGCCATGGGGTGGGGGGAAGGGGGACAGGATACCTCATGGGTCACCACAGGATGGGAGTAATCACAGGGATGAGACACAACCGGGAGGGGGGAGAAAACACATAGTCCAGGGGGAAACGAACACATCCTCCCCCTTTCCTGGGAAACAAGGACCCTGAGTCAGGCACAGCAATGTGTCATGGATCGTCACAGGGTGGGGGCAGCCACAGGGATAACCCACAGCAACACATGGGAGGGTCAACTAGTTGACTATAAAGTGTTATGCAGCTGCAGCCTGTATTTTAATTGAAGCTGTGCCGGGTTTTATTTGTTTCTTTTCAGCCATACATTTAAAAAACTTTTAATCCCATATTCCTCCAGCTGACTTTGGCACATTAAACCTGCCTCCATTTTACAGGAAAGACTCTAGAGGAGCAAGGTGTGACGCACAACGTCAAGGTCATGGTGCTTGAGCTAAAACTGTCCGAAGAGGAAACCAGGAAGAAAGTCCGCAATGAGGAAATGGAACAGGAGGAAGAGGCTGTGAAGAAAAAAGAAATGAACAAAAGGATGCAAAGGACAAAAAAAGGCTTAGAAATACTTGCAGAGCGAGGTAAGGAGCGCTTGTAAATCCCATCATTAGCAGTACAGATTAAAATTCCATTTAAAGAAGACTAATGAAATGGAAATGGCATTGTCCTGCTTTGCAAATAGTGTGAAGATGCATGTCGTTCTTAAAGAGAGTCACAGCTGGTTTTTCTCTCAGTGTAAGCCCAGATCTGCTTTTCCCTCAACTGACATACCAGCAATTGCAATCCTGGAAAACCCATCAGCCTTGCCCTTCCTTCATGCTTCAGGCAGTTTGTGTGTGTTTTGTTCACTTACAGCAGAAAGGAGGGGCCTTTTGGCCCAGAAGGCCATAGCATTATATCCCACCCCATGGGTCACCCACTCCTAACTTGGACAGGTGCTCCACAAGGCTACCACATTTCTTTGGTCATGGTTCTAAAATCCAGAATGGCCCATCCAACTGAATGGTTGTACGTGTGTTATCCCAACTAGGAGTTTGTCACTGTCCATGAGTGTGAGACACCTGGTTTGCATGTAATGCTAAATATATTATTTATTTCTTTTATTTTATTAATTGTTTATACCCCACCCATCTGGCTTGGTTTCCCCAGCCACTCTGGGCGGCTCCCAATAGAATATTAAAAACACGATAAATCAAACATTACAAACTTATTTAAACAGGGCTGTCTTCAGATGTTTTCTAAAAGTCAGGTAGTTGTTTATTTCCATTACATCTGATGGGAGGGCGTTCCACAGGGCAGGAAAAAGACCTCAATTTCTTTTGGACAGAGTTGTGTATTATTAAGAACCTCATTCAGGAACCACAAAATACCTACTTTTTTTTAAAAAAAAAAAGATCTAGCACAATAATCAGTTATTTCTCGTGGCAATTGATTTATCCAAAAATTAATACAGATGTGTTGTATACAGAACAAGAACAATCCAGTGAAGCAGGCCATTGTATTTTACAGATGGAATATTGAGAAACAGTGTCTTGGTCTATACATTATTGGAATTTAAGGGAGCCAGAGCTAATCCTGCAAAAACACAGATTTCCTCATTTTCTGCCTGATCTGTTTCAGAGGATTCTATGGATCCCGACAGAGCACCTTACCTGGACATAGCAAACCAAACCGGAAGAACAATCAAGATTCCCCCACAAGCAAAAAAAGTGAGTGTATGCTGTGAATAAGTTGTTCTTTCTGTTTTGTTCTTTTCCCTGAAGAACAGGAAAGGCTTGCTTTTAATTGCAGTTTGCGCTAAGGTTTAGTGTTAGTCAAATGCTTTTCCCTCCACCCCCACAGGCTCTTTTCTTAGCCATGGGCTATCATGAAAAGGGCAGAGCATTCCTGAAGAAAAAAGATTATGCTATGGCGCTGCCGTTCCTGTTGGATGCAGATAAACATTTCTGGTGAGAACCTCTTGGTACTTTTAAAAGAACTTTGGATATGGTACTTGGTACTTTTAAAAGAACTTTACAGCGCAATCCCGTAATGTTCTTTTAAAAAGAACTGGCAGTGTATTGCTACTATAACCAGGAGATGACCCACATGGGAAAGAAAGGAGGGCATGTCAGAAATAAAAAAAAAATCAGCAAAAACTCCAGCCACATTTCTATTGTCCTTAGCAACACCACCCCTGCCCACAAATCCCAGGACATAGCTGAAACAATGCTGCACACCACTCAGAAACGAAAGGAACTAACCATGTCAGCCAGTCTGGGATGAAGCCATGATAACACCATGCCCCACCAACATGCACAGCGCCCAACAGCATGTCACAGTGGGTGCCCCAACCAGTGGATTGCAGAAGCATCAAGCGTGCAGCTCCTGAGAGATGTGAGAGAGCCCTTCTGGAAAGAGCTCAGCACCCAAAATACCACTATATTTACACACACTGGTTGATAGGCTCTAGCAGAAATTAATAATCATAATCTTCCTCTGTGCCACCCACAACATTTTCTGCACAAGTCTTTAGGCGATGGAAAATATTACATGGTTAAATTGTACTCATCTATATGTAGCCCACCCTCGGACTGCATGATTAAGGGTGTGCTTCAAATGCCTATAAATAAACCCAGTCTCATTTTGGTTCTTTCTTTGCCGTCTTACTCATAGCGGCGGCGGCCATGTATCTGGCATTTCTGTGCTGATACAGTGGTGTGTTCTCTGAATCCTATTGCCCAGGCGTGCAGAACCAATCATCCAGGAATTGCATGCTGGCAGTAGGAGGGGCCAAAATAAGACCGGGTGCAGCCGTACCCTCCAAAATCATGCCTAATTGCTTTGTGTGGGTAATCTTCACGGAGACTGCTTCTGGGAGAGTTACCCTTCCCTCCCTAATTGCACTGTTAAGAAAAATTCCCACAGCAATTGGGCTTGGAAACTGCCTTCTATTTGCACCAGTGGAAGGCGTTTTCAAGCCTGTGTGAGGTGGGGTGGGCTGCAGCTAAGATAGAAAGGCCCCTGCTGGCTGCTACCACCCTTCCTACAGCCCCTAGGCCAATGGAGTTTCAGTCAAGAACTGTACCCTTAACCACTTTGCTACACTAATGCACCAGACTTTTAAGGAAAATAATTGTATTTTGCAGCATTGCACATTTTATAAAAAAAATTTCTTCCAGTAGCACCTTAGAGACCAACTAAGTTTGTCATTGGTTTGAGCTCATACCAATGACAAACTTAGTTGGTCCCTATGGTGCTACTGGAAGGAATTTTTTTATTTTGTTTCGACTACCGCAGACCAACACGGCTACCTACCTGCAACTGCACATTTTATGTTCATGTAAATTCTACTGGTGGCTGAGCCTCTTTGGAATACCAATCATTTTCTTGTTGTGTTTCAGTGAATGTGGTTCAGACCTCCTGAACACTGTTGATAATTACGCAGTGTTGCAGCTGGACATCGTCTGGTGCTACTTCCACTTGGGTCAGCTGGATTGCCTTGATGATGCTGAGAAAAAGCTCCTTGCAGCTCATGATTGTTTCAGGAGGTGTTACGGAGAGAACCACGAAAGACTGGTCACTATAAAAGTAGGCTAAAGAGGATGGTGTGTGGTTGTGGTAGGGTTTAATTCACTCGCCCTTGCTATAGAAAAATGTGTTTTGGAAATCTGAGCTGTCACACTAGAGCTGGTTGCCTTTGGTACTCGGGACTTGCTTCTTGCTTTTCCCAAGGAAGGAGTGTGTTCTTGAGAACCAGAGGCATGAATACAAAATCTCAGAAAGGAAGCGCATTCACAAAAGATGCATTGAATCCAGGACTGATTCTGTAAGATCACCTGCTTGGGTGTCTTCGTTCCGAAACAGATGTTTATGTTGTTCTTCTGACATGGCATTTTTTGCACATCATGGAACACAGGAGTAACTCTGAGAATTGCACTTAATAAACTTCTACAAAGGCTAGAGCACAGGTGAGGAACCTGTGGTCCTCTACGGTTTGGACTCCAGTTCCTATCACCCCCAGTCAGCATGGCCAGTGGTCAGGGATAGTGGAAATTGTAGCAACTCAGGAGAGTTGCATGTTCTCAGTCCTTGAAAGATCCAAGCAGAAAACCCAGTTGCGCTGTTAACACTCTTACTAAGGATACCATGGTGTGGATACCTGTGGGCCCCTCTCAAAGAGCAACAGTCCTAGGGCCTCTGTTCTACCAATCTGGTTAGAAAGCCTGAAAGGACTGTATAAACTATACTGAGTGAAGATTGTGGACTTCTGAAATTCTGTTGTTGCATACAAATGGCCTCGCGTTCTGTAGCTCCTTTTATACTCTCCAGTTATCTGTCCCTTGAGGTTCCGAATCTTGAATTTGCACGACAAGCAAAGAAAAGGAATAATCCTCCAACTCAGAGCAGTCATTCAGCCCTACTTTTCCAATTAATGTTAACAAAAGTAATGCAATCTGATCCCTGTGTAATCCGGTGGGAAGGTGCTTCCAAAGATTAAGCGAAATGCAGAAGCGTTTAGCTGGAGCATTCCAGCTGTGCCCATTGAAGTGAAAGGGAGTTGTACAAGCACCAGGGGGCTCTTGCACAGTTGCCATTTGTTTCGATGGGACTTGTCCGGCCTGATGGTTTTTCACAAAGCATCATTACAGATCCAAAATAAACTAGGCTCTAAGGCTGGGTTCCCAGCGCAGCATCCATCGGCACCACAGTGCCCTCCTACACATCAGTCTCATTAAGAACCCATTCCCCTCCTAATTTCTAAATTGAGGTGTGTGGGGTTTGTTTTGCTTTTGAGTGGAGCTGCTTGTTTGAACAGGTACCTGTTTTTTATGGAGGGGATCTTGCTTTTTTTGTCCGTGTTTTATCTGTTCTTTTGCAAGGTGTAGGTGTCTGGGGGCAGGTTCCTGAGCATCGCCAGTTTTTCTTCTGTGAAATAGGTATATTTGTGGGGGGTGCCCATGACAGTTTTTGAGATTCCCAGATGTCCCCAGGCCCAAAAGGTTGAGCATATTTTCTCCCCTTTCAATGCCTTTTGAGTGGCTAACCCACATAGAGCGAATGACAGAGAAAACAAAAAAATGTACATGTGCTTATTATTGTTAGGAAGCTCTTCATTATTGAATGACTTTCACATTAAGCCTTTTCTAGATTATTGGTTGCATGTCTGATTTTCAGCTTATTTGACATTACAGGCTATTTACCTATATTCAAGCCTGATCTTTAACCAGTCCATTTCATGGGATTCTTTGTAGAGAACTCATTTAAGTTTACCATTTATAAATGCTTTCTTTTCTTTAGGGAAGCTCTGGGAGAGAGAAGGCTTTGTTTCTAAGGCTGTACTTGCTTCAAGGAATAAGCCATTATCATAATGGCAGAGAGAGGGAGGCTGGTGAAAATCTTCAAAGGGTAAGTTTCTGTGTTTAGTGTCGGACTTAATAATTCCTCCCTAAGCCTGCGCAGTTGCCTGGAAGGAGGCCCCTTTGAACACAAGTCATGAAGCATCAGATTCCCAGTGTTATTTTTCCCAAATAGCCTGTAAGCAGAAAAACTCTTTTTCTTCATACTTTATTCATTCCCTTGAACAGAAGTGTATTTTTCCTTTTCCCTTCTTTTTCTACACAGGCACATGCCTTGTTTAAAGAGTTGTGCATCGATCCTGACAAGATAAATAGCTTGTTACTACTGGGATTCTCTGCTCAGGAAGCCCGCCTGGGTCTCCGAGCTTGCGATGGGAATGTGGACCATGCTGCCAGTCACATTTCCAACAGGAGAGAGGTACCGTAAGGGTCTGTTTTGTATTACTGTGATTACAAGTGGGGAAACATGAGGAAAAGCTAAATGCCACCAGCATTGGGTGTGTGTGTGTTTGTGTGTGTGTTGCTGCATGACAAAAAAAAACACCACTGAAGAAACCTCAGAGAGGTTTCCGCATAATGACCAAATGGGTGGATCCCACAATTAAAGAGGCAGAGCTGTTCTCACTTACATGTTGCTTTTCCCATTTAAAAAGGTCATGGGCTGAATTTTTAAGCAGCTTCTGAACTTCTGAATTTAATGAACAATTTGATCATCCTTTGGTAGAAACCTCTGAGAGAGGTGAAAAAAGAAACTTGTTCAAAATCTGTGCTGCACGAACCCTTTTTGATTGTAGACTTTCTGTGCATTCCCTTTGCATTCTCACTTCCTTGAGAACTCTTGCACCAAGTAAGGTTCACTGTAAGGACGCGAGCAAGAAACAGTTGTAATGGGAAGAAATGCACTTGAGTCAAAGAATAAATCTTACCAACACAGAAAATATATCCACCAGGAGTGTGTGTGGGTATGTAACTTGCTTATATAATAAATAGCTTTCTCTCTCCACACCTCCCCCCTCAAACCCCCACTTGTAAAGGAAAAAGCTCAAATAAGAAGAGAGGAGAAAGCTAAAAGAAGAAAGCGATTGGAGGACATTAACTCCTTGAAGAGTATGGGCTATTCAGAGCGAACTGCCAGAGAAGCTCTTCATAATGCAAAAGGAGACCTTGAACTAGCAGTTAAGGTAAATGCTTTTTCCAAACTTTTATTAAACTGCAAAAGAAGAATCCCACATTCAGTTGAAGTGCATAAAAAGAAATTCTGTTGGCTTTATAGTTTCTCTGGCCTTCTTCACTTTTACGGATCCTAACGTTCAATCCCAACCTGGTGAATCAGGTTTCACTGTGCACTAATGTGTAGTCTTGAACATGATCATTGGACCCGGACAAAACTCTTGATTCTAGGAGTTTCTTACCAAGCCTCTCTGTGCCTGGATCTGCAAAATGAAACAAATGGAATTCAGCCACAAACGAGTTCACTGAGCAAATAAGGAAGAGGGAGTGTCAAGCTCCATTTGATGATCCAATGCCTGTTGTTTTGCCCCTAGAAAATGGAAAGGGTGGCCAATAAAGCAAGAAATAATGGCTGTCTTTGTGGCTACTCTTCAGGAGTCCTACACTGAGGGTGGTCAGTGGCACCCAAAATGAGATGGAGGAGATGCATATAGTATCCCACCCCACCCTCTAATTGGTTTTTTTGACAATCGTAACTTTTGTGTGAACTGGGGAGGCATAAATTTGTTCAGTATATATACTCAGTTTGTTTTCTGCTCTAGATTATGCTTGAAAACCCCCACCTACTCCTGTCAGATGATGACGATCCAGTGCCAGGGAACCAGTTTCAAGTTCCCCAGGAAAGTATTGATCAAGTAAGTCCAGAGAATACAGTAAGCTTTCATTTAAGAAAAATAAATCCAGTGACACTTAGGGTTATCGGGCATTGTTCTCCTTCTATTACAGTTCATTGCAAGCTACTATTTACTTCAGTATAGCCAATTAGTAGACCGTAGGAATATTTACAATCCGTGGTGCATTTTCCCAAAACCCATGCCTCTTGCATTGTGGAAACATTGTGGAACAAGAGCTGAGAGCGTGGAGTTTGTATATGGGATGTACACTTCAGACTCCCATTCAGCCATGCAGTGTAGCCTTAGGCAACTGTTCTCTCTAGGTGGAATCCAAATTAAAGTCATTCTTGGAGTGAGACTTGTTGAAATCAGTGATGCTTAAGTTAGTGATGACTTGGGTCTAAATCTGGCCACGCGCTCTCTTTTTGTGTTACCGTAACCTTGCTTATCAAGCTGTTTTGACATGAAAATGCCATGTTGCCCTCCTTGGAGGAAGGGTCCAATGGCTGGTGATGTGTATTTCTTCCTTGTCTTTTTATTGCCTAGTTGGTGTATATGGGCTTTACTCCTGAAGCAGCGGAGCAAGCTCTGAAAGTGTTTAAAGGCAACATTCAGCTGGCTGTGCAAATGCTTGCTCATTATGGGGGATCTCTCCCAGCTGAATTGCAGACCACTTCAGATAGCATCACTCCCTCAGATGAATCCAGTTCGTCAAAAGACTCTGCAGGTAAAGGAGCTTGCTGCAGGGTTGGGTGGGTGAGATACTCTGGGGTGATGAAACCAGGAGAGAAGAGGGAATTATGTTGCATACATAGTGCTGGTTGAGACAAGGAAGATGGAGCACAGAAATACTGGGAAATTTCCTTGTCCATGGGCAGCTTCATACGTGTTTGGACTGTAGCAGCAAGGGATGCCTCGTACTGTATATGTGATAGAATATTACAAGAATAATGTTAAGTCAGACGCTGCACTATAAAGTTGAGGCGATTCACACATTCAGCTGTGAGTTCTTATCACACGATGCATGTGCGAACTGTTCCCCATTTCTCAAATTGCTTAGTTCTCCATATTGGCTGTGCAGCTCCCAAGTAGCCGCCTGATGGCTTGGCACCGTAAAACAAGACAGCTTTACAGAAGTATTTCTGATGGTATGCACTGGAGGCCTTTGAATTAGTCTCTTAGTGTTATTGCGCAGCTGATAGGTTTGAGTGGGATAGAGCATGAGACTTAATCTCAGAACATGGGTTCAAGACCCACATTGGGTAAAAGATTTCTATATTGCAGGGGGTTGAACTAGATGATCCTTGTGGTCCTTTTCGACTCTACAATTCGGTGACTTGCAAATAAGATACATAACGGTATATCCAGTAAAAAAACCAAAAGCCTAACCTCAACCACATTTAATTGCTACAGTTACTCTGACAGCATTATTTATTTATTTATTTATTTATTTATTTATTTATACCCCACCTTTCCACCAGAGCCAAGTCCTAAGGATGCTTACAAAAATTAAAACAAGCACAGATTAAACACAGAAAGCTAAAACAAATAAAAGATGAGTTAAAAAGTAATTGAAACAATATTTTAAAAATCCTAAATATAAATATTAAAAACTGTAAAAACAGCACAGCACTATTAAATAATGACAATATTTCCTGATGGGAAATTTGTGGTTCCAAACATCACTAACGTTGCCCATCATTTCTTAGGCTGCTGAGACACTGCATCATCCTGACCTGTCTGTACATCCATAATGGCTAATAGTTTTGTCATAAGCATTATGTGCACAATTTTTCTGCACTATACATTGGTAAATGGTAATTTTTGAATATAATAATAATAATTTATTATTATTATTATTATTATTAATTCACTTTCCCATAAATCATCTTACTATTTTCATTGTTATCAGGAGAGATACCAAAAGTGGTGAGTTAGTTGTTGACAGTTTGAGAGATACTAAGCATGTTTTTTATATAAAAGAATAGGGGAGTACTCTGATGTGCTCTCTGGACTTCTTTGAGCAGGTTCCAAATTTGAAAGTCCTGAAACTATGGTGGTGGGTGGGTTTGTATAGTTTCCTGAACTTTGATGCATGTCATAAATCTTCCTATCATGAATATATTGCAGAGGCAGGTCCTTCTGGGCCCTTCCTAGGTCATAAAGCCTGAGACTTCTTTTGCCACCTTAATATCTTTATAGAAGATCACTGAAGTTATTGGAGATGACTCTGAAGCCCACTTGTTCCCTAACAACATCCTTGTACTACTTAGGCTATGTATAGATAGATATTTTTTCATGTGTGTATATAGACTAGGAACATCCCATTCTTTCTGGTGGATTGCTAGTCTTTGCTATCCAGTATCATAGCAGATATCCTGACTGGACTTCCACCATTGACACAGAGAACTTAATATGGCTATGCATTAATGTTAATTCCCATTGCTGTCTGGCGATGCCATTCCCTTGTCCCTCCATCTCCATTATGAAACCTCAGCTTTGATGCCAGGGATTTTGGTAGGTCCAAATGAAGTAGTTTATAATTGCTTGAATCAAGTTCAGCTTTTCTTCCTTGGGCAGTTTTATTATAAAGTTACGAAAGAAAGAAAAACTTAGGAAGGCGTGCATTTTTAGCACTGTTGTCCTGCCCAGCAGAGTTATGTTTTTAATTTTGACCACTCTAGTATTTGCTGTTTCACCTTGAATATGAGGGTATTATTTTTGACCATTTATTTTTTCTGTCGTTAGAAAAAGTGCCCCGGGTATCTCCCTATGTTTGGCTTTCCACTTAGCTTTACATCAGTGGGCAATTTCCACTTCAGTTGTGTCTCTGTTTACTCAGACTTGTCAAAACCCATATGCTGCCAGAACTCAAAAAACCTTTAAGAGCTCATTTAACTGTGACAAGGTTAAGGCTCTCCAACCATGTGTCTTCCACCCTAAGTCATCCTGTGGACTTTAGGGTACAACGCTGATCAATACATCAGATACCAAAGATGGAGGGAGCCTTGTTTTATGCCTCTCTGAAAATAGACTGTCCTTGACTACTGCCCATTGCCCAGAATGCCACCTGTAAAATGAATCTATCCAAATTCTTATCCCATACGTTTTAAGTTTATCTAAAGCACATCTTAAAATATTACATCTCCTTTCTGCACCTTCTATGCATTCATTAATGGAGAAATGGACACAGTTGGTTATACCAATTACTACACCTTTTGGTTTTGTTCATGGGGGAGCAGGCTGCTTATGTAAAAATTAGATCAAATTCCTCCCTTAAGAAAAGAGAGCTGTCATTTTTAATGGGTTGTTCAACCCACTTACATTCAAGCTCATCCATTTGAAATTACTCATTTTTTATTTTATTTTTTCTAAAAAAAGAGAAAAGGAAAAAGA
Organism: Zootoca vivipara; assembly: GCF_965207765.1. Classification (NCBI taxonomy): domain Eukaryota; kingdom Metazoa; phylum Chordata; class Lepidosauria; order Squamata; family Lacertidae; genus Zootoca; species Zootoca vivipara. The sequence continues at coordinate 49,026,829 of NC_142594.1, read as the reverse complement.
GAAAAGAAGAAAGAGGAAAAACTCAAGGTAATAACGGCCTTCCTATTATCACTAATTGCTTGTCGGAATGAGATGAAAAATTATAATTAAACGCAAAGATGGCGCCCTAAAATTCCCCACTGTATCTTCAGGGCAGCACTGCCTTCACAATATTCTTTATTTCTTATATCTTCTGTTGTCATGTCATTTAAAACTACACTTTCAACCTCCTCTGAGCTTACATATATGTTATATACCCCTTGCCTCTTGCACTGAGTGATAGTCAGCTCTCTTTAATAACTTCCATTAATTTAAAGAGAAACCCCAATTTGTATATTCACTTTTCTTTACCTAATGTTGGTTTAAAAAATGTAATTTCCTCCTTTTCAAGTATAAACCTGAATAAACTAAAACTTCCAATCATTCTACCATCAATTTAGGGATTTTGTATTGTGCATTTTCCTCTAAATCTTTCCTTTGCCCGTTCTATAATTTTACTAAGCGATTTTAAGGCATGTTGGTTTTTCTAAAACAGGCATCCCCAAACTTCGACCCTCCAGATGTTTTTGACTACAACTCCCATCTTCCCCGACCACTGGTCCTGTTAACTAGGGATCATGGGAGTTGTAGGCCAAAACATCTGGAGGGCCGCAGTTTGGGGATGCCTGTTCTAAAATGTTTATTTAAGATCCTATAGTTGAAATCCTATGCCCATTTTCCTAGAAGTAAGCCCCTCTGAACACAGTGGGCCTTTGAGTAAGCATGCACAGGATTGTGTTGTAAAAGCTTTAACAATCTTTGCTTTGGTCTTAATACCTGAACTTATACATGTAGTGATCAGTTCCTTTGGACTGCAATCCCATACACACTCCTTTGGAGTAAGTCCTACTATGACTTAATTCTGAATAGACATGTATAGGATGCTTTTACATAAAGAACTAGCTCAGCTCCATTTCCTTTCTTAAGTCTTCTTACTCTGTTGATACCCTGTTCTTATGCTTCTGTCGTCTATATCCTCTTGAGGGATCTGAGAAATTATCTGCTGTCTCTTCTTGTTCATTAAAACTTTCACTTGTATGTGAAAGGCTCTTACAAATTTGTTTGTACTTGTCAGAATTCCTGGATTCCTTTTTGCATTTTAACCGCTTTCTGTCCTAATACTGAATTTGATCTATGCTTGAACGCTTGAAATCTAAAGAGCTTACTTTCAAACGTTTGCTTCTGCTTCATGCATGGGTTTTATAATGGGTTGCATGTAGCCAATGCTGGTTCTACTCCGAGTAGGCCCATTGAAATTAATGGACATAACTAACTTAGGTCCATTGAGTTGTATACAACCCACTAAATGATATTTTTCTTTAAATATTAGCTCTTTATCCATAAAAAAAGTCTTGCACAGTGATATAGCTTGACCCTTGAATAGCTTCCAGGGTCAAGTCAGTAGCATCTTGGGGTGGTTCTCCTCCCCCCTTTTGTTCTGTTAATGTTCACAATACTGTTGTCAGTAATTAGTTACAGGTCTGGACGTTATGGAAATAATCCCTGCTTCTCACCCCCCCACTGATATTGTGCTTGATACAATCTGGAAAAGGTTTAAGTCTGAACAGTACATCTCAACTATTGACCAGATTAGATGAGAGATTCCTAAAAAGCCTTGTACCAAATCAGATTGTTGATGCAAAGTACTGTTGCAGAAGAGCTAACGTTATGGTGAGGGGCCTTTTGAATTAGAGACTTTTCCGTCGTGTGTGCTACATGCCTGTCTTCTTTGCAGGCACTTCCGGGGCTTCAACTGATGAAGACATGGAAGTAGATGCTGTCAATGAAATCTTAGAGGACATCCCAGAGCACGAAGAAGATTATCTGGACCTAACTCTGGAAGAGGAAGAGCTTGTCATCAATGAATACCTCTCTTACATACAGCACCTGCAAACACAGTCCCAGTAGGCAAATTCTGAGAGACTCCAGTATCACTTACATGAACCAGTGTTTGGGGGGCTTAGATACAGGGGGGAAATTAGTTGCATGTAAGTCGCAGTGAAGTCAGTGGGTCAAGTTGGTCATGACTAATTTTAAGTGTAATGTACTTAGTCTAGATTAGGACCGTGGACTTCTAATACTTAGATTGCAAATATGTCTGACCCTCTTTTTGCCAAATGCCTTAAGTTAAGTCAGTTGCATTTTTTTTAAAACAAACACTGGCATGAGTAAAACTGTAGTACTATTAATCTAGAGTGATACTGGAGGGGAATACATTTAATTGTAGAACAAAAATATTTGCAGAAGAAATATTTTTATAGAGAGCTTCGATATATTATATTGGTGTGAAATTCATCTATTTAATTAGTAGAGCAAATAAAATCAGTTCTGCATACATTCACAAAACCCAGATTTCTTTTAAAACCACAGATGATCTGATTGTGGCAGCACATACATAGTATCCACTGTGACTAGCTCTGATATCTTCTGGTTGCAGAAATAGAGACCTAAGTGTATAGATTTTGTCCATTCTTACAGAGCTTTTTCTGGCCATCCTGTATTCTAGAGCCAGCTGTAAATCTATTGTGCATGGACTTTAAACAGTTCCTTTTTTCAATAATGCAGTAGCAACCAATAACCCCCCCCCCCACCAACCCATCACATTTATTGAAGTTTCCCCATAAAGCTCAGGATTGCCCACTTGGAAGTGGTAGGCATTGAAGTTAATTATCTTTAAAGGAAGAGGCTCTTGGGCAGTGTCCCATGTTGCTTTTCCCTGCTGATGCTTTTCCCTGGAAAAGTGATGCAAGTGTGCATATTCATAGTATACAAATAGCCAGACATGTGTTTGAACTTCAATTGCAGCACATCAGTTTAAGAGGCTTTTGTTTCAAGGGGGTCCAACTGCAGCCATTTTGAGACCTCTTCCCCTTGTCAAAATGCAAATGAAAGCAATACTGCAAGCAAAGCTTTTCAAGAAGGAAATTGTGTGGCCTCACTTGCACTAAATCAAACCATGACTTAGCAAAAAGGAACAAGCATGCCAGGCACTCAGAGCAAATATCATGGTCACTAGGCCGTGGTTCAGTTTAGCGCTGTGAGTGAACGTAGATTTGTGGTGTGTCTCCCTGAAACAAACCACTAGTGGTGAATCCAGAACAAACCACAAACTTGGATTCACACACAACACCAAGCCCAAACCATGCCTTAGCTCTGGGTAATATGGCAGCAGCAGGACAAGGGGAGGAGTGAAAGGGCTGTGGTTTTTGCTCTGGGTACCAGCACACCTGCTCATTTTTGACAAGCCATAATTTGGCTTAGTGTTATGCGCAACCTGTGACATGGTCTTTAGACTAGGCTGTGCTTGTTCAGTAGTTCCAAAATTTAAGGTTTCTTGCCTTAAAAATAGAAGTGTGTTAAAAGTAGAAAGGCAGGCGCCATGCTGTGTTAAACCAGCGGCCCATCCAGTTCAGTACTGATGACTCATGCCAACATTGGCTCTGAGGGATCTCATGCAAAGAAACACCTTTTCCAGTTTTTGCAATATCCCGTAACTGCTAAATTTGTGTCTTCAGTAATTCATCCTGCACTGTGCTCACTGCTGATTAGCAAACCTTGGAAAATTAACTTGCAAACTGCAGCCAGAGGAGCCTGTAGGTGGCTTTGATCTGGACAGGGTTGGCAATGTGGTATGATTCTTCCTTGTACTGCTGGCTTACAAATCACTCCCCTCCTTTATCCTTCCAATGCAAATTGGATTGAGTGGTGATGTTGTCACCTAACTTGTGTTTTTTTTTAGCATTTGCTGAATTCATCCTGGATGCCACACACCAGGCCAAGTTGGTGGTGTGACTGTGGACCTCACCTTAAGCCCCTCTTGATAACCAGACAGGGAACTACTGGTTGTAGTGGTGATGTAGACACAATCTTATGTGCATTTATGTATAACACCAGTTTTTGCAGCTATAAACACGGGGCAGTAAATAAAGAATTGTTGGTAAAAAACATGGCAAACGCTATTTTTTAACCTGCCTAGCAGTCCTGGTTCTGAAGGCACCCTCCAATGTATTTAAAATGCAACAAAATAGGCAAAAGAAACTAGTAAGAGGCAAAGGTGTATACAGTACAAGTTTTTTTCGCAGATGTTCCAGCTGCTACTCAGCTTCTGAATCCCTGGACCACAAAAAAAAATCAAAGAGTAAATTGCCCTGAAATGTTAGCCTCTCACCTAGGAGGCTGCCACTGCCTCCTTAAGTCTCCTGGGGGCAGATTCACGAGGCTCCAGGAGAGCAAATGTGTTTATATAGCAAGAAAGCTTCATGATCCTAATTAGCACCCACATTTTAAGTATTAATGAAGAACTACAAGTATCGCCTCTGATGTAGTAACTTGTTTTTATGATGTGATGGTTCTTGCACCCGAACCTTTCCTCCTGTGACACAGGATAAAAACCTTGGTCCTTGAAGAGACCTTCTCAAACTGAAAAATAAGTTGCTGTCTCGCCACTAGAGGTCACCCAGGATTCATTCAGTATTTTAACTAATATGAGACAGAAATGCAGGGTTCCTGTTCTGGAGATAATGCTCCTTAAGGCTGTGCTGGACTTAACTTGCTGCCATTAAAATGGCTTGGTCAGGACGGGCAGGCAGCCAGGTCACGGAGCATCATTCTCCCATCAAGGCACACACCAAAAGCCACAAACCAAGTCTGCTGGTCATCATCAGAAGGCGATCTTGAACCTGGATGTATCGTGTGCAAGGACACATTAGGTACCTTACTTGGCTTTTCCAAGGGCTAGAAAACAGGACTATAAAATGGTAGGTTTAGTTTTTCCGAAATGTCCTGATGCACGTTGGGTGGTAACTTTATGATTGAACACAGTCATTTGGGTGATGACAAGTATCAGGCACATGAGATTTGCTTCTCAGATAAGTGGGGATGTAGCAGCTCCTCCTACCAGTGCCATTGTCCTTACACCTAACTAGCACTTTCTGATGGGAAGACAATGTGCTGGTTATCTGTTACTCTTTATTCTGTCTGTATGGCTGAAAGCATATCTGCGCTTGCTTGGAGACAATTCGTTTTAAGAATTCTTGAAGGGCCCAGCCATGGTGGTGGAGAGGAAGTGGGGCTCCTGACATTTTTTCTGCATCCTTTTTGGTGCTAGGTTTCTTAACTGTGTTTTAAATACAGGCTGTGAACAGTGCTTGCTTGCTGTGTCTGTTGTAAAAACAGTCTGTTGTAAATACTTTTTGCTCTTTACAGCTTGTTTCTACCGTAATTGTGCTATACTGTGTGTGTGTGTGTTTGTGTAATATAGTCATACCTCCATTTACGTAACCATCTGGAGAGCTGCCGTGTTTGCAGCAAGCAGTCAAGGCACATGCAGGCTCCTCGGTCAGTGGGGCTCAGCACCCACCTGGACTCAAGCAGCCTGGATTCCACCTGGGAACATGAGTCCTTCAGGGGGCCTCTGGCATTTGAGGATGGTGATAACATGGATAGAACACTGCCCTCCTTTTAAAAAAAGGTTATGTGGAGAAGGTCCATAGCTCAGTGGTAGAGCATCTGCTTTGCATGTGGAAGGTCCCAGGTTCAAGCCTGGGAGTGCTCCTTTCCTGAAATCCTAGAGAGCTGCTGCCAGTCAGTGCAGACAGTACTGAGCTAGATGGACCACCAGTCTGACGCATGTAAGGCAGCTTCCTGTCTTCCACTGAAACGTTAATGGGGAGATGCCTCGCAAGCAGCTGCCTTCCGTAAGGAAGCCTTCCGTTAGCACCTACCGTGTGCCATTTGGCTTTCCTTTTTAAAAATAAGTTTTAAAAATCCGTTGAGTTGTCACATTTATGAGTACTATGAGAGCTAATTAGTGTAGAAGCCATTAGCCCTGCGTCTTTTACTCGAACACTGAAAGCACCCCAAAAGCTGCCACTCCAGCTGGAAAGAATTGTGCAAGTATTTGCAGTTTGCACAGCAAGAGTAATTGGCAGAAGCGTGAGAATGTTGTAATCTGCTCAGGAACAGGAAAGCAAATAAAAGATGCATTCATCCACCCCAAACGAGTAGGCAGAAGAATTGGCTGGAAGCCTCAAAAGCTGCCCAGTCCCCCCACCAACTCTCTGACACTGTAGGATGGGTACTATTGAAGTCAATTGAACTACTCCACAGTCTCCCTCACCATCCCTTTTTCTCCTGTGCCCAGTTATCTCTGCTGCTCATCCTTGCTCAAAACCTATCAAGATTGCAACCCAATATAACAACAACAATCAATCATTTAAAAATAAAATATTGGCCCATGCCCTCCCCTCCAGGAAACTATCAGCTGCAGGGAGCTCTTGTGCAGCTTACACCAAATGTCCCCCTTCTCCCTTCTGTCTTAGGGATATTTAGCCTCTTGGTTTTTCCCCATATATGAGTTACACTTCTGAATGAATGAACTTTATTATGGTCACAGACCAAAATAATTCCCCCCCCCATATATGTATTTTTTGAACTTTTGCCATCTTATGGGATTTCCTCATAGCATGATGAAATTCTTGGCTTCCTCTGTTTTCCCTCCATTTCCCTCAGCACTGCCCACCTGAGTTGTTATTAGAGGAAATGGCTGTTTCATTAAAGGCAAGCTGAAAGCAAGGTTTGTCACTTGCTTTGGCATTGTATGATATATTTTTTATTGAAACGAAAAGCTGCTTGAGGGAACCAGGTTAGAACTATGGGGTGGGAATGGTGGCAATGGGGACACCAATTGGGATCACTGTAGGGGCAATGGGTGAATGCACAACCTGCTTTGGTCAGCTAGCAAATGGGCCTTTTTAATTCAATCTAGTGAAGAGAGAGGATGATAAAGTATACACACACTTAATATTTATATAGCACTTGCACCATTCAAAGCATTTCACTGCATACACTATTTGCAGTACAGTAATCCTTACACCAGACCTGTAAAGTAGGCCAGTGTTATTGCAGATGGGGAGGCTGAGGTTGAACTAATATGGCCAGGTAGTGTATTTGTGGTGGAGAGATGTGAACCAGCAGCCTCACAGCTCATTCTCTCAAGTCGCTACGCCAGGAATGGGCTTTGGGAGGAAAGCAGTGATTCCTGCTGACCCACCCACCAACACTGCCTTCTTGAGTTGGCCTTCTAACAATATAACTTGTTTTAGAGGTATAGAATCAGCCTTGTAGGCCAAATTTGACAGAAGGTGGGACTGCCCTTCTGTCAACCACCTCACATCACAATGACATCAGGTGGAAGGTGCTTTGAAGTCCCAAAGTTGGGTTTCAAAGCACCTTGCAAGTCGTTGCTAAAAGGAAGGATTTCCCCCTCTGCTTTTGCAGGGGATTCCATGCAAACCGTTTCCTGTCCTGAAACGGGAAAGGGTTTGGCTGGAATGCTGCCGAACTGAGCAGGATTTAACCCCCACTATCAGCTGATGAGCTGGGGTTAAATCCTGCTCAGCTTGGCTGTGTACCACAATGCCTGCTGGGAACAAGTGCACGTAGCCAAACTGAACAGGATTTAACCCTACACAGCTGATGAGCAGGGTTGTTAATTCCTGCTGCTTTGGCTGCATGTGTTTGTTCCCTGCTGGTAACAGGCATATGCAGCCAATGCAGGATTTAAGTCCATCGGATGATAAAATGAGTGATATCAGCTGATGGGTTTGAGGAAAATGGTCTTATAGGCCAACTTGGATACCCTGGTGGGCTAAGATTAGCCCACAGGCCAGAAGTTCCTGATTCCTGAGATAGAGGAATTATCAATTATTTTAACCGCAGATACTTACAAAATTGCTTCCTTCCTTTTCTCCCCCATGCCAGTTATATTTCTTGTATTAGACTTTCATTTGATGCTGTGGAATATGGAAGCCTTTCTCCTGTTGTTATTAAAATCAGTCCAAAAGGGAAAAAATGAACACGTTAAGTGTTATCTCTATGACAGTTTTTATTACACACACACACCCTTGTCACAGGCACTGGCTCGGTATGCTACACAACAAAGAAAGCCACACACAAGTGATTAAAGTACTTGTTTCAGTTACACACTGCTACAACAAAATCCACAACATCATAGTTACATATTTATGGCTCAGTGGTTATCTAAAACAAACATCGGGGAGAAAGGAGAAAACCAGGGTAAGGGATTGCTTCCACAGGTGGAGAAGCTCAGCCACACAAGCAACAGAGGTCTTCCAAAGCCTCATGCTAGCCTCCACTTCCTTTGTCTTTCATGAACAGAAAAACAGCTCACACAGCTTCCACTCCACACACGTCCCATCTCAAGGACAGGTTCCAAGTCACTCTGCTGGGCCCTTATTCCATACATTCACACACACATCTTTGCTGCAAGGGTTCCTCTCCAGTAAAGGACAGGAGATGTATCTCCCTGCTCCTTCTGCCACCAAGGAACCTACACACCTTTACTTCTGAAAGAGCTTACGTCAGACCCTCATTCCATCACCAGTCCCCATGAAGATTATCACAAGTACCTACCCACTTACAAAAAAAACTCCATATTTTACCCTGATAGAACCCAGACAAATTTCCTCCAACCGTATCCTGATGAAGACAAGCCCAACCATTTTCCAGTTCCCAAACCTCTCGCCCAGAAACCCAGTTTTGCTTTTAAGAATCCAGCCTTTAGCTTTTAACGGAAGTTTGAAAAACAAATCAGTAAGTGAGGCTTTTTGTGGCCTGGAGCTGAATATACTCGTCTGTAGATCGAACTCTTGTTTAAGGGCCACTTGGAGAGGCCAGTGCATAAGCTCACAACCCACCACAATGGCAATTTCTGCACACCACACTACGCTAAGCTAAGCCATAGCCTAGTGCAGATGTGGAAATGCGCTGGTTCCCTAAGTGGAAAGGAAGCTATGCAAAGTGCTGATTGGTGGGTGGCTGTGATTCCACCTTGGATGCAATATGCTTTGCATATGCATCATGCTCTACTGGGGGGGGGGGAGGTTGTAAAAGTGCCACATCATTCATGAACTTATCCATCCATTTACCATGATTCATTTGCAAATAATTGCAAAACTGCTCTGAGGAGAACGAGGGATTACAGACCAGTAACCAGTGCTCTGCTTAGCTGGCTCTGCTGCAGAACCCAGAGAAGCAGTTTCCCCTGGTGTTAAATTATGGAATGGGAATGTGTTGTTAACAAGGTATTAAGTGCGCATCCAATGCACAGCAACTGCTTTTTCCTGCATGTACCATTAAATACCTTTCCAGGTCAGCATGACAACATGACATCAGGCTCCACAACCTTCTATGACTGACCTGTTAAAGCTCTGTCTTCCACCCCTGAGTCTTCCTTGCCCCCTCCCTTTCTGGGCTGCTCCTAGTGGTACTGGCTCTGCGGGCCCAGTTGCTTAGAAATCTGCGCATGCAGCATGCAGGGTGAGACAGCTCTGTGGGCGACAAATGGTGTGTGATGTGGTTGGCCAACAAAACGGGCATTTCTATATGTTTGCGAGAATCGCAAATATTCGTCTTCGTGAAATAGGTATTTGTCATAGTTCACCTCCCTGCTTCTTTTTTGCTGCCATTTCATCAGCATCAGGCCAGGATCGTGCCCACACAGCTTGTGACCGACCTTGCTGAACGCAGCCCACTCAGGATATAAGGGTGTGGCCGGCCAGGTGCTTGATTACGGCAAGCGGGCAGAAATGCCAGGACATGGAATTTGAGCCCCTGATAGGCCTACTCAGTATAATGAGCTACAGGGTGCATTTGGCTTGGTAGGTCAGTTGGTTCAGGCGTTCCCTTATGTAGTTGACTGGATGGTTCCTGTCTTCTCGCACCAGCCCAGCCATCACACGAGCTCCACGGCCTCCTGCTCCCCCCTGTTTTCCTGGTGCACCATGCAGCCCACTTTGTTGTTGAAGAGCCGAGACAGGCTTCCCTTCTGAGAACGCCTGCCCTGGATTGACCTCTCCTTCCAGCGCCGCTTGCTCCTCTTGCTGATCTGCCGTATGTCCCAGATCCTTAGCGTGCCATCGTGGGAGGCCGTGTACAGTAATTCGTTGTGAATCTGGAACAAAAGTGCCATACCCTGTTTCCCCTTTTTTAATACGTAGTCAGAAAGTAAGCCATGGCAGGGTTTTTAAGCATTTGAGAAATATAAGACATACCCCCAAAATAAGCCATACTTCCGCTCCGCGGAAACCAACCCCCACAGGCACCTCCACTCACAGAGTCACTCCATGCAGCTGGCACTGCAGGAGCGCGATCAGCTCTGAAGTAGCGCTCCAAGAGCTCCGCTTAACAGCTGATCGCGCTCCCGCCTTGCTGGCTGCATCCCCGCGCTCCGCCTTCTCGTCCATCGCCGCCCTGCCGCTTCTGTGCTTGTCGCCACCGCTGGGCTCACTGCTTCTTCCTTGCCTGGCCTGGCCAAGGAGCTTGGAGCGCCCTGCAGCGGCAGGCAGAGCGCCTGAGCCAGCGGCCTCTGCCTGGCCCGGCCTAGGATGCCTGCTGCCCCGCCACCCGGAACCAGTGGCTGCTGCAGCGCCGAGCACTCAAGAGAACTGAGCAGCGCCCTGAGCCAGCGCCCTGAGCTGTAAAAACTGTACCGATAATAAAAAAAATAAGACATCCCACCGAAAGTAAGCCACCCTGTGTTTTTTTGAGGAAAAAAAGTTATAAGACGGTGTCTTAAAAAAGGGGAAAGACGGTATTTTAAAAGGACAGCTGAGAACCACCATAATCACAACACAGCACACAGAAGCAAAAAGGCAGCTTCTCTGTTCCTTTTTTTTTTGTACAACCCGTTTGTGGAGCAGGATTTTCTCCCTTCCTTCTGAGCCCAATCCCAGGTGGGTGGGTGGGTGGGTGGGTGGGTGGGTGCTGAAACACCTCCTTTATTATTACACTGTATGGTGATTCAGCTTGCGGGCCCAGGGCCTTATGTGGCCCTCAATGCATTTTTAGTGGCCCTCGGCAAAATTTGACACACACCCCAATCTTTGCACTGCCTCCCTGCTTTTCGGGGGAGTTGTAGGTCAGCAACATCTGGAGGACCAAAGGTTCCGCACATCTGTGATACGTGACAGGTGAAAAGACACCCACAGTGTTGTCAGAGGCAGGACCTGTTCATGTGCAACCAAAGGCAGCACACAAAGAAAACTGGAAGTACTCCTTTATTCCCCCTAACCCTGCCTCCAGTATGATGGGAAGAAGAAAGTGTGACAAGCACAGAAGGAACAAAGTCTGGCAGAGGAGGCCTGCTAATGTCTACCACTCAGAAGCAGGCACAACACCCAGCCGGAGTCGGTGCGTGAACCCAGCTTTAAACCGATAGTGGCAGGAGATGCAATCCTAATTTTATTTATACTTAAACACCTCAGTATTTTTTAACAAAGTGCTCGTGTTTCAAATGTAAAGAAACCTGAAGAGGCATCATTATCTTGACCTCCTGGCTCCCACTTCCTGCGGGCACCATCCAAAAAACAAAGGGCTCTTGGCTCACCCGACTCCATGCAGCACAAAAGAGCAATAGAGCTTTGTTTTTCCCAGGGAGCAGCTCACTGCCATGTGCCTATCTTGGCTCACGAATTTGAGTGTATAACAGAAGAGCACAGCCAATGCCTCTCTCGCTGCTCGCTCTGATGGAAGCTTTTGGCCTTCATCTCAGGCATGTTGGGTGCATAATTATGCAAGCACTCTGCTAAAGAGTCCACTTCTGTTTACTGGGGAGAAATGGGTGAAAGAGCTTTTTTTGCATGTGCCTTAGCTCACCGAGAGCCTGCAGATTGGGGCTATAGCAAGCAGCCAGGTATGAAGTCTACGGGGGCTGGCTTGAATCCCCAGGTTGACTTGTCTGGACCAGTGGGAAGGGGCTTTTCAATGCTCTTTTCTAGCCTACCTGGAGATGCTTGGGATTGAACCTGAGACCTTTAGCATCCAAAGCCTGCCATTAATAGCTAACAGAAGGAACCCTTAAGCGTTTGTAAAACAAGTGACACCAAACCACTCCTGACCCACAGAGCTATAGCCAAATGTTGCGCAGCTGCTCTTTGTGAGGCTCACCTGGATGCAGTTAATAACCAGCTTGTGTCCTCGGAACACTCTTTGCAGGATACCGGTCTTGGTATTAAAAGCTCGAGCACAGGCGTCACCACTTCCTGTAAACACTGTAATGAAAACAAGGATGAGGGACCTTTTCAGAATGAATTTTTTATTTGTTTGCTATTAAAATGTTTGTTTTCTTCTATTTTCAACCCAAAGGGTCAGCTCGGCAGGCAATAAAACGAAGATTCAAATTACACAAGATAAGTGTTATTGAATTCATCAGAGCTTACTCCCTGGTAAGTGGGTTCAGGGTTGTAGCCTAAAGAGAGTCTTATAAGGGGAAGGGGTGGAACAGAGAAGGTAAATGTGCCAACCCTTTGAGAATTATTTTCAGCTACCGGTAATTCCTATTTTTGATAGCTAATTCTAATTTTGGCCACCTCATGAGAAGAGAAGACTCCCTGGAAAAGACCCTGATGTTGGGAAAGATTGAGGGCACTAGGAGAAGGAGACGACAGAGGATGAGATGGTTGGACAGTGTTCTCGAAGCTACAAACATGAGTTTGACCAAACTGCGGGAGGCAGTGGAAGACAAGAGTGTCTGGCATGCTATAGTCCATGGGGTCACGAAGAATCGGACGTAACTAAATGACTAAACAACAACAATGGAATTAGCCAACCCCCAAGCCATCTGAAGGCAATCCTGTATAGGGAAGGTTTTTTTTTTAAAAAAAAAAAACTTTAATGTTTTATTATGTTTTTATATATGCTGGAAGCTGCCCAGAGTGACTGGGGCAACCCAGTTAGATGTGTGGGGTATAAATAGTAAAGTTGTCCACTGCCATTAACGTCACACACACACACACACACACACACACACACACCACACACACACACACACAGTGTAAGGCATAGAGGAGGTAGAACCTGTTTTACTTCAGAAGGCAGATCATGGAATGTAGGATTTAGCTAAACTGGCCGCAAATTGAAGAGAAAAAGTGTACGTGACCCAGTGAAATAATTGGGCACATTGCTTGTTAGGCACAGGTCAATTCTGTGTCCAGGGCAGCTGTCTACCAGCTCCATCTGGTACACAGGCTGAGACCCTACTCGCTTGGATTACAGCAATGCGCTCTTTGTGGGGCTACCTTTGAAGGTGACTTGGAAACTACAACTAATCCAGAATGTGGCAGCGAGACTGGTGACTGGGAGCGGCTGCTAAGACCATATAACCTAAGACCATATAACACCGGTCCTGAAAGACCTACGTTGGCTCCCAGTATGTTTCCAAGCACAATTAAAGTGTTGGTGCTGACCTTTAAAGCCCTAAACGGCCTCGGCCCAGTATACCTGAAGGAGCATCTCCACCCCCATTGTTCAGCCCAGACACTGAGGTCCAGCACCAAGGGCCTTCTGGCAATTCCCTCACTGCGAAAAGTGAGGTTACAGGGAACCAGGTAGAGGGCCTTCTCGGTAGTGGTGCCTGTCCTGTGGAATGCCCTCCCATCAAGGAAATAAATACCTGACTTTTAGAAGACATCTGAAGGCAACCCTGTTTAGGGAAGTTTTAATGTTTGATGTTTTATCGTGGTTTTTAATATTCTGTTGAGAGCCACCCAGAGTGGCTGGGGAGGCCCAGCCAGATGGGCAGGGTATAAGTAATAAGTTGTTGTTGTTGTTGTTAGGGGTGGGGGAGAAATTTATTTTAGTTCACGGCTCAATGCAAAGCAATCTAATCTGTACTTTCTGAAACTCTATGTGAACTGAATCTCTACAATCCTTTGAAATTCATGGATCTCTGAATTCTACAGGGCAGTTCTTTGACCAAGAAAAATTATACCAAAAAAAGTATATTAGGAGAAAGTGTGCCTATATTAGTGAAAGTAGCATGCAAAGAGCCATTATATTCAGGAAAATTGCTTGCCAAAGTATGTACATTAGGCAAAATGTCATTCAAAAATATGTATATTAAGGTTGTATCCAGGAAGTCAAACTCACAGAGTAGACCTATTGAAATCAATGGAACTAAGTTAGTCACATCCACTGACTTCAGTGGATCTATTCTGTGTATGATTTTGTTGGATTCGAACCTAAAATGCTGGTGAATGCTGCTGATGTTGGGAAAGATTGAGGGCACAAGGAGAAGGGGACGACAGAGGACGAGATGGTTGGACAGTGTTCTCGAAGCCACCAACATGAGACTGACCAAGCTGCGGGAGGCAGTGGAAGATAGGAGTGCCTGGCGTGCTATGGTCCATGGGGTCACAAAGAGTCGGACCCCACTAAACGACTAAACAACAACAACAACAACAACAACAACAACAAATTCTAATTTGATAATCCACCCTGAGGCTGAATATAGCACTCATAATAATAATATATGCCAGGGGAGTCGTAATGTATTTTTTCACTTTTTATCCTCACAACAAACTTGCACAGTAGGCTGGGATGGGCACTTTCCCCAATTCTCTCAGTGAAAATCACGAGGAGGGGAACAGAACCCAACTTTCTTATCTACTTTGGCACTCCTCAGCTTTACATTTTATAAATTTATCAGCATTCACCAAATACCAAAAATGGAAACAACTGGCACATGCAAAAAAAGCATTAAAATTTATGACATCAATTATAAATTAAATCAAAGCCAAACACCCTATATAGCCATGTAATTTCCTTTTCTATCAGTTAGGCACGAAGACCAAATATACCACAGGATGTAACACAAACAATGAATCACTTAGCAAGCAGAATGAGATTTTCTTTTCTTTAATTAATTGTTTGAACAACATAGCAAGTCATTTTTAATCTTAGTGTCTTCTAAAAAGGGGCATTTCTATTTGGAATGTGTTAAATATTCTTTTTCGTTCAATTAACCCAGGGCATTTTTTACTTTGAAAAGGTACTCTGCTATAGCGACCCATAATCACAGGTTTCACGTGATAAACATAATCAAACAAAGGTTGCACTTACAATCCAGACATGTTGTAAAGCTAGAAAAGGCTTCCAAATAATCCAAAACGGTGGCATGCCTGTCAAATTTAGAGTCCTCTCTTAAAGGTAATTATTTGCCCTTTTCCACCCACATAGGTAATAGCTCCTCCCAGCACTCAGATGGGATCCTTCTCCTCCCATATAGCAATGAATTCTTATTAATGGGTCTAGGTGGCAAACAGTTCTGGGTTGCAAAGAGTGGCAGAGCCTCTGTTAGGTGTACCGTATTTCTCATAAAATAAGACATACCTACAAAATAAGCCATGGCAGGATTTTCCTGAGTTGAAAAAATATAAGACATACCCCAAAAATAAGCCGTACCGGGTAGTGGTGGGAGCAGGTCTGGATGGAAGCTGGAAGAGGAAAAGGAAGATGCCGGTCGGCAACCGGACCCGGCTGCTGCCGCCACGTGGAGCCCCGACCGAGCAGGAGCCTGCAAGAGCTGCAGCACACGCAGCGCCGCAGCCGAGCCCCGACCCAGCAGGACCCAGAGAGAGGCGAAGCCCCAGAACCCGGTAGGAGCCTCGGCGTGCGCCGCGTGAAGCCCTGGGACCCGGCAGAAGCCGGCAGCAGCCTCCACGCAGCGCGCCAAGCCCCGGGACCCTGCAGAAGCCGGCAGGAGCCTCAGCGCGCCTTAATTATAATTGAATAAATGTAGATTCCTGTACTGTTGTTGTTGTTGTTTAGTCGTTTAGTCGTGTCCGACTCTTCGTGACCCCATGGACCATAGCACGCCAGGCACTCCTGTCTTGCACTGCCTCCCGCAGTTTGGTCAAACTCATGTTCGTAGCTTCGAGAACACTGTCCAACCATCTCGTCCTCTGTCGTCCCCTTCTCCTAGTGCCCTCCATCTTTCCCAACATCAGGGTCTTTTCCAAGGATTCTTCTCTTCTCATGAGGTGGCCAAAGTATTGGAGCCTCAGCTTCACGATCTGTCCTTCCAGGGAGCACTCAGGGCTGATTTCCTTCAGAATGGATAGGTTTGATCTTCTTGCACGCCATGGGACTCTCAAGAGTCTCCTCCAGCACCATAATTCAAAAGCATCAATTCTTCGACGATCAGCCTTCTTTATGGTCCAGCTCTCACTTCCATACATCACTACTGGGAAAACCATAGCTTTAACTATACGGACCTTTGTCGGCAAAGTGATGTCTCTGCTTTTTAAGATGCTGTCTAGGTTTGTCATTGCTTTTCTCCCAAGAAGCAGGCGTCTTTTAATTTCGTGACTGCTGTCACCATCTGCAGTGATCAAGGAGCCCAAGAAAGTAAAATCTCTCACTGCCTCCATTTCTTCCCCTTCTATTTGCCAGGAGGTGATGGGACCAGTGGCCATGATCTTGGTTTTTTGATGTTGAGCTTCAGACCATATTTTGCGCTCTCCTCTTTCACCCTCATTAAAAGGTTCTTTAATTCCTCCTCGCTTTCTGCCATCAAGGTTGTGTCATCTGCATATCTGAGGTTGTTGATATTTCTTCCGGCAATCTTAATTCCGGCTTGGGATTCATCTAGTCCAGCCTTTCGCATGATGAATTCTGCATATAAGTTAAATAAGCAGGGAGACAATATACAACCTTGTCGTACTCCTTTCCCAATTTTGAACCACTCAGTTGTTCCATATCCAGTTCTAACTGTAGCTTCTTGTCCCACATAGAGATTTCTCAGGAGACAGATGAGGTGATCAGGCACTCCCATTTCTTTAAGAACTTGCCATAGTTTGCTGTGGTTGACACAGTCGAAGGCTTTTGCATAGTC
This sequence comes from Zootoca vivipara, assembly GCF_965207765.1. Taxonomy (NCBI): domain Eukaryota; kingdom Metazoa; phylum Chordata; class Lepidosauria; order Squamata; family Lacertidae; genus Zootoca; species Zootoca vivipara. The sequence continues at coordinate 49,010,118 of NC_142594.1, read as the reverse complement.
AATGAAGCAGAAGTAGACGTTTTTCTGGAACTCTCTAGCTTTCTCCATAATCCAGCGCATGTTTGCTATTTGGTCTCTGGTTCCTCTGCCCTTTCGAAATCCAGCTTGCACTTCTGGGAGTTCTCGGTCCACATACTGCCTAAGCCTGCCTTGTAGAATTTTAAGCATAACCTTGCTAGCGTGTGAAATGAGCGCAATTGTGCGGTAGTTGGAGCATTCTTTGGCACTGCCCTTCTTTGGAATTGGGATGTAGACTGATCTTCTCCAATCCTCTGGCCATTGCTGAGTTTTCCAAACTTGCTGGCATATTGGGTGTAGCACCTTAACAGCATCATCTTTTAAAATTTTAAATAGTTCAGCTGGAATATCATCACTTCCACTGGCCTTGTTATTAGCAGTGCTTTCTAAGGCCCATTTGACTTCACTCTCCAAGATGTCTGGCTCAAGGTCAGCAACCACACTACCTGGGGTTGTGTCCTGTACTGTACCATACTTAATTAAAAAATAAGACATCCCCTGAAAATAAGCCGTGGTGTTTTTTTTTGAGGAAAAATAAATATAAGACGGTGTCTTATTTTATGAGAAACATGGTAGTGGGAAGGACATTAGGAGTGAATTACACAGTCTATTCATCCTTAAGCTCCTGCTTTCTGTATTCAAAGCTAAAGCATATCTCAAGAGGTCAAGGCCAATTGCTGAGTGGCAAAGAGCATGCTTTGCCTGCTGGATAGATTGCTAGTATCTCCAGACTCCTGCCTGAAACCCTGCAGAGCTGCTGCCACTCTCTGCAAACACTACTAAACTAGATGTAGCACTGCTCTGGCTCAGAATAAGGGAGCTCCTGACTGGCTATGGTGTTAGGATGACAAGACACGAAGGAATGCATTACTAAAGCATTCTAGAGCCAGCAACTTTTTTGCAGCTCAGGCTCCTAGCTTCAGTTGCCAAGGATGCTTTCTGGTATGATTACTTCAGGTAGGCAAGCATCCTCTCTACCCTTTCAACTCTAGCATGTCCAGGCTAAGAGGGAAGGGAACCTGTTGGTGCAGAATGGGCATCAAAACACAACTGCAGCCGTTTTCAGCACAAATCATGCCAGTTCAGCTGTATGCTTGCTGCACATCCAATATGCAACTGGGGTTGGGTCAGCATGAATAAAGTCTAAAGGGGGTATCAGATTGGGTATGTAGAAAAAAAGGCATGCAAAATCAGTAACGCCCTCTGAGAATATTTATTACTTTACATACAATTACTAAGTTGTTGGGTGTTTTTTTTTAACAGAGACCAGGAGAACAGTCCAAGTTTGCCAACTGCCAGGATGATTTTGTGCCATCTGGAAGCAATTATTCCTTAAACGCCAAGGCCTTGGTCTGCTGCTACAGAAGGGGATAGTATGACTATCCTTGGATGAACAACTGAATGTTCTGCTTTTCCACCAAGGGCAAGGGTGTGCAGGGGGCAAAAAATAAAAACCTAGCACTTATAGCCCAAATTTGCCTTAAAGTAGCCTCAACATTCAACTGAACGTGGGGGGCGGGGAGCATCATATAATTTGCTATGCAGCTTAATCTTTTGGGCTAGCAAGGTAGGGTACTGCCAGCCGGGGGAAATACCCAATTTAACATTTGGCTTTTAACTGGTAGCAGCTAATGCCAAGGGCATAATCTGCCAGGCACACCTCTGATGAAAGCCTCATTGAAATGAAGCCACCAGGACCATGGGCAGTGGGAGCATGAGGAGGAAGTTAGCTGTTAGCGTAATTCCTCGCCCCGCAACCCAATATACTCATGCAGCTGAAAGGGATCCCATCCTTCAAGTTACAGAGTCCCCTCTCTGCAGGCCAGAACTCTAGGCTACATGGACCCATTCCAGGGAGTTCATGCCAAAACCTACATGCTTCTTCGACAGGGTAGGCAGTCTTTTTAGCCTGACATGCCAAATCCTTATCTCCCCACACCCCCATGAAAATATGACAGCTTGGTGGGCTGACCCATCTGTCAATCATCTGATGTCATAATGGCATCAGGCTACTGATATCTGGGTGGTCCTACCTACCTGTCAAAGTTGACCGGGGGGGGGGATACTACTTTGCCAGTGTGTTCCCTTCACCTGATGAGCAAAGACTTCAGTCCTGCTCTCTTCAGGAGTCTGAGCAGGATTTAACCTCATCAGGGGATGAGAAAAGGGGTTACACCCTGCTTCTTCGGGTGCACAGCCCCAACCCTGTGGGGAACGTGGTGCAGCCAATGTAAAAAATTTCGCTTTGTATTTATGTACTTAAGCCTAGATTGGTTTTTTCTTTGTAATGTTGAGTTTATTATGTGTTTCCTAAACTATTGATTTTCGTTATTTTGAATTTACTGACATGTTCTATATTTTGTATATTTTGTACTTTTAATGTTCTATATTTTAATGCTTTGAATGTTTGCTGTAAGCCACTTTGGCCACAGCTTATTGTGGAAAAGTGACATATATGTAAACTCAATCAAAATAGAACTGTGCCCTTGTATATTGGCTGACATCACTCACCCATCAGCATGACATCAGCTAGGCATGGTTTGGGTGAAATGGCCTTGTAAGCCAAACTGGACTCTCTAGCAGGCCAGGATTGGCCTACAGGCTGTAAATTCTTGCTCACTCCTGTTCTAGGAGGTCTTTGTTTTTTCTGCAGTATAGTTTTTCCACAAATGCCTGGAAAACTGGTATAACCAGAGTCCATAGCAAGCCACCAAAATGAGATATAAAGTAAAAACCATCACTAGGTTTTTGAAAAGATGTCATTCATTCACAATCTACATCCTTAACAGGATATTTCATCGATACTCGTCTGCTTTCACTTCTTGCAACATCTGTCAGTCAGATTTTTATTGTTTGCAGCCAACTTACTTATTACTTACTTTCAACTATTTATATACCACTTAATCACCATAGCTGCTAAGCGGTGCCATTACAAGCTCTGCAACATACACAAAAGCAATTTCACAGGCCTGGTCTAAAAATATAAGTGTGTCTTCAACTCTAGCAAAGTGTGCCAGGTGAGCAAAATGGCATCAGGGATGAGAGAAAAGAAAATTCAAAACTGAAACGAGATGTGTGACACCCTTTTTATAAGGAGCGAAAACTCTACATGAGCCTCTGCCTGGCTCTGTGTTGTTGGCTTACTTAACAAAAGACGGAGAATAGCATGGGGATGCTTGTCTCCTTCATACCCTCAGGGTATGTCTCCTACAAATTATGCTATAAGGAGAATACACAGGAGGTGGTCGTTCCTGGACTAACATATGTGGACAAGTGGACATGGTCGTTCCTGGACTAACATGTTAGTGGACAAGATGAGAAAAGGCAATTGGGAGGGTTTCCTGGAACTTACATATTCCAGCATGGTATTTCAAAGTGCTGACGCTGTGCTTGTGAGCCTTGAATGTCCGGACTCGCTCCCCGGTATCAGCCAACCAGCATTTCACCGTCCTGTCTGCACTCCCTGAATACAAGCGCCGATTCACAAGCTAAGAGGGGAAAGAGAGGAAAGATCACTTTCGCAAGGGTGCATCATTGGGAGTCTTTGTCATTTACGGCCCTGCCTTCCCCCTGCAAAAAGGAAAATGATGACACAATTCAATGATATGATTGCAATGTAGAAAACAGCACAGCTTTTGGAGCTCTAACATAGACCTCTGATCTTATGTTCTGCATGCAGCCAGGGCTCCCACCGGGCCTCCAAATGGCTTTGAGATGTCAAAAGAAGAACAGATGAAATAGCTCTCACTCCACTAGTATAATTAGGAGCAGATCCTTTAAAGCTGGTGAAGCTCCATCCCTTTGCATATATCTGTAAATAAATCACGTATCATGAAGACCCCCACAGTCTCCGCTGTGCCTCATTCCCAAAAGGAAACACGAATCCTGGGCGAGCACCTGGAACCCCTGGAATCTCTCAGCATTCAGAAACTGGGGTGGCATGTGACAATACAGTACAGTATTAAAAACAGTTTAAAACAAGTGATACTCACAAGAAAGGGAGATCCGTGTGTGTGTGTGTGTGTGTGTGTGTGTGTGTGTGTGTGTGTGTGTATCAGATGGCAAAGGCCAGGGTAAAGAGTTGCATTTCAGCACAATGAATATACTAGCAGCTAGATGCACCTCTGTGGGGAGGGAATTCCATAACTTCCGGAACTACTTAGGACAGTAGAACTACCCAGAGGGCCCCCTCTGCTGAGCTTAATATCCAATAGAGTCTGTAGGAGAGGTAATGGCTGCAGAATGGTACCTTGGAAGTCGAATGGAATCCGTTCTGGAAGTCCGTTTGACTTCCAAAATGTTCGGAAACCAAGGCGCGGCTTCTGATTGGCTGCAGGAAGCTCCTGCAACCAACTGAAGCCACGTTGGACATTCAGGTTCCAAAGAACGTTTGCAAACTGTAACACTCACTTCCAGGTTTGTGGCGTTCCGCAGCCAAAATGTTTGAGTCGCAAGGCATTCGTCAACCAAGGTACGACTGTTCCTCAGAAAACGGAGGTACAAAGAATCCCTTGTATATGCTTCTAATTTAAAAGACAGTGGGTTAGAATGACTAACCCAATGACTTGGGTAACAGACTGGAGGTGGCAATTCAATTGAGGATAATAAACAAGCAAATCTATATGTATTTAGTTAATAGCAAGCAGTTTTTTTTTAATGTAGAGGGTCAGTTACAAAACTCTGGGCTCATCTACTCTTACATTTCGCCCTGTGCTTTCTAGGCAGAGGTCCGTGTTTTAAAGTGCAGTGTCAGAGCATCTCCCCCCCACACACTGCTTTCCCCAGGAAAAACTGCTTTTTAACACTGAATCTGAACAAGCAGCAATTCAGGTTTTCAGCAGATTCACGTTTTCTTCAATGCAGAAGTAAAAAAGTGGGTCTTCATGGGGGAAAGCACCAGGCCAAACAAAAAGTGCTCCAACACATAGCTTCAAAGAGCAGACGTGTTCCTAGAAATGTGGCACAAACGGAAGTCTGGATGAGCCCTCTGAGAAGCTGCACACTCTATTACCAAAGCCAATGTCTCCTACAAATTCATATTTTTAGCTATTTTCCTCTACAGAAAACATACATAGGCAAGAAACCCACAAAACAGCAAACTTTCTTGTTCAGAAAACTTCGGTTTGGTGCAGGTTGCCCCTCCCCCTCCCCCTGAAGGAATGCTTGCTTCCAGAAGAGATCCATTATTTTAAATAAAAGAAACATTTCATGCAACCTCCCACAACAGTCGTTTGGCTAATGGAATGGAAAAACAACTGCAGCCGTAGGGCTTAAGGTATCCTATATCGTGAGGCACATACCAAGTGTGTTACAGGAAAGCCTATACATGATTTTTGCTTCATTTATGTCAAGATAAAATAAAGTGGCCAATCGCTGTGAAACGTGCTTTTAATTTCTTTCATTAGAAAGACAGGCATGCATTTCATCGACAAGAGCAGAGATTAATTTCCCATGATTAGCAAGGGAAGGGAGAAGCGGGAAAGAGGCCTTTCTACCAGAGGTTTCTTCCAAACTTACCCAAACCCCCTGGTTTAGTTTAGTTTTAAAAAAAACATAGCTGGGGAGACACAAATCCCAATTATAATCTGCCTGTGGCTTGAAGAAGCAGCAAACGGCTTTGTTGCTGTGTTTTTCTTGGCTGGCATTGGAAAAGGCTTTGTTCACTCTGGCTAATTTCCCAACAGAGCGGCTGTTGGAGAAAAGCACAGCAGATCACGGAAAACAAGGAGTACAACTGCGCTCGTACCTCTTAGGGAATGTCTGCAGGGTGGCAACTGCCTGAGCTCCGAAAAGACAGATGCTCTATCTTTCTGCGGCATTCGCATGGTGCTTCGTGAAGCTGGCCCAGCAGGTCCCCTGCAATCACTTCTGCTGTGTGGACAACTAGAGAAACAGACAGCATGGAGGTGTCCGTCCTTTACACCAGGGATGGGAAGCATCTCTGGCCCTCCTGAGTTTGCTGGGCTCCCACTCCAATCAGCCCCAGCCAGCATGATGGGAGTTGTACTACAACATCTGGAGGGCCAGAGGTTCCGCAGCCCTGCTTTAAACCAGCGGAGCTTGCAACCCTTCGTTCAATGGTGTTTGCAGTATCTTCATATCCCAAAGAAAGGGGAACTTGGTGACAACCTATTTGACAAATTTCTCAGGTCATGTTGACAATACTACATGGGATGGCTTTCATCCCACTTCACTTGCTTCATGCCATCCCATAAAACATGGAGGAAGAGCCTTAACCATTTAATTTCCAGCAGGCCTCCTCTCACTCATCCCTGGCCATGTTCACATCAACATGTTTCATGGAATCACAGATAACACTGTCCACACATGACTGACTCAACCCTGGAAAGCTTAAATTGGCACCTACTCATTCCCACTACTGCACAGGCGTTCGCAAAAACAATGTGTAGAAGGCAAGATTATCTATCTCTGGCTTGTAGTTATCCCCCTGCATGGAGCAAGTAACAGCTGCTTCCTGATCAATGTCTTGCTAAACCATCCATTCAAAGTGCCCTGTGTTAAACGCAGGCATGGAGTCAGGTGCTGTCCCCGCGCTTATTCGTTTTTATAACATTCCTTCAATGAGATCACAGCGTCACTTAATCTCTGCAACAATCCTGTGAGGTAGGTGTCAGAAGCTTTTGGGCAGTACACACAAGGCATGTGCCTTATTCAGCTCCTCAACACTTTGACCTGATGAACCACAGCTGAACGTGCGGATTCATTCCACTAAAAAGCAAAGCACGGTTGACATGAGGTAACTGGGTTCTGTCCTTAGCATTTATTTTGTGACAACTCACATGAAGAATACACCCATTCGTGCTGAGAGGTGATGGACATGTGTTTGTGAGTCAGCTTGGCAACTTTCTCAAGGCTGTTCAGCTAGCGTCATTGCTGAGCAGGATCTCAACCTGCATTCTCTATGCCCAAGGCCAGCATTACTCACTCTACTAGTCTACAAATCATAACAATGAAGAGACCTTTGTGGTGGATAGAACATGTTTACAGTGATAACTTATCTCCTGCTCCAACTTTCTGTGGTCCCTTCCCTTGCAATTATACAAATATTGCATGGCTTTTCCTAGCTTCCCACATGGAACCATGCCTGCACAGCTGCATTTTTCAATGGTTACCGCACCACAAATGTCATGGGTCAGTGACAGAGCAGCTGCTTTGCATGCAGAAGGTCTCAGGTTCAATATCCGGTATCTCCAGGGAAGGCCAGGAGAGAATGCTGTCTGAATTCCTGGAGAGCCACTACCTGTCAGTGTATACTGACCTAGATGGACCAAGGGTCTGACTCAGTATAAGGATACTTTCTATGTTCTTCCTAGAATTACTCTCCCCCCCCCTCTCTGACACACACATAGACTGTACATAATTCTCGCCTCAATGCAAGGAAAATAAAAACCCAGAGTAGTTGACAGACATGCTCCACATATATGCAGCTGTTCAAGGCTACAGTGATGCATCTCAAGATGAATTTAATTCGTTCCGTGAGTCAATTCATTTTGCGAAAAATTCGTCTTGCGAATCGCAGTTTCCCATAGGAATGCATTGAAATTCCTTTTTTTGCCCATAGGAACGCATTAATTAAATTTCAATGCATTCCTATGGGAACCCACGATTCACAAGATGAATTTTTCGCAAAACGAATTCGTCTTGCGAGTCACTATCGGATCGCAAGACGCATTCGTCTTGCGAAAAATTCATCTTGCAGGGCATTCGTCTTGCAACGTAGCACTGTATTTCTGTATCTTTCTGGCCAAAAAAATTTAGAAGAGAGTTGCTTAGAAGTTCCTTCTGACCACAGTTCTCAGGGATGTGCTCCATCCCAGTCAGATGCAGAAGAACATCCTACTTGTATTTTAATATTTTGTTGGAAGCAGCCCAGAGTGGCTGGGGAAACCCAGCCAGATGGGCGGGGTATAAATAATAAATTATTATTATTATTATTATTATTATTATTACTTCTTTTCTTGGTCGTGGAGTTCTTCAGTTCATCTCATTTGTGTACACACTCTGACAGTTGCTTTACTTTTCCTGTATTGCAATCTGTCAGGAAATACCTTATTTAAGCATACAACACTGGCTATAGAAGTCTTTTATCACACTGGCTTCCTCTGCTGTTTTCTCTTCCCAACAAATGCTACCCAGTTGCTCCAAGTTGCCCAGTTGCTCCAAGCAGCAACACTGGCCTTAGTGAACAGCTACATTCGCACGTAATGCTAAGCTTTAACCATGGCTTGTACATGAGTCATCTTGCATACATTCAAAGAAGCCATGGTTCGTTTTCTGAAACTTGGTTCATTTTACAGCTGCTCTTGCCTCATGCCTCTGTAGTTTGGCATGCATTTAGGGTGCTGTGGTCAAACAAACCACAGTTAAGCAAGACACCTAGACTCCAATGTGCCACCAAACAATCTATGGTGTGTTAGCCAACTACAAAACACATCACTGATCGTTCCCAGAAAACAAAAAACAAACCATGGTTAGTCTGCTGGGCTGGGTTCAGACATTCAAACAAAGGACACTTAGGTTAAACAAACCATGGTTTAGTGTTATGTACAAACCAGGCCAATATCAAGTCACTTACCTCTAGGCAAATGACAGATCCTTGATGCTCTTTGAACACTCTTAGCTGCTCGCCAGTCACGATGTTCCAAGTCCGAATGGTGTAATCAGTGCTGCCTGAAAAAAGCTCCCTGTTTGGAGCATCAAGTATAAGACATAAGACGGCCCCAGTGTGTCCCAGTAGGGTTTGGTGGCAGCGCCCACTGGACACCCACCAGACCTTGACAGTGCAGTCTGTGCTCCCTGTCACCAAGAAGCCCCTGCTCAATTTCTCCTCCTCCAGCTCTTCCTCTTCTGAATCCTCAAGGACATCCTTGGAGGAGTAAAGAGCCAATGTCAGAACACAGTTGCGGTGGCCTCGAAACTCTTGGATGGGCTTCTCCTTATCCACACTCCAGCACCGTGCTGTCCTGTCATAGGAGCCACTGAAGAGATAATCCTTGAAAACCAGAATCCTGTTTGGGGGGGGGGGATAAGCCACATGTCAAAAGAGTTCGAAGTTTTTTCCCCAGCTCCTTCTGCCTGCCCTTATAATGTTTGTGCTTTAGACTATCAGCATGCAATCCTATACAGTGGTACCTCTACTTACGAATAACTCTACTTATGAATGTTTCTACTTACGAATGGAGCTCAGTCCGCCATCTTGGATGCGGTTTAGATAGGATTTTTTCTACTTACAAATTTTTAGATAGGGTTGCTTCTACTTACGAATTTTTTCTCCCAATGCATTCCTATGGGATTCGACTTACAAATTTTTCCGACTTACAAATGTGTGTTCGGAACGCATTAAATTCGTAAGTAGAGGTACCACTGTACATCTCTGCTGAAAAGTAAGTCCCACAGAATTAAATGGGGCTTACACTCAGGTAAATAAGATTGCAACCTTAATAATCCTTGTAGCTTTTTTCTCAGTTTTATTAGCTGAACTGCTGTATGCAGAACTAAACATAGTACCCCACAGGAATATATTTTTATTCCTCCAATTTGCATACTGCTTAATCACAGTCGTCTCTAAGTGGTGTGCAGAAGATCCAGTAGAATAAAACTAAAAATGAGTTTTAAAAATACAGTAATGTCGTAATTCAGTTGTGAAGCCTGCTGGAATAAAAAATACTGTGCTAGTTCCTCGAATTCCCGGCTACTTTTCCAGAGACGTATTTACAGTATATCTAGATTAACTGAAATGGGGTCAGAATAAATTCTGAGGCAGCTGAATTCTCAACCTTATCCACTAATAGCCATGGTTGCATGCCCGCCATAGTTTCCTAGATGGTGGCTGTTTCTAAACAAATTGTGGTGCAGCTGTGTAATGTAAGTGCTTGGCCATGTGGACAGGTGAACTTTGTCACAGCCCTAGATTTCCCCAGGTGCAATAAAACTGAACACTGCAGATGACCAACCCTAAAGACAGTATAGTAGCCCTAAGGGTGGTCCTCTGTATTCCAGCCTAGGTTGCCAATTAATTTAGAAATTTCATTTGCAAAAAGGAGAAGTACATTTGGCAGCTGACACACACACACAAAATACCCTTTCTTGCTTGCACACATAATGCACGTTTAGCATAACAAATCAAGGTCTGTGTTTAAGCTTCTCTGGGGGGTAATTAACAGCAGGGCAAAATTCCAAATCTTAAAACAAAGCTTTAGCTGTATTCCCCCCCCCCTTTTTTTTTTACTACTAAGAAGTATGCTTAACACAATGCTTTTTAATCTCTCTATCAGGTGCGGCTGTTGCCAATTTCATTCCCAGCAGAGGATTAGGTTCAGTTCCTCCTTGTTCTTCTGTCCGTCTCTCTTGCCCAGGCTGTGGCTGCATCAGCATTCTTGCTGGAATAACTAATCGCATACAGCCAAGAGCATGTGTAGCAGAAATTTAGGCAATCCACTTGTGCAATACAGCATAGGGAGGAAACAACTAGTTTTGAACAGAATCAGAAATAAGGATGGGGGACCTGAGGAAGTTAGCTGAGGAGCTAACTAGCATCAGATTACAGGTTGTGACAAGCAGAGAATGCAGGGTCAGGGGAGAAATCAAGGCAGCTCTAAATAAAAGACTCTGTAGTACATACCTGTTCACAATCGATGTGTGCCCTCGGTAAATTGCCAGGCACTGGCCTGTCATCACGTCCCACTTTCGAATTGTGTGATCCGCACTACATGTAAAAGCAGCTTCATTTTCTAAGTGGCAAAATGTGATGTAGCTTTCATGTCCTGGGGAAAAAATATACAGAACTAAAAACGATCAGTACAAATTTACCAAAAACTACAAAAGGAGATTTTTGTAACAGGAATGTAGCCACATTCAGATGTTGTTGGATTTCGGCTCCCATCAGCCCCAGGGCAGCATAGCCAGTGTCCAGGGATGACTGCAGTCCTGCAACCTCTGGAGGACCACAGGCTTCCCTTCTCTGGTCTTATAACAGGAAGGTTTGCATCACACTCGTAAATCAATTACTGTGGCAGATCTGAAAGAACCTTTGTACCAGGCATCCCCAAACTTCGGCCCTCCAGATGTTTTGGACTACAATTCCCATCTTCCCCAACCACTGGTCCTGTTAGCTAGGGATCATGGGAGTTGTAGGCCAAAACATCTTGAGGGCCAAAGTTTGGGGATGCCTGCTTTGTACTGATCTTATGCTAGGCTGTCAGGACTTCCCTGAAAGGATTCCTGGGAGGTGTGATTGTCAGTGCCTGGAATTATCTACAGATCTGCAACCACTTGAAGAACTACAATACCCTGGATTGCCAGGAAAGGGAGAGATGTCTGCTTAACTTGTTTTGAATCTGTGATATAAATATGTCCTCATGCAGGGTCTCTTCCTCCCCCCCCCCAGACAATTGCTCTCCTTAACAAATCAATCCAAATTATTTAAATTCAATACAGTACAAATTTTTAAAGTAATTAGGTTTCCTGCTCCTGTTACAAACATATGTCCATTGCTTCCTGATGTTGCTACTTCATTCTTCTTTAATCATCTTCTCATCTATTAATTTTAATCCATTTACATAGCTAGCCTTTGTTTTCTTCCTTGCAATCAGCGATAATCCCTGAATTCTCAGTTGTCATAGACAGGGAGTAAAGGGAAAGGGAAAGGGAAAGGGACCTGTGACCATTAGGTCCAGTCATGACCAACTCTGGGGTTGCGGCGCTCATCTCGCTTTATTGGCCGAGGGAGCCGGTGTACAGCTTCCAGGTCATGTGGCCAGCATGACAAAGCCGCTTCTGGTGAACCAGAGCAGCACAGGAAAACGCCATTTACCTTCCTGCTTGGAGCGGTACCTATTTATCTACTTGCACTTTGAGGTGCTTTCGAACTGCTAGGTTGGCAGGAGCTGGGATCGAGCAATGGGGGCTCACCCCGTTGTGGGGATTCGAACCACCGACCTTCTGATTCGGCAAGCCCTAGGGTCTGTGGTTTTACCCACAGCGCCACCCGCATCCCAGACAGGGAGTAACCAAGGTTAAATCACCTCAGATGCGGTCATTTTGCCCCGCTCCCATCTTGACTGAGGAAGTTTGCCACAGGCTGCACCCCAGAATCAGTGGCTAAGGGAAGGTTTCCCCTACCTTGAAAATGGGCCCTGCACTGGCTGTCTGCAGTGCTCCAGAGCCGTGCAGTGCCATCTTCACTACCTGTCAGGAGCCACTGGCCGTCTGGGCTGAGGCTCAGCCAGTTGATGCCTCCCTGGTGTTCAGTGCAAACTTTCAGTGCTGAGCTACTGCTCCCCATCCTGCGGGTTCCACAACAAGGCAGGAACTGGGGCGGAGAGTCTCATAGGGTCCGAGCCAAACAAGGATCAGGAGTAGGCCTTAAAACAGCAGGCTGCATCAAGCTAACGTCAAGGATCATCTTTGGCGCAGAAACAAACAGCAGGGGGATGTTGCGGTCTCTACGAGGAAAAAACCATGTATTAATAATGATAAGAGCAACGACACCATGATAACAAATGATACTACAGTAGATTGCTCAGACACACGCTCAGAAAATAAACCCTGGAAAAATATCTGGAAACTTTGCCTGGTTAAAAACATGGCCAGACTTTTGACTCAAGCCCACTGGAATGACCCTGTTTTTCCACATGTAAGCTTTCAGCTGAAACAGAATAAGAACTCCACAATTCTATTATTCTACTCCGGTTATTCCCAAATTGTATGCCAGAGCGTTCTGGTATGACTTGGACAAACTACTTACTGTGCCTAAAGGAGGCTTGTCTGAGGCTCTGGGCATGCCTTCCTTGAGAACAGGTAATTCTGCTGATCAGGTGTGATTAAATGATCCGATCATGCAATCATATCAGATGCAGACAAACAACATAATTGCTTCCCCTTCCCTGCTGTCTGTGATTTTCACTGCTCTGGGCATGCCTCTTCTCAGATGCAAAATGAGAGTAGACTTTGCTACCAGTGTTCCTTAGCAATCTGGAGTCTCGGAAGCTGCCCTGCCGAATTTCGGCAAACTTATATTGAATGATGCACCTACATCACCTTGGAGAATGGAGGGCTATAGTTATGGCTAAGAGTTCAAGCAACAAACTCTGTAGCTTATTGCATATGTTTTTCCTTGATCTCCCTCACCACAAAATAGTGGTTGCTACTCACAAGTGTCCAAAAGCTAAAGGGAAGACAAATTATTTTGACGCTAGCTGCTGTCATTTCAATAAAAGCCAAGGCTGCGCTAAGGTTGTGCCAAAGAAAATCAAATTCTGTGACCAGAATAGACATTGCAAATATTATGCATATCCTTAGTTTGCATTCACTTATCCTGCTTCAAAAATCCAGGTTTTCAAAATGCTTGCAATTCTTTGGCAAAGGTTAAAGGATACTGAAAATATGTGGGCCGGGGGGGGGGGAGGGCACAGAGCTGCCTCAGATTACCATACTATATATTCCCTTTGTGGAAACACACATACAAAACCATTTCTGCAATAAATCTCAGTGGGAGGGCAGCACGGGTAGCAGGTATTTATCCCAGCAAGTGTCTCCCCAACTCCTTGATCCAATTCCCAAGAGAAAATACTCTCTAGATACCATGGGGTTTGTCTTTAATCTGCACAAGGCTGCCCGGGCTAATATCTCCAAGCCAAAGGGAAGCCTGTCATAGCAAACTCTGCCTACACAATTTGTGACCCAGTAAGCCAAACACAGCCTGCCAGCAAAATCTATCACAGCCCATCAAGTTTTGCTTCCTGCCTGGGATTGGCAAAGATAAAACAGTAAATTGTGAAGCACCTGGCAGCCCTATTCCAGCAGCTAGAAGAAGTGGCAAAAGGAAAACATACAGATAAGGGTCCATCCATCTTTCCATTCCATCATATGGCAGTAATTTACTCCCCTGAGGGAGGGGCTGTAGCATGCAGAAAGTCCCTGGCTCAATCCTCAGCATCTCCAGATAAGGGTAGGAGAGACTCATGTCTGAAACCCTAGAGAGCTGCTGCCAGTCAGTGCAGACAATACTGAGCAAGATGAGCCAATGGTATAAGGCAGCTTCCTGGGCCCTGTGTTCCGGAACCGCTCCTATTATCTTGAATGCAGCCTGGGTCAATATGAAAACTGGCCACAGGGTGAAGCTTGGCATATTTCTCCTCAAGCCACGTTTATTTACTTTCTTACAGTATTTATATGCTGCCTTTCATTTAAAAACAACCCATAATGCAATTTACTGTAAAGAAGTTTAAAATATAGGGCCAGGCTAACATGTGGCCCTCCCAAATGCTGGTGGACTCCCAACGCTCAAGGCCAATGGCCAGGGATAATGAGTGTTGTAGTCAAACATCGTCCGGAGGGACAGAGTTTAGCCGCTCCTGCTATAAATTATATTCGAAGCCTTGATTCTTGCATCCACTCTAAGAACAGAGATGTAATATACGTGCAGCTATGAGGAGGGTTTTCCTAGTGGTGCAGCAATAATTGCACAGTCCCTTCCAGCTATACAATTCTATGATTCTATGTGCAACACCAACACTGCCTTTGAGGCTGCCTCGTGTGCTATTTATGTGTTGGTTAGACCACGGTGCTGATAACGTCAAGTTCGCAGGTTTGATCCCTGTATGGGGCAACTGCATATTATTGCATTGCAGATGGTTGGAGCATGATGGTTCTCAGGGTCCCATCATGATAGACCACACTAGCTAGGGATTATGGACTCCCATCTGGAGGCCCACAAGTGCCCCGATCCCTGCCCTACATGAAGGCTTTTAATTTTTAAAATCAAAATTACTTCAAAATTGAGCCCATGCCCAAGGTGGTGTGGTGCAGATATTTTATATTCCATCTCACATATCCCCTAAAACCTCAATTTAATGCCACAGTCCTGTGCATGTTTTCTCAATAGGCAAACCCATTAAACTCAGCGGGGCGTTATTCCTAACTCTTAAAGAGTACAGGATTGCAGCCCAAGCCTCAGGTGTGAAAGCGCCTTTCTAGTTTCCAAGTCCAAGGGGTTGGCCTGGGGAGAAGCAACCCGAAAAAGGTCTTCCTTATGGAATCGCTTCCCCCTTTGACCGCAGGATATCAACCTTCCTAAATGGGGGCGGGGTGGTGGTGGAGAGAAATGGACCCCTTCGAGGGCGGGAAAACTCCGGGAGCAGCCAAGACCCCTTTCGCCTGCCTCGCCCAGGAAGGGAGACAGCCAACTCCTCCCCATAACCATGTCTGCGCTGCTTCCCTCACGCCACCGCCTCCCCACCCCACCATGTCTGGGTGGGCTGAGGCTTCCCTCGCCTCCTCTAAAAAGACCCCCCCCCCTTCCGACTTCCCTCACGGCCCCTCTTTAAACAAAAAGAAAGAGAAGCTTCAGGGCTCTGTCTGTAACCCTCGCCCACAGGATGCGGAGCAGATCCTGCCCGCTCCCCCACCCCAGTCTGAAGAAAAAAAAGGGGGGACGCGCGCACACACAACTAGCAACGCCCCCGACCCAAATCCGCAGCGCCCACCCCCCACGTCTCTCCTGTTTCCTTCGCGCGCCCCCCGCAGATATGCCTGCAATCCTCCTCTCCGCTTTTGTTTCCTGTCCCCCCTCACGCAGCCCCGCTCCTCACAGCATTCTTGCTTTCTCATAAGTTCCCCTCAGGACCCCCCCCCGGCTCCCCTATAACTCTGCTGTTTCCCTCGCCACCGCCACACAAACACGCACGAAATGTATTTATTTTTCCTATCCTGAGGAAAGAAAGAAGAAACCCCCTCCTCGTGTAAAAAAAAAAAAAAAGTCAGCACACATCGCTCTCCTCTCCAGTCACACAACTCCCCATGACTCGACGGCGTTTGGGTTTTTTATTGGGCTGCCTCTTCCCTCAACGAACTTCCCCTTGGGTGTCAAACGTTGGGTGCCTTCCCAAGACCCCTTCAGTGGGGAGTGGGTCTTTTTGTGTAGGAATGAGGAGGGGTTTCTGTCTGAGCCAGATTGGTGAGGCCGGTCTTAATATCATGAGGGAGCAGGATACAAGGGTGTGAATTAGCCCCACATGGTGACCCCCCATGACCCCAGCTGTGCCTGCCTTCCTCCCTCAGAAAGAGCCCCCACAGCAATCTCTGTGAAAAGTCCCCAGAGAGAAGCATCCATACCAACTGGGCAAGTTTTCCCACCCGCAGGGAGTCACATCTCCCTTGCGCCTCTTGTCCATTTCTCCACAAAGCTACACCATAATTCATTTTCTAAACAATAAGGCAAATCAAATCTGCACACCCCCAGCTCTCCCACACGGCACCATTCCTATGTTTCCGCCTAGCAATCTCCCAGATTTTCAAAAAAATAATAATTATTACATGTGGACACAGCACACGAGAGTTGTTGCTCGCTTACTTCAGTTCAAGTCCCCATCCCAAGGGGAAGTCCTCTTGCTCATGATCTCTGGTGTCGTTGGAGAGAAGCCAAATCAGCAAACACGCCGCACACCCCCTTTCGCCTTCAGAGAAGCTTCATCCAAAAATGTTATCTTTTTACGCACAAACTACGGCCAGGCAAACAAGCAAAAAAATTAAAAAAATAAAATCAGAAAGTGCAGGGATCCAGGCTGTAGGATCAGGCTTCTTCACATTGTTCCAGGGGGGGTGGAAGGAAAAATCCTAGAGGACACAAACTCCAGAGAGCAAACCAATCTAGTAACCACAAAACTCATTTCCAGGCAGATCTCATTTCCTTCCATGATAAGGGGGGTGGAGAAAAAGAGGGAAAAGAAAGAAAGAAAGAAAGAAAGAAAGAAAGAAAGAAAGAAAGAAAGAAAGAAAGAAAGAAAGAAAGAAAGAAAGAAAGAAAGAAAGAAAGAAAAGGGGGTGACAGATTGCTGAGTTAATGGAGCAAAATAGTTTTGCCCGGCAGTTACTAAATCCTAACTTTCTCCAGTGGCTTTTTGCATCGTAATAAGAAGGTGTCTATGCAGATCCTGAGTCTGAGTTTAGCATAATTCATTGGGGCGGCTGCTGCAGCACTGCAGAGAGAGAGAAAAAAAGGTTTTTAAAAGTCTTCCTGTTTAGAGAGACTAGCTGCCTTTTGTCTCCTATTCTTACCCCCTTCAGTTGTGTGTGAAGAAGGCTCATCTGAACTGCTTGCCAAGATCCCTGCAGGACTCCGAAACCTCTCTCTCTTTCTCTCTCCTTTTACCCAGTTCTCCCCAAAACTTTTTCACTGTTTCTTAGATTAATGCAGTTGTGCAGAGCATAACTTGTCCGTCTTTTCACGCTCTGCGGGGGATCAAATACCACCCCTCAGATTTCTACAAGGTCCTAAAGAAAGCTGAATTAAAGAGCAGAAACTAGTAGTATCTGCAGCACAAAGAGTGCCGCAAGACTCTTTGCTGTTTTTACTAGGATTTAAACTTCTCGGCAACAGATTCTTGGAAATGCACAATGCCTTGTGGTATATAAGTGATATGGAAAGTTTTGTATCTCAAGGTGCTAAAGGAACAGCTGTTACCCCACACAATATGGAATTCCTAGGAAGGCAAGACGTGAGGACAATGGGGAGTGTGAAGATGAGCAAGAGAAGCTTGGGCTGGATCAGAACTTGGGCTTTATCAGATGTGTCAGTCTAGCTCAGTGTTGCCTTCTCTGATTGGCAGCCACTCTGCAGGGTTGCACTGCACAGTAGTTTTCTTGGGGTATGGGGTGTTAGGGGTTAGGTAGTACCTCTGGTGGGGGTCATGTCATGCTCCTTCTGGGGTAGACTGTCCACCTTTGGTCCCCACCCTGCACTCAGCTCTCACCTATGGCTCCTAGAAGCTGTCACCATGTGACGGTGGCCACACTCCAGGAATGGCTTTAACTGACTGGCTAAACCAGGTGAAGGTAGCCAATGGGTCTCAAACCCTCAGTGAGTTAGGGACTTCCTTTACACGTGAAGACAGGCTCAGGCGGATTGACCGAACAAGACCAATGGTGGGTCCATCGGTCAAGAAGGTGGTTTCTGCATGAGCTGTAGAGGGAAGTGAGGGGCAGATGGGGCTCGTCAACCTGGGAAGGTAGCCCATCTGGGAGAAGGAAGACTCTGATGCTAAACCTCCGCTGCTTTGTGGGATGTCTTCAGAAGAAAAGGCTAAGGAGTAAACCCCTACACAAATCCAGAACGGAGTCCCTAAGAAGGTTGGATGGCACCTTGAACACTTCCTTCCGGCAATTCCTGTAGCCAAGCTGGTGCCAAACAGATTTCTCTGCTTTCCTTTGGACCACACCAGCCAGGCCAAGAGGGTTTTGTTGTTGTTTTCTGCTCCCTGGGCAGCCCAGGAGCTCCATACACACTGTCCAGACTTGTACCCCGGGGAGGTCACTTGGGTGCTGCTAATGCAGCGGTTTGACTTCACCTTGGAGGCACACTCCGTTGTCTCTCAAGACAGGCAGATGCCAACAACACAGTCAGATGCCAACAGGCAGATGCCAACAACACAGTTCTGGGAATTAAACCTAGAAGAACTATCTGCATACAAAGTGAATTTTCATACAGAATTAAAAAAATAAGAGGTGACATACGTAGAGGTGTATAAAATTATGCATGGTGCAAAGAAAGTGTATAATGAAAAGTGTTTATCCCTCCCTCGTTATACTAGAACTCGGGAACATCCAAAGAAGTTGAATGTTGGAAGATTCAGGAGTTAATTTGTCCATGGCATAGTTAAAGAGGCAGTGATGGCCACCAACTTTAAGGACTTTTAAAGAGGATTAGTCTAGACCAGGCATAGGCAACCTTGGCTCGCCAGATGTTTTGGAACTACAACTCCCATGATCGCTAGCTAACAGGGCCAGTGGTCAGGGATCATGGGAGTTGTAGTTCCAAAACATCTGGAGAGCCAAGGTTGCCTGTGCCTGGTCTAGAGCAGGCATCCCCAAACTTCGGCCCTCCAGATGTTTTGGACTACAATTCCCATCTTCCCCGACCACTGGTCCTGTTAGCTAGGGATCATGGGAGTTGTAGGCCCAAACATCTGGAGGGCCGCAGTTTGGGGATGCCTGGTCTAGAGGAATTAATGGAGAAGAAGGCTGCTAACCCTGATGACTACGTTCAACTTCATTCCAAACCAGGTGGGTGGACTAGGCTGGTTAATGGTGCAACTGGGGTGCTCTGAGCACAGCCTGCTGATGAATCTACCAATGGCCTCTTCTTCATCCTGCTTTATTTTGCAGGAGCCACTGAGAGGCTGGAGGGCCAGGAGGACAAGGCAGCCAAATTAGTCCCAGCTGTGCTTCATTCCAGGTCAGGAAGTCAGGAACACATATCCAAGCAGCGAGTCTGAATAACCGTGTCATGCAGTGGCTCATAGGTCCATGCCATAAATTAGCCCTGCTAATAAAATGTATGCCTTAGTGTACTAATCTGTAGCTCCAATCTGATATAGCTGGCTGTCTACCCTGATTACTCACTGTTCTATTCATGCAGTGCTGGACGTTAAAGGCTGGATATTGCTATTTCAGCCATCAATATAATAAAACAGGGGTTTGCTCCCATTTCACCAAATAGTAGGAAGTTTCAGGGGCAGCCCTGTAAAGGATCAGTTTCCTTGTGAGAGAACAATCTCAATTATCTTTTATTGTAATATTATATTTACAAAAATAGGAAATGAACATGAAGAAGCAGGCAACAGCCAAGACCGATACTGCTGGATTTTAACCCATGTTGGTTTCCCCCATAACAAATAACATGTCATTTGAAACCCTCCTCCCACACCTACAAGGCTCTTTAGCATTTAACTGGTGGAAAACAAAATGTGATTTCTGTCTCCTTCACTAGCTTCTCTCCAACTGTTTCTGTCAAATTCCCACCAAAACAACTACCGTAGTGTGTGTTCAGTAGCAAGCTGCCACCAGTCATCAAAAGCCATCAATACTAATTTAAGGAAGCACCTTTCAGCCAACAGTGTTCACTGAAGAAAGATCTTTTAGCTATTGAATTACAAGAGTCTAGAGAAATTTTTGTCCTCTCACTTGACAGCTATAACAACAGTATTATGAGTATTTCCCTTGCATCTGAAGTTTTGACTGAACAAACATTACCTCTGGCTAATCTGGCTTCTTTTTCACTTGGTGAATAAGCATTTAGACTCCCACGGCAAGCTTCAATTGCAGCTGGAACGAAATAAAAGAGGTATAAAAAAATATATGCATTTGATCCTGCCTTGTTTTGCTTTCAAGAGGCAAAAGGTTTTGGACAAAACCACTATTTATGTTTACAAACAAAATAAACAACCTTATTAAGTTTTAAATGGAGAGAGGATAAGACTACTTCTGATTCCTGTTTTGTGGGGCCAAATCCAAAATGATTAGGAGTGCTATGGTCTTCTGCAGACAATAAAGGCTCTTTTGTTCTTTCTAGGAAGTGGAGCCAGCAATGTTATAAAGGCCTAAGCAGTCAGTCTCAAGCCCCTTCTTAAGCTGATCATAAACAATGAAGTGCCCAGCCATTCGAATTAACTTTCCTAGAGGATTAGCCCCCTGCACAGTGCAAGTCTATCCCATGTGATAAAAGCAAGAGGAGGTCAATATCCAGGAGCAGAGTCTCCAAGTTGTTCAGACTAGTGAGAAATCCTGCTCTGGTCTCCTGCTGTTAAGAAGTTTTGCTACACGTGAATATCTGAACCCTTATGCGCGTCTACCCTGCCTAAGGACCCAGCAGAGACAAATACCTGGGAAATGAGACCTGTTGCTTGGAAACAGAATGTGCATTTTTAAAATGTGTGTGCACCCCACCCTTGTGCCCAGTAAAACCAGCGCTTTGAATTGGGCCCGGAAACTATTGGCAGCCAGTGCAGTTGGGCCAGGATCAGTGGAACATGTTCTATGCTGGCTGCTGAGGAGGAATGAGCCCTTTCTCTAAGACCAGCATGGACATGCAGAAGGCTAGTGGAGAAGGGAGGGGTGGGTCATTCTGTCTCTCCTCAACCAGTCCACTTGGTAGAAACTGTGGCATAGCATTGGTTGCTGGCGTCCAGGGCGGGTGGGTATATGTCGGGCAGTGGGTGCAGCCCATCTAATGCTGTCAGAGTGACCCCACCCCCACCGGAGCAAAGTGGAGCTGCAATGAGCTGCCTGGCTGGCCAATGTGGCCCTTGGCGGGCGGAGAGGAGCACTAGGCCAGGCTATGCTGGGGGCGCCTGCTTCGCGCCTGCTTGAAAATTGTGCACCTGGAGCCACAAGCCCCTGGCACCCCCCAAGCTATGCTCCTGGGTAGAAATGTTTTTCCTAGCCAGTCAAGAGGTTATAAATACCTGCATTTCTATGCAGACTTCAGATGACAACCAACATGGAAATTCAAGCTTCTAGCCTCATGGCACACACACACACACACACACACACACACACACTTGCAGGCTTCTAGCTTTTGTGGACTTACTTGATCAATGCATTGAATGTGTTAGAAAACCCATTATGGACTCCAGGACACCACCGTTCCTCTTCTATTTTTGAAAGTTGTTTCAATACACAAATCTTCCTCACTGGATTTTGGATAATACGTTTGGTACCTCTAATTATAAAGCACCCTTTTCAGCGGTGCAAACATTGCTGCTGGTACAGCTGTTTTAGGAAAGGGTTACCGCCAGCAGCCAGTTCCAGTCAAGCCAGCCATTTCCCAGGGATATTGTTGCATTGTTGGGATTTGAAAAACAACACACACACGCGTTCTAATAACCTAACCTGTTCCCTACTTTGGTGGAAGCTCTTGCTTCATTTGCAGTGAACTGGCCTCTTGCCCAGCCTTGTCTATCTCTAACAATGCATTCCTGAGGGGCTGAATCTAAGCACAAGCCAAAGGATATAAGTGTAAAAGTATATAAACAGGTCTTGGTCAACATCGCTCTTGTTTACACCAGAGATAAATGAGGAAATGGGACCCAAATTGTGAAATTGAAAACAAAATGAAGGAGCAAATAAATGAAATCTACCAGTGGCTGTTTCACATTTCAAAAAGCAACCCTTCTTTTTAGTTTGCAAGATTTGTTTGCAAACTGGCAACTGAAATGGAATGAAGATTGTTGTAATTATTTTTTCAAAGTAGGAAGAGTCTTATAAATAACTCCAGGTTTTTGTTGTTGTTGTTGAAAAAACTACATAGGGTGGGAAAGGAAAGATGACTGGTAAGTAGGAAGATGAAGGTGAGCAAATATCATTTCACATACTTAGAACTTGGTTGCAGCTTGGTTGGCTGCTGAGTGGTGACCAGGTCCAGGGTTACAGCTTGGATGAGACAACCCACCTGTCTCATCCAAGGGAGGTCTGGAGGGTGGAGCCACATGGAGAGGATTTCCCACCCCACCCCACCCCCAGTAATTGTTTTGTTGTCATTTTCCCTGCATACCGTAACAAGACATCCCATTTAATCCAACAGTGTTACAGAATCAAAACATACATAAACTCAGTGCTGGAGACCATTTGTGCCAATAACAATTTTCAAACAGTAGCGGACAGGACGTTTCAGCAGTGGCCACCCATTTGTGGAATGGCACTATCGGGACGCGGGTGGCGCTGTGGGTTAAAACACTGAGCCTCTTGGGCTTTCTGATCAAAAGGTCAGCGGTTCGAATCCCCATGACGGGGTGAGCTCCCATTGCCCAGTCCCAGCTCCTGCCAACCTAGCAGTTCGAAAGCATGTCAAAGTGCAAGTAGATAAATAGGTACTGCTCTGGCGGGAAGGTAAACGGCATTTCTGTGCACTGCTCTGGTTTCGCCAGAAGCAGCTTAGTCATGCTGGCCACATGACCTGGAAAAACTGTTTGCAGAAGTGGACAAACGCTGGCTCCCTTGGCAGGGCCGTCTTGAGCAGATCGCGTGCCCTGGTGCTGAGGGGCGGAGATCGCTCCGCCGCCCGCCCCGCCCTCGCAGGGCGCAATTGGTTTCCGCGCGGCTTTGCCGCGCGGCGCCCTCCTTGTCAGCCCGGCGCCCAGCTTACCAGCCCCCACGCCGTGGTGCACTGCGCCACCGGGGGTCTATGAAGAGCCGGCCCTTTCCCTTGGCCTTTAAAGTGAGATGAGCGCTGCAACCCCTAAGTCGTTCGTGACTGGATTTAATTGTCAGGGGTCCCTTTACCTTTACCACCATGGTCCGTTTTTAGGTGCCAGGCTAATACTTCTTATTGACCCAGGATTTGGGTGGTTAAGTTAGCTGCTTCTGTGGGTCCTCATTTTTTTAGTGGGGTGGCTTAGGGCTTGTACTTATTGTATTGTTGGATGAGCATTTTAAGGAATTTGTATTGCACATTGATTAGAAAATTGGCATTTAATTGATTTTACCTATTTGCATTTTACCCTGTTAAGACCTTTGATTGAGGGTGTGTGTGTGTGGTCAAACACAGTTGATATTAACAGTCACAATCCACTTCAGAAGGCTGCTTGGAAGGATGAAGTAGAAAAAGTGAAATGTTTTGCTGAAGTGAGAAATAATCGTTCCCTTCTCCTGCGCGAAAGGCAGCAGTTAGCTGATTCATAAGCATCTGTTTCCATTCATTCCAGACTGCGTGCCCTGATACTGCTGGATTCCTTTCCAGCGCTGACTAGGGGGCCAAGGAGCGGTTTTGCTGCTAAACATAGCATATATACCATACCCAAGATGACATGGTCTGAATATGGATGGATGCGGGAAGGAGCCTTTTATGAACTTCCTTTAACTCATCTGGTTTTGCAGACAGTCCTCCGACTCAACTTACACAGTGTAATCAGCGGTTTTGCTCTGACGAATGGAATGTGCATCCATACTCTGTCTTCCTCCAAGTGAAACAGGAGAGTCACTTTCTGACCAAGCAGATGGAGCCCCCTTCCAGTCATTCTTAAACCTCAGAGCAGTCCTCACTTCCTTTCTCTTCCTTCATGTGTACATGATCAACAGTATCCCAGGGGTCACCAGCCTGATGCCCAGAGGCCCACCAAGGCCTTGTGCCCATAGAGTGCCCTCTCCCTGCTGAAATCAGCCTGGATAGAAGCCCCATCTAAGCTAGCTTGTTCTTTTTACTTACAGTGGAGGTTGCTGTCCCATCACCAGCAAGCCAGATTCCATTGCCATTCCAGTTGCCTTTTGTATATGTCAGGCATGTCCAACAGGTGGATCGTGATCTACCGGTAGATCACTGGACGTCTGTGGTAGATCACTAGAAGATCAGTGGCTCCCCCCCAAAGAAGCTAAAAAACTTTGGCTCCCCTAAAAAAACTCAACACCTTTGTCCTGCACCCCTAAAATGACTTGAACCACCAAAAACAGCGCTTTCCTTCCTAAGATAAAAGCTCAGTCGCTTTCCTCCTTCCTAAAGCAGCTCAAGAACTTATACGTGAACCCCAAAAAGCAGGGCTTTCCTTCCTAAAAAAACCCTCAACAACTTTGACCTGAACCCCCCAAAAGGGGGTAGATCACTGCCAGTTTTTAACTCTCTGTGTAGATCGCAGTCTCTTGGGAGTTGGCCACCCCTGGTATATGTCATGGGATTGCTCCATCTTGCTCTTCACCTAGGGCATGGGTGTCAAACACAAGGCCCGGGGGCCAAATCCGGCCCGCCAGACCTCGTCATGTGGCCCGCCGAGCGCCCCAGCCAGCAGGACCCAGCAGTGGGACCTTGCTGCTGAAACGCCGTGCCAACAAAGCTGGGGCCGGGGAAATGCTTTTTGCCCCTGGGTCCCTTCACGCTCTTTTCTGGCGCTGAATCAAGGCGGCGACCCCTCCTCCCTTTCTTTCTTCCTCTCTCTCGTTCTTATTCTTTCTTTCCCTCTCCTTCCTTCCTTCTTTATCTCTGTCTTCTCTCCCTCTTTCTTTTTCTTTCATTCTTTATTCCTTCTTTCCTACTCTTCTTTCTTTCACCTCTTTCCTTCCTCTCTCCCTCCTGCTCCCTCTTTTCTTTCTTTATTCCTTCCTTCCTTCCTTTCTTCCTTCCATCCTTCCCAACTTTCTTCCTCTCCCTCATTCTTATTCTTTCTTTCCCTCTACTTCCTTCCTTCTTTCTCCCTTTCCGTCTTCTCTCCCTCTTTCTTTTTCTTTCCTTCTTTATTCCCTTCCTTATTTCCTACTCTTCTTTCTCTCCCCTCTTTCCTTCCTTCCTTCCTTCCTCTCTCCCTCCCACTCCCCCTTCCTTCCTTCCTTCCTCCCCTCCCCTCCCTCTCCCTCTCCTCAGAAACATAGGATGCTGCTTTATACTTCTGGCCCTTAAACCCTGCAACCAGGAGAGCAGCTTCAGTGAGTCAACCTCAGCCAGTCCCTTTGGTGAAGGGTGGTGGCTCACTGGCAGAACATCTGTCCTGCATGCAGAAGGACCCCAGCATCTCCAGGTACTAGTAGCTCTGCAAAGGTCCTGCATGAAACCCTAGCGAGCCTCCACCACCCAGTGCAGTTACCAAAAATCATATTTCAATAAATTGTACAATAATTGTACCTTTGAATATCTACTTGCCATTATTCTGACTATGTTTCTGCTTTCAGAGCTAGTTATTACTTACATTATTACAAAAAACAGTAATAATTGAATGCAGTGACAATAATTTATGAGAATAAAGAGTGGACACGTAGTCCTACAGATACAACCGGCCCTTTGAGGGTGACCAAACTGCTGATGCGGCCCCCGATGAATTTGAGTTTGACACCCCTGACCTAGGGCAAATAAATGAGTTGGGCCAGCTCTGGAAAGACTGCTTGTGGTACAACGGTGTTGCCTTGTTTGCCCCTCATCACACACGGCCTGACACGTGAGCCTGTACAAGCAGTGGTTGAATTCACATGTAACAAAAACCTAGAACGACTTACTGCGCCTGGATGTGAATGAGCGGCATGCTGGTGCACAGTGATGCCTGGCTCCTCCCACTTTGCACCTCCCAGGACGTAAGCGGGGTAAACGAACCCAGGGAGGCTGTGCTACATTAATGTTTTAAAATGCAGATGCGTCATTATATCTCTCAATTCGGATTGAAGTGGATTCGGGGTGGGGTGGGGGAACACATCGAAACACAGTCTTTGGACTCAGCTACATTGTCAAAGAAAAAACAGTTTATATGTGTTGTTTATGCATTATTAACACTGTGACATCAGATGGCGCTGTGGAGTTCCGTTTTTGCCAACCCGATTTCTCATACAAAGTTTGCAATGCGTTTAAACTGAATCGCTTCTTTGGTGTGTCTCGATCCAGCCTCTCTTAAGAAACAACCAAGTAGACACAGGATTGATATGGCTTGTGTGTTACATTGTGTGTCTACTGCTTCCCAAGCCAGCAGTGAGAGTGCACTTGGTGCAAAGTAAACAGCAGTGTATACACAGCCAAAGATTTAACTTCTCGTTGCGTTGCTCATGGTCTGCTGTTCCCTAACAAGCCTCCGTCACTAGCCATCCTTAAGCTGTGGTTTGTTGTTGGCTTACAGATCATGGCTTCTGATGCGACAGGAAGTTGGTTATCCTGGTGGGAGGAGCAAAGTGGGAGACATGATAAAATGTGCTACAAGAAATTGGGTAAGCCCGTCATCAACGTGGATTCTGTGATGGAGGTGAGTGATGTGTCAGATTTTGTTTACCTTTCTTTAAAGACGGGTGGATAGAGCCAGTGGCGGAGGAAGGGGGTGTGGTGGGTGTTGGCCGCCCCAGGTGTCATCACTGAGGGGGAGGGGTGGCAAAATGACAAAAATATGAGTTTTTAAAAAATAAAAAGTGGGCTTCCAAAACTTTTTAGTTCAGTCAACAAACGCAACAAAACGCGGCTGGCACTGGGCGCCACACTGCAGGAGCCAGCACTTACCATGGGGCCTGCAGTGTGCCCAAGCCATGTGTCTTTCCTGGGAGTGACGTGGTGGCTTGGGCGCCTGCAGGCTCAGTGCTGGCTGAAACGGCAGTGTGGAGCTTGCACCTGCCCCTGCCTCTCCCTCAGCTGCCCTACAGCTGAAGGGGAGGCTGTGGAGAGGCTCCGCGCTCCGCTCCGCGCTCCACCCCCTGGCTGCATGTTCTACCCAGCCAGCTACACCGCTGGATAGAACTGGCTGGATGCGCCGAGACAGGCACATGTTGTGCTGAATACACAGAGAGGTGTGCAAGGTGGTTCACTGCAAGTACACGATAGTGTGTGAACTGCCCCATCTTTGGTATGAGCCCCACAAGATTCCAAGAGACATTATGGAATGTGCCAGCTTGCCAATGGTTAACCGTAACCATTAAATGCTGTGAAAGTGACTCAGTGGGTTTGGGGGGAGGCCATCATTGCTAGGGCTGGGAAGGATGGAAAGCAGTTAAGGTGCCTTTCAAATTCCACTGGTACCCCCAAACTATCTGTGAAAACCTCAGGGTTTCTTTCTGTAAACCCAGAAATAACATTTCTGCCACATTTCACCCACCTTTGGGAGCTATAAAGCACTAAGCCAAAGTACAGCCTGAGGTTTTCCATTCCATTATATGATTATTAATTGCAGTGGGGAGGAATAAATGCATGAAAGTTTGCAAAGCACCCTTCTTCTACCCGGAGTAGAGAACAAATGGAATTATAAAGCTCACAGCAGGAGCACCGAATTGCCTCTGGGTTCAGTTTTCACGTCAAACAAAAAGAGACACACATGAACTTGAACCAGCCATTTTATGGTCCTGCTCATATGGCCAGCAGCCTTGTTGCCATTTTCTCAGGAAGCAGAATAACCACTTTACACAGCAGGGTGTTGGGAGATGCCGCGCTGTGGTCTGTTAACATTTCCTGTGGGAAGTCTCCAGGCCAAGTCACAGTTTAGAGCAAAAAGAAGATGGCCCTGCCATGTTTCCACAGGGGACAAGTGTGCTTACACACAAACAAACACCTGAAGGATGGGCATGAACACGTTGCAAACCAATTGCGTGGAATCTTTATTAACCTGAAGGCCACGTGAGTAGCCTTGCTTCTGAACTTCTTGTTTCTTGGACAGGTGGGAAGTGTGAACCAATATGTATGTGGCAGTGGGTGGGTTTGAAAGAGGATTAGACAAATTCATTGAGAATAAGGCTACCACAGACCCTCCAAGTGTCCTTATTTTCCAGGGACAGTCTTGGATTTACAGAAGCCGTCCCGGTTTCTGATTTGATCCTGGAATACCCAACTTTTCCTTAAAAGGTAAAAGGACCCCTGACCATTAGGTCCAGTCATGACCGACTCTGGGGTTGTGGCGCTCATCTCGCTTTATTGGCTGAGGGAGCTGGCGTACAGCTTCCAGGTCATGTGGCCAGCATGACAAAGCTACTTCTGGCAAACCAGAGCAGCACATGGAAATGCCGTTTACCTTCCTGCTTAGAGCGGTACCTATTTATCTACTTGCACTTTGAGGTGCTTTCGAACTGCTAGGTTGGGACTTTTCCTTAGGATGTCCCTATTTTCCTCAGTGAAATGTTGGAGGGAACAGAGTTATGCGACTCCTGAGCCAAGGAGATAAGAAACTATACAACCTTTAGAAGACATATAAATATAGGGAATTTTTTATTGTTTAATGTTTTATTATGTTTTTATATATGTTGGAAGCCAGCCAGAGTGGCTGGGGCAACCAAGTTAGTTGGGTGGCGTATAAATATGATGATGATGATGATGATGATGATGATGATGATGATGATGATATTGGAATAGGATGTCCCTATTTTCACTGGAGAAATGTTGGAGGGTATGCTATCAGTGGCCACAAGCAACAATGCCTTCACTGCTGGAATCAACATACCGGTACCTCAAATACAGCTGCTGGGGATCACAATTGGGGAGAGTGTTGTTGTGTTTAGGTGCTGCTTTTGGGCTTCCCATAGGCATCAGGTTGTCCTCTGTAAGAACAGGATGCTGGGCTAGCTAGATATTTGGTCTAATCCCAGCAGGGCTCTTGTGTAAAGAGACAATGTCACTTTCAGGAGACAGAAAAAAACACCAAACGAAAACAAAGCATTTTACACTTTGAGTTGATGCACACAGGACCCATAAAACAAAAAGAAAGCTCTTGAGTTCTCCTCTGATTACTATTATTACAGGTTCAGATGATCCCATTGTTTTCGTTTCGCCCCGCTGGCCAAGATAACCACGTCCCACTGTGCGAGTCTCAGCACATTCTGCTCCCTGCTTAGTTACATTTCGGAGAAATTGCGATGCTGGAAACTCCAGTCACACAGTCAAACCATTTCAAGTGTTGCAGTCTAAACAGGAGCAGACTAGGTTACAACCAGCTTCTAAAAGAGTTCTTTTTTTTTTTGCTTTCACCTTTCTGAAATTAGAACATGAGGAATATGGATGTGCGGGTTTGCCTTTAGAAAAATGTTTGTACCTTGGATGGCAAGCAAAATTATTCCTGAAGGAAGCTGGGGGCTCAGGAAGCAAGGTGGAAGAGAGCTCTCTGCGCTACACGGCTGGCAATGGCTTTAGGAACCAGCACTACAGTCACTGGCAGGCTTCTGTCTATGTGGCGCCTCTTCAAATGTGTACGAAACTAGCTGATTGGTGCTAAGTAGTACCTGGAATGATAAAGGAGAGCACATTTCCTTGCTCCTATTTCCCCTGTTTTATCCAAATTGATGTAAATTAATGTTCAACAGAAACAGATGAGATTCTCAATTTGTTTCCCTTTATTGTTAATTTGTGAAATTTCAAAGCTGCACAAAACGCTTGAGATGCAATTACAAAAACAAAACAAAGCCATGGCTACTGTACTGCCCAAATCTCAAAGGAATTGATTTTTAAGAGGAAACCTTTGCACTCAACTGGAGGCAGTTTGCTCCTTGCGCATTCCTTCTGCTTTTAAGGCAAGCGGCGCTGTTGCTGAATTTTAACTCAAATGGAATTCCACAGCACTTTTGAGTTTTCGCCTCTCACTGGCACTTGGCATGGAATTCTGCTGGGAATCCACTAGAAACTGACCGTGGTTCCAATGATGATTGGGGGCTGGCTGAGGGCGGTGGGGCAGCGGCCCATAGAATAATAGAACCACAGAACCAAAGAATTGTAGAGTTGGAAAATAATTTTATTATAATTTAAATTTTTATACCCCGCTCATCTGGCTGAGTTTCCTCAGCTACTCTAAAACATCCGTGACAGAAAGCCATCCAACCTCTGCTTAGAAACTTCCAAGGAAGGAGAATCCGCCACTTCCCGAGGGTGTTCCACTGTCACACCTCTTCGTCTGTTCCACTGTCAAACACCTCTTACCATCAGAAAGTTCTTCCTGATGTTTAGTCAAAATCTCTTCTCTTGTCATGTTACCCACGCAAGATCACAGAACTCAAAAGATACACTATTTTCAGGGCCGTGTTTTCAGAGCACCCCAAAATGTGCGTTTTGTGGCGCTGTGGAAGATTGCAGCTCTGAAAAAGCACTGGGGGGCAGGGAGGCGAGATCTCAGCGTGAAATTGTGCGAGGCCATGGTGCCCCAAATGGCCTCCATGCTCTCGCAAGGGAAAATGGAATGTCCCAGTTTTTCCAGGACATTTGAGGGGTATGCCAATGATTAGGCAGAACCACCCTCCTGACACCTGCCATAGTATCCGCCTACCAGGATAGGGCAGGTGGGGGCGCGGTGGTTGCAAGCTTGGGGCTGCAGGGACATACTGGTGGTGGCACCAGAATGCCTCTTCCAGTGCAATCTCGCTGTCGCACTGCACCATCCGGATAAGTTGCAGTGATGCTGGTGTTCAGAGGGCAGATCTGCCCCACCACAAGAGCTGGTATTGGTAGCTTGGGCCCAGAAGAAGAGACTGAGCTGGAAAGTGCCTATAGGAACCACTGGGGAATATATGCTGCCCATGTGGCACCCAGACCTTGGGCTCAGCATTTCTCCTTGTGCTATGCAAGCTGAGGACAGCAGGCATGAGTTCACTTTCAGGGCAGAGTCAACCTAAGGTTAGCCGCAGTGGAGGAAAGGGATTCATTACAGAATGCATTCAGCATGGGATGCCTTCCGTCCTGTTAAACACCCACATTTTGCAAGACTCAGCTGATGATTATTATGATTATTATTTCAAGCACGGAGCGAGTTCTTCCCGTTTTAAATCATTGGCGCTCTCTCTCCCACTTTATTGCTCTTCATTCCTAGTTCCAAATGACAACCTCCTCAAAAAGATGGAATAATAAGAAATAGGTCACTGTTCTATTGAAATCATGTCTGCGAAAAAGCCAAAGCTGTGAATTGCTGACAGATTAGCAAGGCAAGAGGTCATGCTGGAGCCAGAATGTACGGTTCTAAACAGAAATATTTAATGGCACTTGGAGCAATTAAAAAAAGGAGACTAGTGAGCTATCCTGGCCCTGAAAGGAATGCAGTTTGCAAGTGGGAAATAATTTTAGGAGAGTGCGGAATCAGGCACAGAGCATCAGTCCCTGAATCTTGCACTTTGCAGCCCAGTCAGGGTAGCATGAGTCATTCTCTTCCTCTGCCCCAAGCCAGCCTTGGTCACTTATTAAAGGAGGGCTATTTCTTTCTAGATGAGGACATAGAAATTGTCTGACATTGCTTCGGAGACAACTCCCTTAGCCACGGCAGTAGAGAAAGACAAGAGGTTTTAGTAGAAGATGGCTAATGGTCAGAGGTAACTGGGGTTCTAGTTCTAAAACATCTGGAGGGTCATAAATGCTCCATCCTTGATGTAATTGGAGGTGTAGTTTCTTCAGAGTGCTGGAATTTGTGGCTCTGTGTGTAGCTCATTATTCTTTGGGGAAGACTATGACTGTTTACATGGCATAATGTGCCTTATAATGCGCATAGAATATGCACAGAGGCATTGTGTTCTTGGTGTCTGATAGGGGAACTCTTCCTTGGCTTCCTGCCCCTTTCTAGGTCTGGAGCCTTTCTTCTGCACCCAAACCCCTCTGCATCTATACAGCCAATGGGATGAAATGTGTCATGAAGTGGACTTTGACCAGCCATTAAGGTCCGTGATGGCTTTGGGACACTAGTACACACACTCTCTCACACTGGCCTACCTCACAGGGTTGTGGTGAAGACAGAATGTGGTAACTCGGGTGTCTGTCAAATTTTTAAACATAGTCTTTACCACCTCAACTTTCTGTGAACTTTCCAAGCGCAGTTCATGGCTGCTGCCAGAGCACAGCAGATTTCATTGATCTTACAGACATCGCTCCGTGCTTCTCGTTTACTTTTGTTCCTGTCAGCCTGCACTTTGCTGCAGTTCAAAAGCAGCATTAGTCATCATCCTCATCACCAGCAGCAGCAGCGTTGCAAAGGAACTCTGCAAATTCTGCTGATTTGAGGCTGGACTGTCGTGAACAGACACCTCCCTCTTCTCTGTGCTCACAGACAGGGTTGAAGTCCAGGGCAGTGGTGTGTGTGTGTGTGAGAGAGAGAGAGAGAGCAGAACCTCCATTTGCCAAGAGCTAGCTGCCCATCCGCCCTCTAGAATTGGCAAGCCAGATAAGATCCCCGTAAAAGTGACAGATCAAAGTAGCTAATTCATCAGACTCTCCAGGAGATTGGCAAGAGGGGCTTAGAGCAGCGCCAGCGCCAGCATTTGTGGGCATCCATCATGCAGATGAGTCTAAACAGGCAGTGGGGGAACTTTTCCCGCCCGAGGGCCACATTCCCTTCTGAACGACCTTTCAAGGGCCGCATGCCAGTGGTGAATGGGATCAGAGACAAAAGCAGGCAGAGAAAGTCCCCGGAAGCAGTACGGTTTCAGGAGTGCGCAGCCTTCCCTACAGGGTGGCATATTACCAAGGCCCACCCCTGAAGTCCTGCACATTTCCTCTTTGCACAATAGGTTCGTTTCTTCACATGCCAACACACGACTCTCTCTATCCCTAATCTGGGAATAGAAGGACACATCCCAGCCCAGCAGAAGCACTTGGAGTGCAAAGTGGGGGCCAGTGAGGGGTACTGCCTGGGCAGAAATACAAGGGCCAGGGAAAGGGGCCTGGAGGGCCACATTCACTCCTGAGGTTCTTCACCCCTGGTCTAAACAGTCAATGGATGATCTTGCAGAGAATATAATGCAATACCTTTAGGAGCGTGGTCACTTAACATTGAATGCCTCCTGTGCTCCTTTGGGACCTCATACCAGGGTCAGTATCAACATGTGGCTTCCTTGGGCAGTTGCCCCAGCACCTTGCAAGTCTCCACACTCCATCCCACCAATAACAGCACCAGGGCACCAGGTTTCTATTATTATTATTATTATTATTATTATTATTATTATTATTATTATTATTATTATTCAGCAAGGCACTCCAAGCAGTAACTAACAGCTGGACTTCCCTGCCATTTTGACTTGCTCCCATTCCCGCCAACGCAGCCGTGCTCTCGATTTCAGAAGCCCACGTCGTGTTGAAATCCATCACAAGTCGATTTCCTTTTTCATCTTGCTCCTTCTTTTCTGAGGGCATGTGCTCACCTCCATATTTAGAATGAGGGTGTCTAAATAGTCTTGTGATGAAAAGCAGCTTTCCGTGCCCCTGTTAAGGGTCTTCAAACCCCGTAATTATATTTACATCGTTAGAGTTCAAGTAACGACCTCCCTACCCATCTCTTTATCCCTTGCAGTTTATTGAGAGCCTTCAGAATGCCTCATTCCATGAACAATGGCACTTATCCCCAATCAGAATCACCTTCCTACCTCAATTGGCTGGTCCACAGCGGCTACCCAGTGTGCTATCAGGCCCTGGACTGTTTAAGCCAATGATCTGCCTGGACATGTGGAGGAATGCAAAAGAGGCGCATTGGATTTCAAGTCTTTATTATTTCACATTTCTAGAGACCAGGAGGGAAGGGACCAGACTCTCGTTTTCACCAGGCAGTTAGTTAAAAATAGTTGACAACCCTTCTGATTGACTGGATGTTTGCACAGGCAGCTTGCCATTCATTGCAGCTGCTATAGTCACCTCTCTCGACCACATACATCTGGCCACGATAGTTAGGTTCCTCATACAGCACCCATCTGAAACAGAAACAAAATGTTTTCTAGTCAAAACACTCCAAGCCACATTCAGAGATGGTTATGGCGCCATATTGGTTTCCTCCAAACAGTTGGCATTTGATGTTAAAAGTTGATCGCAGCTAAAATTCTAGTGGCTCCGAAGTGGAGAGATGGACTTGCTCCTTTTCTGAAGGATTGGTTAACCAAAGGTTTGGAAAGAGCAGTGATGAAGACATTAACCCCAACATATGTATGTCTGGGAGATGGCAGACAAAAAGCAGAAACTGTTTTTTAAAACAACTGATCACCACTTATTCACCTTATAAATACAGTTTTAACAAATGCGTTATCTTTCCCCCGATGTGAATCAGTACGCACACCTCCCATTTGTTTAATGTTTATCTTGCACATATGTTTGTATTTAATGTGTTTATTTTAGATCTCTGTTGATTATTTAATTGTGTTTGGGTGTTTTGGAGATACTGAATTTGTAATATATTTTGTTATAAGTTCATTGACCTAGACATCTATCAAATTTACTCGCTCAGCCAACCCCCAAAGTTCTTAATATTGAGAATGTTAATATGAAAAGGCTGCAGAAAATATGCTTTAAGATACCCTCTTTTTCATCAATACATCTAATAAGAGACAAAGGACTTAGAGGCCAAGCCACATAATTTCTGGCCAGAAGTTCTATATGAGCACTGGGGTACATGCCCCACTACGTATGCCATGGGTGTCAAACACAAGGCCCGGGGGCCAAATCCGGCCCGCCAGACCTCGTCATGTGGCCCGCCGAGCGCCCCAGCCAGCAGGACCCAGCAGTGGGACCTTGCTGCTGAAACGCCGTGCCAACAAAGCTGGGGCCGGGGAAATGCTTTTTGCCCCTGGGTCCCTTCACGCTCTTTTCTGGCGCTGAATCAAGGCGGCGACCCCTCCTCCCTTTCTTTCTTCCTCTCTCTCGTTCTTATTCTTTCTTTCCCTCTCCTTCCTTCCTTCTTTATCTCTGTCTTCTCTCCCTCTTTCTTTTTCTTTCATTCTTTATTCCTTCTTTCCTACTCTTCTTTCTTTCACCTCTTTCCTTCCTCTCTCCCTCCTGCTCCCTCTTTTCTTTCTTTATTCCTTCCTTCCTTCCTTTCTTCCTTCCATCCTTCCCAACTTTCTTCCTCTCCCTCATTCTTATTCTTTCTTTCCCTCTACTTCCTTCCTTCTTTCTCCCTTTCCGTCTTCTCTCCCTCTTTCTTTTTCTTTCCTTCTTTATTCCCTTCCTTATTTCCTACTCTTCTTTCTCTCCCCTCTTTCCTTCCTTCCTTCCTTCCTCTCTCCCTCCCACTCCCCCTTCCTTCCTTCCTTCCTCCCCTCCCCTCCCTCTCCCTCTCCTCAGAAACATAGGATGCTGCTTTATACTTCTGGCCCTTAAACCCTGGAACCAGGAGAGCAGCTTCAGTGAGTCAACCTCAGCCAGTCCCTTTGGTGAAGGGTGGTGGCTCACTGGCAGAACATCTGTCCTGCATGCAGAAGGACCCCAGCATCTCCAGGTACTAGTAGCTCTGCAAAGGTCCTGCATGAAACCCTAGCGAGCCTCCACCACCCAGTGCAGTTACCAAAAATCATATTTCAATAAATTGTACAATAATTGTACCTTTGAATATCTACTTGCCATTATTCTGACTATGTTTCTGCTTTCAGAGCTAGTTATTACTTACATTATTACAAAAAACAGTAATAATTGAATGCAGTGACAATAATTTATGAGAATAAAGAGTGGACACGTAGTCCTACAGATACAACCGGCCCTTTGAGGGTGACCAAACTGCTGATGCGGCCCCCGATGAATTTGAGTTTGACACCCCTGACGTATGCCCTATTCTAGTTGTGCAGAAGAACCCATTGATCAATGCAGGTGGTTGTCTCAGCACCAAGGATAGCGCCTAGTGAGCAACTTGCTCTAACAAAGGCTGGAAGCGAAGCTAACCCTTTTGAGCCTCTGCCTGCTGCCCATCTCTCCTAGGCCAGCCCTCTGACCTACAGACGGGCACTTCTGTGCTCCCTGCCCTGCCCACCTGGTGCACCTCCTGTGCCGCTGGACTTTCAGAGTACTGTGGGAGGCACTTGGTTCCTCAGGCCCAAAGGAAAGCACCCGTGAGGGTTTGCCTCTGGTTTTATAGACCACGGATGTTGTGGAATCTGGCAATGTGGACTCCTGCCTGCCAGCCTCAGGTTCAATGGTTCCTTGACTGCCTGCTGAATTCTGGGGTCAAGACTATCGTTTCCACCCATCCTGTATAATATGGGACCGTCCTGTATTTCCATGTAATACAAATGTGAATAAATCCTATTTCATAAAGCTACGACAGCCTCCACTGTGTTTTGATTCCTGGGTGAGCACATGGAACCCCCTGGAATCTTGCCATGGCTTGGCAGAGGTTGGAGATGGTGCCCAACTTTTGTAACAATACAGTCATACCTTGGTTGTTGAACGCCCTGGAACTCGGATGTTTTGGCTTCTGAACGCCGCAAACCCAGAAGTGAGTGTTCTGGTTTGCAAGAATTCTTTTGCAGCCCCAACGTCTGACAGTGCTTCCGCAGCTTCTGATTGGCTGCAAGAGCTTCCTGCTGCCAATTAGAAGCTGCGATTTGGTTTTTGAATGTTTTGGAAGTCGAATGGACTTCTGGAACGAATTCTGTTTGATTTCCAAAGTATGACTGTATATCTGTCAACGGAGGATAACACTTCATGCATCTGATGTGGTGGACTTTATTTCATGAAAGCTGATACTGTAATAAATCTGTTACTTCTTTAAGGTGCCACAGGACTTTCACCTGCATGGCTGTTAGGGATTTAGGAAGCTGCCTTGCTCCAGGCTAGACTCTTCCTCCATCCAATCCAGGGGTTGGTAAGTTGCGGAGATCCTCTGTGGGCTGGGCCGGCACAGCGCGACGCCGGAAATTGCTTCTGCGCATGTCCGCGGTGTCAGAAATCACTTCTGCGCATGCCCGGACACCAAAAAACATGCATGCACAGAAGCGATTTCTGGCATCTGGGCATGCACAGAAGTGATTTCCAGAGCTGCGGAAGAGAGTCCCTAGCGCAGCACGCGGGGACTCACCGAGCGGGCGGCTCAGTTCGGGGGCGGCTCGTGGGCTGGTTAAATGGCCTCTGTGGGTCACTTCTGGCCCATGGGCCTTAGGTTGCCGACCCCTGATCTAATCCACTATTGCTTCTCTTGTCTATCAGCTCTCCAGGGTTTCAAGCAGAGGGTCCTTTAAAATAAAACAAATAACAACAGCCTTGCAGTTGCCAAGCCTTGAAGAAAAGACTCCTCCCTGGCCACAGAGGACATCTGGCAAGCACTTTGGGCATTTCAGCCAGAGAGCCCAGAACAGTTGTCGCCATCCTGCTTCCCCACCTAGCTGCAGGAACTACCATCACCCCAATAGAGACTGTGTCCCGTAGCATCTGTCAGAGCACCAGGTTGGGGAAGGTTGCCTTTGAGGTTCTGCTTTTTTGCCCTCCTAAGAGATGTTCCCTTGGCACGGAAGCACGAAGCAGCATGAACCAGAACTCCAGCTGTGCCTCACACAAGCCAAGCACTCTCTGGCTTGGACAGAGGGCTCCAGCTCTCTCCCAGGCACGCACATCCAAGTCATGCCTTCTGATTGTGTTTGTTTGTCCAAAGGAAGCTCATGGTACCATGAGGTCAGAGAGATAGTGGGGGAGGAGAGAGAACGAGCCAATGACATCATAACACAACAACTCCATCACTTGTGAAAGGGCGAGACACAAACGATGATTTTTGTTTTTCCCCCCACCCCCTCAAGAGAACATTTGTCCCTGGTCAGAGCAATGATGGAAATACAACCCTGCGTGATTGCCGGTTTTCAGGGGAAATGTTTTTGGGACAGAGGGAGGGGCAGCAAGACTGTCGGCCTCTCCAGTTGGCGCTTCGACCAAAGGATCAGAAAGCAAGAATGCGAGAAGGAACTATAGTGGGAAGGCTATAATTGGTGTTAATCTTTTCCAGAATAAAGAGGCTTGTTAAGCTGATCCTCTCGTGCCACATGCAGTCCCCCCCCCCTCAGATGAGCATTTATGACAGAACTGCTGGATTGGATATTGCAAACTGCAATTATTTATTATTACTACAGTAAGGACTCCACACATAGACCCAAGCCCAGGGTTGGTGGAATGTCAGGGGAGTAGAGAGCTGGGTTTTGGTCTCTTTTAAAAGGGATACCCTGTAGATATGGGGGGGGGAATCAATAAATCAATAACTGTACATGGCTTTTTTGAAGAAAGCAATTGGAAGCTGCCTTATAGTGACACAGACAATCGGTCTATCTGGCTATCTGGTTGTTTATGCTGATTTTGAACTGATCAGCAGTGCTTGCCATAGCTGCCAAGTCTCCCGTATTCCCCGGGAAATTCCCCAGGAAATTTCCCAGCTGTTCCTAGCTGAAAAAAACGGATTTTTTGTTTTTCCCGGTTTATTCTGGCGCGGCGGCCATTTTGAAACTGGGTGGAGCATGCTCAGAAGTGACTTTTGATGCTGCTCTGCCCAGTTCCAAAACGGCTGCAGTGCGACTTCTGGCACGGCGGCCATTTTGGAACTGGGCAAAGCAGCATCAAAAGTCACTTCTGAGCATTCTCCGCCCAGTTCCAAAATGGCGGCAGCGCTACTTCCGGTCTGCTACTTCCGGCCCGGTCCCTTATTTCCCGGACAGCAACTTGGCAGGTATGGTGCTTGCAAACCCCATTTTTCGACCAGCCACATCTTTTCCTGTCCCACATCTGACATCAGGTGTAGAGGAAGTGGATATCAAGTCCTAGACCCAACCCTGGAACATACAAGAGAGATGAGAAACCCACTTAGAAGTAGGTTTAGTCTGTATGGTGGGAGACTGAAGAAGTGTAGGGATTGGTAAAAGCTACAGAAAGCAACAGGGGCCCATGTCTGCGGGTGGCTATTCTGGCATGGAGCTGCAGAGTCAGAGCAGTCATCATCTATATCAGGGTGGTGAGCTCCCCATCTCTCTCCAGATGTGGATGGACCAGCTCCCATCATTGCTGACCTTTAGCTATGCTGGCTGTCAGGAGCTGATGGGAAATGGAGTCCAGCAGCACCAGGGCAAAGCATTTCTTGGAGGATGGATCTGCTGCCCCTGTGGATTCTGCCACCTGAGGCAGTCGCCTCATTTTGCCACAAGGGTGGGCCAGCCCTGACTGCAACAAATCTTGCTTCCCCTGTAGGTTTCCAGAGGAGACCCAAAGTCCAGTACAAAGCAAGACCTCTCTCTCTCTCTCTCTCTCTCTCTCTCTCTCTCTCTCTCTCTCTCTCTCTCTTAGCTCATATACACAACTCTCATCTATCAGGCAGGTGAGGTGGGTAGGGAAAGGCCTGCTCATTTGTTTCTATGGCAACAGAGCTCACCATTTCAAGATGCAGATGGTGGGTAATTAACTGGCCAGTCGAAGGAACTGGCATTGACAAACCTTGACAAAGGAACTGGTTTGGCAAGTTTCCTCTTATGTATGTATTCTATCCTCGCAGATGCAGAGTTGCGGGTTCAGAAGGGATCCAGTTTCATCCAGACTGACCAAACTAGCAAGTACATTAATAGCAATCTGAATTATACAAGTGCTAGTGGGTACATAGCGAAAATGGCACCGTACATGCACACACATCGACACAGAGAGATGAGGTTAGCAACATGCTCAAGGGAACACTGAGAGGCAAATGGCTCACCCAAAAAAAGAAAGCAGCAAGATGGGGGCTGAGTATGCTCAGTGAGCAGGGAATAGGAAAATGGCGGCAGCTGGAAGATGAACGGAATGGAGTGCTCTGAAGAGGGCTAAAAGGAGGACTCCATGCTGCAACCCTTTATTGCAGGTTACCCTTGTATTATTTTGACATCCGTTAGCTACTTACGCTCCATCCCCATAGACTTTGATGGCGTTGATCCAGTTTTTGGCCCAGCCTTGCCTATGCAGGCAAGAGCAATCTTCGGTGAACTCCTGGCTGCGCCCACTAAAATGCCTGCCCTCAAACACTTCGATCCGGTAATGCTCACCATGCTGTTGACAAAGGCAGGCCAAAATTAGCTTCATGAAACAGCAGCGGCAAAACCCAGAGACACCTCACTTTTTCCAAATTTGCACCAAAGAGCTTGGTGTTGCAAAATATGAATAAAAATGTATTTAGAAAAAATAACATTTGCACCCTTCTCTTCTTCTAAGGAGCTCCAGGCAACACAGAGAGGTGTTTTTTTTTTCAATTTGACCCACCAGTGAAAGACAGAAATGTGCCCCAGGCCGGCCAGTGAATTCTGTAGCCAGCAAAAAGCCACAGGTGGAAAATGGGTTCAGCATCAGCACTCGCCGGCCAGCGACTGTTTCATCACTTTAATATTTTATTTTGTCTACTGATTTAAAAATTGGTATTCCACTTTTTGAAATCATAGCAAGATCTCAAGGAGGTGGTTAGCAGCCGACATTAAAATATATATCAATAAAAATGTATTAAAATGTTTGTTTAAACAAGCAACACTTTGTCCCCCCTCCCCCATAC
Organism: Zootoca vivipara; assembly: GCF_965207765.1. Lineage (NCBI taxonomy): Eukaryota > Metazoa > Chordata > Lepidosauria > Squamata > Lacertidae > Zootoca > Zootoca vivipara. The sequence goes on along the minus strand of NC_142594.1, from coordinate 48,969,682 downwards.
TATATACAAAATTTGCCACTGATTTGTGTCCTAAATACAGAAGTAGTGCAGTGTAGTGGTTAGAGTGTCAGGTTGGGATAGGACAATGTTTACAATTTATTACACACCCTTTACCTTTGGGTCCCAGGGTAGGCCACGACAATTAAAACATAACATTGATATTAAAAAAAAAAGTTTAAAGCAACTTTAAAATTCAGAAATAAGGCGGGTTCTAAAATATGCATATCCAGTGTCAAAAGCCAAGATAAAGAAATGTGTCTTCAGCTAGGGAGACTCAGGTTCAAAACGGTTCTGAGCCATGAACCTCCCTAGGGAATTGTTTCCCTCAGAGTAGCCTACTTTGCAGGATTGTTGTGAGAATCAAATGGAGGTGGGAGAGAAGGACCCAACACTTTACAATAGGAGCAACATGCCTGTAAAGATGTGGTCATGCTAAGTTCTCCAAGCAGTTAGTACTTTTCTTATTATTACTGTTTTCAGTGAGTAATTTAATGCCAGACTATGAAAGTGTTCAAACTTCAGCTGGGATGGGGGAAAGGGGTTGTTCTTGTGACTGCCCTAAAGATTCACAGCATAAAACACACACACACACACACACACACACACACACACACAGAGAGAGAGAGAGAGAGAGAGAGAGAGAGAGAGAGAGAGAGAGAGAGAGAGAGATTCAGACCATCCTCAAGTGCCCTTTAGCATAAAACCTGCACCGGAAGAAATACAAACCACGAAACGACCACGCACAAGGTCAAGAAAACAAGGCCACAAGAATGCCACTTTTGACATTTGCAAGAGAACCAGACATCCATACATGGGAAATGAATTAAGAACCCCACGAGGAACGGAACTATGAGGAGGAAATTCCAAAACACACATCTATTTGAGACTGTTTCCCTTAAAACAAACAAACAAAACAATAATCACATTTTCCTTGTTCCTAGTCAAGTCTGTGGTTATTTATTCAGGATAGTTGTGACTTTATTAAGAAAGGAAAAGAAAGAAAGAAAAACACAAGCACACAAGCTTTGGCTTCCAGTATCCTGTCTATGCAATTCTTGGAAGGTGAATTGAGGTAAATCGCTTTGGGAATCTCCCTCTCCTCCCGCCGGTAGTTTTGTTAGGTATTTGTGAGGGAGTCTGCAGACAGGTATAATAGTCTTTTTAGAAAAAAAGAAAAAGAACCAACAGACAGAGGATATAATATATTTATAAATGGAATCATGTATGAGAAGACTTGGCTGAAGAAGAGGAAAGCTTGTGGCATTATTTTGGCTGTGGAATCTCAGATATACCTGAAACATCTGATGGCGGTCCAAAAAAAAAGCAAAGAAGGGGTTCTCTCCTGTTCCCCATCTTGTACATAAAGGTAAAGGGACCCCTGACCATTAGGTCCAGTCGTGACCGACTCTGGGGTTGTACGCTCATCTCGCATTATTGGCCGAGGGAGCCGGCGTATAGCTTCCAGGTCATGTGGCCAGCATGACAAAGCCGCTTCTGGCAAACCAGAGCAGCACATGGAAACGCCGTTTACCTTCCCGCTGTAGCGGTTCCTATTTATCTACTTGCATTTTGACGTGCTTTCGAACTGCTAGGTTGGCAGGAGCTGGGACCAAGCAACGGGAGCTCACCCCGTCACAGGGATTCGAACTGCCGACCTTCTGATCAGCAAGCCCTAGGCTCAGTGGTTTAACCACAGCGCCACCTGGGTCCACATAGAGATGCACAAATACACACATACAGTGGTGCCTCGCTTAACGAATGCCCTGCTTAACTAGACGAATGCGTTTTACGAAAAATTCGTCTAGCGAATCACGGTTTCCCATAGGAATGCATTGAAATTCAATTAATTCGTTCCTATGGGCAAAAAAAAAATTCAAAAAAAAAAAATTCAATGCATTCCTATGGGATTCGCTAGATGAATTTTTCGTTATAAGAAAAGACCTGTGGAACGAATTAAATTCATCTAGCGAGGCACCACTGTACACACACCTTCCACTGCAATGCAAATTTAGGCTGGAGACGGGAAATACCGTGTTTCTCACATTTTAAGACACCGTCTTATAACTTTTTTCCCTCAAAAAAACACTGGGTGGCTTATTTTCAGGGAATGTCTTGTTTTTATTACGTCAGGAGCAGTGCCCCTCTTGCTCCCTGGCTCCCTGCGGGGCAGGATTCTTGACTGAAAGAAAAGGACGGGCAACAGCCACCACCAAACTCCGTGAGAGGGAGTCTGAGGGAAGGGAAGTGTGTGCGTCCCTGGCCCAGCCCTCTCTCCCCGGCCCTGGGATGTTCGTGAGGGAGGGAGGGAGGGAGCTCCTCCGAAGGGCTGCTCTCTCTCTCTCTCTCCTCCCAGGTGGGGACTCACTTAATAGCAATCTGCTACACTGGAGCTTCTTAAATTTAAACCAGTACAGTATAATGGAATCTATCTGTGTGATGCAGTACGTATAGCAAATAAGGATCTCTACCAGCCAGCCCAAGACTTAAGAGCGAAAGTTCCAACAATGTAGCACTTTGTAGCACTGATAGCAAAGAGGCTACCGGCTGATAAGAGATACTGTAGAAAACAAGGCAGTTGAGCAGCAATTAAAATGGTAAATGGTAGCAATTGTAGCAATTGAGCCAGCAGGAAAGCGGGGTGAGATAATCTGCTGGTCCTAACTGCTTCTCTTACCCACAAAATGTTAACTTTTAGCAGCTCCTAAACAGCGAGAAGCCACCGGCAGCGATCCCGGTACCAGTAAAAATCCTTAAAGGGGCAGCTCTACAGACAAGCAATAGAAAGAAAAAGAATCCTCACTTTTTAAAAGGTTTTTAAAAGGGGGGAAGGTGGGGGGAAGCGAGAGGTGGGCTCTGTGTGTGTGTGTGTGTGTGTGTGTGTGTGTGTGAGAGAGAGAGAGAGAGAGAGAGAGACACGCAGGGGAGAGAGAGAGAGAGAGAGAGAGACGCGCACACAGAGTCTCTCCCTAAAGGGGAAGGCAGCGTCTTCAATCGCCCCTCTTTTCTTCCTCCTGTTTCATCTCCTCCCCACCGCAAATGCCACTTTTCTCCTCTTCACTCACACAGCCTAGCTAAAAAAAAAAAAATCGAACGGGAGGGGAAATCACGAGTCTGCAGCAACCAGCAGCTATGGCTCTTCGGTGCATTTTTACAAGCTTTTAAAAGAAATACGTGTCTTTGGAGCGACAGCAAAATGGGGAGAGATTTTTAGGGGGGGGGGAGTTTGCTGGCGGGAGGGGGGAAGGGTCTATCACTATGTCTTATTTTCGGGTTATGGCTTATATCGCACAATTGCTTAGAAATCCTGCTATGTCTTATATTATGCCTACGTCTTAAAAAAGGAGAAACACGGTAGTACTGTAGTTAAAAATTGCTGAAGGTACTTTGAGGGAGAGCTCCATTCCTGTGGTGTGTATGTGTCTTATTGTATTAAAAATATGTTTTCTGCTTTTCAGCTAGTAAGTTTGCAGAATACCTTACAAAAAAAGGGCAGCAGGAGGGCTAACGAATTAACAAGCACAATCCAGTACATGTCTAAAAGAAGTCCCATTGAGTTCTATTGGTTGTTTCCAACTTAGAGTAGAGCCACTTAATAGACATAATATAGACCTGCCCATTAAGTACAATGGGTCTACTCTTGAGTATGCATCACCACCCACAGCTATTGCCAGGAGATTGAAGTAGGACATATCTAGTGGATCTTAATGATTGGGTGGGGTATGTTATTCCTTCAGATACTTGGGTTCCAGGTTATTCAGGGCTTTATGCACCACCAATATTATTAAGTTTATTCGAGCCTGGCAATGCACAGGCAGCTGGTGTGGGGACTTGCGAACCAACTGGAGTTTGAAGAAGACAACAGAGGCTTAGACAATAGAAAATAGTTGCCTTGCCACTCCTCCTCAGGTGACAGCTTAGAATTGATGAGCAGCCCCAAGCAATGAACTTGGTCCTTCAACCACCAACCCACAGAACCACCATCTCATTGGGCTTCAGCTTCAATTTATTGGACCTCAACCATCCCAACACTGGTCAAGTACTTAAACAGCATCTCCTGATTGAGGTGAGATAGACCACTCTGTGATCGTCAGATGTAGGGCATCATCATCATCATCACTGAAGAGTGGGCTGTTACCAACACTGATTGGGCCTTGCTCAAAATCCCTGGATGACTTCCCCCAATAACTTCATAAAGATCTTAAAACAGCAACCGGAAACTCAATGGAACCCCGGGGGACCTCACAGTCCAGAAGCCATGAGGTTAAGCAAGGGACTCAGGTTCCTACAGGTATGAACAGAACCACTGGGAGACAGAGGCACCAGCCCCTAACCCAGATTGGATGCCAAGGTCCAGGAGATACGTTCTTGTTCTTTGTCTTGCTTGATCACATGATGGCACAAAGACCTGGGCTATGAAGGCAAGAGTTTAATCCCCTGGAACAGACAAGCCTGCCCAGGCATGTGGAATGTTTTAAATAATAGTAGTAGTTGTTTACTATTTTTACTGATAATTTTGTTTTATACTTTGTAAACTACTTTGAGGTTTTTCTTCTATCAAGCGGTGCATAATTTTTATGAAAAGTAATAAATTATGACCATTCTGGCAAGTTGTTAAAACATACAATGATGCTGAAAACATTCCAAACATCTTCCCAAAGGGCAAGAGTGAGATACCTGGAAATAGAGACTCCCTGTGATAAACAGCACCTGTTCAGTCACTCATCGACAAAAAAAAAGGAGCACTAACCATCCCAACTGGCTTGCAGGATCCCATTCGGTCATTGTGCCCGTTCCAGCGGTGGAAGCCGGGATATTCGCCATGCTCCAGGATGTACTGCTGGCCTCGGAAGTCTGCGAGGCTGAAACAGATCCAGGCTCCGCTCTGCACACAGATGGAATTGACTCTGTTCATGAAGCCTCGCTCCTGGAAGTTGTCGCAGGGCCCGCTAACCTCCAGCTTCCGGCCTGTGAAGCATTTGCCTTCATAGAAAGTTATCTGGAGGAAAGAGGACGTTCCAAGCATTGAGCTACGGCCGTTGCGCGGCCCCCACGACCCACCGGTATTCCAAGCAAATGGAATCCGCTGCCAGACGGATTTAATTTTGCATTCAACGAGAGAGTTCATTGAAAGCTGGAAGTATTCTTTTAATGAGACATTACAGCTTACAACACTGTGTGTGGCTAACAATGCAGCCCCTCGAGGTTTTCTTTTATAAACACCATTTTTTTAAATTGTGTATTTAGATTAAGACACACTTCATTGTATTTCCCAATCCTCTTTATCCTCTTGCTTTCATATGCTTTTCCTTCTCTGGAGTTGCCAGATTACTTGTTTTTAAGGAACACCCCTTAATCTCAGACCACCCCAGCTGTGTAGCCCCATCCTGCAAGGCAACACAGCCCCACAATGTTTTGGAAAGCGTAGCTCCATTAAGCCATCCTGTCTCCTGTTGGCATCCAAAGCTTTTATTTTTCCAGCTCATCTCCTCCTCCCTTTTTTTAAAAAAAGCCTCTGATCTCGTACATAGGCAAAGTTACAAAAAGGAACACGTTACTTACTTTTCCTGAATACTGAGACATGTTTCATTGGCAACTGCTAACACAGAGGCGGACTCCCAAATGGGATTTTCAGAGCCACGGGAACCTCTACTATATATCAGCAGCAGGGAGACCAGGTTGGGTTTGTAAGGCCTGCCAAACAATGCACACTGGGGATGGTTCATGCTTAGCTGGCAAGAACGGCATACCTCTCTCTCTGCTGATATGGGAGTTTTAATTTAATCCATACAATTTAACAAAAGAATCACTCATTGGGGGATTTGAGCAATGAGCATTGAACATTTACAGTTCCTTTTAGAGAGGAGCTTTATTTATTAGACTAGGTAACAAGCCGATTTTCATCTGCTTTTCCTTTTAACACAGCACATGTAAGCCTCTCCTCCTGGAGCCCATAGAGTGAGTCTTCAGAAGATGCCTTGGAAATTAGGAATGTGCCCTATACCCTATTGGTCTGTCTAGTCCGGTATTATCTGTTTTAACTGGAAGTTATCTAAAGCTTCAAGTCTCTTTTTCCTCTTCCTTCCCCGCCCCCTTTTCCTTGTGTCTCTCTTTTTTTAAGATTATAGCAGGGACTGCCTTGTTTTAATCGTATCATGGCTGTCAAGTTTTCCCTTTTCTCGTGAGGAAGCCTATTCAGCATAAGGGAATTTCCCTTAAAAAAGGGGAGAACTAGACAGCTATGATTGTATACGAGCCTTTTTAGCTGGATTCTCAGATACAAATGTACTAAATACGAGTAAAGGAGCCCAAGATCCTGGAGATGAAGCATACTGTATGTAAAGTGTATGAACATAGAAAGTTGCCTTATTATTATTATTATTATTTGCATACTGCCCTTCATCCAAAGGTCACAGGGCAGTTCACAACATAAAAACACTAATACAGAAAATACACAAAACACAGGCCTGAAGGATGTTTAGAATTACATCTGAACCAGACTGCAGCAACAGCCAACATACAAACGCAGACTTGCCCTTCTTTAGGGGAAATGGGACCTTCGACTCTCAACTAGAGGCTTCCAACAAGTGTTTCCAAAAAGCAAATTCCTCTGTGGCTCTGCAGAGGCTAGATGTGTTGTGCTCACATTTTCCTCACAGAAAACAAGCCCCTATGGTGTATTAAAGCACAGAATGGCTATGTTCAGAGAAGCACCTTCTTGCTACCATATTATGCTGTCCTGCTTCATCAGAAGACCTCATTAAACAATGCTGGAACCAATTTCATGTTAAGCCAAGCCCTGAAAATACACTTCTATTGCCAAGCTTCAAAATAATTTCCACATTGCATATGTACACCCCCCCAAAAAAATTCTATATTGCTTATAAACGCCCTGCAGTACTAGAGTTAATTCCTATATGAACCAGCAGATATAGAATGAGATCAAACTGGCTCAGCGAGTGCTATTTTTGTACCAGCACGCAATTTATTAGCAGGAACATTTTATACATTCAAAGCACTCTAGAGACAAAACTAATTAAATCATATTACCCCTGGGGAAGGAGCTAATGATAACCATTCCTTTTTCACAGTTGGGGAAATTGGGCCAATGGGAGGTCCCAAGCCTCAAGAGGGAATTAATGGCAATGGCAGACTTGAAACCTAGCCCTCCAATGCTTGCACTAGGCCCCCAGGTGCCAGACTTCCATTGCTTGGATCTTGGCAAAGCTTGCTGGATGGAGAAATACAATGCACCATGCTGCGTGCTTCCATTGTGAGCTCGTTATTTTTCCGGTATTACCATTTTGTCTTCACAACCAACCCTTCAGGTACAAGAAGGCTGAAGCTGTGATTGGCCCAAGGTCACCAACAGGACGCATGACGAAGCAAGGATTTGTGCTCATTCATCCAATCCAAAACTACCGACTGTAGAACCCTTGTTCTCATATCAGAACTGAACCATGCAATTTGAAAAGGGGAACCCCTAGCATGTTTCAATGTACGCCCAATATGAAATGTGGGCAGCTGACGGAAAGGTTTATGATTGGCTACTGTGGAGTATCACTCACTGAGGATCAACTGTGGGAGAGGGCTATTGACCTCACGTCCTACTTGTGACCTTCCCAAATGCATTTGGAAACAGAATGCTGGACAAGACATGCCTCTCCTCTGACCAGCAGGGTCCTCAAGTTCTTGTGGCCTTTGCTTTCATTATTAGATTAGCACACCCTAAAATTCATGCAATGGTCAAGACACTTTTCAGAATAGCATACAGAGCAGCAACCCAACTGAAGTATCCCAGCCTGTTGAGATGCTGAAAATTTGTCTGTTACTAAACATCAGCTTGGCCAGCTTTCCAATTTTTGTGTACCATTTTTGGATGACGAGTAGTGCTGTGACATCTTAAATGTTTAATAGAGTCATACCTTGGGTTACAAACGCTTCAGGTTGTGCGTTTTCGGGTTGCGCACTGCGCCGAACCCGGAAGTACCGGAATGGGTTAATTCCAGGTTTTGGCGATCACGCATGCGCAGAAGCAGCAAATTGCGCTTTGCACATGCGCAAAGCACCGAATCGCAACCTGCGTGTGTGCAGACTGATTGCAAACGTGCCTCCTGCACGGATCACGTTTGCAACCTGAGCGTCCACTGTAGTTTATTGTGGAATGAAAGCTTTAGGCCCACATCAAATGAGTGAAGAGGATGAAACTGGATCATACTGGCAGGAAAGTGAGGAAATATACTGGCAGCGGGGGGAGAACCTCGTTCACAAGATTGAGTTTAAAAAGATAATATGCATTCAGTTCACCCGTTACTGGAGCAGTAAATATACCACAATTATGGCCAGGGGGAGGTAATATACTGCTCAAAGCGCAAGAACAAGCCATAATTCTTCTTCAAAACCTGGAAAGTACAACCAAATATGTTAAATTAAAAAACTGCAGTCTTTTCCTGTAACTGACCTTTGAAATTGTTCAGTTTAAGCATTCCATCATACAGGTGGCATACTGGACTAGGTATTTTTCAGAAACGGCATTAAAAAAATGTAAAGAACCTGTTAAGCAGAGGGCACACAAAGGTCTGCAGCTATTTTATTTACAAGTATACATTTAACACAAAGAAACACCGATATTCAAGCCTAGTTAATAGTAGTGTAACAATATGCATTATCTGGATGATTATTCTAACCCAACTACATTGAAAAATTAATGCCAGTAAAATTCTTGGTCATAATATTAAGAAATACAATATATAAATTGAAAATATGATTGCTTAAAATTTGAAAATGGAAGTGAAGCCTTTTTTTTTGCACAGGAGTCAGAGTTTAACATAATCTGAAGGAAAAGTCTCCAACTGACTTTATATTGTTCAGGTTAACAGAAGAAGAAAAAGCGTAGTTTCGCTGTGAGGGGGAACAGGCAGTTTGCTTCTTAAGGTAGAACATATTCTCAGTGTTCAGCCTTCGGTGGGCAATCACATCACCGAGCATGAAGACTTCCCTTGTGAAGATGCCCCGTCAATTTTCTCTGCCTCCAAAATTATCCTTCTGAAGACGTCAACAGCAGTCTGGAAAGAAGGCAGAGGGGCTATTAAGAGTCTCAAGCAGTAGAATGCACAGCAGCCGCTGTAACTGTTTTAGAATAGTGAACAAGGATGAGAAGAGGAAAGGTGACAACATGCTGTAGCTCAGCATTGCTAGCATGCCTGAGATGGATATGCATGTGACACGATGCAATAAAAGCAACACAAAAAATCAGGATTGCCTTATTTCCCCACCCAACTCTCATTGCTGAACTCTGACCTGCTAGCCTTCCTTTTTCTTGCAATATGCAAGTGATGCTCAACATGTGAACTGCCTCTTGAGCCAAAATCGCTCAGAATGGGCCTTGTGTACCTTGCACAGTGCATGGGAAGATCACTGCAGACCACCATGCTGCTGAAGTTTCAAGCCAAAGTGTAAATTGGTTGGCTTTCCAAAGTGTAACGAAGACCTCTTTGTTAGGCCTGGCATGAGACCAGTGAAATATACAGCGGTACCTCGGTTTAAGTACACAATTGGTTCCAGAAGTCTGTACTTAACCTGAAGCGTACTTAACCTGAAGCGAACTTTCCCACTGAAAGTAATGGAAAGTGGATTAATCCGTTCCAGACGGGTCCGCGGAGTACTTAAACTGAAGCGTACTTAACCTGAAGCGAACTTTCCCGTTGAAAGTAATGAAAAGTGGATTATTCCGTTCCAGACGGGTCCGCGGAGTACTTAAACTGAAAGTACTCAAACCGAAGAGTACTTAAACCAAGGTATGACTGTAATAGTAATTTGGTTTCATACCTACTTGTGTTGCACTGTAAGTATTGTTACCTGCCCTGAGCATTGGGAGTGGACAGATTAGCTGTCTCATCTCAGAAGGCTACGAGGCTATTTCAGGGACATGAGCCTGAATTCATAACCCAATGTGAAGTGAGTTACAGAGCTGGAAGCTATGAAGGCCAGGGAAATGTTTCTGAGAAACTAGATGGCGATGTTAACAGATGCTAAGAGGCAGTTGACTCAAATAAGCTCCAGGAGCTGCATTTTGATTTGGAGGAAAATATGCTTTTCAGAAGGTACTTCCATTATTGAGCTAGAAGGTAGCACAGAAAGGCACCCCAATATTTAAGGAATGAATAGGAAGAACTGTCCCCTGAACAAAAATGTTGCCCTTCAGTATCTTTATTTAAAAAATTATAATCTCTTATCACCTAGTTGCTATTGATGTTTCATTTTTTTCATGTTAAAAGCTCTTTTCCTCTTGTACTGAAACTTGTTAAGAATTTTTGCCTGCAGAAGTAATAGTTGCAGGGAAAATATAGTAAAGAACGAAGAAGCGGAGGTTTTGGTAATGAGAATGCTGCAAATCATTTGTGTGAAACTATCTCGGCATTTCTGAGTTGGCACACTTGGAGAATCCAATGCTCGTCTTTCTATTTTTTTTCTGTTCATCAAGGGTCATTTGCCAACAAGGTACAATTCGGAACTGGGCTTCCTTCCAAATTTGTTCCAATGGATTCAAGCAGTCCCTTAAGCATCTTAAAAGTGCAATACGACAGTTAATTGAACATTGCCTCATATAATGTCAGATATGTACTGTATCTCATGTGACATTTAAAATCTAAAATCAAATGAAAAGGGTATTTGTCAGTACAACGTTTCCCAGGCACAAATTGTCCACAATTGGTCAATTAACGTAATATATTTCCTCTGCAATTAGATTTTTTCCAGAATCCCAAATAGCTTGCTCTACAGAAGTTTCACCTCTACATGCTGTTTCTTTACTCCTGAAGGTAGACAGGAATGCAATTTTATTGAAACATTCAGATACCCTCCCCGATATTCTAAAACAGCAATTCAGCTCCCATTTTTCCTTGTGAATATATGATGTGCTGCTTTAACTCAAGTTCAAGTCTAAAACTGCCAGTGCTCTTTTTAGTGGATCCTTTCATGTTACAAAATTAAGGAGCTCTTAATCTGTGGTGGCAAAGCAAGAGTCCACCCTACCTCTGCATCTTAAGGATAAATTGATGCAGTCATGCAACAAAGTCTATGGAAAATACATGTTTTAACAAGGTTCCCAGTTTGCATCGCCCATAACTAATCTTGTTTTTTTTGTAGTTTCAAGTGGCTGCATTCATGTGACCGCATTAATCTTCTGATGACTGTAATAGTTACATGACAGTCTTGTTGCCTGAAGATTTCATCATATGGTGACATATCACAGTAATCTCCAGATTAGGAACAGTCAATGGGATGCAAACGCCCAAGTGATGAGTTTGCCACTATGCAAATGGTCATGAGCAAGCTGTAAAAGGTTGACTTGGGTAGCTCTTCTCTCATTTCCCTGGAAACACATTCATAATTAAGCAGCAATTCCTATTTCAACTTCAGCCCTTTAGAAGAAGAAAATTGGCTACCTGGTTTTCTTTAGCAGAAGATTCCAAGAAAGCTGCATTCCAGGATTCTGCTAAAGCTTTCCCTTCTTCATAGCTGATCACCCTGAAAAAAGGAGAGTTATTCATAGTAAGAGCCCTCTAAATTAAAGTTCCAACCATTTGACTGCTCGTCGTACTGTATTATATGTAAGATTTAGGAGAACTCGTCCAACAGATCCAGATAAGATATGTTTACAGTTTGGATTATCAATGTTTCATGGAGAAGGTTTCACATCAATTTTCAATTAGAGCAAGAAGCAGGCAACACCGAGTTTTGAAGGAAGGGGAGCTGAGTGTATTGTTAGAAGACACATAATGAAAGCCAAAGCTTAGTCACACAATAACATTAAAGCCCTGCTGATCACACAGGTTTGGAATCAACAACACAGGCACCATCTCTAACAGCAACTTCACAAGCATGTTGCGTATTATTTTGGGTACAGCCACTTTGAAAAATAACTAAGTTAAGGCTGTGCCCATTTACAGGCTAAGCAACGTCCCATGGATGAGGGTATTATCTGGACCATCTCTCTTCTAAGAGAAATTTTTTTAGTAGTGGCAGAAATATAATTATCCTGTCTATTAAAAACGTAGGAGAGCCTGCTGGATCAGGTCTAGGGCATACGTAGCCCAGCATCCTGTTCCCACAGTGGCCAACCTATGGGAAGCCAGCAAGCAGGATGTGAACACAAGAACACTCTCCCCCTCTGCTGGTTCCAGCAAGTGATATTCAGAAGCATAGGGCACCCAATTGTGATTGGCAGAGCATAGCCATAGTGATCACCATATTCTTCACTAATTTGTCCAGTTCTCTTTTAAAGCCATTCAGCCTGGTGGTCATCACTGCCTCCTCAGGCAATGAGTTCCACAGCTGAGCCACGAGCTGCTTGAAGGAGTATAACCATATTACCATAATTCTGAGTTTATGTGTCACCATAAATGTGTGATTATAACGGCAAGTGACTTTTTACCAATCAGCAAAGGGGACTAGTGAAGATTACGGGAATTCTATTGTTGTAGTGGACACAGTAGTCAAATTAAAAATCAACTTTGCCCCGGCAGTAGTAAGATCCACCAGAGGATCGGCGACAAATATCCAGGCAACAGGTTACCCTCAGGCAACTTTACCTGAACCTGACCTGGCCAAAATGCTACGTTTTAAAAACTAATTGCAACTCTAAAACCTGAAAGCAATACTAGTACCAACCCAAGTAGGATGACCTGAGCTCCTTGGAGGAATAGCAGGGCACAAGTGTGACAAATATAGCTCATTCTTGGCCTCCTACACAACTCCTCTGCAGATAAGTAGGTCAACAACTGACCAACATTCCAACCTTAGTTGAATTTATCAAATAAAAGCCAGGAATAGGAACTGGAATGAGGTAAGCTGTGGTATCTGAGGTGATGTATCAGAAGGAAAGGTAGTAAATTACAAAAACATTTCAAGGCATAGGACTACTATAGCTGTCTGCAGACCGTTATGGTCAGAGAAGCATATCCTTCTAGGTTCTACAGAGGTTAGACCCACTGAAATGAATAAATAAAGAATCAAGGTCAGTAACGTCTATTAATTTCAATGGGCCTACTAAGAGTATGACTGTATACAATGCATAACAACATTTTAAGCTTAGCAGGGTTGCCTTAACTCATCTCAAGAGAAATATTCCATACCGTTCCATGTGCAGGTCCTTTTTATTCCCAACCAACATAATGGGGATCCTATGGGATTAAAAACAACACAAATCACTTTCAGAGCAGAAGCTGATGTCTGCAGAGTAATAGGACAGCAAAATGAAACATGGAATGAAATGAGAGTGTTACTACTTACTGGACTTTTCCCACCATATCCAATAACTTGCCATGGATAACTTTAATCACTTCAAAACTGAAAAATAAAAGGATGACATCATACACGCCCTCCAACGTTGCACCCTCTGGCATTTCTACCCTGCCCACAAATAATTCTACAAAGATCAAAGCCACAAGCAAACACTACCTCATTTAACTACTGGGAATTCTATTTTCTGGAAAACCTAAGTGAAGCCCCGATGCCAATGGTATCTCATCATGTTTACACAATTAAAAAATGAGAAATTAAAACCTGCACCCTGGCTTATACATGGCAAGCGAGACATTACTTGAGCTGTGTATGAATTTGATTTCTTTTAAACAGCAAAAGGTGATAAAGTTGAGCATCAAACACCATAATTATTTTAAGTCACAAACTCAGGGTTAAAGAGGCTGTTTCCAAAACGTAACACGAACCCGATACTGTTATATACCAGGTCACTTCCAAAGCAGTTTATGTTCTGTGTAGGCTGGTTGCACAACCCTGGGAACGTGAGCTGTGCAAGCCTCACTGAAAGGAAGGGAGAATTGCACAACTGCAGTGGGAGTACATGCAGAAGTTTCCACCACAGTGTGACCTTGACCATGAAGGACAACTGGGTCAATGAGGTCAGGACTTCATTTTGGCACAGAAAGGTAAACAGAATTGGAGAAAGCCAGAACTGTCATTGTGACAGTTTGATTGCTCATGTAAATGGAAGACAATCCATAAAACACCAATGGCAGAATTCCAACACAGCACAGTACAATCTAAAAACAATTTGCTGACTGAAAAGGGAGATGCACAAGGTCCTGCGTTCACCCTGCTCCTTTCACCTCCCACCAGCAGGCCAAACTCATATCACCCTACGTTTTATGTATGGACTACAATATTTACATCACAAATTCCCCAGGCCCTTGCCCGCTATCTGCACCTAACACTGGGGGGAGGAAACTCCAGCAACTTAAGCCAACTACCCCACGGCTTTCACTTTCTCTACTCAGCTGGTCCGTGTGGTGCTTCAGGCACAGCCTGAACTTGCTGGTGTTTGCTTCACATTTCAGTGTAGACTGCGACATAAGACGACTCATGTTCCCTTCCTACCGCTTGCATTGCAAGGTGTTTAGGATTTGCAGAGCTCACCAGTACCAACACTTGCCAAGGCTTGGCCTTGTTCACCCCCATGAAACAACTTTACACATAAGGAGGAAATAAGAGAGATCACGTCTGAGACATGCGAGACATTAGAATGGAAATATATTTGCAACTCTCATGTTCCTCAAAAACAGAAGCGAAATTACTGCAGAGGTACAGCTTAAGCATACTCTCCAGTATTGACAGGTACCAGGAATTTACGAGAGAAGTAAATGCAGAACTTGTGCCAGTGTTTATTCTTTGTGTGTGAGAACACAGTTAACTCCAGGAAAACAAGGTAGGATCCAGAGGGTTGTAAGTGGCTCTACTACAGCCCTCATGTCCCATTCCAGCCACTCCTGAAGTTTTTGTGTTTTTTGGGGGGTGTATGTGTGTGTTGTTCTCTGGAACAACTTTCAATATAGCACAGTGGGGCCACAGCTGGAAGTGAAGGTTAGCAAATATCCTGGACAGAATACGGATGCAACACAGTGCCTTCTCAATCTACTTTAGGCTCCTGGAATGCAGTGCATAGTGATGAGCTGGCAAGAGGGTAATGGGCAAGTTAGGGAGCAGCTCAAGACCCAAGTGCTCTTCCCTCCTGTGTGGCTTATGGCCCGATCATGTGGGAGCAGAACACGTCCAATTCATGTCTGATAGCTTAAGGTGTAGAACAGCAGACCGGTGAATAAAATATTCTTAAAGGGCAAGAGATCGCAACAATGCTGAGACACATGACCATGCCCTTGGAGGCTTGCTATAATGGGTATGAAGTTCACAGAGGCCGCAGTCACAAGTGACACTAAAGCAAGCTGTGGGGCTCATTTCAAGCAAAACGTGTGTGTGTGTTTGTGCATAGATCTCACTTCGCTTCTCCCTTAATTGAGTAGGGAAGCAAACCATGACTGGGAAGTCAGGCCTTGCATTGCGGTTTGTTTGGAGAGAAGTACACCACAAGAACTCTGTTCAGAGGCAACTCCAAGCCAGCTGACTTGGGACTTCTTTAGCAGCTGAACTAAGGGAGGAGGTGAAGTGTTACGGTTAAAACTAACCACATGGCTTGGCATAGCATGTGGTCACCATGACCCTCCTTCTATTCATTATGGTGAGTCCCAAACAGCTGTTGTCTCCTAACAATATTTTCTTCAGTCTGCTGCTCTCAAAAGGAAGTTAGAAATCACCTTCACTTAAGTCTGTGCAAGAGGACAGTACCACAAGGTTTACAGAATATTAATTTGGAAACTTAAATTAAAACATCAACATTTTTATTAAGACTGCAAACAGGCTTAACAAGAAGCCTATTCTAAAATTCTCTATTAAAAAGAAAGAAAGAAAAGCAAATAAATTGCTATCCACCCTGCGGACAAGAACACACACATATGAGAAAGTGATAATTGAGCCCATCACAGAAAGCAGAGCTCAAAGAATGGAAATTTCCAAAGAAAAAGAATGCCTCAATACTGACTTCAAGAGCCAAGGTTACACAGTCCAATAAACTCTTGTCTTCTGCTATCCTGTACAAAGTGTCCACATACACTGCCCCAATAAGGAGATCTGTCTGAGCCCTCAGAGCATACTGCAAATGGATCAAGGTTGCACTCTCATTTTTCACAGGCTACCAGGCAGCTGAAGGTTGGTAATGCCACAAAGCAACATCGTGAGCGAACTCAACATGAAAGGCTCTATATCCCATTAGCAATCTTTTACCCACAGTAATAGGCTTTAGGTTATCAAGCACTAATGGCCTTGAAATGGTGCCAAGGTTTCTCTTTCAGGAAGGCAGAAGGGTTAATATCAAATGAGTGGAAGATTCAGCCTAGGGACAAATTCTCAGACCTCACTTTTGATACCCACTGAGTTGTGTGCAAGTTCAGTTCTAAGGCTTTGCAATATTCGTTTCAACAGATGAACACGAAGTTCTACTCAGGGTTTGCCCATTGAAATCTATCGACCCAAGTTAGTTTTGCCCATCAGTTTCAATGGATCTGTTCCTACGATACCAGAATGCTTGACACATGGCACATTAGTAGGTCAGAGTAGGTTGCAGCTTGGTTACCACAACTTTCGGTACCTACACACCAGGCATACTGGTGTGCATTTGCAGAGAAGGCAGCAAAACAATATTGGCAGGTACCACTGATGCACACTTGAGAACAAAATTAATTGTCTAAGAAAGTAAGTAAAATAAAACTATTATATGGCAAGATAGATTTTTGAGTAATTTTTATACATATTCAATAGTCAATGTATGTATATTTCTGAGCACAAAACCTACTTTGGCAGTTTTATGCTATTTATGAAAGAGCGTCAGTGGAATGTGCCACTTGGTAGCTGGCTTGGTGGCAAAGGCAGAGGAAAGAACCACAACTGCCTGAAATACTATTCTGTTTTTTTCTTCTCGGTCTTACAATTTTGCTTCATGAAGAGCAAATGGATGCTGCCCTTTTATAGTACTTCTCAATTTAGCTTGCACTTCATGGCTCCCAGAATGTCAGTGAGAGGCAATACTACTCTGAAAGCTAATAAATAAAAACTCAGTATGTTTTTATGGCACTCAACCCATGTCCTGCAAAATATTTTTTCGGATGTGTTTGCACCACATTTTCAATCGAAGTAGGGGGACTAAAGCAGCCAAAGTCTGAAACAGCTCAAAATTAAGAAACTGCCTTGATAGCAGGAATTGGAGGCATGACTTACCTTTTTATTGATGTGACTGAGTAAACAAGAATGTATCCATTAATGTCTATGGAGTACGTCTGAGGAAATATTGAGTATTCATCCTGTTGGAAGATAAAGCTGCACGTTAATGTTTTGCTGCCACACAAGCTCATTAGTAAGCTTGAAGAACTGAGTTAGGATTAAGCGCATTTAATCCTTGCATTGTTAAAATGCTGTGCATGAACGTACATGTACTGACTTCCTTTCACTGCTGTCTTGCATTCTAGTGAATTCTTTGCATAGCTGAAGGATTACAATTCCTCTACAAAGGTCTACAGGAGCAGTGCCACTGCTGAAAATGGAAGGCACCAAACAGGAAAGCTGACATTTCACCGGCATGAT
Source organism: Zootoca vivipara (assembly GCF_965207765.1). Lineage (NCBI taxonomy): Eukaryota > Metazoa > Chordata > Lepidosauria > Squamata > Lacertidae > Zootoca > Zootoca vivipara. The sequence goes on along the minus strand of NC_142594.1, from coordinate 48,952,198 downwards.
GCACTCATGCACTCACTATGCATTTACAAGAGCGGCACTGAATGTGAGAACTGGTAACTTACAATTACTAAACAGCCCTATGGGAAGCTGTGCATCAACTTTGACACAGTGTGTCAAGACAAGAGAATTTTGACATTTAAACCTATCAGTATTATATCTGTTAGGAAATTGGACATCTACTTAAATAACTTAGAACATGCTCAATACTATTGCTCAATACTGTTTAAGATGCCAAATGATCTTTCGACTATGAAGTAATGCAAATAGTAGGTTATCAACAAAGCACTGATCAAATTCCATTTTAGCTTCCACAGATGTGAGCACTAGATCGATCTCTCATTGCTCCTTCAGAATTTAAGGTAACTTTGACTTTATACTCCCACTGGCATCAGCTTGCTTGAAAGAAGGAACTTTCTTAATGACAATGCAAGCAGACAAATTCAAAACAAGGTTCTGTTTAAAGATTTTTATTTTACTAACTGAAATACAACTGTAAGTACACAAAAGTAAACACAATTTCCCTCTTCTTTCCTGTGACTTTAGGATGTTCGCAGAGGGAAAGTTTCCCATTCCCTTCTCCCTCCTTGAACCACCTATGCTCCCACAAGTGTCTGCCTGGAGGGTCAGGAATTCCTACTGCACAATGTGAAATGAGGTCCAGAGAGGCTGCTAGGGAAGAGGGGAAATGGGAATTTTCCTCCCATGAACTTGATTATGCTAAAATGATGAAATTGATGTCTAGGGTTGCCATATTTTGAAGAGCAAAAAAAGAGGACACATTTGCCTAGGGCAGGGAGAAGGGGGTGCGGGAGCGGAATAGCACTGGAGCATGCCATGGGTGGGGCATGTGCTGGAGCAACATCAGAGGGCACTGGGAAGGGACGTGGCAAAATTTGTGCATGCAAAATGGGTGTGTGTGATACACACGTCTAATTTCTACTTGAAAATAATTAAAAGGGCCATAACCTTCTCTCCTAAGTCCTTTAAGCCACCGTACCAATTTTAGGATACCAACACTGGAAATACTATCAGGGAAACAAACATCACTTACTTGGCCAGCTGTGTCAACTACTTGAAGATGATATTCCTGCCCATTTACTGTAATCAGCTTTGTGAATGCTGGACAAATGAGAAAAAGGGCAGTTCAGTGCTTCACAGGAAAAGTCTATCACTTCAGTTCAAACTGGCCATTTTACTCTTTAGGAGACTAAAAATAACCTGGGTTTCATTGGCCAAATTTTCACATCACAGTTAACTATTCTTAATGGATTAAAAAGTATGCGATCTATGGCTTACCATTATGTCTGAACCAGAGGCTGTGGTTGGTTTCACCCAAACACAAATCATGATTTGTAAGTCAAAAACAAACCTTGACTTATAGATCATTGTTTGAGTGAAATACACCATGACCTCCAGTCTTAGATTAAGGCTGTGAAACTTATTCCATACACATATATTCAGTGCTTTTTTCCCTAGAAAAATAGGTGTCAGTACTCACCATGAAGTTGTTACAGTGAGCATCACACTTTTTAACCAAAAAAGAAAAAAAAGAGGGGGGGGCAAGAGAGGTGCTAGTACTGTGTACCCTTGAGTACGTCCTGAAGAAAAGCACTGTACTGTATGTATTTCTGCAGAGCTGAACTAGAAAGAGTAGCCTTAAAGGCTAGCAGTTATATTAACTTTAGATCCAACATAATTTCAAGCTCATAGGTCTCATTTCCCAAAAGGCTGCAGAGAAGTGTTGCTTCTATTCCTTTTCTGCATATGTGATTTCTAAACACAAGCCATAGTATGTGCACAAATTTAAAAAGATCGATTGGTTTACACCCTAGCTTCTCTATAGAAAACTGTACTTCATGAAGTTCTGCCTCCGTTAAACATCCAACTTCAGATTAAATAATAAATCAATGAAGCACAAACTGCTTCAAGCTCTTTGGAGGAAAAGTGCATGTGTGGCCGAAATGGATTAAGGCAAGTCAGCTCTCCTTGCATGGTCAGAGAAATAGTTCAGAGTTACTTACTGTTTTCTATGGTAGGATCATATGAATCAACAAACTGGCCTTCCACAAACTGAATCGTCAATGATGATTTCCCTGTGAATAAAACAAGGCAAAAGCTAACAGTGCTGCACATGCGGTTAATGACATTCTGTTACCAAACACAGAAATTTTGCACTTTTTTTTTGAAGCGCTGTTTAGGTGATGCCGACTACACTGTGCGTGAGAGACAGTGTCTGACTCCCTCCTTCTATGCCGTATCTGCGTTTTAATTGGATTGAAAATTGATTGATGACGACTTTTTCTCCCTTTGAACTGTAGCGCATCATGCCATATCACAAACTGTTCTTCACATTTTCCTCTGCTAGGATCTACACATTATAGCTTGGCTTGATAGTCACACCCATTATTTGCAGCTGCTACAAACACTTCCATTACCCTAAAACCCAAGGATGCTAGCATCTTTTCTACACCCTTGAGTTACTGCCATCCCATTTGGTCATGCTGTCACTTCTGCTGTAAAGCAGCAAATATATCAATAGGCATTAGAATTAACAGTCCTGCCTCACATATATCCAATGCAGGTTTTCACAAGTGCTAAAGGAAATATGTATAGAGGTGAAACTATAACCACGGCCTATTAAATACTGAAGCATTGCTCCAAGCATCTTTCAAACTGAGTTCTGAAGACGTCTATCTGTCTAAAAAAAAAAAAGTTTCATATGGTGAACATATGCCTGTGCCAGGCAGCCATCTTATTTCCACATACCACTTATTACCATTAGAATAATTTAAAATACTCATTGTTTCACGAGAAACCAGAATGATTTGCACATAAGGTGACCATACATTCTTCTCCTTAAGTGTGACAAAAGCCAATGTTCCAACCCTCTTGTCTCTTTAGGAATATTATGTTTGCAAAAAACAAAAACAAAAAACAAAAAAACCCCACAACACCCCCCCCCACCCTGACATCTTCCATGAGGGCAAAGCCTATGACATACATAGGTATTGCGAACAAAGATGTTTCTAACCCACCCCCACCCTGAACCGTCCCAGTAGACACTCCTCGCCCCCACATTCCCATGAATGGAAAGTACTATTATTATATGTATTAGTCACGTTCCTCACAAATGTGACCCAAAACAAACTGATTGTAGGGACTTCCGATCTGCCGCGCTGACTGAGAGCCGCAGAAACCTCGAGCTCCGAGGTTTCTGGCTTGCGGGGGGGGGGATTTCGTGGGGGCGACGCGGACCCCCGTAGAACCCCGGGTAGAGTGTCCCGGGGGCAAAAAAAGCTCGGCGGAGCTCCAGGAACGACTCCTCCGCTGCCCGGTAAGCTCGTAAGAGCCCCGAGAGTCAGCGGAGTCGCAGTTGTGGGAGCCATTTTGAGCACCAAAGTTACCTCCAAGAAGCAAAGCTCCAAGCCTACAGCCTGCAAGCGGCGGATTCTTCCCTTAAAAAGAAGAGATTTGGATCAAGTTAGTCAAAAAATTATGAATTGGACTGGATAATTGGCGCTGGGAGGAGGCTTAAAAGGGAAGTCAGCCCCCCCCCCCACTTGAGTAATGGACGATGCAGCAAAGCTGGGGAAAGCCCAGCAATTTTCTTCTAAGAACTTTTTCCTGATGCAGAGTAAGGGAAAAAGATAAAGTGCATATAAATCTCTGCAAAAGACTGTGATTTGACTTGAGCTTGGAGTCGGGTCAAAGGAAGGATCGCCTTTATGACGTCACAATAGAAAAGAATGTGATTGTTGCATGAGACTGAGAGCTGCAGACAAGTAAAAGAGGAAGTTTTAAAAAATAAACTTCAAGGCCACTCAGTGTTGAACTTGAGACTGAATAATAAGAGAAAAAGTAAAGAAATAGAGGTTGGATCCAGTTCAGACGGGACTTTATTCTTTTTATACTTGGAAAATATAAAACAAGGACAATAACAACACCACTTCCTGCTCTGCCATAATTATGGAGGCGGAAAGCATCAACAGGAAGGGAGAGAAGGTTCTGGACTGTGAGAAGAATGGTACACAGTGGGACTTGATTTTGACAACAATTCTGGAAATGACAGAGGAAATTCGCAATCCCAAAGGTGTTGCAACAAGCATGGATGAGAGGACTGATGAACTAATAGAAATGAATTTTGAAATATAGGATCCATACAAATTCAGAGAGGAAGAAGAGGAAGAAGGACTAGGGGAAGGACTAGAACAAGACGCATGCTGTGATTTGACTTTAGGGAAAATTCTGGAAATGACAGAGGAGAACCGCAATCCTGAAGGCAACGCAATAACTACGGGAGAGAAGACTGCTGATTCAACAGAACTGATTTTTGAGACAGAAGAGGAGGAAGAAGAAATCACTGTTTCACCGGTGGGAGGGGTGGAACAGGGAAGGGACTCGATCCTAAAGCCCCCCAAAAAGGGGAAAAACAAAAAGGTTGTTACCCCAGTGAGAGAGGGGGTGAAGGAAGCAGGTGGGGGGCAGAAAGAGAATGAAGATAAAATGTTGGGAATACAGCAGGGGGGGAAGGGTTGAGCAAAATTTAGAATGGGACAGAGCAGGAGTGGGGTGAGGAGGAATTGAGATGATTTTTACAGGTGGATAAAACACGGTATCAAGGGTAAATGGTTAAAAAGAAGTTGTAAATTGGAAGAAAGAAGGTAATCTTAGATTTGGAAACTGCAATAATTAGTGATTAATAAGGAAATCAAGAAGGGGAAATGAGGAGGTCCGAAATGTTTAGATTAGAAATTGGAAAAATGAGTATGTCTTATGTCTATTTATTTTTATTTTGGTTTTTTTCTTTCTATTTTTCCTTCACTCTTCTTCTATATAAAATGAATAAGAATTATTTAAGAATAAGGTTATGAAATGGGAGACAAGATGTAATTTCATGATTTCTAGCTAAGATTTGGAAATGGTAAGAGTTAATTATTAATAAGGACTGTAAGAAGGGGAAGTGAAGTATTTTGAAGAAATAAGATGGGATAATATTGTCATTTTTTGTTTCTTGTATTTTTTAATTTTATTTTTCCCCCCTCTATGTAAAATTCAATAAAAAATAATAAAATAAAAAAACCTGATTGTAACACGAAGCAGCGAATATGTGGAACATTTCAAACTAAGAACCAAAAGCCTGGATAAAAATGAAAGGCTTTGCCTAACACCTAAAGAAAGAAGTTACCAGGCATGCCTCCGAGTGGAGATCATTCCACCAGCCACCAATGAAAAGGCCTGTTCTAGTGTTGTCACTCTCCAGACCTCCCATGGAGGGGGCACACAGAGAAGGGTCACACATATACCCATCTGGGAGGGAATCAGACTCTGCCAGGACACCCATCTCTGTGCCCCTCCTGGCACACAACATACTTAATAGGATGGTCTGGGCATGTCTGTCTCCATTGCTTGAGGGAACTCTCTTGACTGTTTACTTTGGCTTCAACAGATCCTGTAAATCTGCCTGCAGGTAACGGATGCTAATGTTTTTATAAGTCATTGAACTAATCTATTTATTTATTTATTTAATGCATTTTTATCCCACTCTTCAGCTGAAAAAGGGCTTCCAGAGTGGCTTACAAATGTCAATGATGAGCCAGTCTCTGCCCTCAGGCTTACAACCTAGAAGATGCAAAAGAAAAGGAAAAGGGATTAGGAGGGATGGAGAGACTGCATTAGAGGAAGGATTAGTTGGAAAATTACTTTTTTCCTTTTATGCAGTTTCTGATATATCTTACTCTATTGTATTGCAATGTTAAATAAATATATTGAATTAGAAGCCTGGAGTTGATTAAACAGCTTTACCCATACACAGCCTCCTTCATGAGCTGACTGCTGTGCCCAATGCTACTTGGATCCTGAAACGGAACTAATTCAGGTCTGCTTCTTCCCGTTAAAGATACTGTTCAGTCTGAATTCCCACATACTCAGATGAAGGTCACATAACATGGATGGCGGCACCCAAATTCATGAGGAAACATAACAAAGGGTGGTTTTTGGCCTGTCTTACCTCGCAATGAACACCTCTCTGTAACAAATTCTTTTCCTGTTGTTTATTATGGCAATTGTCCAGCTTGTGGTGTTTAACTACACTATAACAACTAGCTCAGAAATATCACATTCTTGCAAAGAGGAGCTGGCAATAACCTTAAGTAAAGCTACCTTCATAAAGGTAAAGGTAACCGACCGTTAGGTCTACCATTCGCACTGAGAAACAGCTTGATACCCTTCTTGCAACTACTCAGAAATCGAATGGCATTGAGGACCTATGTTGGTCTTCTAAACATGTGACATATCATAAACCAGGTATTATGCCTACTCTAAATTGTCGGTTTCTTCACACTGAAAGTAGGGATAGGGAATCTCTGCCCCACAGCACAAAGTTGACCCAGCAGGTCACCCTATTTGGCTCACGAGGCCATTTCTCCCAAACAATGCCCGCCTGGCCCACATCCTATACCACAAGTAAAAAAACCTGACAAAAGCAGGATTGAATGCACTTGGTTCCCATCTCCCTCTATCGCTATGGGTTAAAGATCTGGGCCCATTGGGCCATAAAGGTTCCCCACATCATCCTAAAGGCTTTACTTTATGCTGTGCCCCCACTGTTAATTATGGATTTTAAAATACTGTGACGTGAAGCACTGGGGAGCCAGTGCTAGGCAAAATGTAAGAAGCCTGCCATCTCTTCAGGTCCTTGGAAAAACTTTCTTTTTGAGATATAGCTGTGCCTTTTTCTGCACTGCAGTGACCCCTGTCTACATGAAATAGTTGCTAGCACCTGTCTGATGTGTTTGCCAATGGCAGGCAACATAATCCTAAAGCAAAGATCACAAGGCATGGTGGATACTTTGGGGCCCAGGCTTGCATTTTTTTAAACTACACACCACATTGTAGTTGCATTTCGTAAGCATTTCTAGCTAATAAACAGGTCATCTGAATTAAAAATGAAACCAACAACTTCTCACATGGCAGGAAGAACCAGACGCACAAATATAGGCGGGGGACACCTGGCTTACTAGCAGTACATGTGAAAAGGATCTAGGGGTCTTGGTGGATCACAAGCTTAACCTGAATCAACAGTGTGATGCAGAAGCAAAAAAAGCTAACACTATTCTAGGCTACATCAACAGAAGTATAGTGTCCAGAAATCAAGGGAAGTAATAAGGTAAAGGGACCCTTGACTATTAGGTGCAGTTGCGGACGACTCTGGGGTTGCCGCGTTCATCTCGCTTTATTGGCTGAGGGAGCTGGCATACAGCTTCCGGGTCATGTGGCCAGCATGACTAAGCCACTTCTGGCGAACCAGAGCAGCGCACGGAAACGCCATTTACCTTCCCGCCGGTGCGGTACCTATTTATCTACTTGAATTTTGACGTGCTTTCAAACTGTTAGGTTGGCAGGAGCTGGGACCGAGCAACGGGAGCTCACCCTATTGCAGGGATTCGAACCGCCAACCTTCTGATTGGCAAACCCTAGGCTCTGTGGTTTAGACCACAGCTGCCTTGGTCAGACCATACCTGGAATACTGTGTCCAATTCTGGGTACCACAATTTAAGAAGGATGTTGACAAGGTGGAAAGTGTGCAGAGGAGGGAAACCAAGTTGATTAAGGGCCTGGAAACTAAGCCTTACAAGGAATGCTTGAAGGAGCTGGGTATGTTTAGCCTGGAAAAGAGGAGACTGAGGGGAGATATGATAGCCATCTTCAAGTATCATAAGGGCTGTCACATGGAAGAGGGAACATGCTTGCTTTCCCACCAGTCTGGTAATTCTAAATATGTGTTTCTGATGCAAAAAGAAGCTCAATGGGGTTAAACACCTGCCTTACATGCAGAAGGTCCGAGGTTCAATCCCTGGCATCTCCAGGCACGCCTGGGAAAGACCCTTAAAATCCTGTACAGCCATGGACAAAACAAAAAACACTGAGCTATAAAGACCTGACTCAGTATAAGGGAGTTTCCTATGTCCTGACTATTACTTCAAGATGTCTACAGAAATACAGAAAAGCTTGTAAACTGATTTCACCTATCAGCTTGGCAGAAATATTCCATTTGATGGGCACAGCAAAATTCCCGCTGGTCTAATTATAAAATGTTTTCAAATGTTGCTTTCCCCCATTTGAACTGAATCCAATGTTTCATTCATAGGCGTTGTAGTACATAGTAAGGGCACATTTGAAAGCAAACCAGCAGAAATCCAGATAGCACAAGTTCAGGGTTGGCATTCTATGGATGATATAGAGACAGCAAAAATCCAAGACCAAAACATTCTGCCAATCATATTGGTAAAAAGTGTGAAGCCCCTAAAAAACCCTTTAAAAACCCAGTAAGGCAGAGATGGGAATAATGAATTATAATATGTGACAACACAAGTTCAATTACCTATTCAGCAGCAAGCAGACTAAATTAACATGAAAAAATGTTCATCATTTAAGAAGTTGCCAGTTATGCAACGTTCAAGCTTCTGGGCTCCTTGCCAACCAAGTGTGGGCAGGCAAGCAGCATGCTTGGCTATAGTTCAGGGCTGGCCAAATGGCACTGGAATATATTGCAAAATTGCAGTCAGACAGGATAAAGCACAATAGCTCCTGACTACTTTCAAGTTTGAGTGGGAAGAGGGAAAGAACACTGTTATGTGCAAGTCTAAAATGTCCGCCTGTACCAAGACTATTGGTGTGGCTTGTCTTCTTCATGTTAGTCTGCCATCTGTGAATCAAAACTGCAACAACCCTCAAAGTTGCTTTAAATCCATATTCAGCAACCAGTGTTCGAAACTCCCACTGTTCTAGGCGCATTTTGTGACAGGGAATTTCATTAGTGTAAGCAGTTTCTGAGCTCTGGGTGCAGTACTGTGCGTAAGATTTCAGATTAAAACTGCAGAGTGGAAGGAAAGGAGGATATTTTTCTGCCTCCCCACTTCCAGCTACTCTCTGAAAACTGGAGAAGAGACCCTTTTAATAATATTAGAGGGGTGGGCAGGGGAAGGACTAGACCAGGCACCCCCAAACTTCAGCCCTCCAGACGTTTTGGACTACAATTCCCATCATCCCTGACCACTGGTTCTGTTAGCTAGGGATCATGGGAGTTGTAGGCCGAAACATCTGGAGGGCCGCAGTTTGGGGGTGCCTGGACTAGACCATGTGAAAAATGAGCACAATATTTTAGCTGCAGTTCATTCATTTTCAGCTCTGTTTTGTTATAAAAAGTGTGCCTAGACATTCCGTTGTTGCGCCCATAACCGAGGTTTAAGGTGCCATTTAGCTCCTGGCTTTCATATCTCAGGTTCCAGCACTGTCAGTGACTCACCCTTTATAACATTTAGGGGAGTCCAGGAGGGTTAAAGTAACAGGCCAATTATTTTCAAGACTTTTCCGTTGTTGTTCAAGAATCCACCAACAGCAGCCATCCCTAAACTGTGGCCCTCCAGATGTTTTGGCCTACGACTCCCATGATCCCTAGCTAACAGGGTCAGTGGTCGGGGAAGATGGGAATTATAGACCAAAACATCTGGAGGGCCGAAGTTTGGGGATGCCTGCTGAAATCAGCCTGGATAGAAGCCCCATCTAAGCTAGCTTGTTCTTCTTACTTACAGTGAAGGTTGCTGTCCCATCACCAGCAAGGAAGCCAGATTCCATTGCCATTCCAAAGTTTGGGGATGCCTGACCAATAGCATATGAATCAATATGGCTAGCTTCACCCAACAATCCCCCCCAAGCAAACAAATCTCACTGCAGCCAACTAAAACAACCAACCATGCCCCACCCCTCTTCAACCTCTCTCACTATCAAGGAAATAAAAGTGAATACAAAGAGAACTTCCCAAGTGATGCCGACACAAAACCCCACACATACACCAAGTAAAAGAATATAAGTTTTACCACCCTATCCCCCTATCTGCCAGCTTTTCTTCCCCAACCTTATACTGTCTACAACACTGTCTCCCAACAAATGTAATCAATCTGTAGAAAACACAACCTGAAAAAGAGACAATGCACATACTTTGTAAACCAAGAGAATCTTTAATATTCTTTAATCTTTAATAACACACACACACATCAAAAACTGTTAAAAACTGGTGGAAAGAAGGAAGCAACCGAGTCCATATTTTTGTCCTTAATCTTTTGGAGTTGTAAGCAGAAGTACTTACACCCCTTCCTATAAAACATGTATTCAAGTCTCTATTCTGATTCAGCTGCTGGTGGACTTGAAAAGTTTTGAAGTTACAAAAACTTCAAGGTAGGATTCAACAGAAAGCATCAACAGAGTACGCTTAGATCATTTTCAGAGGTATGGATAGCATATGCACTATGTGTGGGGCGTATTTGCTTAATATGTGTGGGGCGTATTGTCAGCGTCGCTTGTGTAGGTTCTCTGCTGATCGCTTGTGTTCCTTTGCTGGTGAGAGATGTTGGGGTTGGCCTAGGATATGGTTGTTCCTTTGTGGTTGGCTGTGGTGGTCTTTGTTTTGTGTGTGAGTGGGGTGGATGAGTGTTTTGGATCAGGTTAGCCATATTGATTTGTATGCTGTTGGTGGATTTTTGTCATTATCTTGTTGAGCTGTGTATGTGATAAAGGGGAACCATACCGGGGTGAAGCCGTCTTCTTCTATTTGTCCCCGTGTCAGTTTCAACTTATTGGTTAATTTTTCTAGTAAGGCTGTTTCCCATACTGTTTGGTACCATTGGTCCATGTTTACTTCTGACAGGTCTTTCCAGTGTCTGGTTATGGTGTTTCTGGTTGCTAAACAACATAATTCTAAAAAGATTTTTTTTATATATAGACTCAATACAGTACTGCCTCGATTTGAAGTGTCTTTCTGTATACTGTGGCAGACAAGGAGGGGGAGAGAGAGAAGGTGCCCTGCGGGTGTTCTTCTTCTTTATACTTCCCTGAGGGCCAAATTTAACATGGCTCTGCTTTCTCCTCAATACCATCCTTCCCACTTGCAGCAAGCAGCGTAGCCATGAGGGAGGAAATTCTGGCACTGTCCTCCTCCTGCGCTCTCTCGCATTCCCATGCACTGATAGAAGTTCCAGATGGGATATTTCTAAACTTCAGTGGTTTGTTTTGAAATCTACTTCAAAGTGTTAACTATTCTGATGTCGTGCTTAGTGGTCTATACTTGTCTTAGGTTCTCAGTGAACTGCCTTTTCCCATTACCTCTCTTCTCCATAAAATATAAATAACTCTTGGATTAATAAGTACACAGAACTGAATTTCAGAAATTCACCTTAAGCGCCTTTAAAATGCTAACATTCTGTAGCATCTCATTTCTTGTTAATGAAGCTTAAATAAATAAAATTGCAGAAGCCAAAAAGAGCACATAGCTATCCCAACTGCACTCAATAGATTTAAAGTGGTGGGACAGACACCTCCAATGGTATGGTAATACAGGAAGAAGCAAGTTTGCTGCTTTGGTGCTTTCCAAAGACCAGTGTGGGAGACTCAATCTGGTCAGTGGGCCAAATCCTTACCTCCTCCACAGGTCAACTCCAGCAGATAGGCAGGGCTGCCCACCTATCACTTACCTCATATTATTAATTCTGTGTCCAGCAGTACCTGGTACAACAGCTGAGACCCTACCTCCCTGTGTACTGTCTTGCCACAGTGGTACATACTCTGGTTATCTCCCGCTTTGACTACTGTAATGCACTCTATGTGGGGCTACCTTTCAAGGTGACACAGAAACTACAATTAATCCAGAATGCAGCAGCTAGATTGGTGACTGGGAATGGCCACCGCGACCTAACTCCAGCCCGAAAGGATCGACATTGGCTCCCAGTACATTTCCAGGCACAATTCAAATTGTTGGTGCTGACCTTTAAAGCTCTAAACAGTCTTGATTTTGTATACCTGAAAGAGCGTCTCCACTCCCATAATCCAGCCCAGACACGGAGGTCCAGCTCCAAGGGCCTTCTCGATAGTGGCACCTGCCCTGTGGAACACCCTCCCATCAGATGACAAACATAAATAACTATATGACTTTTAGAAGACATCTGAAGGCAACCCTATACAGGAAAGTTTTTAATGGTTGACATTTTACTGTGTAAGATTTTGTTGGGAGCCGCCCAGACTGCCTGGGGCAACCCAGTCACATGGGCAGCATATAAATAATACAGTGATACCTCGGGTTAAGAACTTAATTCGTTCTGAAACTGAAACTGTTCTTAACCTGAGGTACCACTTTAGCTAATGGGGCCACCCGCTGCTGCCGCACCGCCACTGCGCGATTTCTGTTCTCATCCTGAAGCAATGTTTTTAAACTGAGGTACTATTTCTGGGTTAGCGGAGTCTGTAACCTGAAGCGTCTGTAACCTGAGGAACCACTGTAAAATGAAGATGCTGGGCAGTGACAACTTCAAAGGCCTTTGGCTGACTGGTATAGAGAGCAAGCCTCATTGGTGGCACTAGGGAATTCCCAAAAGCAAATATCCTGTCTCCCAGTGGGGCTCACTGCCAGGGAACAATTGGGAGCACACCTTATAAACTCCCAACTGCTGCTTTTCATCCATATCTTTACCTGCCTCACCCCTGATGTCATATGTGACATAGGGCAGGTGGGTGTGGATTTTGAGAAAACAGCCTCACAGACCTCATTAGTACTACTGCCTAACTGAATTAGGCCTAGAGATTGGGGGGTTCCCTACTGCTGCCCTAGACAAATGGCAAGGTGCGGGTCCACTGCTAAGTCATTACACACCATATAAAATGGAAATATTGAAAATAAGCACTGAACACTTCAAGCTTAGTTTTATTTTTGCCACTGCTAGTCTCAATGCTATCATACAATCTCATGAGAAACTATCATGTTAAACCTACCTTTCAAATTTAACCCTCCCCCCCTCATGGGCCAAACAATTTATTATGAAGTATAATCCCCCCAACGTCTCTATTCTTGTTTCCAAAATAACTGCTCTTCAGTTTGAAGAGCCACCACACTGGACAACATAACAAGATTATCCATATCTCCATCAAGATTTACACCCTGAGACAGTTTTGCTTCCAGCAAACCTCCTTCTGTCAGTTAAAATCCACTACAAGATCAAGAAGGAAGTACACTGGTCTTCTATCATCAATCTGCCAACATGAGCTGTATTTTTCATGTTCCTTGCATGCAACTCAAAGGGAAGTGGCAGTACAGTGGTACCTCAATTTAAATACACAATTGGTTCCGGAAGTCTGTACTTAACCTGAAGAGAACTTTCTCATTGAAAGTAATGGAAAGTAGATTAATCCATTCCAGACGGTCCGCGGAGTACTTAAACTGAAAGTTCTCAAACCGAAGCGTACTTAAACCGAGGTATGACTGTACAGTAAAATGGGCAAAGAGAGGAATGTCTAGAATACTGTCCACAAGTTAGAATTCAGAATGTCCTCCTCCTTTTCTATATAAGGGATTTCTAGTCCTCATCGTCTTAGAGGACAGTTTACTAAGGTCAAAGCAGGGTTTACTGAACATTCACAGGCAGAGTTCAATGGGGTCTTCTGGTCTGGGCAAAGTGCTTGATGTCCTATAGAGCAGCGAAGCCTGTGCAAGTGTAAACCCAAAATAATTATTGCTTGCAATCCTTAACTGGAATGATGAATGCCTCTTAATAACTTCATTTGCATACAGTGGTACCTTGGGTTACAAACGGTTCAGGTTACAGACTCCGCTAACCTGGAAGTAGTACGCCGGGTTAAGAACTTTGCTTCAGAATGAGAACAGAAATTGCGTGGTGGCGGCCCGGGCGGCCCCATTAGCTAAAG